>NC_088339.1:23827500-26227500 GCF_036884655.1 Musa acuminata AAA Group | reverse complement strand
TGGGCAATTGCAGTGTCAAACTAATGATTTAAAATAAAATAAGAAATACTCCTTTTTGTTTCATTATGTTTCCAAATATTGTTTAGAGCAAGGATTGAAATTTTGAACCGTACCAGAGTTTCGAGCTTTGCTCGGTACGATACAGTACTATGTACTAAGCAATATACCCAATTTAGGCATAAAATCCTCCGAAAATACCTGAAAAAAAAATTAGGATAGAGTTTTTAAGTTAGAAATAAATATAGTAATAGTATAAGTTTAACAAAATCAATGTAAATTAGGTAAGAATAGTATCACATATCTTTTTCGGACTTTGAGGAATAGTCTTGTGCAATGTTCGTATTTCGATCCGTTACGGATTGCTCTTCTGTAAATAAAATAAGAAATACTCCTTATTTGTTTCATTATGTTTCCAAATATTGTTTAGAGCAAGGATTGAAATTTTGTACCGTACCAGAGTTTCGAGCTTCGCTCGGTATGATACAGTACTGTGTACCAAGCAATATACCCAATTTAGGCATAAAATCTTCCGAAAATACCTGGAAAAAAAAATTATGATAGGGTTTTTAAGTTAGAAATAAATATAGTAATAGTATAAGTTTAGCAAAACCAATGTAAATTAGGTAAGAATAGTATCACATATCTTTTTCGGACTTTGAGGAATAGTCTTGTGCAATGTTCGTATTTCGGTCCGTTACGGATTGCTCTTCTGTAAATATTGAAATATCTATCTGGTATTGTTTAAGTTCAATGATTGCTCTTCTGTATGATATACCGTCGTATCATCCGATATAGGGCGATATTGAGCATTGCGTCCGGTAGCGGACGGTCCACGTACCGGTATGCTATCGAACTGGTACGTACCGCCCATATCGGATGGTATTATTCGAAATTAAAAACCTTGGTTCAGATATTAACATAGCATTTGATGTTTGACCATCCGAGCAACGATTATCATATTCTTTTTGTTGCCATTCATTTTGAACAATTTGAATGAAACTGATGAGATTGCCAGTTATACAGCTTTAAGTTCCAAATATGATAGTTGTTTTGTCACAGCATATATGGCATGCATCATAGGAGACATGAGAATTGCACAAAACAAGCATTCAAATTGTGGATCAAATTCTGGTTGTGAAAATGTATTTTCTTCAGTATACTAATGAAGTTTTTCCGTTTATCCTCAGGACATCATATATTGGCAACCTCTCCCTTTTCTTTGACATGGAAAAGAAGCTTAAGCAGGTGCCTCAGTACCATTGATGATTTATTACTGTTAATAATAAAGTTTTGTTGTTTAATTGCTGAAGCTGATCGTCTATTTAGTAGAATAAATATTTTGATTTTATTTGTTTTATTATATGCAATGACAAAATCATGTAAGCTTTGGTTATCAGTTAATATTTGCATTAAAAAAAGAAGATGAATTAGAAGGTGCTCCGGCCGTTTGTCACTTCATTGAACCTATATTTATTGGGAGGTTATCTTTCTTCTATTTTCAATAGCTTAGGAATTTGGATTATTCCTTTTCGTATAAGATATGATTGCAAATTAACATGGAAATAGGTTTGGTTACTTGGCATTTACAGCAAAGATTGTATCGAGATTTTCTATGTTAAGTACATGCTCAATCACATTGCCATATCATTCGTCGGAGCTGCAGTAAACTAGCGAAATTGATGCTGTGTTTTTTTATATTAAGGTCAACAATTAAGTCTATTAAAATTGGCATGTCACTGTCTTTTGTTAATTTTATCCTGTAACAACCATTAATTGAGATCAATTTGTATGTCTTTTGCTGGCAATTAGCTCTGTTAGAACCAACATCCATAATATCTATGTTTCTATCAGTTTTTCAGTCAGGTTAGGAGATAATTGCCCTAAGAATACATTATCTTTTTCAGTATACTGTTGAATGTTATATATTCCTAGCAATCTTAACAATAAGTATCCTCCACCGTGCCCACGTTCCAACAGTGTGGCTAGGATTGAATGACTGGTCTGGAGAGTACCCATTGACTCTGATCTCAAAGACGACAATGAAGAGCTTATTTAAATTTTTTTTTATTGTTCTCCTAGTTAGAATATGAATGGTATTTCCGTGTCACATCCTCAAGCTATTCATTCTTTTACTTCTAATTCTGATATATATCTTGATATTTTGTCGTAACTCATAACATTGTTTTCTTGTGTAGGGCCATAACATTGTTTTGTTCTCCAATCATCAGACAGAAGCAGATCCACCACTGATCGCATTATTGCTTGAAAGAACAAATCCATATCTTGCTGAAAAACTGGTCAGGCTAGTAGTAGTCTCATTTTCTGCTGTAAGCATTTTAGTGGTATTTAAGTGTTATGTTTTATACCTCAGGTTTTTGTGGCAGGAGACAGGGTTATTACCGACCCACTTTCCAAGCCCTTCAGCATGGGAAGGTTCTTGTCATTTCTTTTAGTCCAACACACTAAATAATTGTAATAAAATATTTCAGCTAACATGAGGTTCTTGTAATTATTGAAATGCACTCTTGTCTGCCAGAAATCTTATTTGTGTGTACTCAAAGAAGCACATGCATGATGTTCCTGAGCTCGTTGAAATGAAAAGGAGAGCAAATACTCGAAGCCTCAAGGAGATGGCTTTGCTTTTAAGGTGTGCTCACATTCTTATACTCTTTAAAAAAAGTGGTGTATAACTTTATGTCTCAGGTAACAAACGCTTTCAGATTTCACATATTATTTTTATTTTTATTTTTCAAATTTTGAACTTTTAGGTTTATTGGGCATTTTTCTTCCACAGCTAAGTATTAGCTCCAAAAGAGTTACTTACATCAGATCACAAAGTGTTTCTGAGATTCTTACATCATTCTTCCACCTCTTCTATCTTTCCTCCTCTCTTTTCCCATCTTAACATCTTGGTCGAAATCTGACACAAGGTTTACATTCGAAGGTAGAATTTGCAGGTATTGGCATCAGATTGTCAAATGTGGCTGATTTTATAAATGATGATTTTCATCCTATTTTGACCAATTTCTGTCTGGTTTTGACTGATTCGGCCAGTGGCTTGGATTTGGAATTGGCAGTTCATATGGAAATAAGCTGATTTTGAAAAGTATACATACAGATTCTTTGGCAGAGGTTCTACCTGATCCATGTATGGTTGGTTCAGATAAAGCTAGTTTAGGTTGTTTGCTGTTATATTAAGCAAGCTTTGTCTGCTCATTACTCATTCGTAAGGGTGGATGGAAGTGTAAAAAAAAAATTCTTTTTCCTTTTAAGATAATAATAAATTACAATATTATGGCCATGGGAAATGCCATATCTCTTTCCAAATGTGAAGTAATGGCTTCGACGCATGTTCCTAGAAGAAATGCATAAGTCATCCAATTTCTTGTGAGCACCAAAATAGAAAATTAATTTACATCAAAACCATATTCCAATAGAATGTATTAAAGAACAATCATATGACATCAAAATATCAAGAAGCTAATGAAAGGTATCGAGCTACCAGGAAGCTAACATGAAACAATTGACTCGAACAAACTTGTGTATGCACCTACCACAGCAGAGCATGTAGGTTTGGTACAAAAGCTAGAGTCATGGCTGCTTGTCATGTAAAGAAAATAGCCCACAAAGCCATGTCTATTTAATACATATTAATGAAGCAAGTAATGTTTCCAGGTAATTCATGATAGCATTGAATAATTAAGGAGCCTGTGAGAGCATATTAAAAAGAAAAGTCCATAAAAGATAAAAATCATGCAAAGTAGGCGTGGTTGATTTGTCTTAGCTCTACATGGTAACCATGCATTCCAATCAATCAATTTGTAACATTAAAAAAAAGCACAGTTACCACTGAACCACATCAACAGTGCGTACTTGCATATTTTGACAATCCTTGCTAAAGGAGCTGCACTCTATTCGAAAGCCAAGATTGACATTGAGTTATCATTCACTCTACAGATGCTGATGCTTATAACTGTTTGTTTTAGTAAATGCTGCTTACTTTGAAGATGCATTATTGCATTACTGATGACCCTAGTCGAAAAGCTAGCTTGGCCATTATATTGATGCTTCTTTCCTTTTCTTTTTTTGTTACTTGTTGACCAATTTCCCATAAAAAGTATTTGAATTTGCATGTGCATTTGCACAGTGGCTATATCTGCAATCTCTAAAGTTCTTGAATTCTCCTGAGTGTTTGATGGTTTCTTGACAGCTCTGCATAAGCAGTTTTTCTCTAAAGATGAGTCATAATTTTCAATCATGAAGCATCTTCTAGTTTATTTAAAAGACAAAATTTTCTAGATACATTTCATACTTATCTCTATATGTCCATCTTTTAAAATTCAATCGACTGTCTTATGATTTTCTACTTGCTGTATGTTGACTCAAAATTATCAAATATAGGGGTGGATCACAGATAATATGGATTGCACCAAGTGGTGGTAGGGACCGGCCAGATCCACTCACAGGGAAATGGCATCCGGTACGTACCCTTGAACACAATTGTTCTTTAATTCTTCAATCTAATTCTTCTGTTATTCTTTTCATAATTTTTAAGCTTTTAATGGGCTGCACAGTATTTCTTCCTTTTCATAATAAAAAAACATTTTTTTATTTTCCTTGTTCAGCCTATTTCTATCAGCTTTGATGTAATTTTAGGCCTCTCTCGAGAGTTAAACTACACTTTAAATTGGTTTTCCTTAAAAAACAGATTTTTGTTATTGATGTCACCATTTTGACCTCCATTCAATTGTGGGTCTTTGTATATATTCATCTATCCTGTGATGTGAGGAGACACTATACTGAAAATCTGATGGATACATTATCTTCAATTTCTTTGAAAGTTATGGCTGCATTCTTGCTTCATCTTCTATTGCAGGAGATAGAGAGAGGACATCAAGGTGTAGACCATGTGGTACCTCCTGGGACTAGCTTTGTTGTGGCCTTATCAAATTTGAGAAGTTTCATTTACCTACAAATAGCAGCACAAGGAAATAGCTAACACTTAGTACACTATAAGCTGGGGTTGGGAATGATTCAGATGGGTAACTATGTGCTGGCAACTATATCTATGGCTGACCTAATGAGGTTGGCCTTGATGCCAATCCAGGAGACTGGAAGAGGGGGGCACTGTGGATACACATGGTGTGACATTGGACAGTGAGCAGGAGTGTGTTGTGATGTAATGGAGGACTGCTGGTGATGTGAGCACTGCTAAGATGCACAAATGGTAGCATAGGCTGTGTGGTGAGAAGTAGCACCCATGGTCGGGCAAATGGTGGTGCAGAGCCGCAGGCAAGATGGGGTCTGAAGCAGGTTGTGTTGGTGGTAGGAATGTTATGTTATGCTGGTGGTGTGAGGTGGTGGACTTGAAGGGTCAATTTCGGGTGAAAATCATGATATCCTGCATGTGCCAAACATTTCTATATCTATGATCATTTTTTGCCAACAATTGTTTATATTTCATTTACTTTTTCTGCTTTATGGAGGCTTTGTGTATGAAATAGCTAATCCGAACTTATTAATTACTCTATTTGTCTGTCAACAGTCTTATTTATTGCAAATTTTAAGCTTGGTAGGGAAAATAAAGGAAGGGGCTTTATGTGAAATTTTGAGGGTGGAGCTGGCAGGTCCTCTTAGTCTTTGTTCCTATGTTTTCTGTCAACTTCTACTTTGTTTCTGCCAGGTCCTTTAAATCTATCCTTCTAACCAAGGTTGTAAATAGCGGTCCGACCAAGTATTGGTCTCAATACCTATAGCTTGATACTGGTACATATTATTCTTTTTGTTTTTCTCTCTATTGTAGTCAATAATGTTGGGTGGTAACAGTCAGTATACCACCCTGTAATTGTTACATAATGGTTTGTTAGGTTACCAGTATTTAAATCCTTGCTTCTATCTACAGTTGTTTCACTCCCATGCTTATGTCAATAGAACTTTTGCTGCTCTACTGTATCCTGCTACTTATGAACGAGCAGGAAGTGCCTCGTGCTCTTTTCCTTTGTTTTTTATGTGCTTGGACTTTATTGATTGGAAATAAAACTGGGTGGAAGATTTTCTTTATAATTCTCCACTTTTTTTTTTGTCATGATTAAGGCCTAAACCTGAGACATTTAGTTAATGAGTGACGTGTTTAAATCTTTCTAAATCTTCTACAAGGTCTTCAATGCAGCTTTTTTTTATTTATGGTAGCTGAAGATTTTAATTCCAGACATTTCTGCTGGAACATTTTGTTTCAATTGGATTTTAATAACAACATAGAGTTCCAAGATATATGTCCCTGTGCCAGCCTGCTATGTTGCAATCAGATATTGGGTCAAGTATCTGGTGGAAATTGTGTTATATTTGGTGAATTTGACTGAAAAGTTACTTGAAAGAAGTTTGAATATTGTAAATCCTCATCGAGTGCATGATCAAAGTGAAAAGGGATTCTTGTAACAAAAAAAAAGGATTTATGACTTCAGAAAAGGATTAATCCAAGGATTAAAATCTCAGTTTACTACTGATAATGATTGGAGATTGATTGGTTCTATGATAGTACCATATAGTTTACCAATTGTTGTTTGGACGGTGTTAATTGGTAGCAACTGGACAAGCAGAGTCAGAGTTACAGCGAGGTGGCAGTGGAGAAGAGAAAAAAAAAGGAGAAAAACATAAAAAACAGATAATGTAGCTGTCAACAGCTTGTAAAAATAGGAGAAAACAATAAACAGAGATTTACTGGTCACATTAGTACTGGTCAACCTACTACCCAGTAACTCCAGCATGGTGAGCTTATCAAATGATAAACTTGGTTTGGACTGGACCAGATGAAATTGCCTGGTGTGTGCATTGGTTGGCTGTTGGACCAGTGAATACCAGTCCGTACAGATTGGTATACCAGAAACTTCAAATCATGGGTTAACCAAAGCATTTTTTGTTTTAGCATTTTCTTTTGGTCTATACCAGCGATTTAAAATGATTCTCAATTTATGAGATACTTTGGAGGACCATTCTCCTTCACAACTGATTGTTTTTTCACTTCATTATCATTACACTATTTGTGCTGACAGTAATGAGTACAGGCATCATTTGATGAATCTTCAGTGGACAATATGAGGAGGCTTGTGGACCATTCTGGTGTAATGGGGCATATGTATCCCCTAGCGTTGCTGTGTTATGAGGTCATGCCTCCACCACCAGAGGTATGCTTTACCTAATTGTTGCAGTCTAGGCTTGGTACATTGTATTATGTTTTTATATGAATATTTTCCATAGGTAGAAAAGCAAATTGGTGAGAGGAGAAAAATTTCTTTTCATGGAATTGGGTTATCTGTGGCTCCAGAAATTAACTTTGATGATATTGCTAGTGGTTGTGAGAATGCTGAAGAGGTCAGTTATTGACATTTAATTTAACCATCCACATTTTAAGAGACAAATGTTATGTAATTTTATATTTTTTATTATCTGTGTTGATATGCTTGTGTCTGATTTAAATCATCGATGCCCTTAATGATAATATTGGTGAGAAATATATTAATTTGTAGAAGCGAATCACAAGGTAGATTTGTCTTTTACAATTGGTGATTGCCTTATTTAGATTTGTCCGGGAAAAAGGCTCTCGGGTGTAAAACAATAAAACTAAGCCCATGATTCTTGGAAGCAAGTATGGACATAATTATTCTTCATGTGCGACAATTTGCTTTGAGGTGGATCAAGAGAAAGTCTTGAAGAAGGTGAACTAAGAAATATAAGTGTATCTGAAGAAATTACTACAATAGGTGGTAACTCAAATGGTCATAAAGAAGCATGTGCAGGTGCTTGGGATTGTATCATGGTTATTTTGTTAATTTTACAAGCAGATCAATTCTACTGTCAGCCAAACTTGTCAGACTTTTTGCCTTGTCTATTAGTAAAGACCATGTGACAAGCAAGATGGTGGATACACATTGGCCATATCCAGCCTCATATATAAAGATGCAATTTTCAAGTTGGAACACATTAGTTGAGAAGAGGAGAGTTGGGTACACCATGTTGTAATGAAAGTTGAGAAGATTTGAACTCAGGTACCTGGATCTTCCTGCTTTCACAAAAGAGGCATTGCAGAGGAATAGAATCTGGGTTTTTCTGAACTTCAGATGGTGTGTAGTGTTGTAATTTACTTCAGACAATTAAAATTCTATATGAAAGTTACTAGAATTAGTTGAAGTTTCTAAAGATGGCTTACCATCGGAGAAAAACGCATTCTGATGGATAATACAACACACATGCTAGTAGCAATATCTTGCAAACATAGGATATCCTAAAAAAGAATTTGCAGATCATACCAAGTCTTCGTTGGTACAAATTTGTGATTCCTTTTCGGAAATTAATCTATTTGCGCAATTAATCCAACTCTCATAGTTCTGTGCGTATTTCTTTCTACTGCACAATTTATCCAACTCCCATGGTCTTCTGTGCTCATTTCCTTCTATTGGATCTCTCTGGGGTTAAAAAATAGAATTCCAGGCATATGGAGATCACATTTAAGGTGGTACTGATTTTGACTTTTGGAAAGAAGTTTATTCAAGATAATCCTGTTTCCTGTGGGTGTGAGGAAGATCATAGAAGATTCCAAGCATAATAAAGGACCTGTTGCAATTGACTCTATAGTTTCATACTTTATAGAACTATGAGGCAGGAAAAGGATGCTAGAAATAATTTCTGAATACTTGGGAGATGAGGCTATATTGTCTGAATTAAGTTTACTGATGCTGGCTCTTAAAAGGATTATCCATCTGACATGGTATAATTTAATATATTCTGCTGCAGAAAACAAGAATTTGAAGTTTCTCTTTATGGCAGTGCTGACAGCACACGTCTTAGTGGTTTTGCTTCGGACTGGTTTAATATGATTGGTATTGACTCTGATTTAAATTCATGGTTATAATGATGGTTCCAGAACGGCCACTTTTGAGGTATTTGTGGCATGTGGAAAGAAGTTACTCCAATACAAGTTTCTTGAGGTTGAGTCGAAGATAAAACACCATAAAAGAGGAGTAAGACCAAAGAAGATACAAATTCAATAAAGATCTTTGCCTTCTGATGAAGGAAAGGTTCATACTTGATTTAGCTAGATGGCAGAATAGGATCTATAAATTAATTCCCAAGTTATTTTTAGCAAGGTTCGTAATACCGTACCGTACCGGTGTTTCTACCTGGGCTCGGTACCGGTACGGTACGGTATACCGAGCGGTACACCCAGGTATGCTGAGTACTGTAGTACTGCTATAGTGCTACAGTACAGTGCTACAGTGCTACAGTGCACTCAGACCGGTAACAGGCGGTCCGTGTACCGGCGACCTGTCGGACCGTTGCGTACCGCCCATACCGGGCGGTATAGTTCGGTACTGCAGACCATGGTTTTCAGTGCATATGAAGATTTTCATGGTAGTCAAATATACATTTAATGCTGTGCCCAAGTTTTCTGTCCTCCCTGTGAGTGTTTTGCATCATCCCATCTATTCTCATATAGCAATATTCTCATGTATACATGCTAAAAGAATGTATATGATCCTTTCTATTCGAGATACTTGTTATCATCTGTGAACGCTAATATATCTTTAAAGAAGAATAAAGTAATAGTCCTTTGTATGAATGCAATTTCTCAGTCGAAAATAAGCAATCTATTGATCTTTATTTTTTATGTTGGATTCCATGTTTAAAGATTTGGTTTTGCAGGCTAAGAAGGCTTTTGTTTGGGCATTGTATGGTCCTGTAATTGAACAATACAGTGTGCTTGAGTCTGCTATATATGGATATCAAGGTCTTAATGCATCAAACTCCATCATCTCACTTTCACGGCCGTGGTCATGAATCTATTGTTTGGAGGTTGTCTCATTATTGAATCATTTTTTTCTTTGCTTTAATTGCTAAAAAATTTCAAAGTTCATGTTTTTCAAGAAACTGAACCTTTTTATCTGCCTTGATTATTTTTATTAGAATCCTTAGTTAGCTATTATTTTTACATGTTCTTTCCATCCTATCAGCCTTGATTATTTTATTAGAATCCTTAGCTGTTATTTTTACATGTTCTTTCCGTCCTAAGAATAAATGGAGTTTTCACATTCAGGCTTTAATTGGAATTTGTGAGAGGCTTGCTTGATGAATGAAAAGAGGATATATAATCATGTGAGCATGTTGGTATCCAATTTGATCATCCTAGTTTTCATACATAAGTTAATGATACACAACTTTCTGCTTCATAAATTGTTAAAAGTTTATCCTCCTTAATTATCAGTTTTCATAGTATGGGTCACATTTCATATAAAAGCATCATGCCAGCCCTTGGGTGGACCAATACGTGCTGGTTGGTATGGTAAGATGGGCATTGTGATGACTGGTACAAGTTAATCACATTGCCGCATATGCTGGCACAGTCTTGGCACATCACAAACCCCATACAAGGCCCCAATTGCTGGCTAGCTTCTTTTGACAAAAACTTATACCTAGTATGACTGAAAGGAATCATGATGTGAGTTTCTGGAAGTAGTCACAAATTTCTGATTGACCTCAGGGTTATTCCTTCCATGTATAATTAGCATCTGATTTTTTAACTTCCATTAAGTTTATAGTATTTATTATGACATGCCTATTTGTCTAGAAACTCATTTTGATTTCATTGTCTGCGATAGTTTGGGACTAATTTACACTTCTCACTTTTGGTTAATTTGCCATCCGTTTGTCTCCTTTATTTTTGCATAAATTCTGCTGATGGATCTCTTCTTTTTAAGCCATTGGATAGCATAAATACTGAGCTGCTTCAGACATCTACAGCTTTTTGGATGGGAGCACAAATTTTCCTATTGCAGTAAAGGTAAGGGCTTTGTTGTTCTCAAGTTAACTCATGATGAACTTGCTTTCACAAACTACTCAAGGGGACTGCATCTATAGGCAAATAAGCTGTGGTGCATTGACGAGGAGCAAGGGGTCATTTTTCTTTTCCCTGTTAGATTGCAATTTACATCAAACTGCCGGATCATACTTGGATGCATATTGTAGTCAGGTTACCTGCAGAGGAGGTGCCGTCTCCTTTTGGTAGCTCCAGCAACAAAAGACATTATAAGTCTAGCTGGTGCCTTGCTTCGCTTTCTTCCCAACAACCCTATCCTTGGCACTAACCTCTTCTGTAAGAAAACAATTACAGCAGAGACATACCTCTTGTTTCAGATGTCAGGAGACTCGGAACTTCAAAGGCATGAACTATTACAACAATTCAAATACCTGACACATATTACTAAATCCATCGTGGTCAAGCTCCTTTTGTACAAATGTACTCTGTATTTGCCCATGCATCATACTCCGCAATTTTTGCTGCTTGTATTGAGGTGCTGCAATCCAATTTCTTCTTATTAAGCTCAGACTTTTGTTACTTACGGATTCTGTTATTCTGATGTTTTTTTGCATCATCGTCTTGAACAAGAGTCAACACAACAATCATTTCCTTTCATCCATATGGAAGCTTGAACCTGTAAGCATTATCAAAATTGATCTCTTTGATATGGAGTTTTTATTCGGGATAAGCGATTAAAGTTTGAGGTTATGTGATACACGTTTGGTTCTCCAGTATCATATTTAGGTGCTAAAGATGATCGATGTTTGGGACTAGGTTTGTTTTCTCTTTCGGCTTTGTATCCCCTCTTAAAACTTCTCTTTCAAAGTTGCAAAGTTAATTAATTATCTTTGCGATCTAAAAGTTTGCATAGATGCATGGTAGAGAATTTGAAAATAATAAAGGCAATTCTAATATTTAGAGTTTAAGAGTGTGTTGGAGGGGACATACGCACGAGAGATCAAGAAGTTATCCATGAAATCGATCCTTTCTGATCTGTTGGAACAATTTATCTTCAGGACTCGGGTAGTAATCTTTCGGTAAAAGAAGCAAGAAAGCTTTGGTCACGAAGAAACAACCGTGATTGCATGGACTAGTGGCTGCGACGCTTCCTCCAAAAATGCCTTTTACAGGTCTCCATTTTCATGTAGCCTATAGCTTTTGTACTAATGATAACAATGTATATGTACATGTATTTCATAATGTGCTATTTTGTTACATGCTATCACAATCATACAGCAAGCCGATCCGTGGGCTTCACAGCATGCCAGTAGTTTTCTTTTTCCTAAAGGATTCTGCAGCAACACCTTCCAGATGAGCAAATAAAGAGCTCAAATGCTGCTGCTGCTGTTCTGATGGAGCAATTTCTTTGGTGGGGACTCGGACTCACCCTCTGATCATGAAAAAAGTTGATTCATATGGTATTAAAGTCTAACCATAAATGGTGAAAGAAGTGATCAACATTTCTGTAATTCAGTTGCAGAGAAGACCCAGGATCATAACCGGACTCCATTTCTCTTTTCAAGACTCAGTTGTCAGCACCCTGTCAGAAAAAATGCAGAAGAAGATGATCATCTTGAAAGGAACACAGAAAGGGGCGAGAAATTAATTCCACATAATGAGAGAGTCACGGAAACTTTCAAAATGCCATAGACAAAGGCAACAAACACAAGAAGGAGAAGAAAAATCTGCATGATGGGGACGGTCATGGAAACTTCAGAAATACCAAGAATTATTATCACATGTCTTTTCTCCTCTTGGATGCTACCAAGAATTCATAACATGTTCTAAACTTAGAACTACCACAATTCATAACATGTCTTTTTTTCTCTATATAACTACACAGCAAGCATTTTCTTTTTAATTCCACCACTGGCTAACTCCCATATTTCAACCAGAAAAAATAACACTGACGAGCAATTAAAAGTTGAAACACATGTTACCAACCAAAACAGCCCAAGGATCTTTAAAGTCCATTTCCAATTTTGCAATAGTCATTAGCTACACTAAGTCCTAACAACTAAGAAGAAAATAACTATACCTGTCCGAAAGGACACTGTTCAGTGAAGTTGTCAAGCACCCACCACTGATCTAGCAATTATAATGAGTTTTAAGTAGAAGTGATGCCAACGCCATGCACCAGTGAAGAATACATTGTGCTCATACTAAATCCCCATAATCTGTTGTATATTTCATGCTTGCTTTACATCTAATTCTCTGCCACTGTACATGAGATCTGTGCCATTCCTCCAAAAAAATTAAGTAATCATAAAAAGCTTCCTTTCTGCACATGCTTTCTGTCCTTACGTAGGACAATTACAGACGACATCTATAGTACCCAGAGTGATGCCAACAAGTTTCTTGAGCAATGAAGCATCAGAGGGCACTTCAGAAGCTAATGGAGTACCAAGCTCATAAGTCATAGCAGTAGCAACTTTATCCATTTTCTCATGACTCTATTCAGAAGTCCAAGTTGCTTCACCCACGCACTTATGGTAATGCCTGTGTTCATGTTTTCCCGCTGAACATCCAAAAAATGATCTAATTTGCAGAGCATACAAGAAGGTCACTCTGCAAATCAGATGGGGAATTGTCCATAAAATAAGGATTCTTAAAGTCATATGCCAGTTTTGGGTAAAGATCATATAATTCTTCAACAGAGATATTAACAAGACCATCCAAAAGTAACGAGCAAGTGATCCTATTAGGTACCATTCCCAGATCACACATTCTCCTACATAAAAGGAGTGCTGAATTATAACGATGCAACTTAATCAGAAGACAAATTATGACATTGAATGAGGTATGGTCCATGTCAACTCCAGCAATCTCCATTTCTTTTAGCAATTGCTTAACCGCACCCATGTTTCTAGCCAAACAAGAGCCAGAAAGCATCACATTGTATGTGTAAAGATTGGGAACAATATCAAAATGCTTCATCTGTTCAAACAAATGCCAAGCCTCGTCAAACCTATGACCTCTAAAAAGCCCATTAATAGCAATTGTATAGGACACAACATCAAGGCAGTAATTTTGAAGGGCAGCTTTCCTGAAGAGTCTAATTGCCATATGATATTTTCTTCTTTTTACAAGCCCATTGAGGATGACTGTATGCACATATGCATCAACATTGGGATTATTCACAACAATGGCATTATAAACATTGACTGCATTCTCAATACTTCCAGACATGCATAATCCATTTAACAACCCAGCATAACTATAATCGTCTGGAGAAAAACCCCTATTGACCATATTGACGAAAGCCTCTACTGCTTCAAATGGAAAACCGGCCTTGCAGAGAGCATTTATTAATGAGTTACAGGCAACCAGATCAGCAGTAACATCCGATCCTGCTATTAATTTAGGAAGCAATCTCAATTTCCCGGATGAACATAGTGTGCATATTAAAGAAGACATAGAATAAGCGTCAGGATGTAATCTACCGTCCCCTAGACAAAGGAAAACATCAATTGCATCATCAAACCTTCTCGCTTTTGAAAAGCAATCGATCAGGACATTATAAAAAACCAGATCAGGACTGCACTTATTAGATATCATGGTTTCTAAGAGCATGGAGACCTCATTAAACTTCTGAGCTTGAAAGAGACCTCTAATTAGAGAAGTGTACGTCATCACGGTAGGTGAACACCCATGCTCTACCATCTTTCCCAACAATGTACTTGCTCTATCCACTTGACCAGCTTGACAGAGACTCTCAATCAAAATCGTCCAGATTGCTACCGTTAGCTGTTTACCGGATACAATCATGAGCGCTAGTAACTGTAGCAATTCCATGAGCCTCCCAGCCTTGCAAAAACAGTCCAAGACCACAGAAAAACTGCCAGTGTTAAGGTGGAATCCCTTCTTTACCATCTCTCTTATAACATCTCTGGCTCCCAGCCAATCACTTGACTTGCAAAGATTGGATAGCACTATATTGTAACTAATGAAGTTTGGAAACCTGGTGTCCCTGAAGAACTTCAATGCCATGTCAAAATAATGCACCTTGAATAAGATATCAAGGACCATGTTCCTGGCGTAGGTGTTGGGAACGTAATTTTGCTTAATCATTTCATCAAACGCCTCTAATGCACGTCCATAGAAGTTCCCTCGCCAATAAACTCTGATCAAAACCATGAAAGTTTGCGCCTTTACGGAGCACCCAACAGCCTGCTGTTCCCTGACAATCTCCCTAACAGACCCAAATCGGTCGGTGAGCCGTAAGACCACAGGGATCATTCGGTCAAAAGAACATGAATCGTGGAAGTAATTCGGCTGGCGGGCGCACCAGAGGAAGAAGCTCAATGCGATCGTATCCGACGGGCACGAGGAGACGGTAGACTCCACGATCTCAGGGCAAAGCTGGAGCCTGGAGCTGTCAGGCGACTGTATGCTGAAGGCTCGTGGGGACTCGAACGCTCGGTGGGGGGTCAGGCGGCACAACCCTCTCGCCCTCAGTATCATTTAGGGTCTCGGGCAAGAAATTGAGCCAGCCCTTCTCTGCAATCGAGAAGGGAGGGAGGGAGCGGGGGAAAAGAGAGAATTTTGAGCCAAAATTTTCGACGACGGAGATCGAAAACAAGCATTTAAGAGAGGATTCAAAGGAATGAACATAGAACACTAAGGGGTTTAAGAATGGTGGCTTTAGGGTTCAAGCCCAAACCTCCGTGACTTCGGAGAGCAAGTCCGACAGCCACTGCAGTAGTACTAAGCTTCCATTGCACAGGAACTGAGAACACAGTAACTCCGGAGGGGTTCTCCATTTCTTTTTCTAAGAAGAAGTAAATTCGTTAAAACTCGAGAAAAAAAATACTTTTTTATTCACCTTCTTTTTTTTATGAACAAAATTTTAAAAACTAGATAATTTATAGATAATCCATTCTTTCGTAGTAAACCAATGATTAGAGACATAGAAGATGCAACACCCTCGATCTACTATTCGTAGTAAGCCAATGATTAAAGACATCGAAGATGCAACGCCCTCGACCTACTATCAAACCCATCTTATCACACCACATAAAGAAGAGCTAGAGAGTTTGAAGTAGATTATTTTTTATACGCAATACTAACAATGTAAAATGAACCGTCAAACTTTGATCACACCACCTAACGAAGAGTTAAGAGAGTTTGAAATAGATTATTTTTGATAAGCAATACTAACAATGTAAAATGAAAAATGAATCGCAAGATGCACAAAATAGATTATTTTTTATAAGCAATACTAACAATGTAAAATGAATCGTAAGATGCGCAAAATAGACTATTTTTGATAAGCAATACTAACAATGTAAAATGAATCGCAAGATGCACAACTAAACACCGTAAAGGGTGTTGAGCTATTAAGATAGTAAGACGATGATCATGAAAGTCCGATCAAAATTTTCCTTTTTCTCGCACCCTCTTTGTAGTACAATAATTTTGTATGCTTATATTGAACAACGCTGTGCATCATACCATGCATATGATTAACACCAACAATGTGGCATGTTTGACCTAAATACGCTTGAATCATCCATATACCTTTCTAAATAATATCAAGTGACATTTTACTCTCCATCTTTCCATCCAGAAATACAAAAACATTCAGTAAAATAAGACAGCATGAGAATTCATGAATCATCGTTTTCTGGATAACTTTTGAATTTGAAACCACTCAAATAGTTAGGAGAAACTATGATGTTTATGATCACAATGATTGCTTAAAATCCATTTCTGAAAACAAAAAATCGAGAAAAAAAATACATGCTCAGCATTCACCCACCACACCTCAATGCAAAATCTTCTAAAGGGGTCGAAGAACCTCAATTAAAGAGCATTCCCAATGTTTGGTTTTCTGAATTCTCCTGAGCGGGGAACTGTTAACAGAGGAATGGAAAA
Source organism: Musa acuminata AAA Group (assembly GCF_036884655.1). Taxonomy (NCBI): domain Eukaryota; kingdom Viridiplantae; phylum Streptophyta; class Magnoliopsida; order Zingiberales; family Musaceae; genus Musa; species Musa acuminata. The sequence continues at coordinate 26,210,774 of NC_088339.1, read as the reverse complement.
TGAGCAGGTGCCAAACGCACATCATGTAGCAATCAGATCGGGGGTTTCTGCTTCAACCGTCGATAAGGCTGTCCGCACTTTGCCCACCCAGGCATCAAGATGATCACGCAATGATTTGATCTGTGGAATTCCCAAAACTCTTGGCTGCACCCACGAGACATGTACTGTACCCTCAACCTGATCTATTATGCCTTCAATAAGATGAACCTGCAAGTCATCGCAGACACCAAGAATTTACTCTTTTTAAGGCTATATGTAATTTGATGCAGGAAATAATATGGCTAGAAAAAAAAAAGTTTAGCATTCCAACTGAATGTTGTCAAAAAAGATGCAACTTTTCAGTGGCATATTAGGATGCCTAAGACCTATAGTACAACAAAAAACACTAGTCTCAGCTATCTAGGAAGAGGGTGGAGATTGATCTGCCTCCATCTGTTTAAGTCACGGGGGCTTTAGCTCCGATTCAATTCCCAGCTTTCTTCAACAATTCAACTGAGAATATTAGAACAACATACCTAAGAAATTAAAGCATATTTCATTGTAGTTACAACTGATTGTCAGATTTTCACAACTACTTGAAATAGATTCATTTCCGGTGCACAGATCCCATCATATAGAGAAAAATCATAAAAATTGAGTTTACAGCATTACCAGCAGTGTGTTTGTATTTTGTGCCATGTAGGCAAGAAAGTTCCAGGATACAAACAAGTCCTGACAGGAAGGCCTACATGCCCTGCAATAAGCAAATGATTTTCTTTTTCCCTAATAGTTGGATACATTTTTACAAGGAATCCATACATACAAACGCACAGAAGGATCTGCAACAATAAGGTTAAAGCCATCTTGCTGGAACTACATTTTGTTGACAAACATGCCCAGTGATGCATAGCACTATTTACAACTACTTGTCACAAAATAAAAGCAATGCTCACAAAACTATATATGTAAGATGCATACAATGTGGAAGGCTAACAAGCAGAGAATATTATAAGCGAAAGTGTGAAACATATCTGCCTATATTACTAATTAAGAGGACAATGAAAAGTGTCAAATCATCGAGCATAACTTAAATTTCTATACAAAACCAAATAATCCAGAATGAAAGAATACCAATAACAACTAAGAAGCTAGGGGAGTCAAATGAAAAGCTAAGGTACCAAGGGTAAACGTAAAAAGTAACAATTACATCGCTTAAAGTATTGTAAATATTACATGACAAAAAAGGCATGAAAGGGAAGGGGGCAAAACACAACAAAGGCTGGAGTAACATTCAGTGATTAAATTAATTCCCAAGTTATTGACATTTTATGTATCCCTTCAGCAGAATCAGAACTATGGGTAAAAAATGCAAGGTTAGACTTACAGAAAGGGCTTTCATAAGAAGATATTCCACATCTTGAATAGAAAGTTTAGTTCGCTCAGCTATAATATTCAATGGAATGGTTCGATCCTCAGATGGCCGACTGCAAGGAATTGAATGTATCAGTTTGGAAATGGTTAAAAGTCTCAATCACACTAAAAATGAAAGAGCAGAAATATGTACTTAACGTTAATCTGGAAATTAATTGACACTTGAAAATCTTACCTGAAAATTATTTCCATCAAGCACAGAATATTAATTTTTTCAAGTAACTTCTTCTCATTTTCTACTAATGCAGGTTGTGCATTCAAAGCAGCATTATGAATCCGACATAGTTCTTGATAGCGAATCAGGTGTCCAACATTAAATGCTTGAAGAATATGGTATAGCCACTCCATCTTTGTTCCCGTGAGACTATTGATCTGCAAAACATTCTGAGAGTTCAATATGTAACGAGAGTTGGTATATTTAAATGAAAGTAGAACTTGGATAGAAAGAAAATCATGAGATAACCAACATGGCAGTCAGATTGCTCCAACTTTATGCTCTGTGGTCACATATCATGATGATAATCGTCCACAAATGGAAGAAAAAGATGTGAGAAAGGAAACAAACAGTTAAGGAGTGATGAAGCATGTCAGCAATTAAATCACACACCAAGATAGAAGAGGTATATCAACAAATCGCAAATCATCAACACATTAGAAAATGAAGATCACAATTCTTTGACTTAATAATACAAAATGTAATTAGTTCTATAGGAAAAAGAAAGTATATCATAGAATTTTGCCTAGAACTTTTTCTTACAATTGGATGCGCAAGCAATTCCCCAAAGTTGTATATGTTATCCCCTAGAAGTGCCGAAAGGGAAAGGTCAAAGGCCAAATCCTGGAAACAAGATATAGGTCAGACTGAGTGAATGAAGTACCACAAAATATAATAAGAGAAACTACTACATTAACAGTACAACAACAATGATAACAAAGCTGTGAAATCACAACTATTTGGGGTCAGCTCCACAGATCTTTTGCCACCACCAGCAAAACCCAAAACTTAGAAGAGATTCTGAAGGACTAATAGAAGTGTTTGTGCAATGTCTTCCAACCACTATGAATAACTAGAGGATGAAAATTAAAGAACTACTATATATACAACCCATATGGAACATATTTTACCAGATAACCCATAAGAGACTTTGAAATGCAACTGTGTGAAAACACAGAAACTTGCCCTGGAAGACATAATAGTCACAAATCATCTCTCATGCATAGAAGTCACATAATAATCCTAGTACAGTAGGACCTTCCATGAAGGACTTTTCAGTAAAAAAATGTAAATCATCGAATTGTAAGCAATGTAAAAAGATTTAAGGGAAAGGGAAATTTGCATTCAGTATCTGAGCACTTATGCATCTGTATTCAAGATTCTCACCAACTTCATCTCGAATTAGTAATAAGGTCAAACATCCTTTTAAGATACAATAACTTACGACAAGAGACCTCAATGAATCTCCAACAACAGAAGAAGGCAAAAATCTCAAAGCCCAATCATGTCATCAACATGATCAAATTATTACCCTTGATTGTAATTTCAAAACCTCAAACTGTAATGGTATTAAAAACAATAATGATTATTAGAAAATTTGGCAAGATTGAAAACAAATCCTTCATCAAATATGATATACATATGTAATAAGTAAATCATTTACCAACTTGAATGAAGCTGAAAGAGATTCTACTGAAGTATAAGCCAAATAAAGTAGGGCACTCTTGTAGAACTCTGCAAATTCTTGTCGTGATTTATGATACTGAGAGGTAATCCAATAATAACTAGCATGAACAGAAGGATCAATATCAGTCATGCTACTTAGCGTTCTCTCTCCCTCTTCAAGAAGCTTTTTGCACTCCTTTTGACTGCCTTTTTCTAGATAAAATGCAGCTATTTGCATCTTCGCATATAGGATAGGCTCCTCGATCCGCAACTCTCTAGTAGCATTCAGTTTTTCAATTATTCCTTCAAGATAGCTAATTGCAGCTTCTTTTTCTGAATACTGTCGTGAAATTACTGTAGCAAAGTGAGCAAGCTTCAAGAGATTGATTTTTGTCTCAAAGTCTGTAATGAAGTTATGATACAGTTGTATAAGAGTGTCGCCCGCCTACAAAGAGTAGCAGAAAGGTGAGAATAAAAAAGAAGCATGCATTCTCAGTTACATGTCACAAGAGTTAACATGCATAACAAGGAGAATGAGGATACAAATATAGAGAACTTATCATAACAAACAAACTAGATCCACTGGAGCTTACCTACATTGCTTTCTGAATATAATTCATTTGCCATGAAAAATGCAGGGAATTAAACAGGATGAAACTAAGAAAACTTTCTTGCTTATATACCTGACACAAATAATGCCACATTAAACTTTATAATGCTGTCAACAAATAGAATCATGAAATACGTCAAGTAATTTCTTTTAGCTGAAATGATCACCAATATTCTTAGGTGATTGAGCAAACCAATTAATGAATAAAACATCACTAGTTAACCAAAATCAAGAATCCAAATAATATCAAAGTAGAATCACTGTTCTGTTTTATCTTCATAACACTGCCGTATGGATCCTGGCTAGAAAAATCTAAAGTGCAAACATGAGTAAACTGGCATGTTTAACAGAAATTATTCTTTAAATGTTACTAAAGTAACTAAACTACCTACCTTCTTTTTGTTATCAGAAAGTGCCTCAACCTTCAAAACTGGAACTTTAGTGCAATAAGAAACCTAGCTGGACCAAACCTATGCAGGATCAAGAAGAATGCAAAGAGAGTTTCGCTTGATAGCCAAAAAGATAGAGGTCTAAAATAACGCTTGAACAACTGCAGAATAAAAGTAGAAGATTTTTTCATTGTTGTTCTTGTAAAAAATATATTATAAATGTGTTTATACACATATATGTATACACACTCATATGTATATACTAAGAATAACTTTAGTAGACGATTTCTTCAACTAAATATCTGGAATTGCAAATTATAAGGTCACTGATGGAACTTGAACATTCTGCTAACGTAAAGATATTTAATCTGAGGCACCAATAGTTTCTGTGAACCATCCAAGGAAGAACAGAGAGGCAAGCACAAAAAAACAGAACAAAACTAACTAAGCAAATTTGTTGTGGCTTTGCCACCTCAAAGGTATCGTTTATTGAGGTTTTCCCATGAAGGTAGAAGAAGCAATCAACTTTAAAAAATTTATCTTCCGCGCATCAGTGCTCCTAGAGAACCATATTCTGTAAGATTCATTGCTGTTGTGTGTATCTTCCGGCTCAGAAAGAAGAAGGAACACTGAACCAAGAATTCTACCTTCAAGATCTGTTATCTTCACGCATCTAAATATCGATTCCGCCAAAGATCCAAACACGCGTGTCAAAAGAGAAAAGAAAGAAAAGAAGGAAAAGCGCAAATTCCTGTGAAGATCCAGTAACCAGGACATACCAAACAGAAGACTAGACCAATTGTCAAACTGATGACTTTAAACCCTAGCAGCAAACGAGGAAGGGCAGAGGAAATGGAGAAGAAATCTACCCGGAATACGGCCAGGGCAACGAACTGCTCGAGCTTGATGGTGAGCTGGTGCCACAGCTTCCGTTGGTACAGATCCGCCAAGGCGCCGTACCAGTCCGCCAGCTCGGGCTGCGCGTTCTGCTGGGATTCCAGGTACTGTAGCGCCCCCGCCATTGATGGATCGGTGGACCTCTTCCGCAGGGAGAAATCGATGCGACCCCGGAAGAAATCGCGAAGCCCTAACTCCACCCTGATCGCTTCGTTCTTTTTCTCCGCTTTTTTTTCCGGCTTTATTTTCCAACCCTCCGAGATGCCGAGGACACGAGAGGAAAATGAGGGCGGTGTTGTAAGCCTTGAGATTCGGGATCGATCGTGATTTATCGCCATCGCTACGATTCCAGATAAATCTGGACCCTTAATGGGTCTAGCCGTACGGGAACAGAGGAAGGTGAGGCTAATAGTAGCTGTTGGCGAACCAGCACACCACAACTCTTTTAGCGAAAAAGGAACTGACACGTATGTTGAGACGCTTGAATGGGACCCGCTGCTGTGCCTTTTAAATTGGGACATGTGACCGTATTCTTGCCGTATAAGGCACCATCATCCGCGCCACCTGGCAATTGCCCCCACCACAAGCGATTCTTCCTATACACCCAAACCCATCTCCATTATTAGTCTTAACATGTACTTCTGCAAGATATTATTATTATTATTATTCTCCTCAAAAATAAAATAATTACATATACACCCTTGACAGGCACTACTGACACGGCAAGGAAAAGAAGCCAAGGAGATGCAAGTATGGATAGGCGGTACAATTTTGGGAGGTAACCTTATGGAAATATTACGTGCATTAAGGTAACCATCAAAATCATCATATAGTGAACAAAGAACGGACTGCATGCACGCACGTAGCATTGACACAGTGAGTTATAGGCTAAAGGTACTTTCCCTTGTTTAGCCGAATCGAATGAAGCTACAAGACAACCCGCAAAACATTGTTGGAAACCCGATCGAAGCTACAAGTTTGCCTCGTTTCTGTCCAGAACTATGGCCATCGGCCGAGTTCCAAAACGAGAGACACATGAGAAGTTTCATCAGATCAAAGAACCTCAGGCGATGCATTTTTCTTGAATTGTTGTCACAAATAATAAAAATTAGAAGGAATCCAAGGCTGCCCCTTGAAATCATCGAAAAGAAGGGAAGACTGGAACCACATCTTCGCTTCATCTTTGTGCTTCCTCCCTGGTGTTCTCTTTCAAAAGCTTGGAGGAAAGAAGAAATGGCAACCTCTGCAGGTGCAGCAGCGCCACCCAAGGGTGGCAACCCAGACTCCAACACGTTGACCGGTGACACCACCACCGTCATATGTCTGGATGACTACCACTCGTTGGATAGAAGTGGAAGGAAGCAGAAGGGAGTCATTGCATTGGACCCAAGGGACAACAACTTCGACCTCATGTATGAGCAAGTGAAGGCTCTCGATGAAGGAGTGGCCATGGAGAAGCCCATCTACAACCATCTTACTGGTTTGCCGGAACCCCCCGAGCTAAGCCAACCACCCAAGCTCCTGGTCTTAGAAGGACTGCACCCAATGTGAGCTTCCATTGTATTTCCTTTGGAGACATTGTTAGAAAGGAGAGCGCTTGGTTCATTTTGATGATTCTCTTCATCGTGAGCAAACAGTTTTGGTCATGAGCAACATGCCAAGTCTAGGATTCATATTCTACCTCCGTAACATAGCAAACGACCTGATGAGAATTGGTTGACAATCCCTTAGGTATGTATGATCCCCGTGCGAGGGGCCTCTTGGACTTCAGCATCTACTTGGATATTAACAGTAAGGTCAAGTTTGCATGGAAAATCCAGGTCAGTGACTATAACTCACCTAATTCCGTAATGCAGTAAATGTCAGTACATTACCCTCTGATTCCATTTCCATTTACTTGTGGATCGCAGAGAGATATGGCGGAAGGTGGGCACAGCCTCGAGAGCATCGAAGCTAGCATCGCAGCTCGAAAGCCCGACTCTGATGCTTAATTTTGCAGTAGAAAATATACAGGAATCAGCAAAGGAAAATTTTAGTTCATGCCATGTTTATTGCGGTCGGCAGATCCGCAGAAGCAACATGCTGGTGCTGCCATCCAAGTTCTGCCGACGCAATTGATTGCTGATGACAGTGAAGGTAAATTTTTGTGCGTCAGATTGATCATGAAGGAAGGGTTGAAGTACTTCAGTCCAGTTTCCCTGTTTCGACTAAGAATCCACCATTTCGTGGACACCATGCGGAAGGAAGCTGGCATGCTCGTACCCTGGCATCGAGTTCTTTTATGCCCCGGACACTTGCTACTCCATTGAGGTGATGATGATCACCGGGTCTTCGATCTACAATCGCTGGAACACTGCTTGACTTTTTGTTTCGTGTGAACGTTGTTTGCTAGGTATCAGTGTCGGAGACGAATGGGGAATTCGATCGATTGGACGAGCTGATATATGTGGAGAGGCATCCAAGCAACCTGTCCACCAAGTTCTATGGGGAGGTGTCACAACGGATGGTGAGGCATGCAGAACTGGTCTCTTCCGGGCGATCGCTGGGTTGAATATAAGAGATCTCTACGAGCAGATTGTTGGTGAGACGGCAGCTTCTTCTGCTGCTAAAGCAACCAAAGTTTGAGTGAACGTTTCTGAACTATTGTCGTCATGTTCCTTCTCTCGCAAAAGCTAGGAGTAGAAACACAATGCATGGTTGCCATCAATGTTGAGCAAAATGGGATATCTGAATTCCAATACTTTTTGGTATGGGAATCACAGGAAGATCCTCATCTTACTTGGTACTGCTGATGTTATGATGAGACGTGACTTTGCAGGTCACGTATGTGTCGATCAACGTGCACGGTTAAGGGTCGAGCCATTCTGGGTCATCTCAGTGTAGTTTAAGCTTCCGATGCATGTCGTCGTAGATGTATATTGATATATACGTCTATGCCTCATAGAATACACACGTAGGCGTATGGCTCCTCGGATAAGCATTAATGTAATAGGTTAATTGAATAAGGTTTCGGATCACATGGTGAGATGCCTCTGATGATTCCAGCGAATCCCAGTGAGAGTATTCAATTCGTGCAACAACGTGGGCTCTATATATGCTTTTGAGCATTAATGGCATGAGTTGGCATAAGGGTTTCATCATTAAATGAAATGTACAAGTAGATTCTTCATGGCTTCTTCTTGATTATGTCTTACCATTAGTCTTCATCACAGTTCTAATCCAATCGAAACTAAATCAAAATCGAATCTTTATTCATTTTAAAATCAAATAAAAAATCAGATCTCGATTTGAATATGATTTTTATTTTTTTGGGAACCAAAATTGAGGGATTCGAATCAATTATTCATATTTTAAACAATTATTTTATAATCAAAAACTACTATTCTAAAATTAAAATTCAAAGTTGAAATAATAGAAATTGATTAGAGTTGGAAAATCTTAACATTGATCTCAATTTGTCATTTTGTATCTAATAATAACTTTCTTGATAGCATATGTTAGAGTCGAGAATAAAAGTCTGTGCATGATTAGAATCTGCACTATTAGACTTTAGGATATGTGGATCATGAAACAGTACCGGCTTCGGCTTGCTACTTTACCAATCCCACCGAAACCCTACCAATGTCGAATAGGACAAAGGATCTTACTGTGTGACAGTTCCGACATGGAAAGCCACACCCGAGGAGGTTTCTTGAAGGTCAAATTCTCTTCTCATAATCATCTGAAGTAGACATTGTTTTAACAAAACACACACTCGCAAACAAATCATTCTCTAAACTATAATGCCTAAAAATCCATGTTAAATAGTACAAAAGAAGTTGTTCGAGCTTTTCTCCTTTCTGGTTGCCTCTTCTTCGATCGTTGAATCATTTAAGATAATAATGTATTATGTGAGTTGATTATTTGTTTGGTTAAGATATGTTTTCTACTGCATGTCGATCTTACTCATTCTTTGTCCGACTTGCACGTGTGATGTTAGAGTTTCAGCGTCAAATGAGTTCTTCCCCAGGCAAAGGTTTTCGAGCAAAGAGATCATCCAATTATTATTATTTTTTTTTTGGAGAGTCAAACCATGAAGAGGATTTGCACTGTAGCTTTGGAATTCATCAAAGGTCTTCTTCCACATCCAGAAAACGAGCCTCGGTTGCTTTGCGTCAATAATTAACCATGACTACGAGAAGTGACTGCATGCAGCGAGAGAGCTTTAGGAGTCTTTAACTGGCCATCGCAGCAAGATCTCATGGCAGAGGCAGTGTCAGAAACATGACGAGAGGGGAGCTTATCAAAGCCGGAAACTGCGGCTGCTTGCCACCTCTCCCTTTCCACCTCATTAATTGGTTCAACAGTGCAGGTCTCTGTCATAAAACAAAACATAAGCTTACTGGTGGAGAAATGCATGAAGATGCCCTCTCCCTCCCCTCCCTCCAGGAAAAAAAGAAAAATCAAAATAAAAACATTGTGTAAATAATAATTTTTGTTATCGTTTACAAATATTATATATATATATATATATATATATAATAAATTCTTCAATCAATCTCAATCGATCAAGAATATAAATATTATTTTTCAAATTGAATCAGAATTATTAAAACATATTATATATTTTATTTGATATAATTACAATATATTTAATTTTTCTTTTTATTCTATAAATAATAAGATGAATCAATGAATTGAATTGCTTTCAACATCAACCCAAATATATTATATTTTATTTATTGTATTTTTTTTCTTTTGATTTCTCTATCATCATAAGAAATTCACAGCTGCTACTCGTCCTGCATCAACACTCCCTCCTCCCAAGAAAATCAAAAATCAAAATCCACCCATTGAATAGATTTTAAGAACCCAAAATCAGAAGCATGATTAACCCACCATCTTCTTCCAATATATTCTCCCCCCCCCCCTCTCTCTCTCTCTCTCTCTCTCTCTCTTTCTCTCTGTGTGGCTCTCTTGTTGCGTGTAGAGAAGCCCTTGCCATGAAAAAGTCAGCTTCTTCTGCATATAATATATATGATTATCTCTCCGTCTCCCTCTCATTGTCTCCTACGCCTTTTCTTAAGTTTAAAGAAGAGCCTTCAGTTTCTTTCTCTTTCTCTTGGTGAAGGCTCGTTTTTTAGTCCTCCTACCCACTGATCTCTCTCCCATGCTTCGGCAGAAGCAAGAAGACGAGACCAGGCAGCTGGTGCAACACCATCAGGCCCAAGTACCTCTGATTTCCTCTATCCAGATGTGTCTGCTGCTAACGAGCAAGGGATGTGTGTGACTATTTCTCGCAAAGGATGGAGAATGACCGAGGGGACCTCGCCGACATAGTCCGAGCTGCAGGCAGCCGTAGCGGACCACCACACGCCAACTTTGATCCTGTGGTCTCTCGGTGTCACCTTCCTTCACAGCCTGTGGTCTTTCCTGAGAGAACCGAAGCCCCTACCAACAACTCGGGTGAGTATCTCCTTAACCTCCGTGACCCTCTGCCGGATCAGTACACAGGCGTGGAGTTCTTCTATGGCGCGGAAGCGATGGTGGCACTGGCCAAGACCGACACAGATAGCAGCAGCGACCATGGCGGGGGAAGGAGGCCTCTCGTATCTCCCGAGTTACAATCAGGCGAGCAGGAGATCGACAGGCCTTGTAACAACTTCTCGAGGGTTCTTCAGATCTCGCCCGGTGGTAGCCGCAGGCCTTTCCCGCTCTCACCGAGGCTGATGAAGCCGTCGCCTGCAGTGGCCAGGGAGATGATGATGACGAAGCTGATGAATGTGAGCAGCAGCTCCGCAGCCGGACCGGTGGATCATGGTGGTGGAGTGCAGATCTTGTGCCCTCAGACTCCAGGGGTCAAACGAAGGTTCGAGATCGACGGATCATTTGTCGAAAGAATCTTAGTACCTAATCTATTAGATTATCTCGATCATCTTGTGAAAAATCCCTAGTCTTCCTAGCATCTAAAGAGATTCCTTTTTCTTGTTTCCCCCCTGAGCTTTTCCTACTGTGAGTTGTCTTGGGACGATCCATCGAGACGATCTAGCTAGAATAGTTTTAATGATACTGAATCTAGGCGGAAGTTAAGTGTCCCGTAGAAGGCAGTTGCTTTTGATGGGAATGCATCAGGAGGAACTGATGGAACTCTTTAAGGATTCGAGCCATCAAAAGTGGAAGCATCTTTTTCTCCTTGGTGAAACCAGGCAGCCATAGAATTGGTTCTTCGACTAGTACAGGCCTTAGCTAAAAAGAGCTCAAAAAGACAGACCCACGGACTCTCAGAACCGAGTTTATGATTGGTAGCGGCAACCACAAGCCTCCGCTTGAATCAACCAAGACTTCTAGAATATTGGGAATTCTTTTGTTCTTCTTCTCTCTCAGTAATTTTTTTTTTGCCTATCTATGGGGTTGAAATATCTCAAAGTTCTAAGTGGACTTTTGACACAGAAAAAGCCAGGCAAAGAAGGTGGTATGCATACCGGCTCCAGCGGCGGCCACCAGCAGACCGACCGGTGAGGTTGTTCCATCTGATCTATGGGCTTGGAGGAAGTATGGCCAGAAGCCGATCAAGGGTTCTCCGTATCCAAGGTAAATTTCCCCCATCATCAGTTTTCCGATTCCTCGTCTTCAGGGAATCATATCTACTTTTCTCTTCTTCCTTTCTTTTCTTGATTAGTGGATGCACATCAGTTGCCAATGCAAATATCAAATCATATAATAAAAAAGAAGAGAACAAGGAACCACTCCTTGTGTATCAGTTTTTCTTTGGTCTTGCTCTCACAATTTCGCATGAGGAACATGAAGTGCGTGCCTCTATCACTCCTTTCATGGATGATGCGTAAACCTAATAAAATAGTGGTGATCAATATTAGAAGGTCATATTGCTTCTGCAAGATCTGGACCTACATTAAATTAGAATTTCAACTCTTGACAACCTTGTTAGCTTTAACTGTGAGCATCGTTTGACTTGTCAGGGCACATCGAGTATAGATTTTTCTTCCCTATCTCTATTTCCAGCTTGTGTGAGTGAAATTTTATGCCGCCTCCTCTGTTTTCTTATTTTCTATTGTTTGTTTGGATAATATCGAGCAAGCTTTTTTGTCTCCCGGGAAAAGAAAAGGTCGTGTTTTCGTTCATGGTACATTCTCTTCTTGCAATCATCCGTGCCATGGCTTCTTTCTCGGCTCAAGATTTTCCTGTATGTTTGGTTTCCAAAAGCTGATGGAGATTTCATGGACATCAGGGGCTATTACAGATGTAGCAGTTCCAAGGGATGCTCGGCGAGGAAGCAAGTGGAGCGCAGCCGAACCGATCCTAATATGTTGGTCATCACATACACGTCGGAGCACAACCATCCGTGGCCTACGCAACGCAATGCCCTTGCAGGATCCACGAGATCTCATCCATTCAAGAACGCCTTAAAGATCCCCGGCGACGATGTTCTGAAGTCGCCCACGGCTCCCAAGGAAGAGCGCAGGGAGGCAACAACCTCGAACGCTCATCTAGATCTAGAACAAGAACAAGAAGAAGAAGAGATGGATAAGCCAACTGAAGACGACGACTTCAACCAGAATATGCACCGAAGCTACAAGCCGATGATCCCGGAAGCGGACCAGCCCGACGACTTCTTCGCGGACTTGGCGGAGCTGGAGACTGACCCGATGAGCCTCATCTTCTCCAAAGGATACATGGACGCAAAACCAGACGAAGAGAGGGGGCACAAGGCCTCTGACACCATGGACATGTTCGATTGGGCAGGTAGCTCCTGAGGCAAAAATGATAAACATAAAAATAAGATCTCATTAGATGAATTAGAAGAAGAAGAAGAAGAAGAAACTCTGGTAGTAATTATCCTACAAAGTCCAAAGTTGTGTTCAAGGTCAAACTAGCTTTGTGGATTCACGAAGTTGACGACTGCTGGGAGTTTTAGTTGCTTAACAGAACAGCAGCCATAGATGAGGGTTTCAAAAAGGAGGGGTGGTAGTGAAGTGGGAGCAGTCCCCCACCAGTTTGGAATTTTGGAGGATGGGACAGAAAGCTGCGGCACAGAAGCTTTCAACAGTTCACAAGTACGTGCGTCGGATGTGACTGAAGAGGCCATGGCAAGGATGTTAAGAACCCTATGATAAGGTTTTCTTTTCCCCCTCCCTCTCTCTCTCTCTCTCTCTCTTCCTTTCCCGCCCTATCTTCTCGAGGTGGGGAAAAGTAGTTCGTATCCGGCGAGGATTTCAACCGCAGGATGGTATACAAAGTAAAATGACCGGCACTGTTCGATATCAGTGGCGTTAGCTTGTTGGTCTATCGGCACTACATCTGAGCTTGGCTTGGAACAACATGAAGTGCATGGTCCATTTGCAAGCTAAAAGAAGGAGAAAGATACTTTGACAATCATCATGCAACTTTACCTAACAGTCGTTCTAAAAATCTTTGCCATGGGGAACACCACAGAAACGATCTCAAACCCAACCCACAGATTCGATGGCGGTAGGGAGCGGATTCATGATCTATTATAGTTCCGCATGGCGTTTCGTCTTGTAACAGGCGACGTCTGTCTCTGGATTAGTTCGCTTGGATAGTTCGTAATCAGATCGATCAGCTGATGTGGTTCCTATTACGTACTTGGTTTCTAATAATAGCAGCGTAGATAAACATTGAAGATCACACCGAAAGATTCTATTATTGATATGAACTGTCAAAGATTGACCCTTACCCCAATGAATCAGCTGCTGATCGAGCCCACCTCATCTCCATCGGTCGGCAGCTCCTTAGATCTGCAGCAGCATCTTTGGAAGAGTCCGACGAAAAGATTGGACTAAGCATGTGCTCAGAATCCTCCACGGAAAATGAGATCTCACTTCTTGATGGGATGGTTTGGTGATGATGACTCGATGGCCAATTTCCCATGTCATCCTCGGAGTACCACTCTACACTTATTTTGCAGATCAAAGAAGATGTGCACTGGCCAATTTCGTTCTTCATGTCCTGCTTGTAATCTTGATGCTGACTCATCAATTCGCATTTTTATCTTTGTGATGTTGATTCTTCGACGAATGAAACATCGATTATCGGCAATTTGAGGGTACCAATCTTCATAAATCGACAAGACCCTCAAAATCATCATTTAAATGTTATTTAAATGTTGCGTCGAGGTTCAGACATTTTTGACATAATTAATTATATATATATATATATATATATATATATATATATATATTATCGTTGGACTTACATCCCGAAAAATGGCAAACTCATGCGTCGGAGATTTGCCGATGTAAACTCGATCTAACGGGTTGACTTTTTTTGGTGTGATGTAATAACTGTTCCGATGGAATAATATAGTGTTTTTCATTTTTGAAAAGAATAAGGAGCCCTAAGGGAGGCAACAGAGGACTGAGGTAAGGTCGGCGAAGAGTTTCCGGGACCGGGATGGAGGCGGCGATTTTTGGGGCCTCTTGCCGACTTTCTCGGGCAGGGACAGTGGTCGTGCGTTCTCCTCCGGAAAGGTCGCACCGCCAGTTATCCGCGCAGATGACCGTGGCGGTGGCGAGGTCCGAATCTGGTGGGGGAGGCAATCGATTGTTCGTCTTTGGAACAGGATTCGTCGGCCGATTCGTGTCCGATCGATTCATAAGTCAAGGCTGGTATGATTTGATCGATTTCCTTTCTTGTGAATCGTATCTTTTTCATCTCTCAAGTCTAGATTTTTCTATTTGTTGCTTCCGATTGTTGGGCCCAGCTGCGGCCGCTGGGGTTTGTCTCCTTTGGGTAGTGCCTTCCCCATATTTAGATCTTCGAATCGGAGTGCTATTTTTTATCCTTTAGCCTCGCCTATCCTTCTTTCGACGTGAAATTTGTAGCCGCGAGCAACCAAGTTGATTCTTTTGTTTGATAGGGTGTTTTCCTTATGTAATTTGACGAGACACAGATGGATCATTTCAGGCATGTCTCCGGCACCTGCACCAGTGCTCCCATGAAGACAGAGCTCGAGAAGATTGGAATGGAGGCCTTTGTTTTTGATGCGGTTAGCGACCAGTACGTGTTTTGTCACGTTGAAACAATTTCAGCACAATCATAATGGTGCTCAGTTTACTCTTTTGCTGGTCTATTCAACAAAGAAAAGGGTGTTTGATCAAGATTATTAGCATGAATTTGTAAATCTTGCTAGATCGATTGAAGCATTGGGATATCTCTCCGGAAATTATTAGTGGATGCTGTTCTTATTGATAGCAGTTAAGATTTTCTCAATTATATGAGGAGAGAAACATGTTAATACATTCAAGCTTCTTCGATAATTCTTCTTGTCTTCTATTGGTATCAGAGCAGGTGAGATGAGCGAGGCTCCACGGCTATCGAAGCTTGCCATTCACCACATCTCTTGCCTCTCTAACCCCTGCCCGCTCCTTCCCTCTTCTCCTTCATACGGTCTTCTTCTTCACCGGCGTTGCCTGCATCGACCAGGTTTCTACTGTTTGTTTTGTATCGATTCAAGATTGGTATCCTTGACAGAAGCACCATCTTGTGGGGTTATGATAGCAAATAAGATTTCCCTAACTATATGAGGAAATCTCTCTGTTCCGTTAATGCATTTAAGTTTTTTCAATAAAGCTTCTTTAATAATTCTTCTTGTTTTCTATTCTTTCCAACACTTATAACTCCCGTCCATTCTTGTTCTCTATTTTTCTATTTTGCTTGGTTCTCATTTTATTTATCTTATTTTTAATTTTCAATTTGAGTGAATTTGTTGATTGTTAGGTTCTGGTTATTTCAAACAGAGCAGTTAAGCTTTGAGAAAAGATTTCTTTCCCTCAAATAGAATGACAATGCAATTTATGCAAATATAGTCTACTTGAATTAGCAGGCTGACCAATTATATATGTGTAGATAGTCTATTTGAATTAGCAGGCTGACCGATTATATATGTGTGTTTATGGATTCACATTCAATAGATTGTTGTATGTTGCATGTTCTTCGTTAACCACGTTACCATGATTGCTAAGATCAGATGGTATCCTTCTCACTTTAAAATTGCTGCAGAAATATCTAGCGTGTTTATTTTTTCCACGTTCTTGACGTCCATTTGCTCTGTATCTGACAATATAGGCTGAGAAGTCTCCACACCTTGCAACGTGCAACCCATCTCCTGGTTTCTATTCCTCCTATTGTAGGCATCGGTGATCCTGTAAGTTGATCATCATCTTGTTAATATCTGTTCTTTGGTACCCACCGCCGACTATGTTGTTTTCTAATTTTAACATTTCAGTGGTTACCAGCTAGGCATATATGTCTATAATTTTAAATGCAGTTGTTGTGTCTTCACGGGGAATTGCAAGCTGCAATAGGAGATGGAAATTTGCAGTGGCTAGGGTACTTGTCGTCAACAAGTATGTTTTATTATTTATAACTTAATGTTCTTTTTTTGGATTTGATATTTTTAAAGCTCTTTTTCTTATTCAGTATGATTTATGATTATTGTTAAGTGACCTTTTTTTTTTCTATCATGGTTTAATTCTACCACATGAAAGAAAGATCATAAATATACTGTAGATTTCTATGCCATGGCTGGAATACATTGGTTAAGCAAGTATCTGCCCTATATGCACAACTCTAGTTTGATAGTGGAATGCTGTCAGCATGAGAAGGCTTTCGGACCTTCCTTATCGGCTCTATACACCGGATACCTTATATATAATAGAATTCAGAAGAGTCTGTCCAGTTTGTTCTGTTTAAGCAACTTAAGGTAATTATCTTCAAAATATTTGGTGGGTGTCAAATATAATTTGAATATGTTATTACAGAGGATGGTATATGCATCACATATGGGAAACAAAGTATTTATTTGTCTTGCTAATCCGCATTGCAGTAAGGACTAGCGATTGATCGTAGAATTTTGCTGATCAAATTAAAAAGAAAAAGAAAACAAAAAGCAAAAAAACTTATACCGATTGTTTAGTTGGTATCAGACCACTTACTTTGTAGAAGATCAGGGTACACATATACGCTTGAAAGGGCTAGTTCAGTGAATTTAACAAACTTTTTTTATCTTTTGGAAAAATAAAGAGTTTTTTAAAATATATTTCTTTTCGGAAAAAAATATCCTTTAAAAAAAAATCTACTTAGAGAAACTTAGTAAAAAAAATTAATAATTTGAGTTGCTTTGATTGGTCAAATATGAGCGCAAGTAGTGACTATGAATTGAATGGCATAGCTCTGAACTACAGGGTCAAGGGGTTGCTGTCTCTGATCCTTTTTGAAACATGCAGTGGGGAATTATCATGTGCTGATTTATTACCTTTCATAGCATATGATGGTAAATAAGTTACTTGATGCAATACTAAATGTCTTTCGATAAGATGCTTTTCAGGTCTCAGCATGTCAGGATAAATTGCTGAAAGTATAGGTGTTTTACATGTGCCCATATTTAGTTCTAAGCAGCAGCAGCCAGCACCTTCCAACCATTTGGCATCCTTTATGATGTCAGGAAACAGATAATTCTTAAAGATTCTTCCAAGTTTTACAGGCAATGACAGTTCTGATGGACCCTTGATGCAAGATAATATTTCTTGCTTTTTTTTTTACCACCAGACTTGTCTACTTATTGTTACGTGCAGAATCACAGATCACTCGTTCTTTCAGTCCAAATCTTCTTCAAGACTGCATTTTGCATGAAATTTCTTATTGGCCTTTAATTTCACGTTCATCCTGAAGTAAAACATCACTATATTATATGGTGATATATATGACACTGGTTAGCACCAGTCTATCGCTAAGAACAAGTCCCAGGTAGTTAACAAGGAAACTTTGTCTAGCTGGTTTTTATGCATTGAAATGATCTGTCTTCTTGAACATAAAAATCCTGCAGAGGAGCTGGACAAAATGATGCATCCAACTGTTCCAAACATATAATCATGAGCGTTCAATAAGGACTTAATGAAAATCTAGGGTACAATTCAGTATGTAAACAGGTTAAATGATGTCAATCAAGTATATTTCAACGTCGGGTCATCAACATCATTCATCTCCATGGGATCGTCCTTTGGAACTTAATGTAACTTGCCCTTTCTCTGTTTATATGGATGAAAATTCGCTATGCTATCATCAAGCAAGCTTTTGTCAGTATGTAGTTAATTCGTGTGTTGTTGCAGGTGTTTATGGAGATTGTGGAGGTGCCTGGGTTGACGAAGAGTGAGCAGCTATTTTTTATTGATGTTTTTGCTTGCTTTTAGAAAATTAGGTTCAAAAGACTATCTTAAATAAGTTATTTTTTAATGCAGCTACCCTCCAGATCCTGAAACAGAGTCTGCTAAGTCAAGGCTTGCAGCAGAGAAAGGATGGCTGGATCTGGGCCATGAGCTTGGGGTGACTGTTAATGTGTTTCGATTAGGAGGGATATATGGCCCTGGAAGAAGGTTTGCGTTCAGTTTGTGTAATTCTGCACTTGTTACATCTATCGGCATAGGTGAGAGACTTCAAGGGCTTTTAGGTGAACTTGAAATTTGACTCTCAGGTTGAAGTATTCATGGGTCTTTTTATGTTAATTATTCGGAGATGTGGTTTCCTTGCAGGATGCCTAGCATAGTCAGATAATCTCTTTTTTGTATAATTATTATTATTTTTTTGGACTCTAGTTCCATGATATTATCACTAATCATGATTATTCCAGTGCTTTGGACACCATCATTAAAGGACAAAGTTTGTCAGAAGCACAGAAGAAGAGGGAATCTAGGCTCTTTACAGCAAGAGTTCATGTTGCTGACGTATACCAAGCAATAAAGGCCAGTATGGAAATTCTCTCTTCAGGGTGTGTACCACTTTTCGACTTGATAAAATTTTATTTTCCTCTTTCAATTATATTGGAGCTTGTGTCTTTGGATATTTTGGTGCTTCTATGTGAACAGCTGGGATTTTGCTTTTCTTTTTCTATCTATGCAAATAATTCATAAAACTATTACTTTATCTTGTCAGTTTCCAATCTCATCGTTGATTATGGCATTCATTGTTATGGGGAGGGACTGATATAGAAGTAACTTCCATTGATTTTTCACAGTTCTTTTATTTACCCCCCTTTCTTTCTCTGGTGAATTTGATTGCCTTATCTAGGGAATAGCCTATTATAAACAGACTGACTAGGAATTGTAGCATGGAGAGGTTATAAAATAGAAAAAGAATTTACAGTTGAGAGCCCAAATAACTTAGTCCTTCATCTTGGAAATATGCTATTTACGTGGCATCATGACATCCAAGCGGTGTTTTCATGTGCCTTTTAGACTCTAAGAATGTAACATTTGTCCCCCACTTACGCAAGTAATACATGCACGCAATCTGCTTTACTTGGAGATCAAGCCCTTGTCTGTGGGAAAACTAGTAATCCAGCTTCTTGGACGGCTATATAAGCCACGGACATAGGTGAAGCAGTTTGATTATGTTCTTTGTCTTCATTCTTTATTTGCTATATAGCAAACTATTTAAAGACTAAGAACATGTATTAAAATGCATCTATGGCTTGATTCAGCACTGTCTATTCATGTGGCACATCAAATACTACTTTAGTTTTTTACATATCTGGATTTCGTTCAGGAAGAATTAATCAAAATGTCCTGCATGTACCTTTTTTTATTGGATAAACTTTTCACTTGATTTTGGATGAGATACGCTCACGTTGCTTGATTTGAACATGTTGTGCAGTGTCTAATAGCAACATCAATATTTGCTTCAGGAGAATATATAATGTCGTAGATGATGATCCAGCACCGCGACAAGAAGTATTTGCTTTTGCGCAGAGTCTACTTGAGGAAAGATGGGCAGGAACAGTGTGCAAGTTGGATAACAATGATATGAAACCCCATAAGAGTCCTTCAGGATGTGAGAAGCGTGTGTCGAATGCTCGACTAAAGAAGGAACTCGGTGTCAGTCTTCTGTACCCAGTGTACAGGTTGGGGTTGCGGAACATACTGGAATCTTGGGACTCAGTACCCAAGGAGCCCTAAGAGGTGAATTGTGACAACACATCGTTAATCGCTCGAATGCTTTGTCAGCGTATTTGCCTCATTTTATTGAAGAACTTTATCTGAGATCCGATCTCAGTTGCAACTGGATCCAGCTGATCTGGTAAACAATTGCTGAAACTTATGTACGTACAATTGCAAAGGAAATGGAGTTGTGCAACTAGCAGCATTTTTCATCTGTTTGAAGGAATTGTTCGTTTCCCAAGATTCTTATGCTCCTTTCAATCTAAAGTTTCAGATGCAAAGGAAATAGATTTTTTCCAGTGGCTGCGTTTTTCATCTGATCAAAGTTATCGATATTATTTCCCAAGACTTTTACAGCTTTCAATCTAAAGTTTGTTGGAGGAGAGAAACTATGCATCCTTGGTTCTCTACTTCAGCTCTCACTCTCTCCTAATTCGAATCGTATGACTGTCACCCCTTACTTTTTTAGTACCAACAACACAGCATCCAAACATATGCACATCAAAACTTGGACAAAAAACCAAAAAAAGAAAGACAAAACTAACAATTGAAGAACAAGGATTCCAGCAAGCATGACCCACCTAACAAAGCGGGCTGGGAAGTTCTTACAAGCTGAAAACCACGGAAAAAAAAGAGCAGAGTGCACTCTGATCCTACAGAACCGAATGTTATCTTCAAATTTAAGAATGATTAAAGTATTCTAACAACGAGATGTGAGCAACACTGTTCTCGAGGGCAATCTCTTCACGGCAGTGGAGAATAAAGTAATCCAAGACTGCTCATGCTTTTTGCAATGAGACCGTACGTTGTGGCTCGATTTAACAAGAGCATCGTTTCCAGGTTTTCCTAGCGCAGATCTGGGCTGTTATTCCTGGTGCTCGCTGACAGGAATCAACTTCTTTATATGTTTTCTGATCAAAAGGTAAAGGTCCACCCTGCTTTAGCAAATCCCATGCCATTTGGCCAAAATGAGCTAAAGATAGGGAAAAAATGAAGAACAAGAAGAAGAAGAAGAAGAAGAAGACGAGCATTGCGAGCAGATGCATCAGCATAGGTTTCGGGAATAGCCTTATACATGACCCATGTTCCGGCATACATACCTACTGATAAGATAAGATAGGTCTTCGCCGTCGACGGACTCCGCCATATAATATAATATAGCAAAGGAAGCGCGACTTAAAAGACTGCAGATTTTTTTCCTACGTGCCCCGAAGAACACGTCGAGGCCGAATGACTCGAGGCTCGTCGTGAACTACGACGCGCAGGTTTCCTAAAGAAGGTGGAGAATGTTTTGACGTACTAAACATGCCTTTGCATGAGACATGCATAATGATCAGATGATCTGTGATTCCCAAGTTTCACAACCGAACTTTGCCAGGCTGCCATCTCTTGTCAAGTCCCCCCCCCATTCGCCGATGGCGTTTGACTTGCATCTACAAGTAATCAGATTAATTGAAGGCGTGATGGTCAATGCCACCGGGAGGACTGGACTCGTCGCAGCTCCCTTCAGCAAAGGCTGCTCGTATTTCGTTTTGTATTTTCGGTGTGGCATTATACAAACGGTCGCCAATTTGGGCCCCAACATCAAACATCGGATTCTTCTTCTGTCCGCGACGGGGACGCGCATCCGCGGCCTTCGTTGCTGGCCGCAAGATTTATCGCGTAAGAGCGACGGTGAGAAGTCGGCGTTTGCATGGCATCGCTCTAATAGTAATTATAATAATAATAATTATTAATATTATTATAATCCCACCTAAGAAGAACGCAGCGTCTGACGTCTCTGCACCGGCGCGTTCTACGAGGGAAGTATTCTCCGCGGAGGACCCCACCACGTGTCATTCTCATGGCAGTCGGGCCCACAAACTGGGGACTGCTTCCACTTTGCCGTTCTGCTTGTTGTCTCAAATGCCCCGATTTCTCCGCCGAGGAATCGGCGATTCCTTTCTCTATCTTCTCCGTCTTCATCTTCCTTTTTCTCCTCGCTCATACCCACTTGGCTCGACCTCAGCTCTGTCGGTTCCTCCGCTTCCACCTCCGGGATCGATCTCGCGCCTAAATCCGTCGATCGCTGACGGTATCTGGATGCATCTTAAGGCTCCCGATCGCTTCGTGGTACTTCGATCCAGTTCCGGTTGGGTTCTTGGGAAGATCCGGACATTCTAGGGTCTTCAGTGGTTTTCTGACCTTAGTGTATCTTCTTTGCAGGAGTGATTAGGGTCTTGGCTGCCTCCTCCTCCCAGTGATATCTTCATCGCGCTGGTTTGTTTGCCGTCTGATATGTCGGGGCCACTGGATCGGTTCGCCAGGCCTTGTGAGTTGCCTTCTCCTCTTCGTCGTGTCTGATCACAATGGCTGGTTTGGAAGTGTGGTCTTTGGATTTTTCGTTTCAAATCAGTCTGATATGCAATCATTTTGCATAATATCTAAGCAAAAGGAATTCTTGAATATTTTTTGATACTGGTTACAAGTTAAAGTTGCTGATTGAATTTGTTGTTGGATTTCTACTTCCTCACAATCGTGTTATGTTTTGTCTCCCTGCAGCAATAGCATTATTTCTTTCCAAAATTGTACCTATTTTTCACTCCCAGCTAGTCCTGATGGGGGATTGTTAAGAATAGGAACTTAATCATCGTCGAAGTTCAAAATGCACACTCTTTACTTTTCTGCAGTCGATTTCTTATCGATACAATCCAAGATTTCTAATTGTTGACCGTGCAGATAATGTATTGACACTCTGATCCATTTTTGCAGTCTCTCCAAGCGAGACAAAGTTGAGCGATTAATTTTCTGCATTTGTTTTTTCTTTTTCCTTTTTTGCGGTATTGATTTGCAGAGCACGATGCGCTTTTCTCCTACTAAATCAACTTGGGGCTAGCCATTTGAATATATTTCTGATTTTCTTACCTATATCTTGTTAGCTTCTATTCACATCCGAGCTAGAATGCAGCAAACAAGGAAATTAAATGAAGGCTAAATACTTCATTGCTTTCTAATCGATGATTAATATTGCAGTCTCTTCGTAAATCATAAGGTATCGCCACGTTCAAAGATAGGCAGCCAGGTTTGATAAAATATGTTCATGCATTTGAAGTTATCCATTTAACTTATTCTTCATTTTGCAAAGTTGCGGCAGGCCAATAAACATTGGGATGCTGCTAGGTGGCTCCTCTTACAGAATTGATGAGTGTGGATCTCACACATCAGATCTGAGAGACCACATCACCATTAAACATTTTTGGGGATAATTTATTCCACCGAAAGATTTTACCAGACATAAACTTGTCTCTTCCTCCTCAGGATCAGGGCTTTAACCAAAATTTTGAATTGAATATTAGCTTATCTGGCTTTAGTTTTTTCTTGTCCGGTATTCAAAACCCAGATTATTGGATACTAGCATTTTTTTTATTTTGATTCAGAGTAATTTAGTAGTAATGTGGAAATTTGTAAGTCATTTATTTGGCAAGTTCTTACTGAATATTTTATATCTTTTTACTCTGAAAGCTTTAACATCTTTCTCACTGCTTTTATTTCCTTTTATTAAGTGGCATACTAATCCATTTG
Organism: Musa acuminata AAA Group; assembly: GCF_036884655.1. NCBI lineage: Eukaryota > Viridiplantae > Streptophyta > Magnoliopsida > Zingiberales > Musaceae > Musa > Musa acuminata. The sequence continues at coordinate 26,187,299 of NC_088339.1, read as the reverse complement.
GCAACGGAGCTTTTTTCTTGTGTTATGCATACTCCATAACATATCTTTCTTCATTAATGAATAACATATAACTTCTTTGACTTGTCAAAGGTTTTGAGGGTTTTTCAAGCCATGATGAACGAAAGGAACGGAGATCAGATATTGAAAATTCAGAAGATGAGAGAAGGACACGAATTGGATCCTTGAAGAAAAAAGCTATAAATGCATCTACTAGATTTAGGCATTCTTTAAGGAAAAAGAACAGGAGGAAGAGTGATAGCCGAGTCATTTCTGTTTCAATTGAGGATATAAGAAATATTGAGGAGTTGGAGGCTGTTGATGCATTCCGTCAATCTCTAATTTTAGATGAATTGTTGCCTGCAAAGCATGATGATTATCATATGATGCTGAGGTAAGCTATGTCTTGTCTACTATCATTTTGGCTTTATATACTTATATATGTTTTTGCAAAATATCTAGAGGACTTATATTATAATTTTTGAATAGATATACTAATCCATTTTACATTTGTCGATGGCACCTTTTCTTTCTCTTGATTCTTGCAATCAACCAGGGTAGGCTAGATACATAGGCTATGGTGTTGTTATTTGTATCCCACAAATTATCTTTCTTTTCTTGCCCCTTTATTTTAAATCAACTAGAATTGGTGCTTTAATTTGTCTGTTTTCAAGATAACCAAATATTATTATGTGATTTTCCTTTTTAGTTTGCCCTTAGAGATGTTATATTCTTTTAGCACTAAAAGGATTAGTTGATTTAGTTCCTCATTTGGAACATCATTAGTCCAGAATGGAGGACCTAAATCAACTATGCTCTACAAGTTAGTTATGGGCTTAGTCATGCTTTACGGATCCTAGTTTGAAGAATAAAAAACATTTATGTCCAAAAAATGTGTAATTGAGATGAAAATATTGTGATGGATGTGCAGAATTACTAGAAAAGATAGAAAAAGATCTATTTTTATTTGTGAAAAATTAGATGCAGCCTCAATAGAGGATATAATGACTAAGAATTGTCGAAGATGATACGTATGCTCAAAGGAGACTATAGATGCTGTGGTTATATGACCTCGATCGATTAGTACAAAGAGGTATAGGAAGACGTAAAAAGGTTTTTCACTAGAAACAATAGAAAGAGGCTTGATTGTTTTTAGATATACTAGAGAATAGAGACATTGTCTTGTATATAGCTCAATGGTGGGATCAAATCCATGTAGTCGATCCTAAATAGTTGGGATCTTTTGGCTTGTTGTTATTGACTGCTTAGCACTTTGGAGTTTGGAGGTTGACCTGTGCTTTGATATTTTTAGCTTAACTATGTTTTATAAGTTTTGCTTCTCCATGTATCCTTCTGGTAATTCGTAGTTAGCCTTTCTGTTTCTTAGTTATAGGGATTAAAATTTCCCTTCTAGCATGAAAAAGGTTCCAATCTTTTGTTTTTGTTTTTTTTTTTCGGTAAGTTGCCTGAATTGTTGTTGCTTGCTCAGTGGCTTATTCTAATGTGACTTTTCTTTATGAGTTCATTTTTTACTTTTTGCTTTGCAGCTAACTTTTCCTGCTTAATATCTTGAAAACTTGTTTACTCGTAGGTTTCTTAAGGCAAGGAAATTTGATGTTGAGAAAGCAAAGCATATGTGGGCTGAAATGCTTCAGTGGAGAAAGGATTATGGCACTGACACTATCATAGAGGTTATTGACTGTAGAATCTCAGAAACCAAATCGCAATTATTCAGTGTACAAATAGAATACTTCTGTTGAACCTATTGCATGAACACTGATTTTAGGCACATCTTAACTTAATATTTTGAGAACCGACTTATATATAAGTTTTGATGTGTTCTTCGATTCTATGAATATTATATATAACATGATACATTATGCAAGACTTTTTTTTCCTATTACTGCCAACTCTAACATAAAGGACCTAGCAGAAATTGCTAATAATTCAATGGAAACATGGAAACCTTTTATGTATTATTTTCAATATACTGTAGGTTGCTATATCTGTGGCTAAACTTTCAATTATCTTAATTTTTATGTGAATGATTCCTCTAAATGATTATGGGATTTATGCTGGATAGAAAAGAAATTAAAAATTAAAGATTTGGTCCAATATCATATTGGTAATCTGCTGGACTGCTACAGTACTGATAATCTGATATATTGTGTGGTATAGAAACCCTTACTCCCACCCTGAAAAATGTTTAAAAGTAATACCAACTGATACCAGATCAATATTTGAAACCATGAAAGAAACCTCCTTGCAAACTATGAACTGCAGAATTCTACTTGCAGATATTGGACATCCTTTTCCCCTTATCTTATACATCATAAGTTCATCTTTTATTCCCATTGTGTTTACCTTAAAAATCTAACTGGATTTGATCTTTCATCAGGACTTTGAGTATTCTGAGTTAAATGAAGTTCTACAATACTATCCTCATGGTTATCATGGGGTAGACAAGGAGGGAAGACCTGTTTATATTGAAAGGCTTGGAAAAGTTGATCCTAGCAAACTAATGCAGGTGACAACTATGGAGCGTTATTTAAGGTATCATGTGAAGGAGTATGAGAGGAGCTTTTTAATTAAATTCCCAGCTTGTTCAATTGCTGCAAAGAAGCACATTGATTCAAGTACAACTATCCTTGATGTTCAAGGCGTGGTATGTTGTCACAGACTCAGTATCATGGAAAAACCATCACTATTAATTGGTTAGAACATCTAATGGTCTGACACATCAATCTTATTCTTGCCATGATTGGTGTGATTTGTAGAGTTTGAAAAACTTCAGCAAGACTGCCAGAGAACTAATTCAGCGATTACAGAAGATTGACAATGACAACTACCCTGAGGTAGACAAGATACTCCTTTTCTTCACTTCGAGTGTCTTTTGTATTTTTGGAGTAATATTCCTCTGACTACAATGTTCCTATCTGGTGAAATAATGACTGTAGACCTTGCACCGAATGTTTATTGTCAATGCTGGCTCGGGATTCAGGTTGCTGTGGAACACTGTAAAATCCTTTCTTGATCCAAAGACTACTTCCAAAATTCATGTGTGTTTCTTCTCCTACTTTGTTGAAATGGATCTTTACCCTGACATGAGAAGATGCATACTAAAATTGTTTTTCCAACTGCTATCAGGTTCTTGGAGCAAGGTATCAGAATAAGTTGTTAGAAATAATTGAACCCAGGTTTGTGCTTTGCTATTATTTTATATTATATTTAACCTCCAAGGAAACAGAATTTTTGAATCTGACTTATTTCATATGATGTTTAACGACTAGAGAGACAGGTATTTAATATTCTAATATATCACTTTGGATTATCTCCAGTGAGTTGCCAGAGTTCCTTGGTGGCTGCTGTACCTGTGCAGAACAAGGAGGCTGCCTAAGATCTGAAAAAGGTCCATGGAAGGACCCAAATATACTGAAGGTTTCTGTTTAATATCTCACTTTTTTCAACCTTTTTCTTTCATTTTCTTATGTAGTGTTTATCATGGTTCTTGTTGTCAAACAGATGGTCCTCAATGGTGAAGCACAATGTGCCCGGCAGATTGTCACCGTTTCAAACGGTGAAAAAAAGATTATTGCTTATGCTAAGCCACAGTACCCAACAGTGAGTCTTCTCATTTGATCTCAGTTCCTAGAGTAAAATCCAATTTGTAGAGTACTGAGTTGAGTCTTCTCATTTGATCTCAGTTCTTAGACTAAAATCCACTTTGTAGAGTACTGAGTTCTCTATTGCTGAAACAGATAAGGGGTAGTGATACGTCTACTGCTGAGTCTGGATCAGAAGCTGAAGACATCACTTCTCCTAGAGCAGTGAGGAATCATATATCACATCCTCGCTTGACCCCAGTACATGAAGAGGTAAGCTTGTGTCTTCTGGTTGTGTTGTAGGTATATGATTGGTTTTCATTTCCTGTCTCTTTGAAAATTATGCTGAAGTTCAAGTTTTGCTGTTGCAAATTTCTCTAGTATGCTTTTATGGCACTGCTCATCCTCTTACATTTGGCCCACTTTGTATTGTAACCTGCTTAATTTTTCAATGTATTTTATTTTATGATAAAATTCATTCTTTTTTTTGTTTTTCTTCTAGTTGGGGTCTTTTGGCCGTATTTTAGTTATGATCTTAACCTTTGTCTTTGTAACATTTACATCCATTGTCAATAGCAGTAAATATAGAATAACTTTTTGATTTTTATATGGTCTCAAGGGATCTTTTGATATACTTATTGTAGTTCCTGTACCACCCTCCTCACACATTATTTGTATCTGACAATCCCTCGAAAATTATATGTTACTTGGCATTTTGATAATTGATGCTAGTTTCCTGGTGCCAATTTTAGGTCATTATATATGCAATTCCTTTACATTAGTGGTACCTAATCACCAAAAAGCAATTCTTTATATCTGCAGGTTTTTATAAATTGTTGTTCTATGGAATTCAAATTCTCTTATTTTTCACTCGAGACTCTGTGGAAGGAAATAAATAAAGATGCCTTTCTTTTATATTTGACTTCAGAATAGATCACATCAAAATTCATCTTTTGACACATTTATTTGATATGCTTATGTCTTGGTATAAAATAACAAATATGAGTTTTGGTTTGATCATCTTGGTGACGGGACTTATCATCATCACCCACGATAGAGAGAATCTAAAAGAAGAGCACTGGTTTAGTTTTTCCATTGTCAATCTATATCCAATGACCAAGATAAATGGAAAATTTTGATCACATATTGGTCTTTTAATATAAATATAGAATTAATGACTAATCAAGAACAATTCATTTGGTCTTTTCTTCAACCAAAATTGTTTCTTCTGTACCATCCTAGGATAGAAAGTTGATCGCCCTTTTGATGCATTGTCATCCTTTGACTGTCTGATTCCTAAAGAGACAACTCAAACCAGAATTTAGTTATGGTTTTCACTGTTCAAGTATACCTGTTTTATTATTTATCTTTTCAATGAAATGACAATGTTATCTCTTGCAGCATTTAAGTCATTTTAGGAGTTTGCATTGCCATCATTGTTTTGAAGTACGGGTTTTTAACTAATCGAATTAAGTAACTAATGATTCATGCATAACATATGACACTAATATATCATATCTAACAAATCTAACAATATGCATCTGTTGATCTAAAGGCATTATGATTACTACTTCATAAAAGAAATTTAATGAAATTTCATTTGTCTTAATTATTGTGTTTTCGCAAAAATGAAAAAGAGGTCCTTATGCATCTGGTTGAAATTCTGAAAAAAAGGATCTCTCAGATTTCTATATCAAGTTATCACAATAAGCATAAATGATATGAATTTTAATTATAATTTATTACATGGAGGTTGCCTCTGAAGTTTGTCGTTTTGTGATAATATTTTATGAATATTAATATCTATGCATGTTAGATATGAATGTTGATAGAGGTTATAAAAAGTCAATATTAACATCTTTTCATATCCTCGTTTGTCTTCCTGCAGGCAAAAATGGTTAAGGCAGCTAGTTTTTCTTCTGGTTTTCCAGAGTATGATGAATATGTTCCCATGGTAGACAAGGCTGTGGATGGCGGATGGAAGAAAGAGATCTCTAATAAAAGGCTATATGCATCCAAAGGTCGATGAGTCTAATGTTTTTGAAATAGTAGTTATGCAAGCCAAGTTTATTTCCATTTTCTACCAGTTATAATTTCTAAATAAAAGGGAAGGGAAATGAATAATTTGATGAATGATCAACTCTTTGTTAGCATGTTTGCTTTCTTTAAGTAACTCTTTTTGCATTACCAATAGTTTGGAGCTGTTAGGAATATGGTTTTTCAAATGGCTCTATTATCCAACACGTGTTGATTGCCACTCAGATCATGGTTCCAAGAAATTGGTTCAGAACAGACAGACCTACCACATTCAACAAGTTTGAGTTAGGTTAATTGTTTGATCACCAAACTCCGAGGACCAAGCTTTTTTTGTTTTTCTCCCATGTTCTAGAGATCTTCTGAACATCTAATATGAAAGTCCAAAATCTTGCAATTTCATGCCATCTGCATTGACTTGGTAAAGTTCAGATTTACGCTTATATCTGTTAATTGAAGTACCTGGGAGATATGTAGGCTTATCTGATAGCAATTATGTTGGGCTATTTTTGGATCCTCTTAAGCAAAATATTTTAGCAATTGAAAGACATTAATTCCTTGAAACATGTATTTTTGCTGCATTTGGGATGTTATGTACTTTTGAGTCTTTGACCCTGTTAACAAATTAAATCATTGTTGTCTAATAAAACTTGGATCATTTGAACTTCATTGCAGGACAATGCTCTAACCCTGAGACACATAAATCTCCGCAAGGAGTTCGGGCTCAAATAATCCAATTCCTTGTGACCATCATCGTGTACCTCTTTACACTGGTTTGTTCAGTCAGCAGTTGTGTGTCAAAGAGGCTACACAATGAAGTCTCTGAAAGAGATCAACATGATCCTATGTTTTATGTGGACCCCATGGTCAAGGAGGAATATAGTCATCCTTCACCTGCTCCTGCATTTACCGAGGCTGACCTTCTTTCACGCCTTCTAGTAAGGTTGGGAGAGCTGGAAGAAAAGGTGAACATACTTCAAGCAAAACCATCTGAAATGCCTTCAGAGAAAGATGAATTGCTCAATGCAGCTGTTTGCCGTGTGGATGCATTGGAGGCTGAGCTTATTGCTACCAAAAAGGTGTGCTTTGTGTCCTATCTATCTATTCTACAAATCTTTATTTTTTATAATTCAAATGAGTATGCTTTAGGAAGCGGCAGTTAAATGGAGTCATTATGTTAAGCGAAAACATTGTTTTGTCAACATATGGATTCTTTGATACAATTAAACTGTTCTCAACCTGTCCTAAATCTTTCTATTCATAAATTAGAGGTCCTCATCGCCAATATATCTTGGTGAGTGTATCTGCTCTTTTTGCCAAAATACTTGCAGTCATGCAATTAGCTAGCCTATACTTAACCTTTATCTTTGCACATCTGCAATATCTTTTAGTTTATCTATGTTTAGTGATGCATCTCCTTTCATGCATCAATGAAATGGGTTTTTATGTTGGTTGTAGGCTTTGCATGAAGCTCTTATGAGGCAGGATGAACTTCTTGCATATATCGACCGTCAAGAGGAGGCTAAGATGCGGGTTAGTTAAGATGATTTATTTCTTTAGTTTTGATTATGATGTTGTTTGATCAGATGACGAAACTTCTCTTTTACACTTGTGCAGAAAAAGAAATTTTGCTTTTGAACCAAGAGGGCACATAGATGGCTTTCACAACATCAAATTCGTTGCTTTTGCTGCTCAATGAAGCATGATTTCGGTGCCAATCGATGGAAACGCACCGGCTGCTGACAAAGACAGTGAAATAACTTATTTGACAACGAAGATGATGGACAGTCCAGAAGTAAATAATACCTTTTGACCTTTCTATGTAAGCTTTCTAGGTATGGTTATTGGCTATCATATATCTCTTTCCACAACGAACTTGTTCTTTCTGCTGCTCCTAAGATGAAACATGATCTTGATGTGAATTGACGAATGAATATGGACAGTCTGATAAGCAAATAAATAATGCCCTTGAGATATTTTTATATGAGCTTTCTAGTTATTGTTATCGGCTATCCTGATCTTTGCAAGCTATAGTGTGCACCTCCTCCTCATGCAATGCCGGCAGTTTCCTGGTCATTACTAAATTGTAAGATAGCTTTTTTTTTTATCTTTAACAATTACTAGATGTTGTGATTGGATCGACAGATCCACGGACAGATTATTGCATGCGTCAGACCAACGCTGGAAGGAGGGAGGGCACGTTCGTGTCAGAGCCCTATCAGATTTGACTATCGGGATAACCAACCAGTGAAGAACATATCTACCACCTTTTTTATAAGAATTCTTTTGATTAATTTCCTATGGGGAAGGAAGGCCTCATAAAAAATGATCTGCCCCATGCGGGACCCATGTGACCGGCCGATTCCGGCTCCAATCACGTCCGAGAGATCTTGACGTATGTGTTTTCATTCGACATTTGTCCTGTATACCGCCGCGCTTAAAATGTAAAAGCCGTGCACGAGGGATGCAGCGCCAAATTGGGAAATCCAGCTCATCGTGCACACTATGTGCTGCCATGAGTAGGGGGTGCTTAGGTAGTTGTATGGGTCTCCGTCTCTCCTTACCCGATTCTTGGCCGTCCTTGGTCGTCTATCTCTCTCTCTCTCTCTCTCTCTCTCGCCTCAGTCGTTGCATGGAGATCGGAATTCCCTAGTCCCGCCCCAAGGGTTGTCTTCCTCCTCTCATCTCTTCCACAAGGTGTAGATGCCAAAGCAAAGGAGATCGTGCGCCTTAGTCGTGGGATGGCGATCGGAATCCCCAAGTCCCGCCCCAAGGGTTGTCTCCCGCCTCTCATCTTGCGTTGGATCTCAGGTTTGTACTAGATGGATCTGTCAAGAACAAAAATAAAATAGAACAATCAATCGAAATTCTTTTTCCTGTCTTAATTGATATTTGGAACGTCTTTGCAGATTTTTTGGGGTTTAATCCTACGAAACGAACTGTCTTGATTAGCGTCATTAAAATCTTGATCCAGTTTCCCTTTCTTTTTCTTTTTTTTGCTCTGCTTTTTTTTAGATTCTGGGTGATTCTGGGATTCTGTTTTTAATTTTATGTACGATTTGGCGGGTTTCTTCTTTTTTTTTCGAAAAAGAATTCTTTCATTCCTTTCCTTCCTTATCTTTAATTCATAGAGAATTCCTTTCCAGACGCGATTTTCTTGCAATTCCGTCATGATCGCTTTCCATTTCTGGCTTCTCAGAAATGGCACCGAAATTTCCATATCTAAAGGAGTGCTGCTCTTATATGGCACCGAAATTTCATTGATCCTAAATACCAGGGCGCATCATACCTAAATTTTATTGTTCTTGGTGTTACATCAATCTTATGGTTCTTTACGTTTCTTAGCATAGCAACATGGAATCTCCTGATCGGGGTTAGTCTTAAGTCCAGATGTTGACACGGGTTTCTTGTTATTGTATTCCCATTATTTATTATGGTTCATTAAGTATTACGTTTGTTGATATTGTTTCCAATAATCTGATTCCTTTAGGATATCATTCTTCTGCCACTGTCCATTACGTCTACCATCTGATTTAACCAGATTAAGGTTTTCTCATTAATAAGCAAATTCTCAATCATGTACTGATACTGGTCGGCAACCGGACCAGTATAGTCCTGGTGCAGGATCACACACTAACTTTTGGTGTTGGTCAGTCTGAGGCGCATGAGAGAGAAGATTGGGGATGGGGTTTGGGGGGAGGGGGAAGGAAAGGATAGGTGGCAGTGACACCACGAGGAGAGGCGGAAGAGGAGAGGCAGATAGAATGAGAGAAATAGAGAAGTAAAAAAAACAATATAGCTATGGCAGCTACTAGGTGGTGCATCTTCCTCTACTAGATTGAACTGTGCAAAATCTCTTGTTCCTTGTCCTGGTTGGCAATCGAATTGGTAAATAGTGGCCTGCATTGATTGGATCAATTGGTAAGGGCGGTATTTTAATCCATGACATGATGTTTTGTATGGTTTCAAGTGAAATTACTTCCTTTTTGAGTGAACTGTCTGAACTTATTAAATCTCAATCTATTTCTATGAGAAATATTGAATTTTGGTCTATTTATTTCAAGACTTAACAAACCTGTCATTACAACTTTGAAGCGCTATAGAACGTATCAGATCAGTTTAAAAAATTGGAATGGTCCACCAGTTCATGAAATCAAGCCTTCATCTGGGGGAATCAATCACATGGGGCAATCAAATAAGAATCGATCCCAACTTGAAGATACATACTTTTCCTCTGCTTTTCTTTTTTTATCTTTTTCTGTCTGTCTCCCCCTTTTCCTCTGCAGATTACAGGTTCATATGGCATATGCTGCTATATCAGTAAAAGAGGATTTATGTTATTTAGTTTGACTATTAAAGTAGTGGTCAAGGCAGGAAAGGATTTTTTTACCTGCCTGAAAATAGATGAAGACACAAGGATGTTTAAACCAAGTCAATGAATGGTGTACTACTTCTGTGATGCAGAACTTAGTTGTTCTTAGGTATATGTTAGCAGGAATTGAAATGAAGCTGGCTCATCTGTCAGGCTGTTGATTCCAAGCTGCCTCTGTTTTGCAGCAGCGTGTGGAAAATCTAAAAATGCATAGGGCATGTGTTGGAGGTGGTTCCCATTTGAAACAACTTCATGAGTTTTTAATTTTAGAATTTCTTAAACTATTTTCAACTACACATCGGACATAACATGCAAATTTTACAAGTTTTTCAAACTTTAAAAATACAAAAAAAAAACTACTTCCAAAATAAAAATACATAGGATGCTTCTTGCAAGTTTTTCAGCTGATATTCACAACATTCACGTTCAAGAAAGTTTTGGATGGATTTTTAATCTCTCTTTATGGAAATGCTTTTGTATTCCTTTACAGTGTTTGTAATTGCCAGTTCAACTGGAAGCCTTTCCAAGCTCGATGCACCATAAAACCCATGAACTCCCTTGGTACTCTTAAGAATGTACTCAGTTTCTCGAGGACCTGAAATAGGACCTGCATAAACAAACAGTTTTCTTAGAAAGTTTTTACAGTTCTTAGAAAGTTATTAGTAGTACTTCTTGCGATAACAAAACAACCCTACAAGAACAGCAACAAACAGTGGAATCCAATCCTATTCCATCTTTGAGCATTTGTGAAGGGTGGTGATGTCCCCCTATCTCTCACTGCAACTTCTCGATAATGTCATCACTGCAACACCATCTGAGTACAGTGCGAGATTTATCTTCTCTTAACTATCTAGTATTCTGACAGTTGACTTCTTTTTATTTTTTTGTAATCATCTTGTCTTGTAATAAACAAAGGTTGAGGTCTCAATACTCCCATGTGTATATACATACATACTTCATCTACGGATCTCACGACACTAGCTTGCCAAAGATCACGAGAGCCAAGACATTGTCCAATATCTATTATATATTTATTGTTTATGCAAAAATATATATTATATGTCTCCTACAACAGCTTAAAGTGTCCCATATAAGATAGGAATTCTAATAAAAAATAAAAAATGATGCCTATGCACTTAAGAATAAACCAAACACCAATTCCCATCCATCATTATGATGCTGCTAAATGGGAAGTCAGCAAATGCAACATAATTTGTTTCTCCAGGGAGATTTTGAGGGCAGATGGAAGGTTTACTAGAATGATGTACCCTCTTTTCTATTTTTGGAAGAGAACTAATTCCCACAACATATAATTTGCAAAGAGTAAACAGGGATATGTTGCTATAATGGATTTTTTATTTTAATTTCATGCAAATGTACCTCCATGGCAGAGAACGATAACTTCAGGATTAATTCCAACTGCTGCATCTGCAATTGCTTGAACACGGCCAACACTGTCATCCAGAGTTACTGCTGTCTTTGCACCAATAGATCCTGATATTGTTAGACCCATATGTGCCACTATGATACTGGCACCAGCTTTAGTCATAGCAATGGCTTCATCTTCATTGAACGCATATGGAGTTGTTAATAATCCTAGTTCATGAGCTTTATGAATCATCTCAACCTCCAACCTGGCAAAGCAACAAGTTGGTTCATGTTAGAGAAACAATAGGGTGATACCATTAGAAATATTATATAACCAAAGGAAACAAGAAAAAAGATGTGATCCGTCTTCAATATATCTGCTTTTAGTAATTGAAAACTGATCAGGAGAAGCTAATCATAGGCAAAATCATGTCTTCCATGACAGAATTGGTGAGACACGTGATCTCCTAGGACTGGCTACTAAAACTAGTCAAACAACATGAATAGAAGTAAACCAATTGCAAAGCATCTATAGACATACCCATAGCCCATTCCTGTCTCTTCCAAGTTTTGGCGGAAGTTCCCATCAAAGAGTCCAACTGTTGGAAAATTCTGAACCCCACAAAATCCAGTTGCTTCCACCTGCTTTATGAAATAATCCATTCTGCGAAATGGATCAGTAGCACACACTCCAGCAAGAACTGGTATTCTTTTCACCACCTACATATGCTAACAGTCATGACATTATGACAGGATAACTATGAAAATCAACAGCACTTCTTTTCCATAGAAAACCTAACTCTTCCTTTTTTTGCTTATCAAGTCATGACCAAATAAACAGATCTAAAGATGCACTAAATACATTATACAAGCAGAAGCCGTGATCTGTGTTAACTTTCTCAAAGTACTAGATAACTCACTGGAAGTACTTCATTGGCCATGTCAAGAACAACTGCATTTGCATCTGCAAATGGCAGCAATCCAGCCAATGACCCCCTTCCCGCCATCCGAAATCGACCCGAGTTGTACACGATTATTAAATCAACGCCACCAGCTTCTTCAAATTTTGCAGATATACCTGTCCCTGCACCCGCCCCTATAATGGGTACACCCTTATTTATCTGCTGCCTCAAATGGTCCAGTATTTTACGTGTTCTTTGCAACGTTTCTGTAATATTAATGAGAAATAGATTATTGCTAATATACACAAAAGGCATGTTACAGAAGGAAACCATATTTTGAGGCATTTAAGGCAAACCAGAACATGCAAAGACATTTCACAACTTCAACATGCAATCCAAAGGTGGTCAAGATGGCAAACCATCTTGATATGTAAGATGAATCAAGATATGCAAGACAATAACCAAAATATTTTCCTTAATGTTAAATGACTCCTGTCATTCTCATCTGGTGACAGATTTCTGGTTTTAGTGAGATATATACAACTTGTCACATATACAGGCAATGTCTGTTAGAAGAACTATCCAGCTTTTGTATTTAAGAATTTAAGCAGCACAAATGCATGACTACATCAAGCAAATAATAGCCATGCAAATGCATGTTCTTGATTCCACAAGCTTATTCGTTTTCTTAAATAAATATGTATTTGCTACCTGATAGAGAGCATTATATTTTACTTACTAAATTATTAGTAGGCCTATCTAGCTTTATATACCACCACAGTCATGCTCCTGCTTCTAATGTGGGACTAATCAAAGTGTAACATTTATGATAATCAACACAACCAATAAAAAAATTCTAAGCTAGATCATTTTATTCCACAAAGATAGGAGATAGTATACTTCCATTTTTAATGAAACTTTATTCTAAATATTCATGTATTTTACACAATCAAAGAGAGAAACACGATGAAATTATTGATATTCCACAAACTATACCTAGAGTATGTCTGCAGTTATATATTTATATATTGCTAAATACTTTGCTCGGGTAGTGTAGCCCTAACTAAAACACCCTAAATATCTAGGAACACAGGAGCAAAAGGCATCAGTCTTGATTAGAATCATGTAACATCATCACACTTCTGTAATCATCATCACAACAAATGTAATACCCCAGTTTAGTCAAACATCAGAAGTGGACAAAGACTGAAATTGATTGTGGATCTACTACTGTTAACTTCGACTTAAATGCCAGTGGTTCAGGGTTAATGAAGTTAGTAGACCAGTTATATCCCATCAGATTGGGGTTCGTGACAACAAAAGTTGAACAAGATCACTAGTCAGCAGCCAAGCATCTTTTAGGCTGTGGAACTGTGTTAATGCTTGCTCTTGAATAAGGTGGACACTAATTCTTGCTCGAACGAAAACTCTGAAACTATTCCTTGTAAATTATTTTTAGTCCTCAAAGAAATAAGGAAAAGTGCATTTGTTTAAGCAAAAGTTATAAATTTATCTATTCCGTAAGCTATATGGAAGTACCTCAATTAGCATTTTCAAGGTTTCAGCAAACCACAATCTGTATAATCTGCTAATATTTTGAAGATCACTGAATGAAGTCAATGAACAATAATAAGAATGATGCGATTAATTATTGAGCAAACTTCTTTAAGAATATTGATGATCCCAGTTAATGAGGTTCAAAACTGTGTAACAAAATACTCTAGTATACTAACTGGTTTGCTACAAGGTTCAAAACTGTGAGGCAAAATGGCAATATCAGGTACTAAAACAGACAGTATCATTGATTTGACAGAAAGAGTGTGAAACCTGGTTTTGCATCAGGAAAATCAATTGGAGCCCGCCGAATGGCTGTGCCATCTGAATAATTCCCTTTTAATATATCATTTACCAAACTTTGGCTTTCTGGTGTCCTAACAGTTTGTTGAGGAGTTCCACTTCTAGAGAATTTAAATATCTCAAGAAATGAGTCAACCAATGCTTCTGCGAATTCAGGATCATTAATATGGTTTGGGAATATCATCACCTAGAAGAAAGTAAGCAGTTTTATATTTCTGATAATTTATCATAAAAGTTATTCAAAAAGTGATAATTGGGTGAGTGAACTATAAAATTATCTACAAGTCAGTACCTGTCGATCTTCATTTTTCTCAATAAGTTTATCTAATTCATTTATCAGAACAGATGTGGCCTCTGGATCATAAAATGGCTTCCCAAGTGCATCTAGAGCAGACACTCCCTTCTGTGGCAAGCAAATACGGATGCTTGATGATGACTTGTTCATTTTCTCAGCTATAAACTTAGCAAATTTCTTGTTCTCATCCATATTTGTTCGCATTACTGAAACCTGCAAGTTGTTGACATTTCAACCACTCGTCTAAATAAGAATTCATGATTTAAAATCCTTGATAACAGAAAAAGAATATGATGAGAACGAACACAAGCAACAATCATCAAGGTTACTTAATTTTTAACATAATTGTTCTACTCTATTCATCATGACTTCAGGTTCAGGAAGGAGAGAGGTAAAAAAAATATGAAACAATTAACAAAAATAGTATATCATTAACACCAGTTTAGTTTGTTAATATATGAGCATTGTTTATTAAAAGCCTGGAGAGAGAATAAACACTTGTTTCAATAAGATAAATGTTCAATATTTCAAAAAATTTATGTTTACAATAAGATAACCTTTCAATACTTCAAACATAATTTACTCATTATATTATTCTCTGTTTCTTTTTTATAAAATCTCACAAACAAACAAACAATACCAGTTATCATAAGACGCTCCTCGACGAAAAATAAAGAAAGCCTTTATCTGTCCTTTCCTCTCATGCAATGCTTGAAGAGGGAAAATAGACGATCAGTTATTTTGACAATTCATCTTATAAAGAATATTGACATAGAAAAATATCTTTCTCAGATAATTTCAGATTAAAAAAACAAAAAAATTACCCCTTTAGTTTCTTTTCATCTGCACTGACAGATGTTAAAGAATAAAACTTGTGCAAATCAAGCAGTTAAGAAGCTTGGGTACCAAAGAGTGGCTAAGGTGATAAACATGATTAATCACTGATAACTAACCTGGTCGTTATGTACATAAATATTTCTGTGCTGAAATAAAGAAGGTACTGTATGTTTAGCTCCAAAGTTAACCATATCCAAGGCCCCTACACTGAGAACTGAAGGAACATTTTTCTCCATAATGGCATCAAATCTTGTGTTATCACAGGCCATAACTCCCCCAACTATATAATCAGCAACTTCTGTTGTCGTGATGTCCAAGACACCCTACATCCATCCAAGAGAAACAAAGTTAAGCAAACCAGAATTTTCAAAAAAAGAAAAGATAAATTGACCAATTTCTTTCAACTTTGACAAGTAAATATAGCTCATGGGCATATTTTGAATTGAAATATAAGTTGATTGAGAGTTAGCAAATATATACCAAGAATTGGGTATGTAGCAAAGCAAAAAAGTGATGTAATGTTCTGAACTATGTAGAAAACAAGAAATCTCTGATATTTGATAATCATATAAAATTTATTGTAAATGTTCCCAGAAAGCATTATCCTCTAAACTCTTCTCTTAACTTCTAAACTTGGTGTTGAAGGAAAGGTACCTGTATTAAACCTGCTCTTACAAGTTCCTCCATAGCTTTGCCCCCAATGCCTGTTGCATGAAATACAAGTGTCTCAAAGCCTTCCTTCACCAGTCTTTCTTTCGCATAATTTACACATGGAGTTGTAACTCCAAACATAGTCATGCCAATAGTTGGTTTCTTAGCCATTTGACCGGACATGTCAGAGATCAAAAATTTTCCAATGATCATCCCAGCAGCAGCTGCCCCAGCATTAGATAACACAAGCCTACTAACACTGTTGATACCACATATGTCAACAACAGATGGAAATAAAATCAAATCGGATGTTCCAATGTAAGGATCTGTTTGACCACTAGCCACAGTTGATACTATGATCTTAGGCACTCCTAGAGGGAGAGATCTCAATGCAGGAGCAATTAATGAAGTTCCACCACTGCCTCCAAGGCCTATAGCTCCAACAAGGTTGCCATCTTCATAAGCTTTTTGAAGAAAACATCCTAGAGCATTACCCATAACTGCAATTGCTTTACCCCTGTCATCAGGGAGTTTATAGGATGGGTGCTCTTCAACACCCATGTAGCAAGAAAGGATAGCATCTCTAGAGATAAAAGGAATGTCTTCCAGGCATTCTATTTTCTTATTACTGGTGGAAACATCGACCAGACTAGCCTGTATCTGCCACTCCATGAAACAAAAATGAACATTTAGCAGAAGAGTAAATCACTAAGAAAATTGACTACAATGGATCATTGCCTCTTTCACACATACAGTCAAGAGAAATATGTACAACAAAAACATACCTATTAAGAAGAGCCAAATGGTGAATATTCCTAGTGACAGGCTTATAAATGCAGTGTTTTCGTCATTTACATTCATCTTTATCTCTGTTATTGGTTTGCATCACAACTATTTTATGAGCTACATTATCATAAAAAACCACTTTAATATCATAGCATTTGAGCTGTTAGTGCAGATGAAAGCAGTCATGTTACTGACGCTGCCAACAACATCCATGTTCACAAAAATATGCTTCTTGCTTTGAGGCATACCAATTCCATTCCTAGCACCAAAGTACCCATCGCTGATCAAGATTATAAGGACAACTACTATTAAGTGACAAATCATTTCATTTTTAGCTTCAGACTGCTCATATTTTAACCGTGCATTTATATGTTTAATCTTGATGTCCCAAGGCCGATGGAACCATACTTATACAGGAATATTAAAACCAAGCAAGTCAAAGAAGTTGAGTTCCCATATGACCAGAACATGATACCAGCAAATAAAATGAATTCCCATAAGCAGAGGTCTCCTTTCCCATAGAAAATTTCTAGTCATTTGGGTTGTCTGGCAAGTGCTAGATCTAAGTACTAGATCTGAGACCCATTACAATGGCATATATCGATATCAACAATCAGGTTATGAGCTTTAAACTAATAAAATGAATGAAAACCGGTAATCATCATTCACCAGTTATGCGCTATTCAATATGAGACCCACTGTTATGATATAATGCTAGCACCAAAATACCCATGGTTGATCAAGATTATAAGGACAACTACTATTAAGTGGCAAATCATTTCATTCTTAGCTTCAGACTGCTCATATTTTAACCGTGCATTCATATGTTTAATCTTGATGTCCCAAGGTCAATAGAACCGTACTTATATAGGAACATTAAAACCAAGCAAGTCAAAGAAGTTGAGTTCCCATAGGACCGGAAGATGATACCAGCAAATAAAATGAATTCCCATAAGCAGAGGTCTCCTTTCCCATAGAAAATTTCTAGTCATTTGGGTCGTCCGGCAATTACTAGATCTCAGACTGATGCTCATGGCTCATTGAGGTATAATTAACTCAACAACATGGAAGCTTCGAGTCCAACTGACCATATGGGACAAAGTTTCCCGCGTCAAGAAGACTGAAACGTGTGGATAATGGTATCAACCATCAAAATACGTGCGTTACCAATATCAGATTCAGATCTTCAATTAAGGAGAACAGATGTCTTATTCGTCAAACCCAGGTACCCGATCGGACAACTTCCAAGAAATTGGAGCGCCGGCTACCATATCCCCAATGTTCTCTCAAGAAAGTCAAACACTGTAATCGCATCATTCGATACGACCGTAACGAAAAAAATCAGTAAGCAAGAACACAATTAGGGTTGTCCGCTTCAAAGACAAGCACTTCAAACCCCCGAACAATTTCCCAAGAAAGAGGAGCGCCAGGCTACCATATGCAAGATTTTCTTGCAAGAAAGTAAACCACTAGAATCACCTCATTTGCTACGATGGTATTGTACCAAAATCGATGAGCGAGATCAAGATTCTAAAATACGGACGACTCCCCGCTCCGAAGACCAGAAAAACGCACACTCATCGCAGATCGGAGAACCTTGAACCAGGAGGTCAAGAACGATCAAGAATCAGAAGGTAACGGGCGCAAAGCAGGAAGATCCACGTATCCGAGTACCTTGAAAGTCGGTGAATCGTTGGAGAAGGTGGCGAGACGGGATCGCAGAACGTCCGCGAGGAAACGGAGCTCCTCCAGTTTGGTATCGGCAGTCCCAATGCAGAAGACATGCAAGATCTTCTCCATGTCGCGATCGATATCTCACCCTTGTTTCTTTCTGGGGCTTGGGAAAGGGTGTGTGTGATGAAAGAAAGATGCGAAGGAGAAGGAAGAGAAGGCGAAGGAAGAAGGTTGCTCTCGAGATCGGGTTGCCTCTTCCGACCGATTCGAGAGATGAGGAAGGGGAGAAATGGAAGAGGGTGCGGCGTCTGTGGTCGGTTCAAGCGAAAAGCTCTCACTCGCCTACTCTTGTATTATTACACGTGAGATCTGGGACGCTTCGACCTCGGACGCTTCGGTTTGTTGCATTATTGGGATGTCGGAGGGGAATATTGACATCAAACACTCTCCTTTATTTATTTATTTTATTTTTATAATTACATGGATATTAATCCTATATATATATATATATATATATATATAACCCTTTGATTTTGATGAAAAAACACTCCTTTTTTATTTTATAATTACATGATTAATTCATATATATATATATATATAATAGAGTGAATTCTTTAAAAAATTAGATTTTTTTCCTTTATTATTTTTAGAAGTCCTAAACAATTTTTTCCCCTAATGCCTTAAATACTCTCACCTACTTATCAAATTTTTAATCATTTTTCTTCTTTTTTATAGATCGATTCATAGTATTATATACTTGGTTAGTTTTGTCTAAGTCATGCGACACCTTGTGTTCGTTGGCAAAGACTTAATCTCTCCAAAATCTCTTATGTTCCTTAAGGACATATAAAAGAGAAGATTTGTTAGAATAAGCATTTAACTCGAGATTCCATAAGTAATTATTTCAACAAAAACTTGATAGGTAATGTAAATTACAAATATGGACTTTGTAACCGTGAATGATCGCACGATAAAGGATCCAAGGTAGTCTACAGCAATCAAAAGTCCCCACATAATACTGCTACGGAATAAGACAATGAACAAACCCTAGACACTATCCCGAAGGCCCATCCAGCCATGAGTCACTCGGGTAGCTCTTGGATGTTGTGTTGGCTTATACTCTACACCATTTTGTAGAGCTTAAAACCCCCTAAAATGACTGTTTAGATAGCATATTTTTTATAGTTTTATCTTTATGGGATGACTGTACATAACATACATTTACGAATCTGAAATGATCATAAAAGGCAACTAAAATGGGGCTGTCAAACCTACTACAAGCCCTTTACATGTTGTGCAAAGTATAAACAAAGCCAAAAACAATAGACACACGTAAGTATTATATCGAATGTCATATTTATTAATTTATCTATGACATTCTCCCTTATTTATTCCTTCGACATCATCGTCGAAGCCTTTGCAGATGTTGTATCTCCTCGCCTTTATTGAATCTTCAATCTGTTGTCCTAGTTGCAATGTACCTCTTGGCTCTCAATTGCTCTCCATCATTCTTGTTGAGTAGTTGAACTTTAATCTATCATGCTGCATCAACTCAACAATGACTCAGACTTTGATATTAGGTTCATCGAGTTATGTTGATCTTTGTTGGTTTCTACAGATCCTTCAAATAAAGGAAAAGACCTTACTTATTATACTTAAGTCCTTCAAATGGCTCGTTCTACTTGAATTGGGTAGATGCTTATTGGGTCTTTAATGAGGATCACCTCACAGACTTTAAAGTTTTTGAAGTCTTTCCTCTATAAAATTTGCCCAACAAATTTTATTTTACTTAGTTGTCGCTTCCAAATAAATTCGCATCACTTTTATTTTTTATTAGTATTCTGTTGGAAAATGAAATGAATAGTCTACTCTTGATAGAACCAATCACTATTAGTGATGATTTAATAACTATTATCTTTCACTTTCTTAGGGTCTTTGAATATGTACATGACTCTAAATAAATAAAAGAATTGGGATACTTGATTTTACTCATTCTCTTAAGAGTTGAGAAAGCAAAAATTACTCAACTTTGCTAACCTCATCGAGGGTTACATTCCATGCATCAAGTTGGTTACTAGCCTTTCCCTATTCTTTGCTCACACTTCTGAAGCACTCGAGGTATTTGAACTCCTTGTGTTAAGTTATCTATTGTAATTCACCTTCTCATTGATATCAAACTTTTGGAATACAAGAAGTTTTCTTTCAAAAAAATGAAATTTTACTCTAACTTAAAGCTAGTCTCTAATAGTTTTGATCACCTATTGCTCTATCATTTATATCACTTACTTGTTTAAGTAGAAAAGTTATTGTATCGTGTAACACCTATTTCATTCCTTAGTCGAGTACTCCTGCATTAACCTGAAGTCCCTCATTTTAGCTATTTTGATGAGAAGCCTATTGACACTGGTCTTGTGAAGTTCTATGGCCTCTGTCATTCAGTCTTATCTTGGTACTTGGAGTTTGCCTTTATATTTTCTACCTCCTCGGCCCCTTCACATGATCATGCGCTCTTCCTCCGTGAGAGCAAGAGAATAATGACTCCATGAAAGTTCTGCCTTTATAATACCATAGTGTTTCCAAGCCCATGGCTCTACTCTCTGTCACCTCATATCTGCGTCCCTTTCTTCACAATGGTAGATTCACCTATGTAACACTGTGGCACTCCAAGTCCACCTCCATTCTAATCGACACTTTAAGTTTTGGATAGCTAAATCTCTCTAGACTCATCGTCACTTCTTCGACTCTTTCGATTATCTGCTTCAACACTACTGTGTCCTTCGAGCAGTTCCCCTTGGTGGTTGGAAAGATAGACTACAACTCTTATGCATGACCTCTGCCTTCATATTACAGGGCTCACGCCAATTCTATTTTCTTTTGTATCCTTAGTAGAAATATTCGCTTACTTAGTCTTGTCCTTTGACTTGTCGGGCTTCCTTAAACAAAAATGAGCTCTAGAGTAATCTAACTCTCTAACTACTCTAATTATATCTCTATATATTCAAGTATCCTTCATGGGATTCACTATTATTTACACTTGAAATTCTCCTTCAGTGGTACATAGCCCCCATATATTGATGATCAAGGTTTTTATTTAATACAAAATTTGATGCACACACGGAAACCCACCTTTAATGTATTATGACAATCGCTCCTTGAAACTATTGTCCTTCTTGTCATTGTATTATTCATCGAAGTGGAGCTCCTTATCATACCTCGATATGATCGAGTCCCTCGTGTGTGTCATTTTACCTATATTGTCTCTTGTTGACATCTCCATTGTATTGCCTCTTGCTGCACTATATTGCCTATTACTTACATCTCTATTGTATTTTGATTTTTGTTGGATGAACTTAGACTACAATCTCTCTATGTGTGGCTTCTGCCAATACATCGCAAGACCTCCAACACCTCTGATTGTGTTCGCTCCTTTAGTAATCAACTTTCATCTACCGACTCTCGGGTCACACCCTAATGAAGCACAGCTCTATGATAGTCCATCACCTAGCAGCTCTCAAAGTCTATCAACTTTACTGAAATTTGTGTCATTATTTGGATCATGTACCTCTGCCACAAGTATAATCTTACTGCATACAACTTCTTTTGCGTAACTCGAATGACAATATTACAATATATTCTCCAAGAGTATCCACTTTGCATCTTATTGTCCCATGCCTTCTAACTCTAACTTTCTCTCTGCAAGTTAAGTTGTCTTAGTTCCTCCATCAAATGCTTTGTCAAGATAATATGCATGTGCCTCGAAGCTCCCTTCGACTTTGGCCCCATATAAGATGAGTCTATTCCATTAGAACGAGTGACTCATAAAATGACATGATCTCATTATTGCCACTGCAAGAGTTCATGTTCTTGGCCTCTCTATCTAAGGAAATCTTTATGCCTCTACTTCATGTTTCGTCTTCTATATCGACTCCCTTCATATGGCTTGAGCATTTCACCAAGTTTTACTTAAGCTATTCCACTCTTCGGTTTACATTGAGTTGATGTTGACACCATTTCACTAGTCAACCATTCGTTTAGTCTGATCTCTACATCAACTCTAAGTGTGTCTTCATTTGGTATTACCTTCGATCGCTCCCCCACTTGATCTCGTAATGTGTCCACCGACGCATCATCTTATGCAAAATCATGTGATGACTCCTCATCACTTGCTTAATCCATTGAGCTTTATAGAGTTGTTGTCTTAAAGTACATTATAACATAAGCAGTTCATTGTATATGATTCTCGCTTTGGAGAATCGAGACTTATCTCTCATAGATATTTATTTTGTTAGAGTAATTTTTCTCTTCACATCATTCTCTCTAGAAATTTTGAAGACTACTATCCCTTGGACTACTCTACCTTGCTAAACAAACTGTATACTATTCCACCCCCTCGAACACACTTGTTAGATTATAACTCTTCACTAATATAACCCTTATTATGCCCGTCAAGGCCTAATAACATATTGAATTTACTACACACTTTAGCTCTCTATAGACGTATCCTTCTCATGTTGAAAAGATAGTTTCAATGTTTCATGGTGCCAAGTTTCAATTGCTTTGGAATGACCATAGATAATTCATCGTCCATGTATAAGCTCTTGTATAAGTATCGAATTCTTTGAGTTAGTAATTTTCTTTACCTTTGTGAGCTTTACACAACTCTTTTGATCACTAAGTAACTTATTTCTTCTTGCATGGTCTCATTCTTTACCAAGGGTCTTACTTACCTTGAGCACCATCAAGTTTGGTTGCTAATGTCAAGTCGTAACTTGA
Source organism: Musa acuminata AAA Group (assembly GCF_036884655.1). NCBI lineage: Eukaryota > Viridiplantae > Streptophyta > Magnoliopsida > Zingiberales > Musaceae > Musa > Musa acuminata. The sequence continues at coordinate 26,164,151 of NC_088339.1, read as the reverse complement.
ACTCAGCTATCCCAACTTTTGTGTATTACATATTCTTCCTATCTCACTTGTCCTCGTGGTGTCTCTTATGTGAAAGGTTGGTCATTCCTCTGAATGACAATCTCGGATGCTCACTTCTTTGAGCGACTCTTTTTCCTACATCTCAATGCTCATTTCCTTCAAACGGTCACATGTGCTGACTACCCTCAACGCAGCCCCACCAAGTTCCCTATGTTTACATGTCAAGTATTTATAAGTATGCTTGTCCTGCTATGATATCACTAGTCATAGACTTAGTTGATTTTACTTAAGTCATGTGGTACCCTTATACATCCGTTCGCAAAGGGTTAACCTTCTTGAAGCATCTTATAATCTATTAAAGACATACAAAAGAAAAGGCACTTGATAGACAATATAAATTACAAATATAAACTTTGTAAAATTTAAGCAATCGCATAACAAAGGATTCAAGGTGGTCCGTCATAGTCAAAACTTTCCACAAGTACCCATATAACACTACTATGGAACAAGGCAACGAACTAGCCCTGAATAATATCTTAAAGGCCCATCTAGTCATGTGTCATATGGGTAACTCCTAGATGCTATGTTGGTTGATAGTCTGTACCACTCTATAAAACTTAAAAAAACCCTCAAAATAACTATTTAGATGGTCTATTTTTGGATAATTTTACATATGCATGATGATTGCACGCAACCTACGTTTACAAACTTAAAATGACCATAAAAGCCAATTAAAATGAGGTTACCAAACTTATTATAAGCCCTACATGTTATGCAAAACATGAACAAAATAAACATTGCATCGAACATCGTATTTATAATTTTGTTCATAACAGTAAGATGAACCAATCCAATTAAAATATTTTTATACTATATTATAATATTTTTTAATAATATCAAAAAATATTATAACATAGCACAAAAATACTATGTTATAATATTTTTATATTATATAATTTTTTTTATATTACTAAAAATAAAAATATTATGTTATAATATTTTTATACTACATTATAATATTTTTCTAATATTATTGAAAACACGTAAAAACATTATTCACCCCATGGTCTAAGACATAAGAAAAAGAATATTTTAGATATTAGGTAAAAAAATATATTATTTGAAAATTTTAAAAGGATAAACTAAAAAAAAACTTACTTTTCAAAATTTTTCACTCAAACTGTGAAAATTTTCAAAATAGTACTCATAATATATGAAAAGATCATTTTATCTCTTCTTTAGTTGGATATATCGTTGCCCGTAGCCTCTTTTGTCATGTAGAATCACCCCCCTTCACTTGTAGCCCTCATGTGAGAGTTGACCACCTCCCTCTATCGAGGTTGCCCCTTTTGTTGCAACCCTTGTGAGACGACCGGTCCCCCCTCTCCATCATGCACGAGACCACCTCTTTCAATACAACCCTCATACAAGGTGGGTTGGTGCAAGGCCACTTTCTATAGGTTTAGAACAAGCATCTTCATCATAGACTATTGGATTCTAGTATGAATGATAACGAAAACGATGACCAATAGGTTAAGCTAGGCTGATGGAGCAATCCACATCGAGGTAAAATAATTATTTTAAAAAATATATTGTTTTCACACATTTTTTGAAGTACGGACACTTGACGAGAAATTTGAAAAAGCAGGAGTTTTTTTTAACGAATTCACCCATGAAAGAAGCTTCTGACAAAAAAACTCAAAAAATAAGTTTTTTCCAATGATTCGTCCTTATATATATATATATATATATATATATATATATATATATATATATATATATATATATATATATATATATATATATATCCTACACCATTTCGTCAGCTTAAGATAGTTGCCACCTACCTTTCTTTTCGACTCTGCTCGTCGCCTCCTCTGTTCTACTCTCGTACTCCTCCGCCTCTATTCTCTCTCTCTCTTGCAAGCATCTCTTTGTCCTTTGGATGGATGATCTGAAGGCGGCCTCTCCTCCCTCGGCGGCGAGGGAGGGAGACGGATCGTACTGCATGTCATCGGTAAATCCCAATCCCTCTCCTTCGAATTCGTACGCGGCTGTTGTGATCGGAGGCACCTTTGACAGACTGCACCAAGGCCATCACTTGTTTCTCAAGGTCCCATCTCTTTCCCCTCTCTCTCTCTCTCTCTCTCTCTCTCTCTCTCTCTCCGATCACTGTTCTTTGTTTCTGTTTTTTTTTTTATCCGTAATAGCTGTTACAGGGTTCGGTACGCATCTTGTCTACCTTGTGATCGGTTTGCATATAGCGCTTTTCTCAAAGGCTCGAGATTTTGTTTCCTTTAATTTTCTTGCTCGCTTGTAGGCGTCCGCGGAGCTTGCGAGGGAGCGGATCGTCGTAGGGGTTTGCAATGGACCTATGTTGAGCAAGAAAGAGGTTCCTCCTCCTCTCTCTTCTTCGTATTTCTCGTCTCCCTTGTTGCTGTTACTCTTGGCATTATTCACAATTTAGTTTCTTTATCAATAATCGAAGAGGAAAAACTTACTGTGCAACAACAAATCTGAAACAAACATTCTCGTTCATACTCTATTAATGTATTCTTATGCCAGCCATTTTGGTTTGTCATTTGGCAAGCTATCAAGTGAGAGTCTTCCATTTAATTAATTGTCTTCGATAGGACTCCCCGTTTAGATCAGTGGAACAGTATTCTTATTTTTAGCCGCTGACGCTAAGTAAAACCATGTGCATTCCTTTGCTTGAACGTAGTTATAATTTTAGGCTTAGATGTAGTTCGTTGCACTGCAGTGTTACCAAAATTTAGCATCAGGTCAGTCACTTTGGGGAGATTTTCATTGTCAGTCATGGCCTTGGAGTCTCTTATCGATTATTCTACTGTTTTCTGTTGCTACAAGTTTTTGTGCAGAATAATATCTTCATTTTGGTTCTGTATATCATTGTTGTTTGATCCATTTTAGCAGATACAGTTCCACAAATAGTTTTCTTTTGCTATTGGTCTTTAATATCTAAAATCTTGTTCCTTGCTCCATGAAATTGTAGTATGCTTTCCTAATAGAACCACCTGAAAAGCGCATGCAAAGTGTGAAGGACTTCATTAAGGTAATCTTTTGATAGTTGCATCACAGCATCCTTCATTGCTGAATGAATCTTGTTAGTTTCCACTCATTATGGCCCTGATCTAGTTTACATTTTAGTAGTCAAGGAACCATAATTTATGAGCTGCACAAATTTATCTGAATTCACATTTCACTTTCGCATTGTTGTAATTTTGTAATGTCATTTTATATAGAGAGCTCATTTCTATTGAATATAGCTTCTTTCTCTTATCAATTGTAGTTCAAGGAAACAATTTTTGTAGTGATTATTTGTAAGTGCAGCAGGTCCTTCGAGCTGGTTCCTGAAGATTCTTAGTTTATGCTGGTTTGTAAGTTTATGTCAGTAGTTATGCAATCAGGTAAAGTGACTAGTGATGATTCTTGGAGATGATGGATCTGGTCAAATCTAACATAAATTAGAGCCTCATATTGGCCAATCCAAAAGTTATGTGCAGTTAAATAATTGCAATTTCTGATCTACTGATAGGACACATCTGATTGATACTGCATAAATCCTGTTCCGAGTTACATATATGGTGAATTGGTCCGCTGTTGTAAATTGCTTTTTATCTGTCTTCCATTATTTGTTATGCGAAGTACCTTACTGAAGATAAAGTATGATATCGTAGGAAAATTCTTTTCTCCTTTGTAGGCCAGAATAATCAGTTTAGAGCCAAGGCTTTAGTAATAACCCAGGCATGGCCGGGATTGCTCTTAGTGATTCTTCAGGATTCACGTATGCCAGGACCACTCATAGCGATTGTTTAAGTTTCACTTTTTTTCTCTTACAAACTTTCCTGTTTAAGGCGATGAGTCTTTGAAAAACAGTCCTTTGAATTCTTCCAAGTATTTTATTGAGAATATTCTTTGTATCATACACTTCTAGCCCATTTCACTTCTTTTTTGTCTTTTTAACTTGACCTTGCAGCATCTCTCTCATTCTTGTATTGAGTTCAACTCTAGATGTTATAACTGTTTTTATCTTTGTAGTGCTGAAATGCCCGGCATGCCTCTGTCTATAGATATTGGATGGAGTGCTCAAATAGTACACATTATGTTTGTCTGTTTGGTCAGACAGAAACTATAGGATTTTCGCAAGCATAAAAACAATGGGTGAGGAGATGGATGCTTTGATATATTCTTTTGCATGCTGATTGGACTTTCTTCAAGTCTTCTTTATAGAACCTCTTCTAATGTTTTTCTTTCAGTTCTCATTTTCTTCTGGTGTTTCTTCTTTATAGAACATCTTCTGATGTCTTTCTTGTCCTGTTTAATTTGATCTCACTTTTGAAAAAGGCTTTCCTGTTTCATCTCCTTATTATTTTATTTATGTTTGTCTTTCTTCATTTTTCCTAGTGTGCATTTGAACCTATCTGAAATGAATTTTCTTCTGGGGCTTCCTCTGGTTTTCTGACAGTGATGACCGGCAGCATCATGAAGAAAATTGTGATCATTGGGTCCTTCAGTGAGAAGTTAGAATATGATGTTTACACAACAATATCCAGAGGCTTTGATCACACAATTTTATTCTTTTTTTTTTCTGTGAAAACACAACTTGTAATAAGAATTCATGAAACTTTGCTCATTTATCTGAAAAATGTTAACTTAATTGATTCTGCACCATTGCTGATTCATATGTTATAATTATTTTCTCTTTTTTTTTCCGGTTACTGAACATTCTTCAGTCAATTAAGCCGGAGCTGATGGTGCAAGTTGAGCCGATCACAGATCCATATGGTCCGTCAATTATAGATAAAGATTTGGATGCTATTGTTGTGAGGTCTCATACCTATCTTCTAATTTATATTGATTTAACTTTAAGAAAATTCAAAGTCGTGCTCAAAAAAGTGCCAAATTCAATCATGAGAAACCACATCTTAAACTTTGTTTGTCCAACAGCAAGGAAACATTGCCGGGAGGCATTGCTGTTAACAGGAAGAGGACTGAGAGAGGCTTATCACAATTACAGGTATGTGAGCACTTAAAATCTAGCACTACCTACTGTTATTTCCTCACAAGTCAACCATAAATGATAAGTTTGATGTTGTAGAGGATCTGTCACCTGATTTTCATCGTATCGTGAACGCAGATTGAAGTGGTGGATTTATTGCCAGAGGAATCAACAGGAACCAAGATAAGTTCTTCAACCCTTCGGAAAATTGAGGTGGAACAAACCATCAGAGATCAGCAACAGCAACATGGACAACTATAGTACATTCTGAGTGTGCTACATATGTATAACAAAACCTCTACACAACCACATATGTACAATTTTCCAAAAATTCTGCCACAACCTTACTTTTTCTCACAGCCACAGCTGCTATAACTATAATCCTACCTTTCATTTGTTTTAATTTTGTTATCTGTTCTTGATGTGTCAAAGTTTTTTTTTCAAAAAAATAAAAAATGATAAATTCTTGATTTGGACTCTCCTCCAGATTATTGCAGACTCTCTCTCTCTCTCTCTCTCTCTCTCTCTCTCTCTCTCTCTATTTTTTTAATATTTATTGCTCCAGCATAAGTTTATTCTTATGTCTCATATCTAGAATGATTAGTACATTATAATATAAGTAACAGGTCTCATATTCGAATTCACATATAAGTGTCATGTGCATCATTTAATATAATGAAATTATATTTTAGTTTTTTTTTAAATAAACTCATTTTCGGAACAACTTAAGATAATAATGATAAAAAGAAATGTTGTACACACACATATATATATATATATATATATCTTCTCTTGTTTAAGAGAATTCCAATGGATCCTTAGGAGACGAGCATTCCCAGTACTCCTCAACGATAAAACAGTAGGGACAATACAGGAGTAGGGAGATTCAAGACGATGTTTAACGCAGTGCACAAAGATCTTGTTACCAGCACCAGTCTCCAACCCATCCTCTGCGTTAAGTCACTGACCTCGGCAATTGGTACCTCCAACATCCGAGAACATCAAACCCAACTGTAATCGCATCTCCATCTTTAGATTGTGGGGTAAGAGACTTCCCACAAAGCAAAAGGTGCTGTTTCTGCCTGGTTGCAAACAGCGATCGAAGTATTATTATTTACCTTGCAATGATTGCCAGGACAAAGATGACTCCCTCGGTGGATTTCCCCATCATGGAAGCCGTGCAAACCGGCGTCCCAAGTAGACCATCCGTGAACCTGAAACATCACGTCAATACATGTATGCATTGCAGAACATAAGAACATGGTCTAGAATCCATTACATCGAGGCATGAAGCCAAGGCATCCTGCTGCAGGGAGGCCAACTGAAGGCCGGAGTGCTTGAGTTGATCTGATGTCACCCCCATTACCGGAACACTACTGGAATTGCAGGGTGCATTTAACTGCTGCAGTAACGACACATTCCATCGCTTGGTAGAGTGAGTGAGGGACGCGCGCAGCGGCATAATAATTAGAGAGAACTTACCTCTTCTCTGTCGAAGAAGTTGCTACTACTGAGGTGCATTCTGGGCTCTGCAGCAGCGAGCTTCATAGACAGGAACTATCGGCAGCAATCAAAGAAAACAGAAGCAATTCCTCATTCTGTCCGTTAAAAGAGTTAATGTCATCGGAAGATCTACAAAGGATGAAGGGATTTAGTAGAACCTCGACTTGTCTTTGGAGAGACTGCACATAGTTTATGATCTCATCAAGCGTGCTGGCTTTCCCCATGATCTTACTGCATCCAGGCACCAACTCCTGCAAGTACTTCATCCTTTCGCTGATCCTCTCCCTCCTCACCTACACCATCGATCCGTCAACCGAGAGAGACAGAGAGACACAAGAAGAAATCATGGCTACTTGGAAGTGACGTACTCTTTCGGCTAAGCTATGGCTATCGGTGGCTTCTCCCCGGCGAGCTCTTACATGGATGTAATCGGTCTCCTTCGTAGCGTCTGATCCTGACGCTTTCTTCTTATTCTTGGATGTTGCACCTCCTCTGGCTGTTCCTTCTTCCTCTGCGCCACTTCTGCGACTTTCCTGCTGCTAGAAAGACGAATCAGCTCATCGTGAGTCGTGCCCAACAACGCATTACTGTTATATCCATCGGCAGAAGCTAAAAGAGATCAATGTTTACCTTGGATTTAGGAGCTTTTCTCTTCTCCGTGCTATTCTCGAAAGAATTGGCACTGGCGTTTGCCTGTCCAACGTTAGCAGCACCGAAAACAGGGTACTGGATTTGGGCACCATCAGCAACACCAGTCCACCCATCAGGAACCATACCAAACGGCGTCGACGCCAGAACGATAGTTTTGGTGAAGTCGTGAGCCGACGGTGGTGGTTGCTGCTGTTGCTGATGCTGCGAACCGGCGGAGAGCTTATTAGAGGAAGGAGGAGCTGTTGGGCACTGCATGGTCTTCTCTTATCTATGGATCTTCGACAGGTCTACAGGTGACGAGAGAGACCTTAACACAGAGATGGGCATGGCATTTATCACAATGGCCTAACGTTGTTAACTTCTACCATTCTCACCGCTCGACATCATCAGAGGAATCGAAATGATCAGTATCACCACAACCAGAATGTTAAGTAGGACCTCTTATTTGTCTCCTCTGTACATCTCCCCTGGCCATCCATCATCTTCTTCGGCTATAATAAGCAGAAAGGAATGATAGCAGATAAAGATTTCCTCAATTGTACGAGTAAATCTCGTAGGATAATTGAGAAAAATTCTCCTTTCCCATATGTATAAATAAGACATTGTATTCAACCATTTCGTCAGTACTTTTCATCACTACAATTCAACTTATCATGGTATCAGACCTATCGATGTAGCCTAGTAAATCATAGTCAAATAGGAGATCAGTTGGTTGTGTGCAGGTCGCGCTTGCCACTTTTTTCCTTAAAGGCTGCACGAAAGCGACCAATGAGAGCGTCACTGCAGAGCTCCTCTGCTGCAGGAAGAGTAATGAGGGAGGAGGTGGCAGTAGACGTCGCCTCGTCCAGACGACAAGAACCCACAGTGAAAGTTGCCTAGTCTAGGCAAAGGGGAAGCTCCCAAATGGACTTCTGGTGACTACCAAGGTGTTGGAGAAGATCAAAGGCAATAGCCAGGTCTTCGTGAATGAAGTGGCCACCATTAGTCGAATTCACCATGTGAACATCATCCGGCATCTCGGCTTCTACTATGATGTGAACGTCATCCAACTTCTAGGCTTCTGTTGCGACGACACGCTCGGAGCTCTGATCTATAAAAGGTGTTGGCAACAGGTTGCAACCCAAGATTTCAACAACGTCTCTTTGAATGGCTAGGTCTTATTCACGAAAGGATAGCAGCATCTCTTGACAAGCGAAGAGGGGTGGCGTCATTGCTCATTGGAGCTGGTGTGACAATGGTAGAGCTCGAGGACTTTGGAGGTTGTCTAATGGCTTCATCGTTGGAGCTATGGCTTAAAAGGTTAGTTGTTGGTGGCGCTACACCTGAGCCGGATGGTGGCTTTGACAGCAACTCCGAAGTTGAAGTTGTCGGAGGATGGAGCAGCGGTCAGTGAGGAAGGAAGGATAAACCTTACTCTTAAGACAGTAGTGCCTTCGATGATAGAACATCCGCAAATACACCCCGCTTCATCTTTATGCCTTTGTTAATTCTGATTGGGCAGAGAACTTTTATGATAGAACATTCACGTTGTGGTATATTATTTTCTTTAGAGCTAATCCAATTAATTGGAGTTCTAAGAAATAAAAAACAGTCGCACGATCTACAACTGAAGTCGAATACCGTACCATCGTAAGTGCTGCTTCTAAGATCAATTGGGTCACAAATCTACTTAAGGAACTCAACGTCAACTCTATCGTACCTCCTATAATATATTGTGACAATATTAAAGCTACCTACCTATGTGCCAATCCGATTTTTCATTCACGCATGTAACATATTGCCTTCGACTTCCACTTCGTACAAGATCAAGTTATCAGACATCAACTACATATTTCTCACGTACAATAACCGATCAACTAGTAGACTCACTCATGAAGCCTCTCGCCTATAAATTATTTTCGTTACATCGGTTCAAGATTGATATCCTTGACATGAGCTCAATCTTATAGGAGCATGATAGCAAATAAATACTTCGCATAAGAAAATCTCGTAAGATAGTTAAGGAAAATTCTCCCTTCCCACATGTATAAATAAGACATTGTACTCAGTCATTTCATAAGTACTTTTCATCACTACAATTCAAACTTATCAAAGGAACAGATGCAGTGCACTGGCATCCGAGAGATGATCAATCAGGAATGACACAAAGTAGGTGCAGGAGACAAGGAAGATTTGAGTGACACACAAGGCTGGCGTGTTCTTTGTTGTGAGTGACACTACTAACCATGAGCGCTTATTTTGCTATGATTCTAACTGTGATGTGAAGTTTCCAACCACGCCGGCATTGGCAACCTTCAGAGATGTTGGAAATTAAAGGGTAAATCCCATGGAAACGATTAATCGAAGAATCCAGCATGAGATCCCAGACACTGTTGGATCCAAAATCGATGGGAGCAGTGATGAGAAAAGCCAGATTAGGTTAGATCATCAAGGACCACGGAGTCAGCGACGCATCAGTAACCTTACTGTTGCCTAATCTGTAATGGAGTGTACCGTGGAGCATGATTGGTTTTCGTGTCCAGGAAGATCCCAGCACAAACACAGATATTTCACTCTCTAGGAGGGTTGAGCTACACTAGTTTATGAGGTATTGGATCGAGCCACATAGCACTCGTTTCCTCCATACTGCGCTCAACTTGCCTCATTCCAGCTAGTTGGTGTGCGGCCGTATGAGATGAACCACACACAGCTGCTCAGAGAGAGAGAGAGAGAGACTAGATAGGACTAAACTCGACGTTTAATCCTGTCTTGCTTAGTCTGATTCATTGCTTTGACGCCATGAAAGACGCAAACGAGAGAAAGATAACAGAAACGATTATTAGATTCATCGAGTGACACGAAAAGAAGGAAGTATCAGAAATATCAACTAAACTGTGATCGTTCGGATGACAACTAATGACATGATGGGCTCCGAGGAGGTTCCGTTGGCACTCAAATCATTCGTGCCGTCTGACGTACTATGACACAGGATTTAGTAGTAGAGAAAGCGGGGTTTCATCCTCTCAGAATAGGGTTGAGTGCGCAACCATCTCTTCTTCTCATGAATCCTTTTGGCTGGCAGTTGAATTAGCATGAGAATGAATGATGGACAAGAGGAGATATGTGGCGCCAGTCGATTGTACTTGGCCCCATTTTTTTCCAGGAGATAAGAATGGTAAAGCAGGCCAGAGATCATCGGGTTGTGGCGAAGTCCTCGTCTACCCACTTTCCATGTGACTTTGTCCCCGCACCTTTGCGGACATGGAGGCCATCCTGCTGATACTGAGAGATAACCACATCACGCAGCTTTTCACGAGTTGATCTCTCTGAAATGTGGAGAGCGACTGAAAGATTAAAGGATCTGTTCATAGCATCCTCTCCGTGAGTATGACAGAAGCATACGACCAGCTTAACAGTATGATGCAGAGGAAACTTTCGGTTATCACAAATGCTCTGAGACGAGCACTTAGCTCTATTGATTCCTTACAGACAAGAATGCTCTTTCTGGATCCATTTCGTGTAGTAGCATGAGTGTGATTAATCTCTCTCTCTCTCTCTCTCTCTCTCTCTCTCTCTAGGAAACAAATGCATCGTTGTTGACGGGTGGAGTAAAGTAAGCGGTCGACATCGAAACCTCATCTGAGAGGGTGTTATCCGACACCTTCTTTTCTGGAAGTCTCTCACAACTGGAAAGCAAGTGCATGAAAAGAACATGGGAGTTTTCTGCTGAAGAGAAGAAGATGGTTACCGAAGGAGGTTGGATCGATCACATGAGTTGGCATGAAATGATTTGTGGTGGGGTTTTCCCCAGTCGAGGAAGGTGACAGCTGCGCTGAACTAGATAGATGCAGTGTCCAAGGACTGAACGAGAGAGTCGAGCATGTGCAAGAGAGGAAATCGGAGGAAAAGAACGGAGTGGTGGTGACTGAGACTTTGCTAGGGGGGAAGAAGGGTATGAAGAAACAAGCTTATGTTTTGTACTGACTTGATAAGACTCTTGAAGGGAAAGTGGAAGAAGACGATGGTAAGAAGACGACAGATTGAGTTGTTCTTGGACAATCTCCACACAGATTTACTGGAAACAGCCATTTTCTCATGCATGCTATTCTTGCTCAAAATAGCTTCAATGAAGTCACTAGAGTGGAGCAAAGAGAACAGGCAAGAGATAAGATGATTGGATGCCTTGGAAATCCGGTTCTGATGAAGATGAATCATTCGTCTCTTCGATACGGGATGAGTTCTTTGTCAAGTCAAAAGGCAAGATTGACAAAACTGGTACCAAAAGAACGAAAAGAGACATATTTCCAAACACCACATCTATTTTGTCTATACATTCAAGAATGAACAAAGAGAAATGTGGACGAGAAGAGCATCCCACCCAAATGTTCCTCCAAAATTGCATCAGCTTTACAGAAAATTTATTCACTACTTAAGCTAAATGACTATATGTATAAGAACAGTCCTGCCATGAGCTTATTAACAAGGAGTCGAGGACCCTGATTTTGAGAAGAATCTTAGTTTCTTCCCAAGTACACCAAGAGATCTAGAAGGCGGCACTCTGTCCGCAGAATGTTGGACAACGTTCACTGTTGGTTCAGGTATGGATTCAGGCTTGATATATGAATTGACAAAACGATCGCTACGCCTGACGTCTCTCAGAAGATGGAGCAGCCTTGTAGCAATCTCCTGGCCCTTGACATTCCCATTAACATTAATATCAACAAGAGCTGGAATCACCCCCTCGTCCATGACCAGCAGACAATTTTCGTAACTCTTAGAACATATGGCATAGAGGATATCCACTGCATGCTCTTGTTCTTCTTTGCTGCCAGTATCAAGCAGTTCTACAATCGCAGCAAGACAGGCTTTGGCTTTGACTACTGTAGTTGCACCCTCTTCATGGCGACTTATGTTCTGGATGATCTTTAAGCAAAGATGTGCTAGTCTTCCATCCGTCAGAAACGAAGCGAGAGTTGTTATGCATCCAGAGGATAGAATAAAAGATTTTACATCCTCATCAGCTGATAAATCAAGAAGAATTTTCAGAGATAGTTCAAGCAACCCGGTGTCTTCTGAATCTAAAGATTTTATAATTGGAGCCACAACACCAGGTGCCATAATGCTGGATCTACAGCTTGGATTCTGAGCCAGTTTCTGCATCAGCAGTAAAACTTCCATCCTGATATCAGAATCAAGAAAAGATACCAATAACTGCAATGCATCCTCAGTCAAGGACGAGATTTTAACCCTGGGCAAGCATGAAAATGACTTCAGTAATACCGTATATTAAAACAAAACAGGACAAAATGTAGAATATGGAACCCTGACAACAAAAACAGGAGACAAACTTTTAAGATAAATGAGAATGAGTACAACAGAAAGGAAATCACCAGTTCTCATTCAGGAAAGCAAGAAATAGCTGATTTCCAGCTCTAAGTGCTCGTTCATTGACATCTTCACGTGCATTCTTCAGAAAGCTAATTAGTGCTTCTGCAAAACCATTAGAGAGCATAGCACAACAAATCTCCTCGTCGCTTTCCAGAAGGAATTTCACTTTTTTTACTGCTTTGTCTTGGACATCAATTGGAAGTTCCAAGAGTCTATAAAAGAATCTCAGAAACATTTCATGATTGAAATTGGAGAATGACTGATACTGTTGATAATCATCACTCCACGAAAACAAATGAGTCTGGTTATCCTGTGTGCTCTTGATGCCACTAATTTGGGATGAATCTGAACAGTAGCTAGCATCAGATGAGAGAACTGATACATTGCTGTGATCATTTTGAAGATAATAATGCCCGACACTTCCATCTAAAAGAGCTGCAGAAACATTTTTCAAACTTGATATGGAGTAGCTATGTGAAGGTTCCCAGCCGCAAAAATCTGCAGGACTGCAATCAGAGCATGGTTCCGGAGCACTGATGCCACGTCTCCTGCACCAGTTGGCAATAAGATCCTTCATGCAAGAATTTGGAACCACAGCAAGGTTTACCAGCTTTCTTCGAGTCTTTGGACATGTATCATGTCCCTCATCAAACCATTTTTCTATGTACTTTCTTTCATATGTTTGTCCAGAGGCTATAACTACAGGATCATACATCAATCTGGATGAAATAGGACAACAAAATTCCTCAGGAGGTACAGCAGCTTGACATATATCAATTGGAGCCTCACCTCGAATACTTGGCTCATCATTGTTTGAAGAACTACTAGTACTTCTGGCACGGTTTATATCTATTATAATACTCTCACTACCTGCTTTGCCATTCTCCTTAAACTCACTACCATCCTGCCTGACATTCTTACCATGCTTCTTCAGGAGGTACATAAAATAATACAGGATCTTCTCCTTTTTTTTATCAGATCCATTCAATTTATCTAGTAGTTTATTCAAGGATCTTCTCTCTATTAAAATGGCCTTAGAAGATGTCAGCTTTAACCTTGAAGCAGCAATATGAAAAGCCTTAAACTCTACATCTTCGCTGGAGTCTGTCCGACGAAGCAGATCTAGCAAAGCTCTGCCAGCCTCCTGTTCTGGAGAATCCACTTTAAACTTTGTGACTCTGAGGTAGTCTAGAACTTCAGCAATCTATATTGGTGATATAAAGCTATCAGCACACTCACAGATTTTTCAAAACTAGCTGAACTGATGCTAATCATGGTTATAAGCAAATAAAGAAGAAAATTCTTCCCAGAAGTCATAAAAAGACAAAGTTCTGAGCAAGATATAGCCTGCAAGATACTAATATACCGTGTAAGGTTGATACTGAGTCAAAGAAGCAACGGAATACAATTCAATGTGCTAAAGATACATAATGCTATGTCAAATGGTCTACTGCCATCTTATCCTTCTCTAAACTAAACGGTCTGGTTAACCAACGCAGATGTTAGAAATTCAGTCACTTATCTACTTTGATTAACAAAAGAGAAAATAGTTCCTAGTAATAAACAAGTGCCGAGCACCATGACTTATCTACTTTGATTAATAAAAAGCACCTTCCTACATAATATTTAGCATCCTTCCTCTGAAGTATCAGTTTTCTGCATTTAAAATTAGAATAATAAGTGAAAAAGAATATGCTTCTTAGTGAAAGGCAGTTAAGCCAATAACCAAAAAGAATTTGCTTATCCAGAAGACCCTTTAGATGAGTTCACATCATTTGAGAACCATGATTTATTTCTATGCACTATGATAGTTTGTCATTCTCCAAATCAAGCAATCTTTTATGAAAGTTTTGACTAGAATTTCTACTTGTATTGTCTAATCCTGTTCCTCCTCAGCTCAGTTTCATCCTTGGCATCTGTTTCTACTGATCAAACACCTTATACAAAAATTTAACTTCAGTTTAGATCAGTAAAACACCAGATCTTAGTTTTACAATACATAGTGAGATGGAAAACATTAAATATATTTTTTTATGGCTGATTTGCCTATCTTAAGAAGAATGGCAAAAGGCAAAGCATCACATCCGATGGTTTCTTGAAACCATGTAATGGTGGAAAGGACACAAAACTACTTATATCTTCTAGCATGTTGGATGCTACCACATGAAATCAGAAACTCTCATAGCCACTCAAAATAATAATTCACATTTTCTAATCCTCAAACTATTAGCTTTTGCAATTCCTTTTTAGATTTGGGTGTAAGACATTTCAATCAGAATTATTCTTAATACTACAAATACTGACACTCAAAGTAAGACAAATGAGATTCCAGAATCAAAATCTAAGTCTCGTTTAGAAAACACACCTAGTGCAGTCAAATAAAAAATGATTATTTTATTTGATATCAAATAATGCAAAGATGTTAACCAGTTTTAATCTACAAATCATTATTATAAGAGATGGTGAAAATCAACAAACACCAGTCTATTTTGTACAAGAAGCAGATTAATTACCTCAACAGTCCAAATGTACATGATTAAGCTTCGGTAAGTATTCAAAAGCAAATGTTTTAAGACTCAACAAGTATGACACAGTGTTAGATAGTCTAGAAGGCACAACAAAGCATAATAAGTAATGCAGGTTTCAGACCTTGTTTATGTATGAGGTCCTTCTCACCCTAGAAAACAGTATCCTGTTAGCAAAAGTTGTTATAAAGTAGCATGCACAGAACCTGCACTTCCTTCAAATGCACATTTTGTACTGTTGTTGAACCCATGGTTCACAAAGATGATGAGTCGACTCATTCATTCTTATCTTAGGTTACTATTCTGCAGAACAAAGCTTAGAAACCCCAAAATGGTGATTGTTAAAAGGTTAGAATTCTTAATCTCTATATAATAGTTTAAAAACGTCTACTAGGAAAAGATAAAAATAGATAGGTCTGGTCATGTCAGAGCTTGCAGATGTGTCATGACTTTGACTAAGGACTTCAAATTTTTAAAACTTCTTAGCAGTCAACCCTATAATCTTATGAAAACTCCAGGACAAACTCTTGCTCGACATGGCAATGTTTATTCAAAATAGTTCAATATAAAATAGACCACCAGCATAATTTCATTGTAATAAAATGAAAGGCCTAAGGAGTTAAACTGCAAGCCTGACGAACCTTACACGCTAAAAGTGGCGGGACCATATCTTGAATTTGACATAAACTATTAATTAATGAGACCTTGATCCTTTCACATCTGGATAAAGTTGCTTCTCCTGTTATTGCCTGCGAATTTACAGAAATTAAAAAACAAAGAAGCAAGTAGCTCTTTTTTTTAATGGACGGACAAATTAAACCAATGGAAAAGTTATGAGGCACAAATATGAGTGTAAAATTACAGTTAATAGAGCTATAGAATAATAAAATGAATGTCAATATAAAGCTAAGAATAGCACCAATAATAAGTTCTAGTTAGAATATCTATCATCACATAAATCTACATCTACTTGTAGATCAGTGGCATAAACAGCCTCAAACAAAAGGGAAAATCTAGGACGGTCATTGGCTGGATGGTTTTGGCTCACAGCTGGATTTTGATAGAATTGGTACGGGTTGTAACCATCTTTTGAAGTAATATAGTTTACTTTCTTTTGGGGAAAAAGAAGGGAAATTTTGTTTCTTTTATGTACAACCCTGATAGTATTGCTCCCAACTGGTTGTGTTCAGCTATATGTTCATTGATTCCTCTTCTCCCTTCAAGTGTCTGTGAAATTAGGTGCATCTCGGTTCAAGGCTTCTTTTCCATCTCATATGAGATCAGCATCTTGGGCTAATATGTGGTTTGTTGCCTTTGGTAAGGTTATACACATCTTAGATAACAAAAAATAAAGACACCTATTTTCGTTAGGCAAATTCAACAAGTTAAAATATCTTAAATTCTCATTTCCAAGTCAAAATTTCTCAAGCCATGTTAAATAATATGATTACTCCTACATGTGCTTTATCAATAAAACTGAAAAAAAAAAAAAGGTTCCTAAATGATACAGTATTTTTGTTGAAGACAAAATCAGTCATTTCTATAAAATTAAAAGAGAAATTATTCTAATTCTGCTGCCAAAAGTAAAAAAATAGTGGCATAGATGAACCACTATTTATTCACATGACCAAATAGACATATTCCAAGTCAGATGGCTGCATTCTGCTTGATAATAACTTATTTATCAGAAATTGGACAAAATTGGAAAAGTGATATCATACCACTTGATTAACTTGATCGAGTCAACTACTTTAGTAGCTGCAATTCTATGGTACAAGGATCCTTCCAAAATGATGTTTTTGTCAACATCGACATAGCCACTAATGAGTAGACCTCAGATACAATTGTTTATTCAAGTATCCTTTTATCAAGATAGGAAAACTTATGGATTACCCACCTGAGAGAGGTTGAATTTTAGTTTACCCACTTAAAAGACCAAAAGTGACACTCAATCTACCTGAATGTGGTTCCATCCAACAAGTCATCTTTCCCCACTGTCGTTACTCGTTAGTCCTTGGTAAAAAAAAGATAAGCCCTAGTTATATGCAGGCACTTCTATGGGAAAATGAGTACTTAGAATGGAGAAATGTACAAATTAGGTAAAGCAAGATCCTTTTCTAATTCAAGTGTCAGTTACCTTTTTTCCCACAAACCATCAGTATACTGTGATGGCATAGTTATCTTTCACCTAGAACAATGGATGACAAAACAGTAACAGGTTAGATGGAACCAAACTTACGTGGGCTCGGCATCACTTTTGGTCTTTCAAGTAGGCAAACTGAAGGTGCACCATCTACAAAGTGGGTACTCGATTATGATATATAAATGGAAATTTTACACAATTTTGGGATACTTGTTTTGGACACTTGGGAAAATAACCTCTTAAATGCTGATCAATTAATAATAAAAAACCTCAACTTTATAATTTATAATATTGATGGCATACTATAGAAATTGTGTTTTTTCCCCTTAAATGGTGGAAAGTTTGCTATGTCCAAGCTTCGTGAACGAGGTACAAGAAAATATTAAGAATGTACAAGGCACCAAAATTAGAACCAAAAAGAAGAATTAAAGTAGAACAAGAATATTTAAACAGCATAACCGAATCTCAAAAGCTTAATATAAACAAATAAATAAACTACTGTTCATGGAACCTACTGCGTTTAATTAACATAGTATGAAACAAAATTTGCAACTTCTTCCGATTCTAGCATGATGTTCTACATGCCAAGCAACTACATCAACCTTGATTTATCCCTAACACTGCAACCGGCAAAGAAGCTAGATAAATATGCACACTGCTCTACACCATAAGGAGCATACAGATGAAATTACTCATATTATATCCTTGTCTCTAGTTTTCATGATGTATTTTTATCTTCGTTCTTCTTATAAATAAAATGCTAATTTAGACTTACAAACAACTCAAGGATTTTGTCACAAATACAAACTTGTTCTCATAGAACACATTTGGGATTTCATGCAACTGGTAGTTATTACATCGGAATCCGGTTAAAACCATGTATTTTCTACCAACAAAACAGAAACCAATTTTTTGTCATGGAAATACAATGACACAGATAAGATATATCAAAATTCAACCCTGTTCATATTCTCTGTAACGATTCATGCTTCATGAGTCTCAAGTTGATAGGATGAAGCATGGCATTATGTTTATGCTTATATCACTAATTATACCGAGGAATTAGTTTCACGTTGTAAAGTGCATAACATACTTCAAAAGTTTCCTGTGTGGGTTCTAAAAGAAAATTTGAGATAACTAGTCTTAGAACCATAATCCAAAGTTTGTAAGAAGTAAGTTCCCCATAGAAAATCAGCAAAACTCTAGAAGTACCAAATAAAGCTTGCTGGATTCAGCACAGTGCTGAAGAAGTAGCTTTGCTTTGTCAATTGAATTGTTTAAAGAGCATAGCTCCGCTATCCCACAAGTACTTCCTGGTCGAGATGATTCTATTGCAGGTAGAATCAGACTGATCCTGTTCAATATCTTCGTAAGCTCCAAACATATTGAACTGTTGGCCTGGATAAAAATAGAAGACTAATATATGAATACAAAAAAGTACAAATTACAGGATTTAGTATTTCAGATATTCTGGGTTCTCTAAGTAGAGAAAACAGCATGAGAGCAGACAACATCCTATCGACTGCAAATTTCCTTAACAAAATTTCAATAAGATTAGGATTGCTTAAGTCTTGTTGAGAGCCATAAACTGTCACAAGTGGCAAATAATTACCTAATCTACCATTTCATTATATTTTTATTATACCACTCCAACAGAGACTCCAATATATCTGCAATACAATGCATATTGATTACGACAAAATGTCATCACATCAGCTTATAGAAATGATTCTGATAATTCAAATTAAGTGCTTGTCAAAGGTAACACTAACATATTCCAATGTTAAAGTTCACACAGCATGTACGCTCAATAAAGTTAATCCAGGGAATTGCCGAGCATTCAGAGGACAAGACTGCTACTTAATAGTATAAGGGAGCTTAATATCCAGGTTTACAACAAGGTGAAATTGTATACCTTGACATCACAATGATCTTGTAGCTTTTTCACAGTTTGAGTAACATCACTCCCCATCCAATAAGAACCTGATATCAATCTATAAAAGAAATTAATAAATGATAAGCCCCTTCATGTCAAGTAATATCAAATAGGCTTATTTGTAATCCATTAGACACCAAGCAATACTTGGAACATTGATTCTGAAGGATGACAAAGAATCTTAAGATAAGTAAACATAATTCAGTAGCATGCACATCATCCAGCCATTATTTATGATAGTTTCTTACAAGAAATAAATAACTAAAGCTGAGAAGAAACAGAACAACCTCAAATAATAAATAAATAAATCTCCATTTAATTGAATTTCTCGTTACGAAGCACAATAAAAAAGTATGGCAACTTGATTCCTCAAAAAGTAGAGCAGCCCAGATTAATCAAAATTTAAATTCAAAAATCAGAGTGAAATTAGGAACATCATATCAAGAAATTGAATATGTCACACGCCAATTAACAAATGTGTGAATATCGGAAAAAGAATAGTATATGTCCAAGCTTTTCCCTTTTGCACTGATACCTTCACTTACAATTGGATAATTGCTTAAAATAAAATGCTGACCTAAAAGGAAACTGCACAAGCAATTGTTGATATATTTAAAAATAAATAAATAATTTCAAAATCCACTCAAAATAAGATTTCTGATAGAAGGGAGAAAAGGAACTTAAGCAGAGCAAGGCTTTTGAAAGAAATTTTCATTTTCCAATGCAGGTATGACACCAGCAGGCAACAAAACAATATCAAGCATGTTAGCCAGATTTAATAGTATAACAAATAACAGTAACTCCTAGAAACACAGACTCCTTTCTCTCTTTGTCGTTCCAAAAAGCAGAGGTCATGTCTACATCCCTATCCGCCTCATGATGCAAAGAGTGACTAGCTATTATTATGCTGCTTGATGCTATCCAGTAATACTAGCAGAGTCTTCATCCTTAAATATAAGCAAAAATAAATCCAGCTTTTAATGTTCTTGCTTGTAATTTTCCCAAGTTAATATCTCTCGTAAACCTAACCAGATGAATCCCTTTGGGAACAACCTGGCTACCTTAGTAAGGTTGATATCCAATTTTAACAAGAGAAGAAAATAGCAGCTACACATCTCAAATGGATTAACCCAAGTCAAGAGGTGACCATTTTCTTCATCGTGCAAACTTATAGCAAGACAAGAAACCATTAACCAAATTACATGGGAGAATAATTTTCAAAAAATACCATATTTAACTGGCAAAAGAAAAGAAACCAAATAAAATAGGACTTTAAATATGCTGAACTCTTATAACATATAAATTCACCAAAAGATATCGGACCAAATAAGATCTTCACAAGATCGAGACTTCTTCACGTGGCGCAACGCAAAATCTCCTCCATCCCATCAAACAAAGATCGAATCTTTACTATCAATATTCCTAGCAAAGAAGCAGCACAACCAGAACTAAGACTTGCTGAATCAGTCTTTCGAGCCGGAGTTTCGCTACCCCTTCGTGATCGAACAGCCTCCGCGCTCCAAAGAGCTTCTTTTGGAGATTGGATCAGTATCCATGAACTGTCTCGAGATGGCGAGGAGAAAACGGTAACAAAAAACTCGACCGAAGGTCACGTGGTTTCCCGAAAAGACGGAGGAAGCGGGAGGCCGAAGAAGGAAAGAGGGGATTGCTTCGGAGGACAAAGACAGGGAAGAAAAGAGGGGATAGGGGAAGTTGGCTGTATGTTGAGAGAGAGAGAGAGGGAGAGAGAGGATACTACAAAGCAGATCGGAGGAAGAGCAGACAGAAGCACCACGAAACGAGGGACCAAACAGCGGAGTTGTGGAGGTGGAAGCCAAGTCCAAGAACTATCCGGTGGGTTTCCTTCAGAAAAGCGGAAGCCGGATAGCAAAGGGAAAGAAACCGCCCTCTTTACAGAAAACACGGGACACCGTTATGCATCAAATAGATAATAGCCACGTAGGCCAATGAGCCTGGCTGCAAAGGCGTGTTGACTGTTGCGCTTTTGACTTGGCCCTAAATTTGCTGCGGTCAAAATTCGACTTGCTTATAAGCCAACTGCTCGATTGCGTTTTGACTTCGATTGCATCTTCGAGAAGATCGAGAGAAAGAAGTTAACAAAATAATAATAAATAATAACATTTCTTCTTGTCAATCTTCTTTGGAGGTAAGCTTGTTTCATTATAATTCTGCAGAAATCAGTATATCTACCTAAAAGAAAAATTAGAATGCCACAGACCGGTGATTTGCACTATTTGTCGTCTTATGAATCTTGCATTGGTGATGATTACGTGAAACAAATGATAGGGTTGACTGACGAACGATCTGCTCTTAGTTCGCTCCCCTTTTGGTTTCGAATGACCAAGAATAGATCGTTGAGTGAATTCGTCGCATTGACTTCCGACAGTCGTACAAACAACTAGAAGAGGAATGTAAAATAAATGAATAATGTGTATATGCGTGCATATATAGGTAGCCAAGTAAACTAAAAATATTCGACGTAGTTTTACAGGTTTTGGGATCGCTCGGAAGCGAAGCGGGTGATGACAAATTAGCCGTTGACTTTTTCGTGATGAAAATAAAAAATAATTATTATTATTATTAACTTCGAATTAATGTCTAACTCGGATAATAATTAATGTAGCTGAAAAGGAATGTTGAAGGTGAAGTTGTTGGTTGTGCCTGGTTGGGATCCACCCACAAAACATAATAAACGGATCAGGTCAAACCCCCACCCTATCAAGTGCCAAAGACTACAGACCATGCAGTCTTTGTCTCTCGATATTTTATTTGAGAGAGTTGACGATCATGTCAGACGATGTCGTTTAATTCTTATCAGACATACATATGAACAGTGGCCGCTTTCTTAATTCACACTTATACTGTGTTGTATTCATGATGTAGACAACTGCTTCATTTGGACGTAAAACACATAGTGAATTGAGTTTATATATTATATATGAGCATGTGGATGGAAAGACCGATACAATAGTCTGAACGCGTGCCGCCCACCACTTTGATTTCTCATGGAAAGACCGATATATATATATATATATATATAGTTACATGAGACGTATATATATATCTTTGTCGGAGACAAATTTTATGATCATGATCGGGTGAAATATCACTTCATTAACTATCGACAGTGCAACATGATTTCTCATTATCAGTCATCTTGATAAGTAAAATACATCTATTTACTGTTGGAAAGCGTATCTCGAACGTCCAAATATCATCGATGAAGTATGTGTATAATAATGGTACATGAATGATGATGTTATTTGTTATTATTCGATGGTATTTCTTTTGGAGATTGGGCTGACATGATGATTTGAGAGTTACATAAATTAAAGAGTAGATGGCTTGGTGGTCAGTTTGATGATTCTTTTTATAATATACATTCCCCGAGGATTATATATTATAAATGATTTATAATTCTATAAGATGGATTTTGGGATGGTTCATGCACGATGCAATTTACTCGATGAGTGAGTTAAATCGTGGGTAGCGAAGAAGACAAACTTGATAGAGATAAGATTTTTCAGGAAATCTCTCATGAGGAAAATCCCGAGGAAAATACTTCCTATATACATAGGAGAAGGATAACTTAATGTATTTAAAGTTTTTTTAATAATTATTTTTATTTTCTATTATTTTTGGTATTAGAGCAATGAGAAAAGCAAAGTTTCGCTCGCATTCGACCAGCGACCAATACCACTAAAAAAAGTCTTTGTCTTCGACTAACGACCAAAGAGGCTCCATGGTCAATTCTCATTTTCCTTATCATAATAGTCTTCGTTGATCCGTCGAGAACGAAGCTATTTCACTTCTTCAATAATTTTTTTTAATAATTATTTGTATCTTTTATTATTTTCATCAAAACCAAAGTGATTTTTTACTGTCATGTCATTCCATGAGTTGCACTGCTAGTTGTTGTAGCTCTCCTTAACAGAGCTGCTCCCATCCCAGGTGAGAGAGGCGTCACCAACAGTGGCGGGAACTCATAACGACCAACTGAGAACCAAAACTAAATGAGGAGAGATGTAGGAGATGAGATCCCCTGCGACCGAGACACCCCTGCGGCGGAACCATACCATCGAGACGCCAAACCCATCTCATTCTACGGCACGAAGCTGATCTTGAGGATGCGGTTTCCATCGACATTGAAGATGACGAAATGCTTCTCGTACTCTTTGCCCTCCTTCTTGTTCTGGTCGAACAGATTGGACGAGAACACCTCCACCGTGTCACGTGGCCTCATCGGCGTGCCGACCCCCTTCACCACCTTGTCGATGATTCCTTGGGCGTAAGCCGCTGCCTTTTCCGGCGTGGCAGCGGTTTTCCCCTTGGTCGGCCATCCCGTGGCCGTCACCAGCACCGGTATCTTGGGAAACCCCTGCTTCTGCATTGCCGCCACCAGCGCATCCACGGTGGCGTCGAACAGGTTGGAGTACGCCTTGCAGTCGTCATGGAACAACGCCTTGTTCACGCCGAAAAGCACGTAGTTGAGTGCCACCTTGAGAGGGTTGTCGACGTAGGTGTCGAATGGGTTCGTGTTCACCATGAGCGGCGACTCGGTCTCCGACAAGAACTGCAGCAACTGCTTCATGACGGGGAGCAGGCGCATCTCGAACTTGCCGGAAGAGGGAGGGAAGGTGACACCGAGAATGGACGAGGCGGCCTGAGGGGCCTAGAGCTTGATCTGTTTCTCGAGGCCCGGATTCTGCAAGGCCTTGTGAAGGTTGCGCATGGCGGG
Source organism: Musa acuminata AAA Group (assembly GCF_036884655.1). Taxonomy (NCBI): domain Eukaryota; kingdom Viridiplantae; phylum Streptophyta; class Magnoliopsida; order Zingiberales; family Musaceae; genus Musa; species Musa acuminata. The sequence continues at coordinate 26,140,247 of NC_088339.1, read as the reverse complement.
CACGAAGTTGGAGACGTACAAAGGGTCCTTGCCGACGACCTCGTTCCCAACACCCAGGTAGCGGACCTGGCTGGGGTCAACGTTGGTGAGGATGGCGGACTTGAGCCAGTCGACGACGTTGTCGACGCCGGCGGTGCAGAGATAGGTGAGGTTTCCGTTGGCGAGGTTCTCGTTGTCGACGACGACGTTTGCAGCCAATGGCCTCCGTTGATGTTGGGATTTGTTTTGGTTGGAAAGCGATTAGTAAGTTACAGGATCACGAGATAAAGATGAGACTGCGAAAACATTGAATAGACTGCCCTCACCTCTTCCCTCTTTTTTCTCAAACCTTCACTGTGTCTTCCACGCCCCTCGCATCTTGGCCTTTGCTTCTATGTGGTCTACGGCAGCCTCTTGAAGTGCTTCATTAGATATGCACATGAGCAAGGTTGCCATGGCACTCTGATCAGTTTCTGCGGTGATCCCGGTGACCGCGACTACAGCAGGTGGTGAGGGACCACGGGGAAGGTGTTGGGGATGGAGGAGCAAGGAAGAAACAGAATACTACGATACGAGTAAAAAGAATCCTTTTAACTCAAGAAAACTGATGTGAAAAGACACTTACAAGATACCAAATGCACATAGGCTCTCTATCTTCCTCTGCTTGCTATCTCAATCTCTCAATCTCTATCTCTATGCCAATATCTTGCTACATGAACTAGGTCCTATTTATAGGACCTAATGACAACCACCCTAACTACTAGATCAATTTATAGGACCTAATGACAACCACCCTAACTACTAGATCATGAGGTAGATCACGATGTGGTTATTGAAACCACCTTATAACTACTAGATCATGATTAACAATATAGATAGATAACTAGAATCAAATCTCAACACTCCCCCTTCCTTGTTATGGCTCCACTTGCCTGAAGTACTCTTTCGATCATCTAAAGCTCCTGCACAATCACTATTAGTGAAACCAAATAATTTGTATTTAAATTTTGTTTTGAACACTCATTTTAACCCAATCGTTTTCTTTTCTTTCGGTAGATCCATTAGCTCCCAAATTTCATTTTTCTTAATTGACTTGATTTCCTCCTTCATTGCTTTTCTCCATTCCTCTTTTTTAACTGCTTCATCAAAAATTGTAGGATCTGAAATAAACAAAGCAAATATTGAGTCAAAAATTGTAGGATCTGAAATAAACAAAGCAAATGTTGAGTTATAAATTTCTGTCAGTGATCTGAAATTTCTTGGAGGGGTTTCATCTGAGGAATCCGAATTTGAACTGCTATTGGGTGAGGCTGACGATGAATTTGTTGGAGCAGGATCTGTCACTTGATTCTGCGAAGTATCTAGTTCTGCTGGAATCTGCATTTGTGTTTCACCTTTATTGGTCTCCCAATTCCAACTTGCCCTTTCATCAAACATAACATTTCTGTTAATAATAACTTTGCCACTAACAGGGTTATATAATCGATATGCTTTAGATTGTAAAGAATAACCAATTAAAATACATTTCTCTGATTTTTCATCAAGCTTGTGATGATTTTGTGAATTCACTAAAGCATAAGCAATACAACCAAAAATTCTTAGATGTCTAACACTTGGTTTCATACCATACCAAGCCTCAAAAGGAGTTCGATTCATAACAGTCTTTGTTGGTGAAATATTCAACAAATAAACTACTGTTGCAACTGCTTATGCCCAAAACTAAACTGATTTGGAAGATGTTTTCCTTTAAGCAAACTTCTTGCCATTTCAACGACAGTCCGATTCTTACGCTCAGCTACACCATTTTGCTCCGGTGTATATGGTGCTGTCAATTCTCTGTGGATACCATTTTCTTCACAAAAAGAACTAAACTCATTAGATAAAAATTCACCACCTCTATCTGTTCGAAGTGTTTTTATATATCTACCACTTTGTCTTTCTACAAGTGCCTTGAATTTTCGAAAATTATCAAATGTTTCAGATTTCAATTTCAAAAAATATATCCAACTCATGCGACTATAATCATCCGTAAACAATAAAAAATATTAACTTCCACCGAATGATTTTGTATTCATAGGTCCACATAAATCAGCATGAATTAATTCAAGACAGTAAGATGCTCTCCATGCTTTTCCAATAGGAAATGATTTTCTACTTTGTTTGTCATAAATACATCCTTCACATACATCAAGTGTATTAATCTTAGGTAATCCAAAAACCATTCCTTTTTGACTTAACAACCTTAAACATTTAATGTTAAGGTGTCCATATCTTAAATGTCATAAACTAGACTCATTCTTTTGAGTTGTGATAAGCGCATGTCTTTCAATATTTGACACATCAAGTGGAAACATCTTGTTTTGTGTCATGCAAACATTTACTATAATCAAACCAGATTTCTTATCTCTAATAGTGCATGAACCATCATCAAATATTACTGAATATCCATCATTTACTAATTGTCCAACACTCAACAAATTATGTGATAAAGTAGGAACAAAGAAAACATTATCAAGGTATTTTACCTTACCTTGATTTGTCTTCACCTCAATTATTCCTTTCCCTTCCACTTGGATTTGCTTGTTATCTCCAAGTCTAACATTCAACTTGTGAGTCTCATCAATATCTCTAAATATTGATTTTATGCCTAACATATGATTAGAACATCCACTATCCAAAAACCAAATATCATTTGAGATGTTATGAATTTGTGAATGAGTCATAAACAACTTACTATTTTCTTCATTTTTCTCCACATAGCTTGCTTGCTTTTCTCTTTTCCAGCAATCTGCCTTCATGTGACCAAACTTTTTACAATAGCGACATTGAATTCCACTTTTATAATTTTGATCATAATTTGATTGCCCTTGTTCTTCAAAGTGTCCTTTTCCTCTTCTATTTCCTCTACCACGAAATCCTCCTCTGCCACGTCTTCTTCCTGTTGATTTTTTATCTTCTTTTGAAATAGAAGACTCCCCCTTAGCCTGAAATGCTTTTTCTTCACTTTTTTCAAGTGACCTGTTCAATCTTACTTCATGTGCTTGCAAGGAACCCATTAGTTCATCAAATGAATAAGTAGATAAATCTTTTGATTCCTCAATTGCGGCAACAACATGATCAAATTTCGGAGTTAAACTTCTCAAAACTTTTGCAACAATTATATGATCAGGAAGATGTTCACCATAAGATTTCATTTGACTAACAATTTCAGTCACTCGAGAAAGAAAATCTTGCACCGATTCATTACTTTTCATGAACAAAATTTCAAACTCACGACGGAAGGTTTGAAGTTTTACCGTAATCACCCTTGATGAGTCTTGAAATTCATTTTAAAGTATCAACCAGGCTTGCTTTGAGGTTGTCGCTGCTGCAATTCTTGAGAAGATCGTCTCATGTACAGCTTGTTGAATGAAGAACAATGCCTTTGAGTCATTCTTTCTATTCTCCCTCAGCCTGATTTTATCATCTGGATCTGCATATCCATTCTCTATTAAGTCCCAAAGATCTTGAGACTTAAATAGAGTCTTCATCTTGATACTCCAAAATTCCGAGAAGATTGGAATAAGGAGTTGAGACACGGAATTGCCGTTAAAAGCCATAATGCCCAGTTCAGATTGAAACTAGGCTCTGATACCACAAATGTTGGGGATGGAGGAACAAGGAAGAAACAGAATACTACGATACGAGTGTAATATTAAAAGCAGGAGGATTGACTCTCTATCTTCCTCTGCTTAATCTCTCTTTCTCAATGTCTATATATCTCAATACCTTGCTACATGAACTACGATCCTATTTATAGGACCTAATGACAACCACCTAACTACTAGATCACGAGGTAGATCACGAGGTGGTTATTGAAACCACCTTATAACTACTAGATCATGATTAACAATCTAGATAGATAACTAGAATCAAATCTACATGAACTACGATCCTATTTATAGGACCTAATGACAACCACCCTAACTACTAGATCATGAGATAGATCACGAGGTGGTTATTGAAACCAACTTATAACTACTAGATCATGATTAACAATCTAGATAGATAACTAGCAGCAATGAAGACTTGGACGCTGGCTGCGATCAACAGCGTGGGCGACAGCCGTGAAACACGACCCGCGTGTGGTGGTGCGCGAGGGCAGCAGGCACGCGGGCGGCGACGCTGGCCGCAGGCAATAGCGTGGGCGACCAAATCGACCAAGGCTTCTCGTCCTTGTCTCCGACGTTCGGTCTCCTATCTCCGTCACCGGCCAATTACTGCGCTCATTGCAGCAGCCGTGGTGAGGAGGAAGAAGTGAAGTTGATTGGTCAACCCTGGTCAACTTTGGTCAATCGGAGTAATTCTATAATTTTCTGTTTTTGTTAGATTTGGGTAAGTTTTCTCCTAGGAAGATCATTATCATATTATGACTCTTCTATCTCTGTACGATTAAGCTTTTCATACAGATTCTTTATTTTTTTCGATATTTATATCGTAATTCGAATCATGTTAAATCATATGTATTTATTTTATATTTTATCATTTTTTTATCGACTCGATAAAAAAAATTACAGTTGACATATCTCGCTAACCTCATTCCCAACATTTTGCACTTCTCAGAAGAACTGCAGTTGACATGACATTTTCTTTGTATGCTTAGCATTGCCTTCCATCACTGGTGTTCGTAGCATGCAATCACTTGTTCAACTTCATACACTGAAAGAGAACCCATGTACAACCAAAGTTGAATATTATTAACCCCTCCCTCGTCCCTGGAATCGCAGCATAAGGAACGACAACAAACCATTCGACATAATAATAATAATAATAATATGAGTGCTTCACGCCTCGATACCCTTCTCATACCACTGCAGTAACAGTGTTTTTGTTCATAGCATGCGGATTCTTGTCGAGCAGAGTTTCCAGAGACCTGGGTTTCCTGTTCCTCACTCTGCCAGCCTCCTTCAGCAACTCGGCCAACCTCCTCTTCTCATCATCTACCTCTGGGTTGGCCGTTCCCAAATTTTCCTCCCTTATCCCGACAACATACTCCAGGATCTCAATGGCTTCGTCCAACCTGGAACCAGGGAGTAAGCATGAGATTGCAAAATAGACGAGAAGGCACATACATAACCGTTTCTGAGTGCATACCTTCCCATAGCATCGTAAGTTCCGGCGAGATTGCTGTACACACCTAATGTGTCCGGATGAAATGGTCCATACTCTTGTTCAAGAATGCTCCTGGCTTCCTCGAACAGCTCCGCGGCCTCGATGATTGCGAACCTCTGAACGCAAACAAGGCCCATCTGGTTCAACGCAACTCCAAAGAAAGCCGACTTCTTCTCCCCGCATGCCCGCAGCTTGGTGATGGCATTCTTGAAGGAAATATAGGACTCGTCGTAGTCGCCTCTGATGTAGTGTAGCACCCCCATCTGTGCCTCGATGCCCGCGATGGTGTTTTGATGGCCAGGAGAGTTACTGTACATCTTCGAGGCCTTCTGTAGTAGCTTCAGTGCCTGCTCATGCTCGTTCATCGACTCGAATATGGAAGAGACATTGGTCAGACCGGCGGCGACTTCCTCCGAGGATACACCGGGAATTGGCTTGCCGTATATTCGAAGAGCGTTTTCGCAGTGGGACTTGGATTCCCTGAACTTTCCGATCCTGTTGTATAAATCAGCAAGACGAACAAAGACCGACGCGACTGTTGGATGGTTCTCCCCTTTGGTGGCCTTAAACACGGTCAGAGACTTCCGGTATGCAAACACCGCCTCCTCGTATCGTCCCAACGTGAGGTAGATGTCTCCGATGCTGCAGTCAACGGAAGCCACCTCTGTTTCCTGGCCATTGGCCACCAAAGCCATGCTCACCGAGACTAGATGCTCCAGGGCCGCTTCATGATCTCCCTTGGCATCACAAATGAGACCCATGAGCCTCCTATCTGCTGCTTCTTCCAAAGACGCGGTTTCGCCCTTCTCTCTGTGTATGTCAAGAGCCTTCCGGCACAACCTCTCGGCCTCATCAAACTGGAGGGCTTGGACATGAGCTTCGGCGACGTAGCGGCAAGTTTCACCGACTCGTGGATCCATATCACCCAGCGCACGACTCTGAATCGCCAATCCTTCCGTGTAGCACTGCAGGGAGCTCCCCAGGTGCCCCAGCATGGCGTATGTGTCACCTAGCAGCATATAACCAGAAAACTTGGCAAGTGCATGCTCTAGGCCTTCCTCAAGGGCTGGAATCTCAATCGAGCGGTGAAGAACCGGGACAGCCTCCGCATACTGTCCTAGGTTGCAGTAGATCGCTGCTACGACGTGGAGGCTCATGACCAAGTCCAAGCTGGGCATCCCGCCGGCGCATTTCTCGAATGAATTGGCTGCTCGGAGGGCATACTTGAGAGCTCTTTTTGCATTATTGGAAGCAATCAAATCCCTCGCATGCTTAAGAAGGAAAGGCCCCAGGTCTGGGTTCTCCAGCCCTGCTTCCGATGGATCCTGGGTTCCGTTCTCCCAATTTGGCTCTCCTCTAGGGTACTTGTTCTGTTTCTTCAGACGCCCCACCGCAGAGCCAAGCTTCGCCACACTTTTATCGTCTTTCTCAGGGGAGCTTTTGGCCCTAGTGCTGGAATTCATGGAGGCATCAGACTTCAGTCGCAATCCAGGAGGCCTTCTCGACTTCTTCGATGAGATATTAGGGGACTGGGTCTTTGAGGTATTCTCTTGTTTCTGTGCAGCCATCCCATTTTCCTCTCTCTGGTTTATTGATTTCACGGAGTCCCCTTCCCCACCTGCCAGATGACACAGCTCCGAGTCGATTCTTGACTCCTCACCGTCCGAGCCAAAGCTCTGTTGAGACAGTGATTCGTTGCTGGAGCTCTCCATCTCACACACGTTATGATACAGCTGCTCGATCGAGAGGTCCTTGCAACCGTCAAGAACAAGTTCCAGAGCCTCACTCGGCGCACTCTTCAGGCTTGGAGAAATCGGTGATCTTGATGTGGTCTGGTTCTCTTTGATATCTGAAGAATTCAATCCATTTGGCGTCACGTTCGTACCAACTCCATCCATTACGATTCCCGGCATGTTGACGTCGTCAGAATAGCGGGCGGAACCCCAGATCAACAACAGCAACCCTGCAAACTATTCGCTAGCACAGGAAACGGAAAATTCTTTCAACGAAGGAAAGAAGAGCTCGCGATATATATGGTCATGAAATCAAATCTAATAACGATTTTTCTTAAACAACAAATTGAATCATCGTGTTGTAGAACGGATCAAATAAAGAACGAAAGTAACCAGGCTAAACAAACAAAGAACAGAGAAAGCTTGCTATACTGGATCATGGAAGGCACAAGAAGTGATCTTTCAAATGAACGAACAAATGGAAGAACGTAAAACATTAGAAACAGCAACCATCCGTCCCTAAAAGAAAAAAATTAGACGATCGACACGAATTTGAGATTCACAAACGAGAAATCGAGGAATTCTCCACGGATATAACGGGATGACATATAGATCACCTCAGATTCCATCACTCAACACCAAAACCAAATCATAAATACACGAATAAATCGACGCATTGAATTTGCACCGGCTATACGAGAAGTCTCGTCCTCGATATGATCCAAGATCGCCGGACATAGAGAACGCATTCCATACCTAAAATCCCCCCATCTTGTCCAATTTTTCGGAGCGAGGGTCGTCGTTGAGCACTCCCATTTCACGGAAAAGATCGTGCTATATAAGACTGGGATGCATCGTGAAAAGATGGGGGATTAGGTGGGACGGGAGGCGACGGGATAGGGAAGCAAAAGAAGGAGGTTGGGAGAGGGAGAGAGAGAAGGCGACTCCTCTCCCGCCCAGGCCGATTCCCGGGGGGAGCTCTTCCCTCCTTAACGTGACGGATTTGCCCATCCATCAGCGCATCACCCGTTGGATCTACGGACGGCCGGGATTGGTATCTCAGTAGACGCGCCCCCCTACTCGGATAAAGACAAAGGGAAAAGCTGGAGATGGTGATTGGTTGGTGATCTAACGGGGACATGTACATCGACCGACGGGAAGAGGGTATTATCCCGTCATCGGTGATCGAGCAGGCTCAGATTAGGGTACAAGAAAGGTAAGGTGGGTGGACCACCACGTGTCGCGATCATAAAGATGGTCTGTCTTATCAATCTTACCACTAGATATGTTGATGTAAGACCGTCGCAAGACGTGCGGATGGCATCAATATGCATGTAAATGAGTGGGTGTGTACAGAGGGATGATTGGAGAGTGGTGAAGTGATGATGGAACAATAAATCGAATCGATTGAAACCTGGGTGGCTTGGATTGGGTGCAGGCTATTCCCCGATGTGTTGTTGGTTCGAGTGCTTTTGATTCTTTACTCCCAAGGAAGGAAGCATGGAAAGCAGAGAAAGAGTGGGTGGTTTGGCCGTCGACGTAGAGGGAAGTAGGAAGGGGAGGTGATGGGAACAAAGGAAAGCGAAGGTAGGGAAGGCTTACCGGCGGCTGCTCCCGGAGTCGAGAGGTTGGCAGCCAGCGACCTGGGCCCCGCCTTCACATTTAATTCTATGATTGATGTGCTAGTAGTTAATGTTATTGGTTAATGGTCGGTATGACGCACTTGTATGGTCATCGTCACGTGCATGATTATTTATCTTTTTTTTATGACCAAGTATTATATTTTTATTAGTTTTATAAATTATTTTGTGTGATTTTTAAATATGTTATATCTTAACGTAATAATACACGCTCACAAATGACCACAGTCAACTCTTATCTTCACATTAGTATGTCAGAATACGAGGATGGCAACATCGTCTCACAGGAGAACGAATGCATTGGGATAACCTTCTGATAGAACATAAGTTTCCATGTTCCCTATAGTAGCCTACTGCTGTTGGCGTTGTCATTGGCTTTCCGCGCCAAATTGCTGCGGTGCAACTTGGTGAACTCGATGCACTGCCTCATCATCGTTAGCACCGTGAAATGCGTCTCGAAGTTGTTCTTTGACGTCCAGGGACGCCGGAGATGGAGCATGTTGCCGGCGGTGTAGTTTTCGATGAAGTAGACGCAGTCTGTTCGGGCTCGGAGGGCGATCTCCCGCCGGAGTTCCTCGGCTTGCCTCTTACTCTTTATGTGCTTCTTGTGGGTTAGCACGACCACAAATTGCAGGCCTACGAGCAACAACAGCCGTGTGTTATGTTAGACAACGGCCGAAGGCCTGCGTAGAGGTGCCACTGAGCTGTACATGCCAAGAAGGAGATCCATGTCGGGAGAGAAAGTGAAGGGAGTCGCGACGTGGGAACCGAACGATTCATCTTAGGGGTGCAATGATATACCTCTTTCACGGACCACGGTAGCGATGTCGGCCAGCTTTTTGACCGCCACGCGACTTTCCTTCGACGGTCCGCCGCAGCGGAGCACCAGGATCACGCAGTCCGGCGGAGGGTTGCCAGGGCTGCCGCAGACGGCGGCTTCCACGTCCGACCTCGTTAGAATTCCCGGCTCCGGCAGGGCCGGGGCGTCCACCATCTCCACCACCGCGTCCTCCTCTTCCTCTTCCTCGTCCTCCGACCCCCCTCCCTCCTCCTCCTCGCTGCTGCCCCTCGCCACCGCAGCACGGACGACTAGGCGGGCGAGTGTAGCGCCTCCAGGGCCCCGCGGGGCCGTCTCAGTCCGGAGGAGCACCGGTCCGGCCTCAGCGGCGAGGGCACGGCACGCGGTGTTGATGAGGGCGCTCTTCCCGTGGGCCCTGAACCCCGTGACCAGGACCGCGGGAGGCTCATCGAGGCGGCGGAGGGCGTCGCGAACATCACGGCGCAGCGCAGCGACAGCCTCCTCCCGGTGGACGCTCCTGAGGGCGACGAGCGCCGCCGCTCCGGTGATCGCAGCGGCGGCGAACCTGAGGAGGAGGGGTACCGCGCTGGCTGGGAACATGAGGCCTGCCTGGCCTTCTTAAAAGGGTTTGACAAATATAAAAATCTACGGAGGGAAGGGTGTAGAGACAGACAGTCGCTGACCTCTTTGACTTTTTCGAAGGATCGTAAGGAGGAAACAGAAGATCGTGAAGAGAACAAGAATAAAGATACATTTCGAAGAACCGTGGAATCAAGGAAACGATGAGAGCATTCAGTTCTTTGCCTCCTTTCATGGCTCAACTCTTTATTCCGTGATGAATCCAGTGTTTGATTTTTCCTTTTTTCCCCTAATATTGAGAATAAATCCAAATATGTATTTAGATTTTGAGCTTTTTACTTGTATATATGTAATAATATAAATTGGAAAGTGGAGATACTGTTCTAATTAGTAACCATATCTTGAGATTTCATACCATAGAATGAAACCCACGGAGGCAACAACTACCAACAAAGTTACAATTACCGATTACTCCGTCACCGGTAAATTTAAATTAGAGTTTAGTGATAATGATCAGGGATAAGAACGTCATTTTACGCTCCAAATTACGACTACACAGCGGATTTGTCGCCCTCGCTGTCGCCAATTTTCCCCCGCCTTCTTGCCCTTTTTTTTGGGTTCACTGTCCATCGCAAGCCCATGTCGCAGATGTCTGCCTTCCATCTCTGGCGCCGGCGGACGACGCGAACCAAACATCTCCGGCCCACGGCCATGATCGACTATGAGAAGGCAGTGGCCCGCTGCCTGGGATGGGGGGGCGGTGCCGGCGCCGGAGGTTGGAGGAGTCTATTACTTCTCGTCGCCCTCGTCGCGTCGACGGCGGCGCTCTACGCGTTCTTCTCCTCCACCCTCCGCGTCTCCGCCTGGTTTTTGGTTCCTCCTCCCTCCAATTCTTCCCCCGAGGAGTTCGTTCTCCTACCGTCGCCTCCTCCTACTCACCGTCACACTCGTCCGCCGCTCGGCCGCCATCCTGCTTCTACTCCGCCCCCAACCGAAGTCCCTGTTTCAACCGCATCACCGTCTCTCATTGCGCCTTCTCCTTCTCCGGCCGAGGGTGCATATGATCCAAAGACGTCGCCTTTGGTGCCCGATGGGGTGGGTAAAGCAAAACTGCTTTCTTGCATGGCTTTAAGTCAAACGTTGAAGCGTTTACCAACAGGCCACTGACTTCTTGTTGACGTTCCGTAGCCCTGTTTGACTCCAAGCCCCGGTTTTCTCCCTGTTTCGACCGTGACGCCTCCTTCCGTTGCACCACTTCCTCCTCCTCGAGTCGGTGATGATGCCATGGTGAATCCTACAAACGCTGATGCTTTTTGTTTGTATTACAGTGAAGTAGGAATGGTGTCAGAGACTGAGAGTTTGGTTTCTTGCGTTGGTGTGCACAGTCTGTTTCCACTTCGAAGAACATCACCAAGGCGGCCTTTGCCACTAAGACGCCTTCGACTGGAGTCTCTAATGCGGCAGAAGTGAATGTTACAGGAGTGGCAGAGGTCCCAAATCACTGGCGAGAGGTAGACGCGTAAGCTTGCATTTCCTTCATTTACGATCCAGAAAAGAGTTCTTTCGGTGGTAAGATTGAACCCTACTTGACTTTTTGAGCGCCTATCATGCTAATGCAGACGGATCTGCAGCTTATACACGCAAAGAAGGAGATCGCTGGTGCACCTGTTGTTCTGCACGACCCGGATCTTTATGCTCCGTTGTTCCGGAATGTTTCAGTCTTCAAGAAGTGAGGAAGAGTTCTTCTTATATCTGATCATTCATTATATGAAGAATTCTCTTCTTGACTGTTCTAGTTTCTGATTCTTAACTTTAGTTGAGTCCCACTTGCCTTGTTCGATTCGCTTCTTAGAGGTCACAAAAAACTAAAGAGTTCAAAGAATCAAATGCTTTCAGGAGCTATAAGATGATGGAAAGAATTCTGAAGGTATACATCTACGAGGATGGACCCAAACCACTCTGCCACACACCACATCTTGATGGCATTTACGCTTCCGAAGGATGGTTCATGAAATTAATGGAGGAAAACACACGGTTTGTCGTGAAAGATCCAAACAAGGCCCACTTGTTCTACCTACCATATAGTTCGCGGCAGCTGAGAACCCATCTTTATGTTGCTGGTTCGCGTAGTATGCAGCCACTATCAATCTTTCTGAGGGACTATGTCAACTCCATCTCCGCCAAGTATCCTTTCTGGAACAGGACAAGAGGAGCAGATCATTTTTTGGTTGCTTGCCATGATTGGGTAAGCTCCCGCTAATCTTTCAATTACTACTCGTATCACAACTATGACTTCTTCTCGTCCAGGCAACATACACGACCAACCTGCATGAGGATCTGCGGAAGAACACGATCAAAGTGGTATGCAACGCAGATGTTTCTGAAGGAGTTTTCGTCCGTGGAAAAGATGTCTCCCTTGCGGAGACATACGTAAGAACACCCAACAGTCCCCGGAAGGCCATAGGAGGAAGACCTGCTTCCAGGAGATCTATTCTGGCCTTCTTTGCCGGACAAATGCACGGCCGTGTTAGGCCCATCCTTCTTCGGTACTGGAGAGGCAGAGACAGAGACATGAGGATATACGAAGTGCTGCCGGATGAGATCGCAGCCAAAATGTCATACATCGAACACATGAAATCGAGCAAGTTCTGCATCTGCCCAATGGGGTATGAAGTGAATAGCCCAAGGATTGTGGAGGCCATCTATTACGACTGTGTTCCGGTGATCATAGCAAATAATTTCGTGCTCCCATTCGAAGAAGTGCTCGACTGGGGTGCGTTCTCTGTAGTGGTAGCAGAGAAGGATATACCAAAGCTGAAGCAGATTCTACTGGGAATTAGTGGCAGGCGATACGTGAGGATGCAGACGAACGTGAGGAGATTACGGAAGCATTTTCTATGGAACGATAAACCAGTGAAGTATGATCTCTTTCACATGATTTTGCACTCGATTTGGTTTAATAGATTGAACCATTACTCATTATAAATTGTTCTGTGATTATTATAAGGAACTGTATGAATCATTTTTGATTCATTGTAACTTAGCACAACCTGGGTGCAATATAAATCGTTAAGGTCAAAGCCTGAATGCTCTGCATTGACGACACCCAGTGATGCATGTTCGAGTTCCATGTTTAACGGGTCCACTAAGCAAGCAATGTGAGTTGTTGGAATTTGCATGTTAGGTTGACAAAGTAGCACAGTTAAATAATGATGATATTTTGATTTGCCAACCTTTGAGTCATTACAACTCCAACCACATTTATGTTGCTAAATAGAAAATATTGAGCGTATAAACCACATTAATTAGGATTTCTCTTCCTTTGGAGGAAGGTCACTAACTTCTTCCAGGCTATTTCGGAGAAGATAGTGTGTTCAAGCAAAGTCTTCTCTCTCTCTCTCTCTCTCTGTATATTTCTATACACACACACACACACGCAAGAGGGGCCGAAGACTTGAGTTGTCGGCACGTCTGCGGAGAAAGAGCTGAGGAGGTGAGGTCTGCTCTGTTTACAGCTCGGGGCATTCTTTAGTTTTATGGGAGATTTATTTTTGGCGACGTGCTCGACTTTAGCTGGCAGGCTTAGGAGGTCGGCCGAGACTTTGTGCGAGTTGTGTTCCTCCTCATGGTTCGCCCTTCCGGTGTGGAATCTTTTGATAAAGGTAAGGTGGGACTCGGCGGAGCTTGTTCGGAAAAAGGTCGCGTTTTTGGGGTTGGGCATTCGCTGCGGAATGCAGTGCTCGTTTTGGACTGTGGAGCTTGGCGCTTTGGGATCGGGAACGCTCTTGGTCGGTCCTTGTGTCGGGCAAATTTTGAGAAAGGTGGGATCTTTCAACTCTTGTGCAGAGAAAGTCGTGAGTTCTGGATGGATTTGCCTGTGGCTGTGTGCTAAATTTACTACTGGGATTTTGGCATTGCAATCTTGGAGTTCGATGGGTATCGATCGGTGCGTTCGATGGCATTGCAATCTTGGAGCATGTTAATCGAAGGGGAGGAGCTCAAACTAGTTTGACGCTCTCCTCCTCCTCCTCCTCTTCCGGCGGCGGAAAGAATATTTGTTTGTCTTGAAAAATATAAAGGCATGTCCTCCCCTCCACCCTCTCCGTCGGCGACACCACCTTCAACTTCCCCGCCTCCACCTACTTCCCTCTCCCCGCCTCCCCCCTCCAACTCACCACCCCCTGCTCCCAATGCCCCTCCTCCTACCCCTCCCTCTCCACCACCAGCATCATCACCACCGCCAACACCACCACCCCCTGCGGATGTTCCTCCTCCACCTGTTGTCACTTCTCCGCCGCCACCGGACCCTCCACCACCATCTGTTTCTCCTCCACCGCCGGCGTTGTCTCCTCCACCGGCTTCAACTCCGCCTCCACCACCTTCTGCCTCCCCTCCTCCTCCTCCACCACCATCTGCTACACCACCGCCCACTAACTCACCACCGCCTCCACCATCTGCTACACCACCGCCCACTAACTCACCACCGCCTCCACCATCGGCTACACCGCCGCCTACTATTTCTCCCCCGCCGCCTGGCAGCCAATCACCTCCTGCTCCTGCTCCCAGTAATTCTACGGGCGGTACACCCCCTGCTCCACCCAAACCCCCTTCTCCTCCTTCACCCTCTCCCTCTGCCTCACATCGAGCTCCAGCTGATCCGATCAGCCCAAGTTCCAACGGGTCGGGAATTCCTACTTCAGATGTGGGACAGAAGAGTGGCCAATCCTCAGGAGATGGCGGCATGAAGGCTGGACCTGCTGTAGCTGTTGCGCTGGTAACTGCTGTTGTGTTACTTGGCCTGCTAGGAGCCATCACGTGGATCGTAAGGAGAAAGCGAAGGAAGCCACCTGCTAACTATGAATCAGGCTTTGCCATGTCTTCACCATACCAGTCCTCAGTAATGTCAGGTAATTCCCATCGACAATAGCAGACAACACTTTGGCCATAGTTGACCTCCTTTACATTGTTCTACTTATCAGAGTCGTCCCACCAGAGGTCTCCATCGGCTCCTCTTGTACACCACCACAACCACCACAAGTCTGGAAGTCTGGCATCTGAGTCGATGGTAGCCAGCACGATAGGTAGCGCAACGTCGTGGTTTTCCTACGAAGAGCTGTACGAGATAACCAATGGCTTCTCACCTCAGAATATTTTGGGGGAAGGAGGATTTGGTTGTGTCTACAAAGGGTGCTTATCCGACGGAAGAGAAGTGGCTGTGAAGCAATTGAAGGTGGGCAGTGGCCAGGGAGAGCGCGAATTCAAAGCCGAAGTTGAGATCATCAGCCGTGTCCACCATCGCCATTTGGTCTCGCTCGTTGGATACTGCATCTCGGACAACCAAAGACTGCTCGTGTATGACTACGTCCCCAATGGAACACTCGAATCTCATCTTCACGGTAAGGTTTCCTTTTACTTATGTCATTGATGTCAAAAATAGCTTATTAGCATCTGCAGGGAAAGGAGGGCCGGCCATGGATTGGGCAACGAGGGTTAAAGTCGCAGCTGGTGCAGCTCGTGGCATAGCTTACCTGCATGAGGATTGTATGAATTCCTCACTAAAACTTGGTTCTCACGTCTATTTTGACTGTTTCTCTCTTCATCTTGTTGGGATTTTGACCAGGTCATCCAAGGATTATTCACAGAGATATAAAGACTTCGAACATTCTATTGGACAACAAGTTTGAAGCTCAGGTTATCCTCGATACAGGAGTTGTGTTAGTGTTTATTTTGGTTGTGTTAGTAACTCGTGTTGATTCATTTCCCAGGTTTCTGACTTTGGGCTTGCAAGGTTGGCCATGGATGCCTGCACACATGTGACCACACGTGTAATGGGGACTTTTGGGTATGTGAAACATATGCATGCATGCATACAGCCCAGCATGTTAGACGATCTGATGATAGGGTTTGGTGTTTCCAGATATTTAGCCCCAGAATATGCATCCAGTGGCAAGCTGACCGAGAGATCTGACGTGTTTTCCTTTGGAGTCGTGCTTCTGGAACTCATCACCGGAAGAAAGCCTGTTGATGGCACTCGTCCTTTGGGCGATGAAAGCCTCGTTGAGTGGGTGAGTAAGATACAATCAACATGTTGCAATTATACCTCTTCAGACGTCAACTGCAATTGTAATCTTCCAGGCTCGACCATTGCTGGCCCATGCCATCGAAACTGGAGAGTTTGGAGAACTACCCGATTCGAGGCTGGAAGATGCCTACGACGACACCGAAATGTTTCGGATGATCGAAGCAGCTGCCGCATGTACCCGTCACTCCGCAGCAATGAGGCCTCGAATGGGAAAGGTATCACCCGATCGTCACATCCTGGCTAGTTCTGGATTTCTGGTGTGGCCATGTTCATGTGTTCTTGGTTGCAGGTGGTCAGAGTTCTCGATAGTTTGAGCGACGTTGACCTCCACAACGGTGTCAAACCGGGTCAAAGCGAGGTGTTCAACGTGGGACAGACGGCAGATATCAGATTGTTTCAGCGGTTGGCATTTGGGAGCCAAGAATTCAGTTCGGAGTATAGCCAGTCCAATTGGAGTCGTCAATCAGATCTGTGATCCAATTGGACCCCAAGAACAGCAGTTTACTTTTGGTCAAACTTATATTTGTACCCATTAAATTCAAACAGGATCGGATCCAAATTTTCATTTATTTTTCTGGCATTTCGGAAGCATGATTTTGAACCGCTCTTGCATTGAACACACAACACTGTCGTATCAACTAGCAATGTATCATCGTTGGGGACTTTTCCCGGTGTTCCTAAAACCTAATGGCTTCTTTGATGGATCATAGGAAACTTGAAGACGATGATTCTTTCAACTCCTCCCAACTTCCTCTCAAGACTACGTTCCATACTCCAGTTGTTGTTTACGTTGTATAGAATCTTGGTCTTGGCATGAAAATGTTTCATAAGAAGTTGACGTTTCCTCACTAATCCATGCATTTGATGGCCAAACTATGTTAGGACAGATGAATCACAAAAAAAGGTTAGTAACAATCAAAGACAAAAAAAAGAATTAGTTCTCGGAATTCTTTAGAAGGGAGTTCGAAGCGGATAACTAAATTCGAAAGAAGGTTAGTAATTTGGTACTGAGATATTGCATGAGCGAAATATGAATGTATGATACAAGTTCAAATGAAAAATGATACTACATAATATTTTTAATTAAACATCGAAAAAAATATACACTTATCTCATCTGATGCCATCTTAAAAATATGACCAATGATCACAAACAATAAAATTTTATTGTTTTACAATTGTAATGTTTGTTTTTTCAAGGGGAAAAATAAAAGAAATATTCATAAGCAAATAGGAGTTTTGAAGGTCTTTTTTACTAGGATATATGACATGTACAGTGATTACACCTACACAGTTGGAGCAAGTATAATAATAATAATAATAATAATAATAATAATAATAATAATAATAATAATAATAATAATCTTTGTAGTTGTCGAAATACCATATCAATACCCTTACATTTTATTATATTAAGTTATACAATTTTAATTCATCAATCTCTTGGGAAGGTTAGGTGGTAAAAGATTTGGAGTGAAGGTTTCTTCAGAAACCAGCGAACCTGTTGGTGGTAAGCATCTTCCTACGGATACTGACATTTCATCTTCCAGCAAGAAAAGATCCATCAACAAGTACCTGTAACTCGTGAAAGGCCCAACTGGATGATGCTGTGTTTGTGGTATTAATACATGAAGAGCAAATTCAAATTGTTCTAACTTGCTTGTAGCTCTCAAACCAGATCGGAGGTAATGATGTGTTGTCTCCAACCCAAATCATTCCATCAAGTTGTTCTGCTGTCCTTTTAATTACTCCTCCAACGCAACCACCTTCCTTGCTTCCTTCCCCCTGCAAACCCTCGAGCTGCTGTCAGATCTCTTTATATGCAGCACCAGATGGACGTGCATCCCTCACACACACACACACCTCGACCCTCATCTATCGATGGAGTCCTTGTGGTGCACTACTCTTTGTTTCATGTCGCTTGCATGCATTGGAATCGGCATCGCCGGAGCCCAAGCACCGGCTGCTGCACCATCTCAACAACCACCACCCACCGCTGCTACAGCTCCGGTCACGTCGCCACCTACGTCCAGCCAAACAAGCCCGCAAGTACCTCCGGCTTCTTCACCCAGCCCACCGGTGCTGCCACC
The DNA here is from genome assembly GCF_036884655.1 of Musa acuminata AAA Group. Classification (NCBI taxonomy): domain Eukaryota; kingdom Viridiplantae; phylum Streptophyta; class Magnoliopsida; order Zingiberales; family Musaceae; genus Musa; species Musa acuminata. The sequence goes on along the minus strand of NC_088339.1, from coordinate 26,122,195 downwards.
ACCACCAGCCACACCTCCACCGCTAACGCCTCCCCCGGCATTGGCACCTTTACCACCAGCGCCTACTTCACCGCCGCCAACATCGCCGTCACCGGCTGTGCCTCCACCGACTCTGCCACCCGTTCTACCGCCATCGCCGCAAGTGCCAACCCCGGCTCCAGCTGCGCTCGTGCCAGTATCGGCACCGCCCGAGCTCAGCCCTGCACCTGCTCCTGCAAAGAGTAAGAAGAAGCACCGGAGGAGGAGGAGGCATAAGAAGAAGCATGCACAAGCACCCGCTCCTACATTGCACAGCCCGCCGGCACCGGCTGTACCAACACCCCCAGAGGAGAACGTTCCCAGCCCGGCGCCACAACCGGATGACTTGGTGATTGAGATCAAAACTCGTCTTCATTATCTATCCTTACTATATATGAAATGTCTTTTCCTCCTTGTGATAATAAGATTTTATTCACCTCTATATCACTCCGGTAAATGCAGAATAGGAGCAGTGTCATATCTGAGGTGGGATGGTGGGCGAGAACCGTACTCGCGATTCTGCTGCTGTCATGGAGTTACTACTGAGGCTTGCGATTCGACATACGACGTGACTCTTTTTGGGTATATTATTATTATTATTTTTTGTTGTTGGAAGAGTTGTTTCCATCATTTTTATGCAAACGATGTTTATTCGTGTTGGATTTGAGAGAAATGGGTTTCTCTGACGACGTGACTTGGGACATTACAACAACATGAGTGGGCACGAAATCGGAGAGATCACAACAACTTAATTATAATTGTTTTGGCCATACATACATACATATATATATATATATATATAAAACATATGATTTGATAATTATAGATTTTTATATTAAATTAATATCTAATATGTTATATGATAACAACGTCTATCTTAATCGAAACCAGACTCATTATATCTTAATTCAAAGTGAATTGACCAAACTAAAATTGAATCATCTCAATCAAACTAGTATTTTTATTTAATTTAATTGATCGATTCGGATCGAAACAAATCAACTTTAATTTTTTAAAAATTATTAATCTGACCAACTTCATTATTTTAAGCTCTTGATTGATTCAAACTAGTCGATCATACCGGCCCAGAAATCTCAAAAATTCTAAAATTGTAAGGTTAAATTCATAAATCTTATTATATCAATCTAATCGGACCAAAATTCTAATTCGATTCAATTGAATTAAATCGAATTTATAAATTAATTAACTATAATCGATTTTGAACATGTTGGATAAGTAAGTCTCATCGAATTCTGATTGGTTTGCTTAGGGTTATGGGAAGACAAGCTGATCATTTACCATGACAGCAGAACTACGACCCATAAGAACGAGCCGTCTGATGCCACCTTTCCAGAATAAAAAATAACGCAAAATTAGGTGGTCGGTGACTTCTATCATTTATTTATTTATTTATATTATATTATAAACTTGGTCAAGATTAAGCCACCAATCTATTGCTTGTATTCAAAGTAGCAAAGGTCCCTTTTCAACTTCGTTTGTATTGTCATCTGCATTAGAAGACATGGAGTTTTTAATACCAAACAAACTCATGATTTGTGCTAATTTGGTTCAAACCAAATAAAATTATAATAAATCTCAATTATTTGATTTTTTTTTTCAATCTCTCGTCTTGTTGTTTCTGGAGAGAGAGAGAGAGAAAGAAAAGTGAACAAAACAAAATCCATTTTTAAATGACTAAACATATAATTAATTCTATATACTTTACAAGATATAAATGTAAGGAAAAAGGAAAAAAGAAAAATCCAATTTGATATTTATTATATATATTAATTTGATAAGTGAAAAATGAGTTTATTAAGGAAAAAGAAAAGGAAAAAGAAAAAGAGAAGCCAACCCAACCCCTGCAGCAATTATACAACGTGGAGAAAGGTCCAAACTCCTCTCTGTTGCCAGCTATGTGGGCCCATCACCTGTCCTTTGTTTTCTCGGCTGGGCTCCACCGGCGTACGGCTGCAAAAGCGCACGATTCCCGGCCGTGGCTTGGCTTGGCTTGGCTTGCGGTAACCGGACGGCGGTGACTAGACTGACAATCAAAGTCTTGCCCCCGTTCGTCTCCTCCCACCCCTCCGCTTCCCCTTTTGCTGGGGTTCTCCCTACCCAGCTCTTCAATCCTCTGCTTTTGTAAGTTCTATACCCTTCCCCTCCCCATCCCCCAATCGCACACATATTTCTGGCAGTTTCATTGAGAATGATGAGCTTTTATTTTCTTTTGGAGGAAAACCTTCTAATTTTTGTGTTTTTTTTATCATCATTTCTGGGCGTAAATGTTGCATTTTTTGTGTTCTTTTTCTGCAATGATCGTTGTTCTTCTCTAGTTTTCATCCCATTTGACTTAAATATCGTTTTTTTTTTCGTAGAACTCGGGGCTCGTTCTGTCCCCTTTTCTCAATTTTTAGGAATACATGTACAGTTTATATTTTATTTTAAGAAAAGAAATATTTGATTTTTATGGTAGGAGAGGACTCAAGGCTATTTCTTCTGATTGAAGGGAGGAGCTGTCACTTTTTAATTTTTGTTCGAAGATCAAAATTCCTCCGGGATAAAGTCCCGATTTGGCCAGAGGATGCAATACGTTTTGTTCTTCTTCTGAGGGAATGTAGTTCGCTCACTCATTTGTTATGTTTGAATAAAACGAAGATCAAATATGGATGTTACTTCTAGCCTATTTGACCACAAGTGATTTGGCTTGCCCCATTTGTTCACTCGATTAATAATTAGATTATAGTAATCGATGCCATTTCTGCTTTTGCTGCCAATATAAACTTTGTTCATCATCATTTTTAGTTAATTTGTACAGTTTAAGTTATCCGCATCGATTCTTAACTGTCAAATTTTATGCTGTTTGCACCATTTAGATGTCCGGGATGAAAATTGTGTTCACAGGAAATCCAAATCTGATGTTTGACTTCAATTCCTTCCTGTCGAGATGGAACCCTGTTACGTTTGAAGAATCTCTCGACTTTGTGAAGAAAGTAAAGGTGAGTCGAAAAAAAAGAAGTTTTATTCTGTCTTCAAGATATTGAGGACTCAGGAACATAAAGCACATTGCATTAGGCACTTCTTTCAAGCACGCAAAATTTAAAGAACATTGCATTAGGCACTTTTGATCACAAAAAAGCCATCTTTGATAATTAATGTACCCATCATGCTAGAAAGAAATTCTTTGTAAGGATTACTTTAACCTAATGATCTTTCTGCTTCCACTCGCCCATTCAGCACTACTAATTGTGTAAGTGGCAGTTCTATGGTACCAATGATTTTAGTTCATCTAGAGGATGAGGACCAGCAATAATTTTACGGCATACATAATTTTTTTAAATTTGCTCGCATGAATCTTATGTTTCAACAGATAATTTAGATGGTCTATTTTAGTTGCTTGTTGTTTGATTTTTGTTTCTATTTAACATTTAGAAGAATTTGAGTGATGTTGCAAAATCCTGAAGCACATTATGGACTGAAAAGTGATGTTTAATTGTTTCCCACCAAGGATTGTGTGTTTGTCATTGTGTTGTGTCACATTTTGGTTTGGGTTAGTAAATCATTAGTCATGATGAAAACCTTTCAGAATAAAGTTCAAGAAGGTATTTCTGCATTACAGTTACGGTATAAATTTTGAAAGAGGAAGTGAATAAAGATTATTATGTATCATGGCCAGCATGACTGTGACAGTTTCACAGAGAGTTTCTTGTTGTGCATAAGAAATGAATTAGTAGAATCTTAAGTCAAAAAGAGAGATCACTTCAAAAGAATCTTTGACCTAGATTCTTTTTGTCAGTCGGATCACAGTGGGGAATGGTAACAGTAGACTATCATTTCCGGCCATCTTAACTGGACATACCTACTTTGCCTTGACATCAACAACTTTTTTTGATCGCTAGTGAATTGGTCAAGCAGCTCTGTATCTCTAACCAATATTAATTTAATGGCATAAATAAATTGATATTTTTTAAATAGACAATTTGTGGTTTGAATAAAAGTGTAATCCTATTGGAGTGGGAATACTACTAGCTTTGGTAGAAGTGTTGATATTTATATATACAAGAAATTCTAAGGGGATGTAGAAAGTGATAGCATCTTAAAGTACAACCATACTTCAAATGGTTCAACAAAATGCCACTTCATTCCATCTTTTATGATCAGTAGGTCTTGCCTTTTCAGGCTCGTGACTACCAGTTATACCTGTCATTGTCTGACATTCTCAGCCAGAAGGAGCAGACACCCCCAGAAATTTACCATAATGTAAGAGTATCGTGACATTAGATGCATTGTTAATTACAAATTTTTCTTCCTCGCCGAAGACTTAATCGCACTTTCCTCTCGTGGTTTCCAAGTTGCTATTTCTCTTCCAGGATCATGATGATCTGTGCAAGGAGCTAATGCGTTTCAAACCTCATGTCCGAGAAAGAAGGATTAACAAGCACAACTCATTTGGAATGTCGCTTTTGCTCATGTCTGTATTTCTTTTGGGTTTGTTCTTAATGTTTGAGCAACCTCTGAGATATGTTGTTCAACAAGCTTTTGGAACCTAGCCTTTCTAACTGGTGCTTATGGCGCATGTACAGTTGACTTTCTCCTGGTAATAAAAACGTTTTTTTTTTTTGGTCGAACCAGTTTCTTGAAGACGACCGAATGTTGACTTCTTTGGTGAGAAATTTGCAGATGTTCAAAATTCAATTAAAGAAGAATTTTGGCTGATATGCTGCTTGATTGTGACTTTGAACTTTAGAAGCTACCAATCAAGGTAGCATTATTCCATACTTCCAAACTATCTTTGTGCTGGGAGAGGTTCCTTAAACATGAGCAGCTTGTAAATGATGTAGATATGTTACAATTTTGTGTGGTCGGCAAATGCTTCAACCCATTTGTGTACATGAAACTGTGATGTCAAAGAGTTTAGGCTATGGTTTAAAAGAGGTATCAACAAAGCGTTGAAGTTGCAGGGAAGAGCATCTCCAGAGTAGCTGCTGATGCTGTGGCTATAACCATAAGAAAGGATACATTTAGGATGCATATCGATGCGTGCGGTTTGCATCGACCCTTTGAACCCCCTTTTTGCTTATTGCACCTATGACACTATTAAAATCTGTAGCATATCTGAGTTAATTTGGGCATTCGATTCGGAGTTCGAACTGATATGAGAAGGAAACGAATCAAAATGATTCACTCTCTTTTGCCATGTTTGTTCCTCAGAAAATTGTTTGGATTCATGTAATTGTGATACACCCAACATTTATTTGGGTAGGAGAATGAGAACAAGAATTGATATGAATTATCTCGATACATAACATGGTAAATTCAATGATTTAACTCATTATTTTCGAACCTAGCCAGCATTATATTGTCATCTATTCCCTAATGCACAAATCAGCATCCATCGAGGTGGGCTAAAAGACCTGATAGATTGTCCCAAACTAAACTAGAAGCCCCCACATTTGGCTCCCCACCGCACCCAGACCCGGAGGGTAACCTCACCTTGTCGCAACTGGCGGTGACACCACCCCGCCCACCCTAGAGTACATCACATCTCTGCCGTCCGATCGCTGCAAGTCACTTGATCGGACGGGGAAGACGGGCTCATCAGCGGCCTTTCGGGTGAGAGGGCCGTCTCCGGACCGAGGTTGTTTCGGTAACTTCACGGATATATATAAGGGAGCTCTCACCTCGTCTCTGTTGTATGATTTTAGTTCAGCTTTCTCTTCTCTGCCCCGCTCGCGTCCGCCTCCTCCTGCTCCTTTAATCCGTGGAAAGGGGCAAAGAAGAGCTCGCACTACTCTCCCTTTCCTATCTCGTCAGCGCCGCCTTCTTTTCTACCGCGAGCTTTCTTCACCTTGATCCCGGAGAATTGCCTCTTTCGTATGAGTTTGATCGGAATTTGAGCCGAGAAAGGAGGTGCAGAGAGGAGAAATATCGAGGACTCGCCTCGTTTCGGGGTTTGATTCGCAGCTTGTCGGTGTAAATAGGGGAAAAAGAGGATTTTGGTGAGGGTTAAAGCTGACCTTGGTTGTTTAATGGATGGTCGGAAGGGGCACGGAAGGAGGCTTTGATGGGTTCTCAGCTCAAGTGGCCTAACGTTCCTCGAGCGGATCCGTGGGTTCCTTCTTCTTCCTCCTCGGCCCATCGTATCAGTTGGTTCGTTTATCGATTCGCTTTTCGAGACTTTTCTTTCTTTAAAGGAGCGGACTTCACTCTGGTTTGTTTGGGTGGTGTTGTCGGTTTGATGGGCGGTATTGTTACTGATGAATGCGATTTTTTTCTCCGATTATTTCGATTTATGCAGTACTTGACTTTGGTGGCCCTTCTTGTCTGAGATATAAGAGGTAAACATAAAAATAAAATTTCATGTGAGCAGAATTTGGAGGAGGGACGAAAAATTGATCCTTCCCCTTCGATCAGTCTTGCTAGTTTTGGTCATTCTCATCCTTTATTAGGAAAATTTTGATACGTGCTTGGATCTGTTGTGATTCATGAATCCTGGTGGCGTTTGTACAGGTCTTGGCAAACCCATATGGCGCCGGCAGCAGCAGCTGGTAGTACTTCCAAGCTGACGACTAATGATGCCCTAGCCTATTTGAAGGCTGTGAAGGATATATTTCATGACAAAAGGGAGAAATATGATGAATTCCTTGAGGTCATGAAGGACTTCAAGAGCCAGAGGTTCAGCTCAATTTCATCTCTATCATTATTTTTCCAACTTTTCCTTTCTTCTGTTTCCCGTTAGACTTGTGTTTAATGCTTCTTTGTTCTGTTTATCTGTCTATTTTGTTGTGAATACCTTGCAGGATTGACACGAATGGGGTTATCATGAGGGTGAAGGAATTATTTAAGGGGCACCGGGATCTAATCCTAGGCTTCAACACCTTCTTGCCAAAGGGATATGAGATTAAGCTACCGGAAGAAAAGAAACCAGTCGAATTTGAGGAAGCAATCGTTTTTGTTAACAAAATCAAGGTATACATGCAGCAAAAAGTTATCATAGTCCTAGAATTGTTTTGCTAGCACCTCAGTAGCTACTCACGTGATATGTATTTTCTGATGCAGAGTCGTTTTCAGAATGATGAACATGTTTACAAGTCATTCTTAGATATTCTGAATATGTATCGAAGGGAGAATAAGCCAATCCGTGAGGTCTACGAAGAGGTATTTTGCTCCCAATTTCTATGCTGTGGTTTATGCTAACAAGTATGCGTGATTTGAACCACCTGATTGTATATGTTTATAGGTAGCAGCCCTCTTTCAGAATCATCAAGATTTGCTTGAGGAATTCACACACTTTTTGCCTGATGCCTCAGCAACATATGCTCCACATCTTGGATATCCTGATCGATCCTTTGCACACCGAGATGAGAGGAACCCTGTGATGCCTTTAGCAAGGGAAGATAAGGTACACTTTTTTTTTTCACAAGTTACTGGTTGCAATTAAAGACAATGGTTCTATTAAACAGAGACACCTTTGACCATTGAGTGTTGAAAATGCATTCAATTCTGGTCTCTACTGAAGGAAGATGTCATATCCTACTTCTCTATAGAGTTTTTATGGTTCATGTTTCAACCCAGATGTTTTGTGCTTCTATTTTTTTGTGTGCATATGTTAATAAGACAATTTAAAATTCAATATCTGATCTTTGTGTTTTGAAATAATATGATTCTTGCTTTTTGGTTCTATAGCGAGAGAAAGCTTATACGTCACATGCCAACCGTGACTTAAGCATCGATCGTCTTGATATGGAGCATGATAGTCAGAGAAGGCATGCAGAGAAGGAAAAGGATAGGAAAGAAGATAGGGACAAAAGATATCATGAACGTGATGAAAAGGAATTGGCGCATGATAGTGGAGATTTAGACAATGAACAGTGTAGGCATAAACTTCCATCTAGAAGGGTGGATGACCCTACTGCTGAGCCGATGCATCAAGGCGGTAATATTGCCATGAATAGCATTTCAGCTTCACAATTTGATGATAAAAATGCTTTGAAGAGTGAGTCTTCTACCATTTGTTGTTTGTTTTAGATGTCAGTTTTGAATGCATCTCTGGTTGTGGTATCAATATCATACCATATTGTTTACAAGTGTGATGTATTTACTAAAAAAATAGAAGAGTTATGTTTCTGTGTTCACTTATCGGCGGATGCTGTATTATAATTTAACCCTGAGCATTGTATGTTTCCATCTCTGCTATAGTTGTTGACTGTTACTATGGATTCTATATCATCACATCAATTCTCAACACTTTTTGATGATTCTCTGAGCTCATTTTTTGATTAGTGCTTGCTGTGGGCTTGATGAAGTGTAAATATACACTTCACTGAACTCCCATGAAATTGATTCCAGTAATAGATATCTACATTGGGAGAGAGGCCGGAAGGTTGTCTAGTGAAGTTGCAGTGTTCGTGCAGTTAGGTCCTAGAGTGTGATTGTTAAAATTACTTGGTTAGCTTTATCATTAGCTGGGTACATTTCGGTTGTCTATTTAAAGCTCATACAAGCAATTAATGATTCTCTAAGACAAATGTTTTGTTCTTGTAATACCTTATCTTCTGTCAATTTCAATGTGACAGGTGTATATACCCGAGAATTTAACTTTTGTGAGAAAGTCAAGGAGAAGTTGCACTGTGATACATACCAGGAATTTTTGCAATGCCTTCACATATACAGCAAAGAAATAATAAACAGAACAGAACTAAAGAATCTGGTACGCTTTTTGATTCTTGAGGCATCCATTACTATGGTGACTGTGCTGGTCTTGTAACTTCTTACTTTGAAGCCCAACAATTGCTACTTGTGATAATTGATCTCTTGAAGTATCTTTATATTTTTACTCCTTTATATTTTTCACCTTCAATTTTAAATAACTTGATGTCTTGAATGACTCAGTATCTAATGTATTAAATCTGCTACCTAAGTTTGACAAAATAATGCATAAAGATATGTGATGGCTGAGAAATACATACCACAGGGTCTACTATGAAATGAGCTTATAAAGTGTGCTCATTTGAATGAATGAATCATGATTTCTTAGAGATTGTAGATTATCCGTGTTAGCTGGATAAAAGTCAAAGGACATTGTATTTACCATAGGAAATAGAATCCACATATTGTACATCAACTTGCCATTTTCTTCCCAAAATAAGATTTTTGGGCCTACTATTGCCATTCCTTGATTAGTGCAAGGAAAGTTGTCACAACTTGTCCTGATAGGCTTACAAACTCCAACTCATTATCAACTCTCAATGTGGACTATTGGGTATCACAATCACCCCCATGAAAAAATTTAATGCCCTCGTCAAGAGCCAGAACTGTATAGAGTCATTCCATGGTGGGCAATATGTGTGGCTCATGGCCCAGTGGTTGATGTGCCTTTGTTACAGGGAGTTCCTTTCTGCTTAAAACATGCTTAATGACCATAAAATTGATGATTAAGATGTGAAACAAACAAACAGCTAAAATTTATCACCATGAAAATGATGATTAAGATGTGAAACAAACAAAACCATAAAATTAATCTTTTAAGCAACAATTCAAGCAACTGTTTTCTAATAAGGCCAGTGTATGCACTTTCTCAATGCTGTGCATGTATTACAAAATGTGATTACTGATCCCGAGGAGACTGCCCCAGAATATTTTTCAGAGATAGTATGTTGAATGACCATAGAAAATATGTAAATATGCCCATGAACATTTGTAGCATTCCAAGTAGAACTGTCTGCTGAACTATCTTACAACACCCTTATTGGACTCAAGGTTGAATGTGGAGCAATACTGTAGTAGGAAAAATTAGACAGACAACACGGACCCCGTTGGCATGCCTGGCAGAAACATATGTTGAAGCCTCATATTCGAAGCACATTATGATTAGCTGTGCAGAGGATACTTTAGGTTGTATTATGTTAAAAAGATTGATCACAAACGATGGTCTTATTCTGGGATGAGCTATTGCATATGTTCAGTGGAAATTTAGAAGTATTTTCTTAAGCTGCTACATGAGATGAGATGATAGCATCTAGAGGTTAAATTAGTACATACCTGACCTAGCAACACAAGGCTTGTCTAACTGCTTACAATTCATTGCATCATTTACTTGATATTTGTGAGATTTTGATAATGGTGGCTGAATCAGGTGCAATTTCTTTTTCATGAAAGATATACTTTTGACGTACTTTTTGTATTTATGATAAACTCCATGTATCTGTAGAGATATAGTCAAGTTTCTATTGGTTCTTTTATCATTTTATCTCTAATTGTACATATCTTTGGCTGTGAAGCTAGTAACTCTTTCATACCTACATTCTGTTTTTGCATGCAACTAAACTTTTTGAGATACATTTTTGTGTAAAAATCAATTGTGTATACTGTATCATGACATGTTATAATCAGTTGCAATTCTTAAAATTTTGATAACAGGGTATATTAAAAATCATGAACGAAGCTTCTGGTAGTTCTATCATTTTATTAATGGATCGCATATATGCATAGTGATAGTGTTATACACAAACTTTAACAAGTGTTATATATACACAGACATTAAGATATGCATACATAAGACTCAATTTCTTTTCTCTGTGAAATGCAATAATTGTAGCTGCACCTGATAGTTTCTGTTTTTAAAATGAGAGAATCTGATGATGATTGCCATTAATATTTAATGCTCTAAAAAGTTCTGCTTAAATTGTGCCTTTCTGTGTTAACTTCTTTATCATAGACCCTTAGCACTTGAAAACGTAGGATTTTTTATTGCTTCTGAAATTTCATGCCTTCTGTTACAGGTAAGTGACATCCTTGGAAAGTATCCAGATCTCATGGAAGGTTTCAATGAATTTTTGGCCCATTGTGAGAATATAGGTGGGTTTATACATCTTCCTGTTGTTGGGAGTCCATCTATTTTTTACATGTTTTTTTAAGATATTGTTAGTCATTGTAGGCCTTCATAGTTTTCTAAATGAAACCTTTTCTGCAGATGGATTTCTTAAAGGTGTAATCAACAAAAGTATGTCTGCAAAACTTATTTCTCCCTTATGTTTGTAGTTAAAGTTGGTTGACTTCTTTTTTCTGGAGAAGAAAGCTGTTCTCTGTCTACTTAAGAAGTTCAAGAATTTTAAATATATGATTTCTGTTCAGTTCATTAAATAGTATGTTGTTACTTAATACTAACATAATTCCTGTGCAATGAAGGACACATGGCTATGCCGATTAAGATAGAGGATAGAGACAGAGAAAGGGACCTTGAAATAAATGATCGGGAGAAAGATCTTGAAAGAGAGAGAAACTTTGAAAGAGAAAGAGGTGATAAAGGTGCCGCTCACAAGGCTCCTTTAATTTCAAACAAAGAAAAATATAATTTATGGAAACCTATTTCAGAGCTTGACCTTTCAAATTGTCAACGTTGTAGCCCAAGTTACTGTCTTCTGCCAAAAAATGTAATTGTTGCCCTTTTTTTCTTTTGCAATTTTATATGTTTCACTTGTCTTCACTTTTCATGTTCATTGTTTTGATTGTTGCTTGTCAGTATTCAATACCTCCTGCTAGCCAAAGGACTGAACTTGGAGAGTCAGTATTAAATGATGTATGGGTATCAGTGACTTCAGGAAGTGAGGACTACTCTTTTAAGCACATGCGCAAAAACCAATATGAAGAAAGCTTATTTAGATGCGAAGATGATAGGTACTAGCTTAGACACTTCAAATCTATTGTCCCTTCTTTCACAGCCAAATATTGATAGACAAGAGTTCAGTCATTCATGACAAGAATGCTTTTTACCAAATGTTTGTTGATGATTTGCTATTTTACTGTATATTGTTCTTTATTTCAGCTGGTTTACTTCATACCAGTCTTGTGATAGTTAACGACTACATCACCTATCAATGACTTCCATTTTCTCCATGAGATGTTTTCAGATTTGAGCTGGATATGTTGTTGGAATCGGTGAATGCGACAACTAAACAAGTGGAGGAATTGCTAGAGATGATGCAAGACCCAGTAAAATCAGAGAATCCAATTCACATTGAAGACACTCTTACTTGTTAGTATATTTGATATTTAATTGATGAAGTATTTCTTGTCGAGTGTATTAGGTTTCTTTCAACATATAGTTATGTTGTTCTGAATTTTCTGCTTTTAATCACTTTGTTTTGGATTTTCTTGTTTGTTTCTCTCCTCAAATAGCTTTGAATTCGAGATGCATTGAACGATTATATGGAGACCATGGTCTTGATGTCATGGATGTACTTCGCAAGAATTCTAGTCTTTCATTGCCAGTCATACTAACCCGCCTGAAGCAAAAGCAAGAGGAATGGACTAGGTGCCGTTCAGATTTTAATAAAGTTTGGGCAGAAATATATGCTAAGAACTATCACAAATCACTTGACCACCGTAGTTTCTATTTCAAGCAACAGGATGCAAAGAGCTTGAGCACAAAAGGTATGTATGTTATCTTTTAATAACTGTTTTGGTATAATATAAAAAATATTTTTTTTAAGGTGATAAGTTCTAAATTTGGGTTTTATTATTCATTCTGTTGATGTAGCCTTGTATAATATCTTGCATATGTTTTCTGAGCAGCTTTGCTGGCTGAGATTAAAGAAATTAATGACAAGATGAAGAAGGAAGATGACATTGTTCTTTCCATTGCAGCCAAAAATAGGCAGCCTATAGTTCCCAATATGGAATTTGAGTATATAGATCTAGATATTCATGAGGATCTATATCGGATCATTAGATATTCATGTGGAGAAGTTTGCACATCTTTGGATCAGGTGGACAAAGTCATTAAGTTTTGGACTACATTTCTGGAGCCCCTAATGGGTTTTCAACCTCAAAACCGAGGTGCAGAAGGCATGCGAGATGTAAAACCTAATAGTCATTCTGGCAAATCCAGTATTGCTGGTTTGGTTAAAAGCAATGGGAGTCCTGATGCTGATGGCACAGGTGCCACCAAGCAAAGTAATGGTGGTGAGAATATTCAATCTGAACAAGTGGCTTCATGCAGGACCAAGTTAGCAAATGGAGACACAACAGTTGCTGGGAATTGTTTTCATGATGTGGGTCGAGCCACTCATCGTGTTGGAAATCTTTGTAACAATCCACTTCAGAGAAGGGTACAGGGTAGTGCTCCCAAGGCTGATGAAAGCTCTGGAATAACTGTGCAAAATGTGTCTGCAGAACATTTGTCAGATAACACTTGTTTTGTTGGCAGAGCTGAAGAAAGTCACAGTAGAACAAACCTGGAGACTGTATCAGGTTCAAGGGCTACAGTTTTTTTTAAAATTTAATTTACACTCATATCCATTTTGTTTCCCCTTAAGCTTACTTCTTTTACTCTCTTTGGAAGGGGTTGGTGGTGCATCTTTACAGACCAGCCACTGTGGAACAGATATGCTGGTTGAACCTCGAGCTTATTTAGAGGTATAAATTTGCAAGTTTTGTTTTGAGTTTTCCAGCTCAGGTACATGGCTTATGATTACTGTTCAAGGGCTACAGGTTCAAGGACTATATATTTGCTGTTTGCCCTTTAAGAAAATTTCTATGTTTTTTCTTAGAATTGACAATCTCATCTAAAACTTGATGCCTATCCAGGTTGGACAAACTGGAAGGACAATTATATCGGTGAATTGTGGTGGCACTGCTGAATGCAACAAAGGTGACAGGCCTAATGAAGGTTCCACTTGCCTTAACAACCTCAAGGTTGAAAGAGAAGAAGGTGAATTGTCGCCTAATGGAGATACTGAAGAGGATAATTTTGCGGCTTTTGAAGATGCTGCTATAAGTGTAGCTCCTAAAGGGAGGGATAATTGTGCCAGCACACAGTACCAAATCAAACCTGTAGAAGTTGAGGTTTCCTGTGGTGAGGCTGCAGGAGAGAATGATGCTGATGATGATGATGAGGGTGAAGAAAGTGCTCAACGGTCTACAGAGGTGAGTGAAAATGCATCGGAGGCTGGTGAGGATGTTTCTGTCAGTGAATCTGGTAATGGTGAGGAATGCTCCCATGATGTTCATGAGCAGGAAGAAGATGATGTTGTGCATGATGATCAGGATGCAAAGGCTGAAAGTGAGGGTGAGGCTGAAGGAATGACTGATGTGCAGGACGTTGAAGGGGAAATTATGTCATTACCTTTCTCAGAACGTTTTCTTCACACAGTGAAACCTCTGGCAAGGCACGTGCCTGCAGCATTACATGATAAAAAAGATAGTTCTTCCCGTGTCTTCTATGGAAATGATTCCTTCTATGTGCTGTTACGGCTCCATCAGGTCAGTTGTTTTTTTTTCCCATTTGGTTAATTTTGGACCATATTTAAAAAAGTAGATTATAGCTTTGTTATATTCTTTGCAGGCTTTGTATGAAAGGATACTCTCAGCCAAGACAAATTCATTAGCTGCCGAAAAGAAACAGAGAAGCTTCAAAGATACAAGCCCTCCTGATTTATATGCCAAGTACCATTTAATGACAATTATGTCTCCGACCTTTTATCTCCCTTTTTGTGTATTCCCATGTGTGAAAGTCTCTAATATGACTTTGCAGGTTTATGAGTGCTTTATACAATCTACTTGATGGTTCTGCTGACAATATGAAATTTGAAGATGATTGCCGTGCTATAATTGGAACTCAGTCCTACGTACTATTTACATTGGACAAGCTAATCTATAAAGTTGTTAAACAGGTAGTTATGGACATAAACTATTAGATGGTTCATGAAGAATTGTATCCTCCTATTTCCGTAAGCATGCACTTACCTTTAATTTTTTAGCTTCAAGCAATAGCGTCAGATGAGATGGATAATAAGATTCTCCAACTCTACTCTTATGAAAAATCAAGGCTAGCTGGCGGATCTTTTGATATAGTTTATCACGAGAATGCTCGAGTGCTTTTACATGATGAGAGCATATACAGATTTGAATGTGTGAGTTTCCCAATCTTGTTTCCTCCTCCCTTGCATATTTAGGGAAATAAATTTCCAGTTGCATCATTCATGTCTTTCTGATGTGGATTCACCATCGGACAGTTGATTGCCAAGGAATTGCTGCTAAGAGTCAGTACTAGAAGCTACTTTTTGTAGTATTCCATATATTGATCTTGCTTTAGCAGGCCAAAAGGGGTATGCGATTAGAAAAATGTAATAGGGAAGTCCTGTTTCAAATATCTGAGCAGAAATAGATTAGCACTTTCAGAATATGCAGCAATAGGTCATAAATGTCCCAACTAATCAGGGTCTGCTACATGGACCTTTTTCCCATCATTCCACCCTGTTGAGTGTAATATCTGTAATTAAACACTTACGAAATATGGATATTTGAAATAGTTTATCTGTCCTCAAATATTTTGGCCTTTTCAGGTTTCACAGTCTTCACATGTGACCCGACTATCAATTCAGCTCATGGAATATGGACAAGAAAAGCCCGAACTCACTGCTATCTCATTAGATCCCAACTTTTCGGCATATCTATACAATGATCTTTTGTCAAGTGTCTCAGATAGGAAAGGAGCACAAGGTGTCTTCCTTGGAAGGTAAGGATCATGGTGGTTTATTATATGTTCTTCCAGAACTCAATGTTTTAAATGGCTGACGATCGGTAGGAATAAACGCAAATATGGAGGTGCTGATGAGTACTCTGCTACTTGCAAGGCAATGAATGGGTTTCAAGTTATCAATGGTTTAGAATGCAAGATATCTTGCAGTTCTTCTAAGGTGCTTGATTGAAAGTTCTACTAGAAGTCCCAGTCCTTGCTCAATTCTGGATTTGTAAGTTGTGTATATCTTACATAATTTTTATTGTTTTCTTCTCAGGTGTCTTATGTGCTAGACACTGAAGATTTCTTGTTCCGAGTGAAAAAGAAAAGGCGATGTTCATGTGGAGGGACCATCTTTGGTGATCAAGTGCAACCTTCACAAGTACATGATGCAAAAATACATCGATTTTATGGCTTCTTATCCAGTTTTCTGTCCAGGTCCTAAGGCGTCATGCCAAAAGAGAACTGATAAGGTTATTTTTTCTTAGCATCGTTTCCTGTTTGTCACTAATCTGTCATCCCTTCTTAGAAGTATGGGATTACCGCTGGTTTAATAGGATAGCTTAGATTAAGCACTTACATCAGTCACTTGAACTATAACTCTTATCATTTCCAGAGTCGCTTCAAATGCAACTTCAGTATCAGCAACCACAGAATTTGGTAGGATAGGAGTTCAAGTAATTATTGTGATTTGTAATTTCGACTGCCTTCCTTGTTTCCATCTGAGCAAGTTTTCGCCACCAATTTGATATTTCCCTTTCTCGTGCAGGTTGCTGTTTGTCATGAGTCCAAAGACTACCCTAACCAGCAATTTGGTGCATACGTCAACTGTTTTTTAAACTTAATTCTAGTGGCTTTTGACATAAAAAATGTGTATATATGTACCGGACCCCAACTTTCTTCCTCTTATATGCATACCCAATGTTTCTTTCTTTCCCCAGCCATTGGCTCTCATATTTATAGTCCATCTGAAACCCAATGTAACATTTAGATGTATACAGCTTATTCCTGTAACCAGTGTAGCCATTCGCGGTCTTATTTCCTGCATGTCATCATTAACAAGTTCTGGTGAATTGGGGCATTTGGTGTTTGCCAAACCTATTGTAACATGAGGTGGTTTTCATGTGGACATGTATATATGCAGAGAGAGAGAGAGAGATCTTATATGACTGTTAACATGTCGGCCTGGCTGAAGATTCCTCGACTTAGAATTGCTATGCCACTTGCGGATAACAAGCGAGAGTTGTTCACAGCAGGAGCAGCATGTGAATGTGATTGTACAAAGAGGGGTTAATTATATATTATTCTATATAGTTAGATTTGTTTAGTATCTTAATTTTTGGAGTTAAAAAAATTATATTGAAATATCTATAGTTATCAAAGTGAAATATCAAATTTTATTTATTCTTGATTTTATTGATGGAAGTATGAAAATGATGAGCAAAATAATAATTGTAATGTCTCAATTATGTTTTCGATAGTGGTAGATGGTGATGTTGTTGGGGGTCGTGAGTGGTTGTTGTGAATGAAGAGGGAGAGTAACAACGAGAGGTGAGGCAAAGGGAAAGAAGAAAGAGGATGATGCATATGTGGATGCTTGATAATTGTGTTGGTACCAATACAAATATAGAGCAACAAAAGGATTGCTCGGTATTTGCATCGGCGTTAGGATCACTTGGTATCTGCATCGACATAGATATATATGCAGAGTGGCGTCACTCTATATTTGCGTTGGCATCAACAACAATGCAGGAAAGAGTTACGTCGCTTTGTGTCTACATCGACGTTGATGTCAATGCTAATATCGCTTTACATTTGAGCGACGTTAATGTAGATGCAAACCGACAAAAGGATCGTTGGACATATGCATCGGTGTCGACATAGATGTAGAACGATATCGTTCTGCATCTACGTCGATGTTGCGATGCAATTACCAAGTAATGTCGACACATATGCAGAGCATCGATATCTATGTCGTTTTCTCACTCATCTCTTTTTGTTTCATCTCTCGTCGTCGCTCTTTTTTCTCGTTTACAACAATCACCCGTGACTCCCAGTGGTTTCATTGTCCGTCATCATAAAAAACGTAATTGAGACATTAAAATTATTTTTTTGCATATCATTTTTATGCTTCGGTTGATAAATTTGACGATATTAGGGTAAATAAAATTGGTTATTTTATTTTCATAATTATAAGAATATCATTGATGGCCTACGTGCATTTTTTGTTACACCAATCAAATATTTATTTTTGAGGCTTCACCAGCGATCACTTTCCACAGACCCGCCTATCAGATCAAAGATTTGTGAACAGCATCCTTGTTTTCCTTCCTGGTTGTCGAATGGGAAGCGTGTGGCTTACCACCATCGCCTTCAACAAAGATCATCAAATATAATCGAAGCATCGACTAATTGGTGAGGGTGTGCAGCATTTTCTTTTTCGTATTGATTATTTAAAGCGAATTAAATCCTAAGTAAAATATTAGACGAAATGAAATAGACAAAATCCATTCTTACGCCACGGCTAAATCGTATGCTACTAATTCATTATGTGAACGGTTCTCAGAAGATTCCTTGCGGAATCATCTTGGATATCAAATCTTTGATGCAATCTCTTAAGATTTCCTACCTCACTTGTATTCCCTCGCTATGGAAGAACATCTGGTCTCTCTTCTTTCTTTCTGTAACGCGGATGATACCTTCAGTTCATTCAACCCCCTGATATTTTCCTTTTCCAAAAAAATCATATACTACTATAATTTTTTTTAATCCGTCAGCCAATGAAATGCCAATGAAATTTTTTTTTTTAGCCCCGCATTGCTTATTCTCTGCTGTCGTATTCTCACGGGGGTCAGCGGAACCAACCGAGCGAGTACACGTCCCCTTTCGCCAGACCACCGCTGAGCGGCCGATCGTTTCCATCTTGAACGTCCCCTCGACCGTGTCCTCCGCCTTCCAGCGATTGGCTTTTCCCTTCTCCATGGAGTTGCTTCTTCTTCTTCTTCTTCTTCTTCGGACAACAGCGTGGAGTGTGTCATCAACACACCATTAAAAGATATTGCAAAAAAGCATCAGAAGTCAACAACACCCACGATACAGAAAAATCGATCCTGAAATCCAAATCTGTCAATGTCAAGAAGCCTAATTTCTTTTTTCACACATGAACCGAGTCAACATCCAACATTATTGGTAGATATGTCAGGAGGGATAAGATAACATAACAGTAAACTTCTTGGAATCTCAACGCCAAAACTATGCATGCCTATCAATATTTCCTGCTCTTCTCTTAATATCAAATATTATCATCTGATCCTAAAAATCGATGACCCAAAAGATACAAGGAATGATGCCCAAAGAAATTTGTATTCTATGATCCCACCCCCAACAGAACACACCACATACCAATAACGTGAACATGCAAGAATGACCTGAAAACAAAACTACTCAATACAGTCAGATAAAGGAGGCCAAGAAATCCACAAAAGGCCTTTCTAGCAGTCAAGTCTTTTTGTTTTACACAACATAAGCCAGATGAATAATCCTTAACCCTTAACAAGCCTCAGGCAAAACAATATCCACTTAGCGACATTCATGCTTGCGGCAAGAACAAAACCATTGGTCTACCAGTTTAATTATCGCAGATCGTATGACCTTGTAGACTTCCCAAGCACCCATCTGGTAACTTTCTCTTGAAATCTAGAAATCTAAACCATTAGCGATCAGAATGTCAATCTTATTTGCAAATCTGCTTTGCTTGAACTTCACTAGAATCCTAAAATTCTCACTAGTAATCGACCAGCTAATCCTCGGATTGATAGGAATACCATTTAAGCATGCCTCCTTGAAAGGTTTGATAAGGAACCTCATAACTTCTAACAAAACAGCCTTAACTTTTTCACTGACATTAAAGTAACAAGTTTTCTCTTCCTTTTCCATTCAATATTTCTTCTAACCAGAAAGAGATGCTAAAGAAAATTATAGTATGATTAGGATGTCATCATAAAAAATTTTCGTTGATGGATCCTTTAATTCAACCATTTCCAATGCAAGCCAAGAGGTTGACATATCCTACATAGAAAGGAAGAAAACCCAACAATATTTGTATATCCACATATGCATCTACGTTTGAGTTTATAATTTGCAAAACAAGCACATATTCATAATAAAATATTTACCAGATGATCATATACACACTCAGCATCAGTTCTTCCAAGATGAAATTTTAAGACCTTCCTTCCATCTCTTCTCCATGCTCCATCAAACAAAAATTTAATCATACCCAACTCATGGCCACTCATGTGTCACAATAATAACCTATACTATTTAACAATCACATCCAAATGTTGTGAGCGTCTTTTGAGCAACTTAAGAGTCTTGAAGACATTCAAGAACTTATTGAACTATACTAAGATTCTTTCTATGTGATAGCACTCAAGTAGCAACTACCTAATTGGCAGATCAAATGTCATCTAATTCACGGGTTCGTTTCTGCATTTCAAGAACGCAGTTCAGGCAAAACCTAGTTAAACTTTGGGCAGTAGACTTCAAGGCGGACCGGATCTACGAATCAACAATTTATTGAAAAGAAAGCACAAGTTCATATACTAAACGCATCTCCTAATGGAGAAGCACAGAAGATTGTACCATCAAATCAAGGTCAAAAGCTCCAATATACCACATGAGTAGAAACGGATGGACTATGCGGTAAGCCTACATATAAGCTTTAAATCGATTATCACGTCTCAGAGAGATAGTGAAGATAAAACCAATTCAAGCAGTACACCCGTAATGCAAAACTTGCCGATGTTCGAGGGGGAGACGTTAGACGGGGCTGAGGAGCTGATAGAGCTGGGGTTTGGGCTCGGAGTTCATACCGATGACGATGATGAGGGGGATGAAGCCGTAGTGGGTGATCACCTTGGCCTTCTTCATCGCCCAAGTGCTCCACTCCTTCACGCACTTGGCCGCCGACGACCCCTCCTCCGAACCCTTGGACCCCTTCCCGGCCTTCCCTTTCCCTTTGAGCGAAGCCTTGGCAGCCATGGTTCCTCTCGCCCTTTTCCTTCGCCTACAACCCTAGCTTCGATCGCGGAACAGCCGTGAGATCGCCCGCTCGACCGGTCATTATTTATACGCCGTGCAATGGCGGGTCCAACTTCTGGCAAGATCCGCTTACACCTAGCCCATGATCCGCGAGCCCCATATTGGGCCCGGATGTAAACCCAACAAGATCCGAGTGGCGAGCGAAGGTGGATATGGATCCATAACCTTAATGGAAAATTTGCCTGCCAAAGTTATTTATCATTGTTCAGTGACTTGTCCAGAGCAATTTGTTTTCGGTGTGGTTAGTGTGTCGGATGGCATTTAAATACATGTCATATTTTGCCAAAAGGGCTGCAGCCAAATTCCTCAATCCTTTGAAATCAATTAGAGGTTTCTATTGGCAACAAGTCAAATCTTTCTCTCTCCTTAGGTTTTGTGCCGCCCTATATTTTCTCTTTCTCCATGTCGATCCGATATGACGTCTTCTATCGGTTGCGTGCGGGCCTCCGCCCGACGCCAAAAACTCACGAGTCCGACACATACGTACAGGTAGAGATTGTAGGAACCCCTTTTTACTGACTGCCGTTGCGATATAGATGCGGGTCCCACGCGTCACATCCGTGACGGGTAACATATGCGATTTGGTCAAAATACTGAGACCACCCACATAATATAAGCTTACTAACGTTCAATAAAAGTTCAGATTAATTATTTTAAAATTAAGATTGATATTAACCAACGTGAATCAAATATAATTTCTATTTTTTTCTTATTGGAAGAACGCCTCTTTATTTTCTTTGCTAAAGCCCGCCTCTCCCTCCGCTCACGACTGAACCCCCACTGCAACACACCCTCTCTCGTCCTTTTCGCTCCGATCTCAGATGGAGCGTCGCCCAATCGCGCTTCTCATACTACTCGCTCTACTCCCTTTCTACACATGGATCGGCGGCGGCGCCGCCGCTGTCCCTCCGTCCCCATCGCCGAAAGCCTCCCCCGCGCCTTCCCCCCCGGCGTCGAATGCGTCCCCCCGTCCTCCCTCCGCCGCTCAAGGCTCCACCCTCGACCCCCGGCAGCTCACGGCGCTCCAGTCCATGGGATTCCCCACAGCCACCGACCCCTGCGCCGACCCCTCCCCCCATGGCAACGCCACCGCCTGCGACGACGATACCCCCTTCCGCCACCTCGTCTCCCTCCGCCTCGCCAACTGCTCCCCGGACCTCGACATTCCCACCACCGCCCTCCGCGCCCTCTCAACGCTCCGCTCCCTCGCCTTCCTCCGCTGCCCCATCCCCGTCCCGAGGCATCTTCCCGGACCCCTCACCGCCTCCCTCCGTTCCTTCTCTTGCGACGCCTCCCTCCGCCACCTCACCGGCGTCTGGCTCTCCCGCTTTCAGAACCTAACTGACCTCTCCGTCGTCGGCGTCCCCGTCTCCGCCAGCGGCCCAGCTGTCATCCTCTCCCAGATGCACCACCTCCGCTCTGCCACCATCTCCGCCACCAACCTCTCTGGCGTCGTTCCCCACCACTGGAACGCCCTCGGCCTCGTCCACCTCAACCTCTCCTCCAACCTCCTCAAAGGCCGCATCCCGAGCTCCATCTCCGTGCTCGGCTTGATCCAGACCCTCGATCTCAGCTCCAATGCCCTCACCGGATCCCTCCCCGACACCATCGGCGACCTCGCCGCCCTCAAAAACGCATCTTTCGCTCGCAATTCGCTCTCCGGCCCAGTCCCCGACTCGATATCGCAGCTTTCAGCACTCGTCCACCTCGATCTGAGCTCGAATCAGTTCAACGGAAGCATCCCAAAGTTCCTAGCCGAGATGAAAGGGCTAAAGCTCCTAAACTTGGAGAAGAACAACTTCCAGGGAGTGTTCCCCTTCAACGCGTCCTTCCTACGACGGTTTGAGGTCTTCAAGGTGGGCGGCAACAACAACCTCTGCTACAACCACACTCAGCTTTCTTCCAGTCTCAAGCTCGGGATCGCTCCCTGCGACAAGTACGGGCTGCCAGTGTCGCCACCCGCGGACCGGTCCACTCGGGCGGACTCGTCGGATTACTCCGACGACAGCAGCGACGAAGGGAGTAGAGACAGAGGGAGCAACGGCGGGAGTCACCACGGGCCGAGTAAGCTGGTGCTTGGGGTGGCCATTGGGCTGTCCTGCTTTGTTTTCTTGGTCATCTTCCTTGTTTGCTTCTCCAAGGTTTGTAGCTGACGCACCTCGAAAGCGAACTAGTTTGAATCCAAGAGCAAAAAAAATTCTTTTTTTTCCTCTATTTATTTCTCAGCAACTCTTCAGTCTCATCTCATTCACGAATCACTGTAGCACCATTCTCCCGAA
The DNA here is from genome assembly GCF_036884655.1 of Musa acuminata AAA Group. Taxonomy (NCBI): domain Eukaryota; kingdom Viridiplantae; phylum Streptophyta; class Magnoliopsida; order Zingiberales; family Musaceae; genus Musa; species Musa acuminata. The sequence goes on along the minus strand of NC_088339.1, from coordinate 26,099,275 downwards.
GAAAAAAGAGATTTTGTAGGTCGTAGTTTCCCCAGGATTTGTAGCTGAAGCACCTGAAATCAAACAAGTCTATGAGCAAAAATTCTTTACTGCTACTACTATTCAATCTCATCTCGCATATGAAGAAATCATTGTAGAACTACTCTCCTGAGTCAGCACTGAGCTCATGTTACCAAGGTGAAACACAATTATCTTCTCTCTTTCTCAGCTGTTTCCGGTTTGCGGATAAATTAATACTGGTAGCTGATGAAATGTTGGTAAAGTAATGGTATGAATGGAGGTAATGAGAGGACAGTCCTTTGTTGACTCTTGATTTTTTTCTTGGATTTACAGGCAAAAGGTGGCATCTTTTTAGCTGGACTTGTCCTTCTAAGTTGTTTATCTTAAATGACAGTTGCCTTGCCTTCCTGTCATTTCCAAGCTCGATGATGTTTGCTTCTTTACTACACAGGTCACAATTAGGTGATAGTGCTATCAGTATCTAACCACCTGAATGATGGTGCTCTGCCTTCCAAACGAAGGTATCATTGATGAGCGTACAATGAAGATGGCTTCTTGTTATCGAGGGGCTCCAGTGCAGTGTTATTTGTTGCAGAGAGGACAGATTCAGATTCCCGGAATCTCGTGAGTGAGCTTGGTTGGATTTGTCCGCTTTAATCACCTCCGGATCAGGTTGGTTTTAGGAATGAAGCTTCTGCACAATGAGTGGACCCAACTTTTGAGGAAGGAAGACAAAAGGAGAACAAAAGAAAAAGATGAATTCAGGAAAAATTTATATACGAAATCCCGACATTCTGACAATATTTCCCCTTTGTTTACACTCTTCCAATAGCATGAGAAAATATGGAGAGTTGCCCCTCTATGTGCTTGGATCATACTGAAACCAATAAGATTGATCTATCTAGCACTAATCGTCTCTTAGGTTAACATATAAACCCATCTCTTGTCAATTCTTCTTCTTGTGGTTGGGAATTGGGCAGCAGCCTATATGTCACAAGGATGTACAAGAAAGGATCAACAAACAACTGGTTCTCAAACTCTAAGTTCTAACCTGCACAACAATGTGTTTTTCCAATTTCTAATTTGGTCAATCCTAATTTACACCATAGTAAATCATTCGTCTCAACAAATGGAATAATGGATTATGCTTGCAGATTGGCAGTACCACTGGTTAAGAACACAACCTCAGTTTGAAGTTCAGATCCATAATTGTTGATATCGAAAGAAAATGAGTGAACTCAAATACTACAGAAAAAAACCTAAAACATGCATCCCAAAGAGACGGTAACCTTTGGGTAACATTAGTATTACCTAAGTTGAACAGCAGCTAAGTTTCCTCATCGTAGATGCATCATCTTTCACGTTTATTCTTTCACCTGTACTAGGTGGTGCAGAAGATGCTGCATCATCACCAGCCTCCACTGCCTTCCTGCTGACAATATGGTAAATCTGAGTCAAGACCTCTGCAAATGCATTGTCCACATTTGTTGCTTCTAATGCAGATGTTTCCATAAAATATAAAGATTCCCTCACAGCATAAGCCTTGCCATCTTCAGTAGGAACAGCAACAAGGTGACAGAGGTCTGACTTGTTGCCGATGAGCATAACAATTATGTTAGGATCTGTATGGTCCCTCAACTCCCTCAGCCACCGTGAAACATTCTCAAATGTAGTATGTCTAATAACATCATACACCAGCAATGCACCCACCGCTCCCCAGTAGTAAGCACTTGTTATGGCACGATACCTGCAATCGTACGCCAGGTTAGATGATACATACCAAACAAGCTTTCAGCCAGAAATGCACCAAATTAGCACTGGATATGGTTTTCAGCTTGTGCCAGATCTGACAATTTTAAGATCCATGGCATTATTCTCAGGTTATAACGCCCATATAGAATATTTTTGCATGTCCATATTATGACAGTTGTTAACTTTAGAAGGTTACATGTTCATGGATCTGCTTATCTTCTGTGCAAATTGTAGTCTATAAACGAGAAACCAAAGGTTGAACATGCTGAACAAATCTGTTCTCGGTCAAGAGTGATGAGGTTGTCAAACTCTCATGTAAGAATATTAAGATTAGATTTCTCTGTCAACTCATGTTTGCATGTCCATAATGATTTTTGATAAATCATGGTGCACCACTTAGCTTTGTTTAGTTTGGAGCTCTTTGCTTGGAAGCACATTACTTTACATTTGCATTCTCAAAATTTCCAACCACATGTAAATATGAAATACTCAAATTATTGAATCAAGCATATCACCTTTTGTTTGAAATCAATTAATTGTTTATAAATCCCTAGCCCAACTAGTTTTAACTAAAAGATTTTTTTTTGTTAACTTCCAAAAATTATCACTAAGAAATCTTTCATTTCTATACAAAAGTAGCAGATTTCTTTCTTTTTTCCCTTGTATGCTTCTACCCCCATGAAGTTCTGACTTCACCCCTGTTTAACCTCCCAAGTGACTATTTCATGATCCAAAAAAGAAGTCCTGCTAGGAGATGCAAAATCGATAAAGATCAACTGCTGGCATGAGCAAAAGAAGCTTATCTAAGGTTTGCAACACTCAGATCAACCTCTGTGATATGAAAGCACACAACTGCCAACAGTGCACCATGTAATATAAAAGCATACAACTTCTAACAGGATGTATATCGAATTATACTCCCCGTATTATGCTAAAGAGAGTAGCTCTGTTGGTAGTAGCAACTGGTGAACTAAGAATCAACGATAAATTCAGAATGGCACTACTAAATTTTCGTAATCTTGCTGAAAAGTATTATATAAAACTTACTCCAGCAATTATATGATCTGATCAATAGTAAAGGAATTCTCTGTAGATGTGGCTTGTTATCAGTAGAACAGTTTAAATTGGAATAATAGGAGTTAGATCCCAATTAAATATCTCATAGGAACCTTCTGAGAAGGCATAATGGAACGACGATATCAATGTTGCGAAGCCTCAAGCACACTGAGGGGTGAAATCTAAAAAAAATTAACTTAACTACCCAACACTCTAGCCTTTCTCCATTTATGTTACCTAAGTCTCTTTCTCATTCCTCATTTGAGCACCCAAGGCACATTCATATCCTCATTTACCACTATGCCAATTTTTCTAATGTTTCTTTATCCCTTTTTCTTCTACTCCCCCTCCCATCTACATGTGATCAGTAAGCTTGCTGCTTGGCAGCACCTCTCTCCCACTCATCCCTTTCCATTATCTCTCTCAAACACCTAATATGTTGCGACGTTTGGCATCAGTCCCATCAAGTCAGTCTCTCTCCTCTCTCTCTCTCTCTGACTGTTCTCTAACTTATCCTCCTTTGATCATTTCTCACTATTTGTTACTCTCAATTACCCTCTTCAATTTTCCCTTCTCTCTCTCTCTCTCTCTCTCTCTTAAAGAATGCTATTGGATTCTTGTAGGTCTCTTTAGAGGATGAAACTACAAAGGAATTTAAGAAAAGTGTCACCTAGTCAGTTTGCAATTAAATTAATTCTCCTCCAATTCAGGACCCCAAGAAGAAACGTCATATCCTCTTCAATGGGGCTCTCATAAGGAGTACAAAACTCATGCATACCCGACTTCATGCTTTCAGGATCAAAGACAACACACTGGCTATCTTGACAAATTTCGGTAAAGGTAAGACGATAAAATACTTTATCGTCTCAGAGTATTCCTTTTATTCAATTCTTTAAAGAGGATCTTTCGAGGATCACGCCTAAGAAAAAGACCTAAGAGCATCCAAGCAAGCCCTTCCATTATCAGGAATGCTATTTAGCATGGCTTGATCTCAACCATGGTTTTCGTCTTCACGGACTGACCTACTGAAAATGGATCGAGTTAAATAGTAACGAAGTCAACTAAATTGACTCGTAAGGTTGCTGAGGGAGTTGGATCAAATTTGTGTTTAGTATCTTGGGCTTTAAGACATAACAAATGGTCCGAATTTAGTAGTATTTAGGTTCCTCTCTGATTTGATGACTCTTCTTTTTCTCTGGCCAAGATGTTAAAGCCAGTAGCATAGAGCAAACCACTGTTGAAAATTTATGCAAATTAAATGCGATCGTTTTATTTTTATTCGACTAATTGATTTTCGAACTCAAGAAAAATTGGATATTGGGACACAAAATCATCATCAAACTACAAAAATCGCTGAGAAACGGATTCAAGTTCGGACAAATCCGATCCTTACGCACTGTAATATACTATACCACCAGAATCAGTAATCCCCTTCCACAGCCCATGGAAGAAATCGGCATCCCTGTCATAGATTAACTTCAAAGGGAAATCTAAATGCAAGAGAAGAAATGACCAGGAAAGGGATATCCGGGAAGAGTAAGCACCTCTCTTGGCCGGCGGTGTCCCATATCTGGGCCTTCAGAATCTTGCCGTCGACGGTGATGCTGCGGATGGCGAACTCGACGCCGATGGTGGACTTGGACTCGAGGTTGAACTCGTTCCGGGTGAAGCGGGAGAGGAGGTTGGACTTGCCCACCCCGGAGTCCCCGATGAGCACCAGCTTGAACAAGTAGTCGTAGTCATCCTCCGCTCGGTACCCGTCCACGCCTCTCTCTCTCTCTCTCGGACAACAACAATAAGGACGCACCAATGCAGCTCAAGAAATAGCGACCACCGAGCTTCAATTCATTTTAATTGCAGTAGTATTAGGATGGCAAAAGGTGGATTTTTCCGGGAGTGATGCTGTGGATTCGACGGGTGCAAGAAAGGTAGAGGAAGAACGAACGGCCCGAGATGAGACACCGTGGAAGGATTGTTGAGGTTCGACGGCATTAACTCACCGTTGACGCTCACCAGAGAGGTCCCGTGGTCCCATTTCCTTCTCCAATAATGACGAAGGTATCAACCGGGTAATTTAGGCCCTTCTTTCGGTCGGCTGCCTTATCACGAGGTGGGGGACGTAGAAGATGATGCCAAACACGTGTCCTTGGTTGCTATGCATATTATTCTTGACGACGGAATGCGAAGATCGAACGGAAGATGTTATGGTCGTTTCGCGCTTATTTTTCGTTCAGTACAAAATCATGCATCTGATGGAGCTAATTACATATTATTCTTGTAATTATCTTTCTTTAATTTATTTTTATTTTTATGCTTTCAAAATTACATCGATATCTTTATATTTATAAAAATAAATTATTTATTTTATTTTATTTATATCGTAAACTTTACTAACCAAAATATCCTAAGATTTATTACTGTTGATTCTGTTTCACTTCAATTTGTCACTAAGTATATATACGAGGAGAAACATTATTAATTATTTTACTTTCATAAATAAGTTTCAATATAAATTTTGAGACTATAAGAATCAAGATACTAAGGATAACTAATTATAATATATATTATATAATTAGCTCATCTATTAAAGTTTTATAAAAATTAAAATAATTTCTCAAGAAGCTTACGTGACAATCACATGAAGACTATATATACTCTGTAATTCCTTATATATAAAAAAGAGGAACATAATACCTTATTATCAAAAGGTAAAAAAAAGAACTCCAAAGGCATGCATATTGCATGAGGCTTTTGTGGTTCTCTGATTTCTATATGTTGCTCTAACAGTAATATATATATATATATATATATATATATATATATATATATATATATATATCATATTCTGTCATATTCTAACACTATGAAGAAATATATATAAAAAAATTATTGTAGGGCAAATATTTGTAATAAATATTTTTTAACTCAAATCCTAACAAATTCTGTTGATTTTCTTTTATGGCATCATGAGATTATAATCAAATTATCTAATCATTAGCATTGAGTTATAAAAACATAATAAATAGTAGGAGACTAAAAAGATAAAATTACATAAGGAATGAAATAATACCTGTAAGAAACTATTGTATAAATCTAATAAAAATCAAATAGTACAACTAGCATCATGCATAATAAAAATTTTAGAAATTATATATAACATTAATAATTATAACATGTTTTAATCAAAAAAAGAAAATTTTAAATATTTTATTGAATAGAAGAAAAAAATAAAAACTACATATAGCATGAATAATTATAATATATTTTAGTCTAAAAATAAAATTTTAAACACTTGAAGGAATAGAATAAAATTTTAGAAACAGCATATAGCATGAATAATTATAACATATTTTAATTTAAAAAATAAAATATTAAATAATTAAAGGAACAAATTTTTTTTTTTGAGATTGCATGTAACATTAATAATCATAACATGTCTTAAACTAAAAATAAAATTTTAAATATTTAAAAAAAATTATTTTTCGAAATGGGAATCCGAGCCTTTCACATAAGATAATTATATTTTTATATTTATTTTTTAGTTTTATTTAATTTATTGATAAAAATAATATCATCCAACTTAGAATGTTGAATAATTAGTTTTTAAAATCTATTCATAAGAAGAAAAAAAATATAATTAAATCGAAGATTTAATTATATATTCAATTTATATTCAAAATATAAATGAGTATTTAATTTATACGATAATTATGAGCCTCCACATGCTACTAAACTATTCTATATCATGATTAATATAGTTATGCATCGGTATTAATGTGGTGGGACTATCAATCGTACCCAAGTAGATATTGTGTTGATAACCACGTATTCATGCGTAAGATCCCTAAGTGGATCACGTCGAGATGAAAACATGACTGGAGGCCAAGTCGTTTCTCCACAGATAAGATTATCTTTACATTGAATAACATTTGAATATATGATTCCATGTTCGAGAAATATTTTTTTCCTCAGTCAAAGTCTAATCTCGTTAAGATCGATGCACAATATTTCTTAGTGATCAGATCCAAATAAACATCATTCATATATATATATATATATATATATATATATATATATATATATATATAAGGCGATGTTTTTTTTTTGTGATATTTCGTTACAGTTTTATTATACGAGGATGTCACACGCAAAAAGAGCCACGAGGTTCCCATGTTGTTTTGCGCCGGACGAAACCCCCGAGCCTTTGGGAAGAGCGTCGGGCCAGCACATGCGGGCCCCAGAATAGCGGCATTGGGTAAGCGACTCGCGAGTTGTCATTTCCGAAGCTTCCGCCGTCAATTATCCAAATGCCTCCGTCGTGCTGCCCAAGTTTAGAGCTCGAATTTATTGCTCCAACAGATAAATAATTACTTATGATATATGATTTCGTATTCCACATTCCTCGGAGACGCAAAACCCACATTGGGCGATATGAGGGGATAAATGAACATTAGTTCGAGCCTCAACAGCGCTGTCATGTCCAACCTCAACAGCGCTGTTTCCTCTTCATAAAAGCCCACAAACCTCCCGGACGAACGTCGCCACCATAGACGCTCCAGCGCAGCTCTCCCTGTGTCCCCCTCCTCCTCCTCCTCCTCCTCCTCCTTGCCGACCCACCGACGTCGGCCCGAAGACCTCTCTAGGGGCGATGGAGTCCAAGTCCACCGGAAGATTCACCCTCGGCAAGCAATCCTCCCTCGCCCCCGATCGCGACTGCGGCGACGAGAGTAGCAACGGCGAAAGTTTCCGGTTCCCCGATGACGTGGACGCCGACATCCGCCTCATGTACCTCGCCAGCGAGGGCGACCTGGAGGGGATCGAGGAGATCCTGGCCTCCGGCGTTGACGTCAACTTCAGGGACATCGACGGTCGCACCGCTCTGCACGTCGCCGCTTGTCAGGGCTTCGCCGACGTCGTTCGCTTGCTGCTCGACAGGGGGGCGCAGGTGGGCCCGGAGGACCGCTGGGGCAGCACGGTGCGTGGTGATATCGACGATTCTTTCTTTCTTTTTTCTTTAGTTGGATTTTTGGATTTCTTCACGCGCGCGAATTGTTTGTTGGTCTTCTTGAGGACTTAAAAACACACGGTAGTCTTTGTTTTTTGCTGGAATTTTGAATTTTGAGTCTCTATCATGCTGTGCCTAATGGATTGTACATGCTAACAACATCACTGGCCGTTCTGGATTCATGTTGCCTCAAGTATATTCAGCGCCCTTGACCAGGAAGGATTCCTCGGTGCCGTTCTTTGCTGCATTTATGTTCTGAATCCCCTTTAATCTCTTAGCTTCCTTTGAATTTTTAATCCTGACAAGTTAAACGTTAGACTTAGAAGCTATTTATTCATGTCGTTCTTTAATTGTCAGTAAGGATGTGGTTTATTGTAGAGAGAAGATCGCATGACGAATAATTTGTTTCTGAATCATTGAAATGCCACTTTCTTTATGCCGAAGATAGAACTTTTAGATGCCGATTTGAGGTTCTGGAGAGCGATAATATAATCATCAAACACAACTTGTCGCGTAAACATTAAGGTTTCAAACTAGAACTTCAGTTTTGGTCTTGTCAGGCCTATATATTACTTTTTGGTTTTGCCAATTTCTGTCTTGTGACAGTTCAGTTTGAGATTTAAAGTTTTGGTCTGAAAAAAAGGAAAAGGAGGGATGATTTTAAAAATAATATATATCATGTTGACAATTCTTTTTGTTGTTTGATTCTAGAACATATTCCAATTATAACGTTTAGTTGCCCACATCTGATCACTTTGTGTTAAACTAGTAAACTTGATCTGAATAACGTGAGCATACAAAATATGCATTTCAAGTTAACAACCATTCGTTGTTTACAATTTGAAGTTCTTCGAAGATCTAAAACTAAACGAAAATGGAGTTATAAACATTCCTAATCAACTAGGTGCATGAAGTTGCTGTAAACTTTTGACTCGCATGCTTATTTAATAAGTATTTTTAATTAGTTTGGTTTAGCATTGAAATATCGAGAAATCATTAAGTCAATTCTTTTGGCATAACCTAAAATCCAACTTAACTAGTTAGATTTGACCAGATGTTTGCAAATGATATTCTGGTAAGAAGAAACCATCGTGACTTTTAGCAAATAATCCACCGAAAGCTATAAGTACTAGTGTATTATGAAGTTCTGTTAGAAGATCCAAAAGGTTGAATTGAAGTGCTAACACATTAGTAAGTTCTGTCAGTAGACCCTAATTACCCAAACCTTAGTTGGTTTTGGCTGAAATCACTTGGTTTCTGTGGAAGCTATGTACAACCAACTGAATTTGGCTATATAAAAGTTATTGGAGCATCAAACCAATATGAGAACCAATGAGTATTTTGGCTGAAACTGGTCCATTTTGGCCAAATTCAAATCATGACCAGAGTAACTTTATTATATGTTGATGGTTTCAATTACTCTGCGCAAGTCGTTACTATGGGTGATGATTAGCCATGTACAATTTACATGTTGGAATCTTAATGTATTGCTTTTTTAAAAATACGATCTCCTCATTCTTTCTACTGCTAACAGCCACTTGCAGATGCAATACATTATAATAACCACGAAGTGATCGATCTTTTGGAGAAGCATGGTGCCAAGCTATCGGTATGTCAATTGCGAAACTTTTTAGTCTTTCTAGTTTGATGAAAAGGTAGATATCAGGTGATGCACTTTTCTTTTAATCAACTTATATGCTATCATCCCTTGTTGTTTATACCTTATGTAGATTATTCCTATGCATGTCAATAATGCCCGTGAAGTCCCTGAGTATGAGATTGACCCCAGTGAACTTGATTTCACTCACAGTGTTAATATAACCAAGGTATATATTTTCTTTCCTATCTATGGCTAAGATACAATGTGGTCTTAATCAGAATCCTACTATCTGTTGTTTTTAATTTGTTATGTTCACTTCATTGGTCTAAGCATCTATTTGGTGGTTTTAAATTTCTGACCTCAGAATAATTTTCCCCTCCATTATCCTTGAACACATATTTTATGTTTTATACATGGCATTTCAATGAATAAACTGTAATTATTGCAAATTGGAGCATAATATTCCAATTTATGGTTTTCGAAACGAATTTCTTTTGTCATCTAGGTTATTTAAGTTCAAATTTTCAGTTTAAGGGTCATCATGCATTTTCTTTCCTTGACTCCCTGTCCAAGATTATTATTGTCATCCTACCTCCACATGGCCTACCTGTGTATGATTCTCTGGCCTTCTTCTGGGTGCATTTCATTGTCTCCTTTACATATGTTAAAATAACCTTAGTGGTCTTCAGCTTATCCTAAACAGTTGCAGCGTCCAAGCAGTCATTTATTCTATCATATCTTTGTACGTTATGTGATAGATATACTTTGTTTACATTATGTAAGTGTCAATGTTCAAACTCTAGCTGTTTGCTGGCCAAAAGGAATTTGTCACTTGAATTTAAATATTGCTGTTCAATATCTATCGATGCACCGATTAAAGGTGTCAAGCCATATCGGTCAGTGGTGCTATGATAGGTAGGGAAAGGCTTTAGAAAACTTTTTCAGGATAACAAGAAGAGATTTATTGGTTTTTAGTTTGGGTAGCGATATTTCACTTAACAGAGCACAATGTTGGGAGAAGAACCATATAGCTGAACCTTGATAATTGGGACCTTATAGTTCTATTGCTATGCCATTTTAACATATTTGTGACTGGCATAATTTCACGACAGATTTTTTAATTACATGTAAGCTGGGCTAATATAACTGAAACAGCTCTCACTAAATTAGTTTTATATTAAGTATGAAGAACATTTACATTTTGCTTGGAGCTATCACTTTTTCAGTTCTTCATATCTGAATTTTTCCTGCTAAAGAGTGTTTCCCTTATTTTATTATTTTCAATTTCATAATCTCTGCAAACTTTTCTGTGCAGTATGACTTATTTTCTCTTCATTTTACCAATATCATTTGTTAGGGAACATTTAGATTAGCAACATGGCGTGGAATTCGAGTCGCTGTTAAAAAGTATGGTGAAGATGTCCTGGTCGATGAGAATAAATTGTGGGTTGGGTCAAATCTACTGCAAATTTTTATATATACTTTTTGTGGTTATGTTGCATTTACGTTTGTGTTCATTATATGTTTGTCATTTAGAGTTTCTTTATGTGCTTTGCAGAAGGGCATTCAGAGATGAGCTTGCATTGCTTCAACAAATACGACATCCAAATGTTGTTCAATTTTTGGGTGCTGTTACTCAAAGCAGTCCAATGATGATTGTTACAGAATATTTGCCAAAGGTTGTTCTTCTTACTGTAATCTAGATACAAATTGAACACATCCATTTGGAGGTCTCTTTTTTTTATCGTGGTATTATTTTTAACTTCTCATCCATCAAACTCTGGAATTTGCATCATAGCAAAGGCTAAATCAACCGTTTCATAAATCTTCATGCTGATGGATTCCTATGAATGCATACTTGTTAGTTGGTCAAGTATAAAGTGAACCTTTTTTATTTGATGTACATATATATGAGCTAGGAAGAAGGATAATGGAGAGACTTGAGAAAAATTAGAAAAGAGAGGCTTAGCATGCATGAAGATGGAAGGAAAACAAATATTTTAATGCTTCAGAAATCCTCCTACATCCCTCTTCATGCATGCTAAGCCTCTCTTTTCTAATATGTACATATATATGACCTAGGAAGAAGGATAATGGAGAGACTTGAGAAAAATTAGAAAAAAGAGGCTTAGCATGCATGAAGATGGAAGGAAAACAAATATTTTAATGCTTCAGAAATCCTCCTACATCCCTCTTCATGCATGCTAAGCCTCTCTTTTCTAATATGTACATATATATGAGCTAGGAAGAAGGATACTGGAGAGACTTGAGAAAAATTAGAAAAGAGAGGCTTAGCATGCATGAAGATGGAAGGAAAACAAATATTTTAATGCTTCAGAAATCCTCCTACATCCCTCTTCTTCATGTACATTAACCATTTTTTTCATGAAGAAAAGGTCTTTTGTAATGCCAACTAATTTTTCACAAAAATGCTCTGTTTTGATGCCAACTAAATATTAGCAGGTATATACAAGAAAGAATCTGCCTTATGCTGTTTACCAGAATGCATATGTGCACGTTGTCAACCCAATGTTAAAAAGGAAAAGAGCCCTCGGTACAATGGGTTCTTTCAAACTACCTAATTGCATTGAAGTGAATGTTCAACTCTTTCCTACAAATGGAAAAAGTTTACTTCCATAATTCCATCATTTGGCTGAAGTTGTCTTTCAGATTTTTTAGTTCTCCTTCATATTGCAGGGTGACCTACGTGCCTATCTGAAACATAAAGGAGCTCTAAAGCCATCATCGGCAGTGCGATTTGCACTTGATATTGCTAGGTTGGTTCATGATTTCATGTGCTTATCATTTCTGTATGTATTTTTTGAGGAATATAAATGGAGATACTAATATTTTTATTTCTTTTTCTCATTTTAAGTCAACTCTTCATCTTCAGTTAGTTGAGCATAATCTAATCTCTTACATGAACAAATGCCAGAGGGATGAATTACTTACATGAGCATAAACCAGAAGCCATAATTCACCGTGATCTTGAGCCTTCGTAAGTGTTTAGATGCTTTTTTCAATTTACACTCTCATCTGAATTACGATTATCTTAATATTTGCCAGAATAATCTTTTATGCTTTCTCTATTGTGAATAATAGAAATATCTTGCGGGATGATTCTGGGAATTTGAAGGTTGCAGACTTTGGAGTGAGCAAGTTGTTAAATGTGGCGAAGACTGTTAGAGAAGAAAGATCATTAACACATCTAGGCACTCCTTGTGAGTGTAGCAATATTTCTTTTTGCAGTTATATATTAGTCAATCACAGCCTGGTTGTTCCATTTTAATCTTTGAACTTTTAATGTCACTTTTTATGTTTGATTTACTATATACAGGCAGGTATGTGGCTCCGGAAGTCTTCTGCAATGAGGAGTATGATACCAAAGTGGATGTGTTTTCATTTGCTTTGATTCTACAAGAGGTAAAGGTGGTGCTTACATGTTCAGTTTAATTTCAACAACTTATTTTGGATATTAATTTAAAGGTAAATCTATTATGACTAAACTGAGAAAAATGTTTGTATGCTTAACTTTGTTTATATGCATAAATAATGTGTTGTGGTCAAAGTATACTAATCATGACACTTCCTAGGAGATGGGTTTCTAAATTATTACTACTGCTTTGAACTCTCAAGTATGATTAATTTCCACATATAGTAAGGAATTTTTTACACTCTTTACCACTATTTATCTGGCATCTGTTCTTTGATATGTACATTCTTGTCCATTATAGACATGTTGGTTGGTTTCTTGATGTACCATAAAAGAACCATTGAAGCTTGAGAAACTAGGGACTGTAATTGTTGGTGAAATGAGTTTCTTCAAATTCAGACTGCAAGCTTCCTAAAAATTGTTATTATTACTGCCGCGCCTGACTTGTGTTCCAGATTAATGCTGTTGCCGGCTTCAGCAGTGACTGAACGCACACTACTCAACATACTGGTTGAGATTTGCTATCTAACCTATAGTTGACACTAGAACCAAGTTTCTAGTTTTATGAAGTTGAGATTCATCACTTGTGTAAATGCAATAAACTTTTATGTGCCTTTTAAGTATTTGAAATGATGGTTGTCTTTTGCCTTACTAGGTATTTGTGGCTAAATCCAATGTGTTATCAAAAGTACATTAACGTGTTTGACTCTGTCATTGGCCTTTTTATAGATGATTGAAGGATGCCCTCCTTTTTGTTATAAACAAGATAATGAAGTTCCAAAAGCATATGTGTCTAAGCAGAGACCACCTTTCGGAGCTCCACCAAAATTGTACGTGCATGGATTAAAAGAGTAAGTCTTGTTCTCAATTTATATTTTTTTAGTTGATCTACTTTATTGTGGATTATCATTGATTTGTCTCAAAATCATGCACTGGTCAATGAACTATTTTTTATGGCATAGATTTTCTGGTGCTGGTTGCCTTTGTTTTGCTTTTGGGTAGTAAAACCATTGATATGCTCCATTTAGCACATTAGGTTGGGGTAAATGATAAGCCGAGCTATGCTTCAGAAATTGCTCTACATACTTTCATGCGGAAAAACAAACACAACTTTGATTTTTAGGAAGCATCTTTATGAAGCAACATTGACATAGACACAACTACTACTTATTAGTGGCCGCAATGAGAATCCCCCCATATGACTGTCTGTGTGAGTGAGTCTGTTTGTGTGCACGTGAAAGAATTAAGTTCTTATGTTGCTTTATTACCACAGAAGATTGACTGGATCAAACACACGATTTTCCCACTTGCAGGTTGATTGAGGAATGCTGGAGTGAAAACCCTGCTGACAGACCGACATTTAAAGACATAATTGATCGATTGTTAAATATTCAAAATTATATTGTTAGAAAACGACATTGGAGGGTAAGTTTCTTAAACTTCTACCTCATGATGCATTTTTTTTTCTTTTTGCTCATCTTATTACTTGGCTCACAAAAAGCAATTATTATTTTCTCTGTGACCTCCATATCTGTTCTACTGATTGTGCCAGTCTTTCTGTAAGCTACCAAAATACTTGCTCTTTATAATCACAGAGTTTTACATGAAAATACATACCAAAATACCTGGAGAATTTAAATCAGTTCTATCTAGAAATTTTGTTTTGGTGAAAGTTTGATTTGACATATGTGTTTACTTCATGGTACACTTTCTCATTTCAGATCTAAATAGCAATATGTTGAGACCATGGTTATCTCCTGGAAGCACAAAGAGCATGATATCATGATATTCTTTACCTATAAAATGCTAGATGAAGCAAATTTTGTAAGATTGAACACATTGCAATTAGAAAAAAAAATTGAAGCTTAGAAATACTATCTTTAACTAAAAAGTTCCATGCAGCAAGCAATTTCTATTAGCACATCTGATTGAAGAAATAATTCATTAATAACAGTCTTTTGCATGAATGGATGAAAGCATACATGATGTCTTACACATTCGGAAACTGTATCGAGCCAAACATTTAGGTGCTTGAAAACAAAAAGTGCACTATTAAGAACACAAACATGGACCTGTTGAGGGTACCATTACATACTATCCCACCATACCTCTGGATTTCCTCCTCCAATATGGCTTCATGCTTGTTTTGATGCCGAAAGTGCTATTCTTGTTTAGATTTCAGTAAATTCAGACATCTCAAGAAGCTATTTTCTGTCCTCTTATATTTGTCCATAATACCTGTGTATTTAAGACACTTTACAGAGTCCTAGACCCATTACTTTGGGGGTTGCTCTGATCAAGAATGCTTCAATTTTAGGGTTTTAGTTTCAAAGAAAGCAGTGGGAATCCAAAGTATTTAACTGGTAGCTTTCACTGAATTGTAAATTTCAAGTATCTCTTCTCTCTGAACTAAAACAGCCACCAAAGAACACTTGGCCTTTGTCAGGATCACTACCCAAACCAGAACCGTGTAGAAGTCCATGATAGCTGGCTTAAGTCGATTCACTGAATTCCTGCTTCTATTACAGATATAAGCATCTGCAGGACATAAATGATTGAGTTTCGTTTTCTTTCATTCTGGATGAGATTCAAATTCCTCTCGTTTGACAATTCTGCACCTCATAGTTTCTCTGACAGCTTCAACTAAAGATTTGGTTCCTTCATTTTGTTCTTCTTTACCAGATGGTGCAAGTAAAATGCTTCTCAAATTTCAAGGCAATGTGGAAGAAAGAAAGCACCAGCAGCCATTCGTCACGTTCATCCACTACAAACTTGTGACATTGTTGGATGTTCCAATGAGAGTTGGATCCGAGAATGCTGGTTTGACCATAGGGTGACTTGCAGTGAAATGATACAGAAGTTACAAATTGCCCTGCCCTTTGGAAAACCATATGGAACACATACCGCCGACATTTTTCGATATGGTGGTCACAGGAATTCAACTTGTTATCCTCATCTGGGTTCTCTGGTTTTATATCCATGTGCATATACTGGGATGGTATCACGAGTTTTAATTTCATATAAACTCCCCAATGCTGGCTGCTTTTGTTACTGGATTATCATGGAAGCCAGGTAGCTGCCATATGTGGGCTGTGGTAATATCTGAATAATGTTACTGGAGTATGGTGTATTGGTGTTTCCAGATTTATTGTCTAGATTTACTGTCTAAAGTTATTTTTCTTTTAATCTTTCCCTGCACAAAAAAAAAAAAAAAAAACTGAACGAAAGCAGCATAAAAATTAAACTCTGATAATTTGTTGTGAAGTTATTTGTATCTACTTTTAGAAACCACAAAGGTTGATACCTTCTCTACGCTAAAGTTGTTGACTTTCGATTTATACCCTGAACAAGGATTAAAATATCATACCGTATCAGAGTTTTGACATTCATTCGGTATGGTATAGTATTATATACTGAGTGATATATCGTATATATATATATATATATATATATATATATATATATATATATATATATATATATATATATATATATATATATATATATATATTTGGTGACATTGTCGAAGTGATGTTGCCTCTCTCCTCTCCCCAGGTGGGGCGATGTCGTTGATGCGACGAAAAAGGCGTTGACAACGTTGTCGAGGCGATGTCACGGTGACGTTGTCGAGGCGATGGCACGGTGACGTTGTCGAGGCGATGTCACGGCGACGTCGTCGCCTTACGTATCATCTGGTAAAAATAATATTATTCAAAATTATAATCTTTGTCCTAAAAAAATAGGTAAAATTAAGGTTGACCGTTCAATTATACCCAAAAAGTTATACTTATTCATATTCCGGACAGATTCATAAATGATAAATGTTATCGTCCAAATGATGAAACTAAGGTTGACTTTTGATATTTTTTTTCCAAAAGAGATACTCATCCACGCAATGCATATCTAAATTAAAAAAAAAAGGTTGACTTTTGCTTCTTGTCCGTCCCAAACACGTTTCTAAGAAAATGAAATTTATTCAACACCAAAAAAAAGAGCACACGAGCTCACACGTCTTTACGAAAATACCAAAAATTTCTCACAACTGTTACAGCCACAGCGCGTCACATATTTGTGGCCACCGCGGTCACGCACCACCGCCAGTGCCTCCGCTTCCTCTTTCCGGTGCGCCACCAAACGCTGGTATCCCCTTCCACTCCTCCGTCTCTCTGTCTCTTTGCCCTTTGTTTCTTTCCTCCTCCATCTGCTCTCTTTATCCTGTTTTCCATCCCGCGTTGCGATGGCACGACCGCTGCGGCGCCTTCGCCGGATACTCGGATGATTGTGCATCAAATCAGATCATGAAGTGGGTACTGCGAGGTTAAGTTTCAAGGAGCACCAGAAAGCTCATTATGACGTAAAGCCAAAGAAGTCTTCCGAGTGGGATCCATTGTGGTTGACAAGGATGATGAATTATAGCCAATGTCGAATGCCCGGCACTAAATGACACTAACATCTCATTATACTTGTAGTGCAGAATGGCGTGTGATCTGCTGATCCATTGCATGTCTCCTTGATTCATTCTCAGCTGATGCCAAACATCTCTCTTTCCAGAGAAAGCTGGCAGGCTCGCGGGAATCGAACAAACACGAGACGAGACGAGACGAGACGAACTTGCGAATAAGATGATTGGAACAGTTGGTATCGAGAGATGAAGACATCCAATTTGGTATAGTGTCATTTCCATCACTCTCTATCGTCACTCGACGACAAGAAGAAGCAAAAGGACAGTGAACAATGCGATCGTCTCGAGGAAGAACACAGGCCGTCCAGATGGAGGGAGGGCAATCCATCATCCAGAGCTCAAGTTCTTGACGTAACGAGTTCATTCCCTTTCTCCACAGCTCGGTGGTTTGGAACGAAGGTCTCTTTCCGTGTAAGGTTGTGGCATGGCAGACTTTTGGTGCATGCAGGAGGTAGTCCAGATGCATGGTTCCCCGTATGCGTACAAACATGGACGTTCACGTCGCAACATGTATTTCTTCTTCGATTCATTTGCTCGAAGTTGCTTGAGACAGAGGAAGACACGTCAGGGGAACATCATAACGCCATTTGAAGCTCATCCTCACCAGGGATGCCAACATACGAACAAATCGACTGTGAGCTACGAACCAAACGATCACGTTCGGGTGCAAGATTTCTGGCTTTTCCTTCTTTATAGAGCCTTCGATCACTCCCCTCCTTCGTGCAAGATAGCCCCGCCTCCTTACCCAGAGGAGGCTGATGGAGGAGTTCGATGAAGCTGATGTATTGTGGCCCGACGATGCTCGTGGAGCAGATGAGCTCGCTGAGCAGCAGCATTCCAGGCGGGGATCACGACAGAAGGCGTCCAGCCCCGTCGAGATCCCTTCAAGACCTCGAGCTGCTCATCGTACCATCCGTGACGGTGGAGATGACGCCAAAAGTAGCAGCGGTGATGGTGATGATGATGGCAGCGGTGACCACAGAGTTCCGCCGCACATCATCGTGGCCCGGAGGAAGACGACCTTCTCGGTGTGCGTCGGCGACGGCAGGACGCTCAAGGGACGGGAGCTTTGCCATGTCAGGAACTCGATCCTCCGGATGACCGGATTCCTGGAGAGATGATCCAGGAAAGAGCACGGGAACTGCATGAAGCGCCAGAAGCTAGTAGTGGTGGTCATGGCTGTGAGGTACAGGCCACCCATCTCTTCGCCGCCGTCTCCTTTCTGCTCCTTCTGAGCCCTCCTGTTTCGTCTCCTTCACCGCCCCTCCATCTCCTCCTCAACCAATGGAGACGGAGTTACACTTTTGTCCTAACAAGGCATTAATTGGGCCTATGAAAGCCCAATCTCATCATGGAAACGATGCTGCCTCGGTGACCGGCTATT
The DNA here is from genome assembly GCF_036884655.1 of Musa acuminata AAA Group. Taxonomy (NCBI): domain Eukaryota; kingdom Viridiplantae; phylum Streptophyta; class Magnoliopsida; order Zingiberales; family Musaceae; genus Musa; species Musa acuminata. The sequence goes on along the minus strand of NC_088339.1, from coordinate 26,080,583 downwards.
ACCGGTTTCTCGAATCTTAAAAGCGCAAACGGCTACCCGGACCTTTCAAATTTCCAAATCCCTCTTTGCCTCAGTGATGGCGGCCAACGCTTTCCAGAGCTCTACCCCCATGAAGACCCCCAACCCTAAGAACCATTCCTCCGCCTCCCGGAGAGCTCCGCCGCCCAATCAGATGGACTCCGTCTCCGCCGTCGCGGATTTCAAGTCCCGCTTCGAGGCCTACAACCGCCTCCAGGCGGCCGCCGTCGCCTTCGGCGAGAGGCTCCCCATCCCGGAGATCGTGGCCCTTGGCGGCCAATCTGATGGCAAAAGCTCGCTACTTGAAGCCCTCCTCGGCTTCCGGTTCAACGTGCGGGAGGTCGAGATGGGCACTCGGAGGCCTCTCGTGCTCCAGATGGTTCACGATCCCTCAGCCCTCGAACCCCGCTGCAGATTCCAGGTCATCTACCCAAATCATTATGTCACTCTCTGGGGCTTTGTCCCTTCTCCTCTCGATTTTTCGATCGACTTCTATAAATTAGGGATTTTGACAAGACATCGGTTTCTTTTCTCTGTCAAAATTTCAGCTTAATTTTGTATGAAATGGTAGATTCATCCTTCGACTGATGTGATCGCAGGAAGAGGATTCGGAGGAGTACGGGGGTCCAATTGTTTTGGCTTCTGCGATCGCTGATCTTATAAGATCACGAACAGAGGCGCATCTGAGAAAGCTCCAAGCTTCCGTTTCTTCTAAGCCAATCGTGATGAGAGCCGAATATGCCCATTGCCCTAATCTCACCATCATTGACACCCCTGGCTTTGTTCTTAAGGTGTTGCACTTTTTAGCTGAGTTTAGCTCCCTTTTTCTCATGTAAATTTACTGATTGTCTTCTACTTCTGTCTTCACAGGCAAAGAAAGGCGAGCCAGAGAGTACGCCAACTGAGATTTTGTCAATGGTGAAGTCACTTGCAAGCCCTCCTCATCGTCTTCTCCTGTTCCTCCAGCAGAGCAGTGTGGAATGGTGTTCTTCGCTTTGGTTAGATGCAATTCGTGAGATTGATCCCACTTTCAAACGCACAATGATAGTCGTCTCCAAGTTCGATAACCGGTTGAAGGTATCCGCTATGCGCTTATCTGCAAGAGCGGCATCAGCTAATTTTATGTACTAAATTATCATATCCGTGCAGGAATTTACTGAACGGTGGGAAGTGGACAACTATTTGAGCGCCAATGGTTATCTTGGTGAGAACATTCGCCCATATTTTGTGGCACTGCCCAAGGACCGAGGCAGCGTCTCAAACGAGGAATTTCGCAGACAGATTTCTCAGGTAGACGCAGAAGTACTGCGTCATTTGCGTGATAGTGTCAATGGAGGATTCGATGAGGAAAAGTATGGACCATATGTTGGATTTAGTTGTCTCAGACAATACTTGGAATCTGAGCTTCAAAGGAGATACAAGGAAGCAGCTCCTGCAACACTTGCCCTGTTAGAACAGCGTTGTAATGAAGTCTCCATCGAATTAGCTCGGGTGGAATCTAAGTTACAGGCAACCTCTGACGTTTGCCATCTTCGGAGGTCAGCCATGTTGCACGTAGCCTCTATTTGCAGTCATATGGTATCCATGCATCTGAACCTTCGTTTTTGCTTGTTCTTTGTTTCTTGTCGTATTGCTTTCGAGTCTCAAGTACCCTTGTATGGTCTGTAGGTGGCACTAATTGATGGAGCATCAGATCCTGCTCCTGAAGAGTGGGGTAAAACCACTGACGAAGAGCAGTCAGATAGTGGCATTGGCAGCTGGCCGGGAGTCACCGTGGCCGTGAAGCCTCCCAATCACACCCTTAAACTCTATGGTGGAGCAGCATTTGAGAGAGCAATGCATGAATTCCAATGTGCTACATACTCCATCGAGTGCCCACTGGTTTCTAGAGAAAAGGTAAAATTAATTTTATTTGCTGAATTCTGTTCGTAGAAGCTCATTACGGACTTGCATCATTGCGGCAGGTCGCAAATATACTGCTCGCTCATGCCGGCAGAGGAGGGGGTGGAGGCTTAACCGAGGCAGCTGCTGAAATAGCACGCGCAGCAGCACGAGCATGGCTTGCTCCTCTTCTTGATGCTGCGTGCGAACGACTCTCCTTTGTTCTCAAGAGCCTTTTTGACTTGGCTTTGGAGCGCAATCGAAGCCATGACTCCGACTGTATGTATCAAATTTACATGCTTGAAAAGTTTGTAGTATGAGACATCGTCTTTATGTTTGGATCATCTATGCTCTGTTCTTCTGTTGGACTGGTTTATTCGTGCTAAATTGGTATCCCACTGATGTCTATGTTGGTTCAGATTGGAGGAAAACTGGTGATATGGATGGGTATATCGGATTTCATGCTGCTCTAAGGCGTTCTTACAACAACTTCATCCAGGATCTCTCCAAGCAATGCAAGGAAATAGTGCAACATCATCTCAGTTCAGTGACCAGCCCATACTCCCAAGTGTGCTATGAAAATGATCTTGTAGGTGATGTTGGCAGATTTAACCAGCTCTCTGCCACCTCATTTGTTCTGGACCTGTCAGATGCAAAGGATGAAATGGTTGCAGATCAAGAGAACATACCACCCAAGGATCAACAGCATTCAACACCTGGTAAAGCAACTGAAGCAAAGGATGCTCTTAGGGAAAGCCAAATGACAGTTCCTGAGACGCCTTCACCTGATCAGCCACAAGAGGTTTATGGGGTCAAGAAGGATACTGTGAACTTGATGGATATTGGAGGAAGAAAACGGCAAGCGAGAATTATAACTTCTGGAAGAAATTTGGAAGCTAACAGGAACCAAAACACTAGCATTTTGTTTGGTGCAGGTAATAAGGGCTCAAGAACAGGATCATCATATGCTGAGATCTGTTCTATGTCAGCTCAACATTTTGCCAGGATACGTCAGGTCCTCATCGAGAGAAACATTCCATCAGCCTTGAGTGCTGGATTCCTGACTCCCTGGTGGGTTTTCATGCCTATTCTCCTTAGCTATCTCATGAATATATATTTCCTGTTCGCTTTCCTTTCATCATCCATGTGATGAAGCGTTCGGCTGCTGTTTTGATCTATCATGTGACCTACCGTAACATTCTTTCGAATGATGCAGTCGCGAGAGGCTGTTCGTTGCTCTTGGCCTTCAGCTGTTCGCCGTGAATGATGAGAAGTTCATGGACATGTTTGTGGCGCCGGGTGCGATCGATGTCCTTCAAGGCGAGAGGCAGTCACTAAACAAGCGCCAAAAGGTCTTGCAATCTTGTTTGAACGAGTTCAAGAACATCGCCCGGGCACTCTGAGTGCAATTCTCGCTGGCGCTGAAGCTGCTTTGGATTTGGAAGATGATTCCCTGCCGATGGAAAAGGCATCTCTGAAGATGCAATCGAAATATCACTGTCAATTTCTTTATGACAGGTTTGCGATCTTCTAGTTTTCTGATTGATTGGGACATTGTCTTTCTTGACAAACCACATGAGTCCATTTCATTTTAGAAAGAAAACAAACAAATCAATAGTCAAATTTGCTCTGCATACTCGTTTGTTATTATCGACGTGCTTTTGATGTTAAGGACGAAGGAGATGCTTGATCGCATAGTTACTCGTATTGTTATCATCGAAAATACAAGTCTCTCACCTCATCTTTCTTCTTGTACTTATTGTTTTCTTAGTTTTCCATTTATTCAGGTAAAACCAATGCAATATTTGAAATGACAAACTCCGCCTTTGTCTCTTCTCTCGTCTCTCTTTTCCTTTTATACGCATTGTTTTCTGAATTTTCATGCAGGCAATGAACGAGTGTAGCATCCCAAAACGAGGTGCCAGTCGTCAGGCCCCGTCGACGAGAGTTTCATCCTCGACCCGGCCGATCTCACCGCCAGCCAACGCCTTCTTCCCTTGTTGAGACCGGTCCGGCGAAGGAACCGAGCGCCGGTAGCAACATAGCATTCGGCCCAGCGATCAACGGTTTCGTTCTCGAGCCGTTATATCTCGGGATGACATGGCCCATCTCGCGGACGGCTCTGATTAACCTATATATCTAATCTTCGTAGTCTTGACGAGGATAATAATTATGATAAGACTCGGCTGACGTCAGCCGACGCCTCATGCCTCGATCGGCGCGATTGCACTCGGTCAATCGAACCGGAACGCTGGCCGAGGCGCATTAACGCCCATTCAGGCTCGGTTCTTTACGCCACGCCAACGCCCATGTCAGACACTATCAGCCTGCCTCCTACAGGCGAGCACATCGAACAACAGTAAACTTCCCTATAAATACTCTCTCGTTCAGCAGAGGAGAGGGGGAAAAAAACTCTTCTTCATCTAAAATCCCTTCTACATCTGCTAACTTGGTCGTCGGAGGGGTCGGGCCGAGCACTCCGACCCGACCTTTGTACAGGTGCGAAGCCGAGGGTCCTCGTCGGACGCGCGGACGAGGAGTTCTTATTCGGAGGAAACGGCGACCCCGTCCCGATCGGACCATCGCACCAGACCGACCCCACGGGCTCGAGGAATGCCCCGGAGAGATCCTCTTCGTCCGGACCCGAACCGAGCCGCGTTGGCCCCGAGGCCACGGCTCAAGGTTGTTTATACTAACAGATTGGCGCTAGAAGGAGGGCCCGGAATGTCGGGTGATCACCCGAGCGGCTCAGATGAGCACGCGGTTGAGATGTCACGCCCGATCGAAGCCTCGGGGGAACATCCCCCGCACGGAGACCATCGTGACGAACGCCCCGCCACGACCTCCGAACGATATTGGTGAATATTCAACGACCCGGGCTTATCGCCACCCGACGGTGCCCCAGCCGACTCAACGCCCGTGTCACCCGAGGCCTTTCAGGACCTCGCTCGTCAAGTCCGAGCTCTGATGGAAATGGTGCAAACCATTATCCCGCTCGTTTCGCAGCCGGCGCACCCGCCCGCGATCGAACCATTACGACAACGCAAGGCGCCCGTTCGGGCCCACATGACACTATCGGAGCCCCCCACTTCGCCTCGAGTCCGATCGACGCCACTCGGGGATCCAGTGATGACAAACCCGAGCGGCCGCCCGGAACCCGAGGTACTCTCTTCGGACTCCCTGCGGGCCCAATTGCGCTTCGTCAACTAGCGACTCAACGAGGTGCAGGAAGAGGTTTGCAGGTCCAAGGGAGAGCTCGGGGAGGACGCACATTGAGGGTCTCCCTTCTCACCCGAGATACGGGATCTGACAGTCCCCCCGGACTTCCAGCTCCCCTCTCTGGACGCTTACCATGGCTCCACCGACCCAGTGGACCATGTAGTTGCTTTTCGCGCCCAAATGGCGCTATACGGAACCTCTGATGCCCTGATGTGCAGAGCGTTTCCTACCACTCTAAGAAGGCCGGCCCACGCGTGGTATGGCAGCTTGAAGATTGGAACGATTGCTTCCTTCAGCCAGCTCGCCAATGACTTCGAGCTCCACTTCGTAGCCTATGCACGGCCAAAGCCCTCCGCGGCACTACTCCTCGGACTCAAACAAAGGGAGGATGAGCCCCTCTCACATTTTGTGGATCGCTTTGCCAAGTAAATCCGGGGCTTGCCGGACACTCACCCCTCTCTGTTAGTGCAGGCGGTTATGATAGGCCTGCGACCTTCCAAATTCCTCTGGTCCCTCGCGGAGCGACCTCCCACTATGGTGCCAGAGATGCTCCAACAGGGTAACTGGTACATCGCAGCGGAGGCCTGAGCGGTCGTGAGGAGAAGGGATGACCTTCGACCGCGGGCTCCACAAGAGAGGCCAAGCATCCGCGATGGCTACCCGATGTAGTCCTCATGAAAAGAAATCTAAGCCCTGCCTCAGTCTCTTTTGAGCGAAGGTTCAGTATCTGCCTGACCCCCTCTCGGCTCGCGGTTGGCCCCGACTTAAACCCTTCTGAATCTAAACGGCTCGGTCGTAGACTACTCGAGTCTACTTCAGCGCGGCCTGCCCGCCTGAGTCGTATCCCACGGCCCGAGCCACGTCCCTCGGCCATAGACCGCCCGAGCCACACCCCTCGGCCATGTTGCCCGAGACCACGCCTGCGCGACCTGTCCTCCTGCGTCGTGCTATTCGGTCGCATGATGGCCGAGACACACCTGCGCGGCCTGCCCGCCTACGTCGTGCTACTCGGCCGCATGATGCCCGAGACCACACCTGCGCGGCCTGCCCGCCTGCGTCGTGTTCCTCGGCTTCATGCCCCTGAGACACACCTGCGCGGCTAGCCCGCCTGCGTCGTGTTCCTCGACTTCATGCCCCCGAGACACACCTGCGCGGCTAGCCCGCTTGTGTCGTGCTCCTCGGCTCCATGCCTCCCGAGACACACATGCACGGCCAGCCCACCTGTGTCGTGCTCCTCGGCTCCACGCCTCCCGAGACACACATGCGCGCCCAGCCCGCCTGTGTCGTGCTCTTCGGCTTCATGTCCCCAAGACACACTAGCGCGGCCAATCCATCTGAAAGCTAAAGCCATGCCTCGGACTCCCGTTACAACGACCGACACATAGCTTCTTTCCGGGGGGGAATATGATGAGGATAATAATTATGATAAGACTCGGCTGACATCAGTCGACGCCTCACGCCTCGATCGGCGCGACTGCACTCGGTCAACCGAACCGGAACACCGGCCGAGGCGCATTAACGCCCACTCAGGCTCGGTTCTTCACGCCACACCAACGCCCATGTCAGACGCTATCAGCCTGCCTCCTACAGGCGAGCACATCGAACAACAGTAAGCTTCCTTATAAATACCCTCTCGTTCATTAGAGGAGAGGGGGAAAAAAACTCTTCTTCATCTAAAATCTCCTCTGCATCTGCTAACTTGATCGTCGGAGGGGTCGGGCCGAGCACTCCGACCCGACCTTTGTGCAGGTGCGAAGCCGAGGGTCCCCGCCGGACGCGTGGACGAGGAGTTCCTGTCCGGAGGAAACGGCGACCCCGTCCCGATCAGACCATCGCACCAGAACGACCCCACGGGCTCGAGGAACGCCCCGGAGAGATCTCCTTCGTCCGGACCCGAACCGAGCCGCGTCGGCCCCGAGGCCACGGCTCAAGGTTGTTTATGATAGAAGATAAGATTTCCCCAACTTGATAGAAGATAAGATTTCCCCAACTATATGAGGAAATTTCTCTATTCTGTTTATTCTGGGAAATCCTTCCTCCTAATCTGTATAAATAGGAGAGGGAACATGTTAATATATTTAAGCTAAAGTTATTTCATTTCTACAATAAAGCTTCTTCAATTATTGTTCTTATCTTCTATTATTTCTATCATGGTATCAGAGCAGTGAGAAAAGCGAAGCTTCGCTCTTGCCTTTGGCTAGCGACCAATGCAGCTGAGAAAAGCGAAGCTTCGCTCTTGCCTTCGGCCAGCGACCAACGTCGCTATAGTCACATTCCTGAGAGGCTCCACGGCCAATCCTCATCTTCCTCACCGCGGTAGTCTTCGCTGATCCGCCAACAGTTGGCGGACTTAAGGAGAACGAAGGGCGAACGTAAGAAGAACGAAGGGAACGCCTGTACCCTCACAGCAACAACAATCGCAGCAACAATAGCGATCTGCTCTTGCTCTACTCACGAAGCCTCTCGCTTTAAATCATTATTTGCATCGATTCAAGATTGGTATCCTTATCAGGAGCACATCTTGCAGGGGCATGATAGAAGATAAGATTTCCCCAACTTGATAGAAGATAAGATTTCCCCAACTATATGAGGAAATTTCTCTATTCTGTTTATTCTGTTAAGGGAAATCCTTCCTGTTTCATTTCTACAATAAAGCTTCTTCAATTATTATTCTTATCTTCTATTATTTCTATCCGTTTACACTAACTAAGTCCAATGGGCTGTTTAATGGGCCACTGATTGCATTAGTCAATGCCGTTCTATGCACGCCGATTGATCATATGTTTACGGTGGTGATATCACATGGGTTAGACAAGTTTGAAGTTAATCTGGATTACAGGCTATGGCCAATGGATTGGCCTCTCTCCTTTCGCATTTATTTTAGCTACACAGTGTGCCGCCCCGATGGCGGCGCATCATGTCGCGACCTGAGTTCGCCTGAAGAAGGAAAAATGTCCTATCTACACTGGTTCTGAGTAAACTTCTTCGATCGGACGATCACGTCCATGAGCGCAGCGAGCCGCTCAGCCCCGGGCCCGGGCTGGAGTCGCGTGGGATCACCGATCTCCGTGCACAGGGGTGCGCCTGCACACCATCCTCCAGGGACGAAGCTTCCTTTTGCCCTGCCGAGAAGCTCCGCGTCGATCTGGTCCAGCACCGGGTCGTCCCGTTTGAACTTGCGGGCGAAGGGGGCGTTGCTGCCGATCATTTTGGGCAAGTCGTCCATGGAGAGGGTGTGAGGGTGCTGCTTCGGGGGCACGTCCCACGAGATGTAGTGCAGGTCGTGGTTGGCGACGGTGACCGAGAACTCGGGTGCGTTGCAGATCACCGTCTGGAAGTAGCCTTCGGGGGACGAGACGAAGTTGGTATAGTACATGAGGAGAATTCTTGGCAGGTTGTCCCATCCCCACACACAGAACTCCGCGAATTCTCGAGTCAGAGCCACCCATGCAGAGCCTGTCGAGAGAACAAAAAAGATGAACTCGTACATCCATCACCCGATCGTAGATTCAAAGCCGTGGCGAGAGGCGTAACCTGTGAACAGCTTGAATGCAGTCGGTACCTCTCTTTTCTGACTCACCCAAAACACATCGGTCTTGCGAGTCATGTACAGCCCAGGATCTACCATCAAAGGTTTTGCTCTCTGGCCCCTGTAAACGCAATCTTCAGAATTAGGAGAAGACAGAGAAATGATTTGACCCAAAATATTCGGTGATGCTGCTACTAACTCTTTCCAGCCCAATCTGCTCGTGTGCTCGACAAAGCTTATGTTCCTCGGCAGCGACGAGAAAACATGCAGTATGTCTGCAGTCAGAATCAAGAAACAGTGAAGAACAGAGATGAGAGAGATCACGAAAGAGAATGAGCGGGCTGGCTCACCATCTTGTGTGACGAGAGGGTAATCCGAGGCACTGAGATTGATGAACCAGTCCCACTCCTTGCTCTCCTTGAGAAGTATAGCACAGGCATGAAGTGTGCTGGCCACCATCGTCGGTCCTCGGTAAGTAACCATGTTAGCCTTCTCGACGACGTGCACGTTGCCGACGGTGGATAACACGGTATCGTTGGCGACGCGCAAAGCCAGCTCCAGCCTCTCGCTCGCCGGAGACTCCAAGTCCAGGTGGACGACGTAGATATTGCGAGGATGATACAGCGCCCGCAGCGTGCGCCACAGCCGGTCCAAGTCGCCCTTGGATCCGGAGATCAAATAGGCCAGCCGGGGAATCCGGGAACCTACAGGCGGGGGAGCGGCGGACGCTAACTGCGACTCGACGAAGGCGGGGCCGGTCCTGTTCGCGGACGGCACGGTAGGGAAGATCCAGAACATGGTCTGGAAGGAGGAGATGATGCTCATGTTGGAGGAGGTGACCGCGAGGACGATGACGACGATCGAGCACAGCAGCAAGGGCCACATCCATCTTCTCTCCATGGAAAGGGGAACAAGAGGAGCCGCCTTGGCTCTCAGCTCCATGACATCTCAGCTACAGGATGCAAACGCGACCGTACAAAGTAGAGGGAAGAAGGTGCGTTCTAAAGCTGGTAAATCAGCGATCTATCAGGGAGAAGAGTGATCGCCATGGATTAGCTATATATCGTAAGGGGAAGGATAAAGAAAGGTGGTCATCAAGAAAGCGTGGAGGGCTCTCGAGAATCCCAAGTCGAAAGGCAACCAAACACAACGAGAACAACACCTGAAATAGAGTAAGCCGAGAGGAAACCAAAGAAGGAAAGAACAACGTAGATCGCACACACGCAAGAACAGGAACTTGTTGGAGAAATAAAAAAGGAAAATAAATTGGTAGATTTGTTTTTGTTTTTGTTTCCATGGCTACAGAGAGAAAACGAGGGCACATAATTCGGAGAACGGATGGTATTCAATTAATGGCAGCAAAGAGAAAGAAGGAAACACTCGCATTCGATCCGCCCGAGACGGCAGCCGCGAGGCAGAAACCCCGTCACACATTCCGTACTTGGTTCACGTACACCCCTCTCGCTCTCTCTCTCTCTCTCTCTCTCTCTCTCTCTCTCTCTTCCATTGCATGCTTTCCTGATGTGCTCGAAATGATGTCGTCCCGTCCTTGCAAGCTCAAATGTTGCTGTAGACGGGAAAATTAGTCCGCATGAAGGGATTTACGGGTAAATTTCTATCAGGATTTATTGAGTGAGTCGCGAGCATGAGCGACATACCGAGTTTGGGCACATAATTGCATGCCCATTTGTGCTGGTTATGAATGGCAATACAATACAACACTTACTATACCCAAATTTTCGGAAAGTCAATAATGTCAACCATCGGATTTAAGAATTTGGATAAAAGGATTAAGTATTTGAGTCGTACTTGTCATTTCATTATCAATGACGATGAAATCGGATCAAACTCTTTGATACCTATTGATGAATAGAACTTGCAATGATGTGCTCTCGAGATCACCTCACTTCTGTTCTTTCGTAAAACAAAATAAAGCACAGAGAGATCTATTTCTTATCTCGAAGAACACGGATCTCTGACGAGCCCATTTGAGCTCCGTCATGATCGGTGATTTCTGATGCAAAAATGAAAAAAACCATTCGATGTTAATTCTTATCAAATACTCACAAATTAATGGATGATGAGCAAAATGGTATACATTTTTTTTTGGGTCTAAAGAAAGAACAATTATAAATAAAAAGGTCGGATTAAACCTTTCCCGTTCTCATCATCGTGAACCAACAAATCTAGATCAAGAGGTTAAACCTCTTGCTAATCACAATCAAAACTCTTAACTCCTTGTAAAATTGGCAAGCCAATTGGCTGGACGATTGCTCTCACGCCATACATAGTGAGGGCATGCCCAATAAAACATGCTTTAGGCCTTAATATCGTTTCATATGAGACTCATATTGATACGTTATTTATGAAACTGTCATCCAAAACCTTATTTTATTATGCTTATTTCGAGCACATTAGAATATTAAGTAATCACGTTCACACGAGAGGTTGTGTGTGGAATCATAAGCCATTAACTAGGATATCGATTTTGTTTATATTTGCATGTATATATCTTACATATTTGTCTATATCTCAAATGAATAAATGTAAGAGTAATTCCCTCTTACATATTTGTTAGGAATGAGTCACACTAAGAGGAGGTGTGGGTGAATTAGTGCAGTGGATAAAATTATATTGGTTCAAAAATTCGTCGTACGATAAAAATCAATTTCGTAAATGATGTAAACTTGAAACACATTCGTAAGAGTATGCAACTAAAGTAATTATGAAGTATAGTAGTTTGCAACAAATGTAAATAGCAAAGCATAAATGTAAACTAGATTTTATAGTGGTTCGATCGTCGTGATCTATATCCATTTTGTCGTCGATTCTTCTTCCATCGAGACCACCGACATCCACTAATGATTTTTCTTCAATGGGCGAATATCAACTACTCTTACAACTCGATTCTCCTTTTGATAGATTCATGAGAGAACCTTTATAACCCCCTTCACTTCTCTCTTAAACAAGACTAATACTTAGAATTTGAGATGAATCCACACAATATTACAATAGTGTTTTCTTTTCTTTTTGCTCTCAGTTGTGTATATGTTAACCAAGGATGAGAGGAGTATTTATAAGCCTCAAGTTGATTCAAACTTAAAGCATAAAAAGATCTATTATAATATATTATGATTGTTTAACTTGGAGAATGATTCGGAGTCGTAATTTTTTTTCTAAGAATGTCATGTCTTCGTAAGTGTAATCAAATCAAACTAGTTGGAAATAATGAAAAAGTGATATGAGTGATATGTTTTACAGTTGCATACTTATCTTATTTTTAGGAATTCCGTGGGGGGAAACCCAGAATCCGAAACTTCCGACTTTGAGGAGGAAGAGGAAGAGACAAACACTGGGAAAAAAAAAGACGAGGAGAAAAAAAAAAAGAGAGGAAGATGAACGGATAACAATATCAGAAATTTGGGATAGCATTATATTTGCTCAAGCAATAAGAGGTTTGATGCTGATAACCCAATCTTTTTTTAGAAAAAACATTGTATTGCCTTCATTGATAATAGCTAAAAATATTGGACGTATGTTATTATTCCAATTCCCCGAGTGGTATGAGGATTTGAAGGAATGGAATAGAGAAATACAAGTTAAATGCACCTATAATGGTGTTCCATTATCAGAAACAGAATTTCCCAAAGATTGGTTAACAGATGGTATTCAGATAAAGATTTTATTTCCTTTTCGTTTAAAACCTTGGCGAAGATCTAAAATACGATCTCATCATGGAGATCCAATGAAAAAAAAAGGAAAAAAAGAAAACTTTTGTTTTTTAACAGTTTGGGGAATGGAAACGGAACTCCCTTTTGGTTCTCCCGAAAGCAACCTTCTTTTTTTGAACCCATATATAAGGAACTCAAAAAAAAATTAGAAAAGTAAAAAAGAACTCTCTAAAAGTTTCAAAAGAAAAAACAAGATGGGTCATCAAAATAGTTCTAGTTCTAAAACGAGTTCTAAAACGAATAGTTCTAGTTCTAAAACGAACAGTTCTAGTTCTAAAACGAATAATGAAGAAACTTGAAAAAGTGAACCAAATTTCTTTATTTGAATTGAGGAAGGGAAAAGTACATGAACCAAATGAAAATGCAAAAGATTCAAAAAATAATAATCAGATTATTCACGAATCGACCATTCAAATTCGATCTATGAATTGGACAAATTATTTACTCATAGAAAAAAAAAAGAAAGATCTTGCTGATAAGACAATCACAATAAGGAATCAAATAGAAGGAATCACAAAAGACAAGAAGAAAATAGTTCTAGCCTACCATGATAAAAGACCGGAATTACAAAAACATATTTGGCAGATACTTCAAAGAAAAAATACCCGATTAATACGCAAATCACATTATTTTATGAAATCTTTCATTGAAAAAATATACATAGATATCTTGCAATGTATGGTTACCATTTCTAAGGTTAATGCACAAACTTAAAAAAAAAACAATTATCAATGAATCCATTTACAACGATGAAAGAAATCAAGAAGGAATTGATGAAACAAATCAACATACAATGAACTTTATTTCGACTATAAAAAAGTCTTTTTCTAATCTTAATATTAGAAATGATTTAAACACTTATCACGACTTATCTTCCTTGTCCCAAGCATATGTATTTTACAAATTGTCACAAACTCAATTATTTAACAACCATCACCTGAGATTTGTACTTCAATATCACGATCACGGGACCTATCCTTTTATTAAAGACAAGATAAAGTATTATTGTATGACACGAGGAATATTTGATTCCAAATCAAGGTTTGATTCCAAATCAGGGCATAAGAAAATTAATAAGTCTGGAATGAATAAATGGAAAAACTGGTTAAAGGGTCATTATCAATATAATTTTTCTCGGAGCAAATGGTCTCGATTAGTACCGAAAAAATGGCGAAACATAGTCAATCAATGTTGTACTATTCAAAATAAAGAATCAATGAAATTGTATTCATATAAAAAAGAAAAAGACCGATTAATTCATTACATGAATGAAAATTTTTATGCAGTGGATTTATCGACGAGTCAAAAAGAAAAATTTAAAAAACACTACATATGATCTTTTATCATATGAATATATAAATTATGGGGATAGTAAGGACTCATACACACTGAAACCCGAATCGTTTTATGTATTGCTAAATATGACTATTGATCATTACCTAAAAAAAGGATATTTTATTGATACCCATAAAAATCTAGATAGAAAATATTTGGATTATAAAATTCTTCATTTTTGTCTTAGAAACAGAAAATTTTTATAGTGCAACTAAGGGCCATAGGAAGAATCAAAAGTATAATTATGAATTTACGATTTATTGCATAAGTTGCTCTAAATCTAGTAATTATATTCTACATATTGATAGTCGATATTCAAATATTAAAAATCAAAATATCGACATGTATTGTGAGTTGACGACTATTCTCATGTTACTGAGATATCGATCAAATGTTGATCTGGATATCATCACCAAATTCGGACAAATTCACCATGCCTGCCAATGCGTCTATTGTTACCTGTTGGCGTTCATTCGAAGGGACCATCAAAGTGTCGGTCCCTTTCATCGTTTGCTGCACAAAAGCCACAGACAGAACCGTCCAAAAGAGTCTCAATCGTGAACTCCTCCGTCCACCTCTCATCTCCTGATGGAGAGCTATCGCGGATGGTTGAAACACGGAGGCTGATAGGGCATATTTCAGTACCACTTACGTGGCAACGACTAGTAGCCACCTCAAGACTGACATGGCACATTTGTGCCATCGTGGCACTTGGGATTGTACGGGAAAACATCGTTTGACATTGAACCATCTGCGACAGTACAAGATGGCACCACACTGTCACGGACAAACTTCTAAACAAGGTGTTTGATGTAATGCTTATATTTGTCCGTGTCTATTGGCATGTTCATGCCTTGTATAGTATGTAAAGGGGCGGCCGAAGGCTTAATAGTCCCATTTTAGTTGGGTTGGTGGCCTCTTTAGGCTTGTAAATAAAGGTTGTGTCATGTGGACACGTGTGAGAGCTTTTCGGTCTGTAATGGACCATTTTACCCTTTGTTGTGCCACTGTTCAGAGCTTGTAAAGTCTGTTTGTAATTTGTTTTGTCTATGAAGTGTTTTTCGGACATGTTTGCTTGTGGATCCCGTTTGAGGCGTTCTCTTTAACCCGTTGTTGGTCCTAAGGGACAATGGGAGGCTTCGGGGAGGCTGACCTTTGCGGACGGACGCGCAAGGGTGCCGCACGACTTAGGCAAAACCAGCTAAGTCTGTGTCATATGTGCTAGTCATAGGTGCCCAGCAAGCCAATCACGTGAGTGATGGCACGTGTGACTTGATACATAATCTTTTTGCTTATTATATTTTGGCGTATATCACTTTATAACAATTGCATATGTGCATATATATATTGTGATGTCCTTGGATTTGTGCAATGGGAATCGGATCATGATGAGATCACGATAATGAGATCGATTCACCTTTAAACACATATCCTAAATAATCCCGGTCATAGGTTACTCGAGAAGGACATCGTGATAACCGGATAGACTGGTGTGCTGTATACCCGTCCATATGATGGATGCAGCTGGTCTCATAGCTGCTCGTGTAGGGACACTAGGGATACAGTACAGGTGCTCATTGGAGAATGAGTTCACTGATTGATCCGCTTACGGAATGCTGGATGGTTGATGATGCCTTATTGTCAGACAGCGATTCCATAGTCCTAGTGGTGTATCTGGTCCTTAGACTTGAGACACCAAGGATGTCCTGTATGAGTGCTCCACTCTTTGATACCAGACTTATAGGTTTGACTGTTCTCAGATCTAGTACAGCTGGTCATTGGGAGTGGTAGTCGACCTTACGAGGGCTATTGAGTGTCGACAGAGGATCATCCACTCTCGGCGTCATGAGAGGAATATCCTATGTGTTCTTGCTCAGACAAATCCCTGGCCAGGGTCATTCGGGTTGAGAGAGAAAGAGTTCTCCGGGAGAATCCGATTAGAGCGAGACTCGAGTAGAAACCGTATGGGTCTGACAGCACCATGCTCGATATACGGTCTTTGGGATATTAGATGGATGAGGGACTATAGGTACATGGTAACTGAGGACAGACAGGTCCAATGGATTGGATTCCCCTGTATCGTCTGGGGACTACGGCGTAGTGGCCTAGTACTTCCGTAGTCGATGAGTCGAGTGAATTATTACAGAGATAATAATTCACTAAGTTAGAAGGAGTTCTGACAGGTATGACTCACGGCCAGCTCGATATTGGGCCTAGAGGGTCACACACATATGGTAGGCATTGCGATGAGTAGAGGTTCGGATATGAGATATCCGACGGAGCCCTTGTCTTATTGGATGCAGATCCAATACCCACTAGGGAAAGGACCCATTAGGGTTTTGACACGGGATCTCTATAAATAGGAGGGATTCACAGCCTCATAGGCTAGAGTCTTTGCTTGCCCTTCCTATTCTCCTCTCCCTCTCCACCTCAGAGTAGGCCTGGAGTTTTGAGGAGCGTCGTCGCAACCCTGCTGTGTGGATCACCGCTAGAGAGGAGGACGCTTGACCTCCTTCACCCTCTCCTAAGGATCTGCAAGGAAACAGGGATATACGATCTCCCTAGGTAACACAATCTCTATACGCAGTTTTGTGTTTTTGCGGATTTTTGCGCACCAATCTTCGCACGACGACGAACATCTTTTTGGGAATCGGGGATTTTTGTTTTCTTGTTCTTCCGCTGCGCATATGATGTCGCCCCCCATGATTTCCCAACAGTGGTATCAGAGCCAGGTTGTTCGTGCGAATGATTGGTTTTGAACTGCGTGTATTGTGTTTAGGAAGAAAATTGACGTCAAAATCGTTGACGCAAAAGCGAGGAAGGGCAGCAACAGTTGCTACCCTCGATCTGCATGCCTGCAGCCACCTGCAGCGGCAGCCGCAGTCGCAGCCAGGCAGCACAGCGCCGGCGCATGCGCAAGCGCTGTGCCTGCAGCAGCCGGCCGGCGGCCTGCTTGAAGCAGGCTTCGGCCGGCGGGGCTGGCAGCGTGGGCTGAGGCACCGCAGGGCAGAGCCGCGGGCAGAGGCGCCGCGGGGCAGCAGCGCGGGCTGAGGCACCGCAGGGCAGCGGCGCCTGTGGCCGCTGCTCCCACGGGCAAAAACCCCGCAGGGGCGGCCGCCAGCGAGGCAGCACCGCCTGCGGGCGCTGCCTCGCCGGCAGAACTGCCCGCGGAGGTGGCGACGCCCGCAGGCGAGGGCAGCGCCCCGCCCCTCGCCGCACAGGCCGCCGCCGGCAGGGTGGCGGCGGCGGCAGCAGCGAAAAGGGGAAAGGGCATTAGGGTTTTCTGGGAAAAAGACAGTTTTGCCCCTCGGAATTTGAGAAATTCCAGTTTCTGTCTTTTGTCCAAATTACGAAAATACCCTTAGGAATTGAGAAATTCCCTACATGTCCCTGATTTCAGAAAAATATTAATTAATTAAAAGGTTTAGTTGATTATTATTTTTATTATTATCTAGTAGTCCTACATGATGATGATTATTTATACATGTGATGTATGATGTGTGGACGGATGATCATGGACCGTGTGATGTGTGTACTTGTGATTATTATTATTGAGGTCTGCGAACCTCCATTATATTTCTCGTTTATTGTCGGGCCTGCGTGCCTATGATTAAGTTGTAATCACATGAGGAGGCGCAGCGGGAGCGTGGATGCGACAGCAGGACCCACGAGACGGACGATCGTGATGCATGGAGATGCATCAAGATGTCGACGAAACCGACGAGGACGAGATGGACGATCACAGGGCATGGAGATGCACCGTTGCACACATAGATCTTGATGTGAGTGATTAGGCCTACTGGCTCGGGCCTAATCATATTAGGTTGTGGTCCATGATCATCTGATGTGATTGATTATACACATACTAGATATGTATATATATTTGCATGCGATGTAGATATATATTAAATATGTATATGTGTGACATGTCATATTAGGAGACCAAATTATAGAAACATCTCTCGATAATATTAAGTCGGTAAACGTGAGGCAATTAGATTGACCCACGTGGCCTTCCATCGTTATGAGTAGGAACCGAATCCCGGTGTAGGTTGAGTTGGTCGAGTCCCTCGAGACTCACCTATATCGCGATTCGCTATCTTGCTTACGACATAGAGATGTCACCGGTGACCTGAGGACATGGTATGCTTGGTCGAGTCCCTCGAGGGTATATCATCAAATCAGACTCATCTTGTAACGAAGGTGTTGACTTAACCGAGCATCATGGTTGGTCGAGTCCCTCGAGGCCATGGTGATTCGGAGGCTGAACAGGACGGGAATCACAAGGAGTTGTGATCGGTAAGAGTTGCCTACCTTTTAGGCTTAGTGTGATTGGTCGAGTCCCTCGAGGTTACACTAAGACGCTGATTGGATCCTGATCCCCACTAGAAGTCTGCCGGAGACTTCCGTTTCACGTGCTGAGGGTGTCGCGTGACTCGTTAGTAAAATAGTGGGAGCATATTAAGATAGAAGTCCATATCTTGATAGTTTATCTCTTGCAAAATCTGCATGTTATTCATTTTTGCTACATCTTTATTTTCAGAAAATGTCGCTTTCAAATCCCTTACGTGGCATACTTGATGTCAACCGCCTCACTGGTCCAAATTATACGGATTGGCTCCGTAACTTGAGAATTGTTCTCACAGCGGAGAAAATCGTGTACGTCCTTGATACAGTGATGCCTACGCCCGAAGAAGGGGCAAGCGAGGATGAGATCGCTCGCTACGTGAAGTACATTGATGACTCCACTCTTGCTCAGTGCTATATGTTGGGCTCTATGACTCCAGAGTTACAGAGACAACATGAAAAGATGGATGCCAGATCCATTCTCCTACATGTCCGTAAATTGTTTGAGGAACAGGGAAGGACTCAACGATATGAGATATCCAAGAGCCTTTTCCGCGCTAGGATGACTAAGGGGACACCGGTTCAGAACCATGTCCTAAAGATGATTGAGTGGATAGAGAAACTCACAGGTCTAGGAATGGTCCTAGAGGATAACTTGTGTGTGGACATTGTGCTTCAGTCCCTACCAGATTCCTTTTCACAGTTCATAATGAATTTTAATATGAACAAGCTTGAGGTGACTCTCCCAGAGCTCCTCAATATGTTGAGGGAGGCAGAGAGTACTATTAAGAAAGAGAAGCCAGTTCTCTACACTGGTGAGACCAGAAAGAAAAGAAAAGCAGAAAGGTCCCTTAAGAAGGGAAAGGGCAAGGGCAAACAAGGTAAAGCAAAGGTTGCTAAGAAAGACCCAACAAAGGACAAAGGCCAGTGCTTCCACTGTGGTAAAGATGGGCACTGGAAGAGAAACTGCAAAGAGTACCTTGCAGAAAGGGCGAAACAAAAGCTTGATGAAGCTTCAGGTACATTCATGATCAGTCTCCATTTGTCAGACTCTTATGATAACACATGGGTATTAGATACCGGTAGTGCTTATCATATATGCAATTCGTTGCAGGTTCTGGCAAGGCCTAGGAGACTAGAGAGAGGCGAGATGGACCTAAAGATGGGTAATGGAGCAAAAGTTGCTATATTAGCTGTTGGCGAGGTCGCTCTACATCTGCCTAGTGGAGCTTTTATTGCATTAGATGCATGTTATTTTGTTCCTTCTATTATCAAAAACATTATTTCCATTTCATGTTTAACAGTTAGTGGATATAAATTTGTTTTTGAGAACAATGGTTGTTCGATATTATTAGATGATAAGATCATCACGAAAGGAACATTGCATAATGGTTTATTTATGTTAGACACCACTCCACATATCATGAATGTAAATGTGTCTAAGAGGAAACGAGATGAGGTGAACAATGCATACCTGTGGCATTGCAGGCTAGGTCACATCCATGGAAGAAGGATTCAAAAGTTGCTAAATGATGGATATTTAGATCCATTCGACTATGTGTCATATGCAACTTGTGAGCCTTGCATTCGTGGAAAACTGACCAACTCTCCATTTAGTGGAACTGGAGAGAGAGCCACTGAGTTGTTGGAACTCATACATAGTGATGTATGTGGACCCATGTCAACTCATGCCATTGGAGGTTACTCCTACTTCATTACATTTACTGATGATTTCTCAAGGTATGGATATGTGTACTTAATGAAGTACAAGTCCGAGGCCTTTGAGAAATTCAGAGAGTATAAGAATGAGGTGGAGAACCAGACTGGAAAGAGTATCAAAACTCTTCGATCAGATCGAGGAGGTGAGTACTTAAGTACAGAGTTTACTCACTTCCTCAAGGACCATGGGATATTATCCCAATGGACACCTCCTTATACACCTCAGCTCAATGGTGTCTCTGAAAGGAGAAATCGTACATTATTAGATATGGTACGGTCTATGATGAGTTTCGCTGACCTACCCATCTCATTCTGGGGATATGCCCTAGAAACCGCAGCTTACCTTCTGAACAGAGTTCCAACTAAGTCGGTAGTGTCTACACCATATGAGATATGGAAAGGAAAGAAGCCTGATCTTAAGGTTGTTAAGATTTGGGGCTGCCCTGCCCACGTTAAAAGACACAACCCCGATAAGTTAGAATCAAGGACAGAGCGATGCATATTTGTGGGATACCCCAAGGAAACTTGTGGGTATTATTTCTATCATCTCGAGGACCAAAAGGTCTTTGTAGCTAAGAGAGCAATGTTCCTTGAGAAGGAACACATTCTTGGCGGAGATAGTGGGAGAATGATAGAGTTGAGCGAATTTAGGGAACCAAGCTCAAGCACCACTCTACAGCCCGAGTCTGTTCAGGTACCTAATACACAAGTATCAACTTTACGCAGGTCTGATAGAGTATCCCATCCTCCTGAGAGATATGTGGGACATATTAGAGCAGAGGATGTAGAGGATATTGATCCTCAGACCTACGAGGAGGCTATTATGAGTATAGACTCCGGGAAGTGGAAAGAAGCCATGAATTCTGAGATGGATTCTATGTACTCCAATAAGGTTTGGAACCTAGTTGATGCACCCGAAGGTATTGTACCCATCGGTTGCAAGTGGATCTTTAAGAAAAAGATCGGAGTAGATGGAAAGGTAGAGACCTATAAAGCAAGGCTAGTGGCTAAGGGGTATCGTCAAAGGCAAGGTGTTGACTACGACGAAACTTTCTCACCCGTAGCAATGCTAAAATCCATCAGAATTCTATTGGCTATTGCAGCACACTATGATTATGAGATCTGGCAGATGGATGTGAAAACCGCATTCCTCAACGGGAACCTGGAGGAGGAGGTGTATATGATGCAACCTGAGGGATTCGTGTCCAAGAACTGCCCAGATAAGGTGTGTAGGTTGCTTAGATCCATTTATGGACTAAAGCAAGCTTCCCGAAGTTGGAACATAAGATTTGATGAGGCAATCAGATCTTATGACTTCGTTAAGAACGAAGATGAGCCTTGTGTATACAGAAAGGTAAGAGGGAGCGCTATTAACTTTTTGGTGTTATATGTGGATGACATCCTCATCATTGGGAATGACATAGGAATGCTATCCACAGTAAAGGCTTGGTTATCTAGACACTTCTCCATGAAGGACTTAGGAGAAGCATCTTATATCTTGGGGATTAGAATCTATAGAGATAGATCCAAAAGGATGCTTGGCTTGTCCCAGTCCAGGTACAAAGAAACTATTGTCAAAAGGTTTGGCATGGAAAATTCCAAGAGAGGTCTCATACCGATGAGACATGGGATATCGCTTTCTACGAGTATGTCCCCAAAGACTCTAGAAGAAAGGGCGAACATGGATATGATACCTTATGCCTCAGCAATAGGGTCTATCATGTATGCCATGCTATGTACTAGGCCTGATATAGCGCATGCTCTGAGTGTCACGAGCAGGTATCAGGCGGATCCAGGCTTGGAGCACTGGAAAGCAGTAAAGTGTATCCTTAAGTACTTGAGAAGGACTAAGGATCTTTTACTAGTATATGGAGGTAATAGCCTTAAGGTTGAAGGCTACACTGACTCAAGTTTTCAGTCTGATGTCGATGATAGCAAGTCGAATTCAGGGTATGTGTACACCTTGAATGGAGGAGCAGTGTGCTGGAAGAGTTCCAAGCAAGATACCACTGCTGACTCGACCACAGAGGCGGAGTACATTGCTGCATCAGATGCAGCAAAGGAGGGAGTCTGGGTGAAGAAGTTCATCACAGATTTGGGAGTCGATACAGATAGCAACAAGTCGACTTCCTTATATTGCGACAACTATGGGGTGATTACTCAAATAAGGGAACCCGGGTCTCATCAGAAGTGTTCTGAGGAGGTTCCAGCTTATAAGAGAGATCGTAACTCGAGGAGATGTAATAGTGGAAAGAGTTCCATCCGAAGATAACATTGCAGATCCACTGACAAAGCCGTTGTCTCAAATTGTCTATGAGCGTCACAGGAGTCTGATGGGGATCAGACACATAGGTGATTGGCTTTAGGTCAAGTGGGAGATTGCTAGTCATAGGTGCCCAGCAAGCCAATCACGTGAGTGATGGCACGTGTGACTTGATACATAATCTTTTTGCTTATTATATTTTGGCGTATATCACTTTATAACAATTGCATATGTGCATATATATATTGTGATGTCCTTGGATTTGTGCAATGGGAATCGGATCATGATGAGATCACGATAATGAGATCGATTCACCTTTAAACACATATCCTAAATAATCCCGGTCATAGGTTACTCGAGAAGGACATCGTGATAACCGGATAGACTGGTGTGCTGTATACCCGTCCATATGATGGATGCAGCTGGTCTCATAGCTGCTCGTGTAGGGACACTAGGGATACAGTACAGGTGCTCATTGGAGAATGAGTTCACTGATTGATCCGCTTACGGAATGCTGGATGGTTGATGATGCCTTATTGTCAGACAGCGATTCCATAGTCCTAGTGGTGTATCTGGTCCTTAGACTTGAGACACCAAGGATGTCCTGTATGAGTGCTCCACTCTTTGATACCAGACTTATAGGTTTGACTGTTCTCAGATCTAGTACAGCTGGTCATTGGGAGTGGTAGTCGACCTTACGAGGGCTATTGAGTGTCGACAGAGGATCATCCACTCTCGGCGTCATGAGAGGAATATCCTATGTGTTCTTGCTCAGACAAATCCCTGGCCAGGGTCATTCGGGTTGAGAGAGAAAGAGTTCTCCGGGAGAATCCGATTAGAGCGAGACTCGAGTAGAAACCGTATGGGTCTGACAGCACCATGCTCGATATACGGTCTTTGGGATATTAGATGGATGAGGGACTATAGGTACATGGTAACTGAGGACAGACAGGTCCAATGGATTGGATTCCCCTGTATCGTCTGGGGACTACGGCGTAGTGGCCTAGTACTTCCGTAGTCGATGAGTCGAGTGAATTATTACAGAGATAATAATTCACTAAGTTAGAAGGAGTTCTGACAGGTATGACTCACGGCCAGCTCGATATTGGGCCTAGAGGGTCACACACATATGGTAGGCATTGCGATGAGTAGAGGTTCGGATATGAGATATCCGACGGAGCCCTTGTCTTATTGGATGCAGATCCAATACCCACTAGGGAAAGGACCCATTAGGGTTTTGACACGGGATCTCTATAAATAGGAGGGATTCACAGCCTCATAGGCTAGAGTCTTTGCTTGCCCTTCCTATTCTCCTCTCCCTCTCCACCTCAGAGTAGGCCTGGAGTTTTGAGGAGCGTCGTCGCAACCCTGCTGTGTGGATCACCGCTAGAGAGGAGGACGCTTGACCTCCTTCACCCTCTCCTAAGGATCTGCAAGGAAACAGGGATATACGATCTCCCTAGGTAACACAATCTCTATACGCAGTTTTGTGTTTTTGCGGATTTTTGCGCACCAATCTTCGCACGACGACGAACATCTTTTTGGGAATCGGGGATTTTTGTTTTCTTGTTCTTCCGCTGCGCATATGATGTCGCCCCCCATGATTTCCCAACAATATGGTATCAGAGCGGGACAAGCACTCATAGAAACACTTGACATGCAAACGTGGGGGACCTAGCGGGGCTGCGTTGAGGGCAGTCAGCAACGCGCGACCGTTTGAGGGAAAACGGGCATAGAGATGTAGGGAAAAGAGTCGCTCAGAGGAGCGAGCATCTAACATTGGCATTCAGAGGAATGGCCAACCCTTCGCGCAAGAGGCACCACGAGAACAGGCAAGCTTGGAAGAATGTGGAGCGCACAAAGGTTGGGATGGCTGAGTTTGAGCTTCGGCTCAACGTTGACAACTTTACTTGATGGTGCTCAAGGCAAGCGAGGCGCTTGGCAAAAGGATGAGACCATGCAAAGTGGAATGAGTTGCTCAGCGACCGAAAGAGTTGTGCAAAGCTCACAGAGGTGAGGGGAATTGCTAACTCGAAGAATTCGGTACTCATGCATGGGCTTGTATGCGGACGATGGATTGTTCGTGGCCATCCCAAGGCGGTCGAGACTCGGCGCCATGGAGCATTGAAACTTTCTCTTCGGCATGCGAAGGATACGTCCGGAGGAGGCTGAAGTGTGCAACGAGTTCAGCATGTTGCTAGGCCTTGAGGGGTGCAGCGGTGGCTGTATTGACGTAGAGGCGCAATCTAGCAAGTGTGTTTGCAAGAGGCAGAACAATGCACAGTTTGTTCAGCAGATCGGAGTAGTCCAAGGGGATGGTGGTCTCCGAAATGAAGAGAGATGTTGCTCCAACGGGATAGTTATCCAGGAGGGATAAGTCTCGGCTCTCCAGAGGGAGAATCATGTGAGACGGACTTCACATGTTGAGTAGGAGTACCTCACAAACAACAACTCCACGAAGCTCGATGGACTGAGCAAGCGGCGAGGAGTCGTCGCATGATCTCGCTTGAGAGAATACATTGGTGGATGCATTGCGAGATCAAGTGGGGGAGCGACCTAAAGCAACTTAAATGAAGGCACACTTGGAGTCG
Source organism: Musa acuminata AAA Group (assembly GCF_036884655.1). Classification (NCBI taxonomy): domain Eukaryota; kingdom Viridiplantae; phylum Streptophyta; class Magnoliopsida; order Zingiberales; family Musaceae; genus Musa; species Musa acuminata. Next base: position 26,055,950 of record NC_088339.1, on the reverse strand, counting down.
ATGTGGAGATCGGACTCAAGGGAGGGCTGACCCGTGGAATGGTGGGCGCGAGAGCCACCATCGACTCAATGCAAAAACGAGGAGCGGAGCAACTTGGGTGTAACTTGGCGAAGTACTCAAGCCGCTTGAAGGGAGCCAGCATAGAAGTTGGAACATGGAGCAGAGGCACGGTGCTTTCCTTAGACAGAGGTCAAGGACATGAACTCTTGCAGAGGCAAGAGTAAGATCATGTTGTTCCATGGGTCCTTCATTCTGACGGAGCAGACTCATCTTGCATGGTGCCAAAGACGAAGGGAGCTTCGGGGCACATGCACCTTATCTCGGAGAAGCATTTGATGGAGGAACTAAGGCGACTCAATTTGCGGAGGTGAAGTTGGGTTCAGAAGGCCTTAGCACGGGGCAAGAGGACGCAGAGGCGGGTACTCTTGAAGAATATGCCACAGTGTTGCCATTCAAGTTGCCATGAAGGAAGCGGTGCGCAGCGAAGATTGTGCTGGTAGGGGCAGAGGCCCAGGATCCAGACAATGGTGCACAAACTATAGTGAAGTCGGTGGACTTCGGAAGCTACTAGGCGACGGACTGTCCTAGAGCGGTGCTTCATCTAGGTGTGACCCAAGAGTGGGTGGATGAAGGTCGATTGCCAAAGGAGCGAACAAAATCGAAGGTGGAGGAGACCCTGCGATGTATTGGCAGAGGCCACACATGGAGGGTACACAATTCGAGTTTATTCCACAAGGATCAGAATGCAATGGAGATGTCACCAGGAGGCGACATGGTGCAGTGGATCGTGGTGGAACAGTTCGTGGCAATGCGATACACACAACCTTGTCCCGTGAGGGATGAGATCATATGGAGGTATGATCGGGAGCTACTGGGAGCTCCGCTTTGGTGAACAACACGACGGCAAGAAGGGCTATAGATTCAAGGAGTGAAGGCCATGGTACCGCAGAGGCGGGTCTTCCGGGCGTGCACCGAATTTTGCATCGGATGAAAACCTTGGTCATCAGCATATGGGGGCTGTGTTCCACTAAGGGAAAAGTTCGAAGGCAAGTACCAGTGAGTTCCATGGGAGGGACTTGATCATGCAGAGGTATGATCGAAGCAGCTGGAGAGTTGGACTGCTCCAGAGCTCATATTCGCTTAAGGGAGCCCGACAAGTCAGAGGACAAGGTCGAGTAAGCGAACGTTGCTACCAAGGAAGCTAAGGAGAATAGAATCGGTGCAAACCCTACAATGTGATGGCAGAGGCCATGCATGAGAGTTACAGTCTGTCTTTCCATCGACCAAACAGACTGCTTGGAGAACACAGAGGTGTTGAAGCAGGAGGTCGAAAGGGGCGAGGAAGCGACGACGAGTCCAGAGGGACTTAGCTACCCAAAATCAAGCATCAGTTAGAATGGAGGTGGACTCAGAGGAGTGCCACGGAGACATATCTACTGATCGTGAAGAAAAGGGATTCAGAGGCGAGGCGACGGATAGTAGCGCCATGGTACCGCAGAGGCGGGACTTCCGTGAAAGTCATTGATCCCTTGCTCTCACGGAGGGAGAGCGCTTGGTCGTGAAAGGGGCCGAGGAGGTGGAGCATGCAGAGGCAATCTCCAAGTACCGAGACAAGGCTGAAGGGCAGAGGCCAAGAAACTTCGTAAGACCGGTGTCAACAAGTTTCTCATCAAGATAGCCGTAAGTGAAGGACTTCGGGTCATGCAAGAGTGCACGACCAAGGAACGAAGCAGGCAGTACGTGGTGCTGTACCTTTGCTACTCAGTGGAGTAGGCGGCAGGGTTGATGGAGAAGACGGTACAATCCCAGAGGCGACCTCATCTATCAGAGAATTACTCCAAGTTGGGGTGAAAACTTCCTGCATTCCAGAAGTTCAATGGCATTGAGAAGGTGAATCATAGTAGCTAACTCAACGCAAGGAGTGCAAACACTTCAAGTGCTTCAGAAGTGTGAGCAAAGAGCAGGCGAAGGCCAGTAACCAGCTCGATGCATGAAGTACAACCTCGAGGAGGCGGGCGAAGTCAAGTAACCTTTGCCTTCTCAACTCTTAAGAGAATGGGCGAAACCGAGTACCCCAATTCTCTTATCTATCCAGCAGAGGAGCTCTGCACAAGTTCAAAGACCCTTCGAAGAGAATGGAAGATAATAGTTGTCAAATCCTCACTAACGGTGATCAGTGCTACTGAGAGTAGATTGTCCGCTTCATTTCCCAACGAAATGCCAATCGAAAGCGGAAGTGATGCGAACCTACTTGGATGTGACAACTAACTGAAAGAAGAGTCAATGAGCAGATGTTGTGGAGGAAGGACCCAAAACTTCAGAAGTTTGCGAGGCGATGCTCGTTAAAGCTCCAACAAGCATCCACCCAGTTCAAGCAGCATGTGGAATTTTTGAGAGACTGGCGCAGTAAGGATGGTCTTTTCCTTCATTTTGGTGGATCCGCAGGAATCAATGAGGATCAACACAACTCAGCCAACCCCACACCAGAGTCAGAGTCATTGGCGAGTTGAAGCAGCATGGCGGATCAAAGGTTCGACTACTCAGAAACAGCAGCGGAGAGCAGTTGGGAGCCAGGAGGCGCATTGCAGCTAGAGCAGAAGATTGAAGACTCAGCAAAGGCGAAGAGTTGTAGTGTTCACAAAGGCTTCGACGAGGACGTCGAAGGGATAAGTGGGGGAGAATGTCACGGACAAACTTCTAAACAAGGTGTTTGATGTAATGCTTATATCTGTCCGTGTCTGTTGGCATGTTCATGTCTTGTATAGCATGTAAAGGGGCGGCCGAAGGCTTAATAGTCCCATTTTAGTTGGGTTGGTGGCCTCTTTAGGCTTGTAAATAAAGGTTGTGTCATGTGGACACGTGCGAGAGCTTTTCGGTCTGTAATGGACCATTTTACCCTTTGTTGTGCCACTGTTCAAAGCTTGTATAGTCTGTTTGTAATTTGCTTTGTCTATGAAGTGTTTTTCGGACATGTTTGCTTGTGGATCCCGTTTGAGGCGTTCTCTTTAACCCGTTCTCTCTTTTGTTGGTCCTAAGGGACAATGGGAGGCTTCGGGGAGGCTGACCTTTGCGGACGGACGCGCAAGGGTGCCGCACGACTTAGGCAAAACCAGCTAAGTCCGTGTCAACACGGTGTGGAATCGTGCAGGACGGTTCGCGTCGTGCTGTGCGGAATGGTTCATGTTGCACGGAACGCATGGATCGACCACCCTAGGGATTGACAGTCATTAATGAATCTCATATGATTGACCCTCGATAAAAAATATAAAAATCGATCCCCTAATCAATGCTAAAGGGGTACGAAAGCACACTCGAATTCATCACAATTTCATCATACTAACTTAAGCTTCGGAGGGATTGAATTGAGATTTCCCTTCTCGACCTCAGATCGACTCGACAGATATCGACAGATTTCGCGTATTTGGATCGGACTAAGCCATGTCGATGACACGTCAGCAGCATAAAGTTGTACAAACAGAGCGATCAGGCTGGGGTTCATCTACCCATGCCGAGGGCGACGTTTTTTTTTGTGTCGGGATGACTGGGACTTTGAAAGTTTCTGGAGGAGGATGTATTCATCTGAGCAAATGGTTGTGATTTTGTTTCTTTTACTTCTTTCTTTTCAGACTGTAGCAGCTGTTTCCTTTGGTGATCATGGAAACGGATATGCATCGACGTGAAAGGTTTTAGCACTGACTCACTGACTGATGACAGAAGGGAATCCAAGGTGATATGGGGATCATCTTGCTGACACTTTGGTGTCCCGATCGATACGTGGCCGACACCTTGGATCCAAGTGGCCATCTTACGTGGTTTATATACATACATAATTCAGTTGTCTTGTAATCAACACATGGTGATACAACATGTCACGTGGACCAAATCTCGATCATTAAGTCGAAACTATTATGGATTCGATGCATCACGATATTTTGATCACAATTAAGTCCAAAAATAATATATAATTTTTTTTAATTATCGTTCATCTATTGCATGAGAAATAGTCCTATGAGTCACTATAAAAAATGACACATTCTTTAAGAATTCCTTTCAATTCAACTAATTTAAACATCTAATGGACACTTATCGAAAATGATCCTGACATAATTTTACATGTTTGACACCTTCAGATGAATCATATCTCAACTACGATTGAACTGAGACTAATATGGAAAAGGTTTTCGATTGACTTTGAATTAGCATGGATGAACTGAGCTAACACAAGCTCATATAAATCACACCGGGTTTGAAATAGGGTTCCATTTTTTGGTGGACGTAGCTGCACTAAAAAATGATGGTGAGAGAACAGATCATTCGTTCTCGGCAGCTCCATCCATTACACCTAAAGGCTGCATGCATGCATGCACGGAGTTCGTAGTGATCTACGCTAAACCAAAGCGCTCGAAGTCGACCAGTCGCCGTCGCACATCGCTTATAAGTGGAGTGAATTCAGTACCATATCTTTAATGGTCCGAAGCATTGGCATTCCACCCCTCATGCCGTCGAAGTGGATTCTTCGGACAAGCCAGAACATCGCTCTGCGGTGGGTCACAAGCCTCCCTTTGAATCCTGTTCCTGCGGTGTCTATCTCCTCTACCCACTCCATGTCAATGTCATATGCTTCGTATTAAGCTGATGGAACCATGTCGATCGGCCGAGGACCAAGTACGATTGTTCTCTTCTTTAACCTAAACCACACTCAGAGACCATGTCATCGTCTAAGAGCAGTGCTGGTGAAGATGGAGGGGATGGGGAGGTCATGTTCGACAAATTTCCACATGGAGACGACAACCAGGTCGTACACCGTACCCTCCACAGCTGGTCTGCTCCGTTTCGTCGTGTTGCGAATTGAAGCCACTGCGGAGGTGATTTGTGTGGCTGGCAGCGAAGAGTACCAAGGTGATGGAATTGACGACACTTCACATCTCTCTCTCTCTCTCTCATCGTCTTTTGAAGAGCACAGAGGGTTGATGAGGCACCAAATGGAGGCCACGAAATAGTCGCAGTACAGGGTTGCAAAGAAAAAGAGTGCACGGCTAGGCGGACAGAGAGGACAGCATGATTTATTGCATCGACGCCGCGCTCCTCTCTGTTCTTCTTCTTCTTCTTCCTGTAATCCATTCAAGTAACGTAGCTCAAGTCTCAGCGGCCTGAGCGAAGGACCTTGTTGACCATTCCTCCATGGAAATTAAGTGTTTCTTCGACTTTACTCTGTCCCAAAAATCTGCTAAATTCAAGTCGATTTCGAGTCTCTTGTGATTATTAACAATGAAAATTGTATGATCGTACAGTACCATCCGTCCCATATAAGTGTGCTATTACCTTTTGCCCCTACGACGAAGACAGGGGGCAAGCCGAGGTGGAAACGCAGAGAAAGGGTAAGGCACCCTTTAAACGGAAGGCTGGTACACGTCCCAGTGTGGTATTATTATTGTACCAAAAGACAAGGAGAGCAATGCTCGAGCGGACCCCATGCACTTCCCCCCCTGTGTCCTCCGGCTGTCAACACGGTTGTCATGCCCCACCTCTCGATCTCTCCTTCCTCCATCCACTAATGCTGCCTACCCACCTCTCTCTCTCTCTCTCTCGCTCTCTCTCTCTCTCTCTCTCTCTCTCTCTCTCTCTCTCTCTCTATATATATATATATATATATATAGCATTTGGATCATAAAGACGTCCATGTAATATATATAACATGAAGTTGTTGTGCATCCATTTTGAGTAGTTCCCTCTTCTGCTCTTCCTCCTTCGTTCTCCAGGTATCAATCACTCTCGGAGTCCAGTCTACTAGCATCTAGCACAGAGAAGATAGTTGGAGTTTTGGGATTTCGAAGCTGTTTGAATGCAATGACCGACCATGTGAAATGGACTTCTGTTGAGTCCAAAATTAGCACGAACGCCGCACCGATATCCTCCTCCTCGTCGAGGAGCCCGTCCATGGCGTCGTCAAGCGGAGCGGGGACTGCAGTGGAGCACAAGCGGGCGCGGGACATCCGGAAGCACCCGGTGTACCGCGGGGTGCGGATGCGGGCTTGGGGGAAGTGGGTATCCGAGATCCGGGAGCCCCGCAAGAAGTCGCGGATATGGTTGGGGACCTTCGCCACGCCCGAGATGGCCGCCCGCGCCCACGACGCCGCTGTCCTCAGCGTCAAGGGCGCTCCCGCCGCTGCTAACGTGCTCAACTTCCCCGAGCTCGCCGGCTCGCTGCCCCGCCCGGCCTCCCTCTCCCCGCGCGACGTGCGCGAGGCTGCCGCTCGGGCTGCGGCCATGGACATGCCGAGGGCAGCCGCGGCCGCTTTGGTGGTGGAGGAGGATGAGCTTGAGGAAATAGTGGAACTCCCGCGGCTGGGACAGGACTTGTTTGGCTCTGCTCATCTGGCAGGCGAATTCGTCTTCCATGACTCGTGGGACTTGTGGGTGTACACGCCGCCAAGGACGGAGGGAGAAGAGGACCACTAGTTCTTGCCTGAATGCAGCATCTCCACTGCCTCGGGAGCTCTCTCTTTTGGGGCATCAAGTAAATGTCCTTCATGTCTTCTTCTTCACGTCCTTCTCCTTCCAAGCACTGCACAGCTCACCAGAAAAGAGAGAAGGAACTCAGTGTTGCTGTTGGCCCGAAATCGCTGCAAGAGCATCTCATGCTTGTCACCTAAAAGACTCTCATCGAGTCGTAACTCATGGTGCAGTTCAAGAGGAACCAACTCGAGGGAGCAGACGGCGGCAATCATTCTACGACTGTCATTCTGTTCAAGTTTGGAAGATCCAACAATTATTGCAGATGCATTCCACTAGTTGGACATGTAAAAATTGTATTCCCCTCTACTTTTATCTCTCGCTTCATTGTAGTCATTCCCGTTGGGACTTCCATAACTGCTGGTCTTCCTTGTGAGACAGGGAGAGTTCACTGCAGTTCTTCATCTCATCTTACAATGTCTTTTTCCAGCCGGCCTTTTACAGTCACGATGGCGACATCCGCTGCTGTCGTCTTCCTCGTAAAAGCTCGTGTGATCTTTTTTTGCCTGTTTAAAGAAGGCAACTGTATATGCTTCTCACCGAGCATTTTTGGTCGTATTCGCTTGGTTCAATGATATTGTTCAACGTACGACGACAACCTTTATCTCTACTTGTTCACCGTGTGTTTCTTCATCCGAAGAACAGTGTTGGAATTGCCAATGAACATATATATTATCTTGATGTAAACAGATTATGTTGTTGATGATCCTGTGATCCCAAGGATTTCTATATCGTCTGACTTGATCTGACTTGACCGGGTTCCAACTTGTGAACCGAGGAGTTGGATCGTACCCGAAACAACACCTTCGTTCGGATCCAATAATGATTTCAAACAGTGCATTCAATTCTACGTTGTCGAATTGGTGGCAACCCACCAACTCCACCCAATTTTGCTCGCTCATAATGATCCACTAAACTTCATACATCAGCCTCGTGATCCTTCTTCCTCCACATGATGGCTGCCAAATGAAGCATGATTGATCAGTGATCCTGCAATCTACAAGTAGAAAACTTGTTCTCGAGTTCGGAGAAAACAGAGGATAGTGTGTTCTCCCGTTTCACTCATCTTCTGATGGTGGAAGTGGAAAGAATGGAAGAACACCAGTAAGCTAGTCTTACTGTCGTCAATGGGCGGCGCACAACTCGTGTGATCAGCGACTTCACTGATAGTCCATTTCCTGTTCCTTAGAGAAGAGGAGTCCTTTCTTGGATCTCGATGCCAAGTTTTACCTCTGTCAACGTCAACAATACTCACGTTTAAGCTGCAATGTTTTCTTTCGAAGGTAAATAATTGGACTGCATATATATCGACAATCTTCTCAACTTGAGATGGACCAAATGATTCTTGCATTGAACACTTAGATTCTCCTGGTCGGGGTGGGTCTAAATGGTTACGCACAGATCCTAGACGTGTTGGTTGGGATCTTACCTTCTCCATTTGGGAAGATGCTCCGCTGTGGAGAATGTGTCTGCCACCCCATGGCATACCTTTTTGTTCTTGTGCAAGCTACTGCTCCGCTACCGCAATCCGATTGGTTCTCCAGTTATAGAGTAATGTGAGTTGCCTCTTCTTCATCCGGCTAGTGGAGAATTTGCCAGGCCTTGCCATGTGGAACGAGAGCACAAAATGACATCAAGAGCAAGTGGAGCGACGCTCCATTCTTGCCCTTTGCTGTGAAAGCTTTTGAGCCACACCAACCATGCTCGTTCTGCTGTCAAAGGTGGTTTCAAGGCGATCTCCAATTGGAGAGGTAAGTCAGCACAAACATATGATTCTGACAGAAGTTTCAGCTTGCATATATATGGAATTGGTGAAAACTTGCAGCTGAGTTGCTTTCCTGCAGCAGAGTAGCATAGAGCTATAGCCTTACATGTCCACTCAACGCAACAGGTAATTAACTCGCGATGTTTGTCAGTAACCAAACCATTTGAGAATGCTACAGATTCTTCCGGATGAATTGTTAGTGTTAAGCTTCCTCAGAGGCTGTCGTTTGCGTGAACGCACCACCATTGTTTAAACAGAGTGGGATCCATCCAGCTGCTGGGCATCTTGTACCTTGCGACATACTGTGGTTACATCTTGGATGCTTATATGAAGCGTAAACAGATCTACTGTAGCACATTGCAGAGTTGGGAACATATTCCAGTGCTTAGAGCACTACCAACAAATATGTGTTTCCTGCTTCCTTTTGTTCTTCCCTCCCCTGTTCTCTTCATGAATAGAATACTTCAACGAGGCATCAAAAACTGAGTGATGCTCAACCAACCAATGGGTTTCTTTGTTGTCTTACGAATCAATTAAACTATTGGAAATTATTTGTAGCAGATGCAAAGCAGCATCATTGCAGAGGGTGGAAAAAGCAGCAACAAAGAAATCTTCTTCTTCCCGCACCTTTCCCCACTTTGCAAGGCAAGGAATCCGACACAGATTCCTCCCATCTCTCATTGACGGTTGCCGTTATTTCGGTGCATGTTGTTGGATTACAGAAGAATATTTACTTCATTTTATTATGGAGGCGCTAAGTTTTTAGTCATGCGAAGTTCTGATATGATACGCCCAAGCTCTGTTTTGTGCAAGTCTGTGCTGCCTGGCAAGATTCCTCCATTTGATGACAGAAAGAGATTTACGATTCCTCCCAAGCTCTGTTTTGTGCAAGTGTATGCTGCCTGGTAAGATTCCTCCATTTGATGACGTTGACACAGTACGATCCTTCAAAATGTTTCTCAAAACCCAAGGTATAGAATCTTTGTCCTGAAAAGTCGTAGAGAATCAGCGGGTGCCAATACATTGTGATGACCACACCATTTGTGGAGGCTTATGTTGGTCGGAAAGGGACTCTTATGTATCACTTCACTGGTGGGGAGCATCGACCGTCGCTTGTTTCCATTCAATTAGATTTGTCGTCTCGTCCTTTAGCCCTCGAGAATTCATCCATGGAGATTCCTACCCCCCATGACGCCAAGAACTCTATCTATAAATAACTGAGTTCCCAAGCCCCCTTGTGAGGCAACAAATCAGATATTCCTTGTACTTGCCTCCTACATCACCTTCCCGCACAGCCATGACTTCCACCTTGTTCCTTTCTTCACTTCAATCCACCGCATCCCCTCGAAACTGCAGGTTCCATATGCCGTCCTCGTCGTCGTCGTCGTCTGGGTCTGGTCGGCCCAGTTTTGATTCGTTTGATACGATATGTCGTCGACGACGACGAGCTTGGGAGTCTGCCAAGGCCAGCGTCGGGGTCGAACCACGACCCACGGTCTCCGTCGGACCGGCCGAGACCGGGCCCGTCGACTGCGGCGGGAAGCTCGCCGCCTGGACTAGCATCCGGCAAGAGCGGTGGGAAGGGAAGCTGGTCGTGGAGGGAGACGTCCCTCGCTGGCTGGTATAGCACTAGCATGCATGATCACTCTTGGAATTAATTTGCGTGATAAGCATCCATGCACTTTTAACTTCTTACAAAGAAGATTTCCCTAATAAGAAGATGTAAATATAAGTTATATGTGTTGATAATTATATGTCACCGTATACTGGTATTAATCGGTAAAACTACGGCCTCCAGAACGGTACATACCTGAGGAACGGCCCGGGCTTATGGCACATCGATGAGTACAACTTCCGCCACCTGTTCGATGGCTACGCCACCCTCGTCCGTGTCTACTTCGAGCAGGGCCGCGTCATGGCCTCGCACCGCCAGGTCGAGTCCGAGGCGTACAAGGCCGCCATGAAGAACCGGCGGCTCTGCTACCGCGAATTCTCTGAGGCCCCCAAGCCGGCCAACTTCCTCGCGTACGTGGGCGAGGTCGCCAGCCTCTTCTCCGGCGCGTCGCTCACCGACAACTCCAACACCGGCGTCGTGAGGCTCGGCGACGGCCGTGTTCTCTGCCTCACGGAGACCATCAAGGGCTCCATCCAGATCGACCCCGACACGCTCGAGACCATAGGAAAGTTCGTGTACGAAGACAACCTGGGCGGGCTGATACACTCGGCGCATCCGATCGTGACGGAGTCCGAGTTTTTGACGCTGTTGCCGGACCTCGTGAGACCGGGGTACTTGGTGGTGACGATGAAGCCCGGCAGCAACGAGCGGAGGGTGATGGGGAGGGTGAAATGCCGCGGGGGCGCGGCGCCCGGGTGGGTGCACTCGTTCGCGGTGACGGACCGGTACGTGGTGGTGCCGGAGATGCCGCTGAGGTACTGCGTCCACAACCTGCTGAGGGCTGAGCCAACCCCGCTGTACAAGTTCGAGTGGCATCCCGAGTCCGGGAGCTACATGCACGTCATGTCCAGAGCCACCGGAAAGATAGTAAGTGCTGCCTGATCTCCACGGTTTCTTCAGCACTTCACTTCTCCCTTCTCTTATTCTAAAGATGCGATTGCAACGCTCAGGTGGCAAGCGTTGAAGTCCCTCCGTTCGTGACCTTCCATTTCATCAATGCATACGAGGAGGTAGACGAGGACGGAAGGATCACCGGAATCATTGCCGATTGCTGCGAGCATAACGCCGATACCAGCATCCTGGATTTGCTTCGCCTCCAAAATCTGAGATCATTTACCGGTCTTGATGCATTGCCGGATGCCAGGTAATATTCCTGATCTCATCATCCCATTCTTTTATTTTGATGAACAAGGCATATTCCTTCCTTGTACTACTTACATGCAACTCCCACATAAAATAATATTGATGATAATAATAATCATAATGTACAGCCACACACAATGTTGTACTACTTAGCACACTTGATGAAGTCATCGGTGAGCTCATGAAGTACCTTAAACAATGGTTGATGTTGTTTGTATTGATCAGGGTAGGCAGGTTTAGGATTCCTTTGGACGGGCGTCCGAGGGGGGAGCTGCATGCAGCACTGGACCCAGAGGAGCACGGCAGAGGAATGGACATGTGCAGCATCAACCCGGCCTACCTGGGCAAGAAGTACAGATACGCCTACGCCTGCGGGGCCAAACGCCCCTGCAACTTCCCCAACACCCTCACCAAGGTTCATATTCATCATGCTTTGCGGTGGAGCTGCTTGCGTGCATAGTTTTCCGTGGCTAATGGCGAGGCTTTTCTTTTTCTTTCTCCAAATTATTATGACAGATCGATTTGGTGGAGAAGAAGGCGAAGAACTGGTACGAGACCGGTGCAGTGCCTTCAGAGCCATTCTTCGTGGCGAGGCCAGGGGCCATCGAGGAGGATGACGGTAAGCTCCAAGTTCCTTTCTCTGCTGCCCCACCAGTCACTGTGTTTTTCGAGTAGATGAAATCCAAGCTCACAGCTTTCGGATCTTTCCAGGCGTGGTGATCTCCATAGTGAGCGACAAAAACGGAGAAGGGTACGCACTGGTTTTGGACGGGGTCACCTTTGAGGAGATCGCACGAGCCAAGTTCCCCTACGGACTTCCCTATGGGCTGCACGGGTGCTGGGTTCCAAACAAGTAGCACAACTCGTGTTCTTAAGCTGCAGTAATGGCGAGCAGCATCGTGTAAATCCTAGAGATCATACCATTCCCCATCTCTCTTTTATGTAAAGTGGTCTGATTGGCTGGAGTCTCCGTGTAGTTCCTATATCGTTGAAATATAGGGTAGAATATGGTATTGTTATACTATAGCGAAAATAATCCAAGATGTAAAATGTTCGATGGTAATGCTCATCGGTTCAGCAGTGGGCCATACTAAAGTTTGACACGTAGCTTCAGCCAGTAGTGGGCCCCGGCCCAGCCCCACATAAGAAAGAACGACTGCCCTTATCACGATCCTTCGCGCTTCTTCCACCTCTGGAAGCCACACCGAATCCCGCCTCCGAAACCCTAGTCTCCTCCGCCGCCGCCGGCGTAGCCGACTGCGACAAGGAGGTCCCGGTCCTCCGCTATACACTGCGACCAGATTCTCCCTTTTTCTCAACCCACCTTCGTCACCCTCCTCTGCACCCGTAACCGTCGAGCTTCCTTCGCGGTCTTGCCCCCGATTCTCTGTCTCTCTCTCATGTTTCTGATCTTGTCTTATTTCATAGGGCTTCGACTGGAGAAGAAAGCAACACGTCGACGATAAATCCCAGGGTCTGGTTCTGGAGCTTGGCTGCTGGTTAATAGTTCGGAAGGAAGGGATGATGACCATCGGTATGGTTTACCGTTCGCTATCTTCCTCAGGCCTTTTCGATCAAAATTAAAACTTTGGATGGTTTAATTCTTTCAGGTTTCATTATTCAAATATCTTATCACTCTTAGAATATTTTTGTACAACCAAAATCGAACCCACAAGCATTAAACATATGATAAATATAATCTAATCAGTGGAAATCCAAAGCTCCTTGGTTCATGTTAGTTTGGGATAATAATTGATTGTATTTTGGATTGTTTATGTAACACTTCGATTAAAAATAGGTAAAATTAAGATTGACTTACAAGGGTGTGATGAGTGTACTACTATTAACTTAATCATAAGTATTTTGGCCCATGGGATGGGTTAAACAAAGTTGATAGATTAATTAGCCCATCAAGCTCGAGTTATGACATTTGATCTCAGAGTTGACTTAGTATTTGGGCATGGTGCGGGGGTTTGAATAGGAAAGGACTACGGAGTCAGACGATTCGTCGCAGTGTGGAGCCACTGCTAGGCTATCCCTATGGGGAAAATTGTAACACCCCGATCAGTCCGGAAGTGGACAAGACTAAGATTGACTTAGAAGGATTCGATGAGTGTACTATTATCAATTTCGGCTTAAGTATTTGATCAGTGGTTTAGGTCAAACGAAGTTGATAATTTATCTAGCCCATCAGGCCTGAGTCGTGATAGTTTATACTAGTGATGCAGGCTTTGTATGACATTATATAATTGAACTGGTTACTAGAAAGCATTAGAGGTTCAGGTTTTTTGGTATATTTTAATTGCAACATACATGACTTGTTTTCTATATGCATGATCTTTGGTGCTGTGATCTTGAATCTTAAGCCTTCTCCTTCTAGGATAAACATCCATTAGTAGGATCCAGACACAATGTTGCCAAATGGGTTCTATTTGAGAACCAATGCTCCCAAAAAAAGAACCTCCTTTTTTATTGGATTGTTGGGTCATAAGGGTCTATTTTCATCTTTGGTTGATATCTTAAATCTGTAACAATAGTAGGACACTATTATCATCATGTTATGATCAAGAAAGCATTAGTGGCACTGTTGGTAAAACGCTAGATGCAGACCTTTTTTTGACAAATAACCTACCTGTTGCATGTTTTTTTATTTTGAGTTTGCTATAAAGGCAATTATATTAGTTTAAGAGTTTAGACCATGGACGAAGATAGTTTACGTGCTCAACTATGCAGTTGAAAGTCTGCCAGTCTTAAAACTCGCTTAGTGTGAAATAATTGTGGAACCTATCTGTCCTTTAGTTACAAACCATCAGTTATATGACACTTTTTCTCTTGTAATATGCAGTAAAAGCCAGCACAAGCTAACTTGCTTTTAAAGAATCTAAAACCAATAGCCATTTGGTTATTGGTTTTAAATATGGGATAAAAAATGTCAGCGTTTCTTGATTTGCAGGTTATGTGTCGCAAGATGGAAAATCCTGTCTGCTTCCAGGGATACCCAGAAGAGCTATTCTGTCATCGTATTCATGTCATAGAAGCCAGCAGCTGTTCGTCGGTAGCAAACCCATCCCTTCCTTTAGTTCAACGAGGACATCTGTGACTTGCAATGCTAGTTATAACAATTATAAGAGAAATCCTGATTTCTCTAGACAACCGAAGGGGTCTTCAAGGGGCAAGAAGAAGCAATCCCAAGAGTCTGAGCAGTCTGACAACACTGAAGTAATGGATTTTATGTCCTCCAAAAATGGGTCATTGCTTTCTCCAAGTGCTAATACTAGATATCAGGCTACTGCAACTTCAGGACAAAGAGAGAGAGAAATAGTTGAGCTGTTCCGGAAAGTTCAAGCACAATTACGAGAGCGGGCTGCAATCAAGGAAGAGAAGAAGATTGAAGCTGCACAACAGGGTCAAAGCAAGAAGGGAACTGTCGCTTCGGTTCTCAAATTATTAAGGAGGCATTCAGGGGATCAGAAGAAGACAACTAGTCCAGGAGAGGAATTTTCTGTTGACCAAGTAGAAAGAAGCAACACATTTGAGGATGAGCAGAATATAAATCCCTTTGGCCCTAGTGATAGCAAGTCAGAGGAGTCTGATGTACGAGGCCCTCTTCCTTCTGCTAGGCCTGCCTCAAATTTTAGTAGAAAATCTCCTGTTCCTAGAATGGAGTTGCAACCTGTACTTTCAGCAGAGGAGGATATCAACTCTGCTCCTTCCGAGTCACGAGGGAGAAGGAAGAAGACTGGCGATTATGAGTCTGTGCAATCAGCACCTGTGGAGTCTGTTGTGTTGGATGGTCCAGATGAGTTATCATCAGATGATCAGTTGGATCCTTCTGGTTCTGATGAAACTATAGAATCATCTTCTACCGAAGCTTCTCCTGATTTGGGTTCCTTGAAACTTTCAGAATTGAGGGATCTTGCAAGGTATCGAGGGGTCAAAGGGTATTCCAAACTCAAGAAAGGAGAACTGGCTGAATTATTGAGTGCTTGATGGTTCACATGAACGGTAAAAGAAAAAAAGTATGATTGTATATATGTAGCTCATCTTTTCCATGTTTTGTTTTTGACAATTAAATATTGTTTATTGTTGTTTTGGGAGTTCGTTTTCTCCATTGTCTTACTGTCTGATGCATTTGTTTGAACTTTTTTGCATGACCAGAATAGTCTTGTTATGAATGGATTACATCCTAATTATTTGCATACATAATATCTCAAGATATTCCCATGTTTCAGCATGCATATAGGTGGAGGTATCGGATTGCATGTCTTGGTTTCACCAGTCTGGCTAAATTCATTCTTTCTTTCTGAGGTTCTCTGTCACGATGAAATCTTTCCCACTGGAGACTCACTTCAGCTGGTGTCTGCATTTCCATGGCAGTGGTTGACACCAAAAACCAGGACTGTTTCCTGGATTGTTATTGCTCTTGAACTCCCTGTACTGTGTCATTCTATTATGTATATATACATGCAGACATATATGTTCAACTCGAATCAACAGAGACAAATACAAAAACCACGATATACTTCAATTGATCATAGCAGGCTGTTTGAGAAGTTCCAGCTTGATTGGATTATCTACAAGCAAGTCCGACTAACTGAATCAGACTTGATAGTTCAAATCTTAATCATGTCTTCTTCCCTGCTTCCAATCTGTGTAGTTTCTCCGAAAACATGGAAGGGCAAAATGTCATGACTTACGCTCCTACGTTGTTGGAGTCATAGCTATCTGCAGAGTCTCCTCCACCTCCACCTCCACCGCCCTGAAAATGTGCACTCGGAGCTCGATTGGTCCGATGAGCTCCAATACACAGTAGTCTCCTTCCTCCAGTTTGTTGGTGCGTGCAAAGACGGACCATCCTCTAGATATTTGGCACCTCAAGCTTGGAATGTAGGTCACAATCCAGGACTTACCACACGGGTCGCGGAGCACCAGATTTGATCTTTTCGGTGGGAGATGCTCCCGCGAGAACCACTTAGGAATCCTCTGCAATCAGTTCTGAATCAAAGATGGATCGAAAAGAAAAGATTGACATGGTAAAACACAAGCCTAAGCCCTGCGTTATGTAACTCTATGTTCTTCAATAACGAGCAAGACAAACAACACAAATAACTCTAGCTAAATATGCTCTTGTTTCAGGTGTAAGTAGGTAACGACACTAAGGGAACATAGGTTTCGAATACATTTGGCCATCATGCTGCTCTTTGTTGATGATAGTGTTTAGTCTACTTCTGTGGCCCATGAGAACAGAGATAATGTCATGTAGAATAGATCTCAACAGACAAGTATCAACACACCTAGATGGTTAACTCACCATGTATGGTCTGTAAACTTGCGATGGTGCCATGCGCATAACGATGTAAGGAAATGCAGAGGTGAAGGAATTGGCAGCTTCCTCTGCTCTCAACCTTTCTTTTTCAGTCAGAGGCCTTCTCGTCGAGATACGACCACCTTTGCTGCGTTTCGTTGTGTTGCGAAGAATATTGATCAGAAGCTCAGACTCTTCTCTTTTAACCTTGACATCACAGGCAGGAGCAGGATATGGCAGGCCACTTTCTGCCTCTGATCAACACAAATTACAGCATTTCAATTTGCAAAGTGAAAGTAACATAATTGGAGAGCTCATTAATCTTGACATGCAGTGCCGCATGCTATGAATCGATAGAACAAGAATGCAAGACTTGCACTTACGTTGAAAGGGTTGAATCTGTAATAAATTAGGTAGCTGGACATCATCTTTCAGAAGCTCCAAGCTCATGCCATGTTCGATAGCTTCGCTCTTGATGATGCAGCCGACTTCAGGTGAATGCTTCGGTGGCCTACCGCGCTTCCTTTTCCCTTCACATTGACGGGGCTTTCTCCGTGGTCTGACCGCAAAAGCATCTTCTCTCTCGCACGCACTCGTGTCGAAGATTAAGACGGTGAAGCGCATGTCTCCGTCATACTGGAAAACGAGGAATTCGTATTCTCTAAGGGAGTGGTCCTTCACGAACTTGGGCCATCCGGTCGTCAGGAATGTGTCCTTCATGTCTTTGCCTAGTTCCACATGCCATTTGCTTCCACTGGGGCCCTGCAGGATGGCTTTCTTGGATCCTACGCTAGAAATATGTTTCAAGAACTTTGGTGGAATCCTCTGCAGTTTTGAAAGCAATGACAAATGGATTATACACTGCAAGATCGCTACGTTGACTATTCGTCAAACCTTCCACGACACAATGGTAGAGAAGCAACCATAGAGCAGACCGGTGCTAGTCCTCATACTTTAATTCGATTGGTGTCTTCATCAGCTTCGTTTTCGGCTTAGCTTACGTCAAGAACATTCATCGGTATGTTGATGATTTAGTTATGTAAGCATGCATGCATCTAATGGAACAAAACGGCGAAAGCATCGCATAATCTTTCTGCGACTTGCTTCCAATTAGTCAGTCAGGGCAGTCAGTCTGAAGCACAAATTGCTTCAAGAGAGCTTCACACGAGCAACTGAAGCTGAGGAAATGCCTCTCAGCTTCTGTGTGCAGCAACGAATCTGAGTCGACGATGGCAAGCCAACTCGCTGTATCAAGCAACGCTTGAAAAATATGTAGTAGTTACAGTGATAGATCCAGAAGCGTTCATTACAGAAGACGTTGCTTCTTTACCTTGTAACTTAAGTGGAATCTCATCCCAGTTGGCCAGTTAGTAAGGTCTAGACGAAGATGAAGAAGAAGAAGAAGAAGAAGAAGAAGAAGAAGAAGAGAAGGAAAGGTTGAGAGAGGGCTTGCCAGTCGCTGTGCGAAGTCACCCAGAAGGACTTTGAAGAAGTGGGGCTTCCTCGTCGGCAAGCACTTCTTCTTCGCCTTTTGGCTCTTTGGCGGCATTCTCAGCTCGCTACCGCCGACTGAAGAAGCCTCCGGGAGGAGCGGAGAGACGGCCTGTGTGGACCTCTAAGGAGGACTTGTGGGGAGAGCAGAGGGGCGGAGAAACCAGGGTGGGAAAAAGAGACATGGGAGCACGGCTTTTGAGGTCCCGTGGGGTCATTCCGCAACGCCAGAACCCTGTTCCCAATGGCGGACTCTCTGCTCCCAGACAAAGACCGAGAGAGACTCCTGTTCACCGCCGCTGTATTCGATCGATCAAGAAGCCATACACGGGTCACAGAATCCAATTGCCGTCTACCAAATTGGGGTAGACGCTGTAGATTGCAGTGTTACGCTTGCGCAGCTCTCAACGTATCAAGCGGTGATGCAATATACTTTTGTTTTATTATATTTGAAGACCAATTTACTTCTCTTCCTATATCATCCTTTTATATATTTGCCATCATCATCTTTAGCCATCCAAAACAACATAGCACACTTTTCAGCACATAATCTGATTATTTCGTCAAACAGATTGACTTCTGATGCCTTTCATGCCGAGATAAAAACTAACCTCCTCGCTTTCTGCCTCAACATATATAGTTCTCGCACCTCGGCTCGCCACCTGTCCCGTCCTTATCTAACAAGTACTCGCACAAATTAACCCGCCACGCACCCGCAAAGCATGGCGCACCTGTGGGCCCACAGCGTGGTCCCGGAATAAAACAAAAAAAGCGGGTAGGTGACGGTCACGTAACAGAAGTGTTCTCGAATCGACTTGGCGCTACAATTATTCGCACCGAAAGCGATCGGAGCCCTGCCGCAGTCTGCCACTCGTGACGTGTCGCTCGGGGGCGGGAGCGATGCTGCGATAAGGTGGCGCGTCATTCAATTGCTTCATCGATTGGGGGAGGGCTTCATCTGGCTGCGTGTCGTCATGCGATTGGCTGCTCTACACCTTTTATTCCCATCTTACCCTCCCCCAAATTTTCTCGCCTCCCCCACCCCCCCCCCCCCCCCCCTTCCCTTCGGCGATGGAATCCGATCCCCCGGGGATCCAACCTCGCCGCGCGCGGGACGAGGACCCCGCCACCGCCGCATCATCCTCCGCTGAGATCCAGGCTCCGACGGGCCTCGTGGCGCAGCCGGCGGAGGCGAGGGGCAGGTGCTTGTGGCGGAAGGGAGGGGCAGCGGCGGTGTCGTGGGGGGCCGCTTCGACGGTGGGGCGGCGCAAGGAGATGGAGGACGCCGTCGCGGTGGCGCCGGCGTTCATGGCCCTCACGTGCGAGCGGGTCGGCGGGTGCGCGGCGCCGCCGGGATCAGGCGAGGTCTCGCACGTGCGGTTCTTCGGTGTATACGACGGCCACGGGGGCGCGCAGGTACGTTGACCTCCGTCTCTGTACATCCAGAGTACCCAGCGGAGTCTGTGCGTGCAGAAACGTGGACCATCCGGATTGGATCTCTCCATGAATCTGATCGCCTTTTTCTGAAGCCGTCTGATCGAGCTACGCTCATTGGACGGTCGGATTCGTGACTCTAGGAATCAATCATATTTGGTTATCTGATTTTTACGCGTCACATTCTTGCATTACTTACTACCTTCATGTGTCCACTTTGATGCACCACATTGCTGTAAATTGTTTGGATGGCGGACAGTTTCTTATCTTTAGGTGAATATGTATCTGTTAGATTTTGTACATTAAGATTGTGTTAGCTACCTTGAAAGAATCACAATTTTTTTGATTATTCAGACTCCCTTTGGACAAATGTTCCAATGTGTCCTTTCAGTTGATTCTCATTTGCTACCATGTTTAATCAGAGGGTACATTTTATTCAAAGAATGTATGTTCTTAACTTTGCAAACTGTTATTGTCATGAGACGTGAGGCATCTTTCTAAATTAAAACAAGTCGACAATGTTGGCTGCAGATTTCATGTTTGTCTGCTGATGAGGGTTGCTGTATAGGTATGCAAATGTGATAATTTTGTTATTCTTAATGCAAACATAACCATGCAGAGTCCTACTCTGGAGCCATTCTGCCACATACTACTTGAGCCTGCTGCTACCACTGTGTTGGAAGCATTGTCCCATTCATCGAAAAACATCTGCTGCCATTTTCCTAGTCTTTGCCATCTTAGCTGATGTTGTAGTCCTTGGGAATGCAGTGTTCCGAATGATAAGGACAGAATCTCTTCTTATAGGCTCATTAATAATATAAAAACAGAAACTTGGATGGTAAACCCATTTCCATAATGTTATAAGCATTGTTGTGCAGAACATAAGTCATTGTCTTCCTATAATCTTTACCATCTTCATGGAGGTTGGGGTCATCAGGATGGTTGTGTCATTGTTTGGTAGCTTATAAAAATAGTGGAAGGTGACCTGCGAATAAAGTAAGATTGGAACTTCAATTTGAAAGGGTCACTGTAAAAAATGCCACCTTTATTGAAAGAAGTTACTTCAGCATTCAACACTTGACTACTTTGTTTGTTATTAACAAATTATGCTTTCACTGGGGATCAACTCTATTTGGCTGCCTTTGATGTAGTTTGCTGTGCTTCAAATATTTTTTTATGTACTTATATCAAAATCTTGTCATTTTCATGATTTGATATACTTATAACAAAAACAGGTGTAAAGGCATGGTTTTTCTATTTATTTTCCTATTAGTTGATCATTACAGCATGAGCAGATACAAAGTTTCTCTATATATAGAGCTCTTTTTCTGTGTTCCATTTGATCTGAAAAAAAATATTTGTTAGGTATATGATTAAGTTTGGCATTCAAGTTGTAGATCATGGATAGTGATATCTGAACAATAAAAACACATCTTTTCAACTGACTTCCTTGAAAGAAAAAAGACGTTGTTGCTCTACTTCATATTCCTTTTTATATTCAGGTGGCTGATTACTGTGCAAAAAGAGTTCATGAGGTGGTGGCAGAGGAGTGGGATAGGATACAGAATCCAGAGTGCTGGAAAAGGAGGTGGGAGACAGCATTCCATGATGGCTTCAAGAGGGTTGATAATGAGGTCATTGATGAAGCTGTAGCCCCAGATATAATTGGGTCAACTGCTGTTGTTGTAGTAATATCAGGTTGTCAAATCATCTCCTCTAATTGTGGTGACTCAAGGGCACTTCTCTGTCGTGGGAATCAAAGAATCCAGTTAACCATTGATCATAAGGTCTTACTATTATCCTTCTACTCTTCTATACAAATCTTCTTTGTTTGAGTTAATAGAATTAAATTTTTTGTTTAGTAGGAAGCAATTTCTTAGTGTTGTTTAAAGGTGTTCCTATACTACAGCAACTCATTGTTATATTCTTTGCCGAATGCTCACTGAAAATTACAGGTTACAAATTTTTCTGGTTTACCACTTGTTGTACTGAAGGTAGAATAACTGCACATGTTCCCCTCTATAGAACAATCTTTTCAAATTAACAGATTCTTGACTTGCAAGCTAAATTGAATTGCGACAACAAAAATGGTTCTTGATTGTTTTTATGCCTCTTCAACTTGTTACCATAACTAAGCAGATTGAAAGTACTTAAATATTAACGATTTGTTTTTCAGAATTTAAAAGTGTGAGCTTGATTCAGTTTGAACTGCCAATATATTCTCTCGATTTGCAATAAGCTATTGTAAGGCATGACATCCATGGCTGTCGAACTCAACAGATGACTGCTATATGAACAACTTTGTGATTTCTGAAAAATCTCTATGAAGCAGAAGGCATTAAGTGCTACCTAGTATGTCAACTTTTCTTTTGTTGTTATTGATGTATCATGGG
Organism: Musa acuminata AAA Group; assembly: GCF_036884655.1. Classification (NCBI taxonomy): domain Eukaryota; kingdom Viridiplantae; phylum Streptophyta; class Magnoliopsida; order Zingiberales; family Musaceae; genus Musa; species Musa acuminata. Next base: position 26,034,231 of record NC_088339.1, on the reverse strand, counting down.
GATTTACAACCACATCCTTTGTTCCTTGATGCATTGTTAGTGATCAGTTCCTGTTAATCCCTTCACCATAACACGATAGATGCTGGCCCAAATAAGAACTGATGACTAACAATGCATCAAGGAACAAAGGATGTGGTTGTAAATCCCCATGATACATCAGTCCTTTGTTATGTTTTCCTTGTTGGGAGGGGGTTGGATGGGTGGTTAAAGCCTGTAATTAGATGTAGCGATGTAGCAATTGTATTCGACCATGAAATTGCAATCGGAAGTACTGTCCCTTGCCAAATTGCTCCTGCAATCCAGATAACCATCCGGTACTATGTCTAGCTGAACTTAAAATTAAAAATCATGGCTTGTTGTGGAGATATATCTTTTGTGGACTTCCATTCTACCAGTTGTCATATAGCAGGGCTCTGGAAATGTTCATAATTGCTTTTTTTTGTTGTTATAATTCATTATATGATTCTATATTTTTGCAAGGATAATTTTTTTCATATTACTTCCAGTTTTACATCTACTTCTAATAGTGGTTCTTTACAGCCTGACAGAGAGGATGAACTCATGCGCATTGAGAGCCTAGGTGGAAGAGTCATAAACTGGCAAGGGTGTAGAATTTCTGGTGTTCTTGCAGTGTCCCGGTCTATAGGTTTTTTTTCTTATCCTGATCCATTGCTTATATGTTTTGTTACTAAATCAATTTCGATCTGCTTTATACTAAATTTTTACAGGTTTTTTTCTTTATCAGGAAATATTGCATATGTTCCTTGTTGCATCTTTTTAAGTTCAGGAGATAAATATCAAACTCAATTGAAGTAGTTAATGCCTGCTTAGTCTCTGTCATACTTATTTTGGGTTAGGAAATACTTAAAAGCTAGACATTGCGAACACTTATGCTAGTGAATGTAGTACTCAACTTGTGAAGTTTCCGCTTATGGAAGTTCCTAATGTGATCATAATTATGACATTTGAATCGGCAACTGCCTAACCAAGCCTTGAGTCACTGGGTCTGTTGTTGGGCTAATGGGTCAATCAATTGAACCATGTGTAAAATATATAAATTATAAAAACATAAAAATGCTAACAAATTTAGGAAATGTTATGGCTCGATTCCAAGGTTCTCAAAGCCTTTTTGCTTCATTTATTGTTAGCACTCAAAACAGAGAAAATGCTCTCATTGTTACAACTAGGACAAAGAAGAGTTTTGGTGTATCTTAAATCAGTCTGGTCTTGATTGGACTGGTCAATTTGTTTCACAGAGAACTGGCTAGTTGGATTTATTTTTTTGACATTTCCAATCTTATAGCCAAAACTGGACTGTCCTTTCCAGTCCAGTAATAATAACTATGGTTATGATGTGGGGCTGTGGAAATAGATTTCTTGAACTATGTTCTTTCTTTATAAATCTACCATCAATTACTTTTGCCATATAACTTGAGTCGGAAATATTACTTCATTACCAAATAATTTCTAAGATGCTAATTTTCAGGTGATCGATATATGAGACCTTGGGTTATTCCTGTACCCGAGATCAGTTTTATGTCTCGAAGCGAGGATGATGACTGCTTGATTTTGGCTAGCGATGGATTATGGGATGTTATGTCCATTGAAGAGGTTGGGGACATGGCTTGTCGTCATTTTAGGTGGCAGCGGCGGAATGGACTAGTAGATGGAGTGTCACCTGCACAGGCTGTTGCTGATCATCTTACCGAGCTGGCTTACCAGAAAAACAGTTCCGACAACATATCTGTTGTGGTAGTGGACTTGAAGTCCAGGAGCAGGCGTAGGCCTAGACAGTGAGAAGGTAGAAGGGTTTTGGTATACTGCAACGCTTGTGCCTTCAATGCTGTCTTTTATGCATTCAAGAGAGATATACCAAGTGTCAACCAAGGCTGGTACTAGTATCCACTGATGCATTGTTGAACGGGAAGGTCAAACATGGCTTCTGCTGTGATCTACCCTAATGTCCAACACAAAAGAAACTAGAGAAGTGGTTGAAGATTACATCCATGGCTTGTTTCCTGCTGTAGTTGGGCGGCACGAAGCTGCAGAATCCAGTCTGAGGTTGGCACAAACGGAAATATATAGATTCGACAACCTTTTCTTCTAACAATGGAGGTAACCTTTGAAGAAAGGCAGAAAGTATGAGATTGGCTTCTTTCTTCAGCGATACCAACTTCTACGTTGTTCTCCAACACCCTTGCTAGCTTCTACGCAGGTACTGCATGGATTCAGGATATGACATGAACCTCTGATTGGCCGTTGCAGTTTCGGATGTGAGGAAACTCCATTTTATTCCTCAAGCTTGACTCAAAAGTGTACATATATCGTTGTCCAGAATCAGGGTCTGCTATAGTCGACAATATTATTATTATTTTTAGATTATACTGCAATAATTTGCTATCCAGCATCAAGTTTCCTGAAGTTTGAAGCAGCCGAGTTTGATGCAAGGATTTTAAGTGTTGCGCCTCGGCAAAGCATCATGCTGCAGCCAATCTGGCCGGTACTGGTTACTTGGCCAGAAGTATATGGGAAGTGCAATTGATTGATGAGATCATGGTGTTAGATTTGGAGAGCTTCAGTGCGTATGGTATGCTCTACAGTGATGGCCTGAGCTATGTGTGCGTGTCATGGAAAAGCTCCAGAAGGTATGGGTCCTAAGCTATCTATACAAGTTGTAGCCTTTTAGTGAGATCTGAAGTGGCTATGATGAAATACTGTTGTTTGTTGTCTGAAGAATTTCACGTTAGGCAAGTCATGCGAATTATTTACTTGGTGAATGCCTTTTACCTGAGAGATTAACTTGTGGTGTCACCAGATCTGATGCTACAACTTGATCACTTTGTCAGCTAGATTGAGAACAGCCCTAGCTGAATTGGTAGTAGTTAGTGTCATATTGGTGGTCGATTCAAGTCACGGATTCAAGTCGAAAGTGAATAGTCTATCAGGATAATTCTCTCAAGATTCTTGAATTGGAAGTGTTTCTTGCAAAACTAGTGAGTGTACTCGACTAGAATTTCTGATCTTGAACCATACCTAAGATGGTTTTTTATTTATGGAATAGAAGATAATATTTTGGAGAAAATCATTCTCTTTAGCTCATGTTGATGTGGCAAGTTTTGTTGACTGGCCTTGTGCGTTGATAGATCCAAAATATTGATCATATCATTTACTTTTTAGTGTGCATTTAGAAGATCTGTTTGTGCCAGAGTTCAATGTACATCTCATGAACTTGACAATTATATCTTGTATTAGAAATCGATTAAAGAGTCTTGGGATCTTTTGCTTGAAGTGGAGGTGTCCGAGGTTGGAAATGCCTCGATTTGAAGGATCAGCTTTGGCCAAGAAGGTTGTGTCGAGCATGTTGCATGCTTTTTTTTTGGGAGCAATGGCTTAGTTGGGGCTAATGGGTCTGTTGGTTATGAAGGTCATGTCGAGTGTGTCATATGTTTTATTTGATTAGAGTTCTCATATGATATTATATCTGATTATGGAACATGAGATGAGATGTAAGGAGATGCTTTGGTGATGAAGGTTAGATGTATCATACTGTGACAAACATGGGAATACACATTAGAGCATCAAAGTATACCCATTAACTTGAAGAAGGTCGGCCCTCTCAAAGATGTGATGGACTTGTGAGCAAAGTGATAAAAACAAACTAGAGAGTGATGGGCGATGATGGAGGCCATGGATGAAGTTGCCGATATGACACCGAACAAGGCTGAAGCCAGGGATGCGACATTGTCGGACAACAACACATGGGGCAGTGGTCGCTCGCTTGCTCGAGAGAAGATGGTGGTCGCTCACTCGATGCAAGCCGTGTTGCTCATGGGTGACATCGCTCGGAAGATGTTCGATGGTCTGCTCGAGAGAAGATGCAGCGGAAAAGGGTGGCGAGTTGCCATGGCAACGTCCATGTCACAACAGCGATGGTGCGAAGCCTGGCATCAATGACAATCCAGCCATGGCAACGTCCATGTCTCGACATCAACAACAATCCAGCCATGACAACGTCCATGTCGGTGAAGGTGGGAAGCCTGGCATCAACGACAATCCAAAGAACAGGGAGAGGAGAGGCAGATCTCACTTTGCCCAAATCCCAACTTGATGGACACATAGAGCCTAATCAGAGACAGATTGGAAACTGGACATGCATTAAACAACTCCCCGAATGGAAACTGGACATGCATTAAAACAACTCCCCGAAAACGAAGGAAAATCCAATTACAACTAAAATCTATCTCAAAGTAATACTTTTGCTGAAGCAGTACACGCTGTGATGCGCATTTAAATACATCTCCTATCACAGACACACCTCAAACGAATATAGCTAACAAAATTTTTCAACCACTCGCAACAAAACGTAGAGTGTCACCATGTACACTTCGGTCGATACTTGCGGGACGCGGACAGCAGAAAACCCCAAGCATGGAGCTCCAACAAGGGTTGACCGATTGGTTATCTTCCCTGTACAAGGCCGCTAAAGACTTGGCTGTTCCCTGCCAATGTTGCCTCCCACTCGATAGACGATAGCAGAATCTGGGACAAAGAGATCACCACTTGCTTCATGTCGGGTCGTAGTATAGGATCATCGTCCACACACTGCTTCGCCAACATGGCCATCTTAGTACATGACAAGGAATAGTTAAAGTCAGAATTTACCTTCGCCTAAACAGTAAATATGATCATGGGGAAAAAACTCCTTGGTATAAGTGTGAAGGTCACTCACTGATCATTACAACATATAACGATCAACCAAACTCAAATTTCCAAGGGCCTTCCCAGTAAGGTCATGCTACTTAGTGTTTGTTACTGGGATAGCGATTCTATCATAGATGGGGTGAATCATAAAAGGGATGGACTTCATATTTAGTGTATCAACCTGGTGGTGAAATACTAAGATATGTCACATGCTAGCATGAAATCAAGTAACAAGGAACAAGAATGATAAATTTCCTAGCTAGCACGATATTTGGAAATGAAGCACAAAGTGTGCAATATCCAAACTAAGAGAAGGAGACTTTATCTGATAAAGAACACCAAAGGTTGATGTAACCACTAGTACAATGAGTGTTACATTTATATAACTTAGTTGTACAAAGCATGTTATATCCAAACTAATATGATGACACTTTTTTGTTTTTGCTTCACAGAACGACAGCAGAGCAACATATCTATGCAATGGGAGGATGCTTCTTCCACTTACCCACAAGAAAAAGCAAAGGAATTTTCAGAAAATATTTGCAAAGCAAAAGACATGAATTACCAAAAACTATTAACATTTGCGTAGCAAAGAATGATAGAAACTTTTCAACCGAGTCAGAGTGAACCATGTCACCTACATTTGTTTAATTGAATTATGTCATGCATCTTTTATGAATGTGTGTTGAGATATGCTCTCCAAAAATTAGGTAAGAAGAAAAGAAAACCGACATTAACCATCCAAATCAGCAGAAATTACTCACCTTGTAGACACAATCATGAGGATATAGATTCATCAAACTAGGATCAACATAGTCTCTCAGGCTCCCCATGATTACTGAATTCGTAGAGCTTCTTAGAGCGGCTAACATCTGGAAGTTTTCAGCACTCAAAAGGTGAGAAATGCATCAAGCTATATAACTGCTGGTACAATCATGTCTGTAAAAAGCACTACAAAACTAGGTAGGCTCAGTAAATGCAGGTAAAACTCTTTTTGGAAGCCCAATAATGTAACAGAAGCTGCAAGTTGGAAGTTAGGGCTATGCATTGATGTCAATTTTGAAGTAGGAGTTAGTTGAATTGGACAATATTCAATTAAAGGTAAAAAGTTTAGAACTAAATACAGATCGCACGATCAAACATCACAGTTAGGTTAAACTACATTTAGTTGATTTTCTAATAAGTGCCTTTGTCAATAGATCTGCTACTTGGAATTAAATAATATGTCCTCTAATCAAAATTTTCAATTGCACAGCTTAAAAGAATCACCAGTTGATTGGTTTCTTATTGTAGCTATGTTTACAAGACATTCAACCCAAGTTGGCAATTTCATGCAGAAAGTAAAATCCTGAACATTTCCTGAAAACACATTTAAGCTTGCATAACCCATATAAGATTCCATATAAAGCATTAATTTTCCTCTGCAATTCTTTTTCTCTTGTCTTGCTTTTATTCTTAGCATGAGCTTCTGGATTGCTATATAACATACATGCAGAATGTCTGAGTGATAATGCACCTATTCTCTAGGTTTGCAAAGTGAAAGCTAGATGTTCTCACAAGAAAAATAAGTTAATTATTTAAGATTTGGAGTTGAAATTATCTATTTCATTGTTTTAGATAATCAAGAAACTTGTGTCAGATAAAAAGATCAAGAAATCTCAATGTAAGGTAATTCTACAAGTTTCAATTTTGGAAGCACTATAATATCCATCGTCAACAGCAATTCAAGAAAATGTGCTCACAACTGATGCCAAAGATCGTCTCTCAGAATTAGACAAAACCATTCCTTCCGTCCTTGTTATTGCCTCTTTGCCTGATATTAACTCAAAAAGGACAACCCCAAATGCATAAACGTCACTTTTTGTTGTGGCCAGGCCATCATGTAAGTATCTACAGGAATCAACAGAAAGTGAATATTGGAAAGCTATTCTCAAGGTGACACTGAACCAATATCTCCAGATCTACTTACTCTGGAGCCAGATACCCAATAGTTCCAACAACCTTAGTGGTAGAAACATCTCCATCTCCTGTCTTTGCAACAAGTTTTGCAAGCCCAAAGTCTGATATCTATATATAGAAAGAGTTAGTCGTATGAGAATTTATTGATCATAACATTGCATCTTGAACACTACAGTTAAGTCTGGAAAAACCTTTGCTCGGAAAGAACTATTAAGCAAGATATTGCTTGTCTTTATGTCTCGATGAACATATTGGTCTTTGGTATGCTCATGAATGTATTCTAGTCCTCTAGCGGTATCAAGTGCAATTTGAACTCTAGATATCCAAGATAGTGATGCCTGTCCTGGAGATGAAATAAGAAGCATGTGATGCACTTTTACATGGGCAGTTGGCCAAGTGGCAAAGCAGAATTTATTACACCAGTGACAGAACAAATAAATTACATAAAGTATACATGGTATCAGAGATGGAGGATGTAAGCCAGACTCAAACATACATATAAGAAAATAGCAAATCTCGATTGCTCTTTGTCACTAACTTATGCAATCAAAATCAATTTTGGTGATTCACTGTAATAAACACAATTGAATGACAAAAAGTCATAATCACTCATTGCCAAGACACATGTGAGCTAATGATTATTTCACTCATCTGCTTTCAAGGCTCAGTTAGACCCATCTCCAAAAGGAAGCACTTATGGTCCAGAACTGCTGATGATGATGCATCATTGAGTGTGTTGCTTAGCACATATTAGCACTCGTTTAAGAGAAAAAGAACAGACAAAACACACTCTGGATTCACACATACCAACCTAACAGTAGCAACTATAAGCACAGGTTATCATAATGTTGACAATTCAAACATATGGAGTACACGTCTTACATGAAGTCATCAGAAAAATGGAACACTTACTTCCAAAGCTTGTATTGAATAATAACTGAAGAGTGGATTGTCTATATGGTTTGCAAGATTATGACAGCTTGACATGCTATACTAGAGACTGATTCAAGATGGAAGAATGACAGTGCCTGATACCCTTGGGAGTTTGTACCATCGTGGTAAATCTCTTCTAAAACTGAAGCTTCTTACAACAGTATAATGTAAGCAATCATTTATTTTCCATAACATATTACAATGAGTCCCAAGTTTTGTCATATTAACAATGTAAGGGGACACATCCATATAATAATTTTTTTGGTCTGGGTATAATCAGATGAAGAAGAAGATCCAAAATACTGTTAATCCAGATTCTGGGCCTCTGCCTTCTTTTTCATTGCCTCAGAATAAAACTCTCATAAGTCTTTTCTGTAACATTATTCATTTACGTAGTATTGCAACATGACCAGACAACTGTTATAGTTAGTATTCACGAAGTTATAAAGTCTATAAAAAAAATCTGTCATGAATGATTCATAAGATGAAGAATTATGGAATGAGTAGAAAGTTGGAGAATTTCAACTCTGATTCAGAGAGTTCAGACGGAAAACACGGGACAAAAGATAGATAAAATCAATTCAAATAAAAAGACAAAACAGAATGAGATTTGTGAGGAAAGCATTTGAAGAAATCACAGTATGAATAAGCACAGGATAACTGCCTTTAAGATGTTAAGATGCAACCTTGTCTTGTTTGGTTTTGTTCATGATTCAGATTATTTGTGCCTTCCACTATCCAAAATATCAATTTGCCACCAAGTGCAAAGTTGATTTGCATCTTCACTGAAAAGCATTCTGTCTTAGACCTAACAAATCTCCATAAGAAAAATTATAAACCAAATTCTCCTTTTGTTTATTGAAATTGTTTTATCATCAAAACTGCCACAGAGGATGCCAGTTACCAAACTAATTGCAGGAGATTCTTTTATAGAAGTTCTAACATGCTTGAACCAAATACAACATAACAAGAACAACATCTAAGCTTTCATGTCACGAAAGCATAAGTTTCATTTATGTACACTAATTCACAAAGCCATTTTAGCCTTCTCTGGACTAAAGGACTTCATAGAAAGAAATCATACCCTTATTTTGTGGATCATGCAGATGACTCTTGAGCGAACCCTTCTCAGCATACTCATAGGTGAGGAAAAGCTCATCATCACTTGCAGCATAGCCAATCAATTCTACCTTGACAAAATTGAAGTAAAATGAAAAAAAAAGGTTAAAAATATCTAAGCCACTGGTTTTTTTGTTGAAGCAGCAAATACTGTAAGCTTTAGCAGTTTTACCAAACTAGCATGATGAACCTTGCATAGTACTTTCATCTCCGCCATAAATTCTTTAGTTTTCATTGCAGTCATTCTTTTTATTGCAACCTCCTAAACATCATATTAATGTTAAAAAGATAGTCATCACTGAGAATTCAGAATTTTGCAATATAAAAGCCAATAACCCTACAAACCTGGTCTCGAAGGACCCCATAATATACAGAACCATATTTACCGTGGCCCAGTAGATTTGAATCAAAAAAGTTATCAGTTGAAGAAAGTATCTCTTCGTACTTGAAAACAATAGGCTTCTCCATGTCAAACAAATCAGCTGCAGTATCTGTCAAAAATTATGGAAACTGACTCTGATATTATGATAATTAGACTTGAGAGGAAAAGAGATTAAGGCGAAAGAATAATCTGTAGTCTAATGACTCTAATCAAATAACCAATGGTAGATTTAGGCCCCTTGCAAGGCAGGAAGCTCATAACAAACCACTTTTAAGCTGTCATGCAGATGTGAACCTAATCCTCGAACAGTCTCTCCTATATCTTGCTCATCTTGTTCATTTTATTGTTCTCCTTCCAAATTGGTAAAGTTGTAGTATTTTGCTAGTTACAGATCCAGGCTTTATCTTCTGCTTCGATCTAGCCAGAATCCTTTCCTAGCCATCCTATCACCTACAAGTTGTATTACTGCCCAACTTAGGAAAGTCCATGTATTTCATGAGATTTGCACCTCTGAAGTCCAGCTCTAAATCACAGAGGTGAGTTTCATGTTCATGCTAATAGTATCCACAAGCATGTATCTGATCTCACCATAATCATGTAATTTCTTTTAGTTTTGAAGCCAATATGTATTGCTTGGCGTACACTAGGATGAAAATGGTTATGCATAAATCACCGAATGCCAATTTTCATTATGATAGTAATATGTGCTTTGCTGAAATATTAACAAATATCTTATATATAGCAAGAATAAATCAATACTTGTATAACACTCTGATTAGTCCAGAATGACTGGACCAAGCTCTCATTGGTATATGAATTACAACGTCTCGACATCTTGTGAATATTCCTTATAGAAAGCATAACCCATGCAATCTGGGACAAAAATAATGACAATTATGATATCAGGCAACAATCACTCATTGTGTGTGGGTCATGTTGGAACCTACTGTGCATTTATTGAACTAAGTTCTAATCCACAGGCAGGCGCAAGCATTGGCTATGGTGATGGCAAGTAGTCGTAACTTCGAATTCCACATTATATCACTTGGGGGTCCAGCTTAACAAGGATGTCAGGGATTATATAGGGAGAGAGATTATGTTATCTCCAATCTGAATAGTCCCACACTGATTTTGGAGTAGGCTTCAATTACTATGTCTCACTGCTCATCTAAAAAATTTTGTGAGTACTACTTTTTGAGGACATAGGCCACATGTTTGCAGGGTTGATTTGTGACAGCTTGTAAAACCAAATACAAAAAATTCATATTTTTTGTATATTATGTGATTATAAATTTTTTTTACGGTCTTTTGAGAAAAAGATAGAACTGAAAAAGGAATATGCAAGCATAACATATTGGAAAGTAGCATTCCAAAGAAAATTTGCAAAAGGAAGCATATGATTTCCTCGGGCAGAACCATTACAAAAAGTGAAGCTATTTTAATGGGAGGTTGCAACTGCTTGATGCACGCCAATGGCAGTGGCTTTCATAGTAAGTATAGCCAATAACTCAAAAGGTTTGATATGAATTTGAGAATTTAGGGAGGCCTACAACCATTATAGAATTCTGCCCTTGCTTTCTTCTGTGCTTTGCACATATAATGTTATTCTATAGGAAAATTAAGAAAAACAAGATAAATAAAGTTGTAGCCTTTTAATTACAAATATTTTGTTCTTATATTTTCCTATAACAAGATACTACAGAGAAAAAGCATATCAAACCCATTCCACAACTATCAAATACCACGACAGGTTTAGAGAATCAACTCCTCGACCGATACAGATTCTTTTTCATGAGGAAAATATTTGATGAAGTAAATGTTGAAAGAAAGTTTATCCCAGATGTGCACTCAAACTGACCTTTAGGATCATTGATGTGGTGATTTCCTGCATCCCCTGTTGATGACTTCAGATTCCCATATTTGCAGCAGAGATACCTTCCTGAAGCATGACAAAAACTAGTGTTCCGAAGAATCTGAAACTTATGGGACACTGGTCCATTAGGATCTTTTGTTTGGCTCCTTGAATTGAAGGACTTCAAAGAAATGAAAGAAAGTAGTGCCACTGTTATCAGAGCAAGAGAAACACCCATACTCCCAAAAACCCACCCATAAGGGAATCTACAAGAATGATGCATGGAGTTATCTGCAAAAACATTGCTTTTAGCTCAGGAATAACTATCAGAGATTTGAATATTATGCATTTCTGAATAAACAAAATAGCAGGAATAAGGACACAAAAATTACTAAAAATCTAGTTAAGATTTTACTTTTTGAGAATTTGTTAATGTTAATCATGATTCTGTTTAGTTTCCAAAGAAGCAAAAAATACACTGGATATAATTGACAATCAAGGGGAAAAAAGAAAAAGAAAGTGTTAAATAATTTGGAATTCTGGGAATCTTGTAGGATAATGTGTTTATGCATTTCTCATCTAAACAGCTACTGTGCATAAGTCGGAAAGAAGGTGAAACTGAATCTAAGATTTAGAATAGCATACCTGAAAATGTAATCGGAGTTGGTGAGGGAGCAGGAGTGGGAGAAGGGGAGATCCCAGTATCCATAGCAGAAGGTAGACCGGGAACTACAGTGGCAAAAGATGCAAAAACTTAAGGAGCATCTAATGATAAAAAAAGAACTTTGCAAATACAAGTTGAGCTACCTCTTGTATGCTGAAAATTTTTAAATAATTTGCACATGCAAAGAGGCATAGAGATCTTTATTATAAGCTGAAGATGACTAATCTTTGTGCATTAGCATACAGTTCACGTTCATGGGTGTCAGAATGCTCAAGTATTTTGGGATTCATAGAACCAGTATCCTAGGAGGATAAGGAACCTGAGAAATTTTTGTGAAAGAAGAAAACCCTAATTATCAATATTTGGTTCTTTTATAGATACTTTTGATGCTCCTAGGTTTCTCTTTATAATATCTAGAGAGGGTGCTCTCTAGGATTTTTAGAAAGGGTGAAAGATAGATATAAATTCTTCAGGGTTTATGTGTAGGGGTATACAATGGAATTGTGCAGATAACTCAAGCATATTGTAATTGATCTCACATGGTGGAGAATTTGATTTTCTCCGTAAATATAGGCATGAAATTGCCGAACCACGTTAAATCATGCATCGATTTGTTAATTTCTGAGTTCTCTTTTCTGCTTTTCGGTTCTTCTCTCCCTCCCAACATGAAGGAATCAGCAAGACAAAATGGAAAGATTCATCAGCTAGGACATATTGAAGCGGAATTGATGAGAATCTCGTCTCATTCAACTAGATACTAAGATCCACCGCACACGGACTCTTTAGAAATTAGAGGGTGATCATCCACGGTAAGAAGGCCAAAGAAAAAATGTTGAGATCAGAAGGCAGCTCACCGGAATTCAGTGGGATGTAATAAACCTCACCGACGACAACCTCATCTGGACCGGACATCCCATTCACTGTCTCGATACTGTCCATGCTCACCCCGAACCTACTCGACAGCGACTCGACCGAATCGCCTTCCTCCATCACGTAGCTCATCAGGTAATTCCACAGGCCGCTGGAGCACCCACAGAGGAGGTGCAGGAAGACGATGGCCCGGGCCCGGGCAGGCCGCCGTGTCATGTTGGGCAGGAAAGCGAGCCCCTGGTACGCGTCGACGACCACGGGGTACACGGAGCTCGCCGCCTCCGGCACCGTGAAGGTGGTGTTGGTGAGGTATTTGTTGTCGGAGAGGCAGGAGCAATTCTTGCGGACGAAGACATACCCGGGGCTGCCGTCCTCGTCAGCGGTGACGTCCTGGGGGAAGACGTCGAACATGCTCTGGATTTGGCGTGGGGCGGCAGCGCTCCGATCCGCCTTGAAGGCCAGGAAGGAGGTGCAGACGCGGGCGGTGTCGGAGCAATTGAGCGGCGCCGACGAGGATGCCGGAGAAACGGCATCGAACAATAGGATCGACATGGCGAGCGCAAGTTGGAGGATCTCCATTAATCCAAACAAAAAACGAACGCAGATTGGAAGACGTAAAGAAAATTAACGATTCTGATCTTTATCAGAAGAGGGAACGGATCGAACTCATGAGAAAGATTTGGGGGGTTGGAGAAGAAGAAGATGAGGAACGGAGCTCAGATGCAATCGGAGTTGCAGGAAAAGGGCAAAGGACGGTTAGTTACATGGAGGAAAATAATGTGGATGGAGTACACGAGAAAGCTGAGAGGAGGCGTCGGGGGGCTTGCAGCGATTCCGGTTACCTCCATGTTTCCGTTGCATAGTAAAGAGAGAGTGTGTGCAAGCTTTGTAACACAGAGATAGAGAAAGACAATAATGCCCCTTATCTTTTTACTCTATTGCTAATTTGACATTAATGGTGGTGCTTTATTGGCAATAATAATAATGATTATAGGAAATATTAAGATACATGATCTGTCCTAAAACGAGAGAGGGAGAGAGGCAAGGGTAATGTGGTCAATCCAGTTGCAATTTAAATGCTTTGAGAACAGTGAGCAGCACGGTGAAGCAGATGATGGGGAATCCACTACTTGCTCCGAGGAAGCTGTTAACAAACAAAGTAGAGGACAGCAGAAGGCAGGAGAATCCGAAGGAGAAAAGCATTGGAGTCCACCGCATGAGCTCTCTGGTGGACGCCAGACGAACACCGGCGTCTGACGCGTTGAACTCGACCTCTCTTCCTGCCGTGTTCTGGACCTTGGATACTGAAGCGCGAATCCTAAAGCACCGTCAAACGAAGCACTGGAGAAGGGGAAGGGGTGACGGAGGAAGACAAAAGGAAACTGGGCCCATCTCCGGCTCCGAGTCACGTGATCTTTCCAGTGGAGAACAGGGGATGTGGGGATGGGGGGTGTGTAGTGTGTGTGCATGACTGCTGCCACGATGGAAGGCAGTAATCATGGAAGCTACAGTAACCAGTACGGCGTTGTTGCCATCGCCATCATGCCTCCCAATCTCTGCCTTCAAAAGAGTAATTAATGCATTGCTGGGTGCTTTCTGCAAAAAGCCTATCGCTTTCAGTACATCCTCCAGCGTTGAAGCCTTTGGTGAAGTGTCTGGCAGCTTTAGATGGTCTGAGCAACGTGATTAGCGACAAAAGAGAGGATTATTGTAAGAGCAGGGGATGGCCTCTTGGGTACGAAGCATGTGATGGATCCTCATTTTAGCTTCAAGAGTGTGGCGGTATGTGGACGCTGTCCCCGGGCATTTATGATGTAATGGATTGCAGTTGGCTCGGGCACGGTCGTTGGGGGACTGCATGACTTCTTCTCCTTCCTGTGGAGCCCGGAGATGCCTTTTCTCTTGCACTGCAGTGGTTCTACTGTTGTGGTATTAATGTCCCATTTCGTGACAGCCTAAATAGTAACTTGTACGGTGGAAGACGTGTCTGGTAACGTGACCGAAGGAGAACTTTCTCTCTCTCGCTCGCTACACTTTTCCATTGCATCCATTGCAATAGGTTAGATTCTTTTTATCTTTCTTTTGTCTGTGAATGACATTATTACTATACTGCAGCTGTACAGCACCTGAGGAGGAGAGACTTGGATATCCAAGAGGGAGGCCATGAAAGCCTAATCGAGCTACTTGCACTTTGACTGGTAAAAGCTAAATAGGTCACAGAATGGAACTCTCTCGAGGAACCAAACTACATGGGTTGTAAGATTTTGATCTTGGGATTGGGTCCTCGTGCAATTCCGGTTTGCACATTTCCTATGTTATGCCATGAGCAATTGATACAGTTTTGCTGCTAATAAAGTGAACAGCCACACATATGCACGAGTACTGCTCGCAGTTGTATTTGACCGCACAGATGAGAAAACAAAATCATGTTTTGACGTAATTTTTGTTGCCACAAGGTGTAAGTTATAGGGTTCATAAATCCATTCATTATACTAGTCATCATCCATCTTTGCGACAAACTTGACCCTACAAAACCACAACAAACAATAGAAAATTTTATATCAATCGACTTTAGCCAAAATCTAGGCAACCAAAAAATGTTTATCAAACTGGTTGCCTCTTACTCTCCTTGGAATGCAATCGGAATCCATTTCACTGACCACCAGATAGTTTCGTTCTGCTGAATCATGCTCTATGATTCATTCCACACAAACACTGAAACCCAAACAGGATTTGGGATGACAAACTAGCAAGCATGAACTGCAGGAAGCGCTCTGGCAATTGGCTGTTTACCACCAGAAAACTTCAGAAAGGGAAAGAGGCAAGAAAGCTTCCTCATCATCAATGGTGTTCGGATATTCTGATTTGATAAGACTCTCTTTTCATCACAAGCAACCCTAAAGGCTTCATAGCCTTGTAGGTCTGCATCAGTAATCAAAACTTCATCCTCTCCGAGAAGAGTTCTGGTTTGAGGAGCCTTACATGATGACATCCTCTGATCTTTATCATCCTCAGCACTATAACCTTCTAAATCATGTGCGGTTACAAGGACTTCATCTCCTGTGAGTGAATATGTTGGCTTCGGCCATTGGATTGCAGGAAATTCTAACTTTCGCTTGCTATACTCTTGAACGGCCTAGTAAATTCATGTGCACAAAAGTGAGGCAAGAAATCAAAAGGGAAGAAGCTATCTGCAGTATGTTACCTTCTAAACAAACTACAAAGTTTCAAAAACAGAAAAGCCTAAACTCTGGAGTAAATTATCCATTTTAATCTTTTCAATAAACCATCCATTGACTTCATTTCAGGCACCATTTTAATCTTTTAATAGACCACATTCATTTATATTATCTATGAAGGTATAGTAACATTCATACCTGCCACTGTGATGGAGCCAATAGGACCCGGGGCCTTCTAGAACGCACATATTCAAGAGCAGCTACAGGTGTCATATTCTTGTATTCAATCTGCAAATTTAGGGTAATGACATATATCAGCAAATTTGTACCTGGCAGTAAAACCTTTGTTATTTTATACCAGTTGGGCTACATAAGTTAACTGTCCTTTAGAGCATACATGGTTCACAAAAAAGAAAATTCCTCAAAGAATCATAACTACCAAATAGCACAGGACAATGGTGGTGCTACGTCCCCTTCCTGCTTTACAATGAACGTAGGTTGTCCTCCCATGGGATGCATTCCCTAAAAATACAGAAGGAAGATTATGCTAATTTTTAACAGAAAGAAAGAAGAGATGTGTAATCCAAAGTTGCAGCATGACAGTATTTAGGAACATCGAGCATTGTGATAGCCTCTAGCATGATTAAGTGGTAACAAAATTTGTGTTTTGAAGAAGGAAAACGAGTATGCTAGCGTGATACATCCTGCAAGAAGTCATAAATATTCCATAAAATGCAGCCTATCTGACTTACAGAACTTTCAGAAAACAATCAGAATGATAAGCAGGCATATAAGTTTACAGGTTCTTAACTAGAAATTAGTAATTTTTTTCTACCAACTTGCCACCAAGAAATATTTAGATGGTAACAATCTAGGAAGGTAATTTTGACCATGCAGGACAATTAAAGTTGTCCTGTCATATTTCATAAGGTTATTTTATTGTAAATTCTTGGGTTCACAATTTTGATTCTCTAGCATAAATTCTGCATTCCATAAGTTGAATAACCACACTGGCAAGAGCTAAAAGCCATCAGTTGGAAATTCCTCTGGCAAGAGCAAACCCTCTTTTAGCTGTTAGGAAAAGGCCCTTAATATTTAACGATCCTTTTGTTTTAGCTACTTCCATATGTAAGTCAAATTCAACATATTTAAGGGGGGGAACATCTTTTTTTTTCTTTCTATTATGTGGTAGATCAATTTTAAGGTTTCAGATACATGACAACTGGTAGGTGCAATTTTGCAATGAACAAAAATTGTATTTACCATCATTACGGAGATAAGGAACAGAAAAATCCTTACTGTGGATGAAGTCAACAGCTAGGCATATGTCCACAAGTGAAGGAGCAAAAAGGTAATCTGTTGTAGGAACCACTAGGTGATCAATCCCATGAACCTGAATGAAAGGAATGAAGAATCACGAGAAGTCTTTACTTTGACAATGGCCCAAAGAACTTTTCTCAGAAACTTACTGCATTACACAAAAAATGTTTATGCACAATGAGATATAGTGAAATTGTGCCAAGATTTGATTAATCTCATTGAATTTCCTAAATAAGTCTAGCAAGTTTCTCATTATGTGCTTGTAGATGAAAATTTTGTTGCAAAACATGCCTATCTTGGAAACTTTTGGTATGACGATCAATTGCGAATCATGGACAAAATATTTAACTTTGACAATTAGGATCTAGGTATCATAGTTATTCTAATATAGTTTATGAAAGCAGAGTTTTATACTTTTGGCAACAACATATATTATCCAAATTCCTACCCCGGTGATATTTGTAAAAATGACCTTTGATTATTGTGGCTTGACCTGAATGGTGTCAAAACTTACTAGATAACTAGTAAGTTATATACACGCCATATGAGAAAACACAAACAGAAAATATTGAATCAGAAAATGAACCTCAAAAGGAACTGTGTTAGGTAAACTTGTTATCAATGGATTATACAAGCACAAATTTTGCCCCGTATAAGGATGATAAAAGGCAAGGTTTACCTTGTATAAGCTCGATGGGACCAAAGTCTCATATGGTTCGTTCAGAGTAATGACTCCTCGAACTCCAAGCTGCTGCAAGCGAGGGACATCTTTCCGAAATGGCACAGCACCCAACAGTATAAACTGAAAACTCGAATGAGCAAAGTCATAAAGAGTGTAAAATGATCACCATATCAAGAGCCTTCAACTAAGTGAAGTTCAATAATCAAAGCAGTGTTTAGAACCCAAAAATCAGAAGGCATCCCAGCATAAACCAGAAAATCGAATTCATAATTCCCAATTGCGTGCAAATACCATACATCAAAGCAATATGCCATATAATTTGAGGGAAACAGAAGCTACCTGATCGACTTCATCCCACCATCGGAACTCAGCCTGAATCTTGTTGCGAAGGACATTGTACATCAAGGTCGGATAGAAAAGAACACGAGCTCCCGCTCCCACCAACGCTCTCTTCGCCCTAACCGTCACGAGCTTCCCGCCGTCAGAATCCTCGGATCCCCCTTCATTCGGCTCCTCAATTCTCATGATCGATCGGCTACCCAAATTGGAATCCCTGCTCGGTTATCAGAAAACAATCGTCTCCAAAGGACTCAGGAACTCCTACTCGTTCGAAACTCACGACAATCGGAGGAAAACCTTATTCGATGATGCTATGGCGAGAGGATCGCTGCATTAGAACAGAAGTATCGACCGATTCAAGCAAAAAGCACCTCGATCGGAAGCTTGGACGGAGAGGATTTCGATCTCGGTCATGGATTCCGCCAATCTTGCGAGAGTCTTCGATAAAGGGTACGACGAGAAAAAGCCATATGACAATGGGAGGCCGTAAATAACGCTGTACCCTCCCATCCATAACTAAGCCCTATTCGTTGGAACATTTGAGTTAACGCACTTCCTCGCAACAATAACGACAATAATTGTGACGAGCGAGGTGGATCGACGGTGTAGATTACGCGGAACACGATTCGTAAGAAACACGTACGAGACATCTGAATGGACCTTCCAAACCAGGACTTCGATCAAAACCGTCCGTTTCGGATCGACGAACATCGAGCCGTTGATCCGGGATACTGCTGGTGACGCGGTCAAGATCGTCTCGTGAGCCAACGGCAGCGATGCCACGTCGTGGGAAGCGGAGTTTCCACGTTTCCTTTGCCTGTCTGTGATGTCAGACTGCCCACGCGTCTCACCCTGAAACGGCGGACCGTGCCACTTTGCATGGTCCCTTTGGCGCGCCTGTACGGGCTTCGCTCACGAAGACGACTATAACAGCTGTGTAGTTGAGAATTAAGCATGGAGTCAAATCCATTTTCTCTTGAGAAATAAAGGTTAATGACTTCTATACAAATTGTCAACCATTTTAGAGGTATTAAGAGCGAGAAATTAGTGTCGATGCTATTTTTGGCTTCCAATCATAAATTGTCATCCGATAGGAAGAATTTTTTTTTGTTTGCTTTGTCCCTTTTAATGGATGGATAATACGTTGGGGTTCTTTTTAACATATCAAATATGGATCAAACAATTGTTTTATAGAATCAAAACCGAATAGATCCAAAATAATGGATTAAGAATGTTTCCATAAAAACTTATTTAATCCACTATAATATGCATGAAATCTTACAATAATTGATAAACATATTAACACGGAAGCGTACCTGATGAATCCATTAGAGTATTTTCTGAATTGATCGGTGATTTGATCTTCTAATTGCAGAGTACATTTTGAACTTTAAATTTCTCTTTGAAAGAGAAACTTTATTTTATACTGCAACCGGGGACCATAACCTTATTTATAGTCATAACTGATGAATCTACGATTATGATTGTATTCATAATTGATGAATCTGCAATTATGCCTCAAGAGTTTCATATTCCTAATTTATCTCGTCATTAAGTTAGGAACATAATGGTATCTACACAATTAATTTTCATAACAATTATATCCCTTAGTCAAATAATTTTACTTTAATTAGATTATTTTAATTTTGATTAATTAAAATAATGACTTAACACATTTAATTATACATGTGTCTCTTAACATTCTAACATAATATACTATTCATCTCTTTTCTGCTCGAATTTGTAGTTTCTGCTCCTGTCTTTTCCTTACAGCCACTGTTTTTAGTAGCGGTACAAAGAAATTGACTTCTGATGCCACTAAGCCCACGCAATGTTGAGGAATTCTTCGATCATACGTCGCCATCGCTACCAAACCAATGAGCTGTTCCATCCGCCTTATCGTTAGAGATGCGTCACCATAAGCTTCTTCTGCCGGGTTCCATGATGACCTCAAGTTCACGACTCTATTATTGAACTCACTCCCGTGGAAATTCCACACCCGGCGTCATGAGTCTCCATCGGTGCACTGCTTGCAATTTCTAGTTGACTCGAAGCATATGGACATCCCTCTTTGCAGACACTTCTCTGTAACCCACTGCCCTCGTTTTGTACTGAATTCAAAGATTTCGGCGTCGGCGACGACGACGACGATGACGAAGGAAGCGTTGTTGTTGTCTCGGATCCATATAATTTCGTTTCGTTTCAAGTCAGTCAACGGCCGCGTTTGCATAAGCCAAAGTCAAACTCATCCATGTGCTGCAATTGTAGCCCGCGAACCTTACTCGCTCCCTCTCTCTCTCTCTCTCTAGCCGTTGACTGCATTCCCGTGAGAACCATGCAGACGCCACAGCCGTGTTCTGCATTCTGGCTACCGACAGGCTGCGTTGCAAAAGTGGATCCTATTTCACTGCATCGCGTGTTAGGTGGGAGTTCATAAGAGAAGGTGTCCGCTGGATCGAGAAGGAGATGATCAGTGGAGTCAACGTGACGCGGCCTTCGCGTGACGACGAAATAGTTTCGTTCTCACGAGTCCGCTCTGCAAATAATTT
This sequence comes from Musa acuminata AAA Group, assembly GCF_036884655.1. NCBI lineage: Eukaryota > Viridiplantae > Streptophyta > Magnoliopsida > Zingiberales > Musaceae > Musa > Musa acuminata. Next base: position 26,013,682 of record NC_088339.1, on the reverse strand, counting down.
ATACTCGATGGGGGAGAAGACATCCCTCCATCATCTTTGTGGAGCGGCCATAAGAGCTGCTATTTGAAGGGAAGAAATGGCAATGGCGTGCCTCTTCAGATCGGCGAAGATGGCAGCTGTTTGGTGCATGGTCATTCTGGGCTTCGCCATGGCCGCCGTCGGAGTTCATTGCCAGTCGACGGACACACTTGGTAAGAAAGCCGTGCAGGTTTCTGTATTATCATAAAAAAGGACGTCAAGAATGATCTTTCTCTTAATTTCTAGTGGTATTTTTTGGGTGAAATGTCAGAAAAAACCAATATAATGTCCAAAAATCTGCAGGTTTTATAAGCATCGACTGTGGAATTGCTGCCGGTTCTACCTACGTCGATCCAACCACCAATATACCGTACGTCTCTGATACCCCATACATAGACGCTGGCGTAAACCAAAATATCTCAGCAGCATATGTTACAAACTTAATGGGGAGGAGATACCTCAACGTCAGAAGCTTTCCGAACGGGACTCGCAATTGCTACACCATCAACTCCATCACTCCCGACTCGAAGTATCTGATAAGGGCATCGTTCTTTTATGGAAATTACGACGGTTTGGGCAGCCAATCCCGTCTCTTCGACCTCTACCTGGGAGTCAATCTTTGGAAGACGATCAACATCACAGATCCGGGCAGTGGATACCGAACCGACGTGATCACCGTAGCCGCATCCGGTTCCTTCTCGGTATGCCTGGTGAACACGGGCCATGGAACTCCATTCATTTCGGGGCTGGACGTGAGGCCACTGAAGGAGATCCTTTACCCCGCCGTCAACGCCTCTCGCTCTCTGGTTCTCACCCGGCGGCTCAACATGGGACCAACTGATACGTTCATCAGGTAAGCAGATCATGTTTCGGTGCCCGAGGATTGATGGATACATTGCTATTATTGTCGTCATCATCCTGGTTATCATCAGGTATCCTGACGACTCTCACGATCGCATCTGGGATCCCTTCAACAACAGCCCCTTCTGGGCGGAGACATCCACCAACTCCACCGTGGAGAACTTCGTCGACGACAAATTCGAAGCCCCTTCCGCCGTCATGCAGACGGCGGTGATCCCCGTGAACTCCACCAAGCTGATGATTTCATGGGAACCGGAGCTCGGGGACGTCAACGAGTACTACGCGGTCATGTACTTCTCCGAGTTCCTGACCCTCACCGGCAACATGTCCCGCCAATTCTACGTCTACCTCAACGGGCATCTCTGGTACGCCAAGCCTTTCACCCCGGACTACCTCTTCTCCTACGCCATCTTCAGCACCAATCCCACAGAGGGGTATCAGCAGTACAACGTCACCATTCAGGCTCTGGACAACTCCACCCTCCCGCCTATCCTCAACGCCATGGAGGTTTACTCCAGGATGAGCGATGTGAACGTGCCATCGGACGCCGGAGACGGTATGACGTCCACGTCCTGAGTAGTATTTGCGCAACGACTATGCTGTTGATTGATTTCATTTGAACTTGTTTGCGATGCCAGTTGATGCCATGATAGCAGTAAAGGCATGGTATAAGATCAAGAGAAACTGGATGGGCGATCCTTGTTCCCCGAAGGCTCTTGCTTGGGATGGGCTAAACTGTAGCTCCAGCCTCTCCAATCCACCAAGAGTCACTGCATTGTGAGTCTACCCCAGAAGGAACTGCGCCATAATTAGATGACAGATCACATGACTTTGTTTAAATATGCTTCAGGAATCTATCATCCAGTGGGTTGACCGGGGAAATAGCCACCTTCTTTGCCAGCCTCACGGCGATCCAGATCCTGTAAGTGCTACTGAATTCAGTGTAATGAGAATGGAACATCACATTCAAGTCTCTGTTTTATAAATAGATTGCTGATGCATTTATGATATGATTCTGCTACCTTTTGCTGTCAATTTGGTCCTCAATCATATGATAGTTTGGGATGGATGGCATTTTTCAGGGATTTGTCTCACAACAACCTAACAGGAACAATACCTGCTATTCTTGCACAATTGCCTTCCCTCAAGATCCTGTAAGTGTTCGCATTAACCTCGCATTTTATTCATAAATGAATGGAGAATTGGTGAACTATCATCATGCGTTGGCTTGCAGAGACTTGACGAACAACAACTTGAATGGATCCGTTCCTTCTCCCCTTCTTACAAAAGCACAGAATGGAGAACTTACATTGAGGTTGGTTCTCTGTTTAAAAGATCAGGTTGCTTGTAGATTCTCGTGGGAAGTAAAACCTATGATTGATTTGTTCTCCAGATTCCCAACTTTTTCTTTCTTTAAGAATCCTCTGTTTGAGATCGTTTCACTAACAGAGTGTTGATCTATACAATGATAGAATCGAAAGCAATCCGTCTCTTTGCGGCAATGGAACTACATGTGAAATAACACCAACAACAAAGAAGAAGAAGTTGTCGACGCCAATCATTGTGATAATTTGTCTTGCTCCTCTGCTGCTACTGCTCGTGGTGGTATCCATCATCTGGAGGCTGAGAAAGCCACCAAGTAAGCTTTCTCGAGTTCAATCTCTTGCAATTTTGCCAACAAACACTTTCTAATATGTGATTTGCGTTTGACGGTGTCGTGCTTTAACTTGAAAGGCTCAGGTAAAGGGAACTCTGTGGAGCCGCAGAATGAAGAGACTCTCAAACGAGTGAAGGAGCATCAAGATGGTCTATTGCAGCTCGAGAATCGCCAATTCACGTACATGGAATTGAAGAGTATAACCAATAACTTTGAGAGAGTCATAGGCAAAGGAGGATTTGGGACGGTCTACTATGGGTGTTTGGAAGATGGCACTCAAGTTGCCGTCAAGATGCGATCGCAGTCATCGTCCCAAGGGACTAAAGAGTTTCTTGCTGAGGTAATAGAAATTAGGCATTACCTTTGTTCATTACGTTCAGACGGCAGTGAATGTTGTGTTTGTTGATTCGAAGGCTGATGTTCTTCTTCGTGTCTGTCCTCAGGCCCAGCACTTGACAAGGGTTCATCATCGGAATTTAGTTTCCATGGTTGGCTACTGCAAGGATGAACCCTATCTGGCACTGGTCTACGAGTTCATGGCTCAAGGAACTCTACAAGACCACTTGCGAGGTTCGCAACTCCCCCTGCTTCGTACCATCTTCTAATCTTGTCCTCACACTGAACTCTTCCATGATGCTCTGCCTGTAACTTGTGATCAGTGATCGATTGCCTGAAGTCTTTTGACTGACAGTAGAATCTCCAATATCGCAGTGCTATAATTTTTCCACGCTGGTTCTCGATCTTGTCTTAAATTTAGGCTCCTCACTCCATCTTTGTTGTAATACTGCATGAATCTGCTGCGGCACATTCCCAATTCAACTCGGAGAACCCTGTAGTGCATGAATCTGCACCGGTGTTTTCCTGTTTGGACTACTGATGTGTTTGTTGCATGATGTGTGTGCTGCAGGCAGAGCAGGCGGTGGCAGAGCTTTAAGCTGGCGACAACGTCTCCAGATTGCAGTGCAAGCCGCACAAGGTCAGGCAGCAAGATGTGCTTCTCAGTGCCGTCGGCCTCTTCTTTGTTCGTCTTTCTCACTATCTATGTCCATTGGTTTTCATTGGAGTTCATCCAGGACTGGAGTATTTGCACAAGGGATGCAAGCCACCGCTGGTTCACAGAGACGTGAAGACGGGGAACATCCTTCTGAGCGAAAGCCTGGAGGCCAAGATTGCGGACTTCGGGCTGTCGAAGGCTTTCCAGAGTGAGATCAACAACACCCACGTATCCACTGTGGTGATGGGAACCCCAGGCTACCTTGATCCAGAGTACGCCGCTGTTGTCACTTCATTGATACAGAGGAAGGATAGAACTGAACGCGTCCTGTGATGTCACTTGTTCAGGTACTACGCCACCAACCAGCTCAGCGAGAAGAGCGACGTGTATAGCTTCGGGGTGGTGCTTCTGGAGCTGCTCACGGGACAGGCTCCGGTGATAACAGCTGCGGGGAATGCACACATAGCTCACTGGGTGCGCCAAAGGCTGGCCAGAGGAAACATCGAGGACGTGGTGGACGGCAGGCTGCAAGGGGAGTCGGACGTGAACTCGATGTGGAAGTGTGCCGATGTGGCACTGAGGTGCGCATCGCCGGTTGCCCACCAGCGGCCGGACATGGCGGAGGTGGTGACGCAGCTGAAGGAGAGCTTGCAGCTGGAGAACCCTTACGATGATAGCAGGACCGAGAGCCAATACGCAGAAGCGAGTGACGTGAGCCAGAACAGTGCACTGGAAATAGAACGTGTTGCAGCCATGTCCGTGGCCGTCAGACCGTCTGCAAGATAATTGACATCAAATGCATTCATCTGCAAGACAATTGATGTTGGTTTGTACTTTTCCTGGTTGAATTATAGACTCACTTGGATTTGTATGTGCTTAAATATAAACATCCCACTATTTGTATCTCTTTGGCTGTTCCATTCTTCATCCAGAATAAAAGAATTTAAGAATCATTTTATTAAAGAAGGCGAAGATTTTCATGAAAGAATTGGTCAAAGTCAATTTCAAGAAAAGAAGTTAAATAATTTTAATAAAAAAATCTTTAAGTAATGGAAAAATCTTTTCTAACACAAGAGTTTGATTCCTCTCTTTAGTTTGGTTCTACGTCAATTAGTATTAAAGTCTCGCTTTTGACGATAGCATAATAGATTTATGATCACAAAATTAAGAAATATATTATGCACTCATTACTCCTAGATCTTATATATTAAAAAATTAATTTATTAAATACAATCCTATAACCTATCAAGATGAGGTTTACTAATGGTAATGATAATTTCGATGGTGATGACCTTTGTGATAGAGGCAATGATAATAACCCCAACAATAATGATCAAGGAGTACTCGTCTCATGGGCAGTGTTAGAAGTACAAAAAGCGAGAATGACCTGAGAACTCCGACAGATTCATGACATACTCACTAACTTGGGTTAGTGAGTTTACGACCGATAGACTGTGTACCATGTCATGATCGTAAGAAAGTTTACGATAATGATAGGATCAATCATACTAGAGTTGATGCTAATGGCTAACCTAATAATCAACATAGGCATGTAATTCAATGTAGGTAACCAATCTATGAAAACAAGTCACACGAAGAAGAAGAAGAAGGAATTATGAACTATCACATAATCAAAGAAGAGGTACAGGTGCAGTTCAACCTTTGTACTTCAATCGACGTGGTATGATCCATCCACGACAACCAACAATATATGATGATAACTCAAAGGATGATAGTGAAAGATACGGAAGACATCAAGTACCACCCAAACAAAATAGTCTTCAAGTACCACCCAAACAAAATAAGGTTATTTGAGGATTACCGCTTCAAAGTAGACCTCCATAGCTTTAATAGCCACCTCAACATTGAAGCTTTTCTTGATTGAAGTTATAAAGTAGACAACTTCTTCGAGACGATAGATGTCCCTAATCGTTAAATGTGTTGTATACAAGTTGAAAGGGGATGCAGTAGCTTGGTGGGATATATTATAGAATAACAAAAGAAGATAAAGAAAGGGACCAACACATGGTGAAAGATAAGCAATTTCCCAAAGGAAGATTCCTACACCCATACTATGAACTATTATTATTTCAATAATATCAAAATTATATCCAAGGCATTCGATCTGAGTATACTTATGAGTTCTTATGCCTTTCAGCCAAATATAACTTATCGGAGTCAGAAGATTAACAACTAACAATGTATGTCAATGGACTAAAATTTACAATCAAAGATAGAATGTTTTTAACTCTGATACGAATAGTAGATGAAGATCACAATATAATGTTAAAGGCTAAAATATTATTGACTTAACCTCCAACTCAGTAATTCTTTAGTTTGATAACACGATCTCCTCTTAATAAAGAAAAGTAAGTTATGACTAAGTCAATATAACCTACAAATCAAGGGATAAGTACCGAAGGAGCAACAAAGTAAGCCAAGCATATCTTGACCACCACAAACAATCCATATGCTCGACCTCTGGTTGGAAAATATTTCAAATGTGAGAAGCCTAGTCATCGTTCCAATGATTGTCGTGCTCGTAAGACTGACAAACTTGTAGGTCACAAAAATGACTTTGAGAAAGGAGATGCCCGAGATAATATGATTAATTATATTAATAATATTGAAATAACAAAAGAAAAAGGAGAATATGTGGCATGTGTCATAAAATAATTATTACTCACCCCAAGGCAAGAAGATCCATCTCAGCATAAGAAAATCTTTCATTCTCAATATAGTGTTAATAACAAAGTCTACACATTGATAATAGACAATGGAAACTATGACAACATTGTATCTAAATCATTGGTGAAACACTTAAAATTGCAAACGGAAGCTTATCCAACACCATACTGTAACTAAAATCTATAGAGTTCATCTCTCTTAATTGGAAAATGCAATAAGGAGAAAGTTATATATATGGTAGTTGATATGAATGCATGCCATGTGTTACTTGGAAGGTCATGATAGTATGATGTGAATGCAACTCATCTTAAAAGAAAGAATATCTATATTTTGGTAGAATGAAAAGAAAATTGCCATGCTATCAACTAACAAAAAAGGAGATGAATCCAAACTTTTAAAGTAAAGGAAAAGTCTTTTTTATCCATTTCCAACTCTAAGCAAGAATTAGTTACTAGTTCTCACTGTAACAAGACCCAACTCTCATGTAACTAAAATCTATAGAGTTCATCTCTCTCAATTGGAAAATGCAATAAGGAGAAAGTTATATATATGGTAGTTAACATGAATGCATGCCATGTGGTACTTGGAAGGTCATGACAATATGATGTGAATGCAACTCATTTTGAAAGAAAAAATATCTATATTCTGGTAGAACGAAAAGAAAATTGTCATGCTATCAACTAACAAAAAAAGAGATGAATCCAGACTTTTAAAGTAAAGGAAAAGTCTTTTTTATCTATTTCCAACTCTAAGCAAGAATTAGTTACCAGTTCTAAAGAAACAAAAATATGCTATACTTTTATTATGAAGGAAGAAAAGTCACCTGAAGTAAAGATTCTAAAAGAACTAAGATCGATATTGGAAGAATTCAAAAAGATCACCTTTGAAGAATTACCGGATTGACACGGACTTAGCTGGTTTTGCCTAAGTCGTGCGGCACCCTTGCATGTCCGTCCGCAAAGGTCAGCCTCCCCGAAGCCTCCCATTGTCCCTTAGGACCAACAAAAGAGAGAACGGGTTAAAGAGAACGCCTCAAACGGGATCCACAAGCAAACATGTCCGAAAAACACTTCATAGACAAAGCAAATTACAAACAGACTTTACAAGCTCTGAACAGTGGCACAACAAAGGGTAAAATGGTCCATTACAGATCGAAAAGCTCTCGCACGTGTCCACATGACACAACCTTTATTTACAAGCCTAAAGAGGCCACCAACCCAACTAAAATGGGACTATTAAGCCTTCGGCCGCCCCTTTACATTCTGTACAAGGCATGAACATGCCAAAAGACACGGACATACATAAGCATTACATCAAACACCTTGTTTAAAAGTTTGTCCGTGACATTCTCCCCCACTTATCCCTTCGACGTCCTCGTCGAAGCCTTTGTAAACACTACAACTCTTCGCCTTTGCTGAGTCTTCAATCTTCTGCTCTAGCTGCAATGCGCCTCCTGGCTCCCAGCTGCTCTCCGCTGCTGTTTCTGAGTAGTCGAACCTTTGATCCGCCATGCTGCTTCAACTCGCCAATGACTCTGACTCTGGTGTGGGGTTGGCTGAGTTGTGTTGATCCTCGTTGATTCCTACGGATCCACCAAATGAAGGAAATGACCATTCTTACTGCGCCAGTTTCTCAAAATTTCCACATGCTGCTTAAACTGGGTGGATGCTTGTTGGAGCTTTAACGAGCATCGCCTCGCAAACTTCTGAAGTTTTGGGTCCTTCCTCCACAACATCTGCTCATTGACTCTTCTTTCAGTTAGTTGTCACATCCAAGTAGGTTCGCATCACTTCCGCTTTCGATTGGCATTTCGTTGGGAAATGAAGCGGACAATCTACTCTCAGTAGCACTGATCACCATTGGTGAGGATTTGACAACTGTTGTCTTCCATTCTCTTCGAAGGGTCTTTGAACTTGTGCAGAGCTCCTCTGCTGGATAGATAAGAGAATTGGGGTACTCGGTTTCGCCCATTCTCTTAAGAGTTGAGAAGGCAAAGGTTACTTGACTTCGCCCGCCTCCTCGAGGTTGTACTTCATGCATCGAGCTGGTTACTGGCCTTCGCCTGCTCTTTGCTCACACTTCTGAAGCACTTGAAATGTTTGCACTCCTTGCGTTGAGTTAGCTACTGTGATTCACCTTCTCAATGCCATTGAACTTCTGGAATGCAGGAAGTTTTCACCCCAACTTGGAGCAATTCTCTGATAGATGAGGTCGCCTCTGGGATTGTACCGTCTTCTCCATCAACCCTGTCGCCTACTCCATTGAGTAGCAAAGGTACAGCACCGCGTACTGCTTGCTTCGTTCCTTGGTCGTGCACTCTTGCATGACCCGAAGTCCTTCACTTACGGCTATCTTGATGAGAAACTTGTTGACACCGGTCTTACGAAGTTTCTTGGCCTCTGCCCTTCAGCCTTGTCTCGGTACTTGGAGATTGCCTCTGCATGCTCCACCTCCTCGGCCCCTTTCACGACCAAACACTCTCCCTCCATGAGAGTAAGGGATCAATGACCTTCACGGAAGTCCCGCCTCTGCGGTACCATGGCGCTGCCATGCCCATGGCACTACTATCCGTCGCCTCGCATCTCCATCCCTTTTCTTCACAATCAGTAGATATGCCTCCGTGACACTCCTCCGAGTCCACCTCCATTCTAACTGATTGCTTGATTTTGGGTAGCTAAGTCCCTCTGGACTCGTCGTCGCTTCCTCACCCCTTTCGACCCCCTGCTTCAACACCTCTGTGTTCTCTAAGCAGACTGTTTGGTCGATGGAAAGACAGACTGCAACTCCCATGCATGGCCTCTGCCATCGCATTAAAGGGTCTGCACCGATTCTGTTCTCCTTAGCTTCCTTGGTAGCAACGTTCGCTTACTCGACCTTGTCCTCTGACTTGCCGGGCTCCCTTAAGCAAATATGAGCTCTGGAGCAGTCCAACTCTCCAGCTGATTCGATCATACCTCTGCATGATCAAGTCCCTCCCATGGAACTCACTGGTACTTGCCTTCGAACTTTTCCCTTAGTGGAACACAGCCCCCATATGCTGATGACCAAGGTTTTCGTCCGATGCAAAATTCGATGCACGCTCGGAAGACCCGCCTCTGCGGTACCATGGCCTTCACTCCTTGAATCCATAGCCCTTCTTGCCGTCGTGTTGTTCACCGAAGTGGAGCTTCCAATAGCTCCCGATCATACCTCCATATGATCCCGTCCCTCCCGGGACTATGTCGTGTGTGTCGCATTGCCACGAACTGTTCCACCACGATCCGCTGCACCATGTCGCCACCTGGTGACATCTCCATTGCATTCTGATCCTTGTGGAATAAACTCGAATTGTGAACCCTCTATGCGTGGCCTCTGCCAATACATCGCAGGGTCTCCTCCACCTTCGATTTTGTTCGCTCATTTGGCAATCGACTTTCATCCACCCACTCTTGGGTCACACCTAGATGAAGCACCGCTCTAGGACAGTCCGTCGCCTAGTAGCTCCCGAAGTCCACCGACTTCGCTGTAATTTGTGCACCATTGTCTGGATCCTGGGCCTCTGCCCCTACCAGCACAATCTTTGCTGCGCACTGCTTCCTTCATGGCAACTTGAATGGCAACACTGTGGCATATTCTTCAAGAGTACCCGCCTCTGCGTCCTCTTGCCCCGTGCTAAGGCCTTCTGAACCCAACTTCGCCTCCGCAAATTGAGTCGCCTTAGTTCCTCCATCAAATGCTCCTCCGAGATAAGGTGCATGTGCCCAGAAGCTCCCTTCGTCTTTGGCACCATGCAAGATGAGTCCACTCCGTCAGAATGAAGGACCCATGGAACAACATGATCCTGCTCTTGCCTCTACAAGAGTTCATGTCCTTGACCTCTGTCTAAGGAAAGCACTGTGCCTCTGCTCCATGTTCCAACTTCTCTGCTGGCTCCCTTCATGCAGCTTGGGTACTTCGCCAAGTTACACCCAAGTTGCTCCGCTCCTCGTTTTTGCATTGAGTTGATGGTGGCCCTCGCGCCCACCATTCCACGGGTCAGCCCTCCCTTGAGTCCGATCTCTACATCGACTCCAAGTGTGCCTACATTTAAGTTGCTTTAGGTCGCTCCCCCACTTGATCTCGCAATGCATCCACCCATGCATTCTCTCGAGCGAGATCATGTGACAACTCCTCGCTGCTTGCTCGGTCCATTGAGCTTCGTGGAGTTGTTGTTTGTGAGGTACTCCTCCTCAACATGTGAAGTCTGTCTCACATGATTCTCCCTCTGGAGAGCCGAGACTTATCCTTCCTGGATAACTATCCCGTTGGAGCAACATCTCTCTTCGTTTCGGAGACCACCATCCCCTTGGACTACTCCGATCTGCTGAACAAACTGTGCATTGTTATGCCTCTTGCAAACGCACTTGCTAGATTGCGCCTCCACGTCAATACAGCCACCGCTTCACCCCTCAAGGCCTAGCAACATGCTGAACTCGTTGCACACTTCAGCCTCCTCCGGACGTATCCTTCGCATGCCGAAGAGAAAGTTTCAATACTCCATGGCGCCGAGTCTCGACCGCCTTGGGATGGCCACGAACAATCCATCGTCCGCATACAAGCTCATGCATGAGTATCGAATTCTTCGAGTTAGCAATTCCCCTCACCTCTGTGAGCTTTGCACAACTCTTTCGGTCGCTGAGCAACTCATTCCACTTTGCATGGTCTCGTCCTTTTGCCAAGCGCCTCGCTTGCCTTGAGCACCATCAAGTAAAGTTGTCAACGTTGAGCCGTAGCTCAAACTCAGCCATCCCAACCTTTGTGCGCTCCGCATTCTTCCAAGCTTGCCTGTTCTCGTGGTGCCTCTCGCGCGAAGGGTTGGCCAATCCTCTGAATGCCAATGTCAGATGCCCGCTCCTCTGAGCGACTCTTTTCCCTACATCTCCATGCCCGTTTTCCCTCAAACGGTCGCGCGTTGCTGACTGCCCTCCATGCAGCCCCACTAGGTCCTCCACGTTTGCATGTCAAGTGTTTCTATGAGTGCTTGTCCCGCTATGATACCATATGACACGGACTTAGCTGGATTTGCCTAAGTCGTGCGGCACCCTCGCGCGTCCGTCCGCAAATGTCAGCCTCCCCGAAGCCTCCCATTGTCCCTTAGGACCAACCAAAGAGAGAACGAGTTAAAAAGAACGCCTCAATCGGGATCCACAAGCAGACATGTCCGAAAAACACTTTATAGACAATGCAAAATACAAACAGACTTTACAAGCTCTGAACAGTGGCACAACAAAGGGTAAAATGGTCCATTACAGACCGAAAAGCTCTCGCACGTGTCCACATGACACAACCTTTATTTACAAGCCTAAAGAGGCCACCAACCCAACTAAAATGGGACTATTAAGCCTTCGGCCGCCCCTTTACATTCTGTACAATGCATGAACATGCCAAAAGACACGGACATACATAAGCATTACATCAAACACCTTGTTTAGAAGTTTGTCCGTGACAGGATGGACTTCTAATTATGACAAATATCCAATACTAGATTGATTTGACTTTAGAAGTAAGAGTAACAAATTGAGGGAGAAGGTAAAAGAGTTGATACAGAAAGGACATATTCGAGAAAATATAAGCTTTTATACAATATTGGCTTTGTTAACACCCAAGAAAGATGAAAGCTAGAGGATGTGTATAGATAAGAGTCATCAACAAAATTATAGTTAAGTATAACTTTCCCATATCTCGAGTAGAAGATATATTGAATCAACTATAAAGCTCCAAAATATTCTCAAATATTAATCTCCATATCGAATATTATCAAATTCGCATAAGACTATATTAAAGATAAAAGAGTACTTATATAAATGATTAGTTATATCATTTGGTTTATCTAATGCACCAAATACATTTATAAAGCTTATGAATCAAGTACTATCATTCATTGAAAAATTTATAGTACTCTACTTTAATGACGTTATAATCTACACCCATAGTATGGAAGAACATATGGACCATTTATGATAAGTCCTAACTATTTTGCAAGACAACAAGTTATATGTCAATTTAAAGCAACGTGATTTCCTAACAAATCGACGAATCTTCTTGGAGTTCATTGTGAGTACCGACGGGATTCATATAAACAAAAAAAGAAATTCATGTCATTCAAGACTGCCTATCACGAAGACCGTCACAAAAGTGAGAGGTCTTGTTACTTTTTACAAGAGATTCATTAGAAATTTTAGTAGTATTATCACTCTTATCACTTACTGTTTGAAGAAGAGAAGTTTATGTGGATTGAGGCTACCGAGAAATTATTTGTTAAAATTAAAGAAAAATTGACTACCATTTATCAAACTTTGAAAAGCCTTTGGAAGTAGAATATGGTACAAGCAGAATTGAGTTTGGAGCAGTGCTTTCACAAGAAGGAAGACCAATTGTATTTTTCAATGAGAAATTAAGTGAGCACATAAAAAATGGTCTACCTATGAACTAGAGATGTATGTTGTGATACAAGCTTTATGAAATTGAGAATGTTACTTAATCCCCTTGAGTTTGTAATATATTTAGACCACAAAGCACTAAAGTATTTCAAGAATTAGAAGCACTTAAACAAGATTCATATAAGATGAGTTTCCTACTTAGAGTAATTTGCTTATGTAATCAAACACAAGTTTGGTACTTCCAATTGTTTTGCTGGTGCTTTGAGTAGAGGAGCAATTTACTAGTATCTCTAATGAAGTTGTAAGGTTTAAATGCTCGAAGATGTTTGAGAAAAACATTTGACAAGATAATTGGTGATTTCCATATCCGTTACTTATTCAAAGGTAATAAGTTGTGCATTCGGAGGATATCCTAACGAGAAAAAAATTATTCAAGATTTACATGAAAGAGAATTCAACGGATATTTCAAGGGAGACAAAATAATATCAATTTCAAGGGAGACAAAATAATAGCAAGCAAGAGGTACTTTTGGCCATAATTAAAAAGAAATATTGATAATTTTATACGAAAATATCTAACTTATCAAACTATAAAAGAACAATCGTAAAACACTAGTATATATATGTCATTATCAGTTGATTTTGGGAGGATCTATCCATGGACTTTGTATTAGGATTGTCAAGAACTCAAAGGAGAGTTGATTTTGTGTTTGTAGTTATAAACTAATTCTCAAGATGGCTCATTTTATATCATGTTGGAAGACTTCAATTATGGTACATATTGTCAAGTTATTTTTTCAAAAAGTCATGTGCCTACATGGGGTAAAAAAATTAATCACTTCTGATAGAGATTTTACATTTCTATCCCATTTTTTGTTGATATTGTAAAAAAGATTTAACATAAGCTTGAAGTTTAGCACCCACAAATTGATGATCAAATAAAAGTAATTAATAAAACTCTAAAAAACTTGATTCATTACATTTATAGTGACGATAATGAGATTTTACACTCGGTACAAGTTAAATTTGTCTATAATAATGCAACTCATAGCTTTATCGAAGCATATCATTCTCTCTTGGTTACAGGAAAGCGTCAAAAGGATTTAATTCACCTACCAAACACACCTAGAATGAATATAATAGCTAACAACATGATTGAGCAAATATAATCTATCGAAGCTGAAGTGAAGAAGAAGTTGAAAGCTATTAATATCAGATATAAGGAAGTAGTCGATAAGCATAAAAGAGAAGATGTTTAAGAAAGAAGATACGATTATGATATATTTGTTAAAAGAGAGATTTTTCATAAACATTTACAATAAATTAAGACTAAGAAATATAATCCCTATAAGGTCTTTAAAAAATTAATAACAATGCCTAATTGATTTACTATATGATCGGGTCTCAAAGACTCTTAGACTTATAAGTATTTTTAGAATCTATTGTATCTAGATATAGGAATAAGTTTTTAGAACGAGATTAATATGGAATAAGATGAAGACTATCAAGTCAATTAAGTATTATAAAAATCTTCTATGATATTAGGAGTTTGATTCTTCTCTAAACTTCCTTTATAATGTTAATATGTTATAGCAGAAGAGCCGAAAGAGAACATACAGAATTTTGGCGACATGAACAAAGCAACGTTGAAATGAATGGAGCAGAGGTTAGAAATTACATCAAGAAGATGAAACATTATAAAACATTAAACTAAAGCTTGCTGTACGTTAATAAGGATGAAATGAATGAACATAGCATAATGCATTATTATAGACACTTGACCAAATCAGTCAAGAAAACACCATAAGCAACAACCAAGAAGATGAAGATCGCTGGATGTCATCCAACCAAAAAGCACACAGTTTCTTGATGAAGGATCATCAAAAGATAGAAATATAGCAGTACCTGATAATTGGAGGATTCTCACAGCATACATCTCCAAACAAGTAATACGAACATACAGCAGTAGCAGTACGGAAACGAACAAGAGATGGGGGATGGAAGAAAGCCGTATATGCGATAGGAGTCGAGGCAGAAGGAGGTCAGATGATGTAGTCGGACCACTCCTGGATGAAGGAAGTGTGATCCATGGATTCGCTTGGCACGTCGTCGTGCCTCGCGGGCTTGTCCTTCCCCCCTACGAGCCGGGCAGGGTTCCCGACGACCGTGGTCCTCGGGGGCACGTCGATGAGGACGACGGACCCGGCACCGATCTTGGCCCCCTCCCCTATCCGGATGTTGCCGAGGATGGTAGCGCCGGCTCCGATGAGGACGCCGTCGCCGATCTTCGGGTGGCGGTCGCCGACGGCCTTGCCGGTGCCGCCGAGGGTGACGTGGTGGAGGATGGAGACGTTGTTGCCGATCACGGCGGTCTCGCCGACGACGACGCCGGTGGCGTGGTCGAGGAGGATGCCCTTGCCGATGCGGGCGGCGGGGTGGATGTCGACGGCGAAAACGTCGGCGATGCGGGACTGGAGGGCGAGGGCGAGGGGGCGGCGGTGCTGGGCCCAGAGAAGGTGGGACACGCGGTGAGCCTGGACGGCGAGGAAGCCCTTGTAGTTGAGGAGGCAGTGGGAGAAGGAGACGCAGGCGGGGTCGCGGTGGCGAACAGCGAGGAGGTCGGCGACGACGGCGGAGATGAGGGAGGGCTTGGAGGAAAAGGACTGGAGGAAGAGGTCGTAGAGGAGGGTGGAGAGGAGAGTGGAGGAGCAGAGTTTGTTGGCGAGATGGAAGGCGAGGGAGAAGGCCAGGGAGTTGTGGGAGAGCACCGTGGCGTAGAGGAAGCTCGCCAGCGCCGGCTCCGACTCCGCGTCCCGGTGGGCCTCCGCCTTGATCTGCGCCCACACCCACGACTCCTCCGACTCCGACTCCGGCGGCGGGTACGTCGGGATCGCGTGCCGCGCAGCTGCCGCCGGGGCCGAGGCGGCGAGGCCGTTCTGGTTCGTCTTCTCCGTCGGCATCTCCCACCTACTCTCTCCGTCCTTATCTCCTTCTCGGAGGGCGTCTTTTTATTGGTCTGATTTATTTGATCTTTTTGGGGGATGGAGTGGCATAGACACGGAGAGACGGAGACCGAATCCAATACGTGTATACATACATACGTATACGTTTGTTGACTACAGAAACAGATACCAAATGCGTGCAACAGCGTGTCTTCGTCCGTACGAGCGTATACATGTGTAGCTGTGACCGGGACTCATATGACGGCCACCGTGACGTAAGCTGTGCAATCAAAAGTCAACGCCGGTCTGACGTGGCGTTACTGACCGCCATCCAAAGTTCATCTACATTATCTATGATGGATCTCGACGGCCACTGTGGCGTTCCTTTGGGTGGGTTTCGAGACGCACGTTTCATTGAAGATTCTCGTCTGTCATGGTTATGTACAGCCAGTATCTATGTACCTTCTATCGAAGATTACACTTAAATGCTGAATCAACAAACAATTATGTTGCTCATAGAAGACGATGTTTTGTCAGCCTCGGGTCATCTAGGGGATCTAAGCCACAAGATGAGCAGTGGCTGTGCTCTTGTATTGCTGCTCGTGGATCTGCACTTCTCTGCTGATTATGGTAGCGTCTTCTGCTCTGTTCTATGTTGAGTGCGCGGGACTCCCTCTTTTTTTCTTGTCGCGTCCGTTTATTCTTATCTTTTACGAGTGCTGTTCGTCCGGTCAATTTGTCTCGGTTGAATTATATATATCGAGATTAGGTGGGCTGCCCATTGATTCCTGTAGACAAAACAGAGGTTTTCGTACAGAGAGAGAGAGAGAGAGAGGTTCTGTTTGTGAGCTGATTCACAACTTCACGGAGAGTGGCTGATAGGGAGGACGATGGCTGGCGGACGGTGAATCACATCAAATTTACCCTCGATCTTAGCGATTGCAGCTAATGAGCAGTGGAACCGATGGAGACCAACGAAAGAACATACTGTTGAGTAGAGTAGACTAGTACATGGGATACAAGACATCTCAAATCATGAGAAGCCTAACGAGATGGTGGTGATGGTGATGGTGGTGGTGGTGACAAACCGACACTATGGTTGCTCACTTGCCCGGGACGAAGTTGGTGGCGTAGGCCCATGCGTTGTTGTTCACGGGGTCCGCCAGGTGGTCGGCCAGGTTTTCCAAGGGACCCTTCCCGGTGACGATGGCCTGCACGAAGAAGCCGAACATGGAGAACATGGCCAGCCTCCCGTTCTTGATCTCCTTCACCTTCAGCTCCGCGAACGCCTCCGGGTCGTCGGCAAGGCCGAGCGGGTCGAAGCTGCCGCCGGGGTACAGCGGGTCCGTCACCTCTCCCAGCGGCCCGCCGGCAATGCGGTACCCCTCGACGGCGCCCATCAGTATGACCTGGCAGGCCCAGATGGCCAGAATGCTCTGGGCGTGGATCAAGCTGGGGTTGCCCAGGTAGTCCAGCCCGCCCTCGCTGAAGATTTGGGAGCCCGCCTTGAACCACACCGCCTCCCCGAACTTGACCCCGTTGCGCGCCAGCAGCTCCGGGAAGACGCAACCCAGGGCGCCCAGCATGGCCCACCTGCAGTGGATCACCTCCAGCTCCCGGTTCTTGGCGAAGGTCTCCGGGTCGGCCGACAGCCCGGCGGTGTCCCACCCGTAGTCGCCGGGGAACTCGCCGGTGAGGTAGGACGGGGGCTCGCCGGAGAAGGGGCCCAGGTACTTGACGCGGTCGGGGCCGTACCAGGGGCTGCCGGAGGCCGCCGCGGGCCTGGCCTTCGCGGTGCTCTTGCGCATGGTCACCCTGCCCTCCCCCAGGACGTCGGAGGCCGAAGGGGCGAGCTTCACCGCCTTCCCGGCGAGGGATGGGGAGGAGAGGGCCATCGTGGCAGCCATTGCTGGAGCTAGTAGGTTCTCGGGGTGGAGGATGACCGAGGTTGCTTGCCTGCTGCTGGTGTGGCAGAGTGGAGAGGAACGGCTGCACCTTATAGAGCAGTGTCATGCTCCTTATCTCACCGTGAATCGTTGTAAGCTGTTCCTATTGGTTGATGGTTTGCATTCGCTTGAGTTGGATGCTGAGTTGTCAGTCTCAGAACCTTTAGATATCTGCTTCCTGGATTTTATTTGCCACTTCATCAAAAATCTAAAGTAGGATGCCAGTTAATTTGGCTCCACCAATGTCAACATGCCACGTTTTCCTCTCCTGATCGATGAGATAGGGCTACCCACCCATGAAATCTATCGATACAGTACCGTTACTTGCACAGAGAGATCGCATATGTATGACACACGTCAAAAAATGGAAACATGACTGCTGATGATTCCCATTCAAGTCTTTTCGAAAGTGAGATGAGAAATCATTCGAATCATAAGCCATATACAAAACAGGCTGCATTGTCTCCTACGAGCTCAGCTTGCTCTCAATAACTATGAAAAGTATCGCCTTAAAGAAGGTTGTGCCCCTTCTCAACAAGTGCACTAAGCATAAGGCTATAAGCAATGCTCTCAGCCCTCTTTACATGTTTCAGCGAAATGACACATCTAACAAAAGGATGGAACCAACGCTGCTGCTCAAATCTCAGCTCTGTCCATCTCATTCTTCCATCTCATCTGGAGAAGGTGGATTCTCCGTCTCACTATCACTGCTCATACGATCTACTGCCCGAGTGCTCAAATGCTCTTTGACTGAGTTGTCATGGACCTTATATTTGACAAACTTCACTTGTGATTCATCTCCTTCATAACCCCATTCTTTCCTTTTCCTCCTCCCTTTGCTTGCCTCAGATTTCATAGACCGAACAGCAGAGAGAAACGCAGAATCAGTTATTTCCATGTCTTGATCATCATCTGCAGCATTCTCATCAACGTTCCCTGTGTTATCAAAAAAGAAAATATCTCCATCTGTGCTGTTGCTGCCTGAATCAAACTTTGCAGTTTCAGGCATGCCATCATATTCCTCGATAGCCAACTTGCTATGAAGTTCTGAAATGTTATCATCAAAAAGTTTCAATCCCTGTTCTTCAAGAACCACAAGCCACTCTGCAAGTAAGAGATAGCTGCATGATGAACGAATGATTTCATAAGGAATAAAAGACCAGTCATTACTGTCAGTCTCAAGTAAGAATATGCATATTCTAGGTACGTACTTAGAAGAGCTTGAGGTGTAGTAGCATTTGGTCTATTAAGTTTCCCCAAGCCAACCTGATAAGTAGCCCACTTAATTAAGCTACTGGGAACACACGATGTTGAAAATGCATTTGTATAGGCTATGGCTTTGCGGTTGTCTCCTTTATCCCTGTTATCATAATGAATTTCAGCACTGTGCTACTCTCATATCCTTCATCTCATTAAAGTAATGCCCTCACCTGACAATTCGGATCGCTTCATGAGTAACAATCAATCTTCTCACAACAAGATTCATCATAGAATCACTAAAATGTTCTACTTCAACTCCCGGATTTAAGAAAGAATAATCCGCTAAAATAACAGCATCGTAAAGGATGTTTCTTAGCCAGCTTTCCTCAGTGGAGCTCTGAGCCAAAAAACACTAATTTCAGGATATTATCTACATTTAGAAATAAGCATATGAAAAGAAAATTTGAACCTACTAAAGAAAAAAATACAAATCAGAACCCATGCATGATCCAAGAATATGTACTGCTGCTATATTCAAGAAAAAAAAATGTACAAGCAAGGGAAAATTCTCCTGCTCACATGATGATATAGGAGCTGCAGCAACTTCAAAAGTAGATATAGAACATATTTCTAGAATTTTTACATAACAAAGAGTGTGACCAAGGACCCAGCCCTCTTAATTATTTCTAAAGCACGTCCATAGAATTCTACAATCAGATACTTTTGCACCACTAACATAATCATTTATAACCAGCTCACCAATTATCTAACAGAATCCAGAAGGTGAGCATTGGCTTCACAGTGAGGTTAGGAGAAAAGTTAGTGACTTTACAAAACAGGTTCACTTGATCAATCTGTCTCATGTGGCTGATCTATATGCACATGAATCAATCACTAATGATTCTTTCAAATAATACCTGAAGTTGTCCACAATCCTTAGCACATTCATGAAGCAGAATAGAACTATCAGATGCATTTATGTTGGTAAGCAGCTGCTTGAGTGAATGAACTAATGCTGATTATATCATTGCAACTCAATGTACAAGTCTCTGATTAATATACTCACCAAAATGGTCATAACTGGCATTGGTAGGTTCAACAGCAGCCTCAGTAATAAGTCTGTTTATCAACACTCAGATGTCAGAACCAAATTGCACAATAAAGATAGGCAATCTCTATAGAGCTAGCTGATATAGCAAAAAATTGGCAAAGCTACTCATTAGAGAAAAGTCACAAGTTCTCTATATAATGGCCAAGAGAATGTACAGCTGTTTATACACACACATGCATATGCAAATATTAGCCAAGGACCATGTGCCAAACACCTACATCTTATAGCAATTTACTTGTACCATCAACAGAAGCAGAAAAATCCAATCAGTGATAAATAAGAACTGCATTACCAAATAATTCGAAATTAAAATGCACAGTTAGCATATCTTGATAGAATATGCAACTATCCAAATTGCTAATGGCATTGATAATTCTGCTAAAAAATCTATGGGAATACAATTTGTACAGGTCTGTGAATTCAGTCATAGGTAAGAAAGACCTACCAAATGAAACACAATTCTGAAACACAGATATCGAACTGATGGCCCAGAGTCTAAGCTCCTTCTGTAAGTCCAGCCTTGGAGACCCATCCACTTGAACCTTCAAGCTCAAACTAAGCAATAAAGCTTCCACAACCACAACACCAGCCAAATAATCAATCCCACACCTTTCTTGCTCGAAGCAGACACGAATTTCATCAGTAACCAAAGGAAACAGAACACACAAACCATCTCCTCTCCCAAAATGCTGCACCGTCCACACTCGTATAACATCAACAAAACAAGGCTGCAAGTAGCCATAAGAAAGCTCTTTCCCGTCAGAACTCTGTCCGCTACAAATGCTAATATAGCTGACAAGAGCCTCCACCAAACCCCCTATCTCCTTCCTCAACTTCTTCGCCACCTTTCCGGACATCTTCTTTTCCTCTTTTACACAATGATACAGCTCTGAAACAACGGGAGCGAGCAAAGCCACGGACTTTGGGCCATCACACGAAGCAGAGCAAGCCGAGAGCAGCTGGAGAAGGTCTCTCACAGCGGATACTCGATCGAGGGCGTCTTTTTTTAGCCTGATCGCTTCGTGGTAGCCAAGGGCGGAGTAGAACCAGATGACCTCCAGAGGGGGATCGACGCTGGACTGAAGCAGGCGGAAGAAGATCGAACGGAAGGCAGCGAAGTCGCAGGTCTCCCTCCGGACTTCGACCAGGAACCTGTCGACGGATTCTTTAAGCATGGAGTAGAAGCAGGAGCAGGCGAGAGGACCGAAGTGGAGAGACGACTCAGCTGCTGTTGGCGATTCAACGATGATCGAATCCATAAGGCCAACAGATTTCAGGAATTAAGGATGATGCAAACCCTAGCCCTAATTTTGTCGATCCTTTCGGGGGGGAATTTTTGGAGTTCGGATTAGGGTTTTTGTCACGGCCCCGAAAGGTTTTTAGAACCCGCCCGCGCTAGCTTCTAACGTGCGCCGTTGGGTTGCCAGAAACACGTACAGGTTGCTAACGTGCGCTCGGGCGGTGCCCATAACAATACTCGAGGCTGCGAAATGAAGGTTTCTTTTTCCCACTCGTGCGCGCGGTTACTCGCCAGCCTACACCAGACAAGCTTGCGGGTCCCTCAGGGGAGGAAGTTCCGTTTGAATTAGCTCACGGGCGGAGAAGAACATAGGGAAAGGCCTTTGGGGATTCGTACAGAAGGATACTAATGTGTCACACAAAGCCCTAACATGTGCATTAATAGCGGACGCCCGTTCCATGCTTCCACCCTAGTCCTCGTACTTTGTCGCCTCTCCAGTGTCTGATCTCTTCACCGGTCGATCGAGAGGTGAGTCCCATCTTTGTGCTTCATTTGTTGATGGAAAAGCTTTCGATCTCTAGCTGGGATTGGTTTTATGTTTCTCTATTGTCCTTCCAATTTTCATTCTAATTGTAGGGGTCTCGATCGATTCCATTGGATTTTACTCTTGTTTTCTTTCTTTTTTTCTGGATTCTTTTGGTATCGATCTGAAAATGTATATTTGAGCTGACACGTTAATGTGCCTCTGGGTCTTTAGATCTCTATGACATGCCATGATTAATTTTACCATGATTAATTTACGTCATTCGTATCGTTCTTGAAATGACTGGCTGAAGAAAACAGATTTTTATTTTGTGGCGTGGACTTGTTTTGGTGGATGGCATCGAAACTGCATCAGCTTCGATCTAAGGCTGTCCAAGCCTCGGAGTTTGTGGCTAAGCACGGATGCGCATACTATAAGGAGCTTTTGGAGAAGAACAAGCAGCATATTGTTCAACCACCAACCGTCGAGAAGTGCCAAGAGCTCTCAAAACAGCTCTTTTACACACGGCTTGCAAGGTTTGGCTTAACATCCACGCTATGTTGTTTTTGCTGCGTTTTTAAGTCATCCTAAACAAAATGACAAGTTTGGGGATAATTTCTATCTTATTTTCGGATAAATGTACTGTAAGGTTGGTGTTGGCCGTAACTATTCTTAAACAAGATGGATGTAGGTTATTCCAGGAGCTGAAGTGTAAGAATGTACGATAGTTATGTATAGTTTAAATCTATTTCAAGCATAAAAACACTGAATACCCAAAGACTAACAGCGTTGGCTTGGTTTTTCTGCCGTAGTCACTTGCCTTGTCAACAGTAAGTTTCTGTTTCTCTGAACATAGCATGTGGTAGGATCTTTCTCTGAATTTAGTGGTGGAATTCATAATTCAGGTCGGTGACTTATTTCCTTGATGAGATATCCAAGGAGTTTCCTTGTTCCCCTGATGCAGCTTGTTGTGCCTGATGTTTGTTAAGAATCTTGCTTACCTTGTATAATCTGTATATTACTCTACTAATTTTAGGTACTATAAAACTAGTAAGCTAAATGTATTATCCTTGCTTAGGTTTATGTTGTGGGTTATGAACATTATCCTAAGCGACATCTTTTGTGAGGAAATTGCTTGCTTGTGGTTTAGAGTTAAAAGGGTTAACTGGTGATTAGTGGTTTAACCTGCCACAACAATAGGGTTAAGGAAGGCCAAATTTAATCCTGTCAGCCCAGATAACTTGGGATGAATTAAGTCTTTTAAGTTGTGGTTATTGGTTTAACCTGCCAAACACACTTTTTGCTGACCCAGATAGTTTTCGTTTAGCATCCAGGCAAAAAATAGGGTTAAAGTTAGATAGCAGGGTTTGGATGATTTAACCTGTAAGTTTTAGCCACTAATGAAATGTAGTCTAAAGAGTTGGGGAGGGTCAAAATAATCTGGTCAAAATGACTTTTATTCAACCAACCAGGTTTAAGAAAGCCCATTTTATAGGGTTATTTAGAACTAATCCTTACTCCAGGTAACTTTGTTTGATTAGTAAGCAGTCGAAGTAAAATGAAAAGTTAAAATAAGCTAGCCGCGATAGAATAACTACACCTGGTTACTGTAACCATGAACCAAACACAATTTTTTAATTGACTTCAGATTCTTGGCAAATTCATATTCAAGAACAACAAGAAGCCTGCCACTAATAAGCAATATGTGTATACTGTTACCTTCCAGTTAGGCTGCCTTCTCCAAAGTCCAAATTAGCATGCCCAAAGACAAGTGCTTCCCCCTTAATTCATGGGATGGTGTGTTCCACGGGAGAGGTTGCGATCCTGGTCGATTGCTCTGCTGTCATTCAAAGCTATAAAGTCAAAGTTGATTATGCTTGTTTTGTTTGAGACAGTCCTTTTTCAACAATGCATGTCATGTAAACCATCTTTTTAGATGTTATCCTACGAGATGGACAAAGTGTCAAATATGTGCCAGTACTGACATCTTTCAATTACAGCATCCCTGGTCGTTATGAATCATTTTGGAAGGAGCTTGATGGTGTGAAGCACATATGGAGAAACAGAGAGGATCTCAAAATTGAGGATGCTGGCATTGCAGCATTATTTGGGCTCGAGTTGTATGCATGGTTCTGTGTTGGTGAGATAGTTGGAAGAGGATTCACTTTCACTGGCTACTCTGTCTGAGACCCCTGTTGGCTGTTGGATAATGAGTTCTTCAATGTCAGTTTTGATTTTTGCCCATGGATTCCTTAAGCTAGTAGTCGGTGAGACAAATGTTAGTCCCTGAATAGCTTGCTGTTTTGTTTCCCTTCTGAGTTCTCTAGTACTCTTGCACTTCTTTATCCCTGTGCGAGATGATCAGTTTGTATAAACTAGATGGCAAACCGTATCTCCAAGCTGTTTCAGTGAATCAAGTTCATGTTTGTCATTCAAGTCATCGTGGAGACATGGGGTTTCTACTAATTGAATCATACAGTGCTATATACTTGTTTCTTTTGGATTCTTGTTTCAGGGCATTCAATATTTAGCGTGGTTTTCATTAAGAGGTACTTTGTAAACCGACCGTCCTTTCTATAGTTGACTCGACTGGCATTTCTATAATTGAAAACGGATATATATTTTTGTCTTATGTCATTTTTGTTGACGTTTAAAGTTGACTTGACTGTCAATTCTATTATTGGAAACGTCTATATATTTTGATCTTCTTATGTCATTTTTGCTGACGTTTACTTACGTGTTTGCAACGACAAAATATGGGTCAAAGTCTATCGTATACTGTATCCTCTAATTATATACTCATTCGTATACATGCCCAAAACACGAGAGAAAGGAAAAGGTTTCGCTGTCTCTCCCACCTTATCCAACTATCTGTTATTCTTTAACGAGAATAATTGATGGCGTGGATGTGGACTACGTGGGTCCCTATGGATATTTCCAATTACAACGGAGGTAGTTGGCTAGCGTGACGCACAAACGGGTTGCTAAGGTTGTTTTCTAGTTAAACCGGTGATCCCGTCACCGGAGGTATCCGGACCAAGGATAACTGGCGGGACAGTGTTCGTAATTTCTACCGGCTTATTCGAGTGATTGTGACGGGTCATGCGGGTCCCATGTGGTTTGTGCAGTCACAAGGCAGGTAAGTGATCGGGCGGTTCGTAGAAGGTTCCGAAAGGTATTGATTGCTCTAGATAACGACGGTGATCTCGTCACGCCTGGTAATCCGGACCAAAGACCAAGAAAGGCACCTCGCCCACCTTCTCTCTCTCTCTCTTCCCCTCTCGCTCCGGTTGCTCTCTGTCTCGTTCTCCGTCGCCCCTTTATTCCTTGCACGCCGCTCCTTTTCTTTTGGTTTTCCCCCTTTCCAGCTCGAGAACGAAGAGCGGACAGGTGAGGTGCGAGGACCGGAATACCTCGCCGCCGGATGCATGGAGTCGGATAGCATCGAATGCGTGTCGTCGATCGACGGGATAGATGAGGAGGCGACCTCCCTTCCCCACCACTCCTCGAAGTCCCACGGAGGCGCTGCGCCTCCCGCCGGGATCGTCCCCTCCACCAGCGTCCACGAGCTGCTCGAGTGCCCCGTCTGCACCAACTCTATGTACCCCCCAATTCATCAGGTTGATCACTTTTCCTTAGTATCACTTAATTTGTGGCGATTTTCGATTTGCTTAGCTTATTATGGCATTTAATATCTGGATTTTGGTTAGAGCAGCAATCTTGTTGGCTATTGTATTTTGGGCGAAGCAATTGGGGCAAATCTGTCGTTTTTATGGGCTTTTCATTTGTAGTTTCTCATCTCTTTCGTCGTTCCGGTGACACAACATGCGATTCTACAGTAAAAATTCATAATTTGACTCCTCGTGCTTATACGGATGATTTGTTCTTTTTAGACAGTGGATAATCGCTGATATGTATTTGTCGAATGATTTCGATGATCCGAGTCTTGGTTCTCTTTGATGCCGTGGAATTGTGATTTGGAATTTCTATTACTTTGAGGTCTATAAAAGAAATTGTTGTTCATATCCTGCAATTTAGTTGTCGTCTTGAAACTAATATATAATCCATCATCATTGGTTGAATTGGCTCATCTTATGCACGAGTCTTTGTTGAAGTTTGAGGCCCTGGAATTCTAATTCCGATTGGCTGATTAGTTGATTTAGGCTTGTTATTGTCACTTTGGCATAGCCCCTGAAGAAGTTCAGAAAAGAATGTGACGAGTCTCCATCTGAATAAAGTTGATCTGACATTATTGTTTCTTTGTCCCTTTTGTTCTGGCCTTTACCTCTTGTCATTATGAGGCCTTTATAATTATCGTTTGATGGCAAAGCTTAAAGGATGCTCTAAAGAACTTTCCGATTCTTGTAACTAATACATTGTTGCATGTTCCGGGAATAGTTAGCTGCATATTTACTTTGACATTTGTCAGTTAAATGTCACATTCCTCTAGCTAAATCTGTGGCTTGGTAAGGGTTCTTCTTTTATTAACTTTATTGATTATTTTTCTTTTTAATAGACAGTTGTATAACTTTCTTGTCTCAACTCTGCAGCTAAATGCTGTCTTGAATATGTGGCTCTTATTTTCCTAATACTTGGAATGTAACTTTTTGGGCAAATTTTTTTGTAATTATGATATTTGCTTTATAGAATTTTTTAGATTCATTCCCTGTAGTTATCCAACTCGGTATACATTGCAGTTGCATGAAAAGTTATGAAGCTTTTGAATCTAGTATGTGCATATTGAAACATGTCTTTGTTGACTGAACATCTCGTTTATGAAGATGGGAAAATTGGCATCTTCATGGCAATTCAAATGTCCAATTACATTCTGTCTCATTGTTGGTCTTCAAAGCCATTCATTTTCCAAATTTTATGAGTAAGCATTGTTCTTTCTGCTGAGCTTCAATTTGTACTTGTGATTATGGCAAGGATCTCTCTTATCTATTGATCAAGTGTGATCGTCAATGCCCCTTAAGGTTAGAGATTTAGAGCGACTTTGGCACTTAGAAGGCTTTGACTCCCCTACTCATCAACCGATGTGGGACTAAACACGCTTATCATCTAATAAACAGACAGTCCATCTTATCAAATAGGATGCACATCAACATCTAGTCATTATTCTAATTAGGTACTAGCAATGTGGCATGTGCAATGGAGGTTCAATATTCAACTATTTTTGAAAATTTGTTGACTATGAATTAGTGATGTATCAAATTATTTTTTATAGGAAAAGAAACATAATGTCATTTGAGAAGAGATAATGAATTTGTCACACATACCCAAAGAGTGGTTTGTAGTCAAAAGGAATTATGATTAAGCTAGAGTGACTGGCATGGTGGTCAAAATTGGTGCCTTGAAAATTCAACAAGATGCATAGGATTGGCTGACGTAGATAAT
The DNA here is from genome assembly GCF_036884655.1 of Musa acuminata AAA Group. Taxonomy (NCBI): domain Eukaryota; kingdom Viridiplantae; phylum Streptophyta; class Magnoliopsida; order Zingiberales; family Musaceae; genus Musa; species Musa acuminata. The sequence continues at coordinate 25,986,707 of NC_088339.1, read as the reverse complement.
CATCATGAATGGCTATTTATACTGATTTAGGCAGTTATTTTTCCATAAGAGCACAATTAGTTGACAGAACTTATTGAATTGCTGATAAAAAAATTATTGCATAAAGAGAATAAAGTAGCTATGATTCAGTTTTGAAACTCTAGTATTACACATGCTAGACACTTGCTTTTTGAAATAAGTTTCAAAGATATATGTCTTTTATTATTTTTCCAATTTACTCTCTCTCTCTTTATATATATATATATATATATATATATATATATATATCCACCTAATGATCAGACAAAGCAAACCAATATTGACTTTATGGGCATTGGCAGAATAAGTTGACGAATGTGAAATCCATTATATGGCACTGAGCATCCTATGGGATAAATTTATCTGTACTAGGCATATTCCTTGTACTACAATTCTTTTTGACATTCCTGTTTCACAATCTTATGGCACTTCCATGTTAATGTTTTGGCTACAGTTAATTCTGGATTTCTCATTACTGATCCAGAAGAACATGATTTTAGATTCTCAGGGTAGCATCATCATGATTTTAGCAATTTTTTTGTAACGTATTTGCTGGTTATTCAATTATTCCACGATTCCAGTAAGCAGAGCATCATCACCTACAAAAAAAAAACCATGTCCTTCGCATCTACAACAAGATTGTGTCTCAAAAGTAGCTTATTTTTGCAGTGCCAAAATGGGCATACACTCTGTTCAACATGCAAAACAAGGGTGCACAACCGATGCCCTACATGTCGACAAGAGCTTGGAGATATCAGGTGTCTAGCACTGGAAAAGGTGGCCGAATCGCTTGAGCTTCCCTGCAAATATTACTCACTTGGATGCCCTGAAATCTTTCCATACTACAGCAAATTGAAGCATGAATCTCAGTGCAACTATAGACCATATAGTTGCCCATATGCTGGATCTGAATGCTCGGTTGTGGGTGATATTCCTTCCCTGGTTACACATTTAAGAGATGACCACAAAGTTGACATGCACACTGGCTGCACGTTCAATCATCGATATGTTAAATCCAATCCACGAGAAGTTGAAAACGCCACATGGATGCTCACTGTAAGCACATATACTTGCCTCACTGCTCAAACTGCACATTTTCATAGAAATATTCTGCAGTTCTTTGATCTTTCTCCACATTTCATTTCCATTATCTAATGTCAAATTTGGCATTCATCAACTAGGAAATGGATTCAGTTAGATTGGGAAGTCGTACTCCTTCCTGAGAATAGTGAAAAAGATTCATGGCTGTCAAAACAACCGCATTGATGGATATGACCTCTACTTAAATTTTACCTGAGATCTCATTCCATAATTAGTGATGTGCATCATGTGTTTGTGGGAATATGTCGTCCCTTGTATACATACATATATTCATTCATTTGCATACCTTTGGCTGTTCAGGTCTTTAACTGCTTTGGGCAGTACTTCTGCTTGCACTTTGAGGCCTTCCAGCTAGGGATGGCTCCTGTGTACATGGCATTTCTGCGCTTCATGGGTGATGAGAACGAAGCCAGAAATTTCAGCTACAGTCTTGAAGTTGGGGTCAATGGAAGGAAGCTAATATGGGAAGGTACACCTCGGAGCATCCGTGACAGTCATCGCAAAGTCCGTGATAGTCATGATGGGCTCATCATACAGAGAAACATGGCACTCTTCTTCTCTGGTGGAGAGAGGAAAGAGCTGAAGCTGAGGGTCACTGGTCGGATATGGAAGGAGCAGCAGAACAATGATGCTGGAGTTTGCATGCCCAATCTCTGTAGCTGAAAGCCGTGACCATAATGTGCAACTTGTTCCCATGAAACTGTTTATGATGTCTTGCCCATCTTATACTTTGATGCTCTTCTGTAATTGTATGTTCTAATTACGAACTGCAGAGGGAATGTTGTTCAAGGTGTGAGTTACATTCGTAATGATACTTGAGCTGCCATGAATTGAGCAAATAAGAAGCTTCCATCTTTTCTGGGGTTAATACCTGATTTCCCGATTAAATATAGAATTTTCACTCTATTTTCTGACATGCATCTATTGCCAACACTACAAGTATGAAAGCTAACACATTGTAAATTGGGAAGTTAAGCCACCTGAAGGGTTACCATGAGCCCTGCTTTCCTATTTTACTATTAGCTTGCAATGTTCCATCCTATATCAATCAAGCAGATGCTGGCTTTGTTGGTAGTCAGCTGTACTTATTAGTTGCATGCTCAAGCTCTAAGCTTTCTGCTCCTTTACCTTTTCCTGGCTGTGAGAAATCCACAAACATGTATACAACAGGAACATGGAGGATGACTTGAGTGACCTCAGGCATTGGAATACAACACAATCTCTACAATCAAGGCAGAGATTAAACACATTCCAGTAGATATTAGACCATTATCATTATTCCATGGCCAGACCCCTTTTTTCGTATTTTATCTAGTGCCGGCAGCTCAACACAGCGTGTTATAATTAAGCATCAAACTAGACCATGGAGCAAGGCCACAAATCCAGACTGGATAACATTGAAAAGAAAGAAGAGTCTGTTTCTGCAGTCACTTATTGTGATTGCAATGAAAATGATTGTACAAGGTTCAACGACATCACGATGCCGTCTTCTAATTCTGATGTCTAAATTCACACGACATGAAGTAAAACAGCTGTCTCAGAGCTTCGATTTTATTTCACTCTCAATTGGTTGGTCATGGAAATCAGACCTTCTTGAGCAAGGCTTTTAAATGTGGCTGAAGACTAGTGATCACTGTGGCCATCTGAACAACATATGAAAGCTCACCATTAACCACCTTGAAAACCCTTGTTATCTCCTTCACCTGCATGGCAAAGGTTTTTTTACCATGATCGCATCGAGAATAGAAGTCAAAGGACCAAAATAACATACTTAAGACCCCAGTATTCTCCCATCAAGTGGATCATAGCTGCTACTACGGAGCATCTCAGAGCAGGTTTATAAAGAAAAGAAAATATGGAATGGAATTCACAATTTGGAGGAGATCTATACTCTCATCAAGAAATTGTAATTGACTGAAGGAGTGTCCCAAAAGGAACTTCATGAATGCTTCTAGATTTTTGTCTCATCCGGTTTTCTACTGTAAATTTATCAGATACTGTTTGCAGCTAACTTTTCCCTTTGTAACCTATGGTAGCATTTCAACACAGAATAGAATGAAAACATTTACTGCACATAGAATTATGTATACCTACTTAATACAACTACTTCCAGTAGAGCATAGTTCAAGGAGAATGCAAATGGACAAAAATAGATTGTAATAGTTATTTGCTGACCAATAAATGATTATGTAATTGACTGTTGCAGAATACCTTTGATGCATTCCCGACAAGTTCACTTTGAAGTGTCACAATCCTATTTTCGGCATCATAAGTACCCTTCTGCAAAATCACAACACACACACACGAGATGCCAATAAGAAAACTGACATTGTCATATATTGTTAACAAAAGAACAATCATCAACATACAAATCAGTGTTTTATGCATTAATTAAATGTGCAATATGATTGCTAGAAAAAAGATTAACAACAAACGGGGTCTGATAAATGGATCTTTTGTCAGCATTGAGATCTCATGAGATGCATGCACACACATAAGAAAAGAACTCCCAGATTTTTCCCTGTCAATGAAGCTTCTCGAGTAGGCCAAAGATTTGTATCAAGATATGCCAAGCTCCACCAGCAACAAGAGCTAGCCATGAGAGAACTATTAGTAAGTAGATTTCATCAGGCAATGGTCAGATCTTAACATTTGCCTGCAATGTCACACTAGCCTCACAAATTAAATCTAGCAGCAATGGAGCATACCCTATAAGAAGTCTTCCAACTTTGCCAACGTCCCTTCGAGCCTCAATACTAACTTCCTTTTTCCTTCTCTTAATTTATACTCGAAATTCCTCATTTTCCACATAGTATTCATCAGTTGCTAAACATGCACTTTATCAGCTCCTTTTTTATTCACTTTCATCACAACAAATTGTGGAGATTATCATCCTCCAGCTTTGCAGATCTGATTTGACACACTCGATTGGGAGAATTCGTAGATGCTAACAAATCGTTTGGTAACCTTTACATCTAAGATCAACAGTACCGTAAGCAACCAGAGAGTCTATGTTCCTCCTCGATGTCTTGAACTCGCCGGAAGCAAGGAACATAAGAGACCAAATTGAGTACCTGAACTTCGGCAAGGCCGGTGCTTTGAGCGATGACGACTTCGATGGAGCCGTCGGGCTTGGGGCGCCAGTAGCCGCTCTCCGCGTGCATGGGCTCGCCCGACGCCAGCTTCCATGTCTTCTGGCTATACGCTATCACAGGCTGTTCGACAGAGATCATGTTAAGAACGAGCAACACACAGAGAGAAAGGAGAGAAGTTACCTTTCCGGAATGGGAGAAAATGAGTTCCTCGCCGTAGGCGAAGGAATTGATGGTGGGAAATCCGCCCTCGCCTTGCCCTCTCCACCTACCCAGAAGATACGAGAGAGGGGCTATCGCAGGGTGCAGCGGCGGCGGCGCAGGAGCGGACCCAACGCTTCCCCCTTCCATTTTCTCTCACTCTCGCCTCTCCCAGTCTGCGAATCTTATCAGCTCTCCCCTTCCCCGTGCGTCCGTTTCCTTCTCAGGTGAAGACGCGACAAGTCAAGTCCGCCACCGCGACGGTGGCATCGAGGCGGCCCCTTGGGGGTGAACACATCGACTCGGGAGAAAATTGTAAATATAACTCTACATCCAATACTGAATTTAACATACACATTATATATATATATATATATATATATATATATATATATATATATATATATATATATATATATATATATATATATCCCCTAAAAATCTGTATAAATAATTCAACTAATTAACATATTTTAAAAATATTTTTAATTAAAAAATATTAATAACATATGAAAGTATCAAAGTTATTCTCTCATTTCCTTAAAATTTTTCATGTGATCATCTCATCGTAATCTAATATTTTTAATCTAATCAAGCTATTCGATGGATGGTCTAGATTAGTATATCTAAATATTAGAATCTCGAAGATTTATTATAAATTACATCTCACAGTTAGTTCTTGAGTATCTTGATCCTTGTACTTCGAAAGTAAAATATCTAGATTTATTTATTCTAACAATGTTAATTTTTATAAAAAAATATATAAAAATAAAAAAGGATAAAAAAATAATTTTAATGTTCTAGTAGATGATGGTATACGACAGCATCCCTAGAGATCATGAGTGACTATTATGGATAATGAGAACAATGGTAAGAACTAAGGATCGCTTAGCAATTACATCGATGCTAATGCAAATATAGAGCAACGAAAGAGTCGCTCAACAATTACGTCGGTGTCGATGTAAATGCAGAACAAGTCTCACCTCTTGTTATTATTCTTCTCATCCACAACAACCGCCTATGGTCCCTAACGACAATGCCAACTGCTACCAATGATATCATCCATCACCACCAATTGAAACGTTAAAATTATTTATTTTATTATTTTATTATATTTTATTTAGTAAAATTAATAGCATTATGATAAATAGACTTAGATATTTTATTTTTATAATTATAGATATGTTAATATATTTTTTAAAAACATAAGAAGGAAGTTAAGTTAACTAATTACATATAATAATCTCAGTATCTAATTGTTTTCCCTTCCACCGCGAATCCTATCAAGCTATTTGATGAACAGTCCTGACTCGTTCGACTCTATATTAGAATCCCGATCGCATCTAATTATTCCCCCTCAGCTTCTCCCCTTCGCTTTGGATCGTCGTATACGACTCCGCTCTCGCCACTTCTTAGGTCAGTTCCCAAAAAGAAAACTCTATTCCTTCTCATTCTCTGTGTCTCCTCCCCTCCTCTTCTTTGCCTTTAGTGTGGATTAGTTTATTATAAGTATATTGGATTCTTGTTCGAGAATCGAGTGGTCTCTTATCATTATCTTTTTTTTTTTTTAATTTTTTGGTATTTTACTTATTAATTTAGGTCTTACTTATGACCATCTGATAAGAAATTGTTTCTTACTTTTTGCATATGTTGTGTCGTTGGCCTTGAATCATCATCATATAGCGTTCTTGATTTGGAACATAGATTGCTATTTATCATATTAATATTTTTAATATATATTTGGAGAAAGGGATTTGAGTGAATATGTACTTATGTAATGCTCCAAGTATTTGGTAAACAACAAATAAAAAATATATTTTAAATGTATATTGAGGTAAGTATTGCTAGATAAAATTATATTTTAAAAGTCTATTGAATATTTTGTGAGAAATTTATCTTTTCAATATTTTAATATTATTGAAAGTGAATACATATTTTTCAAATCACACTTGATCTAGATGCAACATTAGAAATGTTCCAATGTTGATGTTACCTCGGGATAACATTAGTATTTTTATAGGATGCTAACATAAATTTTTAAAATTTTAAATTATCTTATGATTTTATTTGAAATTATAAGATTATCAAAATAATTTATTCAGAAATCAATATGATTTATATTTTTTATAAGAAGGACTTTTTTTATCTATTTAATTTTTAAAAAAATTATATTTATTTATATGATTATATTTTTATTTATTATATATTTAGGTCATACAAAATTTTCTTATAAGATTACATACATTTATCTATTTATTAGTTATCGCTCATCAACTATATCGACGTCGACACAATAGTCATAAAGCAACGAAAGGGTTACTCGATAATTACATTAGTATCGACATAGATATAGAGCGACCTTCATTTCTCATCGTCGTTCTTTTCATTCACAATAGTCATCGATGATCCCTAATGATGTCACCGTCCACCAATTAAAATATTAAAATTATTTTTTTACTTTTTATATTTTTATTGATAAAATCGAAGACGTGAGGGTAAATATGTCTAAATGTTTTATTTTCGTAATTATAAGGACGCCAATATAATTTCTTAAAGTATAAAAATCGAGATACTAAAAGCCCTAACTACAAGGGCTAATACGTAATTAGTCCTATTTCATAACCACTCAAATTTCTTTTATCTAAAAGCACTAAACACTCAAAATAAACACAATTACTTTCTTTTTTTTCTAAATATATATTAAAAATAAAAACACATTTTCAAACGTAGCCTATACATGTCTTACTTCGCATCTCCTTCAAACAAAAAAAAATCGAGCATCACGCGTTCCCTAGAGATATAAATTTTCCATCCGATCACGTCACTTACCGGTGAGCCATTCTCACATCGCGACGCAGTATATTCTCACCAAAATCTAGTCGAGCTATTCGACGAACGATCCAAATTCGCGTAACTAAATATTGAAATCCCGATCGTATCTAATTGTTCCCTCCCCATCGCAACGTCGTTTGTTCTCACCCGTATCCTATCGAACTATTCGATGAACGGTTCTGATTCGTTCAAACACACACATTAGAATTCCGGCCGTAATAATAATGTTGTGTTGCCCAAAAGAGAATCTGAGATCATATGGTTCTAATGGCTAATACAACTGATATTTGTTGCTGACAAACATCTAAAAGACTCTGATCGATCGTATGCCCATCAGGTCGCGGATCAAATCATACATGATATGTTCTCTCCGGAGAAGAAAGATCCAGGTTTTGCTTGTTTCTTCGACTTGTCGATACTGATATGGTGATGTATTTATTGTTCGACATGAGTGGTTTGATGAGGAAAAGTATTCTCCTGGCAATTAAATGGTCTGAGGCTGCTTCTTCTTCATCATCACACTCGAATCCTCTTCTAGATTGCAAGTATTTGTTGAATTCTTGGCATAGATAGAAATATGACGCAGAGAGTAGATAGATAGAGGCGACTCATCCTTGTAGAGTCAGTCAGTCCCTCTTGATTTTGAGAGATCACCGCAGAAAACACTCGAATCCAGAGCTGCCGTTGACTTTGTGGAGCTTGCCTCATGCTTTGTTCAATCCTCTGCCCTGTAAAACCATCATCTTTGCAGCTCTGTTTGTCCAAGTCAAAATGTGGCGAGCAGAGTTCAGTTCTTAGACGTCCGAACAACTGCTCAGTTTGATTCCGTCGGATCATGCGAGAGGAATTGCTTTCTCTCGCCTCATCAGAATTCGATGAGCAACTTCCTCGATGACTCTGTCGTGCAGGAAAACAGAGCCGCAGCTGAAAAGGCATCCCTTCCCTTCCATAGAAGAAAGAGAATATTGCCATAGATTTGTCTCTCTCTTTTTTTCCTTTTTCATATCAATTTTTGGACATGAGTGCCTTTTCTTCGAGTAGAAAAAATTGTTTTGACATGATCATAGGAAAGAAAAAAGCAAAGTATTGCACCCAAAAACGATCAAGAAATATTATATATTCTCTTAGAAAAGATCAGCAGCAAAGCTAACTAGTCAAGTAAAAATAAATTAGATATTACTTGCATTAACAAAAGTTTAATTATCTATATGTTGTGAGAAAAAAATTATAAATCAAAAAATTATTAACTCATTGAGAAGGGATCATTTGATCTCAAAAAATACTTTTGAATATAAGAGAGATCTGATGTTTAAACTTATTGATTAGAACCAAATCATTTTTTTTGTATGCGCACAGTCCAATAAAAATCACATTTGAAAGGTTTTCTCATCGACTTTTACCTTTGTAAGTAGGAATGCATACTTCTCGTGTGGTTTCTGTTAGTACTATAAATATTCCGGCGGATCACCACAAACCGACCCATTCTCTTCTCCCCAAAGAAATGATTTTAATTTAGTCACTATTTATTAGTGTTTTTTTCTTCTTCTTTGTTCGCCCGCATTTGCGCCTCGTCAATTCAATCGATCCAATGGCGGGCCACGGCGCGCTCCGCCGGCCGCCGGCGGCGTCCTCCGCCCCGCACCAGGGCTTCATCTCGCGAGCCCTCCTCCTCCTCACGGTGCTCCCCTTGGCGCTCGCCTCCTTCGCGTTCGTCCTCCAGTGGCGCGGCGGCGTCGACGATCTGACCTCGCGGTGGCCCGCCGCCGACGCCCAGATGTTCCCTGTGATGGACAGCAACAACGACAGCCACCTTGGCTCGTCCGCCTCGGATTGCGCGGACATCCTCGGCCGGAGCTCGTCGCCGTCTTTCCCTTACTACCGCGGTTGGAATTTTAATTTGGGCAAGGATCTGAAGCCGAAGGTGAGATCTCTAGCGCTTCTGAATGGTTTTGGGATCATGTTTGACTTGGGGAGATGGATTTGGTGTGTGTGTGGATAGATTCACGAATCGTCCTCCTGTTTTGCCTTCAAAACTCCGAGGGAAAGGATCTCCGTCAAATGATTACTTGTTCATATTTCGGTTAATCTTGTTAATTTGTTTATCCGCGTTCTGTTGCATTTGCTGCCAAATCGTTGACTATAGACCGGAAGGATTTTACTGTGCTGGAGTCAAGCTGTTTGTGCCTCTAATTGTGGGAATCTGTATATGATTCACAGATATGTATAACAACAAGCACTTCTGCCGGTTTAGAGCAGATCATACCCTGGTTGTTTTATCACAAGGTCCTCGGTGTATCACAGTTTTTCCTGTTTGTTGAAGGAAAGGCTGCAAAACCTCATCTTTCTGCTGTCCTTGAAGCCATACCCGTAAGTTAATCTCTCTTTCTAGTTACTGATATTATAGGAAGATTCTCATGAATCCCAAGGGCCTCCTCTACTTTTAATTTATTCAAGATGCTGTGAATCTCGGTGTTGAGTTTTCGAATTGACAGGGGGTAAAACTGATGTACAGAACTAGAGAACTCGAGGAAAAACAGGCAAAGAGGTTGGTTTTATTACCCCTTCTTTGGCTCTTTATTCTCAGAAAGGTATCAAACAATTGCAAGAACTTATTATAGCATGGAGAAAAAGTAAGAGGAAATTATAATTTTGTGTTAAGCATTTGAGGCATTTTTGTCTAATATCCAGTACCACAATCCACTGAAATCAGTTTCTGCTCAATTGATAACTATCAAGCATCTAGTTAGAGTTTATTCGTCTAGAAGCCTGAGTTTAATGCCTCACCAAAATGCCTTGATATTGGCTATTGTTGTATAGGTTTTTACCAGTATGGTTGTGCTATTTAAAGAGCATAATAAACAACTATTATATTTTTTTTTTTATGAAAACTTGCCAGTATATAAGATTTTTTGCTTTCTTTTCTTAATCACTATTTTGCTCATATTCAAATGAGATTTACTGTCTTTTTATGGCGTAAATGACAAATTATCTTTACGAGCATAAAATGTTATGTAGAGACTTGATGTTTGAACTTAGTAAAATCTCAAAGGAAAGCTTAGCGATATTCAATTAAAAAAGTTTTACCTTACAGCAATAGTCATTTGTTGTTCCGAGTCACTTGACCATAAAATTTACCCTAAGAATTTTTCCTCTATGGATTGGAGATTTTTACTTTCTGGTGACCTTTTCTTTTCTACCTGGAGATATTTTCTCATTTTGTTCTTTGTCATCAGTCATCACTAATAATTTCATCCTCTAAAGTCAAAACTGTTGGTTGTAAAGCATCTACCATGTGTAAAAGTTCATAGCAGCATGAATTATTTTTCAAGCTTTAGAAACTTGTGAAAATATTTGTTGCACATTGTTTTGCATTGAGTTTTAAAACAATGGCTAAGTTTCATTTTTCATCTATTCTGCAGTCGTATCTGGAATGAGACTTGGTTGGCAGCCTTCTTCTACAAGCCTTGTAATTACGAACTCTTTGTCAAGCAATCACTTAATATGGAGATGGCGATAGTGATGGCACAAGTATGTTCGATTCTGTTGTTATTTTGATGTTAAACATGTTTGCTGTGGAAGGCAGTAACCCGGTTGACATTTTTTTGCTTGCATTTGTTTTAACTTTAAATTTTGAACAGATTAAGTTGATTTTTATTATAGGCTTGCTACAGAACTTATAAACTTTAAGAATAATTAACTCTTGTCTCCTCCAGTAGTTAACATTCTTTTCTTCTGTGTAAAGAATGCTGGCATGGACTGGATCATACATCTCGATACTGATGAGTTACTGCATCCAGCTGGTGCCCAAGAATACTCTTTAACTAGTTTGCTTTCTGATGTTCCTGCCAACGTGGACATGGTTGTCTTTCCAAATTATGTAAGTGGATAGCTATTTCATAATAAATGATGGTGATCTATTGTATGTCTGATAATGTCTGTTCCAGGAAAGTACCATTGAGCGGGATGACATCAAAGATCCTTTCAGTGAGGTAAATGGTGCTTCCTTCTTCCTTCATATCTAATATATTTATCATGATGTTACTCTTTAGTTGTAGCCATGTAAACATTTTGTGGCCATTACTCCTAAAGAGAAATGAACTGATATGATCTTATTTAAAATCCTTCCCCAATTTTATATACCAGGCCCCTATGGCTCATCCCCAGGGTAACCCCTTTTTTCACTTCACTTCTTACATCGTGTCTTTACCCTTTCTTTGCCCAATACAATTTATCTGGCGCTTTGTATTTGGGTTCTACATCAGATTTTCATCTAAACCTTTCTCGATACAATAGCATTATGCTGCAAATAATGCAATTATTTCACAAATTTATCTTAGAAAGGTGCATGAATGCTCATTTTGTATAACCCTTGCCAATGAAACTTAAAAACTATCAGGCATGTTGCCATCTCATTCCGTGTTCTATTTTTCTGCGTAGGTGTCTATGTTCAAGAAGAATTATGATCATCTACCAAAAGAAACATATTTTGGTTTGTATAAAGAGGCATCACACGGTAACCCAAATTACTTTCTTACTTATGGAAATGGAAAATCAGCTGCACGGATTCAGAATCATCTTCGCCCTAATGGTGCACATAGATGGCATAACTACATGAAGGCCCCACAGTAAGATGCTTGCTTCAATATATTTTCAGTCCGTTCTGACCTTTTCAAACTACGAAGTTTGGTTCACACAGTGATGCTCAACTTGAGCCAAACCCTGCTGGCCTTGCAGTGACAAGAATCACGTTTTTATTTGAGGATTTAATCTCTTGGGCAATTTAAGCAGTATCCCTTTTAAAACAACCCCTTTTTTATAGTGAGATCAAGTTTGAAGATGCTGCCGTCCTGCATTACACATATACAAAGTTCTCAGATTTGACATCTCGGCGTGACCGGTGTGGCTGCAAACCAACAAAGGAGGATGTCAAGAGATGCTTCATGTTGGATTTTGACAGAGCTGTGAGTGTTTTACCTGTACAGCTTACTTTACCATTACATCACAGTCTTCTCAAAGGTAGCCTTGACCATTGCCACTCTACTTCCATTTACATATTGGTAACTTTCAATTATGGCTTGAGTTTATTTTAATTTATCTTTTGATTGTTCTGCCCATAAGTCATATATTACCTACATAAGTTAGAAATGTATTCTAATTGTATGAATTGTGTGGTTCTTCCTGTCCCTAGCTCAGTGTAAGCATAATTGCTCTCAGACCATGCATGTCAGTATTTCATGCTTGTATGCAGCACTAGTAATGGCATGAGTGTAAGTAGAAACAATCACTAAATATATCACACAGAAGTGTATTTGATCTTTATGTGCTGTAAAATGACTCTACCTTTGGCAGTAGATATTACTTATTTGCTAGCAAGTATTGATTTTATCTGCAAATAAATTGGTATGGAAAAGGTCTATGAAAACTACTTTGGAGGTGAAATGTAGCATCTTCACCCTCGGTCCATTACATATGTAAACAAGGTCATTTTTGTTATTTGTTTATATGTTGCTATACTTTTGTATGGCTAAATGGCAAATTCCATATTCTCATGGCAGGCTTTTATCATTGCATCAACTGCAACTGAAGAAGAAATGTTGCGCTGGTAATTTTCTGAACTTCTTTAGGTTCAGTTTGTTTGAAAAAAGATCTTTGGAGACAAACATTTTCCTGGGGATTGCTAAATTCTTGGTATTACTTATAATAGAGCATAAGTTGTCGAACTATTTTGCATCCTGTGACAACTTTGCACCTATCTCATGGGAAGATACTTCAAACATAATATTTTTTCCTACCTGAAATGCATCTTTCTGGTGGAATGATAATGTTTGCACCTAAGCTAACAAGAATTCATGTTTTGCTTACCCTTTTTATGGAGCTAACAGAAACTATTCAATCACCTTATTTGTTTGGACAATATGCATTTAGCTATTTACATATACCTGACTTGAGTACAATCTAGAAACTGACCAATCGTTAGAGTTAATGCCATAATATAGTCTGAATCTTCCCATTTTACTTGCAAAAATAATCAATTTCTGAGTTGGGAAGCAAGCTCAGAGGGCTGAAAGTTTGTCTATGGAGGACTATGGGGAATGATCCTTTAGATCAGAGATTGGTTTGTCTTCACCAAGAAGCATGATGGGTTTGGTCACTCACTACTTAGGGCAGTAGATCTGTTTTAAATGTTTATTCTTTTCCAGAGATATGTATCCTTACTCATGGTATGAACCTATGATGATTGCTAGTATGTGCTTATATTCCCATCCTGTGACTAATGTACTTCACTACTTGAGAATCTTAGATCTACTCGACAAGACAAGTTCACTAGTTCTTATTTTATTGATCTGAAATGTAGTCGGTTTTAATGATGTAAATTTACATGGTTGGTAATTGACTGGCAGAACTAAGCTATCTTTAAGATTTTGAGCACGAGTTCCATTGCCACCAGTTTGATTGGGAACATGGTGACCATGGTGGCAGCAAGGGTTGATATGCAGGGAAGCATATCTCATCATCTGTTTGGGATCGGAACTTCTTATCATGATTTTACTTGTTGATACATATGCTCTTGTGAGGCCTCAGTGGATTTCATGTTCCGTGCTAGTAACCTAATGGTGCATTGTATGTTAGCTGGTGCCACTGACATGAGAAATTTGTGAGTTGACAACGTATGCATGTGACTTGAGTTCAGATTGCCATGGCATTAATAATAGCAAATATTTGAATTAAGAATATTGTTATCATCATACATGAATGACTTCCTTGTGATTACACCATACAAGCACACACCAATAGTCTTAACTGCATACAGCAGCAAGTGGCTGGGCATTAAAGAGAAAATCTTGTTTGCATTTGTCCTCTCTCTGCACACAGCAGTATCACTCATAGGACTAGAGTTTGATCAGGTTGATTCAAGGTTGTTGAATTATTAAGTCAGAGAACCTTCTTCAATTTGTTTGCCTCCAAGTTCCTGGAGGTACAGGTATCGCGAAGTATTATTTGGATGATTGTGGTTAGTTTCTTAAGGGTTTTACCATAATTCTTGGTGTGCTACTTTATAAACTATTTGCTAGTAATATGTTTTCTCTTTTACTTTTGTGTGCCAAGTCCAGAATAACATCTAGCTGCCTGTGATTTATTAGCTGGAAACATCTTTTTGTTTATTTAAGTGTTCAAGATTTTCATTTCCTACAGGTACAAGGAACATGTTGTGTGGAGTGATAAACAGGTAACTCTTATGCTTCTCAGGAAGGGCATCTTGACACGCATATATGCTCCAATGGTACTTTGACTTTTTTTTCTGTGTCCTTTATGGTGCTTATAATGCATCTGAGTATTGTTTCCTGCTTAATGATAGTTTGTTTTGCAAATCTGCAGGCTATTGTCCAAAGTCTGAGGGAATCTGGTGTTTTTAGCTCTGCCATTGCATCTGCTCAAGCATCATCCAAACAGAAATCTACTTCACCCATCGAGAATCTTCAAAATAGATCTTCGGTGATTCTAGATCCAATTGACAGTATATCTAAGAGAGGAAGGATAGGAGGCAACAAGATTAAAGCTCAAGCAACTGCACGGAAGATCATGGAGATTGTTGGTGGTGTTGAGAGTGCGATGCCACCAATGTCTCCGCCAGGCTTGGATGATTTCAGCATGGAAATGTGAAAAGCCTCCAGTATTCGTTGTTGTTCCTAGTTCACATGATTCTTTAGACAAGTTGATTGCAGCCAAGAAATTGGAAGGGAGACAGAGAGGGTGGTTTTGATGCCATGATTCTTCAACCCATTTGTTGCGGAACCAGGTGCCAACTTCAAGCTTTTTGCCCCAACTTAAAATAGTTCTTCTGTTGACAGTTCTGGAAGGTGGATAGATGTAGGATTGAGCATTCCTTATTAAGTTCATAGTTAGATTTACCAAATGGATTCCTTGTTGGAATTCCATTCTGTTGAGTTATTACTTGTATAGAAAATATGGGTACTCTTGTTCGACATTTTTACCTAATACAATTTACAGCAGAAGTCATGATCTCTGCTTCACCTTGCATCTTGTTTCCATAAAATTTGTGTGGCTTGTTCTTTTGTTTTTTGCAGTTAAAAGGTGTTTTCGGATTGCTCGGATAAAGAATTTGTGATCTTGTGCCAGGAAGATTAATGATCTTAGAAATGCTACGACTGTTGGGCTTTGACTTTGGATGGATGCATATATAATTAATGTGGTTGTTTTCGGGTGATTAATCCATTACTGTCAACGGATCCTTTTACTTTGAGGGCTTTTGCTTTTAGATTTACTCGAGCAAGCTCTTATCGCATTAGTTATCTATCTTTGAAGCCAAGACCGGGTCTGGATCCGGTCTCTGGTAACTTAAACCGGATTTGGACCCGGTAACTTATAGCGGTGATCCGCAAAGAAGCAAGCAAGCGGCGGATAACCCTTCGCTTCCCTTGTCTGGGGTCGACCTCACATCCAGCCATGGCGCTCAGGGTCGCCGCTCCCATCCCCCTCTTCTCCCCCAACCTCACCCCCTCACGCCGCCCGGCGTCCTCCACCGAGCTCCGCTTCTCCCGGTGGAACAACGCCAACGCGGAGCCCTTCCTCCGCCGTCGCCGCGAGCAGAAGGAGATCGAGGACGACATCCGCCGCCACCGTCGCCACCAGTCCGCCCTCAGGATCGCCGAGGATGCGGACGCCGAGGAAAATCGTGCCGCCATCGAATCCCCTCCTCCCTCCGCAGATTTCAGGTCTCGCGGCACCCCTTCCGCCCCTTCGCGGCCCTCCATCCCTGGCAAAGCCTCCAAGTACTCCAAGCCCCCGCTCGACCATAAGGCCCCTCCCTCCCCTTCCCATCCCGCTTTCCGCCGTGTCGGGAGGGCGAGAATCCCTCCGAAGCCGGATGAGGAGTCGGGGATCTCCGTGGGGGAGAATGGGATTGCATATCGGATCAAAGGTGCGCCCTTTGAGTTTCAGTATAGTTATACTGAAACTCCAAAGGTCAAACCTTTGGCCCTTCGGGAGTCGCCGTTCTTGCCGTTCGGGCCGACCACCATGCCTAGGCCGTGGACTGGGCGGGCTCCACTCCCACCGAGCAAGAAGAAGCTGCCAGAGTTCGACTCTTTCCAGCTTCCGCCCCCGGGAAAGAAGGGGGTGAAGTCGATACAGGCGCCTGGACCTTTCTTGGCCGGTTCTGAGCCGAAGTACCATGCTGCGTCAAGGGAAGAGATACTGGGAGAACCGCTGACGACGGGGGAGATCAAGGTGCTTATCAAGGGGTGTCTGAGGACTAAAAGACAACTAAATATGGGTACGTTTCAAGGATTCTTTCTTTCTTATAATCATAATCTTGGATGAAAAAGATCCAATAACAAGGTCTAGACAACATGGAGAACAAATTTGAAGAATGGGAAGTCTTTTGTACAAAACTTTTGACATTCAATTTTTGGCTTCATAGTGTGGAGTAATTGTAATGGATTTTGTAACAGCATTGCCATGTCAAGATACTTTTCTACTATTTTTAGGTACCACATGATTCATTGATAATGGAAGAAATATTTGATGACATATGTCAAATAATCACATATATGAGCTCTTGCAGTCACAAGTATTAGATTTTTTTGGTTCATATAAATAACTATGATTTTTAGTTTCTTGAAAAGGAAGTGTAAGGAGGTGAAAATTCAAACTACCTGCATGTTTGCATATGATTTGTCATACCCTACTCATTCTGTCCTCGTGCACGTTGGTAATTGTTTAATTTGAGTTCTCAAACTTGTCTTCTTTTTCTGCTTAATGGATGATTTGAATTCTTCTTTTGGTTACAGAATCATGAACTATTAGGAAGGAAAGAAGAAAAGTCTTCATTAGAATCAAGTTGCTGTTGATAGTGGACTACTGGTAATAACTTTTGTAAATAGATTCTGACATGGCATAAGTGAAAAGGACTACAAGTAATCATAATGTTTGGATAATATTTAGACTCTATCATAGTTTGTTCACTTTGTTGATCGTTAAAATCTCAGCTACCACTTAAAGACACAGGTAGGATATGTTCTATACTGATAAATTTCACCTTTTTGGCTTAACTATAACTCAGTCACTGAAACTTTAAACCTGATAGTAAGTTCTTGATTATGGGAGAATTCAGAAGGAAATGCTATTTCATTATAAATATTGCATCTTTGGTTTTCTTTTGAAGACTAGTGATTGAAACAAAATACAACTCAAAAATTTCTTTAACAGAATAAACTATGTGAAATCTGGTGCTGGTCTTTTATTTTCTTGATGGAATAAACTTTGAGGAACTTGTTGTTGCTCTTAATCAAAGGTGTACGCTGGTATAGTTTTTGGTGCTATAGTCTTGTTTCAATGATATATCCTGGCTAGTAAATTATTCAGAAACGTCATATTTTCTCATCAAATCTCAAACTGTGGTAACTTCTCAAGGTTAATACAATTTCTTGTACCAATAGCACCAGCTTTGTGAAATATAATGTTAATTATTTGCAGGTAGAGATGGTTTGACACATAACATGTTGGAAAATATCCATGCTCACTGGAAAAGGAGGAGGGTGTGCAAGATAAAATGTAAAGGAGTTTGCACAGTTGATATGGATAATGTTCGTCAGCAATTGGAGGTCTGCACTTAAAATATAATTCATTATGTCATCCTTTAACTTCCTTTTTTAGCATATTATGTTTTGATTTTGCATTTCAGTGATCTCTGGTATATTGAAGATTGATGCTAGGATAGGGCTGATGCTGACTGACAATGGCATGAACTTGAAATATAGATAACAAGCATTGTGATCTGCCTGCTCTTGCTAGCACTGACTGATATCACATGCATACTGGAATCCTGCATTTCAATAGTCTATGATGAAGTTTTTTGGCATCTGTTGTTTGTCTCTTTCATTGGAATTACTTTTCTTGTTTTTTTTCTGTACATGCTTGAAAATAAAAGCATCTGTCTGGAGGTCATTATAAATATGGGATGCAGTTAGATCATTTTAGATTCAACGTCATGATTGTATATTGCAAGGTTCATCGTATTGCGCCATACTACTCAGTACAGATAGTACATACCGGTCCGACAGGGGACTGGTATAGGTGGTACATATCAGTTTGTTTGTATGCCTCACTGTATCATGTGTTGGTATATCAATACAATTCTATATGTACCGTATCGATGGCCAGTTAGTACACCGATATAGATTGGTAAGGCAAACCATGATATTTTGCTTAATATTTTAAAATATATTCAATTTTTGGAAGTTGAGATTGTTCTTGTTGGTATTTGTCTTTCAGAAGAATGTTTTTCAAAATTAGACAAAACGTACAGCATGGAATTAAAAAATTCTAAGTAGAAAGTTCCAATATGATGAAAAAGAATAGTATCATTGGGATTTCTTTCAAGTTCCTTTATGTAGCCAATTGAAAAAGGACATCCTGAAAAAACATCGAAACATGCACTCCATATTTTTAACAGCATGTGCCATAACTGGCAAACTTAAGGCTAATATCTGGTTTTGTTGAAAAATGTGTTTTTTTTGGTATGGTATTGAAACTATAAGTGGCACAATCCAAATCAAGCTGAGTATACAGTAATATCTGAGATGTATAGAATTGTCTCACTGTTTAACTGCACTTAATTATTCTGCCAACTTTTGAATAATACATTGAATCAACTCTCTTAGCATGTCACTGCCACAGGTTTAGTTTGTAATTAAATCTAACAGGCTGCAATTTTCTTGTCCTGATTAATTTCCTATATTTTTTTTAAAATTGGTTGTTAACTTGTAGGAGAAAACTGGAGGGAAGATTATATACAGTAAAGGGGGAGTTATCTATCTGTTTCGAGGTCGAAATTACAATTATAGGACTCGTCCCAGATATCCTCTTATGCTTTGGAAACCTATCACACCTGTATATCCACGATTGGTGCAACGTGTACCAGATGGTTTAACTTTGGAAGAAGCAACAGAAATGCGTAAGAATGGGCGCCAGCTGCCTCCTATATGTAAACTCGGTAATATTTTTTTCTTTTTATTTTTTACTTTCTGCTATTGTCTAGACATCCATCTCTGGTTGCTATGAACTAGTTATTTTTTTGTTGATTATTCTGTTTCAAGGTTTGTGCCTAAGATGATACCTTTAGTTTTAAATTAATTTGAAGGTCTTGATCGACATAGTTTAGTATTATCCTGAGATCGATTTGCTATAGCCATGGCTCAGTGGAGAGGAGCTAATTGTGCTTCCATCCTGAAACAGGAAAAAATGGTGTGTATTGTAAGCTGGTTAAGCAAGTCCGAGAAGCCTTTGAAGCATGTGAGCTTGTCCGTATTAATTGTAAGGATATGAACCCACATGATTGCAGGAAAATTGGTGCCAAACTTCGGGTTGGTTGATTTTACCAGCTTTTATATCTTTCCTCATTCATCTGTTGGTAAGACCTTTCAATCTTTTGACTTGATTTTATAGGATCTTGTCCCATGTGTTCTGCTTTCTTTTGAATATGAGCATATACTTATGTGGAGAGGGAAAAATTGGAAATCAACTCTTCTGCCACAAGAAGACAATAGCAATGAAGCTGCAGAACACATCACCACTGACCCAACAGCTGCTCCTTCCAGGTCATCAAACAATACATTATCGACTGATCAGGACATAATGGACCAAGTGGTTGGAACAAGTCCCAACAAGGAACCCGGCATCAGTCTGTCTACCAAGGATGCGGCTTTCGATGAACATCCAAGAGAGGTAGAAACTGAGTGTATGTCCAAATCCGAAGAGATTGACCAATTATCCAGAGAAACTGCTAACCGCCCAAACGATGTTGTCCACCAGACCTCTAATTCTTCAACGGTAATTGACCAGGATGCTTCAATTGCAATTTGCCATGACATCTCTTCTTCAGGAGCTGAATATAGCTCGAAGGAGTTGTTTCAGGATGAAAGTAAGCATTTATCTTATCTAGGAGAAAAAGCTGAACACAGTGCAGTTCATGTGGGTCCAACCAGGCATGATGACATGGACAGATGTACTAGACTTGATAATGCTTCTGGAGAGAGTGTTGGGTTGGAAATGGAAGAAAGCGATTGTTTACCTAGTGGGTCATGTTTGGAGGGAGTAATGCTTCTTCTGAGGCAGGCAGTTGACAGTGGCACTGCAGTAATCTTGGATGATTCATGTTTGGATGCCAATATTGTCTATGAAAGGTCAGTGGCTCTTGCCAAGACAGCTCCACCTGGGCCGATCTTTCAGCACAGAATTAAGAAAGTTTCTGTACAAACTACTGAACAAGAAAATAGTGACAAAAGTGAGGAACAAGATATAGAGGTTGAAGTCGTCTCTGATTCTAATACAAGAATTAGTGGTAAGAAGAACTTCCGAAGTCGGAGGAGGGACAATCTTCAAGACATCCTTCCTGATGTGGTTCCACATGGGAGCTTGGGAGTAGATGAGCTGGCAAAGCTTCTAGCTTAACTATGTGGTGTGGAGTTGAAGTATTTCCATTGTTCTGTTTAGTCACTAAATTGAAGTACAGGCAACAAACTTCCAGTGATTCAACAAAACAATGCATGAGAAAACTCATCTTCTGATGCATAATGCAAATGATTCGGATACCGGCCATATTCTGTTTTTAGAAGAGTTAAAAGTTGCTCAATAGAGCAAACATGAATGTATAGCAGAAACATGGCAATGAAATAAACATATTGCCATTTGGCTATTGCTGCTTGTGTGTATAGTCTGATCCCACCTGCAACAAATGAAAGACGATGTATGTAGTGAACTTTGAATGTTGTTGGCCTTTATTTTATCTACCAAGGTTAACCGTTGATAGAAACTCATTGTACTATTTAGAGTATAATATTCATGCATTAAAAGAAATTTCTTTCTCCCTTCATGTTTTCCCTCTCTCAAGGAATCTTTTAGGTACACCATCTTTCTTTAATCTCAGTGAAGGAGAAGCAGGAAGGAGTAGGATTAGCATGATCAGTTTCACTGTGTGATCTACAGCCACTCATGCAATCACATGCTATGGTGAAATGCAACAAAATTATATTTATATATATATATATATATATATATATATATATATATATATATAATGTTTTAGGAATAAAATTTTCAAAAAATAATTCCGTACAAAGAATAAAAAATAGATGAATTTTCTTATCCGCAGTTTTAATGAAATAGTGATGTGGGCCCAATTTTATTTTTGGTGCCATCTTTGGGCATCGAGTCTTTCCATATCCACCGTTGAACTCTTTCGGATCTTTGCTTTAAGAGTCGCGCGGGGACCTCAGCCAAGATCAAGGGTTCAAGATGAGCCAAAGAAGACGATCGGGGTCGTTCGACCGATTGTCGAAGGAGGTGGGTGGTGGTGGTGGTGGGAGGGGCGGAAAAAGATGGCCGGGGACGTGGAGAAGATGATCGCCGTAGGGATCGTGTGGGGTGCTACCAACGCCGTCATGCGCCGCGGGGCTCTCGTCTGGGACCGGAAGCTCCAGCTTCGATCGCGCACGCCGGGCCACCGCCCCCGCGGCCGCCTCCTCGGCCACGTCCTCAGGTGGATCGACCTCCTCCTGACGTGGCAGTACTCCGTCCCTTTCCTGATCAACCTGTCCGCCTCCGCCGCTTTCTTCCACATGCTGGGCGGCGCCCCCATCTCCGTCGCCGTGCCGGTGACCAACGCCACCACGTTCGCCGCCACAGCCGTCGCGGCGATGATCCTCGGCGAGGAGATGCGCGTTGGTCTCACCGTCTTCGGTACGGCTCTGATCGTCTTGGGTGTTTGGATTTGCATTAGATCTGGAGATTGATGGATTAATCTGCTTGAATCGTTTCTTAATTTTCTCGTCGAGAATTGGTTTCTTGGTATGGTAGGGTTCACTTTCTTGATTCTGTTGCTTTTGTTTTCCAATGAATCACATTACATCTTATCACCGGATTACGTTTCTTGTCTGCTAATGGCGAACAAAATGCAGTTCTTGTTGCCATAAGATGCATAAATGCTTACATTTAGGCCTTCTCCAATTATCTTTGTTCTCTCAAATTAGGGATCCTGCAGAGGTTATACCTTCAAATAGCTGCTTTAGTACATGGATTCTTGAATTGGGGTTCCCAATTAGCTGTCTGAGACATGGGGGTTTGTGTTCCTCCAACTTAGAAATTCAACAATAAGGGTCTTGAAAATTTGAAATAATTTCTTGTGTGATAATGTTTAATATCCCGATCTCTATATTTATATTTAATATAACATTATTATGATTTCTTTACTTATGAAAGTGAAGCATTTAACCTTGTCTCTCCTCGTATCATCGATTCTACTGACGAAAGATATTACACGTGCTATCACATGCGAAAAATGATACCAAAATCATAGCTTTGTCCTTCCCTTCAACTTTGCTATCCTCCTGGATGACTTATGGAGAGGAGAAAGCTACGACTAAATCTTGAAAGCTTATTCATCAGAACGAGCTTATTGAGGGTGGTCGTCATATTGCCGATGTTGCTCGGAAGGCAATCATGGATCTTGTTGTTGGCAATGATAATGACGAAGGCTTTGGAGTTGTCGAAGTTGTCAGGCATCAAAGAGTTGAAATGATTGTCATTCAAGAATATGACATCAAGCTCCTTATCAAAGAGCACCAATAGTAGCACTCCCTCAAAATCATTGAACCGAAGGTCAAGGTACTTAAGCAACGACGAGGGAAGAGCAATGTCTAGGAATGGGTCAACGAAGCGAATGTTGCTAGCATTGAGCTCATGGAGGAGTTTAAGACGGAGATATTTTGGGAGATGATGCCGTAGAAATGATTGGAGTTGATGTGAAGGAGGGTGGCATCGATTAAGAGGCTGAGTTCTGTAGGGAGGTACTCGACGATATTGGCATCGTTAAGGTCGACACTGATGATGATGTTGACCAAAGAGTCGTCAGGCATCACGATGCAAAAGATGCCCTGATAGTCACACACTCAGGGTCGACCCAGTTGCCGGTGAAGTTGTGGGGGTCAAAGTGCGTGGCTTTCTTCCATGCCTTTAGAGTGACGTAAGTGCAATGGAGGTGAAGTTGTGGGGGTCAAAGTGCATGACTTTCTTCCATGCCTTTAGAGTGAAGTAAGTGCAATGGAGGTGGGGATTGGAAATACGACACTAATCTCGACATCGAACTCGAAATCGTTGGGGAGGTCTCTCTTCTTCGAGAGGGCTAGGAGCTTACGGTGCACGATGGAGGCAACCTCAATGTTGGAGAGGATCGAGAAAAAGCACGAGAGGGAAGAGAAGCAGGATAGCAAAGCTTTAAAAAAGGGGTAAATTATCTTTTTATCCTTTTTTTAGCATCATTTTCTGCACTTGTGAGGTATCTTTCGTTAGTAAAATTGACGACACGAGGATAAATGAGATTAATTATTTTATTTTTATAAATATAAGAATCGAGATGCTAAATATAGCTAATTATATGGGATAGTATATAATTATCCCTATCCATAAGAGATGCATAAAATTCCATCGACCAAATACAAAAAAAAAATAAAAGATGGATTTGTGGAAATTTCATTAAACCTTTCGCTTGCGCTTCTTGGATTATGTGCTTGTGAACCTACAACCAGAGGACTCAATTAAGTATTCTTTCAAGATCTAGTTTTCTCTCTCCCACTCACGTAATAATTTATGGTCTCTTCATTTGTGTTTTCAGCATAAGCATAATCTATACAAGTTAGTGGTTGGTTGTCCCTTTGTTCCCAAATGGTAAACAGAACTTAGTGAGGAATCACTGCCCTTCTGAAAGATTCCTGACATGACCTTGCTCAATGCCCCTCCTTTTGTCTTGTTGATCTTTAATTTTTATGCTATTCCTCATATTCTGAACTGCACATGGAACAAGTAAACCTCAGCAATCAAATCTAATAATTTATGGAAGTTTTGCAGGTCATTCACAAACACAAATTTGATCCCCAAGACAGAGTGGTAAACATAGCAAAAGTGTGGGAGCTCTCCCTTTGAAACATGAGGTCCACTAAAACCATTGATGTTGGAACTTTGAGCTTTCACCAGATACAGAAGGTCCAGGGAAAGAACAATCCCAAGAACTCAAGTGAAGTTTCACCCCACAATCTCATGGACACCAAAGCTTTCATTTCCTTTGAGGAAATTAAAGACCATCTTGTAGCCATTTGGTCTGCTGTAGGTTAAACCTCTACTGGTTCCGGCTCTTGGACTTCTCCATCACCCTTGGTGCTGCAACAAGGTTACCCAGTATCATCAAGCACAACAAGATTTGTGACCTAATCTTCTTAGGACTATAGCTTCCATCATATGTTTGGAATAATAAGGGTCAATTAGGGAGAGATTCTGTGTTCTATTTAAGTTCATTTCTCTTGTAAGTATTATCCTGAGAAGATAGATAGAT
This sequence comes from Musa acuminata AAA Group, assembly GCF_036884655.1. Lineage (NCBI taxonomy): Eukaryota > Viridiplantae > Streptophyta > Magnoliopsida > Zingiberales > Musaceae > Musa > Musa acuminata. Next base: position 25,962,059 of record NC_088339.1, on the reverse strand, counting down.
AGATAGCCATTCTTACCCATCCCAATTGCGTCTGAACCTCTCATGATCCTCAATCTCCTACAAGAATCAGTAAACATGCTGCCATGACAAACACATACCATCAGTAGTCAGATTAGAATGCAGGATCAGATGCATGTAATATGTCGATATGAAGAATGAATGCTCCTACTGCCGAGAGAGGCATCGAACATTTATTTCGCTTACTTCCAGGGAACATCACCAACAAGCATCCAGTCACCATCCTTGTCCTCGTAGGTAAGAACATACTCAGACCCTCGAAGAAGGTCCATCGCTCCACCACCCTCAGTCTTCGTCTCCTCTCTGCCACCCATCCCATGAGTACCACCACACTGACCTGAATCGAAAACCACAGATGAAGTGAAACCTCCCCTTGCATCAGATATCCGAATGCCATTAATTCCAGTGCTTCGACAACATCAATTTGATGGTGGGATCGAGCAACTAAAAAAGATGGCAGTGCTCACTCACCGAGGGTAAAGCAAGTAAACATCTTCCCGAGTGCCAGTGAGAGATCCGCGTAGGTGGAGTACGTCTTGAGGTCGACCTTTCTGAGATAGGGAGCTCCATCCATGCTGACCTTGATGTAGAGGCACTCCCCTCCTTGGCTCCCTTTGGTCTCCTCCTCTTTGTTCCTCCATGGGTTTGAGGCCATTGTATTCCTTCTGTAGCTCCGGATAGGTGGCCACCCAATGACTTGTGCCCTACCACACAACCATTTTGATTGATTCATCACGTCGATCCGCCAAACGGACGACCGCAACGAGAAACAGACTTACTTCGCCGCCCAAGGTGCCGCCGCCTTTGCCTCTCCATCGCCATCCTCCTCCTTTCCACCGCTGTTCTCCCTTCTCTCCGAGAAGGAAGCCTCGCCTCCCTCGGGTGTCACCTCGGATCCATCCACCCCGGGGAGCTCCGCCCCGTCCATGGCGTCCGAGAACGCCCTCTTCGTGCCGGAGACGAAGCCCTTGGGGAGCCTCAGCTTCAGGCCGCCGTCGACCCCGCATCTTACATCGACCCTCTCGGGGGACTCCGACCCCGGTAGCCCCAGCCGGAGCTCGGTGTCCTTCAGGTTGAGCTCCCCGGCGGAGGAGAGCCCGTCGGAGAGGCGTATGTAGTCCTGCTCCGATGGCGGCGGTGTCATCGGACTTCCAGATTTAGGATTGATTCGTGGAGAGAAATGGAAGAAGAAACAGCTATCCGGAGACAACCAAGTATTGGTGTGGTTAAATAGTAGAACGTTGGAGATAATAGGCTTCAACCACCTGCCGACAGGGATTCTCGAGTACCCGACAAGAATTCAGACAACTCCCTTGGAATATATTTTTTCCCGTCTCTTATCGAATCTCTCAGGATCTTTGATAGATGCGCTGTTTATCCGCACAATATTGTGTCTGGGTATGTAAAGTTAGGAACGCCAATGGCATTCTATAATCTTGCAGAACAGAATCTTAAATTAATACAAAAACTATAAAGAAGAGAAAAAATAAACCTTCCTTCAACTCACCAGGAAAATTTTCTGAAATCCAGGAAAAAAAAAAGTAGGGGGAACCAATGGCTGTTAGTGTCTGTAGTGTTGTTGACTCTAACGAGACTCCAAAGCAGGGACCTCTGGTGCCGACGGCTCTTGCTCCACCAGTGAGACATCACATCACAGCTGGAAGACAAACCTCTCCTCTTGGCTTCCATGCTGTCGCCGGACGAAGACCGTCTCAGTTGGGTGGCCAGTGCTGACACTCGGATCGAGCTATGCCTTGTTGGCCACAATGATGACAAGTACCAAACGACAAGATGGTGCAAATGGACCAGTGCGACTCCAACACCACCGCCACCGTCGCACGCCTGCATCATCCGCATCGTCGTGTTTCGGAAGCCTCCACAGTCGCTCGCCGCCTCGGCCTCCCGCTCGCACCCGCTTCGAGGGCCGCGTAACGACGCTGGGCGAGTCGGTGGTACGCAGGGGAAGAGAGAGGAGGAATCACGATCCGACAGAGACACCGATCCGTGCACATCACCCGAGTTGACCGCTTGCCATCGACCGCATTTTGACTCTTCCGGATGATTTTTCCAACATCTTCTTTTATCCGCCATGATCATGATCTGAGTACTAACTAGCCAAGAAAAGTTGAATGATCAGAAATCTCTCCTTCGATCTTCCTACCATACGAATGAATGCTCAGCCGATGCTGCGATTGCTTGCGATACCCCTTAATCAAATCAGGTCTTGATCCAAGAACAAGTGTCCGAATCCACCAGGCGAAGCAGCAGAAAGCAACGCCGGGTCGGTTGGAACTTCAACTTTGATGGCAGCCACCTGAAAGCAACATGACTTGAAGCGAACCAAACCAACAAATGAGTAGGTAAGTAGATATAGTAGTGTCGGTGTCAGTATTGCCCATCCGCTGTTGGTGGCAGTCACTGCCCACATGCTTTATCTGCGGCGAGCGGACAAGAACAAGTGGTGGGAACAGCGGTTTGATGCTGCTCCCGAAAACCGATGACTTGGACCAGTGGAGTTGGCGTCCTTGACCTATTCAAGTCAAACACCTGAGAGGGGGGCTGGTCCAGATTAAGGAGACCGCCTTCTGCTGGAACACGCCTTCTTCGGTGATTCGACTTCCATTGATTCACCATTGCTGCTGCAGCTTGTTTCTGCAAGAGTCGTACCAAGTTGCAAGTCCACAACCCAAGCGGATACAACACCAGCATAATGTCTCTCTCGGTGGACCATTCCGAAAGAATTAAAGTCATGAAACAGGGCGCACAGTAACAGATGAATCTAAGGCAAATAAGAATAACAATGACGCGAGAAAGGTACCTCCATTTGTTGCCTGCTGGAAGTAGCAGGCAAACTCTGTGGTAGCTGCGATCACGTTGTACCTCCATCCAAGCATCTAAATGTTTATACATACAAATATGTGTGACCAGATTGTAAGCAAAACATGAATGCTCTTACCGGTGACACAGAAAAATCGAGAAATTTTCCCCACCAACAGATTCCACCACACAAGTGGAAAGGAATGAGTGTGACGAGTGAAGCTGACAACGAGTGTGTATTTGTGGATCACCCACCTGAACTAACTCCTGTAGCTGTCCCCTGAATATTTTATTCCGGCACAACCCACACATCGCATCAAACCCACTTTGTGCTTGGTTTCTCGACTCATTCCTCAAAATTTAGGCTATTCTTTTAGCACTCACCCGAATCAATGAACAAAAGGCAAAAACAAATGCTTCATGATGGAGGTCGAGAAGATTCAGTATTGTTCTTCACTTTCCTCGCAGGCTAAAATTGTCTCGATAACAGTTCGACAGTAACCATCCATATCCTCAGCTTGCAAGCAAGGATCGATACTGAAGCCTCGGTTCCAGATATACTATCCTTACACAGTGGAATATTATGTAGTGAAGCCTCAAATGCTTGCACTCTCATCTACTATAACTAGCATCAAGACTTACTTAAAACATAGGATTTGGCAGCTGATGCAGCTGTCAATCATGGTAGATAAGCATAATAATCACAGCACATCTAGCTAAGTAACATGAGGTCCTGTGTTACTGACATTTCACAGGGCTCCTGTTGATATGCAATCCTTTAGTATGCTTAAAAGATCGCCAACAACATCGATCAAGAATCTCAAAATTTTATTAAACATGGATCAAAGCAGGACAAGATCATTCAACATTTTCCGTCAATGAAGAAATTTAACCCTGATCACCAATGGCACGCAGATGCTATGGTGAGACAGTTGTACTGAACTTTTACATCACCATTCAAATCTACCATTGCAATGCTCGCTACAGTTGCATCATACTTGATTGGAGACAACATTTACCACTTGTCACATAATCCAATGACCGACGGGTACACGTTTAAAGCCACTGTAATAAATAGAGATAAAAGTACCACGATCCAAATTGTGCCTTGATGGGAAAGAAGATTTCATTGAAGAAAATGATCTTGCTAACCTAATGGGGCTGCTAATTTTTTGATCAGCCATAAATGCCACTGTTAATTTGTAACTTAAATTATGGTTGTTGTTCCAGTAATTTTTTGATCTCCTTCTTGTTCACCTGAAAAGTAAAATGCAACAGAGTTTGACCACAGAAAAATTCACTAAAAAAGAAAAATAAATACAGTGGGGAGCACATCTAACCTTTCCCATGGCATTTCGAGGAAGAGAATCCCACAGAAACAACTTTGTCGGGATCTGAATGAATGTAAACAAATATCATGAGATATGGATTGCATCTGTTTAAGAACAAATGAGCTTATATTCTATCCTCAAACTATTTTGCCAACAAAAATTTGGTGTTAAGAGGTATAACAAGAACAACGGGGAAATCCTCCAGGTCCAAACAATTCCAAATTAAAATCCTTGTGGATCATAACAACAAATGTCCACGGTGAAACTCAAAAAATTATCTTGTCCTTTTGTTTAAAATGTTTTTTTCCTAAATTTTACCCCTTCCACATAAGTATTACATAACCATGTGCACTAGACACTTACAATAGGTTTTAAACCCTACACTATCTAAAGGTGCATAAAATACACTAGCCATTGAGAGGCCTCCTCAGAGACCTTTAGTTCAAAAATGTTCCGGTAAGAATAGAAAATAACAAATGTGTGGACTTGAGAGAGATATGACATGTAACATAGGATCATATTTGGTAGTGTTGCATGGCCATAGATACAATATATAACATTAAGAAAATATAAATATATAAAGCATACAGAATATAAATTAAAATTAATTACAAAGAGACAAGTAGCTAAATACATTAAATTTAAAAAAACAAAATGTAAACTATATATTTATAAATACTAAAATCAATTTGTTCACAAATTTGACCGTTAATAATAATGCAACAAGGGTAGTGCTGGTGACAGAGCAACAGCAGCAGCATTGAAGTAATGATGGCAGGCCTTCCTCATCTTTTCCGCACCCCTGCGTGCAGCATGATTGCCCAATGATGCTATAAGAGTCAAACACTTGTATCACATCCCGATTTTAGGGACAGGGAATGCTTGATTTCCTAGAGGAATTGTGAAGTGGTACAATTTTGATGACCTAAAGGAATTTGGATGAGGTATGACCAGTTAGCATCCCCAACCATCAAACTTGTCCTTTGCTTTATCCATTTGTAATATCAGAACCAGGGGTTCCAAAAGAAACAAGGCCTAGAAATGTGTTGAATAGCATTTCCAGGTTAAAGTTATACAAAAGAAATTCTTGAAGTCCGCAACCCTAGGGAGGTGCAATATAATCTCCCCAAAATATATAACAATATGTAGCAGACTAAATCAGTAACCATATATAATTAGAACCAAGATAGAGAAGATGTTTTTGAGCTCACAGAACAAAGCTTTTAAAAGATTTTCAAAGTAGGCTGTAGTTAACATATAAGAAAATGAATAAAAGAATGATAAATAGCATATCTGTGCCAAAACAAAATGTATTTACAGCAGGCGGTTGGTCTTTGTAGTTTGTCCATAGGTACTCTTTAGACTATAGTAAAAAGCAAATACAAAGCTGAAGTAATGTGCTATTAATGATAGTAAAGAACCTTATATGGAGCTAGTTTATCCTTGGACCAACTTCGTAGATCTTCTAGGGTTATTGCTGGCTTTTGTTCTTGCTCTGCACTACTTGCATCTGCATGAGGCACAATTATAGCACATACAATTTCCCCATAATCCTCATCCGGTAAGCCCAGAATGCAACATTCTGACACTGCCTTGTGCTGAATGAGAACACAGAAGACCAACTTCAGCTGTTATAGCAAGCCATTCAAGCTACATAGACTAGAAGGCAACGGTTATAAATAATAAGCTCATGAACAGATATAAATAATTAAAGCAATTGATACTGAATTGCTTAAGAAAACTAAAGACGTCTGAGAGATATAAGATTTCCTTGCCTCTAAAAGTATTGCTTCAATTTCTAGTGCTGACAGCTTATAACCACCAACTTTCATAATATCAGCATTAGTACCTGCAAAGAGTAAGGTGGATGTCATCATCTTTAGAAATATAGGCCCTAAATAGTCTTTATGGAACCAGTTTTTTACTGTCATGGCTCTTCACTTCCATCAAATGTACATGTCATTGGAATGGAGGCAAAATAAGTAGTTTCTTATCAGCATCACAATTATAACCATCACATAACAGATAAATGTCTAAACTCTAAAGAACATGCAAAAGATAACAAGACAAACTCATATGCAAATTAAATTTTGCAGTCATAATTTACTTCAAATGACTCTACTCTAATTTATCTCATTTTACAAGACTTCAAAAAAAATTAGTTAGTGGTTGGGCATCTTCAAACTAATACATTTCAGACACTGATACAGGTTATCGGTCTACAAACCTGACAGTGCTCGATGAAAATAAACATATCTTCTTCTGTACATTCAGCACACATGAAATGTGGATGATTACATATCAATCACTAATAATTGATGGAAACAGGTCTAGAAGGCAACAGTTATCCTGGTCATATTATGAGGTATCATGTCTAGTAATTTATTTATGGTACTCTAATACAAGTCAAAGCATGAAAGGATAACTGTAGATTGACTAATGCAACATACAGTAGGCAATTAAGTATAAACTTGGGATTTTAAGTCATGGACCCAGTTCACTTTGGACATTTGGTTGCAATATGTAAGCACTAAATTATTCTCTGAACGTTTGATGTAGAGCTTCCTACTGCATGCTATGTCCTATCCATTTTCTAAATTATGAAGACAATCAACTAATAGTGTCAGTTAGTGTCTGATAAGGCATAGTTAAATGATTTTTTTCTCCCCAAAAAAATTACATAGATCAACCTTTGCTTTTACAGGAAATTCAAATCCAAATCCATATCCAGAAAAACAAGTCAATTTTGATATGCAAAAGAGAGTTGCATATATGATCCTCTTACATACCGATTAGACTTTTAAGCAAATGATTCATGTGAAGTATAGCTGCAAAACATGACTTATCAAAACACACAAAACGAATAATTTATTGGTCGGCATACAATCTACACAGCATACTGCTGATTCTCCTCTTCAATAGTCAATATTATTATTACCGGAAGAAATACCAGAAGAATTAATCAATGATTTTTTTTTTAATATTCTCAAACTACTTATGATAAGCAACATATTTGACAAAAAATAAGCAAATTACTAATAGTTAAACATAATGCATGAAAACAGTAGCTTCTTACGCCCCAAAATTACGTAGTATCCATCTTCATCTGTTGTGACTGTATCTCCAGTCTTGAAGAATCCATCATCAGTAAAGGATTCCTCTGTTACCTAAATTCAAAATAAAGAACCAAAGAGAAAAATTATAAAGAGTCTCAATTTAACAAGTATACGATATAACAAACTATCATCCAGAAGCTAGTCTTTGCACTGTTCCTAATTCCTATAAGCTAACATGATCAATATTTACAAATTGAAGCAGTCTCAACCTACAATTTTAGAATCTACCGTGTCTTCCAGCTTAGCTTATAGTATATCTATCAATTAAAGACCAAACATCAAATAACAAATTTATGGGGATCTCTTCAATGGTGATTTGATGATTGTATTTTCTCTTAAGACAGGAAATAAGAACATCAAATAACTATCAACGCTATTCTCAAGCTACGGTTAATGGGAACAGACAGATCACATGATATTATACAAGCATCAAGTATCTGTTCTTAAAAGAGATAAATCTTCACTGTGGAAACTTTAAGCAGCACAACAGAATTGTTCGGGGAGAAGAATTATGGTACAGTTGTGGAAAGGTCAAAAATCATGGGTGTTAATTACTAATGGTGACATCATATAATTATAACAATTAAAAACAGAATTTTTGGATTTTCCATTTTAGTTCCATCTGCCCACTTTTCAGATCCGGAAGCAAAAGAATATAGTAGCAAACCATTATGGTGGAAACAAGTTTTTCCAAATGGAAGAAACCAACACTTGTATTCCTTCGGTCAAAAGGAAAAACTCTCATTAGATCATACCTTAGGCAGTTTCCAATATTCCTTGAACAGAGAGGGACTTCTAACACAAAGCTCTCCCACTCCCCTTGTGCCAACTTCACTACCATCTTCTGCAAGAATCTTCACCTAACAGGATGAAGCCATATCACGAATAAATGTTCTGGAAACATTGTAGACTGTGCACATCCTTTCTAAGAAAAATATTTAGATAAAAATGTATATTCATCATAACTAGGCTATTAGCCACTAGGTTAGCTAATTAATCAACAAAGTCATTTATGTAAGAACCAGTGCTTTCAGATTCTGAGAGGCCACAAGTAAAGAACAAGTTGAAAACCTATATAGCGAAGACACATCTGAAAATTGTCCAAAGAAACTAAGGTAAAGTTAGACTTAAATTGCCCATAAATAATAGAATGATTATTAACCTCTACTACTGGTAGGTTTCTAGCTTTGAGCAGCTCTTATAAAGTTTCAGGATGTTCACTGGAACTCTAAGATTTTACACATCAAATACCACTGAGACGAGCATAATAATTTCAATTATTGCTGAACTAAAAAAATTAAAAACTAACTTGAGCAAAATTTAAAAGAAATGCATGATCTTCCTAGCAACAATAGACCAGAAACCAAGTCAAATGAAACAAGAGAACATATTACTCAACATACCTCTACTCGAGGAAGAGGTTTCCCGACAGTGCCTCCTTTTCGTACACCATGCAAGGGATTGGATATTGCCATCACAAACTACAGAGAACTATGCAAGTCAGCCAGAGACATAAATATGTAACTTTGAGGTTTCAATCAGGCTAAGGCGAGCAATATGAATCAATATGATCTCCTGAAGAGTCTGGACAGCTACCAGAGAATAAGACAGTGAAAAGAGGGTGGAAAGGAGATAGAGTGTGAATAGGAATGACACTAACCTCAGTCATGCCATAACGTTCTAAAAGGCGATGACCTGTTATCTCTTCCCATTGCTTCATAACGGGAAATGGAAGAGCTGAAGACCCACACATCTAGGAAGGAAATCAAGTAAATGATAATAGTTATTGATTGAAAACTTCAGGGCCTGTATCCCTTTTTGTAGTAAACATGATTTTGAAGTTTGAACATAATAAAAAGAAATATTTTATGAGAAAAAATATTGCAATGCCTACAATAATTAAGAACTACTACTTATAGTATTCCAAACCAAACAGCATTCCCAGATTTATTCTATTTCATTGTTGTACAAACCAAATAGTATTCCAAGCCTCAGCAACTCTGGATCAGTATCACTTGTGTTCATGACTTGATCTTCCTAATGAGCAGGCTTCCTTTCATGCCATCAGGCCCTCCAAGAATGTCTTTTGTCCTTTTTAGCTTAAGGTATCAAGAAAGTTATATGAAGATTGACTTGTTATGTTATATTCGTGCTCAACTATAAAAATTTGTATCAGACCAATAAGGATCGACTGGCCATAAAAGTTTCCCAACTTTTGTATGAAAGTCAAAAGGTAAGTGCTTGGCCCTTAACAGTCTAATTACCATAGATTATTATTTTTTGGCTTTTTTCAAGTTGAAATTTCAAACAATTTAGCGTATCCTGGCCATATATGTCAAACGATGGATTATGCAAACCCATAAAAAAAGTAACATTGAAAGTCAACAGAATACGACATGGTGAGCTTTGGTACTTACGGCAATACTGCTTTTGCTAGCAAATGAGCAAAATAAGGTAAATATATATCAATTTTCGAGGTTACAAGCTAGTCCCTGTTTTTAAAGCTTTGTTGACTCAGCACAACACAAATGTTAAGGATGAAGCTAACAATATATTGAAGGTTTTTTTTCAAACTTAAGAAGGATAAATCTTGATCAGTAGAGCCAATAAATAAGATGCTATTAAAGCATCATTTAAATGTAAGGCACCATTGCGACTTCTCAGAGATATAAACAAGTCATATATTATTCTACTTCTGGAGCCATAATATGCTGAGAACCTAAGAAGCACGGAGATAGACACGGGACACGAACACCACACGACACGGACATGGTGACACGCCATTTTTAAAATAATTAGGACACAGATATGACAAAGACACATGTATTTTTTAATATGTATATATAATATTCTATTGACACAAGTTTCATAGTATTTATACTTAAATTTTATAAACTTAGCAATGTGAACAAATAAATATCATCATTCAGGTTAAAACAATTAAAATCATATACATTTATTTAAATATCCAAAATAAAGGTTGAGTACATCAAATAAACATTGATATATGTTTCCTTGCAACAATCTCCATATTTCTTTTCTTGTGAAACATATGACCCTCATGTGAGGGCCATGTGTGCGCATTGCCGCACACGAGTGTCCGACACACGTGTATGTGCGTTCGACACATGTCGAACACACATGTCCATGCTTCTTAGCCGAGAACTACTAGAGATGCAACTCTTATCTTATCACATTGAAGTATGAGTATATATACATGAAACACTCTCCAAAGGGTTAAGCTTAGCTTGGATTATCAAGGGCATAAACTAAAGCATATATCCATTACCAACTACCAAGTTCAGAAGTTTCATTCACACATTACAAATGAAAAACCACTAAAGGCAACTACCATGAGACGCAATTGATTTGCTGCAGATGCACAGGCCTTTTGTAGATCAGAATCCATAGTTTGATATCCTTGCAGCAGTCTAGTATACATAGTTGGAACCTGAAAATCTTCAATGTTCTCAACATGATAAACAAACGACATGAAGCTAAATTCAAAAGTAACATCCATATACTGTGACTTCACATGTTGAACTAAATAAATGTATAAAGAATTTATTTAATGTCAAGGGCTGTGAATTATTTGAAAAAACCTATGCTATCTCCATTACACAGAGAAATGCTCTGAAAGGTCTTTCCATTGAAAACTTTTAATGTAAAAATAATAATTAATTGTTATGCTCATAGGATATAAATACCACCTTTTCCTTTTCCCAGTCTTGCTTTTGGATATATATAAAAAGCTAAAAGTTAGTCTTTATTTGAAAAAGTGGACTAAGAATAATAAAAGCGTATTTGCTTGTCACTGCACAACTATCACTATCGAGAAGCAAAAGCAGAAAAGAATATTTGGTGACAATATTCAGTAAGCATAAATCTAAAATCAAATCTATGTTCATCTAACCCAGAGATCCAGTACAAAGCAATGACTCATGATCTTCAGAATAGGCTCAAATCATTAATTGAATGTCTCAAGTTGTTTGGTTACATTAGATTCTCTGGCAAATGGGAAAATGTTAGCATCACAAATTATTCTGCAACTCTCCCTAAGATTTTTATCAGCGAACAAAATTTTGCAAAATAATCACAAAAGGAACTTGTCTTTCTAAGGCAAGATCACAACAAATGGTTTTCATGAAAACATTTCTATAAAGAGAAGACAGTGGTCTGCTATTCTTGTATGTACTCAACAAAAACATTATTTTAATTTTTCACTGAACAAGTTCATTATTCTAGCATGTATTGCAGAAAGATAATATAAATGATGGTATACCAGCCCCATGAGTGCACTGCCTCAAAAGGCAGTAGGTTCATAAATTTGAATGATTATTGCATCTTAAAGTTGCTTTACACTAAGTTCTAGCAACTATTGGTCTTCAAAATGAAAGACCTAGTGGTTTTAACTTCATCTTCTTTTTTGTTATGATAGTTCAAGCATATGTGAATTGATAAAAGGGTACAATCCCATTAATCATCTTCTACAAAACACAAGTTGCGTGAAGTTACTCCTGTAAATAAGGTAATCGCATCAGCTGCTTTGTTTCCATCTTTAGGGTATGAATCACGCCATCTCTGCCACACACCTCGTACGCTAAATTTTGGCATGAACTCAACCTGTAATTAGAATAATGATACATAAGCATTAATGATGACGAAATTACAAGATCACGCACTCTTGAACCTTGATGAAAAATTATACTACAAAAGAATCCCACAGGTATCAATCATTATATGCATATGCTGACTGTAGTGTGCTAAAGACATAAGACAACTATCATCAGGGCTTCATGGACAAAATTATTCAAGCTAATGAAAAAACATCATAACCTCCAACCTAACACAACAAAGTGCAAAATTAAGATACAAACTGAACTGACAAATAATAGATTCCAGATTTCGATACCTACCACTGATCCCGCATATAGAGGCGCAAATAAAGCATTGAAGAGACCATGAACATGTAAACTAAAGGTTAAGGAACCAAATGAAGTGTTATTAAAAAACAAATCAACATAAACTACTTGTCGGATCTACATATTTAACAGCATTCCACCAGGGACCTGAGTGAAGCTATAATATGCACATGCATTAATAAGAGATTTATAAGCTACGATTAGAAAAAGCATACAAAACAAGTTAATTGCATGATTGTTTAATCAGCAGAGAAGCCCGTGAATTTTGGATATGGTGCAAGGGTAGACAATGCAGAAACTGATCGTTATTTGTATATTCCCAAGCCTCAGACAGAATTTGGACCTGAAACAAGCCAAAAGAATAGCTTAAGTAGTGCCACATTTCAGACAGGTAACAGTCAATTTCATCTGGCAAGAAATACAAATAAAGGATGAGCAGCCACATGTATTATTTGCTATAAGGCTTACATCATCAACAATTTGCAACTAGTTATAGCTATAAGTGACTTCTTAAACTAGCATACCTCATATCCTAAGAAAAACTTGAAGATCAAGAGATCTGTGACAATAGCACAAAAGGAAATCACAGAGCAAGTAAGGTACAACAACTTAAAAGCACCTGTTGGTCACTACAAAGTATTGAACAACATGAACACTACAAGTGTAAAAATCCATTGCCTAACTGATGATAAATATAGATACCCATAAATTATGTTAACACATCTATGGAGCCTGTAGGAAACAATAGAAGCTGCACTTATTTACAAGTAATAGGTACAAAATGTGATTAATCTTTGTTGCTTTTTCCAAAGAACAAAGGCATTTGGACAATGGGTTCCCAGGATATTTCAGGAACTAAAACAAGTTACCATAAATTTATGTCCTGTTGCTATATCATTGTAGTGAAAGAGCTTATAGATAGTGATCTCTTTGGAAGTTAGGATTCACCAAATTCTAAAAAGAAAATAGAGACTACAGAGAAACAAGGTAACAAAGTGTTGACCAGAATGAACTTTAGCACCTGCAAAAGTGACAACATAATTGTCTCAGCAAGTGTATCTTTGAAGCAACAAAATGACTTGAGATCTCAAATGACATATCAAAAATATAACCATAAGTAAAATGGAACTAAAGAAATAATTGACGATGAAGTATGAGATACAAGTAATTTGTAAGTCTTAGGTACTCGTATTTTGTACTGATGCCATTAGATAGGACCTTAAATTAATCCCTTCAATTACAATATAGTCTATTTTTTTTCTTGATGACTAAACCAAAGTTATAATTTTCCATTGTCTTCATCACATCTTTAGAGCTAAAGTTGAGTGCAGAGGCAGATCGACCTAACGTTCCAGGAATCAATTAACAGAAGGAGAAGCAACATGTTTACCTGAGCAATTATGCTCTTGTGTGTGTGGACAACACCTTTAGGTTTACCCGTTGTACCACTCGTGTAAAGAATCAGAGCAGGATCATCTCCTACATAACAAGTCAAGAACCTGAATTGATTGCTGATAAGTACTAAAAGCACAGAACCAACCAATTACTAGTAAAAGCACAAACCAAGTATGGGAATCAACATACCACCTATGCCAAAATGACCAATGATAGACAGGTGGACATCATAAAATATTTTCTGACAAATGCAACCTAGATAGTGTCACATTGAACACCGAAAGAAAGTAGTATAGCAACAAAAGTGCATGGCAAACTAGAAGATCAGATAATTTAGGAACATATCCCCGAAGTTATATGCAATAAAGTCCAATCGCATTGCAAGAGTGAAATTTCCAATCTACTTTTTTATTAGCACATCACTGTGGAAATAAAATCCAACTTAGATTCAGCACAAAAGCATAAGAAAGGCTTATTACTCAAAAGGCTTGGTAAAGGGAAGTAAAAGCTAAAGGTATGGGGAGACATGAATTACCTTTAATCATGCATGAATCCTCAATTTCCCTTATCAACTCAACAACCAAACCAATAGCTTCTTCCCCTGAATGTTCACTGAACATATTGTTTGATGGCATACTGGTGACCGTTGGAATTAGTGAAACTTTAGCAGAGCATTTAGCAGCCACATTCTCCATGGTTTCTTGATGCTCTGGAGTGCTCAGTATCATGGATACATCCTATAAACAAGAAAATGTTAGTCTTTTTTTTTCTCTAGAATCAGCATTATGAACCTGGAGCACAAGAGGAGAAAGTGAGAGGGAAGGGGAAGTGATGATAATAATATAGAGCTCAACCACACAACAGAAAGAGTAAATTGGCAACAGACAGATATGTGTATAAGTTCAATAATTTCTAAAAGACTCTGGATCACTTCACTTTTTAAAAGTGGGCCACTTTAGGTGCAGCATTGTCTTATCACTGTAGCTTGCCAATCGAAATTCACATTTACTGTTTTATTGTTGAAGAACATCAAAGAAACTTAATATATATATGAGGAAAATTATTTGAACCTAAAAGGAGAATTGGTAACGACATTATAAAGGTCAATATTGATAAATTTGTGAAAAGACACTATGAAAAAAGAATTTAAAAAGAACTAGTGTTATCAATGGCCAACTATGTATAATGGTGATCTTGATCATTCACCAAAACAGAATTGCATGGAGAGCCTTTGAAATATTAACATCAATTTGATGATTGAAATAATACACATTCAAGATTATTACAGAATATTGAACCTCAAAATTATGGCATCAGAAATCCAACAAAAATTCATAAGAATGGACAACTTCATTTTTACAAAATTGATGCTAATATGTAATTTTGAAGATAAGGCTAATATAATGGTTTGAATTGGTCCAGACAGCAGAGTCCTTCACAAAAGCATTTGTCAAATTTCAAATAATCACAAAAAACCATATATTGGTACCAAAAGGGCAAATAATTGATACAAGTTCTTCTCTTCTTAAATGAATAATTGCACCATCTCTAAACCAGGGTAACGAAGAAAAGTCGAATGGCTTATTAAACATGAACTTATTTTTATTGTAACTCTTCCCAGCATGATTCGCCTTATCGGTCCATATCGGTGTATCAACCAGCTACAATACAATATATGCTGAGCTATATCGAGCCGTACCAAGAGTACCAACACATAGTACATGGGAGCATACTGATGTACCGTCCATATTGATCCCCTGTCGAACTAATATGTACCACCCGTACTGAGCGGTACGCCTAGGTACGATGAACCTTGCTCCCCAATTACTTTTGGCCAACCCATAAATCACAGCTCTAGTAGTAATTCCATGAAAACATACATAAAGAGAATATGTGCAGTACATACTGAATCATTCATCACATGCAAAAGCTCTGATTCTGGATAGCTTATAGCGAGTGGAACTGCCACTCCTCCACGAAGCCATGTACCAAGGATTGCCCCAACAAATTCAGCAGAAGGTTTAGCCACAATCCCTACCCGAGCACCATGAAGGTATCTTGATCCATTGACAACCTCAGCAGAACCTGAAGCTGTGCACCCTTCCTTCACCTGTGTCACTCAAGGAAACTACTTCAGCAAAGATTATGTATAATCACATTTCAAATTATATACGAGCCTTGTGCTCTGATCTTTCTAATATACAGGTTTTAGAGCTTAATAAATTATTCAACTTAGATGACATATTTTAATGTTACTAAAGTAGTTTTATTTAGTGCAAAGTTCATTTTTCACATCACACATTTGCTAGGTAGTTCAAGCATCACCTTCACATTTTATGTATGATTAGGAAAATATAAAGGAATTCTAGGAGTGTTTCAAGTATCTTAAATACATAAGAAACATGTTAATGGGTGGTAAAATTTGGTAGGTTAGAAGGCATAAAAATTCTGCAGATAAATACTACAGATTGACATGGAATTTTAATAAATTAAAAAATATGTAAGTTATTTTGATTCTCTGACCTTACCAACTGTTTCCTTGTTTCTTCCTGTCCTCTCCCTCTGCTATTTCTTATCAAAGATCCTGATTTGATCCAAATATGTACCTATTTGGCTCCTATATCTCTTCCTCAGATCAAGATTTGCCAGAGGTAGTAACTAGCAAATATGAAAATAGAGTAGCAGCTGTAACCTAATTCCTACTTCATCATTACAGTACTATGCTGCAAGATGGTAAGTTTTTCTGTTTCCTTATGCTTTGGATCCAGTGAGCATGCAACAATGTCGAGATGTCAGCAATCCTTGCATATGGTCGACAGCCACAATTGGCTAATTTAGTTACATCAGAATAACACTGATTCACAAAGCCACATCCATAGAATATAGCACTTCCATGGAATAGCATTGTATACTTGTGCATGTCTACACATAATGTGAACTTTCAAAACATAAATTGCATGGCACAAGAAAGCATATGCACGAAAAAAATTACATGTATTATACCAATGATTTCCACAGTTTGTTATCATATATTTTCAAGTTGGAAAATTAAATTTAATAAGGTCTATTTGTAATTAAAATGTACTTTGTAATACATTAGACAAGAAAGCATAAGCACAATTCAAAAAAAATCATACGTACAGTTTTAACATCTGCATCATGCAATAAATTTGAGATGTTCACAGCTGAAGCGACGATTTGAGCATAACCATAGCTTTTTTGTTCAGCCCTTATAACAGCATGTTCTTGAGTCGCATAGACATGGCTGAGTGCTGCCTTAACAACTTCCATGAATGTACCAGATGATGGTCTGGTATTATGAGCTATATAGCAAAAACTAGGATTACATTTCATGTTATATAACTTTAAGAGGAAATTTTATGATGACACCACTGTTATTAGTGATCAATTCACAGAACAAAAGTTTGTAGCATAAATACCAACTTCTGCGTAAAGTAGGAAGGAGAGGACTCAATCTAATTATGCAGAAACTTCCAATTCTTAATATTAAGCTACACAATGTGCTACTAGTTGAACAGACTTCAAAAGCTTTAAATGAGATGACATAATAATAAGCTAGTTTGAACCTGTTTAACCTGCTGATAGAGGGCGTAAATGTGGAACTGTTCATCTATAATCTGTCTAGAGCAGAAGACAAACGACCAAAGAATTTCTGATTCGTTCAGTGAAACAATTGAAGAGGTCAAAGGTCCATCTGATTTTGATGATGAAGTGCTCAGGTTGACTATAAGCCTACAAGAAAGAAGCTATTGTTGAAGGCCAACTCTCAATTTCTTGCATATTGTCACTTTGAAAACACGCATATCTTGGATCATTTTAGGAAGTTCCTTTCTCCTTTACAAGTTTCAAGAAAATATTCATTTATTTTTGAATCTATGCTAGAGATTCGAATGTATGGTCATGAAATTCCAAGACATGCTTTGTAAATCGTCAGCCACATCGATTGGATAATGATGAGTCTCTCCTACAAAACATCAAGGCTCTCATATAATCCAAAAAGGCAACCTATTATCACGCAAGAAACAAGAAAATGATGAAACCCTCCGATCAACATATCAAGGCTCACAAATAATCCAAAAAACCAGCCTTTCGTACCTCAAGAAATAAGAAACCCGGTTACATCAAACCCCACTCACGGATCAAGAAACCTGGGAACGGATCGAGAAGAAAACAAAAAAAAAAGGTGAAAGAGAGCGTTCACCTGAGAAGAGGCGAGATTGGAGTAGCGATAACGGGGAGGAGGATCTTGAAGAGATAAAGAGGAGGTCGTGAAAAAGAGGGGAGAGACGGTAGGAAACTTTGAATGCGCTCATAATGTAGCCCCGACAGTAGCAGTAATCGTCTCCCAACGACTCTCGCGCTCATTGACTAACCACCGCCAGAATAGCTCCGTCACTGGATCCCACCGCGGTAAACCCAAGAGAAAAGAAAACCAAAAGAATCAAGAAAGAGAGGAGAAGTATTGGTGCTTCGATTTCTATATGGTCTCGCTGTCATCGACTTGGGACGATCGGTAAGGAAACGGTGACGGTGGGTAGGTTTGGAGGCTTCGACAGAGGGGAAATGGCCTCGACGCTTCCCAATCCATCCCCGGGTTCGGTGGCCCATGAGCATCGCAATGCCAGCCGTCTGATGAATGCTTTAATTGTCGGGGAACCTGAAGCTCACCCGCCTTCGTCCCGACAGGGTTCAGGCTATTTATTTGTCCTTTCCGTGGGGCCCTCAGCAATACTCGTGGTGGGCCCCACCAGGGTATCACGCTCAGACATATGGCGATCTATACACTATAAAATCTATTTATGATTTGATTAGGTATGATAACTATTACATCTAGACGCTTAAACTCGTGTTGATGATAATGGATCATCATCATCACTGCACGCTTTAAAGCTACCTTTGAGACATAGCTGGAGGCAGACATTAGCAAACCCAAATTATAGATCATATGTAATCATATAAATGCGTACAAGAATAGGCCACAGAAGAGTTACTGATGAAAGATATAAGCTGGTAGGATGTGTCATCCATCGATTGTCACCTTTTTTCGAGGGAGAAAGCTGCATCTTAGTAGCATCTTCAGCACCTGACACTTCTTCCCGTCATGATGAGAGTTTGATATTTCAGAGCTCAGTCATTTCCTCGCATGTAAATATTGTCTTCATCAGGTTGGCTGAAGTCAGCAGGATTTCGATTGATAACGCAGGTTATAGTCATGGGATCATAACTCAAAGGTCGGACTTGTTCACCCTTTCTGTTGATTCCAACCTGATCAGCCGAAACAATCTGCTTGGTATTTGTAGTCACAGATGGAGGGTTTTTGTTGTCTCTGTATTTTGTACTACTGGCTGAAGGAGCATCTATTTTGTCCATGTCATAGATGCAGAAAGATGGCAGTTCAGCAGAACACACAGCTTTAGAACCCAATGGTGCCAGAGGCTTGTATGAAAGAGTCATGTTTTCGTTTTGCAGCAAAGTCCCAAGAGCACCTATTCGAGGAAATGGATGGCAAGGGCTGCTGAAACCACCTTCGGTTTGATCATGAGCACAGTATCCAGTGGTGGATGGAATTTCCTGGGTCTTTCTATTTTTAACTCCAACTTCTGCTCCATGCATCTCACTGGATTGACGATTATAATTTAAGCGGGAGTCTTGGGTAATTCCTGTACAATTAATATCCCATGATGGACCTGACTGAGCTGCCTGATCAACTAGCCTAAGCAAATGCAACGCCGATACTGTTTCATTGTTATGCATATCTATCGGCCCTGCTCTTCCTGGATGGCACCTACTTGCTCGTTCCATGAGATATGATCTGCCTGGTAGAGCTATTCCATTTGTTGTTTGCTCGGATTTTCCTTCCCCATATGGGAGATTGGAGCTGGTTAAATTCACTGATTCCTGATAACCAGTCTTTTGAGGAACGATCTTCTGAGTTGTATCAAGAAATGAATCAAAAGGAACCATTTTCCCGTGATTGTGACAAGTATCAACTTTCCTTTTATTGACTCCAAATATTCTGCCATTTAACGATAGTGACGACATATCATGGATAGGTCCTCCACATGATCTCTGAGCTGAAACTCCCTGATTCTTTTGATATAATCCTGAATCTTGCATCCTCATTCTATCCCAAGAAGAAATTTGAAAAGAACTGGTTTTCTTAGAATCAACAGCAGAATGGTGAGTTGTACAGGGTTGGTATCCATCATATTGTGGAATTGCCAGAAAATCTGCAGCTTGTTGGTTCAGATCAATAAGGGCATGTTTCTGGAACTCGATAGCTTTGCAGGCTTCTGGTCCATACACGTCATTCTGGTTACCATGAGGAGCAGTAGGAATACAAAGTACTGTATCATTGGCCTGTCTCTGATATATTGCCTTTGGAAACTTGCTTCCACAATATCCAGTTACATTTGAATAAATTCCATGTCTCAACTCTCCATTCATCATTGACAACTCATGTTTGTTCATGTTAGAAACCTCAGCATTCATCATACTTCTTTCATGCTGGTTTTTAGCTAGGAGTTCAACAATATCCATTGGAATGTCATCCACAGTTTTCTTTTCAAGAGGCATCATGTTTCTTTGTTTCTTTATCACTTGTTTCTGCATTCAAAAACAAGCATGCACATGTGTGACGAAAAGAGAAGATTATTTATCATCAGTCACATTATTTGTTTCACTGAGAACTTATCAACAAAAAATGATATACCACTGAGACACAACGAGAAACTATGTTGAAAATATTGTAACCAGCAGAATATAAGAACCTAAAAGAGTATCAGCTTTCCCAAGAAGAATAAGCAAATACAGAGATTGTTCTGTCGATAACAGATCTAAAATTTAACTTTCCTGGTTATTCATTCTAATATAACATGCTACAGTTAATAAAAATGTCTACTAAATCACATGAAACTCAACACCGAAGAACAAAAAAAGATAATATGACCTAGTTAACAATGCACAGCATTCACATATATGATTTCTTCATAACAATTATTCGACTGCAACAGAATGAACTATAAGATTCTAAGATATACCATGCTTGAATACGAGGATGCCGAGACCTTTAACTAAAATCTCAAAAAGAGAATGAACAGAACAGAATATTTATCGCTACAAGAGGATTCTGTTCTTGTCAGTTGAAAACCATATGGAAAAGGAGCTAAAAAATAAAAGTAAATGAGCTGTCTGCTTTCTATATTTAGAAGGATAGACTTTGCATGCATACCTTTGAGCAGTTTATTTGGGAAGGATTTCTGTCCTTAACTTGAAACGCCTTCCTTTTCCTTCTATTGAATTCAGACTTCTGCTCACAACTCCTCTCTAGATTTTCAAGACAAGGGGGCAAAATATCTTCAGAAATTATGTTTCTCAGTTGAGGATAAACATTTTCAGGAGGTACATGTTTCACCGATGCATCTTTAGATATCAAATTTTCCAGCTGGGGCTTGAGGCAATGGGCACTTGGTTTTAGTCGAGTAAACTTACTTTTCTTCTCAACAGTACAACTTTTACTATATTTACTCACTCTAGAACCTTTTGAAAGAGGATCAGCATCCTTCTTTTTATGTGTACTGGGAGATGTAACAACCTTATTCTCTATGCGCTTGATTTCAGCATATCCTTTTCCAACAATGTTTTTCTTTCTTTGAGAATCATCAGTGACAATTTTCTTAGAAACCTTCTTTAGCCAATGCATTAGAGAAATTTCCTCATCTTTGCTGTGAGTAGCTTCTGTAGCATTAATAGGTTTCGCTGGTATCACTTTGCAATTCTGCCTGAAGAAATTGCCTTTTTTATAGTCTTCAGGATGGATTTCACATTTCCATTCATCTGATCTTTTGTGGCTCTTTTCACATGTATCCGCACTTCCTTTAAAAGTATGTATCTTTTTTGATATGTGTAACTCTTCATTTTTCATAATGTCCTCCAGCAAACGTAGCTTAAGAACCCTTTTTTGGGTCACTTTTCTATGTGAACTGCTAGACACACATTTCTGGTTTCGGCTAAAATACATGCCATCTGATAAATTCTTATTACCATATGATGCTTCATCATTGTTCTGGTCTAATGTCATCAAATCATAATTAGGGAGATTAGCAGCAGTAGTAGTTAGAACATCGTCTTCTGGGATGCAGAGATCAACCCCAACTAACTTTCTACTTTCTTTGGTCATGCCATCAGGCACTATATTTATGTTGCCTTTTGCAGTAATCCCTTCATCATCTTTGTTTTCACATGCTGCAAGATCAGTGCCTCTGAAAATTATAGTTGCATCAAAAAGCCCAATCCTCATACCTCCATTTGGTTCGGCACCAACCTTGGGAGAAGCATCATCAAAAAGAAGAGCTGCCTTAAACTTGTTTTCCTTATTTGTCGTGTTTCTTTTTTGGCTTTGTCCTGCTTGAAATTCTTCACCTTCAGCCACAGCAGTGATAGACTTGCATGAATGATTTTCTTTTTCTTCCGTTCTAAAATTTCTATATGTGAATACATGGTATCCTGTTAAGAGGAAGAAATGACCATGATGATTCATGAGAATTAATGAAATATGTATGACACAGTCACAAACCAGGTACCTTCTTTTGCCGCATCATCTGTTTTGGACTCATTATTTTTGTTGCCGTGATATGGTACTGGGCTATGTTCACCATGACTGACTTTGATAATACAGTCTGAAACTGGTCTCTCCTCCAGTATGACGGTTTCAAAAGACTGTTTAGGACCAGAAAAAAACAACCTTTTTGCATTGAGATCAAAAAGAAATATGGAGTTGTTTGTCTTCATATCTTCATTACATACATTTGTAAAGTTTGCACTTCCTGTTACATCAGCAGAAGCGCAAATTGTATGAAGACAGTTCAGGCAACTCCATCGCTTGAACTTAGAAACATGTAGTGGAGGCAGCATGCTTGAAAGTGCATCTGAACTTTCATTCCCGGCCATATATAATGGCCAGCAAATCTTTGCATCTCTCTTCCGAACACCAGCAACATAACCGCTGCTTGAAAGTAAATGCTTCAATCATTAAGTACTAAAGCAAGTAACAAGAAAGTAATATGTTATAAACAAGTTGATTTATGTTTCTTGCACTCAATACGTAAGCTACTCTGTTTTGTTATTCAATCACAGTTTTAACATTAACAAAATTGTAATTAAACCAGAATAAAGTCACTAAAGCAAATACGTTAGCAGCAATACAGCATTTCATTCATAATGCCAAGTTTTAAAAGAGTTTTGCATGCTAATTCTTGAGGAAGTAG
The DNA here is from genome assembly GCF_036884655.1 of Musa acuminata AAA Group. Classification (NCBI taxonomy): domain Eukaryota; kingdom Viridiplantae; phylum Streptophyta; class Magnoliopsida; order Zingiberales; family Musaceae; genus Musa; species Musa acuminata. The sequence continues at coordinate 25,939,173 of NC_088339.1, read as the reverse complement.
ATTAAACAGTTAAAAACAGGTGAATAGTGGGAATACCGGATGGTAAAATGGTTGCACTCATCTCCATCGTGCTTGCCATGAGTTACAAGTGCAGATTCCTTTCCTTCAGCATTGAGCTCCTTTACTGCTACTTCCATAGCTTGAAATAATGTTCAAAATCATCTCCAGCAGGTTGTATGAGTTTAGACTAGACCTGCTTCTTGCTGTAAATATGTGAATTAAGAATGTAACTTAAGCTACCATAATTCCAAGCAGCAGTCACATCAGACTTATTTAGTGTAAACGCTGCAAAATAGTTTAAATATCGATGAGATATAATAGAAGATCCAGTCCCATGTACATGTATATTATCATGCATCAGAAAAATAGCTGGTCAAAATTGATTGTTCCTTTTCCAAGGTATTCACATTACAACAGCTTATAAAAAACATACCGAGGTTGAATACATTAAATAAGGATTTATGAAAGTATAATCCACTTGTTTACAAAAGTTGCTTAAATTAATCAGCTGATTTGTCATTTACATAGTACAAAACTGTATATAATTAAAAACAATTAAAAATTCTCAATGAAGATTCTAACTCTAACATAGTTAAGATTTAGTCATGACTCAATTATATAAGATTAATGATAATTGCTTTGATTCATGATATTGCAGATTTCCGCAATAATGCAACAGAATAAATTGAAAAGAGGAAACAAAAGCATGAGAACAACATTCCAAAAAGAACTTTGATGGACCACGGCCACACCGCTTATCACAGCAAACTCATGGAAGGAGAAGGAAAACTTGTGCTTACAGAATAGTACATTGCCAACATGAAGGTGAAAACAAACAATGTGTATATTACTGAATGGACCGACTAACTTAAAGCAGTCCCCAATTACACAAAAAAAACAAGCTATTAATCACAAGATGTTTAAATTTATTTATAATCAAGTCAGACTCACTCTGGTATTAATTTTGCATCTTCAGCAGAGAAGTGGAGCTGTTTGACCAGCTCAACAGAAACTGAACAAGTCACACGCACTTAAGAAAAGATAGCGTTTTAATTACCATAAGAATATCAAACTTGCAACATGAGAAATAAGAGAAACAATATTTTGAAGTTCCATTCATGATGAGAATTAAGGTCATGACATCAAGCAACCTCTGCCTGTTGAAAACTAATCATAAAAAAAATGAGCCAAAATCAGTAAATAAACTGTTACTTTAGACTTAGGACAAACAATGATGCTTTCTTTAGGGGAAGTAGGGCTAACAGGGGCTTTATCCAACTTCCCATAATAATATACAACCATAACCTAGGTTAAATAGTGGGCACATCAATTCAAGCCAGAACAGGAAGATCATCATACAAAGCAAGATGAGTACAAGCTGCAGTAAACAAGCTCTATAAAAATCAAAGTTTCCTACATAAAATGATAAAAGTGGCAAGAAAGACGCAACGTGATACACCTCATCTAACCCATGCTTTGCCGACCACCCACCTCCGAAAATGAACGGACAGGCCAAGAGATCCTACGGCCCAACAATGAGCCGCAATCCACATGAGAAAAGAAGACTCCTTCACGCCCATTTTCTAGACCACATCCCTAATCGTACTACAAACAGTAGACCTAACAAGAAACAATCCCAGAAGCCAACACCCATCAATCACAAACAAAATTTCGGAACAAAGTTAAGCGATAGACGAGAGGTGAACAAGAAAGGGAGAAAAAAAATCTGAACTTGAACTCGAACCTGGGCAAAGAATGAGTACCTTCTACGAGGAAGCCGAACGCGAACTCTCTTGCTTCTTCCACTGCGATTCAGCTTTCAATCTTCAGCCAAACCGAAGGCTAGCTCGGGGCAAGAGAGACGGGAGGGATCAGCGAGTGTTCGATCCGGAAACCCAAGCTCTTTTGGCCTAGGGCTTTCCATGCGGGAGAGAGGGAATCTATGAACGACAAAAGCAGGAGATATAGTACACCTCCATTGAATTAAAAGAGTGTCTATACGCGACATGTCATCCGCACCCATCATATGTGCTTGCGTGCGTCCCTAACCCTAACCCTACCCCGAACCCCGGTTGAGGTTTGCTGTCGTTGGTGGTGCGACTGGGACATATGATAGTTTGATGTTTCGAGCAGGCGAATCTACCACTGGACATTGATGGCGCGGTAGAAAGGAACCAAATCCATGGGAGGTTGGTGTTGGATTCTTGTTTGGCTCCTCTTGTGGGGCCCGATGAAAAAGGTTATGGTCTCGAGTGAGTGGCTGATGCAGCTCTGCTTTCTTTTTCCCTTTGTTGCATGGATCCGAGTCTCTGAAGGGTGTTCCTATTTCTTCCCTGAATTACTTTGGGCATTCGTAGATCCATAGACTGCTAAGTCATCTTCTTCGTTAGCTTCACAGTGGTCTGAGGTATGAAGATAGCATCGAAGTGGTGATAAAACTGAAAGGGAGCCATTTACCTTCTCAGGGAGAAGAAAAGTGGATACAAACAGCTCAGCGACGATGGGACTCCAAAGGAGCCATCTGCGTGTAGCATCCAATCATCCAGAAATGTGGTGTTATTCTCTTGCAGAGCTTTATGCCAAAGCATGCGAGAATGGGAGTATGACAGTAGAGTTGGTGTAACCCATGTGCTCCCATTCAGCTGCACTGGTTTCTTTCTTCTTCCTTTAGCCACAGATTGGAGACCCGATCACTTCAGCTTTCATGAGTGGATTCTGCTGTGTTCTCCCTTAAAAAATGCCTCCGGTTGGTCGAGACAGATAGTACATACACGACGGTGGAGCAGCCACCTTCTGCTGTTTTGAGCTGTCTGTCGATGCAAGCAACTCCTCGTCAGCTTTGTCGTCGGAGTCATCAGCTTCCTCGCCCATGACCTGAGGGATTCCAGATCGAGGTATCTCCTACTCACTGCAGCAGATAAAGAGCACCAAGGAGATGGATGTTGTAGAGAAGGAGCATCGTCCTTGCACCGGAGCCATCAAGATCATACAACATCTGCACGAGATACTGTTCAAGAAAACACACGTACATAGAGATCAGTAACTATAGTCGAGCCACCATGACCTTTCTCTCGATGCAGGTTGGACCATCACGCACTATAAAGTGTAGTGGAGATACATCCCTAGCTAGCAGAAACGCCTCGGAAGCGCAAGTCGACGAAGCAGGAGAGGAGACGAGGAAGAGAGCGACCGGAGAAAGCCTGAAGAGATAAAAGAGTTGCGTACCTTTGGTCATGTGGAGGATCTCGTGCTTAAAGGTGGCGGCTTTGCTCACCGGTGGCCACGGCGACCGTGGAGTGATCGGCACATGCTTGCACCGCTGCGTGCCACAGGACGAGCACAGCCTTACTGTGTGGAATAGTTAGTACAGTTAAGATAAAAATATTGAGGCGAAGTTACTTTAAAATATATATCATAAGCAATAATTTTGTGATTGAGGCATAAATGTGTTATTGTTAGTAGGTTTTGAATTTATTCGAATTTTTAATGAGAAATAGAAAGACTCACTAGCAGCAATAGAAAATTTTAAGTAGCTGATTGTTTAACTGAAAATTTAAATAGGTATATAAAGATCCTGTAGCCAATCTTAAATAATAGCGGAACACTATGATGACATGTTTATGAGAATTAAGTTTAATTGGTTGAATTTATCATGTCAACTAAATCAAATTGACAAAATAATCTTTTATTTTTTTTCCTATATTTTCACATGTTAGGAATTAAAAATCAAAATAATTTCTCGTATGCTCCCCTTATCGTTATTAAGTAGGAAAAAGAAGTAAAGAAGGTTAACCAAATAAAATTATATATATACATCGATTAAGCATACGGTCGATAAAATTAGATTTTGCAGCATATGTACATAAGGCTTTAAACCCAAAATACAATCAATAGTCAATTACCAAACAGTAGCAACATCATCATAACAATCAACAAGCAACCTGAAGATGATGAGCATTTAGTTGACTTCCATAATTAAACTGATGTCTCACTTATATTACAAGCAATGCATCACTCGGCTGCATTCACGTTGATGTTTTCACATTATGATGTGTTTCAAGATGCTAAAATAACTTCTAAACTCCATACAAATTTGGCAGCTGATATGTTGCTCTACAGCAAAGGAGTTCTCCACCATCCAACTGAAAAAAGTTGGGCACTGTGAATTTTAAGGTGGGTTGTAATATCTGATTACAGAAATGTTTCCTGGTTTACAGACATCTAGACATAGTAAAAACTTGGTCATTAATGGAAATCCCGCAATAGTTCGCCGTATATACAGATACAAGAAGCAGGATCATATTTCGCCCCGATAGCCTCCTGAACCAAAGTAGTCCCTTTTAGAACCAGCAATAGCCATGGATTTCTGATGCTCCAGTTTTGGGCAGTCTCGGATTCGATGACCAAGCCCACCACAGTATGCACAACCTTTTACTCCACTAGCATCAGTAAGAGCATCACCATCTTCCATCGGGTCATTAAGCTCTGCCAATACTGGCGGAATTCTTTGTTTTGCTTCTTGCAAGAGGTGCTTCAAGTCGAGGAGTGTCGTCTCTGTTTGGTTCTTGTTTATGAATGTTGTTGCTATTCCTGTTTTGCCACACCTTCCGGTTCGGCCGATCCGATGGACGTAATTCTCAATTTCAGCAGGCATATCATAGTTGATCACATGCTGGATGTCAGGAAAATCAAGGCCCTTGGAAGCAACATCTGTAGCAACCAATACATCCTTCTTGCCAGATTTGAAGGATGCAATGGCATATTCTCTTTCTTCCTGGTCCTTGCCACCATGAATGGCAACGGCCTCAACTCCCTTAAGAAGCAGATACTCATGAATGTCATCCACATCTGCTTTATTCTCACAGAAAATCAAGACAGGAGGAGGTGTCTTTTGGAGGCATTCAAGAAGATATACAATTTTAGCCTCTTGTTTCACATACTCAACCTCTTGAATGACATCAAGGTTTGCTGCTCCGGCTCTTCCCACGTTGACTGTCACAGGTTTCACCAGAGCACTTTTTGCAAAGTTTTGGATCTTCTTTGGCATGGTAGCAGAGAAGAGTAGGGTTTGTCTTTGGGCTTTAAAATGGTCAAAAACCTCCCGTATGTCATCCTCAAAGCCCAAGTCCACCAGCCTATCAGCCTCATCCAGTGTCAAGTACCTGTAGCAAAAATGTGAGATCACATAAATGAATAGGAAGATGGCTCAGTCTTCGTATATTTCAACCCAAACAAAAAGGTCAGATATTAGAAAAAGAGGAGGAGAGAGGGGGTGGTTGTTGCAATTGTTCTGATAATATATGTGAGAATCTGTGCTGCCTTTGCATAAATGATACAAGGATCTAAAAATATTTATTAACCACAAATAAATTTTCCAGTGCAGGTAGAAGGAATAATCCATATTTTTCTGAAACTATCATTAATTATACCATGTTCTACTGAAATGATTGCCTTGATTCACACACTTATATAACTTAGGGATGTTTGCTTCCAAATTATTCAGTAAATTGATCCAAGAAAGCTTAAATTTTTTTTTAAAAAAAACTACTTATTAAATAAAAATATTTCTTTTAGAAATCACTTATTCTTAACAAGCTTTGGAAAATTACAAAACTAGCTCTTATATTTTCCAAAGCTTCACAAGTAAATAGTTCTTGTATTGTTCTGCGAGATGGGGATAAAAGACTTCATATTTGTCCACATGGTTAGGCTGGCCCGGTGACTAAAGATTACTACTGGAATTTGCTGTCTATTAGTTTGACTAGTAACATTTTCCATTAACAAATATCAGTAACATGAAACAATCCATATAGCCAACCACAAGAAAGAAGTAAAGGACGTTGATGAGAAAACTGGAAAAGATTCAGAGCTGACCATTGGCAATACAATCAAGAAGTATATTTTAAGAGATGTCTTTTTCCTTGCCTGTATATAGTGTTTGTATTCAAAGGTAATTAAGGCTGCAAGTGACAGTATGTGGAATAACTTCTTAGCATTATGATATGGGAAATCAATAATCTTATGATTCCACAATAAGCTAATTGTATTAGATTCTACAGCATAGCTAACAGTAATTTAAAGTTCTAATCAGACTGTTATTAACACCAGCTTCACAAAGTTCGTTCGTAGAATAGTCATTATTTATTATCTGACAATGTATAGGTCAGATATTGACGTTGTCATCTAATTCCAGAATCATAATTTCATTTATGTTGACTCAACGTCAGTTCATGAAGCTCTCTACTTGATCATTTCCGCCCATGTACAAAAAAATTAGTGTAATGAAAAGCTAGAAGATGATGTCCGAGGAATCAACAAAAAAGAATGGTGTGCCACACTACACAACTTTCCTATCGAGTATAAGGGTGTCCAAAGAGTGCTGGCAATAGTTTTTCCGACTGAAGAATCTAAATATGAAGAAAATACCTCAAAAGTTCTTGTCAATCATACAAGTCAATGAAATTAAAATGAAAGGCAAATTTCATGGCTGACCAAATATTGCTCGAACTTACATGGTAAAGAAGTAATCCAACCAAACTCAAAACTGGAATAAAATGCTACCATTCAGAGAAAACCTGTCAACAATGTCATGAGGAAGTCCAGTGCAGGAGGATCATAGAGCATGAAAGAATATCATTCAAGAACTCTTGGTTAGATTAATACTGTAGGTACAGTTAATCAGTAACAGCGAAGCATTCGCACAAGAATAATTCAGAAATTCAAAACATATGTGAAGACAAATATTCTTAAGACAATTATCATAATTAGCAGTTTGCTAATTATGATGCAACAATACCTGCAATTATCAAGATTCATCTTCTTCTTTGCAAGCAAATCTTTCAATCTCCCTGGAGTAGCCACAACAATATGCACCCCTTTCTTCACAACTTCCAGCTGCGACCTCATATCGACGCCGCCAATACATAGCAGCGGCCTCAGCTCCGGGTATCCATGATCCCGCAGCGGAACAAGGAACTGCTCCACAACCTCATACGTCTGTCGCGCGAGCTCCCTCGACGGGCATACCACAAGCCCAAATGGGCCCTCTCCAGGGACGATCGGCATCATGACCTCCTCCTGCAATGCCGTCATAATCAACGGGAGAACAAAAACCAGCGTCTTTCCCGAGCCAGTGAACGCGATCCCGATCATATCCCGCCCCGCTAGGATCACCGGCAGTCCCTGCACCTGGATCGGCGTCGGCTGGACGATTCTCTTCTCTTTCAATTTCTTGAGGATGGGCTCGGGGAGGCGCATGTCGCGGAAGTTCTTGATGGGGGGAGGCACGTTCTCGCCCTCGACGAGGATGTGCCACTGGCGGCGGATGGCATCGGCGTGGCGAGCGGGCATGCGGCGTATGGCGAGCGGCGGCTTCCACCCGGTGGGGATGGGATCGGTGTAGGTGATGCCCTTCGCCAGCTCGCGGACGGACATGAGTGTTTTGCGGTCGGATAGGTGTTCGATCATCTCCTTTTCCTGCTGGACGAGCTGCTCGGTGGGGCTGATCTCGGGGAGATCGCGCTTCAGCTGGGAGGCCTTGACAAGGAGGCTTGGCTTGGCCTCCGCGAGGGCCTGCGGGCGGTTGGCGGCGTCGGAGTCCCCGGCGGAGGTGGGGCGGCCCTTGCGCTGGAGGATCTTCTGGGCCTCTATGGCTCGGCGCTTCTTGACGGGGATGTAATCCTCGTAATCGTCGTCGTCGTCGTCGGGTTCGGCGGTGGACGGAGGGGGCTTCGGCGGCGCGTCGGCGGAGGCCATGGCGGTGGGCTCCAAGAAGAGAGGGGCTTGGGGGAAGACGGAGATGGATCGAGGAGGCGGCGCTGTGCGCTGATGTCGATGAGGGAGGCGGCCTGTAAAGGGGGATTGGGAAGTAAGCAGGATCGGAGCCGGGATGTATATAAATAAATATATATATATATATATATATATATATATATCACACATTTATTAAATATTAGTGTATATGTACATTTTATGTGACAATATTTTCGTATTTTTCGTATAAATTTATGCTAGCATATTTATCCATGTAAATAAATATCCATATAATCAATCTCATGACTTATAGCAAAAATAAATAAATAAACTAAAAATATCCAAGACAATTTACCTATAAAAGCTGTTCATAATTGGTTTACCTGCCAACAAAAAATTTACATGCGATGGAAGTGTTATCACATGACTTACAGGTTTTGAGTGGCTAATTTGCATATTAGCTATTGTACTTTTATCCTATTAGTATTAGGATTTTCGTGTTTGAAAATTTTACATGGGATGAAAGTGAAATAAATGAAAGTTGATAAGAATATTATAAGTAAAAAAGTAATTTTAATATTATTTCTTTTTATTTTATCAAAATAAAAACATCTTAGTTGAATATGAAATTGGTCGAAAAATTTTATTTTTGTCAATCATTTTCATAGTGATCCAAAATGTTATTGTCATGTCTTATATTTTTTTTTGTTAATGTATCCGATAACATTAGGACAAATAGAGTTATTTGTTTTGTATATAGAGAGAGATTACAATAGCATCCAAGCAAAAATTATAAAATTGTAATACGTAATTAGCATGGGTTTAGCATGAATTTATTCAAATTATATATATAATTTTTATTTAAAAATAAAAAATTATGAAAATTACTATTTAGGTTATATTTATTAAAAGACTGAAGTAAGTTAGACCAACTTTATCATGTCATATTTATTAATGAGTTGTGTCACACTTAATTATTGAATTGACTCAAAACTCATAAATAATATAAAAATAGAAAAACTAATGACATCATCATGTATATCATATTTGTATGATACATTAAGAGATTGAGATGAGTTAAACAAACTGTATATTGTTACTCTTGAAAAAGATTTGTATTACACTCCATATATAATCAAAATCAAAATAAAATTACGTTACTCCTAATTACGCTGTCGAATGTAGCCGTTCATCTTAAATTTTAACCATCAAATGAAAATATGATATAAATAGGCACTTTACTGATTTTAGGGATTTTTATAGTAAGTCCAATATGTTGCATCATTTTGATAAAATTTGTCCAAAAAACATAAAAGTTATTTTTTTTTTATTATTTTTATATTTATATACATATTTTTTAGGTCCAATATAATGAAAGTGAATTGAATATTTTGAAAAAGATGATAAAATATAAATATAAGTGATTTTTGTGAGTAAATTACCCAGAAATATATTACAGGATCATATCACCGCCGTCTTGTGACGTACATCCACAAATTTCCCTACAATAAAAATCTTCCTTTTCTTGGATCGGACGGCCCGACATCGAGAACCTATGAATTTTAACCGCACGATCTCTTCTCGAGAGAATGACCGTCCGATCGCCTCTTCGACCTAAATCTGTCCGTCGAAATATTAGAATTCGATTTAAAAGTAGAGAGGGAGAGAGAGAGAAAGCACTTCGCTTCTTCCTCCCCCTTCTCATCTCCTTGTGCTCGAAAGATTTCCCGCACCCGAATAAAAAATCCACCTTTATCCCCCGCCCTCCACCACCCGTCGCTGCTCCTCTCGGTGGATCTCTGCCGTTTAATTCCCTCTCCGACGCCGGAGATCTTCCGAGGCTCCACGGGACCTTCTTTGGTCTCCACCTCCGGCGATCTGCGGGATTTCCAGTGCTCGATCCAAGTGATCTCCAGCCGTTGGGCATCTGTGCGGGTTCAGATTTTTAAGGAGGACCCGAATTCTGGAGGGGACCTTTGGCAGTTTTCTCGAATTGGTCCTTGAATCGGCGATTGACGACTCCGATGGAGCAAAGTGTTCAACCTGTTGCGTCGGCGTCGACTGATTTCCCTCCAAGAAAGCTCGTCCGCCAGCTGGATTTCACGGCCGCGGCTTGTTGCGGAGCCCCGCCTTCGGCGGGCGTACCGGTGGTCCTTGATCCACCGCAGCAACTGCAGCAGCAGCGGCAGCAGCAGCAGCAGCAGCAGCAACGACCGCCGTGGCCCACGCCGGATCCCTTGAGCCCCTCTGTTCCTTCAAATTCTGTGGCTGCGTGAGTTAATATCTAACGGGCTTTTTGAAATCACTATGGATTTGCGCAAATCTTCTAAATCTTAGGTTAGGTTTTGGGAGCTTGAGTTTCTACCTTCTAAGGTTATATGGCGAAGGATGGCCATGAGAGTTTCTCCGCTCCGTCTGAAACTGTCCCTGCAGTGCTCTTATGTTAAGATTCCTCGTCTTTTAATTCGGAATGCAATTCGAAATATAATGCATCAGAAATGTCCTTTTTTGTTTTCATTCGTTTGTTTGTTTGTTCTTTGTATTTGAGTGTTCTTTTACTTCGGACTACAAGCTTAAATCTTGTTAGATTTGGACATCTTGGCCAGTATTTAATGATGCTAATAATGATGGATTTATAGTGATAAGATTCATCCGTATATTTCATATATGTCATTTAGGACACAGGAGTCTTTCAAAAGTACACTATTAATTCTTACGATTACAGTTGAATTAGACTGTCTTCTACAGTAGATGAGAACTTTGAAATTGATTACTCTTTTTTATCAACCTTCTGCTTCTTTTCAGTCATAGTTTTTAGTGGCTAATATGTCTGCTTTCGTCCCTTCAACATATTTCTCTAAATGCCCAGGGTATATCAAGCATCAAAGTTTATTCCGAGATATTCTTGTATTGAACATGCTGCAATCTATTAGTTACATTAGTACATCCATATTTTTTCAGTGACATGCAAGTCTTGGGAGGGATACCTATTAATATTCTCGGAGGCATGACTAGCAGTAGAGAAGCTTTTATCTTTACCTGATGTCTCTGTGTATTATTGCTTTTTGTTGCAAAGAAGGGCTCACTATCTTACAACCAACCTCTCCAGGAAGCCAGCATCACCCAAATCAAGGCCACGACCATTACATGATGCAAAAGATGGTACTCCAACAAGAAAGAAGAACTGCAACTGCAAACACTCAAAATGCTTGAAGCTGTAGGTGGAATTAACTTTTGTTATGAAAGTTTTTGTCGTCTTCTTAGTTTCATTTTTTTCATGATAAGATTATGGTGTGTTAACACTTGAATGGCATAGTTACTTCTTTGAGATCATCTATAGTCTAAGGATTGCACAGATGACCAAGAATGCCATAAAACATCATGCCTTGTGGCAGGATAGGACCCCAAAAAAGGAAATCTGTTGTAAATATTGTCAGAAATTATCATCTGTGTCTCTGTTATGCTCCTTTAATCCCTGTCCTCTAGAAGATTTTTTCAAGTAGTTAATTACTAAGACTTCTTAGTTCACTAGCTGCTTCTTACAGCCAAAACAACCATGGAATTTCTGACTTGATGCTTATGCTGCAGCGGTAATTTGCAATTGGTATCTTGATTGTGACCCATATTCAGTGTTACAATATCTCATAGCATTAGTTAACTACCACTTAAGATGGTCATTGGATAGATTGACTGATTAAACCTTACTAGTGCAGTAATTGCTACACGGTGATTTCATGTATATGGTTCATCAAGTGCAGGCCTATGTAACACATATTCCTAGACCTCCCATCTAGACAAACACAGAACTCACACAACTTAAATTGTTACATAGCACTTATTGCTATTTTAGCTACACTTAATTGTAGTAGTCGCAGAGTGTTGTACTTCGGTTGTATGAGCTATGATGTATTATGGTGCCTTCCCTGTCTGATTTCTCTGACTGAGAATTAGCATGGTAAATATTGGATGTATTATGATTATTGATATTCATTAATGGAAAACAGATTTCTGATAAGTCAGGCATGCAACTTGATTATTAATTAATTATGTAAGCGAAGTTCATATGCTAGTGAATTTGTCAGTTTTTGTTGGTAAATTAGTCATATATAAAATTCTTCCTTGTGGTACCTTTAGAAACTAAATCTTGGGTTATGAATAACTTGTTTCCCAAGGAAGTTGTAGATGACTCATGAATAATGTGCAGAGAGAGTTCAATAATCGTTTGAATAATTCTGTCTAATTCATTACCCTTATCTCTAGTTTTTTAATTAAGGATAGATACATCGCAAGAATCCCACTTGATGAAAATAATTAACGAAAAATGCGGGAAAATCTCTAGGTGCTTACTCTGTTTGATAGGTTTTATGCCAGAAGGAGTATTGGTTATTTACTTGCTCGTCTAAAATGAATTTTGCTGTGCACTCCAGATAAGGAAAGTTTATGCCTGCAGTCTTGCAGCTAAATGCTTCACAAATATGGAATGGGGACATTAAGTTTCTTTACTATGCTAGAGTTTCTATTTTGCTAGTCGCTTGAAAATTTCAGTGAATATGCAAATACTACTACTAGATATTTTTGTCCCGTTCATGCTGAGTTCTGTCTTTTGTGGTATAAAACATAGTCTTGCAATTAAGTGCTTGATATTATGGTTTTATTTATATGTCCTCTTGTAAACTAGCATATTGTCCTTATATTAACGTTTTCATTATTGCATGCTTAGGTACTGTGAGTGTTTTGCGTCTGGAGTTTATTGTGATGGCTGCAACTGTGCAAACTGCTGTAACAATATCGAGAATGAAGCTGCCAGGCGTGAGGCTGTTGAAGCTACTCTAGAGCGCAATCCTAATGCCTTCAGGCCTAAGATTGGAAGTAGCCCACACACACTGCGGGATAGCAGGGTATGTAGTTAATATCCTAGAATAATTAAATAATTGGTTTGTTTCACAAGGTGTGACATTCAAGATATTTGGCACATTTGGTGATTGGGTCTTATATTATACTCTGCAAGTAATGACAAATTTTAGCAATTGCGTCCTATGATAACAACAGATTATTGTGAGTTTTGAGCAACTTAGCAATTGTTCTCAGAAAAGAACAATTATATTTTTTGATATTGATGGCTTGTATATGCTCTCAAGGTGGTGATAGGTGATGAGAAATAAGTGATTAGTTCAGAGGACATGTTCGTGAAGTTCTCAATCTTCTGCAAGTCAAACAGGCAATTAAGTGATCACGAAAGTTTTGTTTATCTTGTTCTATAAAAAATATGTTTTAGGACTCCTATATAAAATCCTTTTAAGCTACTTTCAGGATAAGAAATAAAAGTTCCATTTTGCCTAAAGGAATTTTTTTTAATATATGTGCTAATTACTAATATTAATATGTTTATATTTGCTAGGATGAGGCAGGAGAACTTCCTTTAGTGGGAAAGCACAATAAAGGATGCCACTGTAAGAAGTCTGGTTGCCTCAAGAAATACTGCGAGTGCTTCCAAGCCAACATTCTTTGCTCTGATAATTGTAAATGTATGGACTGTAAGAACTTTGAAGGGAGTGAAGAGAGGAAGGCTCTTTTTCGGGGTGATCATGGGAGCATTCTTTACATGCAGCAGGCAACCAATGCAGCCCTGAATGGGGCTATTGGTCCCTCCGGGTTCATGTCTCCCTCAGCACCAAGGAAGAGAAAAAACCAAGTGCTGTTAGCTGGTGCATCAGTAAAGGATCAACCCACTCAAAGGCTTGCACAAATTCCACAGGTAATTTTTTGATATTTGCAATATTATAGAGATTATTTTGTTATTTTACTTGTTATTTCCATGAAATTGGTACTAAATAATCAGACAAAAATTTATTGTTCACTTCAAATTTTGCATTGCATGGATTGATTGAAAATCTGGATGATTGCCCATGCGATGGCTAAGTTAACTTTGTCCAAAGGGCTTTTCTGACAGGCATTTATAGGCAATGAAAGAAGATGTAACAGTGATTTATTGTCACTCTTCTGACTTGCACATGACTGCTTGATTAACCTTTGCCGGACTTTACATTGGAGAATAATTTTTATCATTGTTGTTACCAATGCTACTCTGCATTTATTAGGCTAACGCTTCAGCATCGGGCTCTTCTTTTGCTTCCATTCCTGTGGCTTGTGCTATTAATACTGCTCCTGCGGCATCCACTAAGGTCACTTACAGGTTAAAGTCAATCTACCAATAGTTTTCTTCTTTATTTAATTAATCTTGTTTGTGGAACTTTTGAATTGTTGTTTTTTTGTGCCTTCAAGGTTTAATTTTTGTTGGTCATCTGAAGGTCTCTTCTAGCAGACATAGTTCAACCTGAGCACGTTAGGGATCTGTGCAAGCTTTTGGTGGTAGTGTCTGGAGAGGTTGCCAAAACATTTTCCGGTATGACTGCCACAGTAATTGACAGTTTTCAATAACTGATTCATACAGTATTCTGGTACACTTTGGACTATCAATTTGAGTAATATTGCTGCAGAATAGAACAAGCTAAACATGCAAACACCTCCATCCTATGTCGGCTTGCAACTGTTATGTTACCCATGTCACCACAAAAAACTGTTCCATGACACATTAAAAAAAAAAGAAGTGGACAGTCATGATTCTTTCATTGTTTACATATTTAATTATTGAAAACCGTTGCAGTATAGGACAAGTTAAACATGCTTACATCTCCATCCTATGTCAGCTTGCAACGGTTATGTTACCCATACGTGACACATATCAAAAGAATGAAGTGGACAGTCATGAGGAGAATTTTGTTCTTCCATTGTTCACATATTTAATTATTCGAAACTAACCCAGTCATTCTAATGCTTTATGTATTTTTTTCATAAAGGAAAAAGAGTTTTTGAATATATTTCTTCGTTCTGTCTTAAATTCTTTACTAGATTATTTATTTTCTTCTGGAAATTTTATAAAAACAGTTGTTATGCTTCTTTCTTTCTATGCATTTTCTATTTGCTGACCTATTATTATCTTGAGCTCTGTTGATTCATTTGATATTTTTACTTTCTGATCATACACTTGGATTCTGAATATATAGTAACCATTGTTTGGTTCTTGTTAAATTGCAAGTAATGCAACCGTCAGAATGCTACTGTTCCATTGAAACATATCTTATATGGTAATGAACAAAGTCCGATGCTGGGGCCTGGTGAATGTGCTCATCGAGTAGCCTTCTAGAATGTTGACTACTTCTCTCTTTCTGGACATCAAAGTCAGAGAAAATCTATATTTTGTAAATTAGCATGGAAGATACAAGGTGCAGGATTTTCTGATAAATGGGGGTTTGAATCGTAATTTTACTAAAAACATTGGTTGTGAAATAAAATACTTCAACAAATGCATGTTTCATCAGTGTTTGTGCGGAACTTAATATAGTATATAATTAATTATTTTGGAGTTTCATGAATGCTAGAATTTAAGATACTTCGGTCGAAAGATTTGGTTTTAGCGATATTGGTGTTGACCAATTTCTACTTGATCAAAATTTTCTTTTGCCTAACATATGCTGATTTTGTTGGCTATATGTTGCTGCTGAGTCTGAATTTGGGTTCTTTATGGGTCATTTACCTTTGATTCCGTCAAATCCTTATTCTCTGACGTAAAATGTTTCAGACAGAAGAGTTCAGGAGAGGTTAGAAGAGAAGGAAGGTCAAGATGAAAGCTCTCTCAGACCACCAAATCATGACAGAGATCAGAGTCAGAAAGATCCAGACATGCAGAATGCATTAGTGGATGAGTATTCAAGTGGAATTCCTATAGACAAAACTAACACCGAAGAGTCTGGATCTGATTCTGGGGATGGACAGAAGGGTGAACGGTCGATGTCTCCTGGTACACTGGCACTGATGTGCGATGAGCAAGACACAATTTTTATGGCATCTCGAGCTACTGGTACAGCTCCAAGATCTTCCAACGACCAGAGCATGTCAGAGGTCTATGCGGAGCAAGAAAGGTGTGTATTAATGGAGTTCAGAGACTATCTCCACAAGCTAGTTACCTATGGACGAATGAAAGGTAAACATTTTCTCCTTGTGCCGTGGTAGTAGAGATAAATAGTTTTAACTGAGTCTGCTGATTATGTCATTTCAGAATGACCATGGATCATTTTGTTCTTTCATCTATGTTTGTTTCTTCTGAAATTTGAAGTGTCTTTTGACCACGAAAGGTGGACATTTGTTTTATGTGAAATCTTTGTTTTGACCGTTTGTCTTGCCCAGATTCTGAACCTGATTCTGTCATCCAAGTGTTTTTTCTGTTGTTATCAGAAAGATGTGATCTTTTTATTATCCCCAGTTAGCCTGTTTGAATGTTTGGGAAGTATTAGTATCAGGATAATCTTGTTGTGAGGAATGACTCATTTTGCTATTAAGTTGAAATTCTAAAATGGCAACTTCATGCAGTTTTGAGAGTCTCTTTCTCTAACCTGAATTGACACAAAAGTCATTATGTGATAAAGTGTCTCAGTTATAATGAAAATCATTTTCCCTCGATTGTCCAAAGGTGCCATTGAATAATGATGTTTTAATTATTTAGACTAAGCAGTATACAATTTCTTGTTTTTGCATTGCTAGTTCAGATCCGATGCTTTCTTCTCTGACGTGTTGCAGAAGAGAAGTACTCATCCATGTCTGCAAAGTATGAAACACCTTATCATATGGAATCAGCTCAAAATGCCGCTGCTAGGACTACAATGCCAACTGCTATGGAGATGCCTCAGATGTTGAAACCAATCCCTGCTTATCCTAATAAGCATACTCCTATCAGACAAGCAGCCATAGGAAATGGCGACATCAAACCTAAGATTGAGAAATCGGATACGTGAACAAGTAAGCAAGTCTCAGAACCCATCACTGCCTCATTCTATAATATTCTGATATGCTGCTGGAAGCATATATTAACTTTTTTCTTTCTTCATTTTTGTTGCAATTTATAATTAGTCTATTAGAATTGACATCAATTGATCATTTGCTTTTCCTTAGTTGATCATCTCTTTGCTTTTTATCTGTTCATCAGGTCCTTCTTATTGGAATCTTGCTTCCGGATATTGCTCACATTTTTAATCGAAGCCTGTGACATCATAAGGAATCTGAGGGGGCTGCATACATGGTAATAAAGCATGCCTCTGAACATAGTAGATGGATGATTCATAGTTGAAATGACAGAGTTTGGCAAGCAGGTTGCTTTTTAGACCTGAAGATGACGGTTTAGTGCAGGTGCTATTAGCTACAGGTCTCCAAGTCTTCTTTAGTCATTCATATTTTTTTGATGTATTTGATGCTTCAACTGAAGTAGAGGATGGTTCATCACCACTTGATGATGTCTGACTCCCATGTATCGGCTATAATGTCACTCAAATTTCAATGTATCCGAACATTTAGGGAAATGTAACAATTGAGATTCTAAAGCCAATTGAATTGGCGAAAAGTAATTTTGAAGTGATGGAAGCTCAAACTTCCCTTAAAACTACTACACATGGCTTGTGAGACGTTTTGTCTGCTGCTGCCTTCACAAGCCTGTCACTCTTATCTTCTTTGGCTATTATTGTTACGCTCTGTTACGATTTCACTCACTCACCAAATAAATTGTATCGTGCATGAATCACTATCCCAAAATTCATTGTATAGGATTACAAATCATCATTAGTTATCATTGGGTTACATTTCATGTAGTTTTGATTCAACCAAACTGATAAATCTATTAGCTCGATAATTATACTTCAAGCTCAAATAACAATGTGGCAGCATTATCATTAAGAAAAAATGAGTTTCAATGAAAGATTGAGTCACGTGCACATCTATCAAAAACGGAATATAAGGAGAGGAGAATATTTTTATTTATATTATAAAATATTTTTTTCTTAAATCTATATAAAAATTATTATTTTACTATTAATCGAGGCTCGTTACTGTTTTACTCAAAATTCTCACTTTCATTAAAATACGTCTTCTCCATTTCCAAGGGATATTAATCCCCGATGTCCAAATTCATCTTCCTTTTCCCGATCGTTTGACATGGGCAATCTCCATGCTCTTTTCCTATACAGATGTCAGTCCAAACAAACGATGCCCCTTTGACTATCCTTTGTTGATAAGAGAAGGAACCAATCGATCATCAACATAAATGAACCCTTGAAGGAGCTATCAGTCTCCCATAATCGGTCGTCCAAGTATAAAAGTAAACACCCGAAACCCAAAAGGGGGACGAAAAAAAAAAGCCTACTATTCTCATTCCCACTACTGATTCTATCATCGGAGGGGTCGAGTTGGGAATTTTCATGATGCTAATCTCATGTGTAGGAATCTGGATAAAACCAAGACACACCTCGGTTCGACTCCAGAATCCCGAGGAAGCTCCAACCACCTCGGTTCAAACATAAAATTCACCTCGAGCGAACAAGCGACACCTCAAGATCGTTTTAGTTAGTTCGCCTCACCCCATTAGTATTCAAGAGCATTAAGTAAGCTTTCAGGACGAGCTTATACCTTCGGGATGGGGCTAGGTCGTATCGACTCCCTGGTCAACAATATTAAGGTTGTAACATATAGGTATTTATGTATATTTGTGTATAATTCTGTGTCTTTTTCCTATGCATCTATCTGGATAAGCCAATCTCAACTCGACTCACGTGGCATTCCCTCACTGGATTCTCCCATCACCCGCGCCACCACCTGCAATTGGGAATCACCACAGCCTCGTAGATATAGGAGAGCGGATAAAGATTCGCGCAGCAGCAACGTGAGGCAAAGAACGCAGTCCTCGGAATCTTAGCAGCAGCACCACGCGAAGGACGCAGCAATGGCCTCCCTCACCGCGGTCGCGGCCGTGCAACCTGTGGCCGTGAAGGGCCTCGCAGGGAGCTCCTTCAACGGCAACAAGCTCGCACTCAAGCCCTCCCGCCGCATCGCCTCTCGCGCCAACCTCAGGTACGATTCCTTTACCTTTCTCGTCGAACGCAATGGACGCGATCGAACTCCGATCTTGTTGGTAGCAGGCCTGGCGCCGCCGTGGTCGCCAAGTACGGGGAGAAGAGCGTGTACTTCGACCTCGAAGACATCGGCAACACTACGGGCCAGTGGGACCACTACGGCTCCGACGCCCCTTCGCCCTACAACCCTCTCCAGGTAGGCAAACCCATAACTCCTCCCCTCGGCTACGGTTGATGCCGACCATGTGTTTGTGGAATTGCAGAGCAAGTTCTTCGAGACGTTCGTTGCTCCTTTCACCAAGCGGGGTCTGTTGCTCAAGTTCTTGCTGCTGGGTGGCGGCTTTTCGATAGCCTACCTGGGATCCACCGCCTCCGGCGACATACTACCCATCAAGAAGGGCCCGCAGCTGCCTCCTACTCCGGGGCCTCGCGGCAAGATCTAAGCGATCGGTGTAAACATCAAAGAAGCTCGATTATTTCCTTTGTACTCTGTTCCAACTTTATGCTCGTCGTGTGTGAACAAAGATCGACATGGAATGCTTCTTTTGGGCTCAGATCGAATTTAATGGAATCTCAACTCCATCATTTCACTTCGATCATCATAATATAAATAAATTCTTCGAGACTATTTTTCTTAATTGAATTCCTGAAGCTATGAACAGTTGTTAACAATTAATTTGATGGAATGAACCTTATTTTCTCAATCTCTCTCTCTCGTCTTTTCTGTGGGCTTCTTGAAAGCTCAAGCCTCCCATGTCTCTAACTTCTCTAAGTTGGAAAGCTTGTTGTTGGCCACCACAATGCTTGGAGGCTGTTTCACCAGCTTTCCATCTTCGTCTTCCTTCTTTGTCTGGGTGTCCATGTCGAATTGCCAGCCCATGAAATCCGACAGCGTCATGGAATTGTTGGCTTCCATGTTATTAAGCTTATCGATCTCCTCTGCTGGATCAAGCGGCGTCGCTACTCCTGCAGTTGGCTCCGAATCTGCCACCGAAGGCCTCGACTTGGAGCCCTCAAGACTTTGATCTCGAGTAACGGAGTCTGCATGGAGAACATCTTCTATCCGCGACATCACGGTGAAAGCTAGACTTTCCAGAATCCTGGAGTAGCTCTCCAGGATCGAGTATCCCACGTCCTGCACAAGGGGAGTCGCATGTTTACAGCAGCAGAAGAAGTCGGACGGTGCGAGTGCCAATTCTTGGAGTTCTACGTACCTTGTTGTCCTGAATCTTGCTTATGTCCAGTGCTGATTGGGGGATGCCGGGGAATCTGTGCTTGAGGATGAGTAAGATCGTCTCTGCTCTGTCTTCGAACTGTTCGCGTTTCTCCATGCTAATAGCCGAGCTTATAGCCGAACCCCACGTCGACTTGGCGTCCTTGTTGTTCATCTTCCTCTTCCAAATGACGACCGATGCTTCGATCCGGTTCTTGAGGTCCAGGATCTTGTGCTCCGTGGACAGGTCTACGGATGCAAGGAATGTTTCGGCATCGAAATCCTCGTCGGTGATGTTCTTGTAGAGGGTTTCTCCGAGGCTTGACCTTCCGTTCTGTGCCATGAGAAATGATCAGCATCCATCCATGGCAGAGACTGAGGCGATGATTATGGTGAGTTGGAGCAAAAAAAGCATTGCTCGAGTGAACGAACACCTTTGGGAGGGATTCGATGTAGTCTTCAGGAATCTCCATTTCCATTAGAACATTGGCATTGATAGCCATAGCTGCTTTGAGCACTTGGTTCACCAGCTCCTTCTGATGCTGAATCCATTTTCTTGAGGCCTCTGATAACCCACCGGGGGGGACTCTCACGGTAGGGAGCCACCACTTGTCATCGGTCCTCTGCACGTTCCCCTTCTCAGACTCATCCGCATCCCTGGACACATACCAGAACTCGTTCTTCTGCTTGAAGTTGTCGAGGTACTCCTGCACAAGTGTCGAGATCGGTATCAGAACAGAGTGAAGCGGAATGTTCGTGCGGGGATCATCTTTCTTGCTTACGATGAGCATTGCGTCGAGCTTCCTCAAGGCAGGAATGTTCATGCGAAGATCTTTGCGTTGCTGAGTTATCATTATCTGTGAAGAGCATGATGATGTAAGTGTTTGATCTTTGGATTTAAGGTCAAGGAGGGCTTCCGGACGTCGATAGTTACCTCCATGCTCTTTCCATCTCCTGAAACCTGCTGTGAGGGAACAAATTCCACGATATGGTCAGAGACGGATAAGAGCCAATCGACTTCTTTTCTCCACCTTGCCTTCCTTTCCTCTGGCATGGGTTCCAAGCGCCGCTGCTCTCCGAAGACAGAAGCTGAATCAAGCAGGAGCAAGAGAGGGAGGGAGAGAGAGAGAATGATCAGAATAGCTGAATAGCTGTAATAATATGTATTACTGCGTATTAGACAAAACCTGCAAGATTGGTGATGGCATTAGAGAGAGCAAGAGCTGAGGAAACTCCTGTTCCTCCACCTGACATGTCCTCACCGAGAAGAAGCTTCGCAAACTTCTCCTTCATTAGCTCCATGTCTGACAAAAGTCCATGAGGAAAACTCAAAAGGCTATGTATCTTCACCATAAAATAAGAACAGCAAAACAAACATTGGATTGCATTAAGGATATTATGTAGATTAGTTCACGAATTAGATCTTGTTTTCTCAGCCTAAATTTGAACACCCAATCCTTCATCTGCCTTACCTGATGGAGGACCGTTTCCTGCACAATCCTTTCTCATCCTTCCTTGATTTCTGGGGGGGTTCCTTCCTCGGGCGACCGATCAAACGCAACACCAATCTACTGGCCCTCTACAGAGTTGTCAGCGGTTCTTAAGCCCTGGCTTCTGAAGAACACCTTGATCTCCTCCTTAAAAGATCTGTTCCCTTCCTCATTATCCGAAAAAAAGCTCTGCACTCAGCGCCTCGAGGTCTCCAGCGTCGACTTAACATGCACTTTCAATCTGTCAAGGCTATGTCCTCTCGTGAGAAACCCGACCTTCACACGTCTGCCACCGAAGGTGATCGATACACTCGAGAAGCAACCGTGTCTTCTCTCGGATTGTGCATGCGCATGGATTTAGATTGAGCAACAGAGGAAGATGCATATATCTCCGCCCCCCCTCTCTCTCTCTCTAAGCCAACATATGGAAGGAAACGCAGGCTGAAACTTGTTGGTGTAGCTGCTAAGGTTGCACAAAGAAAAGCCCTTCTCTCACGAGGAGACGAACAGAGGGAGGGGGAGACACAGGTTGAGGCCTTGTCTCTGGGAAGCAGTGCAAGAGATAGGGAAGAAGGCGACCTCCACCATGCACCCAGAAGGAGTGGACGTGGGGTGCATGTCGAGGAAGAGAAGGGAAGGTTGAGGGACGAGAATAAAATAGAAAGGAGGTTATGAAGTGGATGGTCAGTATTGTGGTCTCAACATTCTGAGGCTGACAACAGCGAGCCCTGCAAATATGGTTGGTAGGGCAGTTTCCCCCTTTCACGTCGATATTTCTCTTCCCATGACAAAGATACCCTTTCTAAGCTCATCGAGAAGACGATGTTTTCAACCATTCTTTTACCTGACATTGTTAAATTATCTTAATTTAAGAGTATTTTTATTGATTGGTCTTAAATAAATTCTTTTACCCGACATTTACTGTCAATCAAAAGGTAATGAACTTATAAAACTACGTTGTTGGAAACGTTTCTCGAATAATGCTCGTCTGATGTTTAAGTTAGTTGGGGATTGAAATAATAATAATATATATGTGTGAAGAACTCTTTTTTTCATAATTATCGATGGTTATGAAGAATAGTTGCACATTATTGTCATGCTTAATTAGTGATGGATCATTATTATTATATCACTAGTCTCTCGTCTCATCGAATACAAATAGATCTAAGTCGAGAAACAACGACCTAAGTTAATCTATCGATATCAAAATAAATTCCGTTAATTAATTGTAGTGGTGTGAGAGTTATGAAGTTTTAATCCGTGAATCCCGAGCTTTAGAGTGTCATCTTCCTTTGATTGGTGTAGGGAGGCTGATGAATTCTCATGGTGGTATTGATAGTTCAGCAGGAAAGCTCATGATTGCTAGCTCAAGCAAACGAGTTCTGCTTTCCTTGCACTGCATGCTACTTGTGGGCCTGCAGAGCTTGAAGATTGACAGCCTAGTTACTCAGATGGCAAATGGAAGAAGACAGAGCAAAGGAGATGGGACTACCCCGGCAAACTGTCACCACTGCCAATGCAGCTACGTATCTTTTCTCAGATGCATTGATGTGCTGCTCGACCAGCTTTCCAACATGTCATGGACCACACCAAAAGAGAAAGTAAAAGAAAAGAGGTGCAGGTAAAAAGAAAATACTGAGAATTATCCATCTCCTACTGCTCCATCAAACAACAATGAGTAGGAACAAAAGACAAAGGAGGCTTGTAATGATGGCAACTTATGTTTGAGATCAGACCTGAGATATCGAGTTCCTATTTCATTCCATCATGTAGTATTTCCATGTCGTTACCATATTCCTCTAAGTGCATGGAAACCATTGCTTCACATCGCCGCAAGAGTTTCTTGTGGCAGAACCTTTCCTGTTTTAATGAAGCTCTGGGAAGAACTCTTGCATTAATTACATGTTTTAAGGGAACATTCACTAATAAACTTTGGGTGGTCCAAATCCTCCCTTCTTCCTTGAAAAAGAAGAAGACATCTCAACAAGAATCCATGATTCAGATTAGCCCCACAGCGATCGATGTGCTCATGACAGGGAATTAACTTCATGAACTCTCTCGTATTAAAATGGAAGCGAAGGAAAAGGCAAACACTGCTAGCAAACAGCAAAAGTCTTCAGATCTCTGTGTTCTCCTTTCTCACTCATTACGCCAACTTTGACCCACCAACATTACTGGGATTCAATGAGCTCAGTCTGTGAGAAGACCAGCAGGTAGCAAGAAACCTAAATCTGCTGTTTCACTGAGACAGAGAGGGAGTTAACGTGACACGTTTGTGATCTCAAGGAGTCAAACCGGGAGTGGAGACACAGCAGCATGGGGGGCTCCTGATGGTTTCAGCCACCTTTCTTTTTCTTCTTGGCTTCCACCCTCAGCTCATATGCCTCCTGTTTCAGGTAGCTCTGTTCTCTCCACTTCTCGCTTTGAAGCCAGTGTTAGCCCGCATATATAGATTATAGCCAGTCATTTTGTCATGATATGTGCAGATCAAGAATTAGTGGAGTTCCAAAACCAGATAGCTTTTCACTTCTACTGGAATATTTGTTTTCTTCCTTGACAACTGGAATTTTGTTCTCAGACAATTTAAGGTTAGTAGCTTATGGGTTTTAATGATCCTGTTCTTGTCGGCAGAAACAAACAATTGACTTCTGCGGGTGGTGGATTCCCTGGAGAGGTTGTCGAGGCCTGGATTGCACTCCTTTTGATGGTAAGAAGAAGAGGAGGCAATGGCCTCCCCTCCAGGGAGAACAGTGACGTGCAGCTGTTGGAGGTATCCAAACCAGCTCGCAAGCTGAGTCACATGATCAACACATGGTTCGGGGTGGCAAATCTTGATGGAGGATCGAAATGTATCGGCAACGGTCATCTGAAGGATGCTTTGGACGCTCAGGAATCACTGAAGCTTCAATCGAAGAAGACGATTCCTCGCCAGAGAGAATTCATGGAGGGAGCACACATCGGTCATGAGTTAGAGCAGCCACATAGGTACGCAGTGAACAGTTACAGCTGTAGGCTGCAGGAAGAGAAGCTCTGCAGTAGTCTTTCATGGAGGAGTTGCGGTGAGGGGATGAAGAAGGTGATCGGAGAGGGTCTCCATGGTCAGAATCTACTGCAAATCTCTTCCGACG
This sequence comes from Musa acuminata AAA Group, assembly GCF_036884655.1. Lineage (NCBI taxonomy): Eukaryota > Viridiplantae > Streptophyta > Magnoliopsida > Zingiberales > Musaceae > Musa > Musa acuminata. The sequence continues at coordinate 25,914,638 of NC_088339.1, read as the reverse complement.
ACGAGAAGACGTCTTCCAGCCGGTCATTGGGAGTGTATTTCAGAAGTGCACTCGGTTCATCCTATCATGAGACAGAGGGGGGAAGAAAGAATTCTACCGCTGCCTCGGAGCAGCCAGTGAAGATGAAAGCTCCGAGCCTGATTGCAAGGCTGATGGGCTTGGAAGAAGTCCCTGCAGAAGCTGCCGAAACCATACGAAAGGAACAGATCAGGGAGAATCTAAATGCACCAAGATCAATGTTTCATGTTGGGAAGCCTGAGGCAGGAAGGTTGCTGTTGTCTAAGCAGAGTCCGAAACCGGAGAGAGTGACTCTACGGAGCATCATCGAACGAGAAAAGATCGAGCGGCTCGTGAAGAGAGGCCAAGAAATAGGTTGCCGAAATCAGTCGGATTCAAACGATACTTCAGCAGATGAACGCTACAGTAAAAGATTCCATATGGATGAAGAAGACCCATCGACTGTTAAGGCAATGCAGTTACCCGAGAGAGGGGAGCAGCATGAGCTCCTTCCTTCTCGTCCGTCTTCAAGCCAGGAGTCGATCGAAGCCACCAAGGTGGAGCATGACGAGGTCATTGCAAACAGAAGACGGGAGCTAGCACATGAATCGGTGAGAAAAGAAGCAGTGAGCTCGAAGAAGAGCAAAGTAGAGTCGTCCAAGAAGAGTAAATTGCCAGCTTCTGTATGCCATGGACAGCAGAAGAAGGAAGCGAATCTTCACAAGAGAAGCTATCAGGGACAGATGTCATTGTTAGATCGAACGACTCCTCAAAGCAGAAAAGGCCTCAAAGCTGCGGCAGCTCCGTTATCTCAGGCCAAGAAAGCTACAACAGCATCTACCGAGCCCAACAAAAGACCAGCTTCTGCAAAGAGCATTGCCATGAAAGCAGGGGCGACACAGCAGAAGAGTATGATGAAACCCCAGAGGGAAATGGTATCACGGAATTCCACCAATGCCGCAGCAGAAAAGAGAACAGCTGCAGCAAAACCAGCTCGAAAGATGACCAAGGTCAAGGTATTCCCTTTCATGCCATTCAATTTTTTTCGAGCTCATGAATTGGTCAGCCATATAGAGATTACTCAAAAGAAAGCGTTCGATGCAGAAGATGGCCAAACTAATCTCAGGAATTTTACTCAATTATTGTGATGCTTATTTAGATGAGAACTATGAACACACAAGTTTAACAAACATCGATTTGTGCAATCCTACCATACTTTCTTGTATTCTCCAAAGCAGAGAGATGGCCAGGAAATGAGTCCTTCCTGCAAGACAGATGATGACGCATCTGCAATCAACAACTCGCCTGCTGCCGAACCTTCGAAACAGCGAAAGCTGAGCCCAAAATCTTCCAACAATGGTAAGCATTCTTTCATCCTTTCAATCAATTAAGAACTGACGTGCGGTCACGGAAGCATCTGAGTTCTAAATAGGGTATTCTCTCATTCTCGCTTTCAGAGAAGACTGGGAAAGACCAGAAAGTCATTCGCGAAGTCATGCCAAAGACCAGCAAAGGTGGAATGGTTTCTGGCAAAGCAGAAGCAGCGGCCGCTAAGCATGTCGGCAATGAACTCATCAGCACCACTACAAGAGCAGATAAAGTAGAACACCTCGAAGCTTTACTGCTCAGCTGCCAGTCATTCCTGCTGCATGCCGACGAGCTGACCCTTGACGCTCATACACCTACGAATCACGGAAAGCTGGACTGGGACGAGGTTGACAAAGATGCTAAGCTCTATGTGGGTTGTGCAGAAGAGTTGATAGAGCGCAAAAGGCAGCACGCGGAGCTCTCTGGCCATCATCCTATGTCGCTGACTCACCGGTGGAGCAGAACAGAGCACGCTTCACTTGATCAGATAGTGGGGGAAATCAGCAAGGGAATTGGGAGACTTGCCAAGTACAGTGAGGCTGACGATGATGTTACTTACAGAGACAGTCTCTACGTGAGGCTGGAAAGAGATCTCAGAAGCAAAGACATGTTGACGAACGCCATGTGGGACGTGGGTTGGAGGAATGGCATTTGCATGGAAGAAGCATATAACGTTGTCAGTAAGGTGGAAGAGCACATCGTGTCAGCACTTGTTGAGAAGGTTGCCATGGAATTGGTGGATGCCATTTTTGTTGGCGACTGTTCTCCAAACTAAAGATGATAAAAGGATTTGGAATGAATGATTGTTTTGTAATCTGCAGCTTAAGCCTCATGAGACATCAGCAACATTAATGTCAAAATTAATCAAGTCATTAATGATTTCATCCATCTTATAATTATAATTGATCCACATGAGCTGCTGACCTCCATATGATCTGAATGAGATGTATACATTCTTCAACCATCAACCATCAACCATCATGTCGTAGATCCACATGAGTTGCTTTCCTTCCCACAAAAGAAACACCAAAGAGATCACCATATAGATTCTTCAGGTGTAAAAAAGTGCTTGAAGTCAGTCAACCACAAAATCCCATCCAATGAAGAGAGGATCAGTCTTGTATCATCATATTAAAAGTCTGATGAGGGTGGATGAACCCTAGAAAAGACAAAAGAACATATGCTTGTTTATCCTTCATATATATATATAATATCAGGGCATATACTAATGATTCAAAGACAAAAGAGGCCGGCAATCTGATTCCTTTCCACCCTATTAACTACTTCCCAACTTTTTCCTACTGTAAGAGAAGAAAGCACATACTCTTCGTGGAGAAGAAAAGTAAGATTGAATTTTGAGATGGTTTTTGTCATTTTCTTTTGCAGAAAAGTGCACACTGACTGAAGCAGTAAGACAACCTTTTCAAGTTCTTCACTGAGTGCATTCAAGAATTCCCATCTACTCGGACACTGACATCAACCGAGAAAGGGAGCTGGGAAGAAGCCAAGAGATGTTCATGGTGGTTGTAGAAAGCTAGGACTTGATCTAAGCAGACAGGGATGCCAGAAATGAACAAGTCAATCATTCTCAGGTACAGAACAAGTGTTGTCCTACCGATTGAAAGAGACCAATTTAATTACGTTTAATTCTAGATATATTGTGATGCGCAGCTATCAGTATCTTCTACAGCCCCTCCATCATCGCCAGCATTGCGCGCAGTATCGTCAAGATAAAAAAGATCGAGTCAAAAGCAAGGAAAAAGATCGAAGAAAGAGGAGCTCAGCTTTATTCCTTCCACGGATCCGTTTCCCTCATCCGAACTAATTCCAGAACGAATCAGACTCGCCTTATTCTGGCGTTCAATCCAACATCATGTGATCATGCTTGTGAGCAGAGCAAATTCCAGCGAGCAAAGAATCCAATCAAATGAGATTTAGATTATCTCTGATAAAATATCCGGTGCATTATATGCAGTCAAAAAACAAAATTTAATGTAAAATTATATTAAAAATTGAGTTTTGGACCCATCTGCCGAAGAAAAGTCAATCTTGGAGCCAAAGAATCTAAGTTCTGGTGCTAACCACAAATTTCTCCATCTTTCTTGCTCGGTAGTACGAGCAAAGCCATTTATTCCCACATGTCCTCCATAACTCCCTTAAAAATCTCAAGTCCATAAGCTTTATATTCTGAGTGCGATCGGAGAAGATTAGGCACAATTTATTTGGACTTTGATGTTGTTCTTCGAGGAAGGGTAGGCAAAATCACCTACTCTATTTATTGCAAAGTGGTCCTGCAATCAACCCAACATAAAAAACAATAAACGAAATATATGCACCACAATTCGTATCTCCAATCACTTTGAGCATCTTGAATTACTTTTGTGATTACTTCATCAGTGCCAAAACAACTTCCATAGCTGAAAACAAAATTTGGAATGTTTCGCTTTGCCATCATATTCTTTGTTGACTTACGCAGTAACATGCTGTAGGCACATGGCGATGATTCATGAACTGAAGACCTCATCACCGCATGAATGGATGACAAACAAAGCTCCATTCCAAAGTTTCCATGTTGTCATTGTTGGGGAATTCTTTTCCCGTGTGGCAGAGTCCACAATTCACACCCAAGTAATGAGAAAAAAGTTTCTTCCGGGAGATGGATAACATCCAAAATGGAAGACCTTTTTTTTCTTGTTGTCAGACAAGCCTTCTTTTTCTTTCTCTTCTTGCTCTCTTTGGGTGGCCTTTCTATCCATTGGGATGAGATGACGATAAAGAGCACTAAAGAATGAAGCCTCTGTTGCCACCTCCCTTATATATACCTCTCTCTCTCGCTTTGCGCCTCCTATCCCTCTCAACCTATCGGGAGTCCTCATCATCTGTCTCTCTCCGATCTCAGCATGGCAGAAGACGAGGAAGCACCAAGCTTCAAACTTTTCGGGACGGTGATCCTAAAGGGGGACGGACTAGGCAAGGAGGAGGAGGCGGCGCAGCCGGCGACGGAGCCGGCCGGGGTGGTGGAGGCGGTGGAGCCGGAGGAGGCGCTGCCATGCCCCAGGTGCAAGAGCAAGAAGACCAAGTTTTGCTACTTCAACAACTACAACGTCAACCAGCCGCGGCACTTCTGCAAGGCCTGCCATCGCTACTGGACCGCCGGGGGCGCCCTCCGGAACGTCCCCGTCGGAGCCGGCCGCCGTAGGGGATGCCCCACTAACCGGCGGAGCACCTGGACCGGGCGACGGCAGGGCGGCGGCTCTTGAGACGGGAGGCGCCGGCGAGGGTTGACCGCGGCCTCCGTTGACTTCCGCGGCTGCAGTTCTTGAGTTACGGTGTGCGGTGCACATAGGGGAAGGATCTGTGTGCAGCTAATTAGTGGCATGCAAGTCTTACTCTCTCAACTTCTGCTTTCCAGTGTCGTTCTGTACAGGCTGAGATCGTGATCTAAATTTTGATAAGTGTTCGATTGTTATGCTCAGAACTTTGTTGAATTTTTCTTGAGACTGTCCAAGAACAGCTTCACAGATTAGGAGAAGGTTCAGATGATCCGAAACTCGTATTCACTTGCATCTAATGATCAGCAAGTATAGACTATAGAAAAACTCTGTTCTTTGTTCTCATCTTACCATGTAATATGAACATGTAGTTGGAGGAAAGATGCCCGAGAAGCATTGGGATCTACGACATGATTTGGTTCTTATCAGGAGGGGCAAAAGTCAAAGAAGGTATGGCCTGTATGATGAGGATAAATTATTAGTGTACATGGAAGGAAGGACATCACCATCACCACCAAGCCTGCTGCTCTCACATGGTTGGAGGTGTGCTACTTCTTACCTTGGTCAATACACTTGGTTTTAGCCTTTACTCAGCTGCCAACAACCGATGCTTGCAAGTCTCGTAATCATCATGTCCACATATCAGTGCTGCGGAGAGCAGATACCAGCAAATGGCATGTCCCCATGATGTTCTGGATTTTGTGCGTGAGAGAGAGAGAACACTCGCAGGAAAATGGCATGCGCAACTCAAAATTTAGCCCACTAAAGCTACCTCTGCCAAATCCAGTGCAAATTAGGAGGAACACGTTTTGCGCTTGTGCCTTCACATTGTCATCTTCTAATTAATGATTTTGACCACCGGTCAAAATGACAAAAAAGTTGGTGTTTGTCTAAGAATGGTCAAAGAAGAGTTCAGTCATCATTTAGCTGCTCCTCTTCACTACGATCAGGACAATGCTGGCACTAAATGTGATTATGTTTTCCTATATACGATATAATACCTCAAAAACACTCGGATTAAAGCTACTGAGATCTGTGATTCTCCAATTAGATGCAAAAAGATATAAAATATATAGCACCCATTTACAGCCCGACAAATAGCATCCACGGATCAATTCGTTCTTAAACAAGAAGGCAATACGAACACCCAATGCAACAGAGACGTAATATATCATATAACCAGCTCACATCATTGTAATCATCTTAGGATTATGGTATGCTGGGCCACGAGAAAGTGACCCTCAGTGCGCGAAGGCAGCGACAAGAGAAGCCACGGCAGAGAGAGCAAGCACGCAGAGACCAGGGCCTGCCGGGACCGATCCGCTCTCCATGGTCGGCGCAGGCGCCGGAGCCTCCTGCGCATGGACTGCAACAGATGCGAGTAGGAGCAGCAGCAGCAGCAGCAGCGGTACCTTCAAAGAAAGTCTCATGGAGGCTTCCATTTCTCACAGGTAGCAAGCGGTGAGGGAGTGGCTCAAAGGGAAACGAACTCGAGAAGCTGGTTTTAGCTGCGGTGAATGTGAAAAGGTAGAGGATGTGTGTGCGTGTATATATACATCGAAGAGAGAGAGAGGGAGGTCGTGAAGGCGGAGAAGGGGGGGAAGGAAGAAGAGAGAGCCGTTGGGAAAGGGAAAGATTCGAAAGCGTCGGATCGCAGGCAAAGGCACGTGGGTGGGTCCCGCTGCCTGCCGTGTTGAGTGGAGTAGCCGTTAAAACGTTCTGTGAACGTGGCGTGCAATGACAAAGAACTAGCAAAACGACATTTGTTATAGCCGTTGTACCAGTAAGTAATATGGTGCCGTTTCTTATTTCTGAAATGTATTTTAATTTTAAGTTTTGGCAAGACTAACAACGACACGTATTCGGACCCACTCGCCAGCTTGACTCACGTAATTGACACGACGTGCCATAGCTTGATGATTTGGGCGATCCCTCGTTAAACTGCTCCCATGATTTAATTCTCCATTCAATTATTTCCCCACATCCGGACATTAATTTAGATATCGGAGAATCTTCATCGGACATATCCGATAATATAGTTATTCATGTCCATTGCTGAATCGAGTCATTTTCGACACCAACCTTTTGTGACTTGACAACATCTAAGATATAAGTCAAATGTATGAGGCTGATTGTTACACGTCATTAGACTGGCTGGATAAGTACTTTTAAAATACTCATCGTTATTATAATGGTAAGAAAATAAAATATATTTTCAGTATCAAACTAAAATATTAGGATAATTAATATTATGGACCTATATGCATGCTATATTAAAATATGTAGGGACAAATATGCTATTTTGGTACTTGTAGAAACCATTTGATTAACCTTAGATGTTAATGGGCACATAAGGCCCATTAAATGGGGGAACATCCGGTAGTCGATGGCGTCGTTACCCAATAAGATAAGCCCATCGGAGGAACAAACGGGATTCGAGCGCATCGGAAGTTGGTCCGACGCTCGCGGTGATCGCCGACGTCCAAGACTCGAGGTGGTGGCTTCCTGGTCTTCCTTCCTCCTTTATTTCTTTAAGCCAGGTCTTTTAGCTCCTCATGAGTTGGTCTTCTAGCTCCTCTTGATATATTTCTTTACCGTAATAATCCCTCGAAATGTGGTGATCTCTGCAAGTCTGGATTTAGGGTTGGCTATCGCGGACGCCGTGGAACTAGTGTCGTTGAACGTTCTCTGTTTCGTTATTGATCGTTCGATCGCTGCTGTAGGACATTGGTATTCTAAGAAAATAGTCGATCGAGAAACTTTGGGCCAGAATGCTGTACTTGAATTGGTGGATGACCAATATGTGTTTGATGTGCTTGAGACAACAGTATTAGGCAACGGATTTAGGTAGGAGCAATAGGCTCATCTTCTCTCTGTTTTTCTTTTGTTCGTTTTAATTGTAGATACCTCATGATCTTCTATATCATTATTAATCTCTTTTGTTAACTCATTTATGTTTTATGCCAGTCTTTTTTGTTGTCTCACTATTTTACTTAGAAATTTTTGCTGCCTTGGCTAATTATATATGTTATTGTTTTGTTTGTATTGTGCATTTGTATTTGAACAAATTATGATGCATCTATATCTGTATATGACCGTATGCGTATATTTCTACTTATCAATCATCAATTTTCCTGCATGCTCAAGTCAAAATCATAATCATTTCTTAAAGACAGTATAAGTACCATTGATGTGTGTAACTGTAAGTTTTATGATCAACTTTATTGAATGCGTGGTGCCATGGTTGGCTTCATCTATATGTTTTATGTAAATAAACAGATGCATGCATGATGATCTTGGTGGGGATCACGTGGCATTTGCGACAATATAACATCTCAATAAAAAATGGTGACAGAGATTTCTCCTTGGTGAATATTTTTTGCATTGTTATGTGTATTCTCGTTAACTTGGTTGATGGTACTGAAGCACTTCTTTTATCAGCTTTTCTAGTAAATTTGATGTTCAGAGTATCCTGGTGTTCCCTGGTAATTCGATTGAGCTCCAGTCCAGTTGTCCTACAATGCAAAGTTGGTCGATCAACCTTCTCGAATGTCTTCAAAGAAAAGTGAATTTTTTTGTGCCATTTTCTCTGCAATGCCAATTTTAGTAAATTATCTTTTTTGATAAGAGACCAAAAGTGATTTGTCTAATTCAGATTATTTTTAAAATTTTATTAAATGTTTTTTTGTGATTTATATTGGTTTATGGGCACAAGGAATATTTTTGAACCAAGCTCTCATGTACTTAGCAACTATTCATTAAATTAGTAGAACTAAAGAACTAAAGTTAATTTAGTCAGAAACCATTACATAATTTTGATTTTTCAGTAACATTGCTCAAACCTACACACTCAAGTGTATTGGTAGTATTCCTTGACCTTTGAATCCTAGTTAGACCATGTCCTCTTTGACAGTCTTGCTAGTTTTCTTATATCTCTAGGAGATACAAATGGTCCCCATCACGGACTATGGTAATGTCATCAATTTCTGCAGTCTCTTGGTTGATCACTTTTGTAGGATGATGTCCCACAAACTTCTCACCTGCACAACAATGGAATATGACACATGAATTCTTTCTGGTTCACAGTTTATGTTTCTTCCTGAAACTGGTACTCTTATGCTTTGTTAACTGTGTGTTTCAGTTTAAGCTTGACACTGATTTTGGATACTATCTATATTAGCATTTGCAGCTTTTATGGTTATACCTTTCATGTAAATCAGTCCAAATAATACTTACTGCCAATTCTGAGGAGTTCCTCCACGGTTCCTGGTAAGTTTATCATCTTTGCAGTTAGCTGTCTTGCTGGATTTCCCTTTTGAGAATGCATGTGGATGGTCACTCTTTTGCTTGTTAGTCTCATGATATTGTTCTCAAAGTTGTGGCTTCCACTTTGTGAACAAGAAGCTATCATCATTTCATTAATATTTGGATACCCAAACCTGGGTTTCCATTCTCTGCTGCCATGGTTCTCAAAGTCATTTTCATGGCCAGATGCTTTCATTTCAGCAAATTCTATTTCGTGCTCTCCAGTGTGTCTCCTTGTACTTCCATTACTTGATGAAAACTCAAATTTACCTGTATTTTCATGTTTCTCAACCAATCCTTTTTGGGTCCACCTGTTATCTTCGTCCTTTTCTATAGTTGCTTCTTGTTTGAGCAAAATATTGGCAGTTATATTGTATTCATCCTGTGCAACCGTATGAAAAACACTGTGCCGATCTGCATGGTCTAATTTTGGATTGACCTGACCGATTGGAAATTCATTGGGTGTGCCATTGTCCTTGTTTTTTTCTGCGTTGCCTGGACTTTTACATTTATCCATAAGTTCCTGTGTGTGTAGCTTGCAGACTTGATAATTATTTCCATCTGGTGCATGGTTCTCATTCCTCTTCCATGGATCTCTCTCGAGCCATCTTTTAAGAAGTTCACCAGGTTCATTTTGCTGTATTCCGGGGTATAGACTTTCATGTAGCCTTAAATTCTGTTAGATTAAACGGAGAGAAATTTAAGCTCCTATTTTGCCAAAAATGATAAATTATTTTATCTATAAAAAGCGCACTGGTCGAATCTTAATTATATACCTGGGAAAGATTACTCATGACAATAGTCGCATCCTGTCTACTTTGTCGAATAATGTTGAAGAGTGTTGTCCTGTTCAGTCTGAGAATTTGTGTGAGCTCAGTGGTTCTTATGGTGAATGGCTGTGACATGTTACATAGAACTCCTATCTCCCCAAATATTTCCCCTGCAGTCAACCTTCCATGAACCTGAAGATTTTGATATTACAATAATTATCAATGGTTAACGTGCTAGTGTACTATTGATGCACATATTGAAAGCCTTTACCTTTTCAACCCCATCTGCAGATGTTCGCATGTCCTGAAACAAAAATACTAATGAAAATAGTTATACATGTGAAATTGCTGGAAACAACTATGCGGGTGAATCAAGAATACAGGTAAAAGAGAGAAGTTACTAACCACTGCTCCTGATACTATTATATATAGATATGCTGGGGCTTCATTCTGCAATATTACATCTTCCTTTGGTGGGTAATACTCAGCTTGCATTTCTGTCACCTATTAATTGCACAATGGTCTTATCAGCATGCTGCATGCATTTGACCTGCTTAGTGTTGTAATTGATCATTTATATTTTAAACCTCACCAGCTGGAAAATGAGATTAAAGGAAAACCCTTGGAAAAGGTATACTTTTTGGACAATAGGAAAGAATAGGTACTCGGCTATGCTTGAGCGGATGGCCTTTGGGAGGCCATCAAGAGTCTCTTGCTGTTTGAGTCCCTCTGTCTTGAATCTTAAGCATATGTGAGACAACATCTGTTCCTCCATATGTTTTGGTAGCTTATTTCTTGACGCAAATTCAGAAGCAGCCTGAATGGTGTCCCGCTGAATATCAAAATAAACACTCATTAACAGAATGTAAAAGGGCAAAATTCTCTAATCAATTAGTGGGGTATACTGTTGTTCAACTGTTTCAATAATTCTCTTGACCCTTTATTAGGAGTAATGAAATAAAATATTCTTTTGATCCTCTGATCATGCATTTGATAATTCTATTAATGAAATGAAATTTACGAAGAAGAAATATTTTTAAATTGAATAAAAAATGCAAGACTGAAGTTGTACACAACAATTAGACAACTGAGAAAGCCATGCAACCAGATGATCCAACATCATATTAAATGTTATGAATCTGGAACTTTGACAATCTTGCACAAGTGTTGATGTGCATGCTATGATTTTTTCCTTTTTCCACTGCTTATTCCGATAAAATAAACAGGTATGAGGTTTATCTGCCAGCAAAATAAGAGATCTTTAAAGAACTTGTGAGATAGGACATACAAAGTTTTTCGTGCGACTGGTCCCGTGGACAACAAGGTTCGTCATATTTCCAATGAGGTAAGACGTCAACCCCAGATTAAAGAGCATGTAGCAAATACCAAATACCATTTCTCTTGTGTTTTCAGCATGTAAGTCACCATAACCTGTAGTCGTTAGTGTTGTAATTGACCAGTATATTGCTGTTACATATCTAACCCACAGGTTATGTTCCATAAAGTTTGGTATCACTGCACCTATCCAGGTTCTTTCTGGGTCGGGATATCTATCAGCAATCATATAGTTGAAGCATCCAGAACAGTGGACTGCGAAAAGAGTTACCTGTAGTACAAAAATGTTATGGTAAGAATACTTGTGCAGCTGCTTGAAGCAAAACAATGAACAAAATGCTGGGCTTACAGAGAAAAGCTTTGTGCACCGTGTCCAGAAATAATTGAACCGAATATCTTTCTCAAGTCTGTGGAAAGAAAATTAGGAAATCAGTCCTGTTCTGGTAAAATGTATACTATGAAATGATAGAAGATACAGACCTAGCAAACAGGGAATTGACACGATGTAGACGCCACAGTCTAAGCACACTGAGAAGTTTGAAGCCGAGGCTTTTACTATGTCCATTGAATAAGAAGCTGATTGTTTGAAAGGGAAATGTTGAACATGCATCAAAGATGAACCAAGTGGACAGATACCTGTGAAGTCAGATTCTGTTAAGCCCAAGCAGCTTTTAAGTTTTTGTGTTGTACAAGATTCACAAATCCTAACCTGACTGCTATTCTCTTTGGTTCATCAACAAGAAGATATGATTTATGGTCAACAAAAGCAACAAAGAAGGTGAGTACTATGTCAATTGCAAAAAAGCTATTGATGATGTTATCCACAAGAAAGATTGTGCTTGGCAAGTATCGCCGAAATGCAAATTCAAATGGGCAGATCCAGGCAGAGTAGAGAACCAGGACTATCAAGAACTTCTCCCATAGCCTGAAAAGTGGTTGGTGAGAAGAAAATAAACATGCTGTTTGTTCAAAATATAATCGTGAGAATACAGGGAGACCGATGAGTTAGTATACCTGTAACGAGGATTGTATGGTGAAACAATGTGCTTCCTGAGCTTGATTGTATGGTTTATTGTTGCTCCCAGTGATGGCAAAAGGTCATTGTGCATGCTGTATCCTCCACTTTCCAATTGGAAACTATCGTTGCCAAAGTGCTGTAAGCAGTTCATACAAGAGCACAACATGGTTGCACTATGATGCCTTTGTGATCTGATATTCAGTGGTAATGTGACTCGAGAGAGGTCTAATATATATAGGGTAGTGAAGGTTGCTGTCTGACTGATGTCCTTGATCAAGTGGGCTGCTTGGTCAATGCATAGGAAGGATTGGACGAGGAAAAGTTCATGAGAAGGAAAATACATAATAAAGGATTTTACTTGGATCTAATCATTAGGAGCGGGAAATACTGCAGATTGAGTTGAAGAAGTCAGAACATTAATTTTCTGGAAACAATGGGCAGAAGTTTTAGCCAACTTACGAGGTATGTGGTGGTTTACACATCTATGGTGGATGGATTTGTTTCCAGGACCATGTAAAATATTGGTTAGAGGTGGCCATAGATAACACAAGTGAACCATAAGAACTAGGTCCTGTTTGTTAGGTTGCTTTGGAACTAATTTCAGGATATGAATATCGACCTTTTGAGGGGTGAGGGCCTACTGTAAACAGTGAACTGTTTTTGGGTTCCCAGAATTATGCCCTTAGATGTCTGTGTTCAGGCACCACTTCTGGGATAATGCATGTCTGGTCTGTGAATGTGACCAAGAAATTCTGTAGAGCTAGTCATATGATCCTGTGGATGGTCATAGCCAAAAGATGGCTTAAGACCAGAAAGACCTCATTTTCTCTCTTCCTGGTGAATTTCTGTTAGTTTTTGCCACAACCATGTGAATTTCGTTAGTAGAATGACATTGCATTCTGAGGGCAAATGACATGACTGACTGATAACCCTCATGATCCTGTGAAATGCATTATAAATCAATACAGCATTTGATTGGTCCTTGGGAAGATGAGAGTCCATGATGAAGGTTGGATGATACCGAATACAGTATGGGTGCCAAACTTTGTGGTCTCCTGGTGGGTGCCATGTATGGTGATTGATGCCTAGGAAGAATGGGAAGTTGCATCTTGGCCACAAAGCCTGTTGGTGAGAGTGTTAAAGTTATCAAATAAGTCCACGGGAAACAGCATTCGGAAATATAACTTGAGTACCACTCTACAGGTTAAGGACATGAAAAACATCAATTTGTTTTCATTGTCAGGGTTGGATGGAGCTTTAGTCCTGTATTATGTGAATAGTTCCTTTCCATACTTTCTCCTTGATTGGAGAATCCAAGAAGCTAAAAGAAAAGATCTATTTTAAAATGCCACAGAACCTGATCCACTTATTGGTTGATGGTCCTTTAGCTAAACCTCCATCACTTATTAGTGTAAGTTCCTGATCTTTTAGATGCACTGTGCCATCAATTTTGGATCTTTTCCAGTTTATGGTTGGCTTACCTTACCTCCTCTCACATCCCATCTCATGGTCTCTCAAAGTGAAAGAGGAAAATTTGAAAGGTACTACCATCTATATATCAGCCCGATTTTCCATCAGATCTTTTGCTACTGTTCATTTGTCGTGAAGAACCTATAAAGAAATGTAGGTTAGCATTCAACATATTTTACTGTGTCTGTCTATATTTTCATTTTATATGTGAGACAAATATGATGCTAACCAAAATTTACCTTATTGGTAATTGTAGATGGCATGCATAGTCCAAGTTTAGATATGTGAAGCAGATTCAGTCTCCTGTTTAAGTGGTGGTACCTGAAATTGCAGCTGCTTGCAGTTGGGACTACCTAACTCTATGGGTTGTCCTGCAACAAGATTATAAACCTTCACCATACTCCATGTCTATCATTCACATTTTGGTGACTAGCTTCTGTCAGCATCATCAGGAATGATGATATAAGAAACCTGTGCAATGCATTTGGTAGAAGTGATGGATCACAGAACACTCTTTTATGTTCTCAAATTATCAATCGAAGTTACGGGCCATAATCAAATATTTAGTTGGTGTCTATGCAACTGGAGCATTTTGGTCTTTATATCATTGTCCCTCTTCCATGTCTCAAAATTCCAAGTGAAATCTGACTGGTAAGGCTGAGAGTGCAAAGTGGTCCAGCAAGGAAGGCTTCCACCTCTCTGAGTCCTTCTGATTCCAATGGTCCTCTTGCAAACTTGGGCATAAAGCTTGGTGATTACATGATTATGCTGATCTCTAAAGGACTGGTTCATGGTTATCGACTCTCCCTCATGGATGATGCAAATTGTTAGTCTCGTGAGTTGTGAAGGATATGCTACAATTGGAACTTTTCTTTACCTTTCTATTGGAATATAGTAAGATGCTTACATAGTGATTTACTGTTAACATCATGTTTACGCAATACCTATAAGAAACTAATGTGGAAATATCACTACTACTAACCAACAGTATTTTTCTTGGCAGGATTATATTACTGTTAATCAACAGTTCTTGTAGCATCAAATTCGTTCTCAGGTCTGACACCTGTAGCAAAGATCCCTCTTTAAAGACTCATCTTGCATGGTCCTCTCACAAGCCTAACCTGTCAGGTAATTCCTTCCTCTTTTTTCCATGCTGCTTTGTCAGACTAATTTCAAGAATAATGTCACCTTTCGCAAACCTGACGATCTGACCAGTACCGAGAAAAACTCCTTGCATGTGATTTGATCCATCCAAGTAGCTTTCATGTTATATATAGGTTTTTGATGAACTAGATCCACCATGTTATCGGTGGACCATCCAATTGTAGCAAAATACCTTGAGATGTGTTGCTAAATACTTCTGGTCTACCTAAGAATTCCTAATCTGAGTGACACAAAAATAGCAAATGCAGCCACTTAGGTTGCGTGGCAGCATTGTTATGATGGGTTGGCAACATCGAGAGATTGTTGTAGCCTTGGATAAGGGATGGGAAGAAAGCTTATTTCCCAATACCCACTGACCCACTTAGGTCGAATTAGGATACGTGCTCCTCAAATTTGAGACATGCTTTTTATCGATTGTTCTTTAGAATTTAGATAATAACAGGTGATTTTTTTTTTGTTTTTTTTTTCTGTAGGTACCTACCTGCATTTATCCAACCCATTTTAAAACTGATATTGGGTTTGGTTTCAGGATGGATATAGTGGGAAATTATATATCCATGTCAGTCCTTTACAGGGCAGAGTCAAATGTAGGAAGGAAAGTAAGCCATTCTTCCCATGGAGCAGGAAAAAGGCAATAATTTAATAGTTAGATTTGGATACGACTAAAGCAAAATCTGCCGATACCCTATCTACTGTGATAAGGTCGTCAATATGGCCAATCACCATCATGTTTTCCTCACCGCTATAGCTTTGAGAGAATGGATTCTCCACGTCTTCCGTTGCTTTCTCAGGCATATTTTGTACTTAAGCTACAGCCACGGGTCATGATCGTTAGGGCGAATCCGATAGAGCTGCTGATTTGAGCGCCAGGCGCTCTCTTCTTTTAGTGGCCAATTTGCTCATTTGCATTGGTGGATTCTCAGATCTTTGTTTCCACTCACATTATTCCTCTTTCTTTAAATAAACACAGATATTGTCTTTAGGGTACACAGTAATAATTATGTGAATCAATTTTTTTTTTCTTTTTTTTGACCTGCCTTGCCCACAATTAGGCAGACTTTTGAAGTGGGAATATCTACTGATCTCTCTCTCTCTCTCTCTCTCTCTCTGGAAAGCTAATATCGAATTGGATCGGTTCTGGATATGGGATACCGACCTACTAGTGAAATGAGACCTAAACCTTGTAGATTTTACTCGTCGATTGGGTACATGTTCGAGTTAAGTGACAGAACTATAACGACCGGTAAAACTCGGCACCAAGTCGAGACACTTGGAAGAAAAAGCCATGTGTCGTTTCTAAGCATCATAAAAGTTATTTCGTTGCCCAACTCAAACCGGCGACACCTTGGGACAGCATCGGTTCACGATAACAAGGCACCTGGGACAGCATCTACGAAGCTTCCCCCCTTCCTTCAGAGTGCTCGCAATGGAGTTCCATTAGATAAGATACGATTAAAGCCATTTTGCCCTGCCCGAATGGATGGCTTCCGCCCGGGTATCTAATTCTTATCTGTTTGTGAATCACGACTACGAGGCTCTTCTCGCCCTTTGGAATGCCCGTGACTTAAGTCGGCCGTGCCCCTACACACATCTCCTGTGTGCCTAGAGCCCATCGATTTCTTAGTGAGGAGTCCATTGACGCATCCAATTGTTTGTTTGTGGGATCAAATCAATCAGATCCTAATCCTTCTTCTACCC
This sequence comes from Musa acuminata AAA Group, assembly GCF_036884655.1. Lineage (NCBI taxonomy): Eukaryota > Viridiplantae > Streptophyta > Magnoliopsida > Zingiberales > Musaceae > Musa > Musa acuminata. The sequence continues at coordinate 25,898,241 of NC_088339.1, read as the reverse complement.
ATGGTCACATTCATTTCCATGCTGCACTCGAGTGTCCAAGAATACCTTGGAAATGAAGAGGGAAGGATGGATTTCAGATTCTAGCAGCTAAGAGTGCAGTCCTACTTTGATGGCACCAACCAACACTCGATTGTGCTGTCCCCCTTTGCATTTCACGTTGGATTGCCTGCCCTTGTGTGGTTCTGTCAGATTGCAGGGAAAATGGCATCCAAGAATGGAAAGAGCAGGGTTTGTGGGATTCACATCTCATTGTGGTGTCTCACCTGACATCCATCTCGAGCTAGGAGAAGAAGATGGAAGTCTTGAGATTTTGGTTGACCTTCCGATTTTTTTTGCTTTTTCCCCTTCTTCCAAGCAGACTTAGTGGCATGTGTCTGTTCACTTTTGTCTAGTACTAGAATAAAGTCCATGAATAAGGTTGATCTTTGTTCATAAATATTTGGCCGGTGGATAGGCTAATTATGTACCTGTGCTACATGCAGAGTTCATGTCTGGATCTTAGACATCTATTCATGCCCAACTCAAAAACTGCACCTTGGTGTCATAATCAAATCATTCCTTTTATATTTAAGTGATCATCATGGTTTAAAAGTATGAAAATAATCTCTCTAATAACAAGACTAAAAACCACAATGTTCCTTTTTCATATTTACACATGCAAGTATTCTTGGTCCTGTCTCGGCTTGAGTAGAGTGGGTTTGACACACTGCAGCTTATCTTAAGCTGTCGTATTGGAGACATCCACACCATGTCCAGTTATGTATGGTTGGGCTTAGTTCTCTCTAGCCCAAATAACCCAAAGATCCATGTCTAATTATGCATGGGCATAGGTTGGAAATGTCAAGTGCCAAGCCAAAAATTCGTTACTTCAAATTACTTCTATGTTATATCAATGAGATGTAATGCAGATTAGATATTGGGTAAATTCCCTATAAAAGTCATCAATTTTGGGTTTTTCCCACAAGGCAGAGTGCTATTTTCAACAGGATAAAAAATACTATCAATGAGTTTGAGAGGCATTTTCTCTCCTCTTTTCCTTTCAATTGAATCGGATTCAATCAACCCACTAATTTTCAAATCAATTCGACCTATTAATTTAAATCGGTTTAAAATAATATTATAATATAAATACAAAAAAATAATATGCAAAATGTATTATTTAGATTAATAAAAATAAGATAATCATAAGAAATAATATTACATTTAATTTATAATAAAATACTTTAATTTTTTTAATGAAATCGTGATATTTATATCGTTAATTTTATAAAAAAAAATAAAATATTAATTGTACATTAGGGATAAAATAATAAAATTATGGAATAACATCGATAAAATTTCTCATGAGTTGCTACATGAGCCTTTTAATCCGGCCCGTAAAGCCCCCATTTGTGTCATTTTGGGTCCGCGCAGTTATGGTCCGAATCAATGGCCCACTAGTTAGCCCAGTTAATCGAAGCCGTCGATCTGGTCCGTTAAAAGGAGGAGGTCGATCGGTAGGCTTCGCTTTGCGCTACCTGTGAATACTGGTCGAGTTCGATGCAGGTCGGCTGCTACGTTGCCACCCGTGCTTGGATCCCTCTCCGTCCCGACAAGGGAAGCAGGCGTCGCCTGGTGGTGGGATCGGCCGGGTCGAGGATGGAGCTCTCATTGACGCGGCCCGACGACTGGCACCTCCACCTGCGCGAGGGCGACCTTCTCCGCGCCGTCGTCTCCCACAGGTGGGTGATAGGCCTCTCGATCTCCTCTTCTTCTCGATTACGACGGACAAAGAAAGGGGGAATTTGATGGGTGATTCGTGATGATGACGACGCAGCGCAAGGCATTTTGGAAGGGCGATCGTGATGCCCAACTTGAAGCCCCCCATCACCACCACCGCTGCAGCGGTGGCGTACCGCCAATCCATCTTAAAGGCTCTGCCACCCGACAGTCGATTCGATCCCCTCATGACCCTGTACCTGACAGACAACACCAGCCCCGACGAGATTAATCTTGCCAGTGAGCTCCTTTTTTTCTTCTTCTTCTTCTTCTTCTTCTTCTTTTTGGGTGCTATGCCAAATTGTTTGGTTTCTCTCTCTGAATAAACCACTTAGAATAGAATAGACGATCGCATGCATGGTTTAGTTTGTATTTTCTTGTTATTAGTAGTATTGTTTCAACTACTAGTACCATCTTGGTGTCCATGATAACATAAATTTGACTCACTTCCACACCTTATCACATAAAAAGTTCTTAACTCAGTATAAATGGAATCCGTAAGATTCTTTTGTTTTGTTTTAATATATTTCTACCTATCATTCTTTCACATTTGTTCATCACCATATTTCTTATTTATACTAATTACTTTGATTTTTTTTTTAAATATGTGCTTGTGAATGCATGTGCTTCTGCATTTTGCACATACACTACCTTGTGTTTAACTACTCAAGAAAACATCCGCTCAATAAGACTTATTTTTAGATAGAATTAGAAAAAAATACTTCCATTTGAACTTTTTCCGTACTATATGTTCTATCTCTCTCTGTTTTTTTCTCAAGCTACTTAATATGCTTTATGTTCTTCCTTATAATAAAGGGAACTGATGGCTCACTAAAAGTTTGGCTCTGATCCAGTTTCCTGTTACTAGCTCTTCTTTCCATTTTTTGCTGATTTTAGCTTTCAGGAAAAAGTGGAGTGGTATTTGCTGTAAAATTATATCCTGCTGGAGCAACTACCAATTCTCAAGATGGAGTCACTGATATTTTTGGGAAGTGTTTGCTTGTCCTAGAAGAAATGGCAAAACATAATATGCCACTGTTGGTATGTGTTAGTTTATTCCTTCTTATCGGTTTACCATACTCTGAGTTTTACTCAGTAAAATAACTATGTATTAGAGAAATTTTCTAAAAGGAATTATTACTTAAGTTTCTTCTGAGGAAATGTCTAGTTGATCAAAAAATTCTTTAATTAGCTTTACTGTAAATAATATTTTGTACACTAAAGATTTCCTTCTTTTTTACTTATTGCCTTATTATCGAGGGTGTAATCATGAGGCTGATTTCTTCATGTAAAACTTATAACAGGTGCATGGGGAAGTGACAGATCCAAATATTGATATATTTGACAGAGAAAGGGTCTTCATTGAGACTATTTTATCACCGTTACTAATAAAGCTTCCTCATCTGAAAGTTGTAATGGAACATATTACCACGATGGACGCAGTTAAATTTATTGAATCATGCAATGAAGGTAGGCTTCAGAATGAATTATTTTTTTCCTTCTCCTTCCTTTTTTTCATGTTTCTATAATTCAGTAAGGATGAGCCTTTGCACTATGGTGTGGTTGTATTTTTATGCTTCATGGGTGTCAAGGGTTCAGACCAGCAAAACAATTCTCTACCTGGAGGAAGACTGCATTGACCCTCTTTATCCTGCACATTGTTGAAATCTCGTGAACTGAGCTTCCTTTTATCTTTATTATATATTTTGATATATTTTCGTTATTAGGTTCTGTTGCTGCCACTGTCACGCCACAGCACCTTCTTCTGAACAGAAATTCCTTATTTCAAGGTGGACTACAGCCTCACAATTACTGCCTTCCAGTACTAAAACGAGAGATTCATAGTACGTGCAACTGCTCCCTTTGCCAACAGAAAAATTTTTTTTTCTTGCATTTACTATGGAATACTTCAACTGTTGATAACACTTGTGGAAAGTCAGGAATCACATGCAACGACTGGCAACCTAAATATTGATGCTCTTGCTTAGGAACAACTTACCAAAATTAATATATGGATGTTTTTGGTTTGTTGTCCTTAGTGACTCCTTTTTATATACTACTACATAAGCATATTTTTCATTTTACAGATTCTATCATAACTTAAAGGAGTCATTCTAGTGCATATTTAAAAGATTTAGTGCTTAGAAACATGATAACATCACCATTTGGTTTATTTCCTTTTATTCCACAGTGGTTTTTCTCAGGTTTGTCGCGTTTCTAGCTTTGACCATAGTCTAGTTTGTATAGGAATTAAGATAGTTTAACTGGTCAATTCATTAGTTTGCTGAAGTTTTAATTTATGCTGATAGTATCACTTCTATTTGTCTTCTTCTGTAGGACAAGCTATCGTATCAGCTGTAACAAGAGGTAGCAATCGTTATTTTCTTGGTACCGATAGTGCTCCACACGAGAGACAAAAGAAAGAATGTCCTTGTGGATGTGCGGGAATATACAATGCTCCTGTTGCGTTATCCCTTTACGCTAAAGTATTTGAGCAGGTTATGTTGGAAATTTCCGGTTCTAAACCTGAATACATAACCATTTATGTGATTATTATTCATTAAGTTGTTCTCATCAATTCTCTTGATTTTTTTTTTTTTTCCGATCAGGCTGGTGCACTTGACAAACTGGAGGCGTTTACAAGCTTCAATGGCCCTGATTTCTATGGACTCCCAAGAAACACTTCAAAGGTCAAATTGAGGAAGAGTCCCTGGAAAGTACCCGGCTCGTATCCATACACATCTGGAGAAATAGTGCCTATGTTTGCTGGCGAGACTCTTGAATGGTTTCCGTCCGACAACTGATCCCTAGTGATTTCTCTCCTTTCTCACTAATCGAAGAGGCATTTTGGGCAAGTATTTTTTAGATGATTTCAGTAGTACTCACAGTACTCTGTCGAAACCTTGTGGGTTTAACTCTCACGCACCTACATTTTCTTATTTGTAGATCATTAGTGCTCCGCAAATGAGACCCCCACTTCCTTTATTATTTCCGAGAGAAACTTGTAAGCACGAGTTATCTATGTCCGAGTTCTTTCAACAAATATGAAATGATATGCGTGAGCAAAAGCCTTTTTTTTTTTTTCTTTTTTTTTTGTATTTTCGTTGTTATTTCATCTTATAGGGAACAGTGAAGAGATTGATTCATAAGGTTTCCCCATTCCAAAAGCATATAATTTGGCTGTTGTCTCTTGATGTTGAAGCTAATCGATCTGGTCTAATGATGAAATGGATGCTACAACAATGATTATGTAGGCATATATGATGCTTACACATGGATTCGAATCATAATATTTAATGGATAATGCAAGAAGCAGATGGTAATAATGTCATGCACCCCTCGAGTAATTTTTTGGCTTTCTTGAATTAGAAAAAAAGAAAAATAAATCACAAATCTTTGACGATATAAATATAACATCAAATCAAATATCAACATTGCAATTTGTGGTCTCTATGGAGATTATCTTAGTATATTATTCACATTTGATAAGTCTGGAGTTCATATTTTAGCATCTTGTATATTGTTTAATTGAAACTATAATTTACTGAGCTTTTGAATGAAACAAAAGAAAAGATAATTATAACACACATAATCTTACATCGAATGTAAACAAGAATCATGCCATGGTTTCAAATATATATATATATATATATATATATATATATATATATATATATATATATATATATATATATATATATATATATATATATATTCATTAATGTGGAGGTAGACAGAGAGATATGTGACATCCCTCACTGTTCATGCAAGCTTCTCTCTCCAGGAAAGCTTTGATGTTTCAAGCGTGTTCTCTCCAAAGGTCCGAGGTCCTAAGAGCCCACAGCAAGCTAATATTAGCCTCATCTGTTGTAGCCTTACCTTCGAACGGGCTAACAAACATAGGAGGATGGATGGATGGATGGGTGGGATGGATCGCTTTGTCTCCAAGCCACAACAGTCATTCCACCAATCGCAACCACGAGACTCCACAGACAAGAAGACCCACCTCACCTCCTGCTTTCGGACATTAATAGTATCCTTCACGCCTCCTTTACGCCCCCAGAATCTCCAGGATTCACCGCACCCTCATTGTTGCTCGATCCCATGTTCATCTACGCAGAGATCACGTCGACTCTGATTCACCTCACCTTATGCTTTCCGATCCCATGCATTTACAGCATTAACTCTCGAATGCGTTACTGCAGAAAACGCGAATGTGTGTTTTCATTGAAGAGAGAGAGAGAGAGAGAGAGAGAGAGAGAAGAATCACGTTGGTACTGCAGATATGATGCAATGTGTATGTAGTTTTTGGTCGGTAGAAATATCACATTTATGCTGCACAGTACGTAATGCGTGCTTTGGTTGAAGAGGGAGATCAGGAAGATGGTGAGAGAGGGAGAGATAGTGGATAATGCAAATGGGTAAGTGCTCGGTATATGGCTTGGAAGGCACTCTAGGTTGACCTCGGAGCTAAAAGGAGATGATGATCACCTTCGACCTCCGCCTCTCTCTGTCTAACTATCCCAGTCAGGGAGGTGAGACGTCTCATGCGAATCAGGTTGCCCCATCGCCACTCAACCCAATCGCTCCTTTTGTCCTATAACTTTCTTCCTTCTATTTTCTCGCCATCTTCTCTGTGGGGTTCAGCCAAAGGCTTATTGAGTAGCAGTTGGAGAGATGTATGCCTTGTTATTCTCTATTTTCTTTTCTTTATCATCCTGTTGAGGATAAACATGCGAGTGATAAGCATATATAGCAAGGTGAAGCTTAAGGGACAAGCAACCTAAGCTTGCTTGCTGAGGCATCTCTCCCTCTATCTCTACAAATTGCCTTGTTTTTTTTTGTCTTTTCCTTTTCCCCTTTGTTGTCCGGAGGAAGCAGCAGAGAGACCATTGGAGGGTCCGTCTTCTCTTCTCCTTTGCTGCACTTGGGTGATGAACAAAAGTCGAGGACAATTCTATTCCTTCTCTTCGATCTCAAGGAGAGACTGAGGTGGGGGGCGGGGGGGGGGGGACGAGAGCTCCAATAGCTTTAAGAGGGACAAGCTTCTTTCTTCTTTTCCTTTTCCATTTTTTCCCCCCCTTTTTTCTTCTCTCTCCTCTTTCCTCTTCCTCAGCGCCTCTGGTTATCGTTCCTATTGATCTGGATAAGAGAAACACAGGAGAGGAGGTGATGGAGAACAAGACAACCATCGCTTAGCGTCGGACACCACGAGTTTTCTGCCATGGTATCCATCAGCAAGAAGTCGCACGAGAACACGATTCGGACATGCCCCTCCTGCGGCTATCCCATTCAGTATCAACGCCAGGTCTCTCTCTCTCTCTCTCTCTCTACAAGTTAAAGATTATTCCGTAATTTCTACCAAGAAACAGGTGCATGGTTAGATCATACGAACAAAGTTTACGTGTCACCTTCTTCATCTCATGTCGAAGGCAAATGCCAGAACTTGTTGTGTAGGGGAAGACCTAACACGATCATGAAATCTATGAATCGATGTATTCAGGTTGCTCCCTCCATGCAAGACTTTCTCGGGTTGCCTGCAGGCGTTAAGTTTGATCCCACCGACCAAGAGCTGCTCCAACACTTGGAGGGCAAGGCGAGGTCAGATCCCCAGAGGCTTCACCCCCTCATCGACGACTTCATCCCTACGATCGAAGGAGAAGACGGCATCTGCTACACACACCCCGAGAAGCTCCCTGGTAATTGAATCATGGATCGATTCTTTAATCGCCCTCCTCCATCTCTTGAGACCATCCATCTATGACATGATTCTTGCGCCCGATAGCATACGTACATGGCTTCGCAGCATAATCTAACGGTGTTCATGTACGTAGGGTTGCATGCATTAACATCAACGTAGGTTTTGCGTCATAAAATTGCCGCCTCACAATTATCATCGTTGCTCGACCAGAGCACACAAGTCATTTATGCTTTGTGTTTTGCACATGAAGGAACGCTCTGAAACTTCCTACGTCCAAGAAGAATCTTAATTAGTAGTACATCATGATTTTTGCTACTCAAAATAAATACTCATCTTTATGTCTCGATTGACAATTTACCACTGTTGTTAATCATGTTGGTCGATGACATTTATTTTAGTAGATGACTACAACAAATATACATTTTTGTGGCTTTATTAGACTGTTCAATAGAGCCAACAATACAACTCCATTTTTGTCATCGTCATGAATCAAAATAAACGTCAGTCAAGTCCATATATACGTATTTTCTACTGAGAGTCACTTGGTCTGCTCTCTCTCTCTCTCTCTCTCTCTCATGAGGTGCAAGAAAAGATCTTGTTTCTATTTGACTGCAGTTTTCAGATTCTAGTTATTGTTATCCAACTCAGTCAAAAAATTGGCAACAGATGGAAATTTTATGTATTCATGTATACTTTGCAATTGTATAGACCAGGAGAATATAGTTTGTGTTATGGGAAAATATGGCCTTGATCCACATGAACATAGTTATTCGAGATGGAAAGCACCTCCATCTGAGATGAAAACATCGTGCTTATGAGGTATTACTTATATAAAGATCGAAGTCGGGAGACACTTCCCGAGTCGATCCCATCGATGCTCAAGTTAGTCCTGAGGTTAACTTTTGTGAGGTTACAAAAGTTGACCTTAAGACTAACTTGAGTGTCGGAGAGATCAACTCGGAAAGCCTCTTCCAACTTCAGTCTTTGTACAGGTAACACCTTAAGAGCACGGTATTTTCATTTCTAAAGGAGTTGCTTTCCATCTCGGACTACTCTGTGCATATGGATCATAATCACGTTGGATTGACAAGAATGCTAATAATATTTTTCCCCAACCATTTGAAATTTCATAAAATATTTATTGGTATTCTAAAAAATTAAGAAAAGGCTATACTAAAGCATAATGAAATTTTTTGTAGTGTAGCCTCTAAGCAACATAAGACTGACTTGACTTTGTAGTTGTAACTTCACACTCACTTGAAAGTTCAAATTTTCGTCTTCCTTACTTATCATTTAAAAAGGAATTTATCCTTACTGGTCGATTAAATAACATACATATTTTCAAGAGTCGAAGTTTCGATGCATGAATTATTGTGCTAAGCTTTGTCCATCGTCGTATCATGGCATTTCTCTTCCTGCGATGATATCCAGGCGTGCGAAGCGATGGGCTGGTTCGACACTTCTTCCATCGCCCTTCCAGAGCATACACGACGGGGACGAGGAAGAGGCGAAAGGTGCACACCGACGTGCATGGAAGCGAGACGCGGTGGCATAAGACCGGGAAGACGAGGCCGGTGTTCGCAGGTGGTGATCTGAAGGGGTACAAGAAGATCCTCGTTCTCTACACCAACTACGGCAAGCAGCGGAAGCCCGAGAAGACAAACTGGATAATGCATCAGTACCACTTGGGCTTCGACGAAGAAGAGAAGGACGGAGAGCTGGTGGTGTCCAAGATCTTCTTCCAGACGCAGCCTCGGCAGTGTGGCTCGGCACTCAAGGATACATTTCAGACCAAACTCAAGGGTCTGGTGGCGGACGAGGATGAGGACGAGGAGGACAACGAGGACGACGATGGCAATGCGGTGAGGGATGGAAACGGCGGTGGCTATTACACGCCCTCGCTGATGGCCTACACCCAAGGTGGCCAAGACCGAGTTAGCTCGCCCCATCTATTTCCAAGCTTTCCCACCATGCATGCCACCGGGGCTCCTCCTCCCTTCCTTTCCTGAACACGAGTGGAGTAGACGAGGATTCGTCCTCGATTAATTTTAGGAGATGGAAGACTCCATGTAGATCCATCCATTCAACCGTGCATTCTGTGATGATGATGTGGAAACTTCACAGTTAGCACGACAGAACTTAACAATTCAGGGCTATGTAGATTCGATTCATCCGACAAAGTTGTTCAGCTGAAACCCATTGAATAAAAATGACGGTGGCCAACCTTTGGTGGCGCGTATGACTGCTTTATTCACAACAAGGATCAGTGGTGTTCTCTTTTGCTTCTTCTTCTTCTTCTTCTTTCGTAACCATGATTTGATGATTACCGTATGAGATTTCTCCAGCTTATGCAAAGATAGATATCACAGAACTTTGCGAAGCAGCAGTATCCATGCCGGTGGCAGGCGATCAGTTCGACTTGGTTACGATCCGACTGACGTACGTTCGTTAGGAGCCTTTGGTCCTCCTATCTTCGGCAGAATATGTGATGTGATCGACACGTACACTAAAATACTTGGAAGAATATTTCGATCAACGTGACACACCACATCACATGTCGAACCCCCATAATGAATAGGCGAATATTTCATTAAAGGAAAAAGCTACATGACAATTGAAATCTTGTGATTTGCGTGGGTGGATTTGTCATTAAAATATGCGAAGCTTATTTAACAAGTCTTGGATCCATCTGTCGTGCCATAACATATAACTTTTTGATTATTGGGTTGCATAAGCCATAAAATACAATACATGTCGCTGTCCGCGTCATCGAGAAGAAGCCAAGAAGCAAGAACTATGAATCGAGGAATAATATGAAACAAGGAGAATGAAGAGCAAATCAAGTGCTATCGAGCAACTCTTATGGACGTGGACCCATAATAAAGAAGAAGAAGATGTCATAAATTCCTTCATGGCGTCAGAAGCAGATGGTAGACAATCATTTACTTACTTTACCACATCTAATTTCCAACAAATCCATGTGTATCTCATGACTCCAAATAGGACAGATGGCTCACACGCACTACAAACGCATGGTAAAGTGGAAAACCGGCACACACACACACACACTCATCAACACACACAGACATGGCACGATACAGTCACGCACACAAGACGAGGGAAGCAACGTGATTTGAATGTACACACCTTCCTCAAAAGAATTGATGCATGCATCATAAAAGCTTAAGATGCACGTTACAGAAACCAAAGAGCAACACAACTAACTATTCATGACCCACACACGCCACCTGAGAGACTGCCTAAGTTAAGTACGTTTAGAGATACATCCAGTGTTAAAAACAGCTACTACTTATGGATGACATGCTTCTCATACAATGCAAGAATATCCTTCTTGTTGGGATTCCTCAGCTCCAGCAGTTGTGCGCCAAATCCATGCTTGGTAAGCTCTTGTTTGAGTTTCACCACCGTAAACCTTTTATAATCTTCAGTCTCGGATTCTTGATTTCCCTGACTCGGATTGTTATCTTCTTCCCCTCTAAAGATCGAACCACCATCTTCGGACCGAGCATAGTTGAACGGGCTTGTGGTACTCTTGGACCGCTTTCTACCCTTGGCAACCTCTTCGTCGATGTCCATGTCATGGACCGACTCCGTACCAATGTTGTCATCCACTCTCGGGCGTTTCCCCCGAGAATTCCTCAACTTGGCATCAAGTGCAGTTTCATTGAGCCGAACAGATGTCAACTCCTGTTGGAGAGAATCTAGTTTGCCTTGAGTTACTTGTAGCTGCAAGGATAAGGACTCCGCCCTGTTATTAGCCTCTGCACGAGCTGCTCGCTCGGTTGCCAGAAGACTCTCAAGAACCTGGACTGTGTTGGACCTCTGCTCATTGTTCTGACTCAACATCTCCTCTATTTCTTTTTCTCGCTCTTGGACTCTTGACTCAAGTAACGCAGCCTTGTCAATCGCATAAATTTCTGATTGACGAAGCCCCTCAATTTCATCAATCAGCTTGTTCCTGTCTCTTTCCAGGTTCTCAACCCGTCTCTCAGCTTTTTCAATTAGTGCCAATCTTTCCATTGCCAACCTTTGAAATTCACTCTTTTCTTTCTGAGCTGCTACGACCTCTGAATGAGCTACATCAGCCAACTCGGTTGCTTTCCTTGCATCCCTTTCAGCATCCTTGCACCTCTTATCTGTTTCATCAAATTTCTTACATTCAGTGAGATATTTCTCCTGAAGATGGTTCTTTTCTTGCTCTAGAATTTTGACTTGTCTCTCATGTGACTGAGCCATGGTTTTAACAGACTCTAAATTTTCAAGTAAATGTCGGATTTCTTCTTTCAAAACCGAAGACTCTGATTCGCGGCTTTTCAGTTCTGCCTCGGCAGCCTGCAATTAAAAATGACCTTCCTTTAGCACAGCACAATCACAATGTTCTAGCATCTATCAGAATTTTTCAAAGTACTCTTAGGTGATACCTCCGTTCTCAGGACCAAAGTATTTGCTTGCTTCTCAGAATGGTCGATTTTTGCAGTCAAGTTTCTGATTTCTTCATCCTGTTTAGTCAACAAAAAGGTATTTGTGAAAACATACAGATGAAAACCTTATGGATACATATTACATATACCTACTGGAAGACATATATGTACATAAGCAAAGAGAAAGTTTACCTTCTTTGCTAGTTGCTCAGCAAATTCTGCTCTTAAAGTATCTTCTCTGGCTTGTACCTTCTTATTTGTGCGTTCCTGTGCAACTGCTGCCCTCTCCAAAGCAGTTTTAGCATCTCCAACTGCTACATCATATTTCCGCTTCCACTCTAATGCCTCTTCCTGAGCAGATGCTGCCTGTTCACGAACAGCAGTTAACCTTCCTTCAGCAGCACCTATTCTGGCCTGCAAAGCTGCAACTTGAGCTTTGAACTTGTCTTCCTCAGCCTTTAGCTCTATGCTGCTCCCATTGTATTTATTTTTCCAATCAGAGGATTCACGTCTAGCAAGTTCCAAAGCATTTGACAAACTCAAGCAGCGTTCCTCTAATTTGCTATATTTGCTCTGCAGATCAGCAATCCGACCAGTGTAATCTTTGGATATTTTTTCCTTGTCACTGATAGCTTCCTCATAGCGTTTTAAATATTCAGATCTGTGCTTTTCATTTGCCTCAAGTTGCTTCTTAAGCAAATCCAGTTTGTCCTCACTTAAGCTGCATCTAGACTTCAGTGAGTTCCTTTCTGATTCAACACAATTTAATTGCCTTCTGAATAAGTCCAAAATTGGTCCCTGCAAACTGCAGAAAGAAAAAAGGTTCAATGACAGAATAGTTTTTTTTTTCTCTTTTAGCACCGATAATCTCAACCAATCTTGGAACTTTGATCAACCAGAAGATAATAAATCATGTCAAGGTCATTATATGCGGACCTCAAAAGATATTCATACAATTAAAAGTAAGAAAACATTGGTTCAGCAGCCTGATGGAATCAGATTTTTGGTACCTACCTAACTGTAAGAGAAACAGAGAAAAAGACAAACCTTTGTTGCAGGATGGCAGCCAACTTTTTCCACTTCCCTGGACCATGAGTAGATGACTCGAAGCCAACTAGCAAACTGCCCAAGAGCTGCAGTGACATTGAAGCCTCTCATCTCATATTATGTTTAAAGATAAAAGGAAAGTTAAGCAATAAGAAAGGCATCAATCCAGAGCATGTTTAAAGCCTTTGAAGCATGATCATGGATACTGAATATGACACAATATGGATGCACCAACATATATTTTTGAAAAACCACCAGAATAGAAATACTTAAAATAAGGCAAAAGAGAGAGAGAGAGAGAGAGAGAGAGAGAGAGAGAGAGTTCACACGCTAAAATTCTTGCTGTTGGAGGTTCAAGATTCTATACTAAAAACATTTAATATTTCTTAAAAAATAGATATTTCTTGAAAGTATCCAACACATTTCCAAGAAGCATCTTCCAGGTATATTAGCTGACATGTCTAATACTAATAGGACTAACAATCTGAAGCATTTGTGTTTTGCAAAAGTTTGTTGATATAATTAAGACCAATAATGGGCCTCTAGTCAAATAATGAAACAAGTTATTAAGCAAATAAAAAACAAAGAAAATAAAAAACTCCATGGAGCCACGACTTATTGATGGTTTGCATTTACGTAAAAAACATGTTTGGACATGGATAAACTACATGCAACCGAGTCTCATGTCCATATCTTCTAAATGACAAGATTCAAAGAAAAGTACATATAAGCCAACATAAAACTACAATGAATACCAAAAGAAAGATGCCAGATCAGTAGAATCGGCAACCATACATAGTGAAAGATTCCAGCATAAACTTCACAAGTGATGACCTCAACTATTATCAATGCAAGAGTTATCAAGAGATTGAACAAGCATGACAACAAGTATTCACCACCAACAGAGCCAATAACCCAGACTAATAGCTGGTACAAAAAAGAGAACACCTGTGTTCCAGCAGATATATCCAAATGCATAGATAGAACTTCACAAGTGATGACCTCAACTATTATCAATGTGAGAGCCATCAAGAGATTGAACAAGCATGACAATAAGTATTCATTATCCACAAAGCCAATAACCCAGACTAATAGCTGGTGCAAAAAAGAGGACCTGTGTACCAGCAGATAAACCCAAATGCATAGATAAAACTGAATAGAAAAGGGGCAAAAGGTCTACATGTCCAACAAAACCACTGACACAGTAATGACAGGCAATGATAACGGAAAGAATAGTGATTATGCCGATGATAAAACACATGTAATGATTTAAGCCATGCTGCAATGCACTCTACATGTTTTGGTATGCTGTCCCTTGCTTCAGCATCATAAGCCTATACATGTTCTCTGACAAACAGTGCCTTACCTGAATCACATCATCAAGTTTTGCATCAGGAGCATGACAAGCTGCTCGCAACTTCGTCTCCATGCCCTGGATTACTTTAGAGCAATGCAAATCTGCCTCCAAAAGAGCTGTTCTTTTGTAGTCCTGCGCAAGCAGTATAGATACAATCAGCAATATCCTAGGCTACACAGTTATCGGACAGCCCAAAAGTTACTTGTGCAAAACATCCACTTGAAAGCTTCCCAAGATTGGCATTATTATCATGAGCAGAAGTCATCCTTGCAAGCTCTAAACTAAACAACAAATAAAATGAAACTTTAAATGCTCTGATTGCTTAAAAATGTAAGCTGCAGTTGGATGCAAAATTTCCCTTGTGACGATCAATTAACAGGATATCCCATCCATCATGACTAAATCAGCAGGGATATATTAACGTCAACATATACTTGTAATTTTCACATTAGCTCCTCAGACCATGAAGCATTACGACAAAGAATAGGAGAAAAGAAATGAGATGGCAGTTGGGAATGACTGTTTGATGCATTTCTTCCTTTTACTCTGAATGTATTGCCAATTCATGAGCTACACATGGTGACGCTACATAATAATCCAATTGAACTTCATACCATTCCCACAGACTAGAGAGTAGCACCAGTAACAAGTTTATTTTAGTACAAGATCATAACTTCATGAAAAAATTTTGATCTATTTCTGAATATTACTCGGTCGTAAGTTCAAGCCAAATAAAAAAGAGGAAATTTCAAGCAGGCACATGTCATGGAACATGCAGAACTAGCAAAAAGAAAAACTCTGGATGAGAAATACATTGAAAATAAAAATGAAATATAGGATGATAATAGTGATAGTTGTGACAGTCTAATCTATTTAGGAACCAACAATTTCCAAAATGTGAAATTAGAGCTCACCTCAAAGGCCTTTTTAAAGAAATTCTGGAGAAGCTTCTCATAATTCTGACGCGCTAATCCACTCCCAATAGCACCAGAATTGAATGCATTGAGAGCCTTTTCAACAGCTTCTTGATGTGTTTCTCTTAGAACAGTCTAAAGTAATTATGAATCAGTGCAACTGAAACTAAAATGAAGTGGTATGTGACAACAACTAAAAAAAATATTGACCTATACCTCATCTGGCGGTTTTGAGCGATCAAAGGAGGACATATAAATCTCAGCAGCAGAATCGTAAGCTTTCCGACACTCTGCTTCTTCAACACTCTGAAAGACAAAGTATTAATGGACATCTTATCAAAGCAGCATATCAATTGAATCATTGTAATCATTATAGTATCAAACATTTAATCATATTATAACACTAGAAAGCCCCAGAGTGGGTGAAAAATTAAGATCATTTAATGATACTGCCAAAAGCCAAAATGCCAGCTAACAAAGATCAGCAAATCATCTAGATTGCAGATAAAGGACTGCACGCACTAAAGTTGTTAAGCCCTGAACATAATGCCTTAAGAGCCGGATAAGTCATCAAATTAGCTGGATTTTCAACTCATAACATTTAAGACAAAAGGATAATTAGAAGTGAGATTCTCTAATCCTTCCCTACATTTAAATGTCTGCATTATAGGTGACTGCATTAAATAATCAATAGGCTGATACAAATAGTAATATTCACAACTAAGACAGCTAGTACTGTATCAGCTAAGATTAGGAGGAGATATCGATTTTCCTAGTGACAATGCAGGACAATAGAAGCAAAGATCCTAAAGAAAGCCAAAAAATTTCCAAGGAAAAGTCATCACACTATATAACAAAGAAAGACACCTAAAAATACAAAATGTATAATCAATTAAAATTTTTTCATATGTAAATATTGAAAATTTGAAATAGCCATTGTAGCAAAGGAATAATCCAACACTAATGCTGTTCCAATGAACCCAATACTTAAAAAGAAACAAGTCAATATAGTCTTTCACATTCAAAAGTACCCTGAAAAACTTGACTTTTAGTAATCATCGTTTTTAAACTCAAGCGATATTGTAACTAGAAACTTGAAAAACAATAAATATTCAAAACAACTGACCTGCCATGAAGAAGATATTGTAGGCACAGCACCACTGTTAATGGCATCCAAGAATGACTGTGTAATACCAGCAAGAATGGGGCCTGTCATTACAGTTGCACCTACTTGTTTTGGTCTGGTTCGCATGAAAATGTACTTCAACAATGCATCCAAACCTGATCTAAATTCAGGTCTTAATCTATCTAACTGCACAACAGACAATATCAGAATTTTAAATAGATTGAAATTGTCCAAAAAAAAGTGGAAGGAATACTCACAGGAATTTGATCAAGACGTTGAAGGTCGTTTTCATTGTTCAGTGGCCGCACAAGCGTAAAGCATTCCCTATCAGGGAATAAAGTGCGAATAGACTCCCGAATCTATTAATCAAAATGATTAGTTTCTTATTATCAATGCATGTTACAAGATGTTGTGAATCAATATAATTAGATTACATGTCAGAGATTGCAATGAACCTCATTCTTAGCTGATATATCTCTCCCACCACCTTGCACAGACCTTAAGGCTAATTCTAGATACTCACGAGGGGTGATCTTTCTGTTATCCTCTACAAGATCTAAATAGAAGTCCTGCAGAATATTTATTTATGATCAATTAGCAGAACAGGTGAAACTAAGTAACAGCAACAACAAAAAAAGCCATCTACCGATGTAATTACCCTCAATAACCACACAAATACTGGAGAAAATTGTCCAAGCTCAGATACCGTGGACCTTCCACCAGATGCTCTAACACGAATATGTTTAGTCATTTCAGTGACAAGAGATAGACGATCAAGTGCAGCTTCATCAATACCACCCATCTAAAGAAACCAAAAGAAAAACAAAAGGACAGGTGTTATAAAATATATATTTGGTCAACAATTAATAAGACGTCATTAGGTACTACAACAAGTTTATGCAAGCCCAAATGTAAAGCTTAAGAAGATTTCTAATTCCCAATTCCATTGCAAAGAATCAGTAACAGCTCAACGCAACACAATTTTTACCTGGTTGTAGATGAACAGACTTGACAACAGAACAGCTAAAGAGAATATCTTTGTACTGTATGAGCCCTGCCAAAAAGAAAATAATTCATATGACAAGTTGTAGATATAAAAAAACAATTTTTTTAGCGAACATAACAAGGAAGAGGAAGCACATATAACTGAAAAGAAATGCATATGAGCTTTACAGGTAAGGGTCTTCCCATTTGATGCCTTAAGTCAAACCAACACTACATGTATAAAATCAAGATTATGCCACAAGTTTGTTTCTCTGAGTCCCAAGAAGATACTCCAAATGCAAATGGCATCCACCAAAGAGAATCCAGTATAGGATTTTTTTTCTTCCAAACATATGCTCTTAAATACAATATTTAACCCTAAAAAATACCAATTTGCATATATATTCCAACAACAAACTGGATTCATATGTGCCTGTGCCTTCATTGTCACAATCCATCCATATGTGTAATACTAGTCAAAACCTAGGTTAATTCCTGGCCAATTTACAAGAGGATCTTTTTACCCTTCATTTTTTATGATGCAACTCTATGCTACATAACAAGCATCATTCAGGTCAAAAATCAGCTACCACAAATTTAAACCCAATCCTGGCAAGTAGGCAATTGGACCTAACTGTATCCATTAAGGTCAAATCATGATCTAGATCAGGCACAAGATATTGGTCTGGATCAGATCTCAGGTTCAGCATAGGCCAAATATGTTCAAATTATGAGAGCAGAACAATTAAATAATTGATATATTTGTTACTTATACAAGGTCCATGTCTATAGGAAAAGAACATGAAACAACTAATAATTGACAATGAAAATATCATTAAAAATCAAGAAAAAAGAAAAGTCATCTGATAAACAACAACTGAAATATGAGAAACTTGGTGACAGCTATCATACTAGGCACATCAGAATCCAATGAAAATGGTTGAGGCTGGCCCATGGATCAGCCTTACACTACTGGCATCAGTTTGCCACAAGGGAAATATGCCCTGTCCTAGTGTGGTGTCCCATTGTAGTTCACCAACTCTTTGCCCAACGGAACACTAACCCAAGCCAAGACAAGCTATAAAAGGGGACCTCACAGTTAAAGAAGCTCTATTTCTTTTTGTCTGCATATTTATCCTCTCTCTAAGTAATTAAAAACCCTCTCTAGAGTAACTTTAGATCAGATATCGACATGGCTGTCAGAGAAAAACCCTCCCATTACATTTTCGATGATCCTACCACTTTTAAAGCCTTACGAGGTGAGAGGACTCTGGTCAGACCCTCTGACCACAGACCCTCAACAAGGGACTTCTCGTGACACGTTGTTCATTTGTGCAGGAAAGGCCTAGGTCAAATCCTATTACCCCACATAAAAAGACTATCAAATACGACATCATCACTTGGTATCCCACAAAAATTAAAGAGACGTCACTAGAAATACAAACACAAGTTTATAAAAAGATAAAAGATGATGTAAATAAAAAGGGTAGCTTCTTAGACCAAGTCCAAGTCCAACATCTACCAAAACCATAAAGCCCTGGATCTGGATCGACCTTTGTATTGGATCTACATCAGATTTGCATAATCAGGTTCAAATATTGATATTGCACATAATTAGCATCATTGTTTACGTTTTAGAAACTATACTTAGGTTCAAATGATATATGAACCATTATGGATCTTCAAAACAAATAAATAAAAAACTAAGACAAAAAAAAGAAACATGCCAGTGTAGATACTGGGCAGGGTCTGATCCATAACAATCTGTATCAAACCATACTGAATCTCGATATGGATCAATAGCAATATCATGTTAGTCAGACCAATAAATAGAGTCAGTACCCAACAGAAATTTCAAGCCTTGCTCTCTATTTTCAACTGATACCTGAAAGTAATGGATATGTCCTTGAGGTTAGCTACCTTTCATAAACTATTTATTATTTTAATCAATTGTCATCAAGATAACCAATATGCCCCTTTTAAAATTTCCTTGCTAGAATGTTAAGAAAGGAGGTGGGGATATAGAAGAGAGGATGTCCTTTTCTATTTTTTCTTTCTGAAATAAACAAGTCAGCTACAACCAGCTAATATCTGCAGTTCTGACCAATTTCTAGCAATAAGACCGAGAAAGTGACTAGCATGAAATACGCTTTGGCCAATACTGATCTAATCACCTAATCCAATGAACCATGGTTAACAGTTTCTATTAAAGGGAACTAAGGTAAATAAGTTAAGTTCTCTGAGAATGTATGTACATGTATTGGAGAAGCAAATATGTCATTAACCAATTAGAAAGAGGTATCTGCAAGCAAAGACCCTTTAAAAAACTGTAGTGGATTAAGGTCAAAATTAGACATTATAATCAAGTTTTATTTTGTATTCCTTATTGGAATTCAGTACAGTTAAACTAGAATAAAAAACAACCAATAGAAAAAGATAAGAAGAGCAAATCTAACTGTCTGGTCATAGGCATCAATTCCTTCACTGTCCAGTAGCAAAAGATTGTACTCGGTTCCATCAAGAGCAGTTCGCTTTAATGGTGTGCTCCACATCCAAAGCCCTTTAGTACACGGTCGATGAGTTGAAGCTACTTGAAATCCACTACTTCTGCCCAAAAGCTACCACAAGAAAGAGAAGTTAATTCTTTACAAAAACGAATGCAAGTTATATATTTAAACCAAAAAAAAATGGAAGCAACCACAATCAATTTAAACATCAACAGAATTAATTAACTAAAAGAAGACAACAAAAATAAAAACAAACAGTTCATTCATTTATTATGCATGACTCCTACATGGTGCCTTGTAAATGTAAATGAATTATAAAAAACTAAATTAGCATTAGCAAAAAGCCTAGGGCATTAGATAGAATTATTTTAGCTGCTTAGTTATAAGCATAAAACAAGTAATATAAAATAAATCCTGCAGAATGTATCCTGCATAAAATATAGTTATAAGCAAACTATATGAATTGAATATATCCTGCAGAATGTATCCAAGGTATAGAGTACTAACAATCCCGTCATTGTAATATAAAATATGAAGAGGATGGCTCATATTACAACACAAAACAATAAGAATTTTATATGATAGGATAAACAAAAGAGTAGAACTGAGGAAAAACAAAGTTCCTTAAAGCCATTGTCCTTGTAGTGTTATTGCAAGGTAAGGAACATTAAGTTATTAACTTCAGAACATCCAATCTAATCAATAACAAACATCTCTCAGTGGTCTGCATAAAATTTGTATTTCAGAATCCAGATCCATGTCCTATATTTCTCAAGGCAACCAGCACACCCACCCAAAACTAGAGCGCATAACAATTAACCATTTTCCAATTATTTATAATTGATAATTTTTTCAAGAAGAGAATCCTAAGTTTATCAAGAAAAAGAATAGGTCAAATTTCCTCGAGCAATGGAACCTATGAATTCTGCCCTTAAGCATCAAATAATGCATTAAAGGTCTATTTCACTGAGTAGGGGGGGCAGACATATTAACAACTTTGTAACTAGCTCTACTGAGTTGAAGCAGAAAAACTGAAAGTAATATCATAATTATACCCAAAGTTGAAGGCCAAGTTAAGATGATATTTTCCTACAAATTCCCTATAGCATAAGCAAATAACACAGCCTCAAGAATATTAGCTAACTTCAATCGTGGTTCTTCGCAGTCACCATCATCACATGTACTATAAACCAATGATTTTAATTTTGAATAATACCACCTGTATCGGGCGGTACGTACCGGTCCGCCAACAGACTGGTACACGGACCACCCGCTACCGGGCAGTACTGCCGATTAGGGCTGTTTCCGCCCCGCTACCGGGTGGTATTACCCGAGGGAGAAGAAAGAAAGGGGAGAAAAAAAGAGAGAACCTGAAGATCCAACGCCACTCTCCCTCAACGATCCCGATCCGTCGTCACCCTCCCTCGCCGAACGCCACAGATGAAATGTCGTCTGCTCATCTGAGGCGACGAGGCCTCGACGTCGTCGACGACTTCTCCTCATTCGCGCGGGGAGAAGAAGCCTCGTCGACGTCGCGGGGAGAAGAAACCGAGTGTCGTCGAGGCAACGTTTCTTCTCCCCATGCGGGCAGAAGAAACGAGGCGACGACATCTCCTCGTCGTCCTTTTTTGCGGTTTCTTCTCCCCACGCGGACAGAAAAATGAGACGACGTCGTCTTTATATATATATATATATATACCGAGCTGAGCTCAATACTCCGGTATGGTACAAAATTACGAACCTTGCTATAAACTATAAATTTCATCATATTTAATCTTTGCATTCTTTCATTTAAAATTATTACCATGCTGGTCCACAAGATCAAGTATGCATGTCAGTCACGAATAAATGACAACTCTTCATCTTTTGGTTGATATACAATGAGTAATAGCAAATTAAAAAGATCCAAAATTTGATAACCTTGCATATTTAGAATCATGCAAATTCAACCAGAAACTTCAACGAAGATGAGTTATGAAAACAACAATATACGGGAATTGCAAAATCAAACATCATTGACCAAGTCTGTCTCTTTAATCCACCTCCACTGGAACCTTCCTCTAATTGCCTAAAGGCTATGCCTTTAATAGATATGTACACAGATTATGACAGATCCCCAAGAAACTTATTCCAGCTTTCTCCCAGAGAACTCACAACCTAAAACAACTTAAGTATACACTATCTTCTGTTTCACAGACAAGCCCTCAAATTTTTCATGTAACAAATCTAAAGCTCCACCAATATTTCAGCATAATACTAGGCTATATAGAGAGTAATAATCTAAATCAACTCATACATAGAAATTATATAAATGTGTATTTAGAGTTTATACTGCACGTTAAGAAGCTGCCTATATAGGTATGGCATCATACAACACAAGCACTTGCTTTTCGGATGTTATTGTTACACTTCAATGTTCATCCCAGTCTCTGTCAGCATTTCTTTTTGACAAAATCCTTACCAGCTAAGCTTGCTGACTCTTACTAGCTTTATTTTGGCACAATTTATGGTTGCTCACAGAATAATATACCATATCAACATGGAATACCCAAGTCCATTCTCTATGTTCCCAAATGGCCATCTTCAGCGTGAAAAAGCTCTTCAAGGGACAAAACCACTTTGGCTTGGTCAACTTACTTTTTCATCCAGCAGTTTTATTCAATTGATTATCTGAAGAGGCTTGAACAGTCTTCATGAGCCTCCTTTTTGGCTATTATAATGCCCAGTACCTTCTTATTTACAGGTCTACCTATCTGAAATAACATCGGATTTGTTCAGGTTCATCACATATACAGACTTCATATGACCTGAAAGAATAATCCGAATGACGCTCGAAGAATTTAAAACGCCCCTTCAACCCTTAAATTAGGGTTTTTCATTTCCCTAGCAAACCCTAGCTTGCACATGAGACATATAAATAGGTCACTACTCCTGTAACCCGTAAAAAGTGAACACTCCCGGGATAACTTTGCACTTAGAGATCAAAGTTACCAACGTTTATTGAGCGAATAGCCATCTAAATCGACTCAGGAAGGAAAGAAGAAAAAAAATAATTCATCAAGGCAAAGAACCAAAGGAGCCAACAATCTACAAGAGGGGCAGAGGGAACACCTGGTTGAGGATGAAGCTCTTGCCTTGGCGGGCGCGGCCGCAAACGGAGACAACGCCAATAGGGCCCTTGACGAGCTGAAGGGCGGCGACAGCCTCCGGGTCCATCCGGAACTTGCCTTTGTCATCGCAGTAGACAAGGCGGAGAGGGCGTCCGGGCCCCGGCGAGGCGACAGCGACACTCGAGCTAGGGCCTCGTGGGTCCGATGTGGGCGACGGCACCATCTCCTTGCCCGTCGACGACGAAGGGGAGGATGCTGTGGATCCCCCGCGGAAGCCGAGCAACTGCATCATTTTCTTCTTTCGCCCTCCGCTCTGCGTTCGCTCTCTCTCTCCTCTCTCTCTCTCTCACTATGTCGCTGCTGCTTTTCTTCGGGAGGAAGAAGACGGAGGTGATGGAGGGACCGTGAAGACGGCGTGATGTTTTAAATATGACGGTCAAGTCTTGTTGTAGCGGTAATATCACTTTACCGTCGCGTTCTATTCACGCTTAGGGCGGTTACCTCGGCCAGTAACACGTTATAACTCCCGTTATATATTATATACCAGCCAATTCGTCCCGTGTCACTTTAACAGCCGTTATATAGAATATACCAGCTATCTATCCTTCTCGTGCCCTTTACCGAAGCCTTCGTATGCACTATAATTGGGCCCATTACCAGCCCACATAAAGCCTTTATCCAATACAAATGAACATCATCAGTAGCTAATTCGGGCTTCAATATGTCTTGTGCAAAGGAAACATAACAAAAAAGGGGGCCGAGTTCTGTCTAATTTATAGCATCAAATCATAGATTTAAAACCAATTTATTCTGATGGCTGACATGTGACCGAACGTACCATACGGATTTATATATACAATATTAATAACCAAAGTGCATAATTCAACATAAAATATAAATATGGTACAATTTATGGGGTTTGTCCTGCAATTTAAAAGGAAAAAAAAATTAATGACTGTAGTACGATCTTCGTTGGCATCCTAACCCGGATGATGATTCTTGTAGGTTAATGGAATGGAATCTATAGTGAATCTGATCTGACCGATCTGCATCAATTAATCTAGTATATGTCCATGTAGCAAGTAAAAGTTGGTTTGATGACTTGGGTTGATGATTGATATTAGATGCATGCCAGGTAAGAAGTCGTTGACGTTTTGGTTAGATCGAGATAATCCGGATCCATGTGTATAGGGTTATTCGATGTGTACTCTACGTAAAGATCAAAATCGAAAGAGGTTTCTTAACCCGATGATTTATTTAACGTCCACGTTAGTAACTCGAGATATATAAATACAAACGTGAGTTGTCAAAGAAAGATAAGTCATATTTCCCATTATGTTAAAGATGAGCTTTTATACCTCATTGAAAATGGACATAATATTTTAAGAAATATTTTACAATGAGACAACATCTAACCATCTCCAATAGTCTTCCCTTAACCTATTGTCCATGTGGGCAACAAAAGCAGAGCAACCTATAACCATCACTTGTCTTGAACCCTTGCCTAAGTGGGCAGACAAGTGGATGGTAGCCTTTGTCTTCTCCTTTCACTATGGACACTACATGGTGATCATATATTGAATAAAGATTGGCTAACCTAACAGTGTACGTATTATCATTTGTCCCGTCCCAAGACATGCTTTGGGACTTTTGTGAGAGAGATATGAAGTGTGGCTTCTAGTTCATTCGACACGTCAAAAGCTTGCATCTCTTCGATTTATCGTCGATCTAGTGGCATGTCTAGCTCGTTCAATACATCTAGTCCATCATGCTTGAGTGTTGTTGATGGCAATCCATCGTCGACCTGCTCCTCGTATTATCAAGAGACGTATCTTGGTTTGATAAGGTTAAGCTTCTTGACCTCCATGCCTCGGACGAAGGCGAGAGTCGGGTCTCCAAACCTTCTTGGGTGGTCATGGCCACCTCCACACCTCAAGCAAAGGCGGGGATCGAGCTTTCCGACCATCGTGCCTCAACATAAGGTAAGAATCGAGTTTTTTACTCTCTTTAAGTTGTCGTGAGTTTAGCCCCTCGTCATCTCGTCTTTAACAAAGCGAGGGTCGAGCTTCTTGATCTTTGTGCTTTGACGTAAGGCGAGGGTTAAGTTTCTCAACTTCCATACCTCAGTAAAGCAAGGGTCGGGTTTTCCAACCCTCAAGCAAATGCCTTCCTTCTAACACAAATTAGTCTATTATACTTGGGTCATATCAAATTTGACCTAGTATTTGAAAATAGTATAAGGGTTAGAGTAAGAAAAAGTTACTTATGGATAGAATCAAATGACTCCTCATGGATAAAATAGTATACCTCATGTACTGTATTAAGATTTGAACCTAAACTATGTTAGGCTTTGATGATGACGCCAAGTCAGTGACTAAAATTATAACATTTAGATTAGTTCAACATGAAAGTAAGCAAGATTAGAATTAACTTATAAAGATATGATAAATATATTATTATTAATTTTAAATTAAAATATTTTAATCGATGATTTAAGTCAAATAAAATTGATGGATTAGTTAACTCTTGAGTAAGTAACTTGGATATTAGAGTTTGTGTCATAATTTTTTATATAATGTTTAAATGTAATATTATTTCTATTAATCCTTTTGACATAAATTGCATCATTTAATTTGAGCATATTTTTTGTGGTAGAATTGATACTACTAAAAGAGTCATACACTATATTTTTTTTACTTATATAAGACATTTTACCAATGGTGAACTTTCATATACAACATTTAATTTTCACACACACACACAAATATATATATATATATATATATATGATGAAAATATAATGAGAACGACGCTTTTCCTACCGGTTATTGCTTATCCATATGTATGAATAGCATGATGATTCATTGGGGGCCCTAAAGGGACCCATTTCTACCTCCAATACATCTAAATGGCACATCTAAATGGTTGGAGACTACAGAACTCCCTCCTCCACTGGATTCCAAAAGCCAGCTCATTCCAACCACCGTCCGCAGTCCTGCTTCCAGCCATAAATAGGCAAGGTCTTCCTCCTCCACCTCCACCACCGCCACCATCAACATCACCACCGCCATGGCCACTTGCCCGCTTCTCATGGTGATGACTTTAGCCGCATTGCTCGCCCTCACCACCCCCCTTGACGGAGCCCAACCGGCCGCCCCCGAGCCGGCACCCGAGCCTCTCAACATCACCGCCATCCTCGTCAACGGCACCAACTACAACACCTTCATCCACCTCCTCCGCGAAACCCAGGTAGACATCCAGATCAACGAGGAGCTCAACGACCTGGCCAACGCCTTCACCATCTTCGCCCCCACTGACGCCGCCTTCAAGAGCCTCAAGTCCGGCACCCTCAACACCCTCGTCCAGCAGGACCAGGTGGGGCTAGTGCTCTACCACATCCTGCCGCGCTACTACAGCCTGGACATGTTCGAGACGGCGAGCAACCCGGTGCGCACCCAGGCGTCCGGCAACCACGGGGCGTACACCATCAACGTCACCACCGACAGCAACATGCAGGTGAACATCTCCACGGGAATCGTCCACACCCGCATCGCCAAAAAGATCTTCGACGACTCCCAGCAGCTGGCGGTGTACTCGCTGGACAAGGTGCTGTTGCCGTACGACCTCTTCGGGCCAAAGCCTCCGGCGTCGGTGCCCCCGACGGCCGGTGGGAAGAGCCCGTCTGGGAATTCGACAGCCGCGGAGGAAGGGACCAGCGGAGCTGGCTTGCATGGGAGGGGTGTCGGATGGAGCCTCCTTGTGGGCGGAGGGCTTGTAGCCATTGCCGGTTATCTATTCTGAGGTGGAATTGGACGTGGTAAGAGTGCTCTGTTTCATCCCATTCCAACCATTCGTTCTTGCTCTTCCCTCACTGTGCCATGAGCGGGTGTTACTGTACGTACCTGCACCACATCTTCCTTCACTTTTTTCTTATGGTTTCTTCTCTGTTTTTGTGATCTAGTGCTTGATGCTGTTCTTGTTTCGTCCGCTGTATTATTCCTGAGACTAATTCTGACTACTACTTGTAAATCCAATGAACAATCATGCAATGGAACACAATGTCTCAGGTAAGTCTTGGCTAAGTTTTGTTTTGTGCTATTAGTGTAGTAAATTATCGAGAACTATTTCAACGAAATAACGCCTAACCAACCCATGTTTAGAACTTGTCGGACGTTATTTGGCTGAGTATTTCATATAATGACAACAGCCGTAACGCAATCAATCATTAAAACAGAATATTTAAGTTTTTATATTTATTTGTAAGTAAGTAGTCATAATTTTTATCAGAAGTTTATTATCTTACACACAATTTGGTAATTTGGTTGTTTATCGAAACCTTTTAAAATACGGTGAATTTTTTAATTCCGATATTAACTAATTATGTTAGTTGGGGGAAAGTATTCGAAGGAATAAAATCTAAGAGGCAGCTGTTGGTGCACAGTTGCTTTCTTTGTAGCTGCTGTGTCAGCTTCATATGCATCACGTTGACGACTCAACAAAAATGATGGATGCCCTGACATAATTTCGATGAGTTGGTGATGTTGATCGATGATACATACTCAACAAAATAATAAACAAGTAATAAAATGAAAGAACTCGATGAGTTGCCTGCGGCAACCACAACAAACATAATTCACTCCACTTCAAATAGGTGAAAAAAGAAGACTGGCCATACGTACTCAACAAATCCATGCTCTCACTTTGAAGAACTATTTCTTCTCAGATTCACCTACACGTATCTCCAGGTATTCACATTTTTATATGATTCCAAGACTCTCACCAAAACTCTGAAGTTTGAGATCTAGTTAATTACAATCACTGATTCTGCACTATATGTCGCTCAGGATCATGCTCGAATGTGAATAAGGCCAGGTGTGGAGACTCCAATGAGCAGAAAACAAATTCTCTTTCCATTAAATGGTTGTTGGAACATCAGCTTTTTTTTGCCTCCATCTGTTTCTTCTTCTGTTTGTTGAGCTTTTCTTTGAACTTGAAATTTTTCTTCATGCTCTTCTCCCATGCTTTCTTGTATTTGTTATAGATAAACATTGCAGCTCGGGCATCCTCAATCTAGTTAAAGTTCACAAAGTTCAAATTAGTTAAGTTTACAAAAGCCTCAAATTTTCAGGTACATAAATGCGTCGTAGGCTAACATCGAAATCTCATCAAAGATTGTTCATCAACTTACCAAGAGTGTCATAAGGGAATGACAATAACCTAGTCCTCAGAATGTTAACGTGCTCTTAGTGGAGCCACAATGGTAATTCATAATAACAGATAAAAAAATGCACGAATCTAGCAAATAGATAGATTCAACAGCTTTGTGAAAAGTTAAAAAACAGTCAACAAGGTTTGATTATAGACATACTGTCTAGCTGCCATCTAGAAAGCTAGGATTCAACACCATGGTGATCTTTAAGCACCATTCGCCTATCCCAGCAAAAGACCAGGTACAGCCAACTGGAACTGGAGTAATCGACGCAAGATTGTACAATACGTCTGAGATCCTAGGACAGGGAGGGATCCCAAAGCAAACAATAATGTCAAGAAAGTAGCTAGATCAATAATTCATAGGGGTATATCGAGCCAGATTCAGATAAGATTTTACTTTTGATCAAGTCTCAATCAGATAAGACGAACTAGATCCATTACCAATTTTGTCTTTTTGGATTGTAATATTAATATCTGGCTTGGGAACAACATAGATGTTAGTTGTACAAGACAAGAATCTTGCTTTAATGCATTTCAACTATAAATGAAATTTTAGCTATCATAGATATCAGACAAACATCACAAACTCATATTTTAATATATGAAGTACACCATATAAAGAAAAATCTTATATCTAATTTTCGGTATGAGGATATAAACAAACTTGCATCCAAAACCATTTCGACTAAAATTATTGAGTGGAAGATCTATTCCCAACCTCATAGCTTAATGGTTCCTGTTTCAGAAATTCATACCTAAAGTGACTAGCTTTACTCAAACGTGCAATTCATAGTATCAGAGGTATGGTAACCAATCTAAATGTTCAGATACTTATAACAGCTAATGTGATCCTATGGTATGTTGATATCAGCAAAAAAATCCAAATCATCAAAATTTGCAGCAACAGAAGCTGATTGCAAGCGCTGATTCCAAATCATCTCATGCAGCGGTGCAGGAAACTGTACATGAAAGCAATAAGCTAAGAGATGCAACAATGCATGACTGCAAGCACTGAGGCAAGCGGAGTGAGCTAGAAACAATTAAACAGATGAATTAACTACTAGAACTATACCAAGCTTGTGAAGAATAAAAATCATTTCAACTTGATAAAACTGAAACACTACAAAAACTATCAACATAGTTGATACTCACAGGACAGTGCTCATTTTCCTGGATCTTAGCACCAAGAATTTCAGATGCTAGATGCTTCAGTGCCCTCTTTTGACCACCCCTAATATAATAATTCTTCTTTCAGAGAAGAGATTGTTGGAAATATAATTGCAAAGTACTTTTCCATAATGATAATGTTTGTGAAGTCAAAATAAGCCAAACCTTCTTAAGGGCTCGTATTCTGAGGTATCCCTTATGTCCTTCTTTGGGTGACTCAATAACAACACCTGTAAAAGAAAATATATATATGATTGTCACCTTCTACAATATGACATTAATATAGACAATTACAAGTCTACATTGTTCACAACCTTAAGGTCATTGTGCAAAGCATGACCCACGAGTATTCGTCCTTTAATCAATTCAGCCACTTGTTTTTG
Source organism: Musa acuminata AAA Group (assembly GCF_036884655.1). Taxonomy (NCBI): domain Eukaryota; kingdom Viridiplantae; phylum Streptophyta; class Magnoliopsida; order Zingiberales; family Musaceae; genus Musa; species Musa acuminata. The sequence goes on along the minus strand of NC_088339.1, from coordinate 25,868,534 downwards.
AACAGCCCAAAACTCCTTTGCTGCCATAATTAAACAAAAAATAATGTTAGGGAATGACAGTTTCATCCACTTCCAGAACAGCTATGCAAACAGACATAATAGTTAGACACAAACCTTTTCTCATGTTTCTGGGCCGGATGCCACTGATCTTGGTACGGAAGTCAACAATACGCTCTATTGGACGAACATATTCATCATATACTACATTACCCCATGAATTCACCTATCACAGAACAGAGCAGAATAATTATATATGAAATACAATTCTGAGACTATAATGGCAGATCAAAAATCCATGTAGAAAAGTGGTATATTCAACACAGCACTTATGTACAACTGTACATTGGTGTGACATAATTTTTCTTGGAAAATCACATATTACTCACCTATGCTTAGGTACGTCTGCACTTTACCCACAGAAATGTATCACTTTGTCCACCTATTCATTTGTTTTTTCACACGTCTTATTACTAAATGTATGTCAAAAAGGATAAACATACTCTTGTTTTAAAAGGGCAAAGTTTCCAGAAAACATGGAGAGTATATTTTTGTCTTTTGTTTTGTTTTTCCTTTTTTTGTGAGGTGGGTAATGGCAAGGTTGAATAACAAATGGAAGGAGACTCTAGTGAACCAAGTGATGCTTCTCAAACAACAAGCAGATTGCAAATAAAGCTCAAAAACAAGTGGGTAATCTGCAATTTTCACTAAACTTTTGAACTTATATCTTTATCAGTAAATTTATAAATGTACCAGGATGCAAGTTAGATCAAATAAGATTATATTTGCCAAGGGAGGAAATTATCCAGTGACACTGACCTTGTCAAAGTTCAACAAGATTCCATATAGCCTACTCAAGTAACTAGGGAAAACATAATGTTGATCTTGTTGTATATATTTTATGTTTGATAGATCTTGCTTGTGTTTTAGTATTATGGTATTAATTTGACCATTGGAAAAGTTTGAGCTCTCCTATGCTTACTTGCTCACCGAAGATCATCTTTGTAAGTAGAAAGAGCAATATATAGTCATTCTTTCATTGAGTTATGTCATAAATAATTTGAAGAATCAGGTCAAATGAACTTGATTGTTGTTTGAGATATGAAATCCTACAGAATTACTTAGTTATTTCTGATCTACATTTTGTTTATCAACTCATCATGATGTCATTATCTGCAAGTCACGATTCCTTATTTAATATCAAATTCATGGAACTACTAGGCGGAGTCATCAAAGCAATCAAACAAAAATAGGAAAAAAAATGGACAGAAAGCAAAGAGTAAAGATTAAGCACCAGCGTGACCCTTCCAACAGCGCTCTTACTCCCCTCGATGCTCACGCCGACCATCTCACAGTCCATAGCCAGTGCATCCGTCAGGCTGTAATTCGAGGAAGCGGACGTAACAAACAATTCCGAGAGCAAGAGCAAAAGACACCATGTTTCTTCGAACAGCGACAGGAGGAACAAAACCTGCAGTCAGTGGAGGTCGGAGAGAGAAAAGCGGATGGAGATGCCTCCAGCGCGGGCTCTGCTCTCTCCTTGCGTTTTCCCAACACGGATGGCGCTAGGGTTCTGGCGCCGGGGTCGGCGGAATGGGAGGGTTTAGGGGGACGGCGGGACTTGAGCTTCTGCTGAAGCTGCGCCCAGTTGGGGTTGAGGGGCGAGGGCTTGGGGTTCGCCGTCTCGGTCGATGCGCCGCCGCCGCCCATCCGATGTTTCTACCGTTATCGGACCGTTCGGTCGTCTCTCGCACCTCGGAGTGAGAACAGGTATGGATGTAACGTATTTACCCTCCTAAACCTAAACCTCAAAGTCGGCATACTCTGCATCACAACGTCGTCGGGCTGTTAAATATAGATTGGCCAAACGATTATTTATTTCATCATTCACATAAGTATTATATTAATCGTTTATTTTATTTTATTTTGAATTTATTTATTTTAATTTTCTATTTTGTATATTCTCGAGTTGTTCGTACCGATTATTATGATAGAGTAGGCCCAAAACTAGTTGGTCCGGCCCAGTTTAGCTAACAAGAGCCCCAAAACCAACTCGTCCGGTTCAATGGTCGCCCAGTTCGTTAGGGTTCAGTGGATCTCTATAAATAAGCCTTTTCTTTCGTTGATGAAGCTATTCAGCCGCCGGCGCTTCGACATGGTAGCTTTTAGGGTGAGTCTTCGAATCCTCTGTTCGGCATACATTTCTCTTCGATCCGAGTCTCTTTATGCTTGATTCTCATCTTTTCCTCCTCGTCGATGCCTGTTACGTTCTTGGCGTTTCGAGTGTCGTGGATCTGATAATTGGGTGGGATTCTTTGTTTGATCGTCTATTTGATGGTTGTTTGCAGTTCCATCAGTATCAAGTGGTCGGGAGGGCGCTCCCTACGGCCGCCGATGAGCACCCGAAGATCTACCGGATGAAACTGTGGGCAACGAATGAGGTCCGCGCCAAATCCAAGTTTTGGTGGGACACGAAGTTTATACCTGCTGTAGATCCAAACCTTTTTTGATTTATCGAGCAGCATTTTTCTCATATTGTAGCTACTTCCATGTAATGTAGGTACTTCTTGAGGAAGCTTAAGAAGGTTAAGAAAAGCAATGGACAAGTGCTGGCAATCAACGAGGTTTATTTCTTTTGCCTTTTCTCAGTTCTTTCCTTGAATGTATAGTGCTCCTTATATTGATGCTGATTTTGTATGAGATTTTGTCCTTTGTGTGAAATCTGCTCCTTTTCTACTATTGGGGGTATGGCGAGATGAAATATTTACTTCATCATTGTTATGCGAGAATCAGTGAGTAGAGAACCAAAATGCCTTACAAGGTAGTAAAGATTTATCAGAGGATATAAGTACATAAATACTTCTCTCTTGGAGATCAGTCTATTCCCTTGGATGCAGAGGGCTTTGGAGAGAGCAAAAGATCTTTAACAGTCGGTTATGTGGGTACTGGTCTTTTCTACCCTTCAGTCAGTATAGTTGATACTAGAATTTGTCTGCTTTGAGATATTAGTGATTCTTTGTTTATTTGAACGTTTGGCATGAGTACAGATGCATCTGTATTTTGTATATTTAGATAAGGAAGATACCGCATTGCCAGTTTGTTCGTGTTGCTATTGTATTTGTTATCTAGATTTAAAAGCTTGAAAGCATAAGCTAAACCCAAATTTGTTACATTTAATATGACATGTTGCCTTGTCAAGTGGCTCCTTGTCTCATGTGTCCTACCTTACTAATAAGCAAATTTGTTAATTACTGGAAATTTGCATGCTATATTAAGCTATTAGGTCAAATCCTTGTTGTTCGCCATTTATCTGCTTGTATAAGCCTTAGTAAATATCTTGATTATAGGGTTTTTGAGCAAGAAATTTAGTTTGGTGACTTTATATGTTGCTTGTCTTTCAGTGTTGGCTAATTATTTAATCATTATTGTTTCCTACTCTTTACTGGTGTACCTATGCAAATTCAGATCTTTGAACGTAAACCCACCAAGATCAAGAATTATGGCATCTGGTTACGATACCAGAGCAGAACAGGCTATCACAACATGTACAAGGAATACCGTGATACTACTCTCAATGGTGCTGTTGAGCAGATGTATAATGAGATGGCCTCTCGTCATCGAGTAAGGCATCACTGTATTCAAATAATTAAAACAGCGACAATTCCGTCTAAGCTTTGCAAGAGGGAGAGTACTAAGCAGTTCCATGACTCAAAAATCAAGTTTCCTCTGGTGTTTAAGAAGGTTAGGCCTCCAACCAGGAAGTTGAAAACCACATATAAGGCATCGAGGCCAAACTTATTTATGTAGCTTCATTCAGCATTCGGCATCGAGGCCACATACAATTCAGTGTTGCATTTAATGGTGCTTTTCATAGCCACTCACTGAACTGTTTGAGATTGCTACATGCGCTTTTTGATATGTTTTACATAAACTGAATTTGATGGATGGTGTATTAGTTTTAGTAAATGGATGATTGAAAAAGTTGAGGTTATGAGCACAAGGATGTAGACTAAACTTTGAATGAGAAACATGTTTGATAAAGTGGTACTGCAAAGTGCATATTTGTATTATGATGTTTGCTGAGCAAACAGAGTAGCTGATCATTTGGTGGTTTAGTGAGGTGTTCTTCAATAACACATTTGTCTTTGTTTTTACATTGAGCACTTCCCAAGAACATCTGCTCTGTTTGATCTTTTATATTGTGTGACACAAGCTCCTTCCATTGAGATTTTCCTGAATTATTGTTTTTATCCTGGATTGCAAATCAACATATGTATCTTTCTGTGAAGTTTGAACTGATTTATTATTATTTAATTAAAATCTATAGTTAGGCTGAACTGTTTGCATGGTACTCTGGTAGCCCCTGCTCTGGGAATTACTTTGAGCTTTTTCTAGCATACTAATGTATGATTATATGATGGTTTCGAGAACAACTGCTCGAAATTTAACATTGTGAATGCTGTCAAACTGTTTGTTGTCTTCCCTTTATCTGTGCTGTAAATATCTTATACTTTTGTATTTTTTTTTCCTTCTGTTTGGTTGGTTTAGAACACCTATTTTAATTGTATTTTTATTCATTAACTATAATTTTGTGCTTCAATATTTGGGTTTGCATTACTACTATTGGAAACTTCATATTTTAGAATTCAGTTTGCTAGTTTTATCTTGGAAACTTCATATTTTAGAATTCAGTTTGCTAGTTTTATCTTGCAAATTTAACTGACTGATTTCCAGTTATGGCCAAACCACATCGCTTGCATTTAATGAATATAATCGTAAAGAAACTACTGATTCAGTTTTGTAGGGCAACTTTGCCGAGGTTACCAAGACTTGTTTGGTTTCCTTTTTTTCCCTGTTGCCTAAATCTATTGGCATTATGCTGTTTGCATTAAGTTCCATTTACCTTCTCTTGTGGTTAATGGCAAATGCACGTGCCAACATCTAATTATCAATTTAATGTGCTTGTTACTTGATAAATGCCTTTTCTATGCTGTTGTCAGTCGCCACTGTTTTGTTTTACCAGCAAATCAATTTTGATCTGTTTCATAACGTTGTATGAGGATGTGGATTTTTGAGACTGAAGTCCATTATCTTTGGCCTGGACGTGCCTTTTTAGTATGAATTCTTTTGTACCTCGATATGGTCATATAGGAATTTGGTCTTCATTGTTCTTCCATTGGATTGTTTCCTTGTTATTGGTTTGCTTCCTTGTGGTACCTTTCTTGGAGTCCAGTTCTTACAGGGTTTCTGGTTTTCTTTTCATGTTTTATTGTTGCCTTCTCGTCTTCAACAGCATGTCGAATAATAATAATAATGTTTTATTGATCAAAGAATACATGCATATCGAGTCTTCAGTCTCTCAGGTATGCATATCTGCTTCTCGATGGCCATCTCTGCCCTCTGGCTCTACGGAGCCCTCGGCACACTTAAGAGTCGATTCAATCGTGGTGGCCAACAAACTATTTTGGCTGAACTCGGATTAGATAATTTCTCTTCATCGACTACCTGGAAATAGATGCCGGTGTTCTTCCCTACTCAACATTTGTTCACCTAGACCTTGAGCTTGCGGCTGTTGAAGCTGCAAATACTCAAGAATAAGGTCACTGTTGAAGAGCCTTGATGCTTGCTTAATCTCATAGCTCAATCCTTGATAGCCTGCGGCGAGATAGCAACTTCCGAAGAAACCATGATCTTTGTTCGTAGCTAACAAATAATTAGTGAAATCTGCCTGGCATACTTGTGAGCTTTATAACTTCCATTTTCTCTAGATTGTGCAAACATGAGATCTCCCGCTGTTACAGCCACTCGTGTCTCATTGTATGTTTCTAAAAAGAAATTATCACATGAACTATAATTGTTATTCTAATCCTGTCGATTTATTAGACTGAGGTATCATTAATTTTTTTTTTTACGAATGATGATTGAGATATCTCACGTGGGTTGCAACGGAAAGAAGTATCCCTAAGATGGAAGCGTAAGCTTTCTTCGAGAAATCTATATAATGATTAAGTAGATCGAGAGGGTTTTCTGACCCAACCTTTTTAACCTAATGTCTCAGACAAAAATAGTGTATATATATATATATATATATATATATATATATATATATATATATATATTGATCTTGATTATTGTGTTAGAAATAATTTTTTGTATGAGATAAGGAGAGAATATTCTATGAAACATTTTTTTTAGGGGAAGCCGAAAACCTAAATAGAGAGAGAATAACTTATAACCGTGCTACATGTCAAATAACGGGTGATCCCCGGTATTTCCCCGATCACTATGTAAGATTTCTACCTCGTGGCATCCCACTGTCATCTAGCACATCATCATGGATTAAACTTGCAGTATGAATCATCTCATTTATCTCTGCTAAACGTCGGTGTTCTACAGTCAATTCCCTGTTTTAAGCATTAAATGAATAAATCTTCCATGGTGTTCCAACCATAGATTACTGCAGAAGGCAAATGAGATGACTTGACACCAAATATTTGAGCAGTGGCCCTTGACACCAGGAAAACTAAAGCTGGTGGCAGCCTCTTTCCACCAGCACCAAAAATTTGCTCTGCTGCTGATACAAGAGCTGGATTTTCTGCACCAACGATCTTTACCAAAGGTCAAGTTGAATACTTGATATGTGCATTAATTAAGTTAAACAAAGATGCAACTGCATCATCTTCCGCTAAAGAACTGTTTGCAGAACTTGTAGACCTGACAATATGCGACTGCAAGAAAACCTAGAACTCGTTTGATTTCGGCCGGCCCATAGGAGCACTTAGACCGGCCCAATGGGCTGTTTACGTTTTGCGGGTGGCCATCCGACCGTTGGATTAAGATCAAACCGTTACCAACGGACGCTGAATCCGAAACCATCAACGGATAATCCCGATCGCTAAAGCGATGCCTTTATAAGGCCGTGAATAGGGAACCTAAACAAGCAACCTTGTGTTGTCTTTGTTCGGCTCACCATCGCGGACCGCATCGGAAACCCTAGAGTGTAGATGGGCTTCGACGTGGGGAATGTCCCCTTCAACCCTGACGGCTGGGGTCCGCCGGAGACGCCCGCCGGGCCTCTCCTCGTCAAGCAGGACGGCGCCGCCCACCCGGCTAACATACCCTTCGCCCCTTTCTCACGCTCCGAGAAGCTCGGCCGCGTTGCCGACTGGAGCCGTAACCCCAACTTTAGCGCGAACGCCTCCCGATCTGCCGGTGGCACCCGCGACGCCGTCTTCGACTTCGCGCTCGATGAGTCGTCCGCCCTTTCCGGCGCCGCCGCAGATGACTCCTCCTTCCGCCTCGTAGACGGCAAGCCTCCTCCTCGCCCCAAGTTCGGCCCCCGCTGGCGCTTCCAGCAGCGCCCACAGCTGCCGCAGCGTCGCGACGAGGAGGTCGAGGCCAAGAAGCGCGAGGCCGAGAAGGAGCGCGCCCGCCGCGACCGTCTCTACAATATGCACCGCCGCTCCGCGTATGCCGGCGGTCCCGGCTTTGCCGGCTCTCGTCGCGACACCCCCAACCAAAAGTCCTCCGTCGATATCCAGCCGGAATGGACCATGCTCGACCAGATCCCCTTCTCCACCTTCTCCAAGCTTTCCTTCGCTGTTCCAGATCCGCCGGAGGACCTCCTCATCTGTGGCGCGCTCGAATTCTACGACCGCAACTTCGATCGCGTTAACCCCAAGAACGAGCGCCGTCTGGAGCGCTTCAAGTCCCGCAACTTCTTCAAGATCACCACCACCGACGACCCGGTCATCCGCCGCCTCGCCGCCGACGACAAGGCCACCGTTTTCGCCACCGACGCCATCCTCTCTGCCCTCATGTGCGCCCCGCGTTCCGTGTCCTCTTGGGACATTGTCATCCAGCGGGTTGGCAACAAGCTTTTCTTTGACAAGCGCGACGGGTCTCAACTCGACCTCCTCTCCGTCAACGAGACCTCGCAGGATCCGCTACCCGAGGCCAAGGAGGACATCAACTCGGCGTACTCCCTCGCCATGGAGGCCACTTACATCAACCAGAACTTCTCCCAGCAGGTCCTTGTACGTGATGGCAACAAGGTTACCTTTGATGAGCCCAACCCGTTTGCTTCTGAAGGCGAGGAGGTCGCCTCCGTTGCCTACCGATACCGCCGTTGGAAGCTGGACGAGAACACTCATCTCGTTGCAAGATGTGAGGTGCACAGTGTGACTGAGGTCAAGGGACAGCAAACCTTCATGACCCTTAACGCCCTCAACGAGTTCGATCCAAAATATTCTGGGGTAGACTGGAGGCAGAAACTTGAGACGCAGAGGGGAGCAGTTCTTGCTACCGAACTCAAAAACAACGCCAACAAGCTGGCCAAGTGGACAGCTCAAGCCCTCCTTGCGGGCGCTGATTTGATGAAACTGGGCTATGTCTCCAGAGTCCATCCCCGGGATCACTTCAACCATGTTATTTTGAGTGTCATTGGCTACAAGCTGAAAGATTTTGCTGCTCAGATCAACCTTAATACCTCTAACATGTGGGGGATTGTGAAATCGATCGTTGACCTTTGCATGAAGCTTAACGAGGGAAAATATGTGCTTGTGAAGGATCCAGCAAAGCCTCAGGTAAGGATATATGAGGTGCCGCCGGATGCATTTGAGAATGAATATGTGGAGGAGCCACTGCCAGAGGAGGAGCAGGTGCAGCCACCTGCGGAGAAAGATGCCACAGCAAATGCTGTGGATGAAGTAGAGGAAGCAGAGGCCAATGCTGCAGCTGGAGCAGCAGAGGGTGAGAAGGATACTGATGCTTCTGTGGTCTGAAGGGTACTTGCATTCTTCAGCTATATTTTTCATCTTCGTCATAAATAACAATTAGATCATGAGGACTATGTTGTTCTCTATCTTCAAAATTTGAACTTGTGAGATTTTTTCTTTTTTGCATGCTTGATTAGTAGGCTGAAAGGTTTAAGAAGTGTTGTTGTTTACATTATGGATAATTTTTGGCCAGAATGCTTGTTTGTTCTATCGTTGACTGAACATTTGCTGTTATATCAAGCTTATTTTCAATAATTCGATATACAAACGGATGTCTGCTGTCATTGCTTGTGGCATGTATTTGTTGGTTCTTGTACACATTGCTATTCTAAAACTGATAAGTTTGGATTAACTTTGAGTCAGCCTGATTATTGGTACATTTATGGTCTGATTACTTTTCTTCTCACACATCTCCCACATGATGCATCTTTTTTTTTAACTTCATGAAGATGATGTGTAAATCACAATGAAATATATGATTTGTGAGATATGATTTCACTAGTTTAATGTTGTTATTCTAACAATTGTTGGGGAGATCTTCTTGTTATCTTTTTTATTAGAGATCTTGATAACCATATTTGTTTTATTGGGGTGATCATCATGTTCTGTTTAAGGACTTTTGAAGGACTTAAACATTATAGCTGTTCCTTTTGCTGATAAAAGAGTAACGGACAATGTGTTCGGTGTCCTGTTTGAGTTGGGATATAAGTCCCGGATATAATGAATTAACTTCTTGCTATTTTAGTCTCTTAAGGAAGCCAGCTAAATTTGTTTGATCAAACCGTATGCTTTAGGTAAGAAAAATTGTTTGCTTCTTTTTCATTTTCTTTGTAATTTGGAATACCCAGTTAAGGTTATATTAGAAGTTCTTATCTCCATTTTGAAGAAGAGTGTGTACAGCAGATTGCCAATACTTCTCGCTAGATTCCCCCTCGATACAACATATTATTTCATCTCATGGTCTAACCTACCAAACCAAAGCAAATTTAAAAATGCTGTTTGGATTTGTTTTTGACCTTAAGAAAGACAGTTTGGTCTGTGGAAATTCAAAAAAGATGGTTGCAGTTTGGTTTGATTCTGTACCTTTTTGCGGCCAAAGCGAAACCTAGCTATATATGTGTTTTCAGTTTTAGATTTTATTTATAATTTAACCAAAGAAGTTATGTACAAACATAAGTCAAACCTTTATTTTGTTCATCGTCCACAATATCCTCATCTTTTTATGACCCGCAATGATGAGACAATGTTCAATACTGAGTAACACTTGAAATCCTTTGAATAGACAATGTTTACCATATTAGAATATAGTACAAATCACAGTATCATGGTTTAGTTGCCACAACTAAAAAAATATTTGTCTCGGTTTGAGGATTCCACAATCTGAATTTTTCCATTTGTTTGTAAAACAAAGTGGATTTGGCATTTCTATTACCTGGCATTTATTATTTGTTTTTTGTATCTTATTTTTTCTTCTGTTCTTATATGTTTCCTCTCGACATTTGGAGTGGTAAATGGAGAAACTAAGCAGCAGGATATACTTATTGTTAAAATCATTGCTTCGTTATAGACATCACTACATGCAATTAATGACATTATGAACACAACTGGCTTTTTGCATCGAATAAAACTTTCATTTTGCTCCAAGGATCAATAACACATGCACAATTTCTTTATTTGATTAGCTTTAGTGAACTGTAGTTGTTTGAAGAAACTTTGTTGATTTAACCAGCTTTTATGGTTGACCGTGTTAAACATTGTCTGATATATATAGTATGTGATGTTTAAAAGAGCACTATATGGAGTGATGATACTCTCGTTAAGCTGGTTTGTCTGATAATTTACAAGTTCACATCAGAGAAGATTACATGATACTTTTGTCATTTCCTATTCTCCAAGGTGAAGATTGGCGTATTATCTTCTCACTGGTCGTTCCCAAGAAAGAGAGGATATTTCAATGTTATTCACTCTAATACACTGTTCCAGCTATTTTAACTTGTGGAGTAGGTAGTGCTGCTGCAACCCGATTGTTTGCGCTGCTGCTTGCTGTTGGTATAGTGTGCATCATCTGACCTTTGCATCTTTTAGTCTGATACTGTAATGATGCATCATCGATAGGGAATGTGATGATTATGCTCCGATTGCTCTTCAAAGGTTGCTAGTTCTTTGGTACGGTTGCCATTTTTTTTTTCTCTGTTAAAATTCTTCTTCACTTTTTGCTCTACTTGGATGGTACGCTTATGCCTGAATATTTTAATCTCCGTTATAGCTATGAGACAATGCTTGTTTATGTTCACTGGTTTGCTCTATGACTTAGATTGTAAGCACGGTTCGTCGTATTGAACTGTACCATTTGGCACAAATGATACCAACTGATCCGATCCGAAAGGGGATTAGCATGTGGACCGTCCTCTGCCACGTGATATCTATTAATTTATCAAGAGTTCAGATTACTTTATTTCAAACAATCAATTTGATCGTTTGAATTTGCCATGGTCATATTTAACGGCTCGAACAAACAATCAGTCGAGCGATGAGATATCTTCTCAATCATATTTAACGGCTCGCTCGGTCTAGAGATATAACAATAATATGGACAGTAGTGGTTTGATCGATAGCGATGACACCAAAGAGTTGATGGTCTTGTCTACATAATTTTGAGGGTGGTGTGTGGATCGAGGAATAGTATTTTACACATGTCACTCAAGGTTTAGATTATAGAGTTTAACGAGGTATTAGTCAAAAGTTTATACACAAAAAAGGGAGGAGAAAATAATGGATGATTTTGAGCAGATGCAACGTAGCTTACATGACATAGACATAGAGTGAAGCTTATCGTATTCACAACTGTCATATTATGAAGAATCTTACGATCAATAGTAGTATAGCGATCAATCTTATGATACAAAGAAGTAAATTAATGATGAAAATAGAAGGTTTGACATTCTTCATGCTTCGCACTAATATATGTCATAATCGTCCTTGCATCACTTGTCATCTCGAACATGTGATTCACAACGATCAAACTATGATCATCATCACATCAATGCACCAAAGACATATGGTATATTAGTATATTATGTCATGAGATAATTTTTAGGATTGGATCCGATAAATATATCAAACTGATATATAGATATTTAGAATGAAGGATCTCAATTCATCGCTTGTAGAGTCTCATCATTTTTTAATGATAAAATTAGATATATCCATCGATTGATTATTTAAATTATTTAAATATTAAAATTTAAATTATTTTAAAAATAATTTTAAAAATAATTTAATATTAATCGAAAGAAGATCCGGAACATATTATAAAAGTACTCTCGCAAAACTTGAAAATGATGTGTCATTATTTTTTTAATTTAGATTATTTTTATTAAAATCATACTAAATTTATATTTATTTTTAATTTAAAAACTCTGATTCAATTTTTTTATTTTTTTAAAAAAAATGAAGTTATTTTTGATAATTTTATTGTACCATCAGTACATATCAAAATTGGAATACGTCTCGATGTATATCGTATCTATGGATGAAGAACTTGCTGCTTTTTAGCTAAGGAGTTTGCTGCTGACGTGACTTGTTGCATGGGAATGATGTGTGGATTGGATTTCTGTTGGAGTGGTAGTCCATGTGAATGCTTGTGCAATTCCATTCGAAGCTAATTGCATTTACGGAAGTCAAAAAGTGTTTGGGAGAAAAGAGAACGACGGGGACAAATTAGTTGATGTTGTAAGCAGTACTACACTACCAACATACGTATATACCCCACAATTGAGCATGTGGATGATCCAATGGCTCTTCCTAATCAACTTGATACAATACCTATTTTATTAACCCAACACACTGCTTGAATGTTTCGATTGACTTTTTAGATCCGAGTGACGTTTGATGATTTTGTGTATTTGCCCAATGAATTAGTGTCCATTTATTCTAGTTAGTTACCAAAAATTACTATAAGATCCTCTTAGCTACGTTACTTTGTCAAAAATTATTTTAAAATAATCCTTAATTTTTCGAATCCTTCACTATTCTAGTATAAGAAATCATAATATTCCCTAACATATTGATGCTAGAATAAGAATATTTGGATCATACGAAAGGATAATCATACGTAGACCACGACCATGGTTGAAAAAAAATCTCTTTTGAATTTACTCACTCATTCTCAAATTGTTTCTGGAGGATCTTCCGACCTAATCCAAATCCAAAGAGTTCAACAATTAGAGTATACGAACTAAATTATGGTGGAACATATTTCCAAACCTCTAAAATCCACTTAATGAAAGAACATTTGTTGGGTATATACCAACATAATTTTGCAAGAGTCCTAAACGTCAAGTTACTTTAGAACACCAAAGCTCATGTTCGAATATTAAACCCAAATTAGTTTTGAAACCTTGGAATATTGAACCAAATTGGTTTTGAAACCTTTGATATATCGGACAATCAAAATCTATCATCGTAATAGATGATAATTATAGCATAAAGAAGCATCTATTTGTGCACTACAAAATTATGTCACAATGGTAACCTTTCGTACAAATACAAAACCACCCTCGTTCTTTATTTGTGGAATCTGAAAATGATCTCAAACTTCTTTTCTCATACAGGAAGAAGGTAGCTGTCGAGAGACAAGGTCGACGGAATCGGCAACTTGAAATCACTGATCGTTAACATTGTCATCCTAGGTATCCTCTGAAGTAGCACTTCCTCCCTCTACAGGTTGAAAAAGAAAGAGATGACATTAACTGGTTTCTGAAGAACAGAAGCCAAACAACTGACCGTACCTTTGCTATCAGAGTGTGCATAGGCTGTGCGACGAGAATGTACTTGCAGATGTGGTGTGGGCTAAAAAAATAAAAGAAAAGACACAAAATCAATTATGAAGGAACTTTTTTGACTGTATGCACACTGTAAACACATTACAAACAAAAGCAGGTTTGCATGGCACTTGCGAAGATAAAGTGGACAAGGAGAGGAAGGCATACAAATGTGGGAGCAGATAACAGAATGGTGTGAGACTACACAGGGACAAGGAGAGGAAGGCATACCTGCAACTTTGGTCGGAGTGCCTCAAGGGATTCTTTGGGCTTATGAGCAAGTTCCCCCTGCTGTAATTTCACAATCTAGTCGAACCAGAGGAAGTGGCCTCATAGCGTCTTAGCTCGAAATAGTTTTGTATGAGCTGATAATGATACCTTCCCTAAAGCCCAGCCTGCTGAATCAAAGTAAGCCAGTTCATGGTCCTACCGTAGTATTTGTTTCCACTTTTACAATGTTCAGCACGCTTAAGAAAGAATATTTATAACAGCAATGAAACTTGCAACAGAAATGGTTCTGATTACCTCGGATATGACTGGTGGTCTTTTTGGGTAAAATTCCTCCATCTTTTTTCTTGACTGCTTCCTCCTGCAACAAGTTAATTATACATAATCACGAGCTGATAAATCTTCGTCAAGACATTCTTAAAAGCTGTGCATATATAATTTGAATACCATTAGCGAGTGCTTAAAATGGAAGGAAGGAATAAATAAAAGGTGCAAGTTGTCTTTGTTGAGACATATGGAGGTTTCAAGTTCGAATCCACGTGTGAACGTCACGTACATCATTTAACGTAATAGAAATTTATAAAATAAAAGTATAAGTTTAAATATCACCTCCTGCTGAGATGATGGCACGGCAGTCTCCGCATTTTGGTTCATATGTCTATCGACATCCATGTCCGACATGATGAGCTCTGATGAATCTTAAGAAGCTGCAACAGAATAGGCAGGCAAAATAAATTGTGATGATGACAATAGCTAGAAACGATGACTTGAAGACTCACAGGATAATTTAGTAAAAATAAGACAAAATCAGTAGAAAGGAGAATAACAGGGAAAAGATTACCAGAACCACGTCGCGGACAAAAGTTAATGCATCAGGAGGAATTAAAAAATAACATGCATAATATATATAGCCAATCAAATTGTCTTTCAGATAAATGTCATTTAGTAGTAATTATAAGTAGAATCCATGGATAGCAAGAATATCTGACACCAAGTATTACTCTCATACACTTGTTCATTGGCTTAACTTTATAAATCACATTCTTCTCAACATGACAACAAATTGAACAAATGTCAAAAATTTGTCACGTCATCAAGGAATGCAAATTCGACATGGGATTCTTTGCATGGGGAAGTCACAGCTCTTACCAACCGTTAACTTAAACCAATGATCCAAAATACTTAATCACAAGTTTAAGGTAGTAGGCTGATGAAGCATTAGATATTATTATATTTATTTTTTCACTTTCGATGTGAGACTAAATCAAGATATCACACTCACTGATTCCAAAGACAAAGTAAAAATTAAATGTGGGGATCATCCATAGAAAAAAGAAACAAAAGAAAAGACAACCACATAGTGAGGCTAAATCAAGACATCACATTCATTGATTCCAAAGGAAAGGTAAGAATAAAATGTAGGGATCATCTATAGAAAGAACAAACAAAAGAAAGGACAACTACAATGAACTATAAGCTCTTAGCTACCAACTCAATGCGCTTCACAAGTAACATCAATATTTGCATGAATATGCAAGTTTCATTGAAGTGACCTCATAAGAGTACTTATCCAATACACATGGGACTAATTAATTAAAAGGCTGCTCAAAATGCTTAAGCAACATTAATGATGATAGACTCATTAATATTGGATGCGATCACTGTTATCCTCTCACTTCTAATGTGAGACAAAATTAAGCTGTCACACTCATTGAATTAAAAGGCATGCCTATGAATGAATAAAGCATATACATTGCATATGTAGGAAAAAAGATATAAACTAACATGGCTATATAATAATAGTAATACATCTAGCCTTATAAATCATTCTATTTCTTGAGTAATACATAAAAACACTCCAATAATAAGTGCGTCAAGAAAGTTCATCGCGATGTCCACGAATCACCGTCATGGCTATAGCATTCAGCATTTCAGGGACCAGAATCCCCAAACCTCTAAATCAGTGCGAACTTCGACAGAATGGATGGAAACCTTAAATCAAATCGTACAAATTCACATCCAAATCCATCGAAACAAGATCTCTTTCTTGAGTTTGAACACGAAATCAATCTAATAATGGGCGATGCCGATAAAAAAGAAGCCAGCGTCGGATCGATTAGGGCTGACAAAACCCAGGTTCCTCTTTCGAAACAAATCACGAGAAAAAAGGAAAAACGAGATCCGATGACCAAATCAAATAAATAAGCTCGGGATTTACCCCTGCGGAGAAGGATATAAAAAATGTCTTCCTTCTCTTGCATTGTTCTTCTTCTTCTTCGTCTTCTGCTTGATCTCAGCTACCACGAGAACGAGGGAGAGAGAAGGGGAATACGAATGACGGCGGATGACGCGTATCTGATCGAGTCCGCTAGGATAGCGGCCCTCCTATCAGGAGCCGGACGGCCCCACGCGGCGACGGCCTCCGCCTCTGAGCCAGCATGAGGAGACGCCCATCCCATCAACCACCGCCTCTGCTTCTGCTGGGGCACACGTCATGCGTTGAGACCGGCTTTTGTTTGATCCGCTGCTTTCATCCGCATCTGAATTCTCTGTTAGAATAATAAATCATTCGATTTGTACAAGAGAGGAAGGAATGAGTTCTAATCTTGAGTCAAATCAACGGCGGAGATTAGTTGTCCTGGAAATCCTAATGGATCGGTGAATATTGGGTCTTTAAGGGAAGCCAAAGACGCGAGTTCGTGACACGTGTTGGAAGAAGCATGCGTGCAGGACCTGATGCTGTTGCGCCACCGGCCACGTTAATGGCTTCGGCGATAGCGCCGGGCTGCACCAACGCGCACACACGGAAGTGTTTTGGATCCGAGGGGCTGTGGAAGTGATAACATGAAGCACTTCGGCGGTGGTCGGAAGGAAGGGAGAGGCCATGACTCCAGGATCAAGAGGAGACGACGACAGCGATCGAAAAGTAGACTCCGGCTCTGCGCTGCAGTCCTTTTTCGATCACATTCCTATCACTGCCATCCCTGGTATTCGTGCTTCCGTGCCAGGTGCGCTTGCATGCCCTTCGTCTTCCTTGCATCCTTCACATGTTTAATGGAAACACTAGTATTTGAAGAAGAGGGAAGATGACAGTATCTAAGAATCCGTGTCTTAATCCGAGCAAAATGGCTGATGCTATTGATCCGGTTTCTGCTTTCTTTCTAAAGCTTTGTTTGACGAATAGGTTGGAGGAATCACCAGTGTGGTATGTTAATGTTATCACAGTTTTGGAGGTAAAATTTGACGACTGCGTGGCGCATGCAATCCGGTTGCTGTATGAGAACAATGTATCCGGCGCAGCGATCATTGATCCTGCAGATTCTGCGTCCAAGAAGTCTATGGATCGAGTTCTCGAGTATGGTTTTATGGTCGCTTGAGGTGAGTGATCGTAGTGTCATTTTGAGCCTCTAAATCACAGAGGAAGAAGAACATATTAGGTTCCTTTCGTATACATGCGTATGTTACCAGGAAATTGACAAAGCGAGAGCTGCATCAAAGGAAGGCAACCATGGGTTCTTTGATATGCTAGAGAAGAACTCTCAGATCGGACAGACTAAGGTATTCTTTTGTTCTCTAAAGGAATGAAAATCAAAGCATTCTCTTGTACAAATCTTGACAGTCAATTGTCTTCAATAAATATGTGTATATTTGTTTGAACGAGCATCAAATGTGCAGCGTGTGTACCTAAAAACTATTTCATGCAGATCATAGAGCTGACCAAGTCATTCTTATGGGAACCCTTCTTCCCTGCCCATGAGGATGACACACTCTTTCATGTGCTGCTGCTTTTCACAAAGCATCACAAGTTAAATGTCATACCAGTCATCGAGTCATCCAACTCTAGCATAGTTGGGTTTATTACTCAGGTAATCAATCGTATGTGAGTCACTACACTTGTTGAGTATATGTTTCAGATATCAGCGTTCTGAAAATAAGATGTATCCATTGTTTTCTAGCATGCAGTGATTCAGTTGCTTCTTCAGTCGAGTGGACTCGAATGGTTTGATGAGATTGCAGAGAAATCCCTCTCAGAATACGGGTAGTCAACACAATGCTACCATAACAATGTACCATAACAATGTTGCTGTCGTAGGTTGATGAATGCTGCTGGAGTCGTTTCGGTCTTCTCGGATCGAAGTTTAGCAGATGCCTTGCACGTACTGTGGGATAAGCAACTTGATGGAGTGCCGGTGGTGGATCGAAGGTCTGGAACGCTGCTCGGATGTGTGAGGCGATCGGATATTTATCTCCTTTTGGAGGACGATTCCTTGTTCATCCACAGGAAGTAAGTTGATGATCTCCCCTGAGACAAAATAGTTGTTCACTGCTCAGAAGAAGAAAGCTGGTAATTAAAGTTCAGGACTCTTGCAGGACGTTTGCAGTCGAAGAATTCATTAAGGTTCGATATGCTGCGAGTGATCAGAGCAGAAATCGATACACAGAAACGGAGGCTCCCCCAGCTGGTCTTCTAAGGATGAAGAACGCGAGGTTTCTTCGGTTGAGCAACCCAGCAGTACTCCGGAAGTCCGACAGCCTCAAGAAAACCATGGAGATCATGGCCGCTTCGATGAGGGAGAGCGGCTTTTTGGTCGGCGATGCTGGGCGACTCGAGGGCATGGTGACGCTCAGGGACGTCATCCTGCCGTTTTCTCCGCCATCGATGGATGCGAGAGTCGACGGAGGCGGCTTCTTCACGTCGGTGCTAAATCAGGTTGGCTGCCACGTGAACGACGGAGTGATGATTCGGAACCGGTGAAAGCGTGCACCAGCAATATTTGTCAGGGTCTCTTCATTCTTTACTGCTGAAGCTGCAATAACATCCGTTCGCGAAATTGGATTGCAACCACTGGCAAATCCACGGATTTGCAAGCCGGAAATCTCATGTAAAGCAGCTGGAAAGCCTTTCTTTCACTGTCTAAAATATATAAAAGGAAGCATTATGGTGGTAACAAAAGCTAATAATCTTACGTTAATAAATGCATTATCAGGAATAAAATGATTATTCATATGTTTATTCTTTTGATTTTTCTGTTCAATGTGATCATGTCAGCAAAGAACAGCCTGGTAATGGAAGAACTTTTAAGTCTCTCTGGTGTAAAGCCCGAGAGCAGCGGCATATCTTTGACCCCGGGAAAGCCTCTTTCCCGCGAGATTCCCTCAAAAAGGTCGTCTGATCGACCGCTGGTCTTTGCGGGGCTTGAGGATGAATTCTACTTCAGCAGACAACAGGAATTCCTTTCACGGCCGGAGCTTCGTGTGGCTCCATAAACTAATCATCCCCGCGCTTAATCTTCCACCCTCCTGAGGTGATGCAGCAGCTTCGCCTGGCTGGCTTTCTCCCCTGCCTGTGAATCCTGGAATCTGGTGATGTGAACGTTTTCCGCTGAGATCGATACCAAGATTGCCATGGAAGCAGTCAACTTGCAAACCAAGCAGCACCATAGCTGAAATCCATGCCGACCAACCTGTGATCGTGGAAAGGGAAGGAATCCAGTCATTACTTTCTGGAGGTGGGCATCATAGAAAATAGTGATATTATTCTTATTATCAGCAGGAATCAGTATCTCCCGGACCACTTTCTGGAAGTATGGGTTCCTGCATGGGGGGGACCTGTCGGTTTCATGGATCTTAATCTTCCACAGTAAAGAACTGAAGAACCAATGCAGGGTTGGGTAGAGGTTAAGATCCTGGTGGAGTGGAGTCCTGTTACGGTCACAAGATGCGACTGTGAGAGTTGACGAATGGTGGGCTTGACCTCTCCACTCCGGAGTCACAGGAGACTTGCAGATTTGTTTCCTTTATTTTGATGTCCCAAGTGGGTTCATGCTTTTGCAAATGGCAGAAAGCCTTTGGAATCTCTGATAGTTCCTCTCCCTTTGGCTCTACTGCACCCTCCAGAGCTACCCTGCTGAATCTGTAACAGTATCACACATGGATCAACTTGCAGAGGGAAAGCATCAAACATCATCCTAATTCCCCAAGATTGAGGTTCTCCGACGCAACTTGCTCTAAAGCAAACGAAGGAATCACCAGACTGGTGATATTGTTGTCACATCTGTTACCCTCACGAACAAAGTTTCTCTCTTATGCTTTTGGCTCGCAGCTTTACGTGCTCTGGAGTCGATGTGTTCTTGCGGGTAGAAGAACGAATATCCACTGAGATGTTTCAGCATATGGCATGGGATAAGAAAAAGAAGATTTGTGTGGAGGAAGGCTCAGATAAAGATTTGTAAATAACTCCATGGCTTTACGAGAACGGTGTGATTCTCCCACCCATCAAATCACTGCCTTATTCTCTTCCCCAATCCAGTGATCGCCTGTTCTGCCTTGATTTCCTACCCCATGGAAATATCATTCACAACTGTGCACACCCCACCGCAGCACAGCTTATAAAGATCAGACCACGACGACTTCCTCTCCGTAGCAGCACACAGTTTTCAGAAGGCGACAAGTGATCCATTAGCATTAGAGCCGACTTCTATTGTTCTGTTTAGAGATGGCGTCCTGTTCGTTGAGCTCCGCCTGGACGCCGAAGCAGAACAAGGTGTTCGAGATGGCCCTGGTGGAGTACGACAAGGACACGCCCGACCGCTGGCACAAGGTGGCGCGCGCCGTCGGCGGGAAGTCCGAGCAGGAAGTGAAGCGGCACTACCAGCTGCTCGTGGAGGACCTCCTTCGCATCGAGACGGGACAAATGCCTCGCGCCAATTACCACTCGGCCGGCAACAGGGGTACTCTTCCTTCTCACTTACCCTTCCCTTCTCCTGCGTTCTCCTAAGGTTGCATTCACTTTTAGGAAATGTTGATATCATGGGTTGCCTTTTGGCAAACTTTAGTATGCCTTTTGGCATCTCAGTAACACGTTTCACTCCCATCCAGTGTTGCTATCCTTTTGACAATAAGACCTCTAATCTGCTCGTGAAAGCTTCATGAACTTAGTTCTCTAGAATGGAATTTGGTAGCTATCATCAAGCAAATTCGAACTGTATCATCTAAAAATTCTTCCCCTTTTTTGGCAGGCTGAAGTGTCAACCGGAGTGAAGTATAAAGAATTCATTACCTATGCATGGAATATTACAGGCAGCAGTCTACCGTATATCATCAGCCAGAAGAACCAGACAGAAATATCAGACATCACTGAGCTCAAAAGACTTCTGTTTCTCTTCCTGTGAATCTGTGTTGTACATATATCGCAGGCAGACGTAAAGATGCCTTGTTTACTGTACTTAAACTTAAGCTCAATATAATTCTCTTTAGCAACCACTGCAACTCTCTGCTACTTCAGCTCTAATCACAAACAAAACCTTATCAAAAGAAGGTCGTAAGTTTATGGTCATTACTCCCCAAAAAGAATATAAACAGAGTTTATAAGTCCCCATATGCGATATGGAATATGAGCAGCCGAAGAAATAACATGATTAAGCAGATAAGTGCCATCTAAACACCTTCTCGGAAGGAAGAAGACTAATATATGATGTTGGTTCCCCTGTTAAAATCGAATTTAATCTTTATAGCTACAATTGAGATGATTACCATATGATATTAAGATCACAAAAACTCCAGATTTGGGTTTTGGTGAGATATCGATGGAGATATATTATGAAACTGTCCCACATGTCTAAATAAATAGATTTTAAGCTGTCGTATCAGAATGATGCTTAATTTCCACTTTGACTCATTCATGGAATAGCAATAATAAACATAACAAAGATAGAGGAGTCCAAATTCACCAAACAGTAGGATTAAAATATATTTGACAGTGATGTAATTAATATATCTCAATCAGGAGGAGGAACAGTAAGAATAAATATAACGAATTTGTAGCAATTATTGTCCTTGCCCACTGGCAAACAGCATCTCTTGTCAACTTGAACCCAGTGGCGACTTTGTCTCTCATTGTTAATGGAAAGCTGCTGCCAATGATGGGAACGTTAAGACAGACTTGGTAGTCGAGTTTCAGCAGTCGATCGAGGGTACAATACTCATGCATCCTTGGAACTCTTCCCGTTGTCCCTTCTCCGATTTACAGAATTCTCTGCAAATTTAGCCACAGTCATGGAATTTCTTTTGCAGATCAAGTGGGCAAAAGGAAGCTCAACTCAACAGGTTCCCAATAGGTGAGGGTTCTCCATGCCCCAACCAACTTGCTGCTATCTTTCCCTGCGACGATTCCATGAAAGCTGAGTCGTGTTGTATATGGACCGCAGCTTTAGGTAAAGATGGCTCCTCTCTTGCTCTTATCATTCTCCTGATGTAAACAACTTCTCCAACAAGCCGCAGCTGCTCATTTCCTGCTGCCTTAGGGTTCTTCATCATATTACAGAGCCCATGTTCCATGTCCATATATATGTATATATGGAATCAAATCTGGGAGAGTGATCATAGATGAGGTTCAACTGGCACACGAAGTCGTCAGCATTAGAGGGTGGCTACATGATTTTACAGTTTGGAATATGGATATAGAACCTGTTTTTGTTTGTTTCGGTTGCGTCAATCTGGAATATAACGTTGCTTGTCTCGCATAACGACAATATGTTCTTTCCATTCATCTACAGGGAACTACCACTGTCTGAGACATGAACGTCCAGTATTCTTCAGCATGAGTGGATCCCTTTACGCAGGATCTACTATTCCTGGAGATCTATCTATCTATCTCATGCACGAACTTAAATATTCGCCATCTTTAAGTCTGGGCCTCGTTTGTCATTCTAGATATAAAGTAGGCTGCTCGTGTACTCCAATATTCTTCTCCTTCCTGTGTGTGCTAATGTTTCCCTGTGGAGCCACCGCTCGTTCGATCCACAGGTTTAGCTCATTGGATCCAAGTAACATGGTGCTGCATGGTATCACCATCTGGATCGAATTATTAGGGAACCATCAATAATGATGAATGGCCAAGACACGAACTGCTAAGGTTATATCTCACAACCCACTTGCATGCATCACTTGACGAGAAGACGAGATTGCTGATTTGTTTAACGCAGAACTCAGCCCTTTTGAGTACAGCGAGTACGTGAAATGAAATCAGCTGTTTAAGGGTAGTGATCACAAGTATCGTAAGAAGACGAAAGTTCTGAGGGCATTCTCCAACTTCCCGACATACGCACGTCTTAAAGTTCTTTGGCGTCACTCTCCGGCTCCTTCATTTGGTCCTTTTGCAAATGCTATTCGCCAACTAGCCTCCAATAGCCCAGCACTACCCCACAACCCCCACTTCCTTACCGGTTTATAAGGAGCAGACATGGCAACTGCTACCCCATGCACTCAAGACTTCACTGACGGGTATTGGTCAAGAGTCCCTCGCCGCTATCACAGCAGCAGAGATGGCGTCCAGCTCAAAGAGCTCCTCCCGCAAGCTGGAGCAGTCGTGGACGGAAGAGGAGAACAAGCGGTTCGAGATAGCCATCGCACGCTACGACGACACCCCCGACCGCTGGCAGAATGTGGCCAGGGCCGTCGGCGGGAAGTCGGTGGAGGAAGTGAAGCGCCATTACGAAGAACTCGAGAACGACATCAAGCTCATTGATTCCACCACAGAACCGATCTACAGCTACCCCAACTCCAATAGCTGGCGCCGCAACGGCACCGCCGACAGGAGCAGAGGTGGTTCTTTTCTTCGCTTCGTTCCTCTGTTCTTGTTTGCACCGTAGATTCTCCATGCATGGTTCTTAGCCTATGCCTTCACGAAGAACATGAGCTTGAAAGTTGCTTACCGTCTAGGGAACATATACTCTATAAATATATATACATATATATATACATACTTTTAATTAAAGATAACATGCATGCATATCCCTTCAAATATTAAGATTCTTAACACATATCCTTTGCATTGACATCCATTAAAAGTTGGGTTTGATGTTCTCGTAATCATAAGTTTCAAGGATGAAGAACCATAATGATATAAATGCAAAGAATCACATAATGGGTTTGATAAGCTATCTTTTTGCAGTCAAATGCTATGGCTGACCGAGAAGCTTTAGGGGTCACACTCACCTGCACCGCTTTATTCTTTGAGTTGTTCTTCTTGTCCTGTTGAATATTGTCTTACATATCCAGGCTTAGATTGTATTGCAAGTTGAGGCTTAAATCACATTTTGTGTGGCAGGCTGAGGGTCTCAAATCTTCAGTGTATATATATGGTGGGAAGCATATGTATAAAGAATCACAAGGATGAAGGTAATCAACGATCAGACCGCACTTATCTCCTAATATCTGGCTTTGGTATCAGTCAAAGATGTATCTACGTCCATCTAGGACGATGCTGTATGTATTGCTAGTTTGCCTAATGAAAGTGATTCTGATGTATTCCCATATCTGTTTCTCTACCTTGCTGGTGCTTATTTTACAATCTCATCATATATTAAAATGGATAAATTAATTATTTGTCATAACAATTATATCAATTATATTACTCTCTCATACCTACTTCACAATATATATATATATATAATTATATTATATTATATTATATTATATAGATAAGCCCTGTTGTGTAGCTAGCTGGGAGCAAGCAAGGGCTAAGAAGGGAGGAGGTAGCTGTAGATTCAGGGGTGAGTGTGAAGAAAGGGAGAGATCGTATTAAATATATATATTTTTAAATAATAGTAATAAAATACTATTAGACGAAGATTAAACAAAAAGTAACTATGATCAAAATAGTAAAAAAAATTAATATTGAACTTCTAAAAAAACAACTTAAAAGATCTTAAATTACTCTTAAATTTGAGCCCCGTAGATTTAAATATTTAAACCCGGATGGATTTATATAAATATAGATGTCATCGTATAACAATTTAAATTAAGAAAATCTTATCTATTAACTCTATCTAATCAATTTATTTAAAAAATAATATAAAATATAATAAAATAATTTTTTTTCAAAAGATATATTTTAAATTTTAATCCACCCTCTTATAGTATACTTTTGGAGATAAATTTGATTAGTAGATCTTTAAATAGTTCTTTAAAAAGAGATTTGATAAATATATCTATGATATTATCTTTGTTGTATGACCTCAATAACTTCTTCTTGAAGTATTGTTTTCAGGATAAAATGATGTTTAATTTTAATATGATTGGTTCTTGTATGACAAATTAGATTCATAACTAATTTTAAAGTACTTTGATTATCACACTATAAAATAGTTAGTTTGTTAATTTAATAACAAACATCCTCAATTAAATGTCTTAACCATATATATACTTGGGCTATAAGTGATGAAACCTTGTATTTTGCTTTATTTGTATAAAGAGAGACTAAGAAAAATCATATAAAAAGAAATGAATCTACAATTATCCATATCACATCCCAAATCAACATCTATATAATTATATAATTCAAGATATATATGACGGGATATAAAGAGAAACTAAACTTTTGTATATGAACAAATATTAGCAAGCCATAACACGCAACAGAATTAAATGAAATTACAATCAAATAGAACACTAAGATATACATGAAAAATCTCTCCAATTAAAGGGTAAAAACCATGGGACAAACTAGAGATAATCTACTATAAAAATAATGAATATACAAATCTCAATCTCTTGTCCAAAATCCTAAGAACAATTACAAGAGAATAACTAGAATACAATGATCACGTCACTGTGCACAATATCTAAATTCTCTCCAAGTAATCACAACAAGAATCTATTGTAGATTTGATCTAACCTGAGATGAGAACACGAACAACCTCTCTGCGTTGTCCTTGTTTTCTTCCCTTTCTTACTCTTATTTTTTTTTATCTTTTTCTCATCCTTTTTGAATCAAGATGCTGCTTCAAAGATCTCCTCTCGTTGTTGTCGTTTTCTGCCTCATTATTGTCCTTTTTCTTCCTTAAAAACATAGCCCTCGCACCCTCTAACTTTTGATCTAGGGTTAGGTCAAATGGGGTGGGCTGTGGGCTGATAAAGCTGACCTTAGGCTGAATATATGGGTTGTCAGCCCAACAATATATTCTTTTTATAAAATAATTTTATATTAAAGGTAGAATTCACATATTTTAAAGTTTTCTTTACTGCTTCAAGATGTGATTTTTTTTTAAATTACATAAAGCTACTTACAAAACTAGTTGAAAATATGATATATACTCTTCTAATTACTAAGTAAATGGAACTAAGAGTCTAAAGATATTGAAGGTCAAAAAAACCTTGCAAATATTACAACTTAACTTTATATTTGCATTAAGTAGAGTATAAATCTTCTTACTTTTGTTAATTCTAAATTTTTCGATGATTTTCTTTACATATCTTGTTTGAGAGATAAATATATTTTTTAAATATATTTATCACCTCCAGACCAAGAAAAATATTAAGCTCCCTCGATATTTTCTTTTTGGACCAGAGAGAAAGACCACTATAAAGCTTTGAAATCTTTATTTTTTCATTACCAATAATAATCATATCATCTATATATAGAAGAACAATAATATGTAGGTTTCTTTATTTTTTAATAAATAAGTTAGGATTTGAATAAAAATGATAATCATAGAAATATAAGTACGAAATATTTTTTTCATATTATATTCTGGGAGCTTACCTTAACCCATAGAGGGCCTTCTTGAGCATATAAACATAATTTGGTTTGAAAATAGAAATATAATTTGGTGGTCATTCTATATAAATGTTCTCATCACTGTCACTATATAGGAGGATATTCTTCATGTCAAATTGCTAAAGCTTTCGTCTAAAATTAGTTGTTAAAGTAATCAATAGATGTTATCTTGATCATAGAACTTAAGTTTCCTTATAATCTTCTCTATTTTTTGAAAAAAAATTCTTGCAAAAGGTCTTACCTTATAATGATCTATACTTTCATCTGGCTTATGTTTTATTTTGTAGACTTATTTGCAAGTAATTAGATCTATATTTCTAGGCTTGACACAAGATCTCAAGTTTTATTTTTATGAAGAGTTTTTATTTCTTCACCCATGATATCCTTTCACTCCTGAACACTCTTAGCTTTATCAAAACAAGTAGCCTTAAAATCATTATTAGTTTAGAAAAAAATAATGACATATGCTTATACTATCTCCACCTCTATAACATGATAATTTGATAATTATTATTTTTAATATCTCAATATTAGAATTTTTTCTTCGTGAACATCATTACTCCTCATATTACTTTAATTCACCGTTAGTGATGAAAAAATACTAGTAGTAGATATAGATGAGGAAAAAGATAAGCTAAAACCCATAGGAACAATAGATGAAAAAGGAAACTCAATCATATGTTTTAAACATATATCACTTTTACTATTATGCTTGATATTTTGAAAAGAAACCATTTGCGGAGGATAGGATAATAAAAAGAAACTTATTAAACAAAACATATCAAGATATCACATACTTATGTGTTTATAGATTCATATATTTTTAATCTTTTTTTTCTTTGATCATAGCCAATAAAGATGTGTTTCTTAATCTTAATTTTAAGCTTACTTCTTTTGGAATATAGTATGCGAACATGAAGAACCAAATACTTTAAAATATTTAACATTTAGTTTTTTTTATCAAATATGAGTTTACATGAAGATTTCATATTGATTGGACTAAGTAGAGTTCGATTAATATTATAAGTTGCACATGTCATATCTTCTACCTATAAGGCTTTGGATAAATTTTTTGTATAAAGCTAATTTTTATAAGTCTCTACGAGATTTCAAATTTTTTATTCTATCATATTATTTTATTATAGTGTATTTGGGCATGTGAGTTTTATCTTGATGTCATGCTCTTTGCAAAGGGAGAAGAATTGGTAGTAAGTAAACTTCTCATCGTTATCGATGCAACTTTTTAATTTTTCTTTGAAGAATACCTTTAATTGTTAATTTAAACTCTTGAAATTTTAAAGAAACTTTTGATTTTTTTCTTCACAAAATAGACCTAGGTAAACCTTGTAAAATCATTAATAAAAGAAGCATATAACAAGAACCTAAATAATATGGAGTTTGAGTATAGTCCATTAAATTATTATGAATAAGTTCTAAAGAAAATTTGTAGCTTAAAAGTGATACATGAAAATGTTATTTGTGTGCCTTGCCATATTTACAACCTTTACAAACTTTATTACTACTAACAGTAGTAAAATTAGGAAGACTTTTTTGCATCATAATATTTAATTTAAAAAATTATATGACTAAGTCCATTATGCTAGATTGATGTACTATCATTTATACTTATTTTATCAACATATAGAATATATAAATCTTTGACCTTTTTATCAATATGTATTATATCTATATTTAATTTCTTTTATGTTGCGAAGAAACCTAATTTTATTAGGATAAAAAATAACATAATTTTCAACATCAACTGCATTTAAAATAGAAAAAAATATTTTTCTTTATACTTGAAAAATGATACATATTCTTTAGTGTTATATAATCATTATCTTTATTTGAGATTATGATGATATATTCCTTCTCCCCTTAGTGAATAATATTATTTATTATGATAATTATATCATTACCGATGAAGATGGGTAAATTTGATACCATCACTAATGAGATGATGATCACATCTTGAATCAATTACATAGTCATGATCAAAATTGGTAAATGTCGAGACCTTAGTAGTTTTAGCTATAAAATATTTGCTCTAATATTCATCAGTAGCATTGAAATAATCTTTTTTATTTGTAATATTTTCTTGTTTAATCTGATTATTTTTCTTGATATGACATAACTTGCTATACCTATAACACTTAATCTTTTTTTTCATTTATATCATTATTTGAAGAAGACTGGTTTACTGTTAATATCATCCTTCATCTCTTTATCTTTGTTATTATTTTTATTTATAAAAAAAACATCTCCATCCCTCCTAAAAACTTTCTGTCATTTAACAAGCTAGAAAAACCTGGAAAGCAAAATATTTTTTCAACTATATGATGGTTATTGAACTCATCCTTAAGTAATATAGGAAATATATTCTTTTTGAATATAGTAAATAATATAATATTTTATTTGTGCATCAGAAATATGTTCATTTAGATGATATCTCTAAACATAAATTTTTAAAATTTAAAAAATATTAAAAAACTGAGACATCATCTTAGACAGTATTTTTCAAATCATTCTTCAAATACGTCATATTCTTTTTATTGAATAATGTATGAAAAATAATCCAAATATCTGAAACTGATTTACAACCAATAATGTATTCAAATCATGAGAAATTAATGTTTTTCATATAAATTCAGTTTTTATACTTAATATCTTTCAATCTCTTCATGACGTCTTCATTCACAGTATTTGCTCCTATTATTGCATTGCCACCATTCACATCCCATAGACTTCCCCTTAAGAGATAAGACTTTAAATAAGTCTTATAGATCTTATAATTAGATTGATTAAAAAATTTAATACCAAGCCCACCAACTTGATAATATATAATAACACAATATTATCTTTGAAATACATATTATCACTCTTGGAGTTTTGATATTATGTAAAGAAAGGGAGAGATCATATAAGTACAACCCATATTAAGCATTACTAATCCATTATCAAACCAAATAAAAGATAAAAGAATCAAGGTAAAAATAAAAAAAAAAAATATTAAATTAAAAAAAAAACACCTATATAACCATTTGGATATGAGTCCAATAATTCTATATACTTAGACTTGAATGGATATATATATATATATATATATATATATATATATATATATATAAAATTTAAATTAAAAATATTTATGTCTAAAAATTTATCTAATTAATTTAATAATAATAATAATAATAATAATAATATAAAAAGTTTTTATAAGAGAGGAGGTAACCTTAGATTTAGGGGTAGAAAAGACTAAGCTGCGGTACGACGGCATCGCGCAAAGAGCGAGGACGAATCATCCAATGACACACTCTCTTACCTCCTTGGCGTGGCTTAGTCCTCATTGTGTCACGCACTCTCTGCTCTCCTGTCTAACAGGACAACGACGCTGTAGCACGGCACAGCGATGGCAGCAGTCGCTGAGTTTGGACGCTCGGCAAACGATGAGGCCGAGTCAGTCGGCGGTCAAAAGTGGGCATTTGACTGCAGGGGCAGTCTTCAACACGATAACACAATCTTACACTTGTATCCATCCTGGCGGCGAACAGAAATAGAGAGAAAACACTTTCCGAGACACAGCAGTAATCCAATCTCAGCTCTCAATCTGAAGAAATCTATAACAAGTCGTCTGTCTAAAGGATAATTCTTACCAAATATGTGCATACCATATTTATAGACAATATCAATTCTTTTATAAGGTAAGAAGAGTAAGAGACAGAGGGTCTTTCTTTTATCTCAAAGGGACTGCAGTGAGGAAGAGAAATAGAATAGTTTCCTCCTAGTCTTTGTTAAGGTTTATTCTTTCACCAAAGGAAACAGCAGTCGGTCCAATCATTACATTTTCTCAAACATCAATTCACAACAGGAAGGAATATTATGATGTATGCTACTACTGCCTAAGTTGTTTAAGTGGCATCTAAATTTCTCCTTGATTGTTAGATGCCTACGTAAGTATTTCAATTCATGTCAGAAATCAGTAGCTCATTAAAATTCAAATGAAGAACACTTGTTAAAGTCAAAAAATGAATGATTTGGAAATTGCGAAAATAAGCAGGATTCAGATTGATGTTCCACATGATGACAGCTCCTTCTAACACCCCAAGCAAGTTCTTCATCAATGTGGCTAGCTATAGACAATAAAAAAAAGCAGTGAAGAAGAAAAATGCATATGCAAAACCATCTAGATAGAGACATCGTTATCTTTACGGCATTATGAGTGCCACCTGGGCTGACACCTACCTCAACATCAATTCAACCAGGGAACCTCTCTCTCTCTCTCTCTATAGGTATGCATATAAAGCCTACATGGGGTTGGATTAAGACATAACACCGACGAATCATTGTATTGTGCTATCGGAAATGCAAATAAGTGGCAAAAAAGTCAAACCAAAATCTTGAGGATTTCTCTGGAAACAGTACCCATGTGAGACTTGGATTATATTAACCTCTGGTTGACCAACTAACCTCTGGTGGTCGGGAACGCCTGTGATTTGAGATCTGAGATCAGAGATCAGAAAAGACTACCACCATAGTGATGCTGAAGAGCAAGAGGAATCGAAGAAGAAGAAGAAGAAGAAGACAATGAGAGCATGGCACCTAAAAGCTTTCACAGCAATCGATCGAAGAGCGCTTGCAGATAGAGACGCTAAAGACTTCCATGATCAGATGACAACAAACAAATCGGCGTGCAGATATGAGCTGCAAGTGAAGAATACCAAAGGATCTGCCCGACGCAGATCACACACACCATCACCTAACACAGCCACTATTGCTGCTGTGGCTCCCGAGGAGGAAACCCATCGATGATCTCCACAGGGTAACCGTGGATGCAGTCCTCCCATGGACCATCGTGGGAGGGCTTCACGTTGCGAAGCGCCTGCCACACCGCGCTGTTACACTTGAAGCCGCTCCCGAATGCAATCTGCCACACGCGGTGGCCCTTCCGCATCCGCCCCTTGGCCTCCGTGTAAGCCAGCTCGTACCAGATGGAGCTGGAGGATGTGTTGCCAAAGCGGTGCAGGGTCATCCGGGAGGCCTCCACATGGATGGGCCGCAGCTGCAGGTTCTTCTCTAGCTCGTCGATCACGGCCCTTCCCCCCGCGTGGATGCAGAAATGGTCGAACGCCAGCTTGAAGTCCGGGATGTAGGGCTTCACCTTGCCGTTGAAGAGCTTCTTGGCCACCAGCGTCGCAAAGAAGAGAAGCTGCTCGCTGATGGGAAGCACCAGGGGGCCGAGGGTGGTGATGTTGATCTTGAGCGCCTCCCCGGCGATGGCCATGAGGTCCTTGGAGAGGGACACGCCGACCTTGCCGACCTCGTCCTGCTCTTGGTAGACGCAGCGGAAGGCCCTGTCGTCGGCGCCGCGGTGGGTGCGAACGATGTGGACCAGCTTGTACTTGGCGCGCCGGCGATCCGCCGCGCGGTTGGACAGCAACAGGGCGGCGGCGCCGACGCGGAACAGACAATTGGGGATGAGCATGGCCTTGCGGTTGCCGAAGTACCAGTTCTGGGTGATGTTCTCGGTGCTGACCACGACCGCGTAGGTGGCGCGGTGGACCTGGAGGAGATCTCGCGCAAGGTCGACGGCGAGGACGCCGGCGCTGCAGCCCATCCCGCCGAGGTTGAAGCTCTTGATGTTGCCGCGGAGCTTGTAGCGGTTGACGATCATGGCGGAGAGGGAGGGGGTGGGGTTGAAGAGGCTGCAGTTGACCACGAGGACGCCGACGTCCTTGGGCTTGACGCCGGTGTTGTTGAAGAGCGTGTCGAGAGCGCCAAACATGACCTGCTCGGCCTCATCGCGGGCGGCGGCCATGGAGGGCCGGGGCGGGAGGTAGTGAAGGGCGACGGGTAAGCAGGTGTCCTGGCCGAGGCCGGAGCGCTCGAGGATTCGGCGCTGGAACTCGAGTGCCGACTCGTTGAACCCGCCGCAGAGCTGCGAGTGCTCCATAAAGCGGTGGAACGGCGCCTTGAGCTCGGGCGGCGGCCGGTAGCAGGCGTAGTCAACGAGGTACACGGGGCGAGGCCGCGTCATGATGTAGACAGTGGTGCCGAATACGAAGACCGCGGAGCACACCAGCACGCTCACGAGGTTGTACTGGAGGTGGAGCCACACCTGCCGGAGTTCGTCGGGATCGGTCTGCGCCGCCTCCAGGAGGATCACCGCCATCAGCGGGATCAGCAGTAGGGTGAGCAGGTGGGTGATCAGGTAGTGGTAACCCAGCTTCACGTACTTGAGGTTGACGCTCTGCAAGAAGTCCGGTAGACGCCGGCTCCGCCCCGGCGACGGCGTCCGCCGCCTTGGCGGGGCCTGCTCACCTCCTCCCTCCATCCGTGTTCCTTCGGCTGAGATCTAAGAAGATTTAATCCAAGGAGAGAGAGAGAGAGAAGGGCAAATGAGCGGTCCAAACACCTCTCTGTCTCCTGTCTCTCTCTCTCCCCCTTCTCAGTTTCAGGAAAAGAAACCTTTTCTTCTCCACCAGTTTACCTGTGTTGTATTCCAATATGTCTCTTTCTTATACCAAAAGCAAACCAAGTGACACTGATCTCGGTGTTCAGCCACAAGCATTGCTCATAGGCGCAGGCGGAAAAGGTCTTCGAAATCGAACCCACACGGGGGCTTAAATAGAGAAGAGGAGGGGAAAGAAATCTCATCTCGCGGTCGCTATCAAGACAGCGAACGGGGGAGGGGAGGAGGGGGGGGGACCGCGAGCGCGCACCAGGCGTTCGTTGGTACGCCTCAAAGACGCCGAGAAGCGTTTTAATTAACTCGTCGCCGCTGCTGCACGGTGCTCGCATGGGGGCGCGCGGCGCGCCACGCGCCGCGCCCCGTGGTAGGTGAGCGGCCAAATAGGGACGCGAGGAGAAGAGGGAGGGAGGGAGAAAGGAGCGGTGGCTGACCACTGTGCCGAGCATTATGGAGCAAAACCAGTGAGGTCACAACACAATCGAGCCAGAGAGGAGGAGAAGGTGGCTTTCGATGATGCCAAGCATCACGCAACGTGCACAGCCTGTCCTGCGTTGGTAGCAGGCGCCATCAGCCCCACACCCGGAAGCTTTAAGGACAATAATTTGGAAGCCCGACCATCCATGGTAGGCTGGCTGGTGCACACCAAGTGTTTACAAATATGACACGGCTGCCTCGTCTCTTCTAACTCCGGCGTTGGCTCGGCGCCATCGACCGCCAGCCTCTGTTCAACTCGTGGGATATGACATGGTCGATCTAATCCACATGTGGCCTTATTTGTAGAGCTATTCACCAAACTTGGGAGATGATGCACGCAACGCGGGGATAGCTATCACACCGTCACCAGCAGAGTCTACTTTGGTCGACGGAATGCATCGTGGCAGATGAACGCTACACTATCAGCTCGAGTGCTTACCGAAGACATGAGCTCGGAATAGATACCGACGCAGTCCTGCGATTAACGATCAATCATTTGCAAGCGATAGGAGGACCAAATCGTCCTGAACGATAGATTTAGGTGCAGTGCACAATGAATGGGTGGTTGGAGCAGAGAGCGAGTTAAGCGTTTGATGTGGGAGTTTAATTACCGAGAGAGAGAGATAGAGAGAGAGATCCTGGGTGGATGTGCAAGGGGGACCTGGTTGTTCCCTGAGGTGATAACTAGGAGTCAACTTAATATTGTCAGTTCACATCAACCAAGTACTTTGGATGCCGTGATGCATCAACAGTGTGCACATGCATAATGCCTGGTGCATTTAGATATATTCTAATGGTGATGTGCAACGAGTCACGTAATGAATTGGATGGTCAGAGTTCATTACCTGCAGCCAATGGGTTGGTTGCGTAAGCAGTTGGGTGATTGATTGATATAGGAGAGTTTGGATCATTAGTCAATTGTTTTAATTATATATTGAATAAGAATGAAAAAAAATATTTAGTCTCGAGAAATTTGAATCTTATTGGTCAAATGAACTCTCGTAAATTTGACGCTCACGGGAGAGAGAGAGAGGGAGGGAAAGAAAGAAAAAGTAACCATAAAAGTGTTATGGTCGGAAAGTCTCTTTTGAAGGAATAATTATATTCCAACTATTTTAGAAAATTTTAATTCGATTATAATTTTTTAATAAAATTATAATATATATTAAATTTTATTTTTATAAATATACTTTAAATCTTAAAATTTTAGTGAGAGAAAGAGACATAGAGGTTACGTACTTCGAGTTTTCTTGAAAGAATCTCTATAGTGGATATAGAAAAGTTAAATATTTTTTTTAGATTTATATGAGAGAAGATACAAGAGATAATAATTCAAGAATCTTATAAATTTTCTCACATAGCAAAAATTTTAATTTTCTCCATAAACATTGACACAAAATTATTTGTTGAGCTCTGATTTTTGTTTTTTCAAGTTTTTTCCTTTCCCTCTCAACAAACAAAGGGAAGATAATAAAAAATAAAATGTGAAAAATATAAATAAATGTTCTTTGAGTCATAAAAAAAATAAGAATCACAATTTCTTTATTATATTCTCAAACACAACATATAAGCTTCAAGGAGAAATTTATATGGTTTGAATGAGAAAAAGAAAATAGAGAAAAAATAATTTATATATGTTACACTAGTTTAGGAAAACCAGGAACTCACAGTACCCACATTCCGGGTACAAAACTCTTTTTGCCATCAATGGCAGGCGGCATTTTCAAGTCTGTGTACTCCGGCTAGACTTTAAGTAGATAAAGATAATAGATGACACTGTGCCCACGTCTGAACTTGCTCAGGAGTGACAGTGACTTGATTTATGTTTGATGTCCCCCCAATGTTTCCACATGTACCTTGACATTGTTCTTGCAGTCTTTATTGACCAACAAAGGCTCATAAGGTCTAGTTTCCACATTACTAGTCACATCATCTTAATAATTAATTTAGGTCGATGGAAGCCCCTCAACAATCAATCCCTATGTTAAACAAGCTTTCCTTGTATATATAAAACGAACTTGTAACATGCAGCAAAAGATACGGTTGCAGTGTTCACGCAAAATGGGCATTCTTTATGAGTTGAGATGAAGTGGCCTAAAGTTGACATTTCTCGGGGGACATCATTTTTAGAAGCAGCTTTTAGGTCGAGTGGTTGGACGGGAGAATCATTAAACCTGAAACAAAACAAGATAAAGAAAGGGTAAAGAACTCTGCCAGTGGAGAAAGAATGGTCCGCACAAGCTTTATACCTGCTTCGATAACAGAACAGTCCTTTTGTGTAGGATTCCATTCATCCCAAGCTTTCTTTAATGGATCACTCATCAGCTTGCCGTATTGTGGGTTGCCTCGATGACTCGAGACATGCAGACTTGTTCGGCTGATGGTATTGCTTCGTTCCCCTCTAGAAGCTGTACCGGTGGATGGAACTCTTCATCTTATCTCAGAGAGAATGAGCCCAAACATTGCCACATCTTGGACCTTGACAATGCATATCTGTGGTCCTAATGTTTCTTGTTTGGAAGCGTGGACTCTCTGAAATCTGTCCTTGTCGGTATACTTTGAACATTCAAAATCTGTGATAATTCTGTCGGCGCAAGATCTGATATGGATACTGTTCTTAGGAACAGAAACAATGATACGAAATCCATATTCGACATCTGATAGCCTCTCATCAGTAAGCCTCTGCAGGAAAGTTGAGGAAAATCTAGAAGAAGAAGAGAGAGAGCAAATTGGAATTGAGAGACTTGTGCAAAGAATATAAGAAAGGAATATTGCAACTTCATTACCCGGGCTTGGATGGGAGGTGGGTGATGCATCCATGTGAGCTTCCCTGGACATGGCAGACGATTCACTCCTTTCCTTTCCTGGTGCGTCTGATGGATGCTGACTCGTACTGTCTCCTCCTCTCGTGGATTGTAGGAAAAGGGGCGACAAACTTCGAGGACACTTGTCACACCGACTGTTCACCCTGTGAAGAAAAAGGTAGAACGCACGCACGCACGCACGCACGCATGTAAGCACTTCAGTGTCTTCGATCAACCTCGACCGTGGCATCTTTTCCGTGGGAGTCGCCCGGTGACAAGTCCCTGCCAAGAGGGCAGATAAATCATCGAATCTGGCTATTCCACTTCTGTTTCTGCGAATCACAAGTGCACACATAATTGATGAATCTCCAGGATATCAGTTTAGAGAATAAGAAACAATAAAATGCTTGATTTACTCTATTGCAAAATAGTTGTATGCTCATAACGAGGTGTGGTGATGATAAGTTCTTGAACATGACAAATAATGAGAAGTTCTAGTTCTTGAACAAACGGTGTTTTAACTTCATTCGACGTTTATCATAGTGTACAGATTGAACTCAGGAAGTGTGCTATTGCCAACAACAAATGACACCTGTTTAATAAGTTTATGAATGTGATGTATAAGAACACACCTTTGGTTGACCACTCGATGAGATCCAACATAATATTTCACATCCAAACCATTTGTTTTTCACCTAAGACAGCATGCACATTACAGTTGCTTTTGCATACCTGCTGGTGGCGGCAATCCTGCCTTCGGTGCAATTCTAGTCGCTTCGACTCCGGGGCTGCATCATCCAGGAGATCAAACCTGTTTACCCACCTGAGAACCAGGTGCATGGCTGCCTATGCCATCAATTACCCCAAGCTGTGTGTTTGGAATGTAAGAAAGACAGACGATGTTTCTTTTGGCTGACACTTACTTCCTTCTTCCTGCCTCTCCGAACCTGCACACATGTTAATCATTTGGCAGATGATAATTCGTTGGAACATTTCATTCCTCAAGTCGACAAGCATGCTAGACTTACAAATAAGCTGATGCAAACAAACCATGAAGAAGAACATGTAAAATATACATTATGATAGGGTAACTTAGTCAAGAAACTCATATAGTACTTTCCAAAGGCAGCATTATTTGCAAGCAGGCTTTGTTTAATTCTTGCTAGATTCCAGTTACACATATAGGATCATCTTAGTCGTTAGTTCTAGGGAGAAAAAAAGAAGTATGCCTTAATCTATTTAATTTAGCTTCTTGTACAGTTTAGAAAAATGAATTCATGAACATGGTGTTTTTAACTAGAGGCAGACTGATGATAACCCCTTGCCTGCTGCTAGTTGTAACTTGCGAAGCACAGCAAGATGAGCTATTGAGACAATGATACCCCTTTGCCTGTACAACCGTTCTTTATGACTCATCTCATCCAAAAAATGCAAATGTCTTGTAGCTGGTAGCTTTTAGATAGATCGTGAAGATAGGGAAAGTGACAAACATGATATGATACTAGTGGTTGACAGCTGACACAGCGATCACTGTATGAAACATGTGTTTCTCAATCTCTTTCTGACCTCATTTTGGTAGGATTTCTTTAACATGTTATTTAAGAAAACGTACTAGCCTATTCCACTTGTCTACAATCTGATTCCAAGCCATGAGAGGGTGCCTGAGCTTACAAAAATTAAGGTAGCCTTACATTGGTCACAACTTATCACAAGTCCAAGCAGGATATTCCCACAAGTTGCACAAAAAATGGCTCTTAACTCTAGTATTGTTACAAACGAGGATAATATTAGGGTTCTAAGCCCCAGAGATTTACTGGCCCAAAATGTTGGGATATCTAGATGAATCACTTGACTTTAAACCAGAAGACGCTGTCCTGGAAGGAGAGACCTACTTGAGGCCTGCTTTTAATAATGGTGGCCATGTCAAAGCCCAAAACCAATTACATCCCTGCATCCTCTGTTGCCTAGTACAAAATGTAGAGCGAAAAACAAAAGTAATCATGAGAGATCTAAGGAATGTGATCCCTTTCAATGACTGTGCATCTCTAGGCTCTCAACCTCTAAAAGTATGTAAACTACTGTAGCATCCTCTTGGTCAAGAGTTAGTTGACTTCCTTTCTTTTTCTTTCTTTTGCAAATTCTATGGATCTACACAAGTTTAAGTGTTCTATCAAGACTAAAGATAAGCACAAGCACATCCAGGCATTAACTAAGTAGTTCCAAAAAACAAATGCAACTTTTTTGCATGAAGCATCTTTGAAAAGCCAAAAAGGAACTACTGTACCATTAAACTTTATACTCAGTAATTTTATGTCAAATGTTACAGAAAATTGTTGGCTCCTCATGGAGCACTTGTCTCAGTTTTACTTTTAGCTACTCAATAGACTGGGATTTTGTTCATGTCAAATAGTCCAAAATGACTGGATGGTAGTTTGAACATGGATAAGAAATAGCCCTCTGTAAGGACCAACAATAAAGTAAGCTAATTCAAATTAAAGGTTTGTGGAGAGGACTAGGAAAACTAAAGAAGGCATGGTGAGAACAAAATAACATATACAATTGCTCAGGAACATTTTCCTAAAAGGAAGAGCTAGATGCCCCAAAAAAAAGCTTTTATGACTGTTCCAAAGGTAATCGGGAGCTTAGATGTTGCCTAATTGATCACCAAAAACAATGTGACTGTCGTGATAACATCTCGTACGACAATCCTGTACGCAGATGAACTACCATGCTACAGATTTCAGATTCTGCACGCAGCGGTAGCATTATCATCAAAATATGTGTTCTACGAGCAACCAAGGTTTCCTGCACCTTCTACCGTCCAAACATTTGATATATACGTATCTGGACTATAACTCAACCTGCATAGCAATAAAAGAGTTACCCAAGCCTTCGAAGGGGGTCAAGAAACTGCCAAAGAGGCAGGATATACTCATCTCGATGGGCTCAAGCTTACGATACGGGAACCCTAAAAGAATTGATCAAAATTCACTGGTTCTAACACCTTTTCTTCCCTAGGGTTTGGACAAACCCTAAGTCGAACTAAAAGGAGTTGTGAGCCTTCTCGTTGAGAAGCATTCATCCCGTGGTTGCAAACAATTGGTAGTGGATCATCAACCGACGGAAAAACCTGGTGAATTTGACAGCGATGCCAAGAATCTCAATGATCATGAAGTGAAAGGTGGCAATAGGGTATGAAAACCACTATTTCCAACATAGAAGAATGCAAATTAACACTGACCCCCCAACAGTATAAGTGCTCAGATTTGGGGTGTTCCATGGCGTAAAAGAACGAACTTTGGGTTCGCAAGAAGTACGTACGGGAAAAGGGGAGCGATCGAGGCGAGACGAACCAACCTGACTCCGATGCATTTCGCCAGCGGTCGAGATCAAGCCGGCCGACGTCGAGTGCGGGAGCCGCGGCCGAGCGATGGGTGGCGAGCGGCGTCCGTCGGTAGTTTCGTCGATGTAGCGAGCCATATAACAGTTAGCTAACGGACTTCACGACTCTGAATGCATGATCATAGCGGC
Source organism: Musa acuminata AAA Group (assembly GCF_036884655.1). NCBI lineage: Eukaryota > Viridiplantae > Streptophyta > Magnoliopsida > Zingiberales > Musaceae > Musa > Musa acuminata. The sequence continues at coordinate 25,828,872 of NC_088339.1, read as the reverse complement.
GGTTATAAAGAAGATATCACTGTTCCTCTGCATGAACCAAGCGATTAAATTAGGTTGGATCGAATTAGATTGGGTCAGGTTGAATCCCGATTGCGTCTGGATCAGACTCTTGAGTCAACTGGATCTCGCTACGACTCGGGTTGAACTCAACCAGGTTTAAGCCGCAGGCTTATCTCCCTAGGAAGGCGACCGCTTTTGGCCACCCAAACCTCCCATTTCTTGCTGCTGCTTCCCTGCCTTATCCATTCTCTCGCGCGCCTTTCTCATCCCATTCCGCTCGAGGCACAAGCGAGGAGAAACAAGAGGAAAATGGCGGCCACTCTCACCTCCGCGCTCTTCCTCGTCTCCTCCTACTCCACCAACTCCTCTGCCGCCCCCTCCCCGGCACTCAAGTTCCCTTCCCAACCCTTATCCCTCCGCTCCCACCGCCGCGCCGCCTTCCTCCGCCCGCCCGCCGCCGTCTCCCCCAAGGTCGAGGAGGTCGGCAACCTCATATGCAACCTCACCCTCGAGGAAGCCCGCGGCCTCGTCGACCACCTCCAGGACCGCCTCGGCGTCTCGGCCGCCGCCTTCGCCCCCGCCGCGGTGGCCGTCGCCCCGGGAGCCGCCGCCGACGCGGCGGGCAGTGCCCCCGCCGCGGTCGAGGAGAAGACCGAGTTCGACGTGGTCATCGAGGATGTCCCGAGCAACGCCAGGATCGCCACCATCAAGGTGGTCCGGGCGCTGACCAACCTGGCGCTCAAGGAGGCCAAGGACCTGATCGAGGGCCTGCCGAAGAAGTTCAAGGAGGGCGTGTCGAAGGAGGAGGCGGAGGAGGCCAAGAAGCAGCTGGAGGAAGTCGGGGCGAAGATCTCCGTCGTGTGAGCTCGGGTTCGAAAGAGAGGACGCCAAGTATTCGATGGTTGGCTTTGCGCAATTTACGCTTCTCCTCCACTGCTGTGTTCAAAATTTTCGACCTTGCCAATCGATCCTTGGGAACTTTTTTTGTTTTTTTAATGGAATTCAAGTCGTGTCTCGTTAAGCACGTTTAATTGTTCTCCTTAGTGCTGACATGGTGATAATTGCTCAATTTGCTTGTAATTGTCTCTAGTGACTTTTTTTTTTAGTCTTCTAGATTGCATCTCTTGATCTGCATATGTTAGGATAGATATAAATGTTATTATGTGGTTCTATTTAATTGGATAAAATATGTTATAGATATCTTGATTATAGTTATTAATTAATAGAAAAAATTTCATGAGATAATTTTGATAAAAGTGATTTTTTAATTATTTATTTTATATTATCTGTTGTTGCAGTTATTTATAAATAGACACTATCTCTTATATGATAATATAAGAGATCTTTTTTCAATCTCCATTAATTCCTATTGAATTAGTGGACATTGAAAAAGAAAAAAAAAGAAAAAGAAAAAGAAGAGTCTAGTTCATAGATATGGTTGCTTGCTAATTGGATTATAAAATATGTTCTTGAATTAGATAAATATTTTTTAATAGCATCAAAATATACGTAATCTTAATCTTGATTTATTGTTATTTGATTTTAATTATTAGCATTATTTTTTTTTTTGATATAACTATTGAGAAATTCATGGCAATATCACATGTGCAAAAGAAGAAAGAAAATAAAATTTCAGAATTTCTCACAGAAAATAAGGTTTCATCATCATGCACAGCAAAAACCCGTGAAAAAAAAACTGTGCGTATAAAAAAGATTATCTTACCTAGGAAGATAATATATTTCTGAATTCCTATAGATATGTGGGAGAGGATGAATAACATTAACTGTCCTCCTCTCTAGCATGATCCACACGACAAGGGCTACGAAAATGCTCCACACCGTACAATCAAGAAATAGGTGTCCCTTTCTTACTATAATTTATATTATATATATTAATTTTATAGTTGTTAAAATGGGTTAGACTAATAATTTATAAAATTATATTAAACATTTAGTTTTAACCATATAGATATCATTCTTATTGTTTTAGTTCTTAGTCCCAAATTCTTTTATCCTCTCACATAATAATGATGACTCGAGTCTATTTTAATTATGAATATTAGTTTGATTAGTGATTAGAGGATTATGAATATTGGGTTGACACCTCAGCCTCGTTCGATTAGTGTGGTCATTTCATTGCACAAATTGGGAGGCTGAGTCAACCCTTCAAAATCGATCACCTCACAAAAAAAAGGCTGACTTAGGCAATCATTACCTCATGTCTTCTAAGTTCGACGTTGCACGATCATGATCATGTTTATGATCGAATAAAGTTTGTAAACATTTTCAATCTTTAACCACAACCTCAGATGCAATTGCCTCGTGTCTTACTATGAAAGGCCCTTACCGGATCCATTATGTTAGGTGGTGTTGGTATCCGACAGAATCCAACCCAACAACGCTCCCAATTGGGTAAAGGGAAACGGAGACCTTCCAGAAGACGGAATGCCTAATGCTCGCAACATGACGGCAACTCTTCGGGGTGTGGGCGAAGACTACGGTGGCTCATAACGTGTTCCGCTTCCATACTCTCCGATCAACCTCTTTCTTGCGAGAGACACTTCAAGTGACATGCATAGGATACGCATGAATAGCATGACACCAATCCATGTCAAATCCGACTCTATGAAATGACTAGAATGCGCATATCAAATTCCAATCGATTCATCTTGTGGTTATCATTCCCTTCTCCCACTTCTTTTTCTATCCTCTCTCTTGAGCTTTTGGATGGAGTTTTACCTTTCCCATCTTTTGAGCTCCGATAAAAACGTCTTCTATCTTTGTAGAACTTATCATCGCCATAGTAAAAAAGTCGACCACCGTTAAATTAAGGTGCTTAATATAAACTTCAATGTTGTCGTGATTCGATTTAATAGAGGAATCGACTCACTAATTAAAAAATCTAGAATCATATAAATTAATGATTATATACTAATCCAAATCTTTATAAGTTAGCCTCAGTTATGTTAAATTCCAGTTGTCTATAATATAATATATGGAGAAAGAGTTCAAAGCCAAATGGGTTTCATTTTCGAGATCTCATCTGAGGTATTTAGGGACCTGATATTCAAATAACAATCCTCATGAATTATATCGGGGATACATTCAACAAAAATCGCTCTAATATTTAAATTAGTAGGAGATTCAAAAATAAAATACAAGAAAGTTAAAAAAAAAAAAAAAAAAGTCCTTAGGGACTTCTTGTATAGCATGTTAGAGTGATTATTAAGTCAAGATTACGATAAATATTAAGAATAATTATATAAATTGTTTGACTATCAATGAATTATGAGATCATGCGATGAATCATCTAACTAAAATCATAAGGTCATGACTTGTTTCGAGCTTAGGATTTGTCCAAATCCTATCAGCATCATAGTGTCAACTTCGAGAGACTATGATTCGATTGACATAGTGTCAACTTCGAGAGACTATAATTCGATTGACATATCGATCAAATGGACATGATGTCCTATCATAATATCTATTTACTATGCTCTCGTATCAATATAAATTAACGATTACATATTCATCGAATCTATATAAAGTTAAATCAATATAACATAAAATGATCGATTAATTGTAGATATACATCTTAATATGCCATCAACGGGTAGCTTTTCACAACTTCGATTCTTCCACATCTCCAATACTAAGTGAAATCAGACACCATTCGTTACTATCTAATTGAATATAACAATGCTCAAGTCAAATTAGCTCAAATCATTACGCATTCTTCATCCGGATAAGATTCATTCCCAAGGACAATTGCCACCGAGTGTCTCCGGAAGTGGGAATAGTACCCCACGCTCGACGCTGCGGTTCGCCCGCTGCACGACACTCCATGTGATACGTCGGCATCATATCACTCTCTCCATCGTTCTGGTTTCCACTTCATGGGTACGTCCACATGCGTGTTCGGTCGCGATTCCAGTCCCGAACCCAGCACTTCCATCGGATTTGGACCACGACTCACTTCACCACCAAGCATCTACTTTATTCAGGTGCGTCATCGTAACCTCTTTCGTGGAAGTCTTCCGAGTCCAGATTCCCCCCTGTGCTTCGGAGACGACATCAACCTTTGGCAAATAGCGATACCGAACACCGATAGGGCGATCGGTAGAGCTCCACGTTAGAAAGCCAGAGAAAGTTAATCTACGTTCGGCGTAGACTTTGACTCTTGTAATCTTAAACAACCGGCCTAAGAAATCCCCGTTCCTCAATGCTGTAACGAACATAACTTTGACTTACTCTTAACGACACGTTACCCTCTCCTCCACCCCATATACATTGCACCTTCACTCGTTTATCATATGCACTCACATTTATGAATGACAATTCCAAACCAAACTCATCGTGTGTTTGTCCCAGTAATTTCCGAAATTAATTGGGATTGGGAGGGGCATAACATCATTTATTCCCTCCTGTCGTGAAGCACGCCACCACCTTGACACGTCATCATCGTATTATTGCTTTCATCATCAATTGTGCGTGTGAGAGAGATTTGTTAATTGGTTGAGACCCCCATCGACATTTCTCTTATTTTCTTCACATAAAAAGAAAGCACGATTTTTAAGGGATTTATTGATTCCAGGTTTCCCCGAGCGTCCAGAAGATGAGATATCAGCTAGCTAGGGCCCCAACCGTCTCCACCAACCGCAGGTGGAATTCCACCTCCGCATCCCACGACGCCAATGTCGAGAGCTACGACGTCACCTTCTCATAAGTGCCAGTTGTCTTTCTAGAAACAAACCCTCCCTCACGCGTGCCTAATCGTATACCCCTCCCGTTGACGCGTGTGGCTTCTCCCGCACGAAAACCTCCAAGCCAAGCCTCCGCCCGCTTAGCTCAACGCTTACCTCACTAACCACCGCGTCCCCTTTATTAACGCCGCCAACCCCCGTCTCTCCGTCCATCAGCCCCCCCCACCCCGTGAGCTTCTGATCGGATCATCCCATCGGAGAAGAAAAAGAAGTGATCGCAGCCGAGACAATACACGAACCGGAAGCGATGCAAGGAGGAGGAGACGGAGACGTACCGCTCATCACGGCTTCACCCAGCTTCCGCGTGACCTTTGAGGAGGCCTTCTCTGCCGTCCATTGCGAGTCCTCGCAGCAAGAACCGCCGCCTCCGGACGACGGCGGGGGCGATGACTCCGACGTCGACGACGACGACGACGACTTCGAATTCGCCGTCGTTATCAAGGACCCGGAGACGGGAGCCGCCATATACGCCGACGAGATCTTCGCCGACGGCCGGATCCGCCCCATATACCCCGTCTTCAATCGCGCCCTCCTCGACGACGACCGCCTCGGCAGCAGTGACGCGCCCGCGCCAGGGGAGGGGGAGGAGAATACCTCGGCCTTGCGGGGGACACTCCGGCGGCTCTTGATCGAGGAGCGGGCGGAGAATCCCGCCTCGGCCTTGTCCTCCTCGTCCTCGTCCGCGGCGGCGGAGGAGCTCGAGGGCATCCCCCCGGGGACGTACTGCGTATGGGCACCGAGGTCGTCGGCGACGCCGTCGCCGTCTCGGTGCCGGAAGAGCAGATCCACCGGGTCCTCGCTGAGGTGGCGGCTCCGGGACCTGGTGCTCGGGCGGAGCCACAGCGACGGGAAGGAGAAGTTCGTGTTCCTCGCAGCGGAGGAGAAGAAGGGCAAGGAAAGCCCTAGCCGCGGAACCAAGGTCGAGGCAGGAAAGGGCAAAGACGGGGGGGCGACCAAGACAAGAGGGAAGGGGGGTAAGGGCACCGAGGTGGATGTAGTCACCGCCTACAGGATATATTACGGGAAAGGCGGGCAGGCGACGAGGAGTGGCGCCGCCCGGCGGTCGTTCCTCCCGTACAAGAAGGACTTGGTTGGGCTCTTCGCCAATGTGAATGGGATTACTCGTAGCCATCACCCGTTTTAATTTTTTTTTTCCCTACTCTTTTTGGGGCAGTGTATTTTATTTCCCTTCTTCCCTCCCCCTCCCCCCTTCTCTCTCTCTCTCTCTCTCTCTCTCTCTCTCTCTCTCTAGATTAGGTTTTGGTTTTTATTATTTTATTTTTGTTTTATTTTGGTGTGGTTTGGATGCCATGTGGTAATATGATATCTGCATGATTAGATGGTAGATAGCAACTGTGTGCTTTCATGAGCATTCACTCGATTAGATTGATGCTTTGTGCTCCGTGTTTTACGTTTGATACGATTCTTGTGTGTATACAACAGCATAACGTTGACATTGAATTGAGTTATGGGATTGGGTGGGTAGCGTTGACCGAGGTGTGAGTATTCACACTTCCGATGCTTAAAATACTGGTGTTGAGCCTCATGCATGTCCGTAGGAACGTGTAATGCATGTATGATTACTCCTTTTGCATCTAAGATGGGTTTAATGAGCGACAACATGAGGACCTTTCTCATGCTTTTTGGATTCTCGCCTTGCTCATCAGGATCTGTGATGGTTCCTATGACAGCTTCTAATCCTATTTAAAATTAAGATAATATTATATAAAATCGAGATAGATGGTCTTCTGACTTAGACTGATTAGGTCTAATGGACACCTTTGTATTTTCTGTCGGGAGGAACAAGAAATCATGCACGAATATTGGTAATTTTCTTGTTCCTGAATGGGTCATTTCAATTCGTTTCGGTTGATGGTCTACTCTACTCTGGAAAAGGATCCGTCCTAATCTTATTTGTGCATAAAGTGCAAATAATCTTAGTACCTCTTCTTTTTTGTTATGATGATTTTTTGTCAGTTCGTTCCATGTCTTTTCCCCGATCATTCTATTCGATGTATTCATCGTACTATTTCATTAGTTATTGGATAAGACTTGGATTATAATTTGAATGGTGACGTTGGTTTTGTTTCACGATGTACTAATGCTTTGTGTATTATTTTGGGATGCAAAGATCTGTTCTATAGAGAGTGCTAACAAGTTTGTTTTCGACGACCCCTATTTTGCCATTGTAATTTTTTATTACTTTAATATTTTAAAATAATAAAATATAATTTTATTATTTATAATCTTTAATTATCAATCATATTTTTATTCTCATAATCCGTTGTGCATAAGTGAAGGTATTTGGGTTTTGTATATGCCATAATTCTTGAAAAGTAGGACGAATATGGTATTCCAATATCAAGTCATCAACCAACAACCATCGAGCAATTAACATGGAGGACAACACGATATTTGTCCGACATGGGAGAGGACTGGGTTAGCGGTTGGCACGCCCTCGTCCATCCTTACCAATCCCGTACTGCATGGGGTGGTACGGATCGATGTCGTGCCACAGGAGCTTGGACAGGTTGACCCATGCCGTAGGGGACTATACGGGTTATAAAACTCACAGTTCTCTTCCGTCGACTCCGTAGATATAAAAATTAGTCTCCGACACTTAAAAGAAGATCGATCCTAAAAAATCCCCGCCAAATATAGAGTCAATTCCCTATCAATTAACTTAAGCACAAGATGGGTCAGGTCAAGAATTTCTCCCGACATCGATCTATTGTCCAAGGCCCCGATGAAGATCGAATTCACTGTAGCTTCATCTCGAGATAACCTCGAAATCACCCTCGTCAACCCATTCCTCCGTCGAGAAGATTCAGTGAGGCAATGCACCATAATTTTAGTAGCAGAAAGGTACAATAAAACAATCACAGCAACTTCAAGAGTTTCACCGTGTATGGCTATGTTGCCGCCAATAACCATGATTTTTCTACGGGTATAGTGTGACCTTGTTCTGTACCGGGATAGGCCAAATCCTCTGAGCCAAAGAACATATACAGTAGTACATAGTAGTACATTAGATTCTCATCAATACAGATCTGATCGAAGGGCCTTACTTTTAAAGAGAGGAGTTAACATACTCTCTCGGGAAAAGTCTAAGCTAAACAAATTCATTAGGGTTAAGATTCATTTTTTAACTTAAGACCGTTAAGTCGTTATAGTTTACTCATGTCTAAAACTAATTCATATGTTTTTAAAAACATAATATATAAGTTCCTCCCATTAAGTTTGAGTTAACGAACGTTAAAGTTTATTTACGTAACATATTGATTCATAATAAATTATTAATATAATGATAAATATAATTGAAGTTAAAAAAATATTTTAGCCCTTATAGTTTTAATCATTGATCACTTAAGTTCATATAGTTTTACTTATATCTAATATAATCCATATATTTAAAAATATAGCATATAAGTCTCTCCCGTCACATCTGAGTTGATAGACATTAAAGTCTACTTACGTGACATGCTGACTCATAATAAATCATTAATATAATAACATATATAATTTAAGTTTTAAAAAGAATCTATCTTATTAATAAAGAGGAAGTGACGAAGATCATAATGGTAAACGAAGGCAGAGAGATAGCGGAGGTGAGGGAGAACTAGACCACCATATCGTAGACGCGATGGGTGGGGATGCAGGAGAGGACGAAGTGAGAGGCGGCGGAGACGAAAATGCTCAGGAGGAGAAAATGGACTAGGAGACCATTACATGTATAATGTTAGACTAGTCGACACACATCCGCTTAAGGCAAGACCAAAAGTTCCTAAGCTTATCGTAAACATAAGAGAGGCTATATGCGTACGATGCCATACTAAGCAACAACAGCTCAATGCTGCTGATGGTGGTCACTTTCACGACGACGTCTCCTCTCACCGTTGATGATGATCTTAATTCTATAATTTAAAATATGCGTATTATTATATTAATAATTTATTATGAATCAGCATGTCATATAAATAGATTTTAATATCTATTAACTTAAACTTGATAAAGGAGGCTCATATGTTATATTTTTAAAAATATAAGAGTTATTTTAGACATGAGCAAAACCATAAATACTTGTCCATGATAAAAAAATCATAAAGACTAATTTTTTTTTTAAAATTTAAATTACATGTATCATTATATTAATTATTTATTACGAATCAATATGTCACATAAATAAAATTTAACGTTCGTTAAATCAGACTTAATAGAAAAAACTTATATGCTATGTTTTTTAAAATATAAAAATTATTTTAGATACGAATAAATATGATTTAAATGGTCTATGATTAAAATCATAAGGGCTAAAATGATATTAATCTAGCCTTCGGCGTGATTTGCTTAGGAAGTTGCTTTCAGGGATTAGGTCAAAGGGCTTTACAGGTCAACGATCCCAAAACTAAAATTTTCACCCACCACCATGCAAACTGCGTGAATGCCTGCCCCTTCCTTTACGAGCACTGCAATGCTGTCCCCAGACAATACAACCAATACTTCCAACAGCATCCATTTAGTATATTATCGTACACAAAATATAGATTTGCATTAACTTTTTCTACACCGTCAAGAACAGAAAGAGAAGCCACTGCACTACAGCCACCACAAACACAATGTACAAGCAGGCAAATCACAATTCTTCCCATACATTCCCCAAAAGAACACACACACACACAATCCTAACTCAAGCTTGATATTGCGCCGATTTATCAACCTACCTTGACAAAAAAATAGAAGAGGATGGAAGTAATACGGGCATTGGATGATGCTTCTGTTGAAATGGAGGTAGATTAGGATGCATCGATTGTGAATATAGTTTGGAGCTATATGCAGGAGTAGTCCATGGGCACGTGCAGACTCGGACGAGCTGCCATGGCTATGAAGCCACATTGTGCTCTGGCTCGAGTTTGAGGGTCTCAGGTTGGTGGTAGGAGTGGTGGATAGAAGCAGCAACAACAGACATTGACATTATGCCGAGAACTTTGAAGTAGAGCGACCGCATTCCTGCTCCTATATCTTCTTTCAAGAGCTTCATTCCTTGACCCTCATTGCTGTCAGCTGAACAATTAAATCGAAAGTGCAGATTACTTCCATCTTTACTTTCCTCCACCTGGTGATAAGATGAACGAGGAGTGTTACACAGAGACATAGAAGTCTTGAACTGGCAGACAGGAATGCCATGCACCAATTGCACACTTGAGGAATAAGTTCACATGCAATCAAAACAGGAAAGAGGTTGCAGGCTCACATAATCAAAGTTGAAAAGTGGTATAAGATGTCAGATCAAAAGATTGGGTCCTGAGCAGAAGAATCCTATAAACTTGCAACTGCCATGCATGCACAGAAGTAAAGGTAGATGCAACAACCACAAGCAAAAAAAAACACAACAAAGGGAAAATCGATCACAAGGTGTCACATGCCAAGTTCATGAAAGTTGATGAGATCAGATCTATGATATCGATAAATGCTGAATATGCAAGTATTGCAGCCTGTGAACATAAAAGCAACAGGTAATCAATAGCATTTGCTCTGGCATTAACTAAAAGTGTGAGGATTGTTTGATCAAAGTCTTAACAAATTCCCATCTAAGAAAGGCCATTATTTGACATATCAGATTGAGAGAACTTGCTTCTGACAGGTTATTTTTGGAAATGTCTTCGATATTTAACACTGATTAATATAAGAGCACTGAATTCTTTCGATGGTCTGACCCCATAAGAAAAAGATGCACTAGAGAGATTATTATTTGTACACTACAATAAAACACTAGTTATTCTGGATACTTACTGACCAAAATGTTGCATTGACACTTGTCATCCAGTATTTTGTACCATATATATGCTTCAGCCCTTTCTTAAGATATAGTTTGTCATCATACTAATGGTGCTAGGCTGAAATATATAAGATATTTCTGTAGTTACAAATGTTTCAATTTGCATATGTATTTTGTGCAGGTTGAGATCTAGGGGTGATTAAAACATATGGATGAAAAAGTAACCAGGGATTGCTTTGATGAACAAAAAAATTTTCCACAGAATACGAAACATATGATCAAAATATTGAATTTTAAATGTCTCGAGGTACAGGCTATTCTACACTAGTAAACACTGCAGGAATAAGAAATTGAAGCCATGAGGGCAGAGGAAACAAGATGAGGGTGGGAGAGAAAAAAGAAACAGAAGGGAAAAAAAAGGAAGAATGGAGGTGGGATGGGGAGGATTGGCAAGAAGCATAGTGATTCTTAGCATAGTTTGGCACCGAAAACAAGGAACATAGCAAAAACAAATATGTCACCAAGACACAAGGGAACTCACAAGTTGTATACAAAACTAAAATAGATCAACTTAGGTCTTCTGTGAACATCAAATAAGGAACATCTAGACAAGAAATATGGTGGATTGAACTTACTGAGTCTATACTTATGTTTATAATATTACCTCAAATGACAGGTTTGGGGTACCAGAGACCAGCTGTAACACGACACCGTCATCATCTTCGCCTCTCATACTTAGAACCTGCAACAGATCAGCTTAATAACGAAATCTGAACAAATAAACTAGTTCTTAACAGGAAAGGATGTGCAACAAATTTATCTGCCAAATGCTCCAGACAAGGTGAAAAAAGATCAAAACTATGCTTAGCAAGCTGGAGGTTCAAAATTACCTCTTAGAGCTTGAGATTCTTAGAAAGAGCATAAACATGCCGATGATAGTTACTGAGGGGAATTCTTAGGAAGGGATAGTCTTGTTTGGAAGTCTATATGCAGACCCTAAATGACTTAAAATAATCACTTGCTACGATGTGTACTGATGCATCAAGTGGAGTTGGTTGGTCATCTGCAGTCATTTGGGCTTTTGTTTGAAAAGATCATATAATGCCAGTGAATTCTAAGTTGTTAGATTCCCCTAAAAGATTATCCAAGCCTGGACATTGGTGGAGTTAGTACAATGTAGGAATCACATGTCTCTAATGTAACACTTGTCTGGGAAAGCTGAATGGGAACACAAAGTAGTCTGCAAGAAAGCAGGTAGAAGTTGTTGAGATATTGCAGATTTGGCATGATAGTTTGGTACAGATCGGCTGTAATTTGTTACTTATTGAAGTGAAATAAAGAGCCCTGCAGATTCTCTATTATAAAGAACATGACAATTTCAATAATCACAAAGGGAAGGTTGAAATTGTAAATTTAGCTTGATACTTTTAAAGAGACTAGTAACCATGACTAATTATTCCAGAGAGTTGACTCAGCTAATACCTGATATCGAGACAGGAACCACCACATGTTCAATTGGCAATTCTTTATCTTCTATCAAGTCATACAAGTTCTTTATTATACTTTTATCATATAGAAAATGAGAAAAGATAAGGAAAAAAGAATGGGCATTGTCTAATCAATCCTCATGAGCATAATTGTACAGTCTAATTGAAGAAGATAGATAGCATCATCAAATTTGAGCTCTTGTATCATACAGAAGGAAAACAAAAAGGATTGAAGAGATTAGGAAGAATTTTACTGCAGTTAGAAAGGAACTGCAAGCTGCAGTTTGAGTTTTCATACATGGCAGTGGCTTTTTTTCTCTTTACAGGTACCTGTCAATGATTACATGTAGCAACTTGGAATCTTAACAGAAAGTGAATTAGGAACTACAGTATTCTTCAATTAAAATTTCAGAACTATATGATTAAGTGAGTTTCTCCTACTCCTCTTTGTAAACTATAGAAAGGGAATGGCTAGTAAGTCTCCTTTCATACTGCTTCAGCAGAAAACAGACTGAAATTTTACTGTAGTGAACCATAATGAATAGTAGTAGGATGGTAATAAGCTGAAATAAAACCTATAAAGACTTTAATAGACAGAATTAGAAAAATAACACTTATGCTCATTGTTAAAACATAATTGCAAATTAAAAAATAACAATTTGAAGTGCAATTATGTTATTGCAAGAGACATTTAAAGAAAAGAAAAATAAAGGAAGAGAAAATACTTTGAGTGTTACATTGCATTAGTATGTTTTAGATTATCAACTGATATAGTTTTTGTTCAGCAATCTGTAGAAGTAACAACTACATCACCATCCTGTGGTTGAATAGCCAGCATAAATGTTATGAGTTGGATCCCTCCAACTAAAAGTTATATAAGAAAAAAGGCTTCCAAAGAGCAAAATGATAGAAGTGACTAATTTCATGAAGGCAAATGACTAGGTTGTGGTGCAGCAATCCATATAGGATACGTAGTGCAGCAGATATCAATCATTAACAACCTTTGTCATACTCTCCAAATCTCATCTTAGTGCAAGTAGTTGGAATGAGACCAAGGGAGAATGAAATTAGATGAAGATGAAACACAAGTTTTATGTTTCCCATTTACATACTAGCCATTCTGAATTAAAAAGAAAATAAGTTCTCATTCCTATCTAGTTTCACAAGAATAAATATTGAGAAGACAACAACTAGGACTAAAAAAGTCAAATAGCATAATGATGTTGCAAAAGAAAATGACAGAACTATGTCTTTTCACTGAAAATTGGCTATAGGATACTGATCAATTCCTTATAACCACGTAGATTCCTCGTATATGCAAAGTCATAATGCTATAGGAAAAGACAGGCTTAGCAAAGCTCAGCAAGATACTACAAGCTCATCGAAATAGTAAATTTTCATGATTGTCTGCAGATTAGAATGAGTTAAAGGACACTTGGTCATCTTAATAATTGGGCAAATGTTCTTCTGAAGCTTAAGTCCTCTGCTAATCTTTCTCTCCTTTGCCACACATATAATAAATTTGTCCTTGCGGGTAATGTGCTGGCACAATGCATCTCAGACAAGATCAGAGGCATGCTGGCTGCCATAAGTATTATGCCAATATATTGCTGTGTCAGCAAATTCTTGTGATAAATCATGCAGATACCACTGCCGACAAAATCAGTGCCAACCAGCAAAAGCCAGCATGGTTGGAACATGCAATCCTGATGAATAACATGTTGGAAACAATGCACATTGACCCTTTTTATAGTGAATAAATTGTGACCTGGGTGACCAGTCACCCTTTTCTGATACATTGTGATGGATTAAATTTAGATGCCTATACATGCAAGAAAACCCAGAAAAGTTGAATTAAGATTTCATGATATGAGTGCAGAAATCTCAAAAATCAGTTCAGAAAAGCAAGGTTGCATTTACGTATTCTATAGTAACGACAGTTGTCTTGTTACACAAACAATTCTCTTGAATCAACACAAATATCAGCACCAAACTGTTAACAATTCGTGGGCATAAGCATGATCATGCACACCATATGTCTTCAAGGAACATAATATCCATGAGTATTTTAATTCTGCACTACTAATGATTTACTTTTGCATTATTCTGATAAGTTATATTAGATTTTGTAAAACATTCCTCGTGAAAAAATCAGTGGTATATTAATCAACTGATACCATAACAATCTATAAGATATGAGTCACAGCACAATTTTTAAGAACTCAATTTCCCCTATTTTTTCGTGCATGATATGTAGTTCAAGGAAACCATTCACATCTAGGTGCACTTGAGACATTCCCTAGACAAATCAGTATTGGATTTGACTTTCACAGCTTAAAAGATAGTAGATTTTTAATATCCATTTTGGTTTTCCTTTTGAGTCTTAAAACTTGGAGAAGCACATTGTTAGGATCCAATGTTGTTGAGTTCCAAATCATATAACTGGCTATTCTAGATTCAGATACTCAATGAGATGTTATACTTTAAAGTGTAAGGGAGTTGTTTAAAACTCAATCATTTTCAAGCTTGAATGCACGTTTTCATGTTTGATTAAGCAGCAAAATACCAAAATAATAAACCTAACAGTATGTCTACTCTGTCATCTCAGACTTGCATCGCCGACCTTTTTCTCATTTCTTTTACTCTTCTAATCAATTTCTGGATCATCAAAGATGTTGGCAGAGATCTCAAATCAGAACTAGCAAAACCATTTGGAAGTACTGTCTGTTGAGATTCTCCACCTAATATTTTTTTACCCTTCTGTTGATCTTTCTGAAAAGTCTGACCTTTTCAGTACCGTAGTCTCTCAAACAATGATCACAATTTTTTCCCCTTTTCTCATGTTATAACTGCTTTTCAGATGCAGTTTCATCCATATTCTCCTTCTCGATATATCACCTGATCCCTAGACAGCTTACGCTGATTTCCTTCTTTCCAAGACAAAAAATGCATGTTTACCTTATCCTTGTACATACTTCTCGTAGATAGGACTCCTGATCGCTCAAATCAAGCATAAGAATCATATTCCACACTACATTTCTCGCAAGATTACCTGAAGTGCCCTGTAGATGTCATCAAATACCAACAGAAGCCCATCCCCAGTGGCGAGCATCCACGCGTTAAGAGTAGAAGGCAGACAACGAGGTTGCCATTTGGCCGAATCAAAGGCGCAAAACACAGAATCAACCACAAAGTACGGATCCACTCACCGTCGCAGCCCAAGCGTTCATCTTCGTCGTCCCTTCCTCCAACCTCGTGGCGACGCCGCCGTTCGTCTGCTCCACGATCAAGCCAAAACGAACTATCGGGACACAGAATCCCCCTCCGCCGTTGGTGGCGCTACAGGTGAGGGTTCACGAACCAAGCTGAAGTCCACGCGACGCCGCGAGGGGGAAGTGGCGAAGATCTACTCGACGCGGCCGCCGGCTAACTCCGCCGTCGGGGATGGCGGTGAAGTGCGGTTGGCCAATTCGAGCGGCCGGGGCAAAGCGGGCAGGAACGGATCGAGTCCAGTCTCTTGCTAGGTATTAATGGGCCATAATTGGCCCATACCTGTTGAGCCCGATCTATGTACAACAGTGAAGCGAGATTACGGGCCCTTAATTGGCCAATTGTTGTACCTACTAGAAGGCCCAATTAGGAATTTAGCGGAGTGTTAAGGCACAGGTTGAGGCCGCCGAGGGATTATGTCAGCATCATGGTGTGAGATACGAATCATTATTATATGGAATATGCGAATATTAACACAAAGAGGAACGGTTATGTGAGTTTCCAAGGTTTTCTTGGTCAACGACTCATTTGCACTATAGTTCTTGAAGGCATATCAATTACAACCAACGGCACCAAATTGTCATGGCCACTCGCCATTTAGGAGGTCAGAGAGTGGATCGGCCTGTTTGCTCATTCTCTGGTTGGGGCAATCAGTTCAGAGTCCACCGAGAAGTGAATCCATGGAAATCCTAGTGGAGCATCTGGGTCATCTCAGATCCCTGTAACATGCTTGCTTGTTGGCTACTGCATCTGCATCTGCATCTGGTCCAACAAGTGAGGTGAGCAGTCCCGCGGAATCATTCGCGTTTCCTACTCTCTTAGAGGTCTATAGATAATGACAGATATGCCTGTCATATCATTTAGATGTAATTAGAGCAAGCGGAGAGTCAAAGAGGTTCCTCCATGATGACAATCTCTTGTGATTCGATGATGAGACTCTATCAGGCAGCAATGCCATCACCTTTTGCTTCACATCCGTCGTCTGCTCTCATCCGTTCATTGCCAAGCCTCTCTGAAGCTCATGTGTTTTCTTTATGTACTTGCAACTACGACATTTAACAAAGAGCATCTAATATCCTCTTCAATAAAATCCAGAGATGTGAGCCGCAGATGTTGAGATATTAGCAGCAACAGGGAGCACTAGTTGTGCATCTACACAAAGCTCAACTTGAGAATGGCAGTGCTTGTCATGAGTGAGATTTGACAGTAACAGTGTATTGCTGTCCTGTCACTGGAACATCCAGTTTGTTGTCAGACACTAGGATGAATGGAAGAAGATGGAGCACAACAATGGCTGATGGGATCGATCTTTATTCATTGCATGGAGGACTGCCGACAGGGAAGGTCATCGCTTTGGAATGTCCGCGGAAAAAGGTGACGTGAAGCATTTTATACTCCCCTCGTGGATCTCAGTTCCATTCTTCTTGTTCCCTGAATGGTTGCCTGGTGGTCCTCGTCTCACAGAAACTATGGCGCAATTACCCATTCCTCCTCCCTATTCTTCTTTGGTGCCAGTTTCAATCCGGATTTAGTTGAATCCTCCTAAGATCGATGAGTTCAGATAGTTTGGCATTTGGAAATATCAAATTATCATTCTTCAGTTCTTCATTGTCAATGGCTTTGCACGCAAAAGGACTGTCAAAAGTTTCCGTAAACTAAATGGAGATTTGCCATTGTTTGCCGTAAGAATGCAGTCAGAAGTCCGTACGTGGAATAAACCTTCATCGTCTTCCTAATAGAAAACTTAGTTATGGCATTCCCATGGAAAAAAGGTTTCTCGATTAGCCCTAACTCGCGCTTTATGTTGCTTTAAGCATGCACATGATGTGTTGACTGATGGTCTTACTCTCCAATTCCCATATCATAATTGTGGATTGCTATTGATCTCACCTACCACTAGTGGGGATGAATTCGACAAACGCAGTTCCTCGATGATAAGATTCTCTTGTGATTCATTATTTAGATCCTGTGAGAAGATTCGAAAAAGAAAAGTCAAACCAAAAGGGGTATTAAAGAGCGTCGCATCACAATTATTCGGAGACTGAAATGTGTCTTGTTCTACATATTTACTTCGACAGCAAATAACATGCAAACAGTATTGCCATCACCTTCTGATCGACAGTACATATACTTTCAGTTGAAAAAAAGACTAAATCAACCGCATATTTAATACAGTGTAATCTGCTACGTCGTAGGATGAAGTGCTGCCAGTTCTCTTTCATCCACTGGAGCAGTTCACTCCATGTTTCTGCTTTGTTATGCCTGCAAACAGTGGTCAAATAAGATCGTAGTTAGAAGAAGTCAAGGGTGGAATTCTTTTGCCTGTCAACGTGCTGGGATCGATGCCATTACAGGACTTGTGGTAGCATGGTTGCTTCAACGTGGGGTCATGAAGAGGAGGTTGCTGACCAAAGACCATCTCGCAGCTCAGGTCTTCAAAATCTGGGATTCAGCAATCGTAACCATTTGATTTAGATCACTTGTATCTTGTAAATCTATAGAAAATAAACATATTACTCGAAAATATCAGTTGCTGCTTGTGCAGCATCTACTGGAGCTCAATGCTCAACTTGAACAAGCCAGTGCTTGTCGTGAGTGAGACTTGACAGTGCAAGTGTAGATGTCTCATGGAATGTGATGGCAAATGAGGGAACGATGTTTCTTCTCGGACACTAGAATGAATGGAAGATCATGGAGCACGACAATGGCTGACTGCAGACAGGGGAGCTCTTCGCTCTGAAACATTGAGGGAAAAGGTGACGCAAAGCATTTTATACTCCCATTGTGGATCTCGTTCTATTTTTCTTGTTCCCTAAATGGTTGCTCTGTGGACCTCAACTCACGGAAACATGGTGCAATCTCCCATCCCTCCTCCTCCCTTTTCTTCCTTCAGGGATGGTGCATCCACTGTTCGTAAAAGATGGTGCAATCTACTGTCGATGTGGCCTACTTGTCCTCCCATAGTGAACACAAGTATCCGAGGGAAGACTATCGTCTGGTCTATATGATAAGCAATTTTGAAGTGTTGTCCGAGAGTGATAGAGTAAGACTCATACTTGGAACCATGTAGACAGGCATGCCGAGTGAATCCTGGATGAACTTCTGGGAGGGGACCTTGCACAAGTTTGTGCACATCCCTACACAGTTGGTGCTCTCCAGAAACCTGCATGGCAGAAGCAAAACTTCACAAAGTCTTAACAATGAACAGATGAGATGTATGAATTCTCCCGTATATAATTGCATAATCTTTTCATTTCTTGTTTTTCGTTGTCTGAGATATGAACAAGGGATCAAAGAGTACCTGCATTTAGGGATGTACACCACATTCTTCTCCGTCTTTCCTTTGACTTCTGATTTCCTGACCTTCCTTGGCAATTTGAAGTGTCACTTCAGATCGATGCATTCAAATGCTTACTAATCCAGGGTCTTTTTTATTCTCAGATGTCAATGTGAATTTAAGGATGAATTTATAAGATCTGCTTACAGATAAAAATCATTAAGGAAGAGGGTGCAGTAAGAAAGCCCATACCTGGCAAGGGCCAACCAGCCAAGGGAAGAACAGAGTGGTGAAGGCTGCAAAGATCTCTCTTGTGAATGTTGACTGTGGAAGTAAGATCTTTATCTGACATGTTGATGCCAAAATTCCATTAGCAATCTAGTGCTCGGAGAAAACATGCATCTAGCAAATGTGCTGTGATGTGAACTATCACAAGCAGGAAACGTTGGATTTCTTCTGTCTCATGTTTCTTATTGGCATGTTGTTTCTGCATCTCTAACAGGGTTTACAGAATTGAGAGTCTCTCTGAAGATATATGAAGCATGTCAAGGGCATGGTTTCAGTTAATGTCCTATGATTCTATAGGGTAACTCTTTATTCTCCAATAATTTGCTCCAATTAATTAGTTGATCAAGAGTATCAGTCCATTGGTTTACCATCCAACAGTCCAGATCAAATGTCGGAGAAAAATACACACATTTATGTTGGAAATTTTATTTCTCAGAACCATGATGAAGAAGGTCGAAGAGTAACTTGCCATTGTTAATATGATCACTGGAAGGGCGCTGTGGAGAGATTGGATCACCAGATCCTGCTGTGCTTTGGCATCAACTTTCTTGCAGATCATGATTGCTGCCTCAACCAAGCTCTCATATCCTTCCTTGTTGTTGCTTATGCCTGTGAGTCAAATCAGCTATCTTCATGTTCTGCTTTAAAGAAAGAAAATGAAAAGAGACACAAACTGCACTCTACAAGCCAACAGCAGAAAACACTGTCACACCTTTCTCTATCTTAAATCCAACAAAACACAGCAACAAAACAAGTATGCACCTTTTCTGGAAACAAATGTTCCAAGATGTTTATGCATTGCTACGATTTTTTTTCTGTCGTGACATGTTGTCCAAAAGGTGTATTTTGTAGCTGTAGTTTTGATGAAATAGAGAAACATATTCATTTCTAGCTCTCTTTTCTTTTCCTCCATTGCTAATGGTCTGATCAGTATTGGTGGGAATTACTTTACCTAATCTGCATGTCTAATATGTAGGTAGAGTTGATATCTACGTCTAGCATTTTGCAACCATTACTGTTTTGTTTCTTTTAGTTGCTTTCTGTGAGTAACTATGGCTTGTCGAAACAAGAAGAAGAAGAAGAAGTGTAAGCGCCATGATCGGCATAGTTTGTCGTCTCGGAAGCATGTATGGTTCTCGAGACCAGCATAGTTAGTCGGTCTGTAAGCACCATGACGAACCTGTGGTGGCTTGAATAGATCTTGAAAGGTAGCGAATGGCAAGTCGGTCGAACCAGTTGTCTTTGTACGTCGTCTTCTCTGTGGCTGCCACCATCTGCTTCTCGGTCTGCACCCT
Source organism: Musa acuminata AAA Group (assembly GCF_036884655.1). NCBI lineage: Eukaryota > Viridiplantae > Streptophyta > Magnoliopsida > Zingiberales > Musaceae > Musa > Musa acuminata. The sequence continues at coordinate 25,808,716 of NC_088339.1, read as the reverse complement.
CGCTTCAACTACAGAAGACAGGAGCTTTCGGGGTGGCATCCGATGGCCTAACGCCATCCCTTGTGGTCTTCTGCTTATCGGAGGAAGACTCTTAATCCCCCCACAACGAAGAATATTAGCTTCCATCGTGCTTGAGAGAGAAAGAAAGAAGCTCTAAAGGGTTAATACGAGGAAGAAGAGCGAGAGAAGAAACAAAGGACGTTCAAAGAGTATCCGGTGGAGGGAGGTGATGGGCGTAAGAGAGCTTTTGTTGCGTGAGGAGAACAGAAGAGGAGGACACCACCATACTAGTGTGAGCTAACATTGGATGCTTTCGAGGTGTAACAATAGAGACGGTAAAGGACGTATCCAGCGCATGAGATCCGTCGATGCAGGAATTTGAGGAGGGTATGATAATAGTGATAATATGAGGATTAATTTGATTTACAGGAGTAATTTGTTTTCGATTCAAAGATATTTTGACATTTCTAAGTAGATGTAGTGCGATAATCATATAAAAAGAGAGCAGCAAGCATTCATATCTCAGGTAAACTTTTGATCTGCTAAGTTCATCAATAAACCATTTTGTCTCTCTTTAATTACTACCATAAAAGTATGATCAGGCTTCCTGGAGAGAATTAAAGAGAGCGAAGGAGTAAATGTATAAGGCTTGATCAATTTACATAAATTCTTATGACACTGGCAAAGGGATCTTGGAAACATGCCTACCATTTAGAAGTTGCCAATGAGTTCAAAGAACACAGCAAGTCCTGATAGAATTTTCAGATGTGTGAGAGAAAAAGCCGGCATAGATTTTGACAGAAAAAAGATATTTGAGAGCAACCTTTTCTTCTGAAAAAAGAAAAAATTAGAATACTGTTATTTTGGTAGTGGTATCAGTTCATCTCAAACCTTCAAATAATATCTTCATCATGAAAATAAAATTCTTGATGGCCAGTGTTGATATTCAACTGCCTCCTTCCTTGTTTAAAGGCTGCAGTGATGTCTCATTCCTCTGTTGCTTCAAGCTGCATGCATCATACTATATATAACTTTCTCTGAGGATTTGCTGGAAGTAATCCTTTCAAACTAAGATGAAATCAAGCAAAAGCAATATATAAAAATTACATCATTGATCAAAAGAAGTAAAAAGAACTTTTATTTGCCACATACAAGTGGGAGATTTATGACTGCTACATAAAAGGTTCAGGGATCCAAACATAGGTATGATGCTTTATGCTATAGCAAGGTCTTTGGCAAGAGCATAAACATTCTTGCAAAGATGTGCACAATCACCAAGGTGAAGCATGGATACATCAAATGGAAAAAAAGACATGGTTAATATATGTAGGGAGAAACAACAAAGGCAGCATGCAATTGCTTGCAGTGTTAAAATTGGGAAGACCAATTTGCAGAACTGCCGACTCTGGGCATCCCGGCATCCTTCTTAGCCATGTAGTCAACGTTGTACGTAGCACCACAGACCTGGCCTTGGCTGTCAACTCTTGGCATCGGCTTAAGTTCGTTCATAGGATGCTCAAAACTCTGCAATCCCCCAGATGTCGTAAAGAAGCAGCCTGCCAGGAAATGGAAAATGAGGATATGCACGAAAGATCATGGATACAACAGTATGCTGAATGGTAGATGACATTCTCAAATATTTTGTACCTTTAGGAAAAGGTGCAAATGATTTTCCACAACCCTTCTTGACAATGTCCGCATCATCGGAAAGTACAAGATGGTCTTGTGCATCAGCTCCCCAGAAGAAGGGAACACTCCCATCAGCATCCTGAGTCCAGAAAGAGACATCCAGATTCAGTGACATTCCACTTGAAATTATGACAAACTAAACCAACCTATGCATAAGCTGCTTGCATCTTACAATTATAAGAATTTACATGTCACTGCATTGCCAATTTTAGTCATCGCCTCATCAGTATCAAAAAGACCAAAACACTAAATGCTATTGTTAAGCATCTGAGATCCAGGTGCTCTTATTTCCGATGTATCAAGTAATTGATGCTTAATCAAAATTATGGGCATAGTAAATACTCTTAATTCTCTTATTGAGAGTTCTTTTAGAAGATATAACATAACGTGATCCGAGGAGAAAAGGTATGTGATATTTCCATTTAGAGCTCAAGTGTCATGAGATGTCAGAGAACACATGTGAAGAACAGAAGAGAAATACACATGTAACTGAGAAAGGCACATGGACTATCTGAGGATGCATAAAGCCATGGGTGCCCTAACCTAGGCAATACATCTATGCAACTTCACTATTTTGTTCAAATTTTGGGCTCATATGCACAAAAGTGCGGGTTTTGAAAATTCAATTGTCATTCACCGCACAAAAGGGAAACTTTGTCAACATGAGAATCTCTGGAGCATTATTTCACACAAACATGAAGTTCCTCAAACTTTCCACAAAACTACTTGGTCTGAAAGAGAAAGTATGAGCTCCCAAACTCAAAATTCACCACAGCTTGAAATATAATGTTGGGAAGTGCACAAAAATGAAACGAGGAAACATAGGTTGCTAGGGAATGTTTCTCACTACAGATTGAAACACGAAGTTGGTAAGTGCAAAAAATCAGAAAAGCAAGAGTCACAAGGGAGTGCCCCTCTTCACATGGTCAAAGACAAGGAAAAAAGGAGAAGGTGGGAGCCAAGAAGCGAAATTGCTTGAGTAAAGTAATAGAGAAGTAGCCAAAGACAAACTACTGGAGAAATTTAAAGCTGTTGAAAAGTTGAAGTTTCATTGTTCAAGTCTGTGAAGGCATCATGTGCCCAATAGAAAGATTGTGTTGTTATCCAGTGGCACAGTATGCGCTATATAATTTTCATTCTTGAAAAACAAAGAAATAGAAAGCAGGAGAGGATAATTAATTTGAATACTCACGCTGGCCATGAAGGTAGTGTTTGATGAGCTATCAAACAGAATGAAAGCAAATTTTCCATTTAGATCTCTCAGAACTTGACTTGCAGGGAATGGTCCTCTATCTCTCAGTGTTTTATACGCCTCAATGACAATAATTACTTCATTAGCAGTCTTGCCTAATCCATACTGTTGCTTGAGAGAAGTTATATTCTGGATATGCCCTTGGAATAAGCAAAATATATCATCCACCACAGCGAATAATCTGCAAAAGAACCACCAAGAATATTACCATTCTGTTGCATGCTAAATAACTAAGAAACATAAAACTGATTCTGCTAGATCTTGTTCCTTTAAGCTAAAAATGTTTTTTCATAACAAAAGAGGTTCTAGATGCAACCAGGAAGGTGGAGAAAAGCAGAACTTGCAAAGTTTACTATAAGTAAGAGCTTTATGAAGGCATTAAAGCAAAAAGATTATTTGGATACAAAGAATGACAAAAATTAAAATAAAGGATTTTTTTTTAAAAGTAGTAAGAATTATTATACTAGCAGACTACCACCATCGTTAATGGCAGAATTATTAGGAAAGATGAAACTATGATAGGTGAAATTGAAGTTACACACATTTCTGTTCAACCTTTCAAGCATGAAAGAGGAGAAAATATTAACTACTAGCCAGCATCTCCACCAACATGACATATAAGCACGAGAAAAAAATTAAATGGAAAAAAAAGAAAGAAGAGAAGATCATGATTTTGAGATGCAATTTCCATTTATCCTTGCAGTATTTCGCAAAGGATAATTAAATTATCCAACTATTGAGTCAAAATGGTTTTGGGAATGCATCAGCACCATCATCTGATCATGTACACATGTGCCTTAATTTGACACAAAAATACATTTTGCCGGTAATAATTTTTGTAGAGTTTACTTAAATAGTTATCGAAGCTATCAATGCAACATAGCTATTGATGCACCAGCATCCTGTGCACCCCAATTTTAGTAATTAAAAGAGTAGAGGATGAAAGAGTAATCACAGCAGAGATGAAAAGTGGAAAAGCTAAGGGCAATAAACCTCTTCCTCTCTGGAGATAAAGAATCACTTAAAAGATTTTATTCTATCACATCATCCTCCACTTGCAAAGAAAGGAGGGTTTGGAAAGAAATCAATTCTCGCCATTTCTCTCATTTGTTACATGACCAAAAAAATAGATTCTCTCCTTTATCAAGTTCCCATTATTCTGGTCTATCAAGTTATCCAAATGGACAAGGCAGCATAAAGAAAAAAACAACCTGTTGCGACGATCTTTCTAACAGTCCACGGTCTAGGGAGGATTGATGTACACAATCCAGGGAGGATCAATGTGCACAACCTTATCTCTGCCTCTACCAGGGGTAGAGATTGGCTTACCTTCTACACTAAAGCAGCATCAGCATTATAAAATATAAGTGGCACCATGCAACAATCAAAAGAAGATAACTTCCATGGAGGTGGCAACATTAAACTAATTCCAGGAAATCAATGAAAAGTTCAGTAATCTCTCGATGTTAAGTAACAAAGACAAAGGCCAAGAAGATTATAACCCTTTCTCATTGGATAAATTGCCTACCAGAAGACAATAAAGAAAAATACAAATGTATTCCGGAAATAGATTTACTAGTAAACCTTGATGATCAATTTAATAAAAGAAAATTAATTCTAATGGTTAGTAACCCTTTTGATGCATCCGTCACATTTACACCAACAATCCCATGAGCCATATCTATGTCTGAGAAGCTAATTTGACCTCAAAATTAGCAAGAAATACTGGACGCGTCTACCAGTAGGATCATTCACAACAAATCCAATTCACACGGTGTAGTTTTGAGTACGAAGGGCATTTGCCAGAAGATTCCGATGCTTTAAGAACAAACAGATCAGACGAACGAAATCATCCTTTACCAAGATGACCATTTGAAATGAATCCTGCGTCGAAACATGATTATATGAAGCATCCATGCGAATTAATTGGTCGTATAAAGAATTAATGCTTACACACACCCAAAACAGGAAAGAAGAACAAAATTGAAGGTAATTGTCATATAATTATCCACAAAAAGAACATATCGGAAGACTGGAAGACTGTTAAAACCTCACGGAATGGGATGTTCAAACAAGGGATTCGACAGCTTGCTCGAAGCTTTTGTTCGAATGCATCACCTCGCCGTTCATCAAGATTTGATTTTGGTTGTATTACAGTTACCTCGGAAGCAGAGGAGTCTGCTTCTTCGACGTGTAAGCCAAGCCCCCAGAAGAGCCAAGGTTGATGGCCACCGCCCCCGCTCGCGCCGCCAGGAAGTGATCCAACATGCTGCGTCCCCCGTCGCCCCCCTCCGCCCCGGGGCTCCTTAGCCCCTCCGGGCACTTCGCGACCTTCCGATCGAACACCGCCAACATCTCCCTCGTCGACCCAAAACACCACAAGCCCAACTAAGAATCTTCAGAGCTCTCTCGCGTCATCCTCCCGTCATCGATCGTTTTAAAGAGCCACTATGCCGAAACTACCCTCGTTGTTCGCACCAATAGCAAGAGCACACTATTAAATCGGCACCAGCGGTTCGAACCCGCAACGATACCACGACACGTCATATGCTTATAATTAACCACCAAAATGACGTGAGAAAGCGAGGGGGCATTTTGGTGCGATTGGGTAAGCGGAGTTCGGGTCACGTTTAGTGGAGACGTGGGTACGTCTTCTGAGGTGGTGAGGGGGCATTTTGGTAAACTCGCGATCAAATAAAAGTCAGCGGTCACTCGATACAGAGGCCTGACGTGGAGGACAGGAAATACATATGCTAATTTACTCTCTTATTAGACGAAGGGAAATGGTCAACCAGCGCAATTGCCTGCATGATAAACTTAGGTGGGTGTCGTTGGATCATGTGATATCTCATTCATCCACCATTAACGATAGTAAAAATGCTTGGATCCAACAAGTCCAATATAATCGAAGGAAGACTTGAATGCTCGTTCAAGGGTTGAGAAGGGCTCGAACGAATGCTCCACGATTAATCTATATAAAGACCAAAATTGGATGAAGTTCTCGACATAATCTCTTCTACGTTTTAGTCAATATAGTTGATAACTTGTTGGATTTGGGCTGGAAATGGATGCGATTCGATAGGTATACATGCAACCCATTGCGACTCGATAAACTATTGGGCCAGCATATGGTCCTTGTCATGTTAGCAGCACAAATTTACTGAGAAGGTTTACTACTTACGAACCTTATCTGATGACAACATAAAAGACCAGAAGCTACGAGACTCTTCAGCTGCATGTTTGAGTTTGAACCCTCTCCTTCCACAGGGCTGCTGCAAGAACCAGACGTGAGATTCCAATCGAAGAGTGAGTACCAGTCTATGGGGTCCCATATGCCTTGGTAGAACACGCCTGTGTTGGGCAGGATGCATATGATGGTAGCAAAATCTTCATGCAAAAATATTAAAGAATACTGTTAATGATTCGATCGATGATCTGAATGACTGGTATTTACTAGGCCAACATGGCTGAGGAATTCTGATGTAATACGATCCGATCTTAGCTTGACGTGATTCTTTGTTCTTGTGGGAGTTTATTTGCTGCTGAGTTCTATATATGGAAGAAAAGGATACAGGAAATGGAATGATCCAGTGGGGCTTGAAGCACCCACGCCATCCTTTTCATCGACCTTCTTCCAAGCTGTCCAATACTTTTCCCAATTCCCGACCCTTCACGCATGTCGAGCTTTGGAGTGGGAATTGATGTGAATCCCACAAAGAAATGGCGCTTGGACCACTGCCATCATTTTCCAGTTATACCTAGAGAAATATATGACCCTTCCTTCTCTCTTTCAGATCGATCAGCCTTCGAAGTGATTCCCTCTTCTTTCGGGTGGGTAGGTTTACGTCCACGATGAACCATCTCTCTGGATGTTCTGCGGATCAACACCATCGGATTATGCTGCATGCATGGCGTGTGCTGGAATATTGTGGTAGCGAGCATGAGAAGAACGACGAGGCAGCTAATAATTAGGTCATGGAAGGTGGAGGGTTGGAAGCCCAAGGAGGGTGGGAGGGAGGGACGGCGAGCGAGCGAGCTTTTGGTTTGTCTGCTTGTGTAAAGCAAAAGGAATAAAGAAAGAAAAGAAAAAGGTGGTCAGAGTAGTAGTCTTTCTTCGGAGGCAAAATGGCACATTGTGTACTCCTAACCCCCTGCAACTCACATGCATGTGTTGTTCTCCCCATAAAGCCTTTTCAAAAGCTGTCTCATGCAACTCTCCTCCCTCCATACATAGATCCCGAGACCAGTCCTGTCCTCTTTCTCTCCAGCTTCTCTTGTAGAACATGCTGTTCGATTTCAGCTGCACAAGTCTGGCTCGCGTAGTTGACTCTCCAAATCATGAGAAGGTAGAAACGGTGAGAATTCTCTTAGAGACTGCTAAACCCTAGCAATTTCTGTGAATAGGTTAATTGCGAGGAGATGTCGGCCTGCGTGCATCTGAGTGTTCGATGTGCGTTTAACGATGGAGAAAGGATCGCCGCATGTCCATCGTAAAGCTGCCTTGATCTCCTCCAATCCCAATACGAGCCCGGATCGGAATTCAAGAAAGCAAGGCGATCGAAAGGACCGGAGGATTCAGTTGATGTGCATCCGTGAACATCTTTTTCCTCACGCCTTGACGTTTCTGTTCCTTCATCTTTTGCCCTTTCATCATTTCTGATGGGCCATGTCGAGGACGTTTTGGCCCTGACTGCCACCTCGTCCTCCCTTATCACCAACCATGTCCATTTGAAACCCTAAAAGTGAGCCCTGCTTTTTTAGTTGCAGGAGAACTTGGATTGTTGTGGCTAAGTTGACCAGCTTTTGCAAGAGTCGATCTGTTCTCTTTGAGTTTGTCATCGATTTTGGTCTGGTTATTGCAAGAAGCTAAAAGCATAAAAGAACATTGGAATTCTCTCTCAACACCTCTTTCGTTTCAGCAATCTGAGCACAGACACAGGTTCTATTTGCTACTAAGCCATGTCAGAAAAGTGCTCTCCTTTTGCTCTCACACACAGTAGCTTATGTCGTGGATGCTCACCGTGTCCGCGTGCTTGCAATTTAGGTCAATGTGCTACGCAAAAAGCAAGATGAAATAACACCAGCAGGGCAACGCAAGAACATGAAAGAACATTACAACCGACGTCCTGTACCAGCGATCAATCCCACGGCCCGGTCACCGGAGGGAACCCGGAGAGCTGCTTGGTTGGGTCACCCATGGGAGCACAGGAGGAGGCGGTCACCAGATCCAGGAGTAGGTCGTCGTCGTCGTCCCCAGCCTCGCCGGCCGCCACACCGAGGAAGTCCCTCGTCAAGCGATGGCCGTTCTGCCACATTGGAAAGGCAGCGACGTCGCCGACCATCATGCCATCGTAACCTTGGCCGCTGACGGTGTTGGTGAAGCTCATAGCGCCCATGGTGGAGGCCCTCTGGAGAAGTGCAGTGGCTGAGAGGTGGGCCGAGGTGCTGGTTCCGGTGGGAAGGTGGTGAACGAGGGAAGGGAGATCGTTTTCAGCTGGTTCGATTTGCAATGCTCCGATGTCAGGGTCATGGCTAGGGTTAAGGATCAAGTTAGGGTTAGAACTCGTCGTCGGGTGCCAGGAGGAGAAGGGGAGGAAGAGGGGTTGGTGGAGCGGAGGTGACGTGGTGACAGCGGCGGACATGAGTCTTGCGCTTTCTTCTGCCAAGGCATCACAGAAGGCTCTGTGGGTGATGAAGCTGTCCTTCCTGCATGAACACAGCAGAGATCACAAGTGTACATATCAAATAAGATAAAGAAGATAAATAACAAGAGAAACACAATACATGAGAAGGCTATGTTGAATGAGATATGAGGAATTGAGTTTGAGTGGCCACACAGCCCCACACAGTGTGTGTTTGAGAGAGAGAGAGAGAGAGAGAGAGAGAGAGAGAGAGAGAGAGAGAGATTTCTGATAAAATGTTTATTTTTCTTGGACAGGACACACAAAAATATGTGCTGCAATGTTATACATAAACTAAAATGGAGATGAAAGAATGTCCACATAGAAATAGAGGTGAATGTGCAGTAACTTCTCAATGATCTCAATGTCCATGTAGAACAAGATGATGCAGGATACATAACCAAAGAAATTGACCATGTTTTGCTATATCCTCTCTGAACAACAACAACAACAACAGTAACATCAATAATAGTAATGATAATAACAAGATACTGATGCAAAAGTTTAGGCAACTGAAATCTACGTAAACACACTCGGAGAGAACGCAAAGTTTGCCCATTAGGTCAAACAGTTCAATGCGGGACTGTGTGTGCATCGAACGACGAGCAGTTGACCATCCAGAAATTTTGCAGCCTTACAAGAACTCATCGATGCCAGCAAACTAGCGTACAAAGAAGTACACTCGGTAAAGCAAACGAAGGAAAAATTCCTACTTAGCCGTCACCCAATATTCCCATGCATTATTTCTTTGGCTCTCATTTTTATTACTCACTGCAGTTGTATGACATGCATTTGTCCAATTAACAAGATGATAAGCTTTGTACAGAAACATCGGAAGTAAAGACACCTCAAGATACAATTGATGGAGTATGTCACGAACAACACCAGTTCGATATATACGTGCCTGTCGTTTGCAGTGAGAAGTGCAACTGCTCTCAGCTTGAAAAGTTAGAGAGATGCAGAAATTGTTAGCAGAATGCTAACAACAGAAAGAAATGTAGTGAGAAGCTTCAAGATGATCTCATGGAAGTTGCACCTCGGAGAGAGGATCAAGCTTGCTGCGGTTCCTACCAGTTGAGGTGTTTGAAAGAGAACTAGAATCCTTAAAATGTATCTTTTTCTGCGGTTTTCAGTTCTATCTTATGCAATCTAGTGAGCATTTGTAGTGCCTTCCATTCAACAAGCAAGAACAAAATGATCTGATGCCGGTAGCAGAAAGAGAGAGAGAAAGAGAGAGAGAGAGTGAGTGATTCTAAATGCAGATCTTTAACCTATTGTCATGCTGATCTCTGTTAGGGAAATCAGACTGATCTGTGACGGTAGGGTTATTATAGGAGGATCTATTCAGAGTTTAACCACGATAACAAGAGAGGAGAGTGATCAGAGTTGATGGATCGCAAACCTGGAGAAAAGGGTGCCACAATCACATCTATATTCCTTGGTTCCGCAGGTCTTCACATGGGCTTTCCAGTCTGAGTGCACGGCGTATCGTTTGGAACACTTGTCACACTTCCACCTCTTCTCTCCATGCTTCCTGGAGAAGTGCTTCTTGATCCCTGTCAGGTCACCGAGCGCCCGGGAAGGATGGTGGTGCACGCAAGATGGCTCCGGGCAAACGTACACCCTCTTCCTTGCCACTTCCTTGCTGCTTCTCTGCCTCAGCTTCCATGGCAGATTGTGGCCCCTCCTGTGGAGCTGCAGGTTCTGGTCTCTCTGGAAACCCTTGTTACATATCTCGCAGATAAATCTGTTGGTGGCCATCAGCGTGTTGGGTGACAAGGCTACAACCTCGGCATCGGGGTCTGCAGCATATATATGTCCACAAACCCAAGAAATCAGGAGCAAAGAAGAGCAGGGTTGATGGGAGAGGTCCGGCGGCCTACCTGGGTTCCCCGGTTGGCTTCTCTTCTTCCTGGTCTTAGGTGGTGGCTGCTGTGGTTGGTGGTGAGGGGATGAGGGTGCAAGCGAAGAGCTGAAGCCGACATGAAATCTTGTCTCGGAGGAAACACTAGCTTCTTCGGAGATGGAGGTGGAATTGGAGGCTGCTGCTGCTGCTGATGATGATGATAAGAACATGGTGAAGAAGACCACCGCCTTGTTGTTTGTTTTCTTGCACCAGTGATAGCAATGAGAAGGGACAAGATAGTGGTATCTGATCTTTATTATGTTGCTATCGCAAGGCTCAAAGCCACTAAAGGAGAAGAAGAGAGAGAGAGAGAGAGAGAGAGAGAGAGAGAGAGAGAGAGAGAGAGGGTGGGAGAAAGAAGCTGGAGAGAAGCAACCTTTATTCGGATACTTCAGAGTGGGCATAGGTGGCGATGTGTTTTCGTATCAGATATGACATCATTGAAATTGTGGTGATTACCATAAAACCAAGCGAAGGGAGAGGGGGGGTTGTAAGTTGCCTCCAGCTCTGCACCTCCACACCGGCAATCAAACATCCCTTTCCTTTCCATGTGCTCTCGAAACCCTAACCATCAAATATGGCAGAAATAGTGTATTATAAGAGTTCGGAGTTCAACTCTCTCTTGTCTCTCTCATGTCAAAAGAAGACAGCACAGAAGGATTTTAGGAACTGAGCTCTCGAGTGCTCAGTCTTCTCTTTCTAATATGAGGGTAGCGCTATAATTGCAGTCAGAGAGATCAGAAAAGGGAAGAGTGGAGACAGTGGAGCAAAGAGAGAGAGACGAAGGAACTGCATAGAGATGAGATTAGGTTTACCCCCACAAGGCACAGGGAATCCTGGTCTTTGATTCAGTATTTGCTTTTCTTTTCCTTCTTTTTCCTTTGGTTGGGTCCATTGCACACTTTATCTTCCGGTAGATGAGTTGATGATTATTTGGTTCATGTCTTATCACATAATACCCAAACCTCCCAAAGGAGCTTTGATAGGAATAAAATGATGATAATAATAAAAGCACACATTTCTTCCTTCTTTTTTTTGGGTAATAGGTCTTAAAAGCTTGGAGAAGGTACCAAAGGCAGCTCAGTCTTGTCTCCACAGCCTTTCGTACAGGCCATTTCATCTCCATTATTGCTCAATTGATTGATGTCCTCAGCACCCCAAAATCCAAGCTCAGTCGATTGACCTCTCTCTTTTCGGGCTCAGCATTTGGTATTGGTGGCTCGCTTCTTCTCTAACCTATTGTTCTTTCACTTATGAGCTTATTATGTGTGTGTTGCTCGATGTAACTCTGATACAGTGGAGGTGCAATGGTGAGGCCCACCATGGGTTCCATTCTTTGCATTCTCACACCTTCTTTGGCTGTTATCAGTGGATGCAAGTTCCACCCCAACACAAAAAGTATATACCAGCGGGATGATTTCAAGTGTGTGACACGCACACACACGCCAAACCGTCCAAGTTGTCTTAACACAGAAAGCCACAGAATCATAAGGTCATTGCTAACATGGTGAGTCAGCTAACATGGCGCTCCATGATCGGCTCGCCTACGATGTGTGTGTAGCGCTCACCGCATAATATGTAAGGGGAATTATGAGCCAAAATAGATACGACATATAACAGGGGGTGGGGCCAGTGTTCCACTACCATAGCCACCGGTCATTTACGGAACTTAAATGGTCCTCCATCCTTGGAATCATTACCTCTCTCTCTCTCTCTCTCTCTCTCTCTCTCTCTCTATATATATATATATATATATATATATATATATATATATATATATATACATAGTTAATCTTCACTAACCAGCATAAGATCACTATTAGTTGAGTTTCTAAGTGATATTCGTACATTTTCAAACCACATTATGATACTAGAGACATTCGAGGTTTCTTTAAAATATCTTTGCATATTTCTTTTACAAATTAATGTCAATTAAAAGGTTAACCTAGGATTTCTGATAATAGTGGCATGAGAAGGATGATAATAACTGAAAGGATATATGTTCTACAATAATATTTGTGACAACAGACGCTAATTTCATAGTTTAGTAGGAATATACATAAAAAAATTTACTTTCCTGAAAAAGCTATTTTTTTTGGGCTTGATAGATGCTCTAAATTTTTAAAATTTTCATTTGGTGCCCTTCTTTTTTTTTTTGCTAATATCTTGAATGCCCCTTGTCGTCGTCACCTCCTCTTTTGAATGAGAATTGTCAATTGTCACGTTTGTCCGATCACAATTGTTTTTGTCCTGTAATACTATACCATCACACTTCTTCACTATGGTCACATTTGTCCCATGAAACACTATCGTCTATCCCATGAGACTATGCCCTCTGCCTCACGAGGCATTATCATCTCTATCCCTCGGCTCTCCTGGCATATCCTCATCTGCGCCTTCATCACCATTGAGTAGATGACCCCATGAATAATTGATCCAAGACCTTTTATACTACCAACAATTCTCACGACAACATTGCCATTATGTCAACCTTCATCTGAGCCTCATTAGACGAAATGCAAGACCACAAAGAGTGACAACAAGTACAAGGTAGAAGATGACCACAACGAAATAGGAAGATAACAAGGTCTCATAAGACAAACACCTCATTATGGGATGACAATATTAACTCGAAGAAAATAATAATGATAAAGGGACATCTAATATATTAAAAAAATACTAAGTAAAAAATAAAAACTAAGAACACCTTGTAAAAATAAATCAATTTATTTAATATATATATATACCCCTTATAGTTTGATGTGAAACATACAAAAAAAAAAAGTCTATAATGGCATAGATAAAGGAAGAAATTCTTATAATAATCATTCTTCGGGCTTCTTAGTCATGTATCAGAAACTTATAAAGTGACTTTGTTAATAGAAAGATAAACCAAAAAATATTTTTCTTTCTCACCTAAGAATTTGAGTACTCTTCCGGAAACTGGAAAAAGATCTCTCGATTGAAACCTGACATGGAAATTAAGCTGGTAAACTATGCTCTAATAAATTAAAAACCAACGCACACGTGGCTTCCCTTCCAACACATTTGGAGGGCTCTTTCATCCAAGTGTGCGTGTCTACATATCTATATACTCTCTGGAGATTTACAACAAACTTATCACCGGACAAAGTTCCTAAGGATCATAAAGTGAATAGCACATTACTATGATACACACATCGTACCATCACAAATGCGCTAGTCCTTCTTAAAGATTTGAGTATACAAAGATTATTGTCTTGGATCCTTCTTAAAGATTTGAGTATACAAAGATTACTGTGTTAGATCCTTCTTAAAGATTTGAGTATACCTTTGAATTCAGTTTGACGTTGGTCCTCATGAACCTTGATAAGGGCCTCGTATCACTTTGGACAGTTGGGAGTAGATAATATACTCCACATATGATGGCTATCTTGTTTTGGGATTACCGTCTCTGCATTTCATAAAATTAGCTTAGCTAGGATTGCAGGCAATGTAAATGAGATCAGATCAAAGCAAATATGCAAACTATCATATACCAAGAAATTTATAAAAATGACAAAGGCAAGCATGAATGCAGCTCAGGTAACACCCTTATGTAATGTGGGACAAGTACTCTAATACTCATATAATATAGGACCATAATATGATATTTGAAAAAATTCCTGATTAGTCAATAAAACACTAACCCAAAAATAGAAAACCGGCCTCACAAACATATGCTTCCACATCTAGGAACCCACCTCAATTGACCTTGATGACAGGATATCATGACCAAGTCATGAGCTCCTTTAGCAATATGATGTATGATCATAAAAGATGCTATCATGGGCAAAAACTAAAATTTATAAAATTCCTGCTAACTAGTAAAATTTATTACAAAATGGAATGACCCTGCATCAATCTACCTTCAACACATGCCCGATGATGAAGAACAACAGGTGACTTGACTTGGTCGATGCCATAATAACCAATATCCATCATATCAGCAAGTCTGCTGCATGAGCATGATGTCCCCCTGTCAAAACATTTAGGAAGATTTCATTAATAAATGATAAGCATAATAGATCACATCCTTTAAGTAGGAAACAAAATTATGAGTTCTATGTAACTAAGTAGTAGCATAATTATAGAATTCTTTACCAACATAATATTGACCCAGAGGGAAAAAATGACGAGCTGTGAAGCCAAGAGTATTGCAAAAGGGAAAGCAGTAGACAGAAACAACTTTCACTTCATGTTTCTATAAATATAGACTATTGCCTTCGAAGGAATAGCTATGCTTCATTTTGATTCTAGGTACTCTTTGTGTCAACTAGAATTCCTTATTCAATTCAGATTCTGGGGCTGAAACTTTTGACAGAACACATGGCTCATTTATCTTAGCTGCAAGTGAATGAATAAGCATAATAGTAGTTCTAGCTAATGACTCCAATTGCACAAATGAAAGGAAAAATAGAGAAAGTTCATGCATGTTAAAGAAAAGGAAGAAAGTCCTAAACATGGTTCTATGAGAACTAATCCAAATATCACATGCTAGGAGCTGAACATTGCAGCATTTTGTTACCACTTGACCAAGTTAGAAATAGGCGATGATCTCCGATCTTTGATTTGTAGCAACATTGGATCACAGAGAAAATGGGCACCATGATAACAATCATTGACCAATGATCTACACATCAACGCATGACAAGAGAGGGTGAACACAATTAAATCTTCAAATATTCACACTCATTGATGAAAAGCAGAAGACTGAGACGAGAAATAGAAGGAAAGATTAATCCCATTCATGTAAATCTTGTATCCCGGCCTATCAAATAGAGAGGTCATAGGAGAAGAGAATGTCAATTGGACTCCCAGTATAATAACCAGAAAATCTTAGATGAATTAGGACTCTGCCTTTTGGGATGTGCCAACAAATCAGACCACAGTCAAAATTTTATCTGCAACAACATATGGATGCCAAATTCTAACTAAATAGCTTGGTAATCGACTCTCATCACCTTTAATAATGCTAGGATCATGCTAGGATAGGCCAAAGACTTTGACTGGATCACATAGGAGGCATTTGTTTGGGCTGCTTCACATTACATACACAATATACTAGAAACTTTTTATATCCCCACATGATTTTATCTAAACTATTACAAGTACTAGGATCTGGAACAGCTATACAGAAAAACAAACTAGGGACACAAGTTTGATTATTGTTCTAATGATATGATACCTAGAACCTTTTCAAGGTATCCGGTTGACTCCTTATTGACATGATCAAATATAGATAAAGTTTAATCTAGTACCAATCTTCTCTATTTGGAAAGGTCCTAGGTATGAGGTTTCTTGAAAGCCTAGTGCATGTGACTTTCTTGAACAAGGAGTCCGAAAAGGTCAAACATATGCACGAGGCTGCACAATGGAGCAATCGAGGATATAACATTTGGATAATATCCACAAACTGTTTCCCTCTAAAACCAGTATAGTTTGTTGGCATGGTCCATTGCACTGATATATCACTAGAATAATAACAATGACTTATCGGTTTAATTTTTTATATACCTCGTAATGGTATATTATACTCTAAAGAGTTCAACTGGTACAGTACATTGGGTATGCTTAGGATGCCATGATTTTTGAATCCGTAGAGCAACCTCGTTATGGTGTCAAAGATTGCCCGCAATCTTGTCTAGCAGCTTCTTTAATAATGTGGCTGAAAGTAAGGATGGCGCAGAGCTTCATCAACACTCAACCGATCTTCCTACAAGACAAATGTGAATAAGTCAATGGTACATATCAGTGCTAGATCATAGCCAACAATATTTAGAAAACAGAGCGAAATGAAGAAAAAGACATTCCTGAATGTTGGTAATATAATAACAATACTGCATTACATCAGATGGAGCAGAATATCAGAAGCAAAAACTTTAGATTTTCCATGTAACCCAACAAAGCATATAAAAGAAAGAGAATACATAATACTTCTACCACTACAATGTGGCTGATTGTTTATGGTGTAAATTATTTTCCATGAATTCATATGTCCTTAATAATTATATTGTCACAACCAAAAAGTAGATCAGATTTATATCATCTTAATTTCTGGAGTCTATAAGTGCACTTAGTGCTGCTGATGTCAGCAGAATTGACTAATACCTTGTCTTCAAGAGACTTCCACTTTTTGAGGGGCATGAATGCAATTAATACACAACACATGTTTGTGAATTCATATCAAACATGGCATGTGGTTGTGTGATTGCATCCAATTAATCCATGATTATTCATTTTCTTCTTTCCACATTTAAGTACGAAGAGAAAGTGAATTTATAATGTTGGGCCATTGAATATATTAAGGTAACCACATTCATAACAATGTTTGTTGTAATATAAAGCATTAATCATAAGAAGTTGAGAATTGAATGATGCATGGACAACCACAGTGACTTATACTAATGATCATGACTTGTGCCATTAGTTACTCATGTTCAAGTATAAAGTTCCCATTAGTGATCGACGGTTTTCAAAATCCATACCGATTTTTTTAATATAAATTTATTTTCTTAAAAATGTAGATCAAGTCAAATTGTGCAACGTGCAGCTAAAATCCCATAAATGTGGCTCCTATTTCATCAAGAAAGTTTTAATTTT
The DNA here is from genome assembly GCF_036884655.1 of Musa acuminata AAA Group. Taxonomy (NCBI): domain Eukaryota; kingdom Viridiplantae; phylum Streptophyta; class Magnoliopsida; order Zingiberales; family Musaceae; genus Musa; species Musa acuminata. Next base: position 25,791,567 of record NC_088339.1, on the reverse strand, counting down.
TGGATATGCATGAAAAATCCAGTTTAACTCGCTTTCCTTGAATGTTTTAGGCTTTTAGCACCGAGCATGAAAGAACTTGTGTCCCACCAAAACTCCTAAACATTGTCTAGGCATGAACCAATGAGATCGAGGACATGCTGTGCAAAAAGATAAACTTGATATAACTTTTTGAATTTTCCCAGTGTAGTACTACAGGAAGTTTACTAAGTGAGAACAATGGGGAATGATCATTAAACATCTTTGATGTACCTTAGAATTCAGGATTATTGAAAAGGAATAAATTGAGACTTTTGTTTAATTTCTGGATTACAAACATTTGGATCATGCAAATTGCTTAATAAAAACCTCGAAGCTCATTTACGGAATTGTGTAAAATAGATATGCTTGATATAGCTCAACTACAATATAATTATAAGATGCACAACTTACAGGATGCCATACTAACAACTGGCGTACTAATCGCAATGCCCAAACATCTTGAAAGCTGTGTATCATTTATAGACACAAATAAGTAAACTGCTTTTAAAAATATGTTATTTAGAAACCATATAAAAAGACTACAGTTGCATATAACTTTAGAGGCTGACCCCAGTTTAAGAGGATCTCTACTTTTCACTTGAAGTGAAAAAGACTCTTCAGAACATTTCCAAGAAGCAGGCGAAACACCAACCTTGAATGCCGAAAAACATTTATCTTGGTTCAGTCATACATTACATATTCTCATACTTGAAATAAAACAAATAAATTTAAACTGTCACAATTTGTCGTAAACTAATATTGAACATATAAGCAAAAAGAAAAGCAGGTGAGACACCAACCTAGACTACAGAGAAAGATTTATCTTAGCACACGTGTATCCTTTGATAGCTGAAGTAAAATAATAACTACTAAAAAACTATCATATAAACAGAGATACCACGTTTAAGCATAAAGAGACCAATTACTAAATACAAATCTAACGGGTAAGGAAAGTAAAAAATAAATCACTTTCATAATCTATGATAGTTTAGAAAGTTAGAAATGTACACAACCAATCTCTCAGCTTGAACTACAGGCAAGTATTGAACCCTCAGTTTGTTGCCTACTATAAGATTTAGAATGTAACAATATTCTTAAATTACTAGTGTTTTGTAAATATTGTCTATTACATACATGAAAAGCATCTTTAGAAGTCCTCTTAAGATAATGGAGAAATACCATATAGCAATATACTGTCAAATTTATTTTCTCATTTCAATCAGTCAGTTGAGGTGCATCCATATGAAAATACAAGCATAGGTATAGACATATAGTATAAATACATGTGGGAAAAAGAATACTTTGTAGCAGAGAGAAGAAAATCCCAATAGCCATAGCAAAAGGGAAAAGAAAAAAATGAGAAGGTTCACCACATATGCAGGAGAGCATAAGACTGAGGTGTGAGAGAGCTTACATGGCCATTTTTAACACCAGTTGGATAATGTTGTGGAGAAATTCCAGGTATTAAAATGCACAACTCCATGTACGATCTCAATCTGAAACCAAAACATGAAAGTAATACATTCAATATGAGAATGATCATGGGAACTCAACATCATTCATGGATAAAATTCAGTAAAAAGATCAGTTTGGTTTCTTTGTTCTAAATGATCAGTAGCATGATGCACAAAAGGGTATATGTTGAAAGAAAATAGAATGGAAAGATAAAAAGACGCGATCATGTAAGATACTTCTAGTAAATTCCCACTGCTTTGATTGGTAAAATTTGAAACTCAAGTTTCTGTCCAGAGAGATTGCAGGCCAACTAATCACTCTTGTTTGGCTTCCCTGATAGTAACCAATTGGAGATTCCTAACGAAATTTCAATTTGTTGGTTCAGAATTAATTGGCTACTAACAATGTTTTAAGACTCAAATAATAGGCTAAACAGTGGCTGAAATCTTCTGTTTAAGCAAGCTTTTCACAGTGACTGTGTTTTTATAGTTTCCTACACTAAATATTTTACTTTGTCTATTTTTACTTCAGTCACAATTTTCAGCTGGTCATTTACATGATATCTGAAAGCAACAAAAAATTCCTTGGGCTTCAGACTTTTCTACCAGGTGACTTTTCTTCTTTATATTTTCTTGTGTTGTTGACTTTAATTATTTTTTTCCTACTTCCATAATCTTAATTCTCTGCACAACTAATTTCTGGCTTGTCTCAATCAGCAATGGGTCAGTCCAAACTGAGTCCCTGTAATTCCTTACACGCATGTCTCACAAATAAATAAAGAATTAGCCTTTATCATTCCAGCACCTTTGGTAATTTAAAAGTCAATACTTGTCATGCTTAAAGCAACTTAAACTGGAAAAAAGAATAAAAGGATTAAACTTAAACCTCAAGCGACTTTGTAGATGAAATATATCTATAGTTTTCTCTCACCATAATACAGCGAAGAATGAACATGGATATCTTACAGAGAAGTGTTGGACACCCTAATACAGGCAATTTTTATAAGAAACTTCACCAGTGTATACAGATTTCTATAAACAAGAGGTTAAACTTAATTCTCTCTAGTGATAAGTAGAATAGAACAATGACACAACTATATCATAGAATTTTACCAAGGTTACCATGAAACTAAAAGAGAGGTTGACTTGAGACTACTCAAGAGTAGAATTTTACTTATATGCAAGCTCCTTGGTATGCTCACTCCAACCTTCAAGATGCTGGTCCAACAGAGCACGGGTACGATCATTTATCTCAAAAACATGAGGGGATCCTAAAATTAACTCTAGCATCACAACTCCCACACTCCACATGTCATACCTATAAAGAAAGAAAGTCATCATGTATAATTCAAATTTTTTATCAGCATGCATGTGAAGATAAAACATCAACTGCAATACTAAGTGCAAAGCTCATGAAAGAAGAATAAATTTTAGAAGAGTTAACTATATAAAATTGACCCATAGGATTTTCCAATATCAGAATATTAAAAAATGATAAGAAAGTTGCAAACTTCAGTGTTACGCTTTTTGGCCCCTGAAACCAGCTCGCATTAAGTAAAGCTTCTGGTGGAGTGTACTCAAAGGTCTGTTCAGATCTGGAAACCATAAAGGAAAAGGCAATATGTAAGGAACACCAAAGAAATAAACAACTTTATAATCAAATTAGAAGATATTTGTGTGGAATTTTCACCAACATATAAATATATCAGTCTCAAGGATTGACAAAATTTTATAGAAGTCATCATTAAACATGGTCCAAAAGCTCTAGCAATGCATAATAAATCTCTGACAATACATAGATTGCATTTAGTGACTACTGATTGTAAACTAAAAGAATACAATAAAGAACAAAATAGATCCCATGATGCATATAACTCATAGCCAAATTGCTTTGGCAAAAACTCTACTAATCAACATGAATCAGGCACGATATAACATGGTGATAATTAACTAATATGCTACACTAATAAGATAACATGGTGATAAGTAACTGATATGCTACAATCAAGGATTATCGCACCACTCAAAATGGTATAGAATGGCCGATACATACCGGTCCGAGCATGGACCGATACGCAGACCACTTCTGTTTCGGGCAGCCTGTCCATCTCAAAAAAAAATAAAAAACCTAAAATAACGGTGCCGCATTCAACTCTGCTGCCGCCACCGCTGCTGCTTCTCAATGCTACTGCCACCATCACTGCTTTGTGATGCCGTTGTCATCGCCATTGCTTCACGACACCACTATCATCGCCATTGCTTCGCAATGCTGCTGCCGCCATGTTCCTTCTTCTTCCTAGGTACACTCCCACCTCTTCTACTCCTCTTCTTCCATCTTCTTCCTTCTTCTCCTCCACTACTTTCCCTTCTTCCTTTTCCTCCACTTCCTCCTTTCTTCCTCCACCTGCCCTTCCTCTTCTCCTTTTTCTTCCTCTTCGAAACGTCGATACATACCGGCGTACTGACCAGTGATTTCAATAGGCGCTCGGGCGCTCTCCTAGGCACTCGGGCGAGGCGAGGCGAGGCCCGAGCGCCTCGCTTCATGTCCAAGCGCCTCGCTTCAACGAGGCGCCGCCTAGGCGCTCGCCCGAGCCCAGGCGCCGGGCGCTTTGGGCGAGCGCCCGGGTTAAACCAGGCGACCGAACCAGTGTTTTATGTCTGGTTCAGTCTCCGGTGCTTTAGTTGGTTCAATCGAACCAACTAAATCACCGATAGGCTCCCTCTCACGATTTCCCCGACTTCCCCAACCCTAACACTCGCGATTTTGCCGTTGAGATTTCTTCTCCGTTGTCGTTGCTCTCTGCTGCCACTGCCGCTGCCATTATCACTACTCGCCGCTACCACAATCGTCGCTCATCGCTGTTGTCGTCGCTCGCAGCTCCCGCTATCGCTCGCCGCTCCCGCTACCGCTGTCGTTGCCTTAGCAGCCTCGGTCTTCTCACACTCTTCTCACTATACTGTTAACAGTATATTAACAGTATATTGCTAACTGTATACTAATAATAGTATTTTTATTTATTAGATTAATAATATATTATTTTGATTTTAATACTATTAATTTTTATTTATTCAAAATTATTGTTAGGTTTCAGAATAAATGGCAAGTGTACAGAGCAACTCAATAGATTTGATGTAAAATTTTATTGTTTTGATTTTTGAGACTTTTTATTAATATGACATTGTGATTTTGTACTCGATTTTCTTAATTTAATAGCATATTTTTTATTTAAATAATTATATTAATTATATTATATATTTTTATATTTTAGCGCCTCGTTTCGCTCGGGCGAACGCCTAGACGAGCGCCTAGCGCCTCGGGCGTTTTTGGACCTTGGCGCCTTTTGGCGCCTAACGCTTTTTAAATCACTGGTACTGACGCAGCGTACACCGATATTGACTAGTATACCGGTCCGACTAGATCACCGAAATGGGTCCAGTACCCTAAACGATGATTTTTGGCTATACTTACTAAGACACTAATAAGAATTCGAAGGTTCACAAAATAGGAGAGAGATGTTTTGGTCCACATAAACACAATGAACCACAACAAAATTAAGCTAGAACTTCACCATACAGTACTTGAAGCACCTGGATGGGTAAAAACCAACTCAATCTTTTCTTTTAACAGAAAGATCTGATTTATCTATTGGTTGTACCCAATAGTGACCAAAGAAAGCATTTTCCTATATCATCTACGACAAAGATATCCACACCAGAACAGATTAAATGGTGTGTGAAAATGGATCCCTGATCCTAAGAAAATCTTCAACCAGAAAATAACAGGTAAACATCCACTATGCTAATGTTGTTACCATGTTTACAGTGAGTGTGCATAATCTATACTACATCTTTTCCATCTATCATTAAGTACAATCTATAAATGGCTTCCTAAAGTCCAAGGTGGTCCACATGATCAAAGATGTACTTACCCACTCCATGATGTCATTTTAGTTGGATATTAAGCTTGCAGCACACAAATTATATTCTCAATAAATAGTCTTATTAAAGGAACTTGGTAAAATATAGAATGGGACTAACTTCTTGAACTCTTGAATATATTTTCGTTATATACACCTCTACACCACCACCACCACCAACAACAACAACAACAAATACAATGTCCCACCAATCTGGAGTTGACTACATGGCCATTACTTTTGATATAGGGCAATATCACTAGTTAAATAAAGAAAATCAAACCTCTTTGTTGGACTCGTGTTTAGTTATCAATGGCCTAGTGTGTCATAGGTTAATAGTAGGACATAATAACTGCAATACTTTCCTATGGACTCAACACTGCAGAAATAAGCAAATTCCAATCTGATGTTAAATTCAAATCCACAACTTTCAATGGAGAAGAAAGTTCTGCCTTATAAACACTTGTTTTGGCAACCAGTTGGAACTGTTATGGTACTGCAATACTAGGCAAGACATTGACTTATACTGTCCAGAATTAAGATCTTGATTCAGTATTGATAGAGATCAGTAGCCAGGCTGGTACAGGACAATATTGTATAGTGTACCAAATGCTGATGTGGATCAGCGACAACCAAAAACCCCCAGATGACTACAAGTAGAGAGAGAGAGGGGGGGGAGAAAAGGCAGACAGGTATGGTATCATGGGGTGAACAGGTAGAGACAAGACAACATAGACAAGCAACAGAGGGGAAGGAGCAGTGGCGAGAAGACAGCGGCTATGCAGCAATGAGGAGATGAGCAATAGCCAATAGTGAATATAAAAATGGTATAGGTATGCCTAGCACCCAGTATGGATCAGGCTTACTAGGTGGCAAGCTCAGTTCCAAATTGGACCAGATGAAATTCTCTCTGCATACTGGTCAATGGTCAAACAAGCAAAAATGATCCACCATGATTGATACAATCGAAAATTTAATCCTTTATACGAAGCATGGGCCGATACATGGACCACCTCCGTTTCGGGCGGTCCAGTTAAAATAATAAAAAAAATAAAAAAAGTGGTGGGGCCCTATCCAACTCAACGTTCAAAAAGAAGAAAAACAAATTCTCTTCGCGTACAATGCCATTGCCCCTGCCGCTTTGCTGTTGCTGTTGCCGCTGCCACTTCGACACTTCCGCTGCTGCTTCTCCTCCTCTTATTTCTTCTTCCTCCACCGCTTCCTCATCTTCCTTCTTCCTTCTTCTCTCTTCCTCCTCTATTCCTCCACCACTCCTTCCTCTTCTCCCTCTTTTTCTTCCTCGTAGAAACGCAGAAACACCAGTACACACCAACGTACCATGTATTGGTACACTGGTACATACTGGTCCGATAGATTGCCGAAACAGGTCCGGTACTTGAAAAGGTAATCCTTTTATACTGATTAATATCACCATAAATATAATATAAAGAAATTAGATAGAGACCAATACCAACCTATAAGATGCTTAGTGCTGATCTGATAATCAAAACCAAATGTTGAAAAGAAAGACTGGTTTTATACATTTGGTAAACAGGTTGGTCCAATTCTGTCATATAAAGAGCACAGTCATGACCCGTTTTCTATTTTAGTAATTAGTTTGGTGGTTCTTATACCCCTTTTCTTTTATCTTGGAAGCCCCAGGAACAAAATGTTCCACTGAAATGTTCTGGAACTTTGAAACATGACTGTGCTAATATATTATCAACATTCTGACCAAATTTTGTTCGCCCAATTTTCTTGGACAAAAGACAAATACATAAAAAAAACAAGCAACTAAAGACACAAAATAAGGTATGAGATGCCTCTTGAGGAGAAATATCTTGCATTTTAATTGAACTGAAACCCTATACTGCCACAAGAAAATTCCCTGGAAAATTAACATGTATCTCTGTTATAAATTGTGACAATGTAACAAATGCTTAGAAAGGTGAATAGGGCTGCCGGTGGGTTGGCCAACTATAGCAGAAACAAACAAACAAAATAAATATAGACTTAGCTCCCCAAGACAACCAGATCAACTTCCTTAAAAGATTATGCAATAATCAGAAATGACTTCTTACCTAGTTGGCCCAGATCCATAAAGATGCTTCATGGTGAAATCATCAATTGCACTGCCAAAATCAATAATCCGCCTGTGGAATAAAACAAAAACTAGACCCAATTACTAATTCAATAAGCGAAATCAATGTCCCATTTACAACTATGATTATACCCATAAGTGTAAACTAGCTCATCAAATGTAGATTGGCAAAAGAAAGTGAATATATTTAAGCTTTAAAAGGAAATATAAAGCTCAAACCTCCACATTTTCTCCATTAAATACTAGTTATGCTAGTAATCACATCTTATCTGATGATATAAGCAGCATATTTCTATAGTCCAAATTCTCTATAATTGTGTGTAGACTTGTAGACCATTCATCTTCAGTGGAATCAGCACAATGTTGCCTTTGTCAACGATCAGTTTCTTTCTTAATATTATTTGTTTAACATAGAAGATTATAAGAAATTACACATGCTAATGGGATCAAACAGGAATGACTAAGGTACTACCCATCTGATTTATATCAGTTCACTTATTTATTTAATACATACATGGATAAAAAATTAAACAGATATACCTATAAGAAAAATGTGCATATATAAACAAACAATTCTTACCAAGATTCTCACTTTTCTACACCTAATAACATTCCCTTTTTTCAGTTACTGAAATAATTGTCAGTCTGTTGATTATATTCTACAATATTAATAAAGAAAATTGCAAGAGGAAGAACCAAGATAATGGCAAAAGTATGTACATTTTTAGATGATTTTGTCTATCCCCATTGGGAATTTTGCTTAAGCATCTTCCTGTGTCCACGTCTTCCAAGCATACAATCATGTTTTCTACAAACAAAATAAACACTTACATTAGCTTAATAAGTGAAAACCAAGATTATGAAATGTAGTAAATCTACAGATAACACTAAATGAACCAGACAACTGATGCAACACTTTGACACAAGTAATTATAAGACGAGGGAAAACTTATGGTTCTTACAAAATCACATTATTATTAAATAAATGAGTATTCAAGTCTAAAAATATGTGTCTTAGAGATCTTTCTGGAAACAAAAAGATACAAATTTAAATTGCATAGTCAAACTGGACTAAAAATGACCATTCTGTGCATTCATACTGAGAGCTAAGCCTTCAAATCTGGAGATGCTGCAAAAATAGAAAGGCCAAACAAGACATGGGAAGAAGTGAAACAAAAAAGGATAATCCTGAGTTCATCACAGACAAGGACCCTAAAAAGAAGTAGGATTGCACTGTTTATATATCCTGAAAAGGACATAGAAAAACATCCAAATAAGCTTTTAAGAATAATAGACTAGCAAGAAGGACAAAAGATATTATTGGATCCTTGTATGTGATTAAGTACCAGTCCATGCAAAATCTATAATATAAAGAAAAATAAACTAAAAGGAACAGAAAGAAATACAGACTCCAAGAAAGAACCATAGAAGTAATTTTGTTAAGAATAAAAGAACTGCATAGAGAGTATTTTTAGTTACCAATTAAAAAAAACTGAAATGGAATAGATCCTAAAACCTGGCTTAATATTAAAATCAGCATCGCTAATAAAACCATGGAGTGCAATTTTGCCCAGTTCGGTTCATACCAACCGGTGTATACTGGCCCGAGCCCAAAGAGTGGATCACCCGCATTTTGGTGGTTTGGTCCAATCTATTAAAAAAGAAAATAAAAAAACTTAAAACCAGGATTAGGGTTCGCGTTCTCTTCTCTGTACATGCATAGCCACATGAGCACCGCTGCCGTCCTCTTCCCTTATGTGTACAGCCATGTGAACCATTGCTGCCATCTGCAACAACTACGTCCCAGCTACTCAAGGCATGCTGCCTACCTCTGGCAAGTTACCCGAGGTCGATACCAGTGTACCCGAGGTCGATACCCGAGTTTCTGCTCCCCTCTTCCTCCACTACCTCTTCTTCTTCCTCTTCCTCTTCCTCCTGTTTCTCCACCACCTCCTCTTCTTCCTCCTTCCTCTTTTTCTTTCTTCCTCATGCTCCTCCACCTCCTCTTCTTCCTCTTCATCCTTCTCTTGTTCCTCCACCACCTGCTCTTCTTCATCTTCTTCCACCACCTCCTCTTCTTCCTTACTCTTCCTCCATTGTCAGCTCTTCCTTACTCTTCTCCTTCTTCTTCCTCTTCGAGTCTTTGGTGCATATCGGTGTAACATGTACTGATACACTGGGTACTAATCAGTACATATCAGTCAGGCCAGGGACTGGTCCAGGACTCTCATACAAGATTGCAATCCTTTTATAAAACATCAACTAAGAATAAAAAAAAAAGAAAGGGAGGGGGGAGGGGAGAGAGAGTATGGGATGTAAAGAAGACTTTCAAAATATTTTTCATTTATGTCATCGTACCAGATTAGGAGTTTCATTACAGACACAGCAGGATTAGCAACTAAAATATAGAATTAAGATACAAGGTCATGATACTCTTACCAGGTTTAATGTCTCTATGGGTGACATTGCGATCATGACAAGCTTTGAGAGCCAGTAACTAAAACAAAGACAAAAAAACATATAAGAATAAGCATTGGTATATTTAGGCAAGGTTAAGAAAAAAAAAACCCAGATGACATTTTCTAAGGCTCCATAAACTAATAAGCTTACTTCCTACCACCATAATGTGACAACTACAAGCATAAAATGATATGAAATGATAATAAACATAAATGGTGCTCGTAATGAACATGTTTTCTTGCATACAATGAATATATGGGACCTTAAGGGGCTTCACTGACCAAACAATACGAAGGCAACATGTTAAGTGTCTCGACCAAAGATACTATCTAAATCATCACCTTAAGAAGACCATAAATCAAATGCAACTGAAACCTGATTACTACATATCTTAAGCTCATAATTATCCTCTCCTAGAACCATATGCCTAGATTTGTTGGAGGCTGTTTATTCTCTATTGTATTTCATTCATTCTTTTTTTTTTTTAATTCTTGATAAGGCTTGGACATCTGTAAGAAAAGGACACTAGATCATCTGCATTCTGCAGAATTGTGTGTCGCACACTCCAATCACTATAGACCAATAGTCAACCTATATGGTCATACCTCACAAACATTTCAAGCCAAACCAGTCCAACTGCCAAGTTGAGATCTTGCCCAACTTTAAGGATTTGAATAATAAAAACTCAGTCGAAACTGGAAAGTTATGTTCACAGCTTGACCAAAGCCCCAGTTCAGTTTGTTCTTTGGTTGAGTGTCTGCATTTGAAGAAGATCCTATTTTTCATTTATAATTGGCTCTCATGTTACTCCCTTTGATGCCTAAACTTGCAGCTGGAAAAAAAATGACATCAAATAGGATTGACAAGTTGATAGTTGACAGTCATATTTAGTCAAATGATTCTTAGAGCCTTCAACTTTAAGCTATACTCTCTTTGAAAGTAGTAATAAACTATCTGTAGGAGACTGGCAAATGGTTACCTTACCTGTATCAGACATGAATACTTTTTAAACATTTCACAGATATATCCCTGATAATTTCTTTATGTAAACATTTTCCCAAAAGTTATTATAAGATCAGATGCTTCTATAAAACTTAAGGGATAATATAAATGATTTAACATTTCACAGATATATCCCTGATGGATGCTTCTTTGCAATGACATTGTTTCACTTTAATGTAAATGATTTAATGATGGTTAAGATTATATATATATATATATATATATATATATATAATTTAAATATTTTAATAATTATTTAAATTTATGTATTTAACCATAAATTTGTGAAATAGTTCCATTTGATTTTACGCGGATGACATGGCTCACATGAATGTTCATTTGCCAAAGATCATGTTAATAGTACCAATAAAAATAGACCTTGTAACATCACAGAACTACAGTGTATACTTCCAAGGACACTAAGGTGTCTATCATTTCTATTCATAGAAAGATAAAAAAAAAGGATGAAGAAAACATGCATGTGATGCTAAGAAGGAAATCGATAGAGAACAAAAGTGATGAAGACATACCAGCTGCCATATGAGGTCTTTCATTTCGTTTTGTCCTGCTTCTGTCGTCCTTAACCAGTGCCACCAGGAAGAAGGACGTAGTACTCTAACATTCCTCACTTTTTCATCCCTTTCATTATTGGTGAATGATTTTGATTCTTCTGCTGTATATATCAGCTTTGATAGAGACATTCCTTCATTACTAAAAACAAGCCATAATTCTTTTGATTCTGACTCAAATGATTCTACATATCTAGCTATATGTTTTAAACCTTCTTCATAGCTTATCGGCATTGCTCCATAATTCCTAGCGTAAGTATTTGTTGAATCAAAGATATCATCCACCTCATCATTATCTGACATGTTCTTTTGCAAAAGATCAGAGAAATCAGATTGTATATCTACAGAAAAGGTTGTTGGTGTTTCTGTAATTGAACCCCCTAGAGACGTAGAAGCATTTGAAAAAAGTTCTCCAAAGTACTTTTCACGCAGGCCACTCAGGTAAGCATTGGTCCCTCTCTCCACCTAATATTTATTATATCAGGAACTCAAACTTGTAAAGCTCTACATGTAAGTGAAATATTAATGTGTATTAAAAAAACAACTTTATAGAAAACAGCAAGAAAGAAGAAAATTTTGAACTTCCAGACCATCACCATCAACTGGTACACTAGCAATATATACCCATCAAAATAAAGGATAATACCATAGAGGTGCAAAAAAATATTAGAGTTAACAATTCCTGTATTATAAACCAAGAATGATAAATTTCTGGTGAATTATCCTACCCTACAAGTTGTATTCATGGTAGAAAGCAAGCAGCATCCATGGTGCCTCCACTGTATTCTTTAAAATCTGTCTGTTATATATAATTCAGTAAAGCTATGCATTAAATAGATACAATGAAATTAACTATAATAATATAAAATTACTAAGTACAATAATAACAACCATAATGTCCTAATCAAGGTTTGCAATACCATCTAGTATGGTTCAGTATGGAGTTTTCACCTATCTGACATCCTACACGTGGAATAGGGTATAATGCCCAGCACGACCTCATACCACCTGTACAAGGCTAAGGCTTACATTGGGCAGTAAATTAAAATTCTTGATCCCAATTGTTTGTACATAGATCTTTTCCTACCAATTACAAAACAATATTCTAAATTTCTAAGTTAAATCATGGATATTCAAATCTCTAGGTCTTTCTCTACCTCTCTTTGCACCATTAAACTAGTAGCCACACCTCTTCCAACCATAACATCTATAGTTCCCCTTGGAATATGTTTGTATGATCCTTCCTCATTTTATCCTTCACTCAAATTATGTCTAATTGTTGACCAATGAAATTATTTTTATCAATCTTTCCTAGTAATTCCATACATCCACCTTAACAACATTATCAATTTAGTATCACAAATTTCTTGTACAAGTTACTTATTAACTACCAAACATTTCGATCAATAGAGCTTTGTTGGCCAACAACTATCTTAAATACTTTTTCTTTTAATCCCTATGATCACAAGAAACTCCTTACACCCATCTCTACTTTAATCACTCAATTTTTATCCTATGGATCAAGAATTGAAATTTCATACCGTATCTGTGTACCGAGCTTTGCTCAACACGATACAATACAACGTATCGAGCGGTATGCCTAGAAAAAAAATAAAAATCAATTTTAGTACCAAGCGATACTAAATATATAAAAAAATAAATATATATATATAAATTAATATACAAAAAATATAAAATATATATCTTTTTATATAAAAAGATATAAAAATCAATATATAAAGATATAAAGAAGATACAAGGTGTACCGAGCGGTAGCCTCGTCGTCGTTGCCTTGTCCTTCTTTTCCTCATCGCCTCGTCTATGGCCTTCGATGTTAAGGAGGTGGGGAGAAGAAAGATGACATTGGAAGGTTCTACGTGCAGCAGCAGTGGACAAAGGAGACCGTTCAAAGATGAAGAAGGCTGGGGTCTTTGCTGCCTTCCTCGCAGCCGCCTCTTCCGCTGCTCTCGCTGCTGCCTCCTCTGATCCCTGTGCCTCCAGCTCCTCCTCCAAAGAGGTACGACTCTCCTCGCTGTTACCTCCTAGATCGGGATCGGATCGGGATCGAGAAAGGGCGTGGAAGACAAGTTCACGCCGAGATTCAATAGGCTCAGGTTCATCGAGACGCTGGTGACGACGCATCGGTGGAAGACAATGCTTCTCCCTCTTCTTCGAATGTCCTATTCTTCCTCGTCTCGCCTCACCGCAACCAGGTTGATACCGACCGATAGCGGGCGGTCCGCATGCCAATCAGCTGGCAAACTGATACGGCCGGTACAGAATAGTATTAAAAACCCTGCTATGGAAATATCTTCATCAATCTATTTATAATGTTGAATAATAGATCCTAGATATTTTACCTCTAAAGTTTTCACTTAGAAGAAGTTCTTAACAATCCATCTAGACTACATCCTTAGTTCTTCTATTAACATTAGTGAAAATTACATCTCATATATTTATTCTTAATCTTAATTTAAAACTTTTGGTTTCCAAGAAGTAAGAATTATCTCCCTAAGTCAAAGTTTGAAATTAACTTCATTGAACTCCCAATCAAAATATTATCATCGAAAAAATATACACCATGGAGTTCTACCACTTCGTATATGCAAAAGTACATGTATATGCAAAATCATGCAATTTCAAGTTTTCAACATTCATTTAAATCAATCATATTTACCACTTCCTATAACATATATATTATGGGCCTGGGCTTCAACAAGAACTAGTAGAATTTTATAAGGCAAAATGATCTTTTATCTCCATCATTATTGTTAAAGAAACAAACCACAAGGCCACTTATTTATATTTCTTCAAAGGAATTTTCCTCAATCATGAATTCATGATTACTTAGTACTCCTACATATTATGATTTGACTGCATATTCACTTGATAATTTCACCTGCAATATCAAGATAGAATGTCAAGATTAATTTCAGATCAACTGTATGATTGCCTAAGATTTGAAGGTTAAAATAGAAACCAACATACCAAATAGGTTTTCAAAAGTAACAGATATTTCCTATCTGATAAATGACTTTCTCTGGCAAGTCTAATTTCATCAGAAAAAGCTAGTATAAGTGACATTAAGGACTATGTCTAAGAAAGGTTTATTTTCCTCGGTCATCATGTGGGCAAACTTAATTGGGTGCCTAAGGTTACATAATATCCCAAGTCCCAACAGTTAAAAAGAAAAAAACATACACAATAACAATAGAAAAAAATTTAATATTTCAAACGTGCTATTGATAAAGAACTAATTGGACAAAAAAGTGCACATTATCTTACCATTATCCGCTTCAGAATGAACAAATTGCTGTCCCTCTGATCAGTAGAGCAATGTCTATTGGATGTTTTAGAGCTTGCACTCATATTGCACTTAGATGTATCCATATGCAGACTCGAAGCAAAATGATACAAGTTTTTATGGCTGCTGTTGTATATATCACTATCCTGGGAACAATTCCAATGAAAGGCCAACCAAACTTCGCCATATGATCCACGATCAAACCTCCGCTTTAAGACATACCTAAGTCAACAAAAAGATATACAAGTAAGAAAAGATAGAACCAATCATGAGAAAATAATAAAAGGTTAAATCGAACAAGTATCAAACTGCTGGGAAAAAAAAGGCATTCAATGGCATTAAGAAATAACATTATTAGATTGAAACTCCATCACATAGAGCAGACCATAAACATAAAAGTAGTCAGCAAGCTTAACTGTTTGCTTATGGACTCTCCTTTATTTATAAGCCTTGGGAAAAAAAACTTGAGATGCTAATTCTTAAGGCCTTCTCTTTTCTGTAGATGGTATGCAGCGATGAGTTTCTTTTGCATGCCTGCATAACTCTGTCATTGATAGATCTAAAACACATGCACCTCCAAGATAGCTCGAAAACCAGTCTGAGGCTGAGGCTGGGTCTGGAGTGTAGACAGATTGACCCCATATGGGCTGATATATAATAAAAAAAAACTCAAAACCAGCTGTTTCAACTATTTTATCTAAACTAGGTCACTTTCAACCAGTTTAAACCAAAACTGGCCAAAACTCTTTAAATTCTTCCCGGTCCTTTGGTTTTGAGTCTTCAATGTAGTTAAGTGTTTTCGAAATGTGATTAGAGATTCAAAGACATAGTGACAGCAGTGCAATTTGCTCAACAATTCTGTGCCAAGAGAAGGAAGAGAAAGAAGGCCTCACCATCTTTTCTACTTACTCCAAGTGGTATACCAGCCCAAGGGGGGACTGGTACAGGTTACTGAAGTTGAAATCCTTTGTCCACATTATACTTTATTATAGTCATGTATACTAATTTAAAGAGAATTAATGAATTAGTAGGAAATCTCTCCGATTGCATATTTATTCTGTAATATGGTCTCTCCAATTTGATTATGCAGCTTGCATGTCACAGTTAAAGGAAAAATGAACCAAATATTACTGGATAGCAACCACAACTTGCTAACAACAAAAGAAACCTAATCACACATAATTGAGCCAACAAACCAGAGCATACGAGTAGATATGGCTACAAATTCAAAGATTGCACTACACTCAAATCTTAGTTGAGTTTATGCTAGGGAAAGAGCCATATTTGAGTATCTCATATCAATAATATGTACAAATATCAATGGATCAAATTGGAAATCCTATTGAGAAAAATGTGTCTGCCGTACCGAATCATACCGCCCGGTATGGGCGGTACGTACCGGTCCGACAGGCCAGCGGTACACGGACTGCCCGGTACCGGTCCGTACTATAGCAGTACAGTGTACAGTGCTACAGTGCACCAGTACACTGTAGCACTACACTGTAGCAATACTACAGTGCTCGGTACACCATACCGTACCAGTACCGAGCCCAGGTCGAAATACCGGTACGGTACGGTATTACGAACTTTGGAGAAAATCAACATAAGATTGGGTCGTAAGCATCTGAAAATCAAAATCAAAAAAGTTGGTATTTCCAAAAGCAATCCAATCCAACCAAAATACAGACCACTCAACTAAATAAGTTGAGTGAATCCTGTTTCCATGCCTGAGTTATCCCTTGTGCTTGGATCTGCAATGTCAAAGTACCTGATACCTAAGTCAATTGAACACAGACGGGAGACATGGAGATTTACAAATAAGAGATAATCTCTTGATGGAAGAAGAAAAGGATTTTCACCATGTACAAGGATTTTGAAGTTGAAACTTGGAACCAATTTGAAATATATCCTTACATTTACCATTTAATTATTACTTCATCTCCTCTCGACAATCAAAAGATTCAAAACTCTAATTCTATGTTGAGTAAAAGCAATATATGATTTGCATCTTTCCTGAATGGGCATAACAGTGTATATTATCTAGATACATCTATTCTATAAGAAAAAAAACCAACAAACATTTATTTTACAAGTGTGGGTCAAAAAGAGGTACCTGAAATTGGGTATTTTGTATGCAAATGATTCTGAAGAGTCGGATCTGATATCACTGTAAGGAATTGAGTCTAGCAAACCCAGAAACTTAGCGAACACATCAGGACTAGTACATTGACCTCTGTCTCCATCGTGGATCCCGAAGTGCCAGCATAACTTTTGGTCTTCATAACGTTCTAAAGGCCCTCCACCTAAACATTACAATAGAAAAAATATAGTAATCGAAATGCATGAGACAGTTAAATGGGTTTCTCTAGAGAAACAAAACAGAAATAAAATGATGAGTGAGAGTTACTTAAAATGATAACAAATAGCACATTGACCTCAAGTAAGTTTGAAATATAGTTCACCCACAAAAGGACAGTTGTGGACAATTCAAAAATATAGGGGAGAGAACCCCACGAAAATCTTGCCTGGTTGCCCATTTATACCAAGGTGACATATTAAGAACTTTTGCAATTTGTGTTTGTAGGGTTTGTGGAAAATACTAGGAGTTGCATTAAAAAGAAGGTAGTATTTGTCTAATTATCAACATGTTGTGATCAACGACATGACTATACGAGCAACTATATAGTGGAGGGGACTCGAAACATTAATAGGATACCCTCTAGAAGAGCTAAAACCTAAACCATTCTAACTTGTAGGTTCTATGCTCAAAGGGTGATCTAAACCTCTAAAGTAATATTTTTATGATCAAACTTTTGGTCAAATGTTCACTTGCTTTATCTGCGATGCTGAATTGCTGATAGAATACTAACTAGGAACTAGGAAGAAATTGATAATTGTTTGACACCACATGAAAAGGTTCTCCAACCTTAAATCAATCTCAATATTTTTATTAAACCTTGTTGGTTACATAATAACTAGAGACAGAAATAGTTACCAGAAAAAGTCATGACTCATGATTACACAGTTTCTAATAAGTTCTTGTCATGCTGGACAGTTCATTTTTGTAAATACGCAGGAACTTCATGACTTACTGTGATATGACATATCTGAGTCAAGTAATGACTGATATAAGCCATGCTCTCCACCTTTTTGAGATTCTTTCGGTCCTTGGAAAACATAATCCATGTCCTCATTCAGATTTTCCGACAGATAAAAGCAACCAAGTCTTCTCTGTTCTGTTTCAACCTACAGCAATTACAATCACTAAGAATAGATAAAGCCAGAATGCATAATGCATCCTCTTGAGAGTGAATAATACTCAAATTAAGCAGAAACGTGAAGATAGTAAGCATTTGAAATCTG
The DNA here is from genome assembly GCF_036884655.1 of Musa acuminata AAA Group. Lineage (NCBI taxonomy): Eukaryota > Viridiplantae > Streptophyta > Magnoliopsida > Zingiberales > Musaceae > Musa > Musa acuminata. Next base: position 25,773,379 of record NC_088339.1, on the reverse strand, counting down.
TCACACAGACTAAAAAAGAAAAAGAACCCCCCCATGCACAAGGCTCCTGCCAGGATGGACTTACAGTGACACTAAGGTCCACCCTCTATCTTTCCCATTGTTAGAACCATGTAACTACTACAATCAACTCTCTGATAGCAGAATAAATGACATAGACCTAGTTATGCTCACCATGACCTAATCAGCCTGAAGCCTTCATTAATTGAATGCTTAAAAACAGGTGGAAATTGTTCACTGGCTGACATTCATAGGTCACAGAATTCTTATTGTGTCAGTACTTCCCCTACAGTTTGCTTATAGCTTGTGGAAAAAAGAGCCAAAAGTAAAAGTGACATACTGGAACATGAAGAAATGAAAACACAGAAATAATATTGATATAAGGTTTAACAAAATGTTAGAATGTTCTTCTTACCAAAAACCGATCAAACTTCGATGCGATGTTGTTGTAGTACTCCATTGGTACAAGGCGTGTATTAATTGCATCATTTGCTGGCCACGTCAGAGAGGAAGGCAATGAACATGTGTTAGCAGACAATTAAAGACCAAAAACAAGCTGTTGTTGCTATTAAACTAGCTGCAAGTAGAAAAAGGTTTTACAAAGAATTGGTAAATATAGCGAGAAAATCAGCATTACCTAACTTTTTCTGCAATTCCAACAATGACAAGTCAGAGGTTTCATCTACATCAAACACATTTTCCACAAAAGTCCCAGAAGATTTCAAAGGAATGACTACAATTGCCATGTTGTCCATGGTACCCCTTTCAAAAGCAGTGTTCACTAAAAGATCAGCTAAAGTGTATGTCACACTGTGAATATACTCCGCCTTCACATTAGCTTTTAGTTTCTCATACCATAACAGATCACAAACTTCTTGCATGGTCAGCTTTTCAAAGACTCCATCAGATGCCGCAATCAAATAACTGTCATTTCTTGTTATCTGTTGCCAATCTGTCATCTCGGGTGTAGAGACCACACCATAACTAACCATGATCAAGAGCAACAACTGAATGAGATAAGATCTAAGAAATAAGAATTACAATAGAAGTGTTCACATTATAGAGTAACAATAGCCACCACAAAACATAAAAAGAAAACAAAACTATGAATATTCAAGTTATTATATTTAGGGATTTTTTACGTTAATTGTATACTGTAGTTTCTAGATCAATTGTTCTCAAACCATAAATGCATGTTTGACACATTCACACGACACAAAATTGACTATTATTGGTAAGCACTTAAGATATGTGCAACTACATCAACCATACTGATACATTTTACATGATCCAGGTCACTATACATTCCAGAATGGTCTAATTGTAGATACTATTTCAGATAAGTAAACCTCTTTTCACGGTATGATATGAAAACTGGATAAGTTCTGGACCTGAAGCTCTTGACTTAGATGTATTATGGCTACTTATTACACTGTCTATTTAATATCAGTTTTCTTTCTGCGAAACGAACTTTATGCTATACAAGAAATAGGTAATTCTTATGTCAATTATAAATCGCTAAAAATTGGAGGATGTTGAATTGTTGACACTATTTAGAGAGTAATTAGAAAGGATATGACACCTTCGGAGATAAGAGAATTACTTTTTAAAAGCCATATCACCTATAGCCCGAGATACAGCCAGCTCACCATTGACCCGAACCACACCAGCCCACTCAACAACGTATCCACCAGCAGCTTCAATTCGGCTTCTTTCATCTTCTCTGTCAACATGATGGTCCACTGTGAGCTCCTTAACAAAATAATTTGGTCCACCATTGGTTGCCAACTCCAGTTGTCCATTCTGACCAACAGGAAATATGGCATTTTTACTTCTCCTTTGTCGATTTATCCTTGACAAATTACCTGCAATACACAAATCAACAAACTCATTCTTTGATGCAAGACAAAAAAAAGTAAACTGAAACTTTATAGAAAAAAAAAAAAAGACTGCAGCCCACTGTATTCCATGATAAGACATGTAAGACATCTCTTGTGGATAAGGAGCATAAAAAGTACCTGGAAATGACATATATCCCTTTTAAGTCTACTACCACTATAACAACGAAGTCATAAATTCCCAACAAAGCCTTTTAAGCCTACTCTAGGCAATTTTAAAGAAAATGTTCTGTTTCGACCTTCTACTCTCCTTTCCTTCTAGATTGAACAGGACTCAAAATGTTCCTCTAACTAGAAATTTCTTAACTTGTCTATTGTCTTTAGTTCTTATTTTTTAATTAAATTGTTGATCCTGCTATGATAATCACCCTACAAATCATACTGATGGAAAAATATGTCCACTTCATGGTTATCCTTCTTCAACAAGATGTAACATGTACACCCAACCAGCTAGCCTAGTGGTGTGTATCTGGTCTCTTTGCAGTAGGTCAAGGGTTCGAACCCTCGCTAGGTAGCCGTGTGTGCCCGTTGTCCGTCAGCTCTCTCATTTACAACTTATGGAACAAACTGGTTTTGATCAATCAAATTTCACCATTTGAGACTAAATTAGTTCAAGTCTTAGCACACAATAAGAGCATGATTTTTTTCCTCCAACAAAACGATACGATTATATGAAAGCATTCATCTGCTTGAATACAAAAGGTAACAAAAAATGGTAGATATATGAATCCATCAGTAAATCAAAGGTGAAAGAGAAAGGAAGGGAAAAAATCATCATAAGTCATGTCTTGTATATATCTTGGCACAGAGTAAACAGAAAGTGTGCTTTATTATAATTCTCTATCTGAAACACTCCAACTGCAGTGAGCTGCTGTAGACCAATTGTTGATCTATAGATTGATTCTTCAGAAAATTATAATGTCCCACCATATGAGCAGATATTTATATTTGAATCATATGCAGCATAACTTCCCTTATAACTTTAGTAGATGACTTTAAAATATTGTATAAGCTAAAACTCAACTATGTTCTGCCAACTTTTCGCCAATAATGTGTCAGAGCCAATACTCAAGAAAAAGAATTATTATTTAATACCAGAAATAGATAACCCAAGGTCTGCAGCTGCAGATGAGTATCCACTATGATAATCACAAAAAGAAAAATGCAAATCTCAGAATTATATTCAATCTTCGAGCAAGATGGGAAAGATGAACAGTGAAATCAATCAGAAGTCATCTACTGACCAAAAGAACGATAATTTTTATACCTAATTGTTCACTATGAAAAATTTTATCATTCTATGTATTCTTTTGACTCCACACATCAATAAAATGGACTACAACTATACAATCAAATGAAAAAGTAATTGAAAAGAAAATAGCAGTTCAGCCACTATGGGGAATTGACACTTGGGGCATTGTATTTCCATATATCAGCCATTCTATTAGTCTAAAAGTTTTCTTAGAATCATAGCTTTAAGTTCTAAATCAAGTGGAACGCGAACTGGCTCGGCCATCCCTTAGGCTCCTTTCAAATTCTTCAAGACAAATGTGTTCAATTTTTTCATTGCTAAATTTAGTACCTTCAGTTGTCATTAGGCACCTCTTGGAGAAGCATTAAGACAGAACACCATAACTGGCTTGCTTGGCTGTTAGAGATGGATTGTAATTTCGGAGCATCTAAAGATATACCAAAAATGTGAACTTCTCAAGATTAAATTAAAATCTATTTTAAAAAATACAATGGACATTGAAAATAATACCATTTTAGTCAAAAACTAATGCCAATAAAACAACTTCAAAGAAAAAGGAACCTTTCCGATTATGATGCCGCAAACCCTCAGTACACAAAAGAGCTTTTGAGTCACCAACATTAGCAGCTAAAACATCACCATCAACTATCAGAACAACAGTGGCAGTAGAACCCGACTCGAGATTTTTCTGCAAAGCTTCCTGCAAAAACTTAAACATGGGAATTGTTTTAGCATACAGGATGCAGCATTCATAAATTACAAATAACATTTCAGAATTGAAAAGTGCTACTTTCCTTGGAAAATGTTGCATCAATATCCTGGATTGTCCTCAACAATGATTCCTTTAATATTTCCATATGAAAAGTCCTGTCAAATATTCTGGCTGGTATCCAGTTGGACCTGCAATTTTTCCATAGTATAATTCCACTTGGAAACAGCAACAAACTGCAACTCAAAGCCCCAAAATTAATGGGCACTGACAATCAAGGAAACAATGGTCAAATATTAACATTCCAGACACTTTACAAGATCAAAAACTGCCTATCATGGTGCAAAATGGGGTGTTCAGAAAATATAAAAGGGAGGGCCAGAAGTATTGGCAAATTTTTCCTGAAATATCAGCTGCCTGCTTTTGATGTGTAGATGTGTGTACAATATCAAACAGTGAAAAGTATCCATATGCATTGATCAGTAACCTTTTGATATACCAAACTGACCTTTTCTGATCCAAACAGATTGATATGTTACAAATTATATTAGAATTGTTGTACCCAAACAAATTAAGTTAGGACTTGAAGGGCAAACTGGTAATTATGCATCTTGATATCATATTGGATGGTTGAAACAGTGATTGTTGTTGGGGAGTTATGATAGATTAGATAGTATCCCTCTTTTCAACAGAATATTACATGATTCCCTTTTGTTTTCTCCTTTCTTGCAATAGTTTTCCTTGAGGAGTAGAAGATGGAGGCTCTTTGGGTGGTGATTGAAGAGGAGAAGGATGAGATTGTACACAACCCTTAACAGGTAGGGATCTTTTAGGTCTTTCTTTCTCTCTAGCTTGTTGTGTCCACTGTACAAATGATTTTGGTATGATCTCATGAACATCTCTCTTGCTATATATCTGGATAAAGAATGTATCTTCTTTTATAGTATGTATTATGCATGAGGATATTCATCCAAGAAACCCGATGCATGTATCTTCTTTTACATGCTTCAAGGTATCTATAGAAAAGTTCAAACAGATGACTAGATCAGGTGCCATATGCATAGTATTGGGGAACCACTTCTCATAAAAAGAACAAAAAAAAAAAAAACCAAGATCAGTATAGTTTATCGATACATTTCTAGCATGAAATGCTTCGACATGTGTCAATCAGCATAGTAGTTCTTGAAATCAGCCATTAGGATGGGTTGATAGGTCTTTTATATTAAAATTTGGTAGGGTGTTGGACATAAATGACATATTTAACCATTATAAAGCCAATAATCTTAGATGTTATGTTGCAAAAGTGGTTTCAAGTTGCAACTAACTCTCTCAGGTCACAGGGTGACAGTAAGGGAGTAGGAACATGACAAACAAGTATCAAACAAATCAATCCTGGGTCATAAATTATAGCATATCCTATAAATTATGACAAACACATGATATACAAGGAAATAGATTACCTTTCTGGATCGGGAAAGTGCCAGTTCTCTGTTTTCTCGAGACTAACAATTTCAAAAACCATGCTGTTTTCTCCATATGTCAACTTGTCATTAGATTTCTTTAGAACCACTGAGTATATCCCATCCAAAAGAAAATAGAGGTGGAGAAGAAAGTATTCAACCAAAAGCTTGGAAGCCATATCACTAGCCTCAGCCCCATTGTGTCCATCAAAAACAGCTACTAGTCCAACATCAAGCTCCTTGATTCCTGTTCTACCTATCCAATAAAAAGCCAACTAAATTAAGGATTCAAGTAAAGGTAATTTGATCTCATCATCCTTATAGTTTCAGAAAGATTATGCATCAAATTAATTTGAGTTCATGTTGGATTTACGATCAAAGTAATACTGAGGGAAGGAACGAATCCACGGAGCAAGAACCTAACATTCCAACCGATTTGAGAGAAGGAACAAAACAGCCAAATTCGAAACCCGAAGTAAAAGCGTGCCGTGAAGCAACCGCGTACCAATGAAGGGGATCCTCATGCCAAGGGCGCAGACGATGCGGTCCTCCTGGGACCGCCGCCGCCCCTGGTGCAACGCCGCCTGGCAATTCGGCGGCGGGCGGCGGCGGTCATCATCGGCGAGGAGGGTCCACCGCGGGCACTCGGGCGATTGGAAGACGGCGGGGGCGCCGCCCTCCCTATAGACGGCGAGGCATGTGAGGGATTCACCGAAGGACAGCGAAATCGAGCGGAGGAAGATGAATCCGTAGAATAGGAAGCGATGAACGTACATCTAGATCGAATCGAGAAAGGAGTGGGAAGAAAAAGGGACCGAGAAGCAGAAAATGGATCAAAATTTCCAAAACCAAATTTTGCACCAACGTTGAGATCGTTTTATATAACGAGTAAGACCGACACTGTTAAGGAATAATTTCTTATAATCCTTTCCTTAAGTTACGTGTATTTTTTTAATAAGGCTAATTACATATTATTTGTTATTTAGTATCTAAATTCTTAAATTTAAAAAAAAATTATATTAATTTTTTATACTGATCCTTACTCTTAAAAAAATGTGTAGTCGACGAAATTAATGCACGAGTCGACTTTATTAATATCATCAATGATATAAAAACGATAGACAAAAAAGATAATTTCGATTTGATATATATCTTCTTATTACATTAAATAATATACATGCCGAATTTGAGATCTATTACTTTATACAATAATATATTAATATTAATTTATTATATTAAATCACATGAGCTATTATATTAAACTTAATGAATAAGTTTGACACCATTAAATAATAATCTCTCGTAGTTCTTTGGAGAATCTATAAAATATGCTAGTTAGTTTAGTGGGTAAAAACTTATAGTTTATTATAGAATCTTCAGTTCGAATCTTGTCTTCCTTATATACCTTTAAAAAAAATTATATGTTCGGAGTAAATCAGATAAAATACTTACATTGAATTATACATGTCGCAAAACAAAGTTAAAAAAGAGATCATGAATTGATCGATAATCTTTCTGAAGTTAATAATAAGTTCAGTGTAAAAAAATTAGAGTTGGATAATCGGATAGAGATAAATATTTTTTTTATTTTTTTCTAAAAAATGAATACGTTGAAGGAGGCCTTGTGAGAGAAAAGCAAACTTCTGAGGTCAAGCGACCATCTCCATGAGGTCGAAAAGACCTTCAATTCCTTTACGTGAGCTTATCCTCGACTACGGAATCACAATGATCGTGTCGATCTAGAAATTGAAGATGGTGGCTAATATTTTCTGACGCCAATGGTAAAGTTGGCACTGTTTATTGTTACTTTGAAGATGGTGCCACGGCACATCCGACCTTATATGTTTGGGGAATTGTTGGGCATTGTGTTAATAGGAAGAGGTGGAGTTGTCTACACCTCGATAGTTGATTGGTCACACACAAGATCAGCTTTTTTTTTCATTGAAGATTTGGCTAAATAATATAGCTTCACTTATTAACAAGTTATAAATATGAAAACGAAGAGAAAGAGAAGTTATTTGATGTATTTATTGAAACTTAAAAAATCAAGAGCAAATTACTTAAAAGTGTTTTATGTTTTCTTTTTTTTTTCCCTAACATCTCTTTGTTTTATTAGTACATATTATTTTTTTATTTTTTAAAATATGATATTATCTTCGATCCCTTTCATGATCGCTTGTGCCTCCTATGACGACCTCCTCCATCGCATCCTCACGAAGGCTACTAAAACCTTTAAGCATATTCATGCCCTCGTTCGCTACAATCATTGTATCGGCCTCCTCTATCACATCGTTGCTTCGCTAACAACCTCTCCTCATCGATAACATAGCTTTATCATAACTAGTCAAAGTGTAGCCTCATCGAAGATAGTGACGTAGGCGACATAGACCCACATGAACTCATCCACATCCACATAGTATGATCGATGGCAATCATATTTGGATGGTAGTCAAGCACCCAAGCAATAATATATAATTTTGATCTTAAGGTCGTTAGCACAAAAGAAACATCGAACGGAGGAGAAAGACGGGGAAGTGACACCCCAACTATTGACGAAGCAATAATACAGTGGAGAAGGTCGACATGATAACAATGATGAATAAGATTATGCTAAGGGCCTTGAGAACATGATGAAAGATACCATTATGAGAGGCGATGGCCAAATATGCTCTGCCTGTTGGGACTTTTTGTGTTTTTGAAGAATTTACGTGTTAAATGCTCATGTCAGCCGGCAAAGCAAATCCTGAGGTGTGCTCCGACCAACTCTTAGCTTGGCAGAATTTTATTCAAAACGTTAATCCAAGATCGATTGAGATAATAAAATATAAACAAAAATTAGGAAGCTAATTGAAATTCTTCCCAAAATTCAAGAATTAACAATCTAATTAGGAGTTCTCTGCTCCTGTCATCATCTTACCAGAGTCGAAAATTATAAAGAATTGCACCTATCACAGGCGGCTGGCTTACATTCTGAACGGAGTACCGAAGAAGAGAACTGATGGCCACTATCAACATCATTAAAGCAAATAGAAGCACGAACCAGTATCTAGATTCATATAGATGCCTAGAACACAATGCTATGGCCACAATACTATCACAAGCTTTGCCATCTGACTGCAATTCAATCTCCTGAGTAGCATGCAAACATCAGAAACATCACTGCACTAAATCACTTTTATTTTTATGAAACAAACCATCAGGTTTCTTCAACCCACTTCATAGAGTAAACATGAAGTTACATTTTGTTATACAAGTTTCGATACCATAGCTGACATCAAACTCAAGTTCGTAGACATTTACCATCATTGATTATCATTACCAAAGCACATTATCTTTGCATTTCTGGGATTTAGTTCTGAGTTGCCATTACTGAGCTTCAACAGCCGGCCCACCAAGCTCATTCTGGACAAACGTTTCGAGATAAGCTTTCCTGCAAACATGCCAATGATATAAGAGACTTGAATCTGAAGGGAAATGGAGTATTGACAAGAATAGGGACTAAATTAATGTCAACCTAGCAGGGAGATCATCATGAGGACGGTTAAAGGGAGTCCAAACTGGCTCACCAACAAAGAGTCGCATTGCCTGCAAATACAAATTTAATTTTCGCAAGCATATTAGTGCTGGCACATTGGCATTCATGGAGAACTATTTTGGGTCTGCATAATATATTCCCCCACATATGAAGAAAAGCAGCAAAATCAGGATAACAAAAATTTACACCACAGCATAGAGGTCATATCTAACGTTCTGAGAGATGCTTCATCAACAATCACGAGAAGGAATAAAAGGTGCTTTGTCTTTCTTTTTGTAGCTGTGCTCATCTTCTCCTACCTCCCTTCTCTTCCCTCTCATACTCAATCAATCTCACCGTCAACCGACAACAATTCATGGATTGTGAAAGCAAAACAAAGATAAGAGGAGAGGAAATAGAAAGAGGAAGCAGACAACTTTTCCAATTAGAGGAATGCACTCTTCTGATCTGAACCTCAAACTCGGACAATGTCATCCGTTGATATTCAAACCTTGTCAACAACCCCAGTCAGAGTCGCCAGGCTCCTCAGTCTTCGAAGCTTATTGATAACATAGCTCACAATCATCACCTTTCATGCAACCCCAATCAACATCCGGTCTAAGCTTAATTTCCTAAGCCCAATCAACCCCAATCAACAACATGCCGCACAATAAAAGAGAGGCTCGTATGTAGGCTTAGTTTCCTAAGCTATGTCAACTTTTCTCTCAAATACCTTTCACCAATCTAGAATAAGACTCTTCCAACATCCTTCTCTAAATAAGAATCTAACAAATTTCCCACCGATTACAGAATCCTAGTTATAACTGTTGGTCGTCCAAATTGCATGTCATTTATAGATTCTTTGATTCATTGGACACAGAAGAACACAAAGGCCAAAAGAAGAACTTGTTTCTAGTTTTGCAAAATCAACAGATAATAGTTTCATCAGCACACGCAGATGTGATACCTTAATATAGTTGTTTGTATCGAGTGTAAAGCGATGATATATTCCAGCAGGTAAGACAATCATGCCCCCTTTCTTCACTGCTATCCTTATCCAGCGGTCACTTTTGTCTCTCGCATCAAAATAGCCTGAACAAACACAAAATAGACAAATAATAAATTAGAATAACAAGGATCAGAAGGCATCACCTCCCATAGAATATCAAGATGTCCAGTATTAGCCATCCTACCACTCCCTTCAAGGCAATAACGTATTTCCTCATCAGTATGCAGGTGCTCTTCAAAGAAACTCTTCAGCTTAGCTTCATAATTTGGCAACTTCTCTGGGCACACGTCACATATGTCCTGCAAAAGGATTGTCAAATTGACCACTTTTTTATCAAGGTACTCGTAATAAATTAAATGGACCCTCATAGTAAATAGGAAAAAGAACAAAAGAAACTAGCGACAAACCATGTAAGAATATCCCCTGGCTTCACGGATCTTTTTCAAGTTTCCATCATTTTCATAGTCATCAGGATTCAGGCGCCAACTGACTATTCCTAGTTCTACAAGGAAAAAAGAAGAAAACAAGCTTGCTAACATGAGAGATGTCTCACTGAAAGAACACAAGAAAACAGCTACACAGATGTGTTTTGGAAGGAACCTTTAAGTTTGCCCAACGAAATAAATTCTTTGGGTTCGCGGTGATGGGGAAGTCTCTGGTCTTCCTCACTGTCATCCATATACCAAGCTTGGAGAACTTCCTCCTTGCCATCCTATAGTAATTAGATAAGAGAGAGCAAGTATTTACAGCCAAGTAGATTCTTTGGTGATTTGTGTCCAGCAAGCGATATATGAGTGCAACCACCATCAACGTTGGTTAAATATATCCTTTTTTCAGAACGGAGAATAAAATTGTTCAAAATGTAATTATCTAAAGAAAAGCTTGCACTTGGGATTCCAATCATAATAACAATAAATATAAAATTCAAATATTCTTCGACAAAGTATGCTGAACGCTACAAGAAACTTATTACTAAACCATAGTCATCTAAGCATTAATTTAAACAAGAAACAGTAGCTTCACTGCCCTGAGCTGCCTTCTTCCCTTGTTCTCATTCCTGTTCTTCTTTCTCTCCTTTTCTCTCTTCATTCCTCAGCTCTTACATATATTCATTAGTAATAATTTTCTTCTTTCTATCTTTTAACTAATTTGGTGCATCTCAAATTCCAGAAAAATCAAACTGCTAAAGCATTAAGATCATATTATGCTGCACAACATCATTTATAATTATAGAATTTTTTTAATCTACATCAAAAATTTTCGGAACAGCAGAAAGCAAAGGCTTTCTTTCTTTTCCTTTCAGTTTAAATCCACCAAACCCTCATATAGGTCGAAGTCCATGACGAACAAGCTTCTCTGACAACCTTTGAAACAAGTGTCTATCCAGCACAGAAGTCCACAAACCTGATATTGTGATCCTTAACCTAATGGTAGCGTCACCAAGACATCTCGTGCGTGTATCCAATTCAATGGATGGGAAGACTCAATTCAAACATCAAAGGAATAAGCAAGCAATCAAAACCAAGGGCGCTAACCTTTCACAAGCTCCATCCAACTTAGGATCACACATACACATCGGCAAAACCAGCCGGGGAAAAGATATCCGCGGATGAACATCCCAAACAGGAACTGACATCGACTACCAAAAAACCCTTATAAACTGAAAATCAAATGCAAAAGATTCGATCTTCTCATGTCCGATTTGCAACTTAATAAAGAGGTCGAGGGTAAAATGATTAAGACCTAATTAATCGAAAAGAAGAGCGAGGAAAAGGCTAAGATCAAATCCACAGACCACGATCGAAGGGAACAGAAATCGCGACGAGGAATACATAAGAAGAAGGACAAAAAGAACCTGAAACGCCGCTTCCATCTCTGCTGCTCCCAACCCTGTTCGAGGCCTTCATGCGAAGGCCGAAGTCCTCTAAAACATATAGAGAAGAGAGGCCGGTTCGGCGTAATAGCCAAATAGCACTTCATTTGTTCCGTCGGATTAGTTTAGTTAAAATGATACCGAATGTTTTCGCTCGCTGATGACCGTTCAAAGCGGTAGGATCACTCCACGTGAATATTTCAGACAAATGGATCATGTTTGTTTCGTGTCCTTGCGGAACATACATGAGACTTGGGAGGTGAGCGTATACGATTAGGAGTCGTTAATGTCCTGCACGTTAGAATCCAACTCCTCAACATCGTACCTTAGAACTCGACTTTCTTTGGTGGAGTTGGTCAGCTATGAATGAAGCCTTCTTTTAAGGAGAGGTACAGACAAGATTTTTCGTCATGTATAATGACCAAAAAAATAGGCTAATAATAATAAAAAGAAGGATTTTTTGGAAATAAAATCTCATCAAATCTAGGGGCTGGTCTTTCTAGACTCACTGAACAAAAAATATTGAAGATTGTGATAGATGTGGGTTTTTCTAGGTTCACTGCACCGGTACAATCAGCTTTTTCAGTTGTAAGTTATCCCTTTTCTTTTAGGAAAAAAAATTGTTCTTTTCCATTTATAAGAGATGATATTATAAATTTCATTAGGCAAGAAAATGGGTAAAGGTATTTAAAAGTATTTAAAATGTTTGACACATCTTCATGCATCTCATTCATGTGTCATGCATACACGAATATAAAAACAATCGAAATATGTATTTTACTATATATTCTTTACGCTTAATATGTTTGTGTAAGATGAAGAAACATCTATAGACGTATATGTTTATAGAGTTTAATGTATTTTCTTTGTATATATAAAGTATCCATGCTTCCCAAAACTTCTCTTTTGCATATGATATGTCTATTCAAAATAAATAAATAAAAAATTTGAAATACTTAGATGCATCCCAAAATGTGTCACTTAAATATGATTGCTGAAGGACATAAGATAACCGAAAGGAACAAAATAATCCAAAACATCTTATTTATGCATAATATATCTATCCATGATAAAAGGCATCCAAAGTACTTGGATCATCCAAAGATATCCTTTTGTGTTATATTACATCCACCTAGTGCAAGTCCTTACTTTAAAATATAATGAAGACAAATAATACTATCATTATTTTTTCACGCATGCATCGATACATTCTCTCGTTAAACTAATAGTTACAAGAATTACGATATCTAAAAGAGTTTTCTCAGGTATATTTTAATAGGAAACTTTCTCTTTACGTTTTTGAAAGATTTCTCTCTTAACAATATTCCAAAACCGAATGAACTTTCTCTTTCCGATATGACAGTACTAGAAAATTAAACCAAATAGGATCAATTTCCTCAAATCTAACTCACGATCAAACTGTACCTTCATCAATAATATTATTGATACTACTGTCTTTGTGGATGGAGAAACGAGAAATGTTGCACACACTGTGGCAAAGGAAAGGAGCGAAGGTAGGAGACACGCTCGCTAGCAGATTTTTCTTGTGACAAAGCAACGCCTGGTAATCTAACAAGTATAGTCAGGAGGCTTAAAACTTACCTCTCAGCCTTGGGTTTTCCTATTTACGCCATCATGAGAAAATAATAGAGCCTGACCTGATGATAAGACCCCGAGTGGCATTCAGAACCATCAACAATGAAGAAAGGCAACGATCGTAGCAGCATAAATGGTATCACCTGGTTAGTCAGTCCTTGTCGTTGTTGCAGCCTGCTTTAAGGATGACGACAACACCATCAAGCACTGCATCAACTTCTGTTGCCATGATAAGATCGTTTCTTCATGATGTGTGATATGAACAGATGGCTTGCAAAACACACCCATCGAAAGAAAAAGGATACAACCTTTCAAACCTTATGTCAGCAACATGCTGCCTGGATTCATGCTGTGTATAACCTGTTCAATGGGTCAAAGAAATATCACATGATAAAGAAAGAAAAAAAGCAAGGAAATAAAAAGGAACAACCAAACTTCAAACCTTCGTTAAATTGAAACCAAAGAGTGGCCAATATTTGCATGGATGAAATAATCCAACATCGAGGAGAATATAACCCCAAAAGGAAAGCCAAAAACTGGTGAACATGGGAAGGGCTTCGTACAGCAATTGCCTCAACCAGAAATGTGAAGCAATAGGTTGAATAATCAGTCACAGCAGCACTGCAATAAACAAACTTAAATCGTTAGCCTCTCTACAGTCGTTAAAAGATAATTGGGTCAGTCCACAAACTTGGATATCCAGGAAATATTGTGCATCCCAAACAATTCTTACAGAATACATCTCCTATAACTATAGAATAGCCGCAACTTTCAGATGAGGCCTTACAACAACCTACCATCAGATCTTCGTACTAGGCTTCAAGTACACGAGTTCACAGTACAGTCGAGGCCAATAAGATGATCACTACGAAACTGCATTCACCAGACCTTGATGCCCTCTGATAGCATACACTGCTATGATAAGCTGGCAGGCAGATTTTACATTCTTAGACTTGTAACCTTGATGCACTGAGTCTGGATAATGTTGGCATCTCAAAATCTTATTAATTGCCGAGGCGATGGTTGCCATTGCATATATATACAAATACAAATAAGAAACAAAACAAAACGACACAATCTCGTCGAATATGTCAAAATCTAGTGCCGGAGAACATATCAACTGGGTTATAAACATTATCATTGTGCTTTTACCAACATGCTCAATCAGAGTCCCCAAATTCAAAGGGCAGAGTCTGCTAGAGTAGCATCGCCATAAGTTTCGTCGTCCAAAAATTGATGTTAGGTCATAGGCGGATCCATCAATTCCCACCACTGTTAAAAACAGAGACGCAAACAACTATCAGAATTTGCATGTATACAAAACCAACAGAAGAAACACCTACTGGACTAAACTACCTTTATGCTAATCATGTCAAAGACAGATCATGATTAGCATCATATAATAATAAATATACTAAGATGTGATTCTTCTGAAAATGCTCATAAGTATAATTGGGAATGTCATGTTTGCTTCTCTATCTGTCTGCTTGCACAAGAATGTAGCTCATTGAAAAGAAATTGAAGGAAATGTGAGTCATTTGTTCAGTTGAGTTCATCAACAAAGAATATTTTATTTTTTTAGAATAGTAACTAACATGTATCTGACACCATCTTTTTTTTGAAAATTTACCTTAATAATAAGCTTCGATTTGGAACCAAGTGACCTCACATTGATCACCGGTCCTAATGTGATCAGATTATTCCAGATCCAAGCAAAATAGAGAATAGGGGTCGTAGACCTAGGCCACATGATGTGCAGATCAGGTCCATCAGAAAATTAAAAGGGTCTATTGCTTGGGCACAACCAGTTTTCATGATATCACATCCTGATCAGGTCCCTGTTTTCATGATATCCATCCTGATCAGGCCCTCTAATTGCATTGGCCAGGCACAACCAGGTCGGGTTTTGTTCCATTTGCAATGAATTAGTAAAAGAATGAAGATGAAGAAAATGAAACAAACTAGCATTCCATTTCACCCGTGCAATAGTGTGGCAGCATTAGCAATAATGGCAAGATTGGCAAGTTGAGATGTTGAAGGATGGGGATGCTGCTGGAGTTGTTGATACATGTGCCTCCGGTGGGTCAAAAGGCAACAAGGAGGAAGCCATGGGAGAAAAGGTGGTCATCAATGGTAGGAGGAAAGCTTATGTTTGAGCTTTTCGTGTTAAACCAAGTCAAGGTCCATTAGCTTCAGCTCCATTACTAGTCTGTACTGAACAGCAAATAAGGAGTAGAAGGAAGTAGCCAGATAATGCCAGATCAACCTAATTGGGCCAATAAAAAATACAGATCAACCTGATAATCTACCAGAACTTTATTGAGCCATCCTAGCGTACATCAATTTTAATTGTGAGCTGCATAGATAGTTCATGCCGTTGATCAGTTAATTAAAGGTATACACAATCTTTTTTACCTAAAACATATTCTTAGATCTTCCTCTACATTTCCTAGCACCACTATTCGACATACTATATCAAAAAGCATCAAAATCCACGTACAGAAAATATCTTGAAACATATCCAGTGGGAAAAAATAAAACATGAAAAGAATGTTATTACTACTCTTATATTATTCTGCATATTAAAACGAACTTTACCAAAAGATTCTTCAGAATACAAGAGGGTGGTGGACGAGAGAGACCCAATTAATCAGATGAGACTTGTCCATGAGTTATGAGTAGATAGTGTAAGGCAAGCGCCAAGTTCTTCTCTCATCCTGTAAGTAGAATTGCACTAATTGAAGGGTGCTTTTCCCATGTCAAAGCATTGTGCCTATAGCAACTATTATAATACTCACCGTCATCGTTGAGATCAAAGAAAATTTTCTCTCTTTGAGTTTCATTTTCTGCTGGGCTACACTTAGCTGGGGATTGAGGCTGTTGAATTAGGGTAGGAAAGCTTGTGTCGCATGGGTTTGGAAGCTCATTTTGGTTTGGACAACTCAACTTTTGGTTGAAGCAAATCATCTCCATATTTGAAGAAGTTGGTCCCCCAATAATTTTCTTGCCCTTAAACCTTCATAGAAGAAATGGTTATGGAGTTTCTTTATCATCAAAGATCATCATGTGGGTTCAGCTAACAAGTAGTATACTTTCTGTTGGTAAATGACCATACCTGTCTTTCCTTTTCTCCAAGTATCTCTGCAATGATGCTTTTCTGCTTGTTGGGCCCTCTGTTGTGGTTAACTCCAGCATTAGTTTCAGCTAAACATAGTTTCAAAGCAATTCATACCGACACCTACATTTTTTTTTTTACAACTACATTATGAACTGCCTTCACTTCATCTCTCTTTTATCAGGTCTAGTTAAGTATTTGTTAAGAGCTACGCAAATAAAAAATACAATTGGCAACATTTAGCAAATGGAGATGATGCTTGCTAGTCTGGTACATATTAGCTTGGTTTCATAAATCAATCAAGATGGCCAAGTTTAACTTACAAAGTATCAGTTACCGATGGAAGTCTCTTTACAACAAATTACTTTAGCAAACCTGAAATGTACAAAATCCTCATAGCATGATCATATATGGGTTCATGTACACTACCTCCTAAGGAGGTCGATTGATGGATATGAAATTTCAGAGACACAGAAGGTTTAGCTAATTCTCCTGAAGACTACAAGTGACACACAAAGTGAAAACACAAAACATTTTTTTCATGAACCTCATGTACGGGATATGTGGCGGTTCCTCTCTTTTTGCCCGTTTAAATTATCAACAATCTCATCAGTAAGACATGCAAGGACCACCAAAGAAGATGGAAATTAATGACTGACATTAATGATAATTTGCATGGAAAAGATTAATTTGATAAGTATCACATTAGTGGACAGTAAGGAGACGCCCGCAGGAACAATTAATTTTGTCTGACCCACCCATCCCTACGGACTGGCCCCACGTGAAGGCGACGCGACCTCTAACAGGAGCGTACCCCCAGTAGGGTCCGACAACGGGTCAAGATTTGTGTCGAATCGGTGATAAAACCAGAAAAATAGGACTCGCTAGTTTACGGGCTAAACAGCACTGCTCTCTTACCGGGCTCCGTTTCCCGCGGGACTCTGCGGTCATCCGAGCCGTCCGCGACACGGTGGATCATCGTGCCTGCATCAAAAGCCGTCCGATCAAGATCACAAGGCTGACGCTTGACCGGAACGAACAGTAGGAGTAGCAACGTTTACCAGCCGGCGAGATCGGGAAGGTCCCCACGAACGAGGGAGCGGTGGGGACCGGGGCCGGTCGGGGGAGACCCGGAGGGAAGCGAAAGGCCGGCGGCCGGGCCGGAGAGAATGCACCGGTCGGATCGTCGAAGCAGACCGGGCTGGCCGCAAGTTCCATGATCGACCTGGCCTGCGAGGGCAGCGCCGCCGTGTCAGTGTAACGTAACGATCGTTACGGTCCCCGTCTCGGGTCCGGCACGCGCTTTTTTTGATGGTGTGTTCTATTTACCTGATCGGCCGAGACGCCGTCGTATACGTTGACCATCCCGTCGTAGAAGATCGTCATCTGGCCGACCGGTACTTCCGCCGTCAACCTGAAAATGGAGCGACACAGACGGCGTCAACAACAAGTTGAAGGCTATCGGTTCATCCCCGCACAGAAGAGTTGTCTATGCGGAAGAAGCCAGGACGAGGTGTGGAGGGTCCTCCATCAACAGATGGAGACGAGCTCCTTTGCTCAATTAGGTGGGGTTCGTACGCGACGAACGCGCTGAGCCGTCGGATCAACGAGGGGGCTTTTGAGGGACGCGAGGGGGACCGCAAACATGCGCACGTTAGCGGCACGAGGGGATGGGGTTTGGGGGCCCTGTGGGATGCACAAGGAGACGAACCTGGGGGAGGGGCAGCGCTTCTCCGGCGGGTGGGGAAGGTCAGCTCCGGCAATTGGGGTCTGGCACGTCGGATTTCCGGCTGAATAGGGCGGTGGGATCGGGTCCCTCCTTCGATACGGCGACGGCTCCTTCGCCAGCGGCTGTGATCCGCTACCGCCCTCCTTCGGCGCGGGAGGAGGTGAGTCCTGGAGAAAGAAGCAAGAGATGGAGGTTAAAAGGAAGGGCACTACTACACAAGTACTAGACATGGGTAGAGAAGGAAAAGCGGACGACCTGCGGTGGCGATAGCGGCTCCGAAGGAGAAGAAGTGAGCAGCTTTTGGAGGATTCCGCCGCCAGCAGGGCAGTCGTCACAGCCGGGCCGCCCCTCGAGAAGGGCCTTGAGAGAGATGACCTGCTGGATCGCCTGCGACTTGTTCCACGACGGCCGTCGCATGCCTGCAGGTTCCCATCAAGCCCCCCGTTGATTCCCCACCGCCAAATCAGCAACATAGTAGAAAGAGCGATCGCAGAGAGAAAGAGGGGGGACTGACCTTTCGCTTTGAGGAAGCGGCGGCAGTCCTCGCGGGTGAGCTGGGCGATGTCCTCCTCGGTGAGCTCGGCGAGGGGCTTGTCGAGCGGCGACGGGGGCGTGGTCTCCCCGGGGTTCATGGTGCCGGACACCGGCGGAGGTACGACGCCGCGATCACCCCGGGTTCCGGCGAACGGAGAACTCGAAGGTTCAGCGTTAGCAAGAGGAGGAGGAGGGGACACGGATCACATCACTCTTTTTACTCAAACTAACGATCTCGATCACAGGCAGCACCTAAAAATCTAGCTTCATTTTTTTGTGAGGCGGGTTTATAAAGGGGAAGAGAGAGAGAGAGAGAGAGGAGGTGGGAGATCGGAAGAACGAAAAGAAAGAAAGGGCACGGAAAGGAAATAAGAAATAACTTGAGGGACGAATGGTTTGGCCGCGGCGTCTCCCCTTCACCGAGGGCCGTTTCTTTCTACCTCATCCCCTGCCTGCAACCCCATGCGGCCACGTCAGGCGCTGCTCCCACTAATTAATGCCTCCTCACCTACTTCCCCGACTTGCCCCAATTGTCCGCCCCGATTAACTAAAATACCCTTGCCACCGCTGCATGTGAACAAGCAAATGACAGGCCTGGGTAATAAAAGTGCGTGCACTGCCGCATCATCGATGACATGATGCTGCTCGGTGGATCATCCGCATTCTTTTTATGTGAACGCCGTGGGCCGATCGTACGGTGTGCTGAGAAAAGCGCGAGAAAGCATGACTCCTCCCCTCGTTGTGCGACGACGCTGAACTGTGGATTGCTTTGGAATCCGCGCCTTGAATGGATCTCCTAATGGCAATCTGTATCAAGCGTTGCACATTTTACACCGCCGTATGAAAACGTAAGAATCGACCTGTAAATTTCAGTCACTGCAAATTACAATCGCTGAGGCTGCAGTGCACCCAAACAGACTGGGGAGATGGCTCAGAAAAGTTTCAGAAATAAAGATGAAGGTGAGTGGGGGCCGGTGGCTTCAGCGACGAGTGGAGGGAGACTGGCCCGGAGTCACATGCGCGGGTGATGGCGACCGTGGTACCACCCACACGCGGGCCCCGCCGACCCCCTCCCGTTCATCCGCCCGTTGCTTCACCCTCTCCGGACACGTGTCGCCCCACCGCGAGCGAGGTCCCCCATCCGACCGCGACTTCGCAGGCCCACGCCCACGTGGGAGCGTCCACCAACGTGTCGGTCGGACGCGGGGCTCCTCCCAGACGGACCGCGTGCAAACTCACCATTCGTACCCGCACAGGCACCGGCCCGGCCATGGGTGGGTTAGCCGGCCCAATTGTGGGTTCCACGCTCCCACTGCCTCGAACGAGGAGGCTCCTGCGGGAGAGCAGGTGATCGATAAAATCGCTGTCGGATTCGGATCGGACTGGAAAAACGTGGAGTTCGCTTCGCCACCGATGGGTGGGGACCACCACCGTCGGGCATGGGCGAGAGCGGTTCTTATTTGGTCGCATCACCTTCACAAATCACTAGTACGATCCAACGGCGAGGGTTTCACGCATATACAAGTGTGAAACAAAAGTTTCGGACCTGTCGCGCCCGTTCTTCGTCCCATCTGCGGATTCGATCGGAACCCGCCATGGAACCGATGGATTTGGGGATACAAGCGAAACGGATTGGGTTCCGGATTTTATAGGAGTTGTTGCTTGCGAGACGGGAAGAGGCGGGGAAAGAAGGAACCATCTCGATTCATGCACCAATTCCCGAATCCTTTGCTTGGATAGAGTGGCCCACCTTGCGGGGCTTTTAGCCGGCAAGACCGTACGATCAACTGGCAACGCCGGGAGGAGGGGGAAACGTGGGGCTCTGCACTCCTCACCTTGTGCCATGGCAACTTGGCAGAGAGAAAGAGAGAGAGAGAGATGACGCTGTTTGCCACTGGAGAGTGGGGTAGTAGGGCCCGCAAGACGTAGATATCATGGGTGAATCGATGTGGTTGATGGACGGGGTTGCCCCTCCGTTAGCTCCGTCTGTGGCACGTCAAACTTGATGGGGGCTTCTGACACAGCCGCGCATAAGGACTGCTCCCCTCCGTTGCATCGGAAGTCCATAAAACTAATGCACGAGCGTGCCGGTATGCAGGGATTTGCATGTAGAGTGGTTCCATCGAGTTCGATCCAAACAGAGGATGCGTGCACTATTGGACTCGATTCGAGGGTTCATTGCAGCAACGATAGGGCTTGCGTTTTAGGGCTGGAGCTCATGAGGTGGCCCGAGCTTAATGTTTGAGAGTGACATAATTCATATAATACATCCCAATGCTCAGTCATAATTGTGCATTTACACAATCAACTTTGAGTTTCTCCGAGAAATAATTGCGAAATCATGAATGTTGTTGGTATGTTTATGTTTCTAGTTTAGATTAAAAATCATGACCGTTCGGTGGGGTCCGGTTGTAATGAGAAATTGGACTGTAATGATTGTTCTTTCTGCCCCCGTGTTTGATTCTGCGAGAGCGAGAGAATAAATGACATCTAATTTGAATGTTTTCTAGTTAGGATTTGGGATATTTCCTCAAGCAACAAAACTATTATAGAGATTACCTTTTTTTTTTATTTTTGATAATATTTTTTTTTCTCGTCCTTAAAAGCAAAACATTCTATGTTTTATGTGGGTCTCTCGCCAGTACTAAATCCTCTTCTTGAAGTAAATAGTGGTGACATTGTTTTCTTACTATTGCTTCGCAGTACTCCTGCACTGACTGATGTCCAACAGCTCAACTTGAAGCTGAAGAAGACCCGCGATGCTAAAGCATCCAAACCATGGCTTTGATCGTTTCACCCTGAAGCGCTGAGAATGAGATGCATCTGCATGAATACATTTAGGTTATTGTCAGAGTTTATCAGGATTGTCTTGACACCAAAGGCTTTAATTTGATCTTGATCTCATCTGCATTTATTAGAGCGAAAGCTCTACCAGCAAGCCATGTGACGATGGGAAGAGGGGATGGACTGCTCATGGAGACGGGACCAAGCAATGTGTCTCCATCATCCCCCCACTGATGCCATTTACCCGGAGCTCTGAAAGCAGAGAGATAAACGTAAGAAGAGTCTAAAAACTAGAAAGCAACAGGTTAAAAAAGCATGCAACTCTGCAAAAAGGAAAGCAGGAGACCGAATTCAAGCTTCTCAATTCTCAGAACAGGATTGTGATGCAGAGTCACCACTCTTGACTGTCAAATCAACGGCGGATATGGATGGGAGCCCCATGCCTTTCGAGTTCAGTGGTCCATGAGAGAATGTCTCTGAGGGGACAAAAGCAGTGACAAGTAAAATGATATCATGATACAAGAGAAAGAAGTTCACTGTTACTGTATACATAGGCCATTCCAAGCACACTTCAACCGTAGTTCCAAAGTTACTTTGGAGGTATACATACATCTTTTCTTTGTGGAGAGATTTGAGGACGATGACACTGGGAAAGGGCCAAGCATTGCCCGAGAGTAGAAGCCTCTCTCTCTCTCTCTCTCTCTCTCAATGCTTGATATGAAAGCCAAGTAACAAGCGAGGAGGCCTCAAAAAGCAAGAGAGGAGGGATGATGCTTTGCCAAAAGTACGGATCAAAGATCTTCTTTGACCGATCAACCCCGCCATTGGATGATCTGGTTTTGGAGATTGGAGACATCCCAAGGCATGGATTTCGATCGACGCTGGAAGGCAAGGCCTTTTCCATGGATACTGGTATCTACTTGTGGTCCTATGATAAGACTTAGCTGGTTGATCCAATTCCCCACGTCTCTCATTGCACAAGAGATGAGGCAATGGCAGCAAGCTGCTCTCTCTCTCTCTCTCTCTCTCTCTGAGTTTTAAGCTTCGAGTTCTTGTGGAGGTAATGCCCGAGTATTTAATCTAAGCAATTTATATTCTCAAAAAAAAGAAAAAGAGAAAGGTGATCTGTAGAATAAAAGAGAAGTAAATTGTGTGAGCTATGGGAATGCTGATACTAATGATTAGTGCATGACATGGGCCGATGTTTTATGCAAGCTTACTTGTCCCTTTTCGGTGTCTCACCATATTCATCGGCACACTCTACTCTCAGACATTTGCTGGTTGCAGTGTGGCACCAAAATATTATGGAAGGATCCAAGATTTGTCTTCTATCTGAGACAGTTGCAAGGTGTTACTGCTCCAATTACTCTTGGCAATCAGTAGAGACCGTGGAATAGCACCCAAAACAACACTAATACAAGAAAATCGCAAGCTCTTGTTGAATTAAGCTTAGGATGTTTTGAGTGGCGGACAGCAACAGAAAACGAAGAACAAATGGCACTGTTTGCTTCAGGAGCTTATGTGTTTCAAAGAACAAAGTGCTTTGTTTGTTGTCCAATGCCAAGTTGGCATGCCATGGAACATGAAATCGATCCAGATGGCCAAATATAAGTAGTGCTGGCTGCCATGTCACTGTACACCTCTTCTTTGGGACTCATGTTAGATTGTCTTGAGGATCTTAAACTTGACATAATAGAAGGTCAAGCTTAGCTTCATTTTGTATAGTTAAGTGCAAGTGATTCCGGCTGTGGTGAGCGAAGGACATGGCTTGATGGCAGGTCAGATAAGTTAGCAACAAATGAAGTCTTTTTATGCCCCAATCATATAATCTATTGCTGTGCTTGATTACTAAACCCATGCTTTTTGGTGAACTAAAGACTGTGCCATGAAGTTTGAACACACTATCCCATGGTGTTGAATGCTTGGGAGTTGGGGGAGGAAACCAAGATTGTGCATGGCATTGTTTGACGATTGATTGGTTTAAATTAGGAACAACGACATGATTGGCTCAGAAGAACAAACAACTACTGCTCCTGAGACCATTAAGACAAATGTGAAGAATCTGTATGCTGCAGAGCATCTTATTCATGATGTGCATACTCTAAGTTTCCATTACTGACCTCTAACACTTGTTCTGGGAAGAAGCTTTTTGTCCACTCTAAAACTTCAACATCACCTTCAGCAAAATTTGATCTTCCAAACTATTAAGATGGAGGTCTGCTTAGTATCTTTTTCTTCTGATGCATGTATAATGAAGTTGATCAGCATTCCTCTCTCTGCTCATTAAAATCAATTTTCTTGTGTATGTTTCTCCCACCAGGAAGAACAAATAGAGACCAATAAGGATGTCAGATACATAGAAGTGCTTCTTCCATTAATGAGAAAGGGTGCTACATCCAATGAAGCCTAGCAAGTGGTAGCATTGGTACAATTTGAAGAGGTGAAAATTACAAGGAGACTCTCAGATCTAAGCAATTTGGCAAGTACTTGCATCCAAGTGATGCAAGACAGCAAATGATTATAACCAATGCTAAAATGAGTGCTCATGTTGTGCTGAACAAAGCCCTATGAAGAATGCCTCAAAAGACAGCCTTAAATTGAGACATATTCCAACCCCAATGCTCCCATTCCATTTTTCAATGGCCCCAATTCCCTATCAAATTTCCAACAAATCTCATTTCTTCTCCATGCAGAAAGAGTAAAAGAATAAGAAAAACCCTGAACAGTTGCTAATGCCATAAGCCCATTCATCACACCCATGCCCTGAAGATTACACAAAGACCCACAAGTTTCCTCGAATCAAAAGAACACAAGGAAGAAGAAAACTACTGTTGAAAAGAAAGGGAGGAGAAATTACTGAAAACCATGCCTCTTTCACACACCAACATCCATGCAGACACACACATTAACATGCAGGAAAAAAAAAAGAAGAATTTTGGCTCTCTCTCTCTCTCTCTCTCTCTCTCTCTCTCTCTCTCTCTCTCTCTTTCTCTCTCCTCTGTATTTTTCCGCATCTTTTTCTTTATCATTGACTGCTTTTTTTTCTCTCTTTTTTTCCTTTCACCTGCCCCAGGAAGAAGCCAGGAGAGGAGGTACAGAAAACTGACCCAGGATAATTGATGTGGGGGGGAGAAGATTCTAAATGGCGGTTTCTATTTTAGATGTTACTGTTCTATAACGAAACATTGCTTGCATTCTCTCTCTTGGTTTGGTCTTGGATTTGGAGCAAAAGAAGGCTTCCTGAGAGAGGAGAGAGAAAGAGGGGATGGGGGATGGGGGAGGGAGGGGGGGTCCTCTAGGAACACTTTATTCTCTTAAAATTGCATACTTTAATCAACTCCTAGAAACAAGGATTTTTTGAAGGAGGGAGTACAACTCCCCCTCTCTCACTCTCTCTCTCTTAGTCTCTTCCCTACTCTGAACTCTCTCTCGGGCGACTGCACTCTTTCCTTCTCCAAAATCCAATCTTTTTCGCTTCCATGCATTTGGCTCCATAGTTCCCACTTCTCCAAACCTATATTTCTAAGCTCCTTTCTTTCAGTCACCAAGCCTTCACATCAGAACCCATCTGGGAAAGGGGAAAAAAAATCACATTTTTCTTTTTCTAAAGAGAATCTGGCAGTGATCCTGTCTAGTTTCTTTGGTCTCTTAGAATTAACCACTAAATAGATTGGTAAGGGAAGCAAAGTACCTCTCTCTTTATTTTCCATCAGAATACCTGCTTTGCTCTCTGCTACTCTCAAGAATCCAAGAAACAGTGTGGGGAGTAGGAGGAAGTGGCTTCTTTCTCTTGATCCTGTTGTGGTTCCAGAGGCGATAAGATGGTGGCCGAGAACGAAGTTTTACTCCTTTCCATCTCGTGCCTTTTTAATGCCTGAGGAGCCGTAGACACCCGCCATTTACTGGGTTGCATGAGGACACTCCGAAACAATGAAAGATGGGAGTTCGAAGAAAAGCAAGGTTTGATGTCTTGTTTTCTTGGAGCATAGTGCGCAGCGCTTCATGGATGTCTAATTCTTTCTTCTTTTCCCCTCCTCTCAGCTCTCATGGTCCAAGGCCTTTGTCAGGAAATGGTTCAACATCAAGAGCAAAGCTCAAGACTTCCATTCAGATGATGTTGCTAGAGGTAGATGTCTTCCTCATGTCATAATCTAAGTTCTGCTATTCTGTACCTGTTCTTTGTTTCTGGTGCTGTCTTGCTTCGGCTAGGATCTCAGGATAAGACCGGCCTTCAGGTCATGTAATAAGACTATGGAAAATGACATGCTGTTTCTTCTACTATGTCTTCTTCGCTCTCTTCTTCTCCCGTTCAAAGTTCCCTGCTCTGCGTCTCTGTTTCTGTTCTGTTCATCCCGCAAAAGAAGCAGCTGTTGCTTAAATTTCAGTCTGATGCACATTACTGCATGCAAAACACAGTCTTGCTTTCTCCTTTTCTTTCTTCCAATTGTGTGTTTCTTTTCAGGGGGTGGTGAGGAATGGAGGGGCAGCATCACAGGGATGGAATCATACTCTGTCAAGAAAAGCAAATCAGGTTATACAGTACATCCTCTCAGCCTAACAGCTTTGGACCACACCAAAACAGTCGTTGTTATCTTCTCTTTCTATACCCTTTCACAGGTTGCTCTGAATTGTCCTCCTCCCTTGACATTCTTCCTCTTTTGTCTCACTCAACTCTCCCTTTGTGGCCTCAGATAGATTGTCCAAGAAGAAACCAGATCAAGCTCGGCGAGGAAAGATCGATCTTGATGCAGCTGAGGTCACTGAAACCCTGCATTATAGGTACTCGGGAGTAGGACCAAGCAATCACTCATCCATTACATCCACCACTGACTGCTTGCTTCCATTTATGTGATAGGATCTTTGTTGCAACATGGAACGTCGGTGGCAAATCCCCACCCAGTAATCTGAATCTTGATGACTGGCTCCACACCTCACCTGCTGCAGACATATATGTTCTGGGGTACACGCCCGACCTTTGTCTATCTTCCTCTCGATGCATCCGGTGAAGTCGTTTCTTTTGGTGTCTCAGATTTCAGGAAATCGTTCCTCTCAATGCGGGAAATGTTTTAGGAACAGAAGACAATGGCCCTGCAAAGAAATGGGTTGCTCTCATCAGGAAGACGCTGAACAATCTCGCAGGCAACAGCAGCAGCGGCAGCTTCCAAACACCCTCCCCTATCCCCAACCCGGTCGTGGAGTTGGACGATGACTTCGAAGGAACATCCACAAGGCAGACAAACTTCTTCCAACGCCGTTCATTCCAGTCCTTGAGTCGCAGCATGAGAATGGACGGAGACATCTTGGCTCCACAGCCAAGACTAGATCGTCGACACAGCGTCTGCGACCGAGTCATGTTAGCAAACAGGCCAAGCGACTACGACCAGAATTATCGATGGGGAGGGTCCTCCGATGATGAGAACATCAGTGCGGATTCGCCCTCCACGACGGCCTACTTCTCGCCCATGTCGTATGGCTTTGGAGCCTCTTCATCGATGGAGGCAGTACAGCCAAGGTAATCTTCCCTCGGAACCTTTGATACCTTCTACTCGAGCGTTTTAGTGGCTACTCTACCATGATCATGTGCGTGGCCATTGCAGATATTGTTTGGTGGCAAGCAAGCAGATGGTGGGAATATTTCTGACCATATGGGTGAGAGGAGAGATCAGAGATGGCATAAGGAACCTGAAGGTGTCCTGCGTTGGCAGGGGATTGATGGGCTATCTTGGTAACAAGGTATGATACGATGAGGTCTCATTCATCTTCTACCCCCACATATCATCATATTCATGTTTAGTAGAAAGCAATTCCTGATCCATCGGAATTGTGCCAGCTGCAACTGGTGATGTTTATGCTGCATTTCTTCAAGGAGCTTCTATGTCAATTGAATCATGCTTACATGAAAACACATGCAATCCACATTACTCGGAAGGGATACATTCTTAAACCTGTTTCTTCCAGGGTTCAATTTCGATTAGCATGTCTTTGCACCAAACAAGCTTCTGCTTCATCTGCAGCCATTTGACGTCTGGGCAGAAGGATGGAGATGAACTGCGTCGGAATTCCGATGTCATGGAGATTCTGAGGAAGACTAGATTCCCTCCCGTTCATGGGTTTCACGACGAGAGGTCACCCGAGACCATCCTTGAGCACGAGTAAGCCTGTTCTCCATTATATTACTGGTGAATGCACGCTCAATCGCCGCAAATGTCTCACCTTGGATCGTTTCTCGAGCAGTCGCATAATCTGGCTCGGGGATTTAAACTACCGCATTTCTCTTTCGTATCGATCCGCAAAGGCGCTCGTCGAAATGCGTAACTGGAAAGCTCTGCTGGAAAAAGATCAGGTAGCTTCTTCTTCTCGATGTTCTCTGCCCAAAATTGCGTTGTTCTAATGGATTCTTCATGTGATCAAGAGGAGAAGAATTTTCGAACGGTTCAATTTATGTTCTCTCTTTAAAGCAGCTTCGGACCGAGCAAAGATGTGGCCGCGTCTTTCAGGGTTGGAGCGAAGGAAGGATTTATTTCCCTCCTACCTACAAGTATTCCAACAACTCGGACCGGTACACAGGAGATGACATGAACCTAAAGGAAAAGCGTCGAACACCTGCATGGTTACAGCCCCTTTCCACAGTAGTTCTTCCTCAGAACGTACTTTGCCGTGCCATGCCTGCCTAGCTGATGATCTCGTTCACATAATTAGGTGCGATCGGATCTTGTGGTACGGAAGAGGCCTCAGCCAACTCTCTTACGTTCGCGGCGAATCCAAGCTCTCCGACCATAGGCCGGTTTCTAGCATCTTCGCAGCGGAGGTCGAGTCGATCAATCATAGCCGAATCCAGAACATGGATTGCGCTGGCTCTCAAGTCGACATTGATGAACTTCTGCAATTCTCGAGTGGATACACGGAGCTCAGCTTCTTCTGAAGATCGCAGGCGTACAGGCTCTTCGAACAAGGCGTGCCTCGTCTCCGTTCATAGTAATTTCCTCGGAGCAATCTCCCTGATGAAAACGGTACCCCAAGTCCCTCGCATGCTCTCGGTGATTCATTAGATGAAGCATGTTCTATGTTCTTACAGTATGTTACTCTTGATTCCTAGGAAGGGATTTGCTCACAAAAGGCGGATTGCAACATCAAAGCTCAGCTGCAATTTGCTGTTATCTTCTGGTAATGATTCATATATATCTGCACATAAACTGGAGTAGACATAATTCTCTCTAAATTTCTACTAATTCAAGCGTGTTTGTACTGCAACATTTTTCTTGCTTCAAGAACCAAAGCTTGGAATACATGAATCCCGATGGGCAAGAAGCAAACAGCATGAGACGGTCGTCGTCGTCGTCTTCCTTGAGATGGAATCTAACGCTGGAGAGAGCTCAGTAATCCAAACAAGTGCTTTTCCGACAGAGTAATCAGTAGAAGAGAAGCTTTACCACATATCCCACATTCTTTCGGTGGTCAGTGCAAGAATGCCGACTGTAAACGACAGAGAGAGCATGCAGGAGGGGCTGACCGATACTGATGTGTGCTCGTAGTGCATCATCAAACTCCACAGGTTAAATTACCGATACCTTCTTTTACTTTTTATCATTTTTTTTCTTGTCAGGAGCAATGGAGATTTTTGCAGTTGGGAGGGGAGGGGAGGTGGGAAAGGAGGATACGAACAATAATAACGCTTGCGATTCTTTTCATGTTTTATATGTTGGGAAAGGGCATGCATCATCTGCATGGACACTCATTGCACTGGGGATAAAGAAAAGTAGACTCTCTCTCTCTCTCTCTCTCTCTCTCTCTCTCTCTCTCTCTCTCTCTCTCTATATATATATATATATATATATATATATGTATATAATATGTTGTTGCAAGAGCATGGCCAATGATCTTTAGCTGGAAAAGCTATTCTTTTTATATTCTGTGCAGACACTTGTGTTCTGTTCCTCGATAAAGCTTCAGAAGAGGACAGGTACGGTTGGAACCCTTGAGGTCTCTTCTTCTTCTTCTTCGTCTTCTTGCTGTTGTGCAATGACCCACCAAAAACCATGAAAACGGTCCGATATGTCAATCATATACAAAAGAAATAAGCTCATCACATTCCCGGGCGCTTACAGTGGCTGCGGCACTACCATTCACAATAAGGACTAAGCATGTATCTGTTCCAACTCTGCATGAGAGACGTGAGCTCCCATGGATGATTCAACCCAAAGTTGCTGAAGGTGAACAGTTTCATCTGGTGATGGTGAGAGCTTCTGCAGCATCTAATCAAACACCTCGGAATCACATTCCATCCACTCGTATTTGTTTCCTCCTCTTACGCTCGCTACCATCGAAACTATCATCATTCGGTGTCGCATCTCCACCTTTGCGTAGGAGAGAAGACAGTAAAAAGGAGGATGGGTATGCTTTACATGCTACGTGACGAACACCGACTGCTTTACCGGAAGCAGGGGCTTATCACTTCATGCAGCAGTTGAAAAGATTGACAGCGTCATCGGAAGAAGTTACTGTGTGGATGTGAAGCTCACTTACTGAGACCGGCATTTGACTTCTCAAGCACGGTGCCATGGCCTGGAGCTGTTGCTCTCTCATCATCCACCTTTGGTAGGATACAGAAAGCAGAGAGCATGACTTGACCTTGATGACAACGATTCCTTTGACAAGAATGATGAGGGTGCAAAATCCTTGCATGGCAAGTGGCTCCATGCCAAAAGCGAGAAAGCTTCATGCTCGAGATCAGGCCTAAGGTTGATGGCACTGCTCCACGCATGGCTACAAAATCATGTCTAAACAGTGACAGATTGGCCTCGGGCAACTCCTCCGAATTGTCACGCATCACAAGTCTGATCCTTCACCAGTGACTGATGTAGAGATTCTTCTTTCAATACCATAAAGATAACTGGTTTTAATTTTAGGCCTGACAATAATACGACAATCTAAGTATGACAAGAAAATGATCGTAATTGTCTTTTTAAGATATTTATGAGTTTCAATAGGCCTTTTCTCAACTGGGGAGTCAATCCAATCCATATAATTCGTACCACTTTGAGTGAGTCAGGCTTGATCATTTCATATCTCAACTCCACATGCTAATCCACCACCGTACAGACCACTCCTACGACAACACCACGACCATTAGAAAGAAAGAAGGAAAGAGAAGAATCTGTGTTGAAGTATGAGTATGAAACAGAAAACGATGAGGAATTCGGACACTATTGCGTGTGAACGAAGGCATCGGAAGAAACAACCGGAGGCAGGCAGGGCAGAGAGCAGTGCACACGAGGACTCGATGACAGTGGCAGTAAAAACTTGGGAGTGGCGAGAGTCCAGGGGCTCTGAGTTCACCCTTGACCTTCGGCGTCATTGGCTGCAGCTATTGCTCGGTCGTCGGCCATACAAGTCCACACCCGGGAGAAGAATCAAGGAAAGAGACGAGCAGTACCAAGTCAGTCGGAGGAGATGGATGTCGCAGAGTTAGGTTTGGCTCAGTTGTGGCTGGCCGATGGCATGCATGTGTTTGATGCAGGCACGAGCATCAAATCATATCAGAAGCAGCAACAGGTCCCTGAAAACTATGCGGGTTGGAATGCAAATGTTGGCGTCTGGAATCCTGTCCTGCAACAATCCCTGAGTACTTCTATTTAGAGGTCAAAGACAAGAAGCTCCACAAGTGGCTGCTGCAACCGTGGACTCTGACACAGAGAGAGAGAGAGAGAGAGAGAGAGAGAGAGAGAGAGAGAGAGTCGTGTTCACAAGAAGAAGAAGAAGACCGAGTGGTGGTCTGGTTGACAACCATGTATCCAACACCGAAATGACCTTACCCAATGCCTCTTCTACCATTCAACCATTTCCCTCAAGTTAAGCATCTTACTGTAAAACTAAGCATTACACTCTCCTCAAACAAATGTTAAGCCTGCATGGTTAGAAATGGTGTACAAATGATTACATCTTGGACAGGGATGACCATGTAAGGTCCATAAGGTCTCAATTGTTGTGACACAAGAAGGAGCACAGTGAGAAGTTATCTGAGTCTGGCAACACAGAGCAACCAAAGTGCAGCAACTTATATTGGTTATGATGTACTCACCTGTACAGGCTCTTCATTGTGAAGATAAGATACCCTGAATTCACTGTCTGTGACAACTATCTCACCATTCTTTAATTGAGAACTCCACATTCAACATCATAAAACTATATGCAAAGCAGATGAAACAATCAATCACACCAGTATGACAATTTCTAGACGCTAATAGATAAGGCAGGATACAATGCATTTATCGTTCTTCTATACACATGCTGCAAGATCCAAGTTTGCTGATAGCAGCATAAGAGAATGAGAGGCACCGCATCAATTGGTTTTCACTCTGAAACATAGCATGCACCAAACAACATTGATCTGAGGTTTATACATCAATCAGACAAAGCCTATGGAGAGGAACAGCAGCAATCTAAGAAATCCTCTGTAGAAAATTCCACTCGGCAGGCAAATGATACTAACAACACACGAACAATCGCTTCTCCATGCTCCCGAAACCCGATCAAATTTAGAGAATGATAGCAAACAAGGAGCCATTTATGTGAGTCTGCTTATAGGATTTCATTCACAGTTTGGAATAGTGAATTCAGCACTTCTCCTTTCCTTCATCAAACATCTCTTGGTAGCGACATTCATGGCTGCAGAACGCCCTCTCTCTGAAAAAGGGAAAAATGATACTGTTTACTCTTTCGCAAGAGGAATTCTTAGATCTTATAAGAAATAGACAACAGGAAAAATCAAGGGATGCCAAGCTTTCAAGACATTTTTCCAAATAGTCTCAAACAAGAATCCAGAAATCACAATTTTCTTTGAATGGAAAAGAACTGCAACATTCTTTCCCCAGTGTGTAATTCAACATGCAATGATTTTGACAATAGACATAAACATGAAACCTGGTCAGACTTACCTATATTTGATCAAAATAGATGCAATAATCGATGCAAAATAACAGGGAAAAGAACATTCTTTCCACAATGGTAGTGATCATATGGACCAGAACCCTAATGATTTGCTCATGACACAATTATGTGGTGCAGTTTCCTTGTCTGGATATGCACTAAAATAATTCAAAGATAACTGAAGGCAGCAGCACAACACACAATTGAGATTAGCTGACCAACCTATATATGTAAACATCCTCCCCTGGGACAATTTTCTTCTTGCAACCACAGCAGAAGCTCAAGAAATCATCTGACTGATCATTAGAAGACCTAATCTCGTTCGCTGAAGTGGCAAATCCATCACAGCAACTCTCGATGATGCAATTATCATAGATATGAGTGGTCCTCCGGTTTGGCCCATGCAAGATCACACAAGTGTAGTCCTCCGACAGTTCCATCTCCGACTGCGGAAGGCACCCCGTGGAAACCCGGGGAGAAGAATTCGGCGTCTCAGAACCCATCCGGCCTGTCTCAGCAGAAGATCTCCGAGAAGGAGAGTACAAGGCCAACAGTGAATTCCTAGTCTTGATGCCAAACTCTATAGGTGATCGAAGGGAGTCGCCAGAGTCTGTTGTCGGAGTTGAGCTGAACTGAGGAGGATCGGTAGGAAGAGGAGGTATTTGAATCTTAAGCTGAGACCCAAAGACCACCATCCTCTTCTCTGTCTTGGAAGTTTTCTTAACAGAGTCTCCAGCGGCGAGGACCTCAAGTAGGCCAAGTCCAATGGCTCTTGGTTCCCCATTCTCCCGAGGTAGCTGTCTGCACTCGTTAGCAGAAATGGGACTAACAGTTGCTGAGAAGATGGCCATTATTGAGTTCCTACAGAAGAAGAAGGGATTCCTAATGGCAGAAAACGGCTTGGTCTCCAGTATAGAAGTCTGGCATGCGCCTGCTTCGGGGTCTGCAGTGCTCTTTGGGGAGAAGCCAACAAGGAGCCTTGAAGAGGTGAAGAGAGAGGCAGCATTGGAAGATAAGAGGGAAGCAGGATCAGACATCAGGCCTTGTTTGCTGCTGACCGATCTGGACCTCTTCCGCAGCACAATACCCTGAATCTTTTAATCTCAGAAACATGGAAAGGCGACTGCAATGGGAGGCGAGAGAGGATATATTACAACCAGTAGAGCAGAAAAAGGAAAGGGGAGAAAAAAGAGGACGAGAATGAGCCAGTTTCTTTACCCTCCTCTCCTTTGCTCCCATCTCCAAAGGATGAATTGGAACTCGTAGAATACTAGAACTATGGCAAGAAAAATTCTTACTAGAACCGAGAAATTAAGCATAGATAGGTTCTTGGAAGAAATAATGGAACCATGAGCTTACCAATCTTGCCTCGATTGCTCCTATCTGATCATCAGGGGAAATAACAACCGAATGAAGGGATCTTAAAGTTCTTCAAAGTTCTCTCCTTTTTGGTTTCATGAGTTCTGTAAAGTGTTTTTTGGATCAATCTTGTTCCTTTTGTCAGACAACCAAAGAAAAGAAGAATCTTTTTCTTTTCCACCTCACGTACTCCTCCTCTAACCTTCAATAAAACAAACCCTACACTTCAAATCAGACATAAACATTGATACTAACCACAGAGAAATCCGTGAAATGATCTCCAGAACTGAAACCTGCTGCTGGAAATAATGTCACATGAATCCTATTGATCCAAGACAAACATATAAAACATTGAGGCAAAGATGGAAATTTGCTTGCCGGTGTTTATTAGCCAAAAAATTAAGGTCCTCATCGTTCCCGCGATCCGTCGACGCTAAACGAGCAAAGAAATCATCTTTAATGCGCACCACGCAACAGTCTCCCTGACCTCCAAACAGAGAGATGATTCTAAAATTCCAAATTAACTCTAAAGGGCAACGAAAGACCCATCAAGATCGTTCCTTTCTTCTTCTTTCCACTGCTCCGATCAATGATGTAATCTTTTAATACACACATTCTCTCTCTCTCTCTCTCTCTCTCTCTCTCTCTCTCTCTCTCTCTCTCTCTCTCTCTCGTACTCTATGGTCCGTAAAGTCGCCCTGTCCAAGGTCAACTTGGATCGAAGAAACAGAGAAGCCAATGCAGTGGATATAAAGAGGAGAGAGAGAGAGAGAGAGAGAGAAGCCAATGCAGTTTTGGAACGAAAGCGGTATGATTCCTAGGATCCAACACTCGCAATGATCTTACCTCCACCAAAGGACTGGGGCTGAGAAGACGAGGCAACGAAACGTGAGCATTTCTTTACGGCTCAGTACAGACCTCCATTAGTCACTGACTGAGCCAAAGCAAAGAAGTAGCGGCTCGGCTCAGAAGCCGGCTTTAAGCACATGAACGTTAGATCCGTGCTCGATGACACGTCACATCACCACCACCTTAACTTTCAGGGAGGGATTGAGTCGGTCATTACATCGCCGCCGAAATTTTCAGGCATGAGAAGAACACGGCTCGGTGACAAAGGACGAAGTCGGCTGCCAAACGAGCCACGAGAGGCCAAATCCGTCTCGGCTCGGGAACACCTTTGAGACAGCGCAGTCGTAGAAGAGAGTTAGGTGAATGCTGCTGTCGGCATCATATCGAGCTCTACCCCTTCTTTGCTTCATCAATTATTGCTCCCCTAGAACCTGCTAAATGATGATCTTTGACGTGAACCAAATCAAAATGGGGACCATCGCCTTTTACCCAATCTCATGATAGATATGATCATAATCTATGATGGATTTATGTCTGTATAACCCCTCCTCAAGGTAGGCCTCCCTTTTTAACTCATGTAAGAAGTCATAGATGGAAATATGAAGTCATATGTTTGTTCATTGATGCAATGCAAGAGAAGAAGTGTTGTAGCATATGATGAATTTGATTTGAGGTAAACCATATATATATCATGGATGGCAAGCCAAAATCATTGGCTACCAGCTACAGTCACTGTCTTGATGTTTCATGTCATCTATTGGTACCCCACAAAAGGGTATATAATTATTATCTTCTGACCTACTACTTGTGGTCAACTAAAACTTGTGTGGGCATTGTGATTTGGCCAAATTGTGTTGAAACAACTAATTGGCTTAGTGAACTACCTAGCCATTCTCTCTTGAACAGTCCTATCCAATGCAGATGTCCTTGTTATGTCATTTATAATAATAATACTCTTAGCAATTTGGGTTCCTTTGTTCATCATGAAGAAAGAAAGAGAAAGAACAACACTAATGGGACCACCTTCCATCAATTTGACTTTGTCCAAGCCAACTTCAATGCTTCCTTCCCTTTATCACAAATTAATCATATAAAGTGACCTCATTCCTGTGATTGGCTACTCTTTCATCTCAGTCATCAGATAAACAACAAACAGAAGCAAAATTTCTGGTATACAAAGAGAGTAAAAGATAAGAAAAGAAGGTGTGTGATTGGAGTTTGAGGTTTAATCCAAGCCAGCAAGTGATACTGGTAGGAGAAAGTAAGACTCAACACATAGTAAAAAGATTGCTTGCTATAGTGAGTGAGGGTTGTCAAACCTCAGCCCCACTGCAGCACAAACAAAAAAGATCAGGTGTGACTGATGCCTGGTGGATCCGAATCTTGCTTGAGAACATTGGCTAGAAGACATGTAAAGGAGAGCACTATAGAAAAAGCTCGTTCACCTCTTTGTGCTACAAGGGAAAAACTGCATATGGTGAAGGGGAAATCTCGAGCAGTTTAATCTGCCACTCTTTTTGTGTTTTCAGGGTCACTGCGCATGGTGGTTCTCTTTATGGACGGAGGACCACAAGGCTTCACTCTTGCCTTGCTGAAGTGACCAAAAGAATCTGGCTTATTTGTCGTTGTAGGTAGAATAGTTTGTTTGAGAAGCAACGAAATCTATGCTTAATATGTTGATAGATTGCAGTTAAGATTAGATGTCGAAGGAGAGAGAGAGAGAGAGAGGTCATATGCAGCTGCTGAAAAAGATTTGTCTGCAGCAATGGTGTAACATGTTGAAAAAGACGACGATATTTGCAGCTGGTGAAGACCCAAATTGGATTGTTGAAGCAGAATATCTGATGTGGTGTAAGAAATATTATGTGTGTTCCATACACATTAAAGTTCTATCGATTGCATATTATCCTTGAAAACCATACTGCCTCAACTTTGAATAAAGAAAGCATTGTCTTTTTGCCCAAATCTTTGAGACCACTTTTCTTGTTAAGCGAAAGAAAAGGTAGTTCACTTCACCAACATGCACCGGTGGTCAGTGCATGTGTCGGAACACATTACTGCTCGGAGAGGTCACCGAGGGGCACTGTGCACATTTCCTCACAACACAGCCATTCGCTTGCCGTATGTGCTCCATCATGAGTTTGGTGGATCCAACCTTGCCTGTTCGTCCTTAGAAATTGAGAAACTAGGAGAGAGAAGCCACTCCAAGAACACTTGTGTGTAACTTTATCCCATCGTGCAAAAGTCTCTTATGAGAGAATTTGGTAAAGGCAGAGAGTGCCCATTTCCTCACTACTAGCTGTATGGGCTCTATCTATCATTAGTTTTGGTGGATCCAACCACGCCCCTTCGTCCTTACCGGTATCACACCAACTCTCTCTAAGAAAAGTCATACACACTAGTGTGGTACCGTTGCCCCTGAAATGCATCATGTAGTGACTGACAACATCACCCTCGTCAGAATACCCTCCCTCTCCTTCGAGTCGGTGTTCAAACGACTGCACGAAACTCTTTTCAACTTTATCCTCTTCGATCATATCGCTTTTGGGGGACTGATGCAGGTCTTTCGCTTGATACACAGTATGTTGTTGTTATGGAGGTTAGGTTGACGGCAGCTCTCATCATCACCGTATTGAACATGACAGAAGAGAGCAGCCCATCGGTCCACCTCCTTCAATTATTGCATGTTTTGACCTAAACGATTTGTTGGCACACGCACGTTCACCGCCAAAATGGATGTCTCTTTCGGTATTGTGATGGTGCATGCCTGGACAATGTGCAAGGTCTCATCCCCATGGACCATAGCCAGGCATGTCAATGCCAGACTTCGACTTCGATTAGCTGTGCAGTTAATGACAGACATTGTTGCTGATTCAAGCACCATTGTTGTTCACGGTCGCTGCTCTTTTTGTGTCGTTATGATCTGTGAAAGCTTGCGTATGTTGCATATTGCAGGCTGTAGCAAATTGATCATATATGCGGGATGGATCAGACTTTCTATGCCTGATGGTTCTATTCTAGTCTAACTCCAAGAAAAATAAAAGCAATGTAAGAAAGTTCATAGTTTGCACATTATGCAACAGATTTATGATAAAAGAGAGTACAGATACAATTACAGTCCATCAAGTAAAACTATGCACTGTTCACCCTCATACAGGGGTGTTATCCATAAAAGATGGCCGGTTTCGGCTTGCAAACACAGTTAACAAAGAACAGGTTGCAATTTTCTTTCTATACATAACACAAGGCTTTTGACTTCACTGTACAGACTGCCACGGAAAATTTTTTTTGCAAAGGCAGCAAGACAGCCACAAGGAGAGTCGACTATGGCCAGAGCCAACCCATGAAAGTCACCTAGTATGCTTAGTGATCAAGGCGTCAGGTTCACTGATATCTCTTGTGGCATGGGAGGGCTTTGTGTCTCCTGATGTGATGGAATGACAAGCCGCTGTAAGGACCTCAGAGCAGTTGTCAGTTGTGCAAACGAGGGCCGCAGGCTTGGATCCCTGGTAAGAGAAACCATTCAAACCAGAGTAAGGAATATATTGTGGCTAAACTAATTAGAACAGGAGACTTGAATCCTTTTGTAAGAGAAATTAAACCACTGGACCGGAGTATTAGGAGTAGTTAAGCTAAATGAGACAGTTAGAACTCTGCATTGCATTACAAGGCACCATAGATGCATCATAGAATAGGATCAATCTACCCTACTCTGAAAAATATAGTTCAGGGCTACAGGTGGTAATCTAAAGGAACGCCTTAAATTTGACGTGACGAACCATTCAAATATTCCTCAAGGAAGTCGGTTGTTGCATATAAAAATAGAAGGTTCAAATAGGAATTTCAGGTTTGGAGCTTACGTTTGCCAGCATTCCCAAATGATCCTTGCAACCAAGGGATCAACTTCTTTCGGGACGTCAAGCCGTCGGTCCTGGAATCCAACAGCTCCAACCACTTGCATTGGGTTCATTCCGCTCCATGGCATCCGCAGCGTCGCAAGTTCCCACAGGATTACTCCAAAACTATAGACATCACATCTGCAAAATTCCACATCGATTACATGAAAGAGGTGGATGGTTGGAAAATGAATGCAAGAACCATTCTGTACCATATATCTGCTACACCAAAACTAAGATAGAATTAGATTTAGTACCAAAATACCTTGGCCTATCATTACATCCATAAAAGAGCTAAATGCATCAGTTGGATGAGGTGAGTCAGTTCACACCGGCGGTGAAAGGAATTGGAAGCCTTAAACAATAAGCGATTTGGACAACTCATAGTAAGACTACTTCAATAGACCTTTTGCTGGTTAAAAAGAACTCGTTCATCCGCCAAATAGATGGAATTTAGATTTATTGCTGACTCCATCTTTATTCACATATGTAATGAAGTTTGTTAAGAACTAAAGTTTTCAACTTCCAGATACATTAGGCACACACTACTTGTCATTTCATTTATGCTGGAAAACTTCGATATGAGAAAAAAAGGAGAATATTCTATTTGCAGCCGATGGTTCAGAACTACCACCAGAAAGAATGGTGCCCCCAAAACTCATAAGCTAAAACAACATAGAGATAGATCTTGTAATCACCAATAGTCCACTATGTCAATGCCAAGTAAACATATACTCCAACAGACGGCAGGCACCCTCACCACCTATTTAAAGTTAAAAAACTTCATATGCCAAGCGACTAGATGAGCTGTCAAGATTTTACATCGTCATCCCCTACCCTGACATTTGAAATATGTTATACAAGAA
Source organism: Musa acuminata AAA Group (assembly GCF_036884655.1). NCBI lineage: Eukaryota > Viridiplantae > Streptophyta > Magnoliopsida > Zingiberales > Musaceae > Musa > Musa acuminata. Next base: position 25,734,013 of record NC_088339.1, on the reverse strand, counting down.
TAAGCTGCAGATACAAAAAAAATTTATTTGCCATTCATGCAAGGGTAAACAGGTCTGATCTTATTTATTGGTCCACACTATAGATGTCACCTCAGTCAACATAGGAATGAAAATAAAGAGTTCAAGATCATAATTCTACTTACCTGGATTCAAATGGTCTTTTATTGGGAATATATACAAAATCTAACAAGATGGATTACAAATTTGCTTGATCCCACCACTTATCATCAGAAACACATATATTGCATTGTCGTTGATTTGAGCTACCTTTTTATATAGGCTTCATACAACCTCCTTGGTAGAGCTTGCATCTAGACCGAAGATAATACGAAACAAACCAAGTGTCTAAATTTGCATAATCCTACTGCTCAAAATTAAGAACAGAATCATATGGCTAAATTTTAAACTATGCAGCTGTATTTTATCTGTATGTGGATTTGCAATGAACTGGAAATTCAGAAACAATTGATGACTGAGTCATGGCGCAAGATCTAGGAAAGCAACATAAATTACAGAATGCTTCCTGAAGAATCTGTGATAAAATTATCCACTAAAGTTGTGAAATATCTTGTATCTATTGATGGCATTAATCAGGAAACTCACTTTTCATTGGCTTTTTCATTGCGCAACACCTCCGGTGCCATCCACTCAGGCTATCAGATCAAAGAAAAAAAGAGTTAATAAGAAAACAGAGAATAATAGCGACAGTTAATTAATTGTTTTGTCATGATTAAGAGGCATCTGCAATTGCCTCCCTTAACTACTTGCCTCTCTCATGAGATCCACCTGCTGTGAGTCACAGGTATGTCTCATCTAATTCACAGAGAGATATGTGGTATGCAGTATATTTATGACAATTTGCTTATGCACATTCATGTTACACCATTCTATTAACAATAAATATTATTAGAAATATTCATTTCAACATTAGCTTCAAAAGTCATAAGCAACAAAAGTAATAATTCTTACCGTCCCAGCTGTGGATTTTGATGATAGAAATGTACTATGCTTCAAGCGTGACAAGCCAAAATCACAAACCTGAAAGTGCGGGATTGAAAAAACTGTAATTTGATGGCATAATGGTCAACTAATTTCTACAAGAATTAAATTTCACGTGAGAAAGGCACTCATCTAGGCATGGTATTTAAAACTCCATTGTAATTTAAAGGAGCTTATTTGTCCATGTTATTTAGAATTCCATCTCCAGTTTAACTAATATCTAGCAGTACGGTATACTGCTAAAAGAGAAAAAAAATGTAATAAGCAATATCACGAAATTAAAGAAGGAGCTGGAACGGACGATACCATCAGAGTTTGTGTCAACCAAGTTGATCATGAATATTTTGTTGACAAAGAAATTGTACAGCACTATGCCTTATCATTGTTAACTTTTGAATAAATTTTTTAGTGGGACATTTCAGCTATTTAACTAATGAAAAATAAGGCAACATAGATCAGTGGAAAAGAAACAAACGGGATAAGGTTTAACACCATTACATACCTTTACAGTCCAATTCTTGTCGACCAATAAGTTTGGTGATTTAAGATCCCGATGCACGATGGTAGGCACACTGGTGTGCAAGCAATTCATTCCCTTGGCCTATGAAACAAATTTATTATAAAAAACTACATAATATAAGCAATCAAGAAGCTTGAGATGCAACTATTCAGCAGTCATACCACATCAAGGGCCATTTTTATCCTGCGTTTCTCGTCAATTTGACAATGAGGACGATGAAGAATTCTGTACAAGCTTCCTCTGAAATTTCCGTTCCAAACAAGTATAAAAATTGTTTGAACAAAAAAAAACATTAACTTGAAAAATATGAAAGAATAAATCTAAAGTAAGGCTAATAAATTAGCATTTAAGAGAAAAACGAGTTACTTACAAGCAAGCATTTGTTTTTTCAGAAACAAATATTCTTATAAACCAATTAGAAGAATGATGGTTGTGCCTAGAAAATACAACATAAAAGGCCAAGCATAAAGCAAATCTATGGACAGTATAAGTTTTCAAAAAATTCCTCATCTAGAAAATTGCTTCCTCCTATCTCTCTTGCTTACTGATCACTAAGCAAGGCAGCGATGTGCCTCCATAACTATAACAAGACATTTTTAACATTGTTTTCTTTGATGCAAAGAATAAGAACATCCCAAGTGATCAAAAAGGCAAATTTCAGTAGTACAAGTTGCACATGACAATGTTTAAGAAAAGAGCTAAGAAGTACACAATTCTGAGTTTCAGAGAACTTTGACCGTGTTGTACAGACATAAAGTGTTTTTATGGTCTGCTAACACTCACTTATGGGCAATGTTGACTTGTACCGAATGGCACAGACCCCATATATATCAAGACACCATAACTAAGGTAGAGGTAGCAAAGTTGCTCTCAAGCCAATCCTACTAGAACACAACCCATTTGAGATGACCCATGGGAATGTCTGTAGGTTCCAAGTTATGAAATTTTGAGCTCTTGGCAGGTCAAGTCAGGTTCAAATCAAGCATATTTTTCCTTCATACTAGGGTTCAATTCTATATAATTTATTTCCAAAAAACAACTCACAACTGGCCTTAGTCAGCCATCCTAACCGCAACCAACTAGAAAATCATAAGCTTGCAAGGTCCGTTTGAGTTCAGGTATGACTGCTTTGGTTGTGGGCACACAGTGTGCCAACAAAATTTAAAACCATGCTGTGCCAAAATGAAATCACTGAACAAAATTATTTGTTTTTCTGCACCATGGCACCACACACCCCTAGCTGATAAGACTTCAATCAATGGGACCATTAGCAAATGAACAAAAGCCACATGATAAAAAGCAGCATAGCCATGGAGTCCTAAATAATAAGTGAAAATATTCGGTTTCCAATGAATATCCACCACACTGAGACTAACATCAATAAATATGTGATAACATAGGTATGAACAAAAAACAATATCAAAGGCCAAATCGCACTAGTGCAAGGACATGGCAAACTTAGCAAAACCAATTGAAATGACAAGCATCTTACCAAAGTTGAAGACTAAGTATAACATAAGTAGCAACTAAATAATCCATTTGCAGGAGTAGAAACACAATACACTTACCACGTCTTGTAAAATGCTTTCAGTCGACATATGTAGACAATGTATATGCACAGGAAAAGAAACATGTATAGTTCTGCTATGTATAGCAGTTGATATGCATAGGATGAGGCCCATCCGATTAAAAAGGTAATCCCTCTACTATTCAGTATCGTCACCCTTCCTTCTCTATGTAGTGTATGAACATGTATCTAACTGATGTCAGATATTATCTAACATGAAGCACATTTGTATTTTTAAGGTATATACACATAAACAGACAAAGATTGTTACAACAGACGGAGTGTGACATCGACTTAGCATTTTCCATTAAGAAAAAAAATGAAAGATTTAAGACTAATTAAATATCAATAGTGAAATTCCTTGCTCAATAAAACAATTTAGCATATAAAGACAAACATTTTAACTCAGGCCAAACTCCTGTCCTATGCATATAAAGAAAGGACCTGTATATCACCTTGGAAGAAACTCTGAAACAATAGATAGGTTAGGGGGACGAGTTACAGCACCCATGAAAAGAACAACATTTGGATGACGCAACCTCCGCATTATTTGTACCTAGATGACAAATAATTAAATTAGTAGAAGCATCTATTGTTATTTCAGGTTCAAAGTTCAGCAAGCAAGCATGCATGAAAAACAATGAGGTATTGAAATATTCACATACTTCACTTCGGAATTCATCCAGAGCATCCCCATAAAAGTCCTGGTCTAGGAACTTCTTCACAGCTACTTCCTGTATTAGAAAACAACCACATGAATGTTAATATGAATATAAGAATCTCAATGATCTAAGTTACGTGTTTGTTTTTATTCATATGCTTGGAGTGTGTACATCTAGATATAACATAAAACCGGCAAAGGATGCATGTCTATAAGCATGACTTAAGCCATTGTGTTCATGTCCCTATAAAAAATCTACACTAGCTCTTTGTCAATGACAGCATGCTATATGGTATCAGTCTCTTTGAAACTTCTCTGTCCCTATCTATCTCTTAAAGGCTTAAACTTACCAACTTATCTGTGAGCAAGAAACCCACTCAGGATGCTTGCTCTTCAAAGGAAATGGGAACCGACCATTGCTAGATGAGTCCTTCCTGCTTGAAATGTAATTGCATTTATGAAAAAAAGTTGCTACCAGAGTCCATTGGTGAGAAGGTGACAGTGAACCAAACTCATCAAGGTCCCAAATGACAAGAAGTTGGTGTCCCCATTTTTTATCAGAGCTATATATTCACCAAATTACATGGTAAAAGAGCATGGGCTGGTACTTTTAAGTCCACCAAAGATTGAAATTATTTGTGTCGTTTGAGATAGGAAACATTTATATTAAAAAGTCTCATTTTGTCCTTCATGACTAGACCCCTTTTCCCTTCCTAGAAGCAATATGAGTATAACAAGATTTCATGTACAACCAGCCTAGTATTACCAGGGCCCAGATTACTTCAGAACCATATAAATGATGTTCATCGACCATATTCGACATGAAATTTTGTCACCTAAACCATACACAGTAACAAGGACTATATTGCACAAGCCAAAGAATAATCACAGAATCGACGGAAACATCATAAATGAAAAACTCCTAAAAGCACAAATCTACAGCATGTCTAAGCGGTTATATTCTGCCCATTTATCAGTCAATGAAAGATGCTCAGATAAGGTGACCAAGTATATGTATATTATGAAGACACCAATGTATGTCAACTATGATGTTTCCCTGCAATTCTTATGGATCAAGTTGCTTTCTCCACATTTATTTAAGTCTATGTTCAATTGCATCAAAATAATGTGTATATTACAATCACTATATAAAGTTCCAGGTTAGCCACCATAACGAATCATTGGAATAAAGCCAATACTCACGAGGAGTATCTTAGAACTAGGAATTGCTCTTCTCAGAAAACTAGTCTAAACAAACTTAGTAAGAAGAGGTCAAGTTAGAATAACAAACTTGATGACAAATCATAAACCAAAGTTAAACAAACTGATCAAACAAGATGAATTTTCTCATTTCCCAGACGAAACAAAATATAATTGGACCTTAGAATGCCCCCAAGTTTTTACCCACTTTGGGCATTGGCTATTTGTGGAAATTAGAATATCAATATGCCATAGGAAGCAACTCACCGTGCCATTCCAATCTGCACGATACACTTCTCCGTATGATCCTACTCAAGAGGAAAAAAACTGAAGTCACAAGTTGTCAATTTATTCAATATGAATTAAGTAAAGAAGTGCCATAAATATGTGAAAACATATCATGAAGAGTAAGAGTCAGATAACAATGAAACAAGTGAAGAAAGAAACGCAAGATAGATTATATCATAATTTCCATGGAAGGGACAAATCTGACAGAAAAAGATCATGAAATATTCAAAATATAGATTGCTAGCCCACCTGCGGAAGATAGAAGTTTACCATTGAAAAAAAAAATAAGAATCTGATTTGAGAACAGGTTAAGTTAAATCTTAAGCAAGTACCTAATCCAATCCTCTCTCCAATTATTATATCTTCCCATGGGATTTCCCACTCCGCCACGTCATCTAGCATTGGGTCGAGCTGACTTGGCCTGGCTTGGGAAGAACTCAAAGATTCTTGATCAACTGAGCTTACACTTGTTCCCAGAAATCTATCATGAGAGCACTTTTTCGGATCATGTTTCTCGTTAATATTTTTCATGTGTCCACTCAGTTCATGTGGTTGGCTCATTTTTGAAACTACTCCACGTGTACGGTCATCCATTAAATACTTTTCTCCAGATGATAGAACTGAGACAAGTGATTTATCTGCTGGCAGATCAAAATGGCGACTATCCAATTCATGATTCCGGTTTTTTTCGGGAGCATTACCTGATTCAACACATTCTGAGAAAGAATAGCCGATGCTTAGAGAAGTGCCACTGGTTTGATTGGCAGAACTTATTACCCCAACAGAGTTTGAACTGATGGAAGAGCCAGCAACATTAGTTGAACCACCGGAATATACTTTTGCAGCTGGCCCAGGCATTTTAGAAGATGATGCATTCAGTACATGATTCCTCCGCGGAACTGACAATTCCACAATATTATTCTGTTTTGTGTTACGAGTTTCATTGCATGCAGATTGTCCTTTCCAAATCAATGGAACTTGGGATCTTCCAGGACCTAAAGCAACTTTTTCACTTGGCCTCTGGTATCCACCATTTGTACTATCAGTAGCTTTGGAATGTGGAGAACTTTCTCCAACTCCAGTTACCCTGAAAGGGTTCAGTTCAGCAAAGAGATTTGTTGAATCTACAGCAGTTTGTGGATTCAATGCCATATTGACCTTTCTTTTCCCGGTATTATCACCATCCACAGCGGCACCAACAATCCCTTTCTGCTTTGAGCAGGTTGCACTGGTCAAAGATGTAAACTGATCAGGTTGGTCTTGCATACACAAACTCATATTTACCCCAGAAAGAGCTCCACTAGTTGTAGAGGATTCACCATTACAATCACTTTGAACTGAAGGTATCACAATTGATTTTTCATATCTTAATCTTTTATCTAAGGCCGTACTTTCATCTAAGAATGGAACTTCATTACCACCTTTATGTTCACCACCTAATAATTCATCCTTGAAATGATCTTCCTCTGGTTTGCTGGTTGAAGGGCTCATATTCTTGCTTACTTTAGGATTGGAAGAAGTGTCTTTTAAACTTAGTACATCTGCAGGGATTAAGGTGCCCGGAGCAGCCATAAGATCAACCAAGAATTCTCTAAAACAGAACAATAGATATTAGCATTATAATTAGAACTGCAACAAAATATCAAATTAATGATTGATACAGAAATGACAGTAGCAAAATGTTAAAGACTACAAGTAGCAGTCATGTTCCAATTGTTCATTTCAAAATTACAACATAAATTTATGATACTCAATAAAAAAACACCAATTTAGTCTTAGATCCCTAATATATCAGGGCATGAATTGACGAGGGGAAAAGAAGATCCTCATGTTGCAATATGGTAGCTGTTGTCTAAAACATCACAAACTCAGCTGATTACGAATTTCTGAAATGGAAGCCAGCAAAAAAGAGGATACTTTCCATGTGATCAAGGACAACAAAAATCTCATCATTAGAGAAGTTCTCCAATGTAACAAAATGGAAACCAAATAATACTATCATGATGCATTTTTCAGCTTGCAGATTATGTTTGAAATGAAACCAAGAAAAGGACTTCTGGGGTTTAAAAAATATTTAAAATAATTGGCCCAAACAGAACTCAAGTTAACATTGCAGCCCCTTCTTCATTTGGTCTATCTGACTATTTATCACCTCTGATTATAAGGATAAGAAAATGTTATGTCTACAAAGGCACAGTTCACTCTCATAGGATGAGGTTATAATTTATAAATGTTAACAAGAATGCTAGCAGTATTAACATGGTTATGCAGTGTACATGAAGCAGCCATGAACACTAAAAAGAAGATTCCCAAATAGAGAAATGTTTTGCCAGGACCCAGACATAAAACCAAATCAAAATATAGGTCAGAAATAAGTTTCCAGGCTAAAATACAAACGGGATGCATATACCTCAGAGCTTTGTTCTTCAAATAAATACCCATCTAGTTCTCAAAGTATGAGAAATATAGTTATAGGCAATATAGGCCTCAACCTTGTCAATAAGGAAATGTTACTTAATAAAAGGAATATCAATGAAGTGCTCAAGAGTGGTAGAATAGCATAAGTACAAACCTTTCAGCCAACTTTATTATGTTGACAGCATCATCATCCACTCCAGTGTAGTGACTTCCTTTAACCAGCCTGCAAGGAATGCCAACATTATCCGCAAGAACCTGCATTATCATGTCAAGGCGACCATGTAGGATTGAGAACCAAAAAATCAATGTTACTAAAATATGTAAAAGCGAAAAGGGAACTCTATTTTCATGTTGTCCCTTACTAATAAATCTCGTGTATGTTGAGATAATCATGGACATACAGATCCATCGAGCACAATAGAAACAAAAAAGAGTCCACTTATTGACAAGTTCATCACATGATGATTGTTTTTTTGTCCACATAATAGTTTTACAGGAACAGTTATTTAACAACAAAATATAGTTTGTTCTTTACCTAGAAAGTTGAAAGCATGACATTTTTCCTTTTTTTTTGTTACATGATGCATCTATACTGCATGACATACAACTTTAGGATCCCAACAAAAATCTACAGGTACTCATTAAGGAATCTTCAGATAAACTTTTTACTGAGCTAAATTTCAGCTCCATGCAATAATGATATGGCATATGCAATGCTCATACCATTCAAATTTCAGTAGATATTTAAATGATGCATACTAAATGACCTTAATAGGGTTATAGAAAAATAATGCCAGCAACTTGTTAGGCATACAAATTACAGGGCAATATGTAGCAGTCCACTCTTTTCTCTTACCTTAATCCATAATAATGAAAATGCACCCAGTTACAATATAAAATAGTTACATACATGTATGGCTAATCTGATACCACTCTTCAAAGACCACCAATGAAAAGGTGATTTGCATATAATCGCACATTAATTCCTGAAGCTGCTACAAAGTAAATCATGGCAATGTATCCCAAAAGAACAGAAAAACTAACCTTGAACAGTAGAGCACGGTGCCGAGATAACCCTATTCTTATGCAACCAATTGGTAACAAACTTGTCTGTTGTGTGGCTCGTAACTCAGTACTTTTCTCCATCCACTTTGTTAGCATGTCGTTTGCATCCCTTACAGGACCACCCATGTGTTCCATAACCAGCTCAGAGATTCTTTGCACCAGCAGCCCAATTTCGGCAGTAGGGCAGCCTAACAAAATGCACTGTGCAACTTGTTCCAACTCTACTAGTGCAGGGTCAATCGCACGGTTGACTACAATAACTTCAAAACCTAGATCCCCAATCCTTGTTTGGAGTTCATGTAGTGATGGCATTCTTCCATGATTCGCAGAATTTCCCAAGGGCCCAAAAATGTCATAGAATCCATCCACAACTTTCTCACCATAGTCAAGTACATTATAGTCCTGGATGCAGCACGTGTTAGAACAGTGTCTTGAAACCAAACCAACAGAGAAGAAGAAATTAAAGGAATCCTATAAGCTAGGGAGTCCCCCTCGCCCTTGCCATAAGAGAAATAGCCACCGTAAATTACATAGATTTTGACATCAGGAATTGTCATGCATGTAAGCAATACAGAGCGTGATATTTACTATAAATAGAATTATAAACCTTAATTTCATTAAGAAAACCTAGAGTTAATTTTATTCCTTATCTAATCAACTCCCACTATTTTAACTATTAAAACCCCAAATCCAACCCTAAACTAAGATCAAACCGAGACCAACACAGCTCACCCAATATCGCCGTGACAGAGACTCTGCCGTCCCCTCCTCCCTCCCTTGCTCGATGCGGTCCCTCCCCAGGCTCAACAGCTTCGCCGCACGGATCTGATCGCCATCTAGATCGCCCCTGAACTCCGAATTGGAAGCGCTGATCGCGAGAGCGAGCTGCATCTGGAACTCCTCCTCCGACGATAAGTAGTCCTGCCGATCATCTGCAGCGGCGGCCGACCGCGGTGGCTCGGACGGGGAGGGCGGCGTCAGCGACGCCGCGGCCCGGTGGTCAGAGGCGCATGAGGGGGAGACGGTGGAGGTGGACGGCGACGACGACGACGACGCTGCGGCGGCGGCCGGGGCGGGAATCTCGTTGGATCGGTGAGGGTGCCGCTTGATCTTAAATATGTGCTTCATCGGGCGTGCCGAGGTTTAGGCGGATAACCACTTTCTTCGCGACGACGGCAGGACGGGGGAAGAAGTATTCGCTCCGATGTTATAGACCGAACCGAGTGTCCGCGTTAACTCAAACGGCCCATACTTGGTGTAAATTACACAAGTTACCACTAGCCATCACGTGATTTACACGTGCATAATCACGCGTGCGAGCTACGCGGGAGGGCAAAACGTCCCATACGATCGCATTCGGTTTGTCCCTCATCATCCATCCAACCGCAGGCAGTGGCACCATTTCATCGCGTAACTCAGCCCGCGCTCGACGAGTCGGTCACACGACTCAGCTGTATGCACTCGAACGGCAGAATATTTGCGGGTTCCATTGGCTACTGCTGATAGTACAGGAAGCTATGGGATCGTCGGTGGAGACTGTTCTCACGAGTGGATTTTGAGGGGCGACGTGGCATTAATAATTAATTGGGTTCAGAATACTAGTATTTAGAACGACGCCCCAGAAACTGTCCGGGTGATGTCCGCATCCTAAGAAATTTGAGGGATGACTCAGCCAGTCCAAGAAACCTTTTATATGACGGTTGATCGGTCCGAGTTTTGGTAGGAATACGCGGTTTTTAGGAGACCGCGTGGCTGGATAAGAACACATGACGCGAAGGAGCCGCTGGTTGGAATAAGCAAGTGGTGAATAGTTATGGTCCATTTCACGAAGATATATATGAATATGACTAGTATTATTAATTACTAAAAAGAAAAATTATCATCAAGATCATACGTACCAAGTTATCCCCGGACCGGTAGAAGCCTCATGACCTTATCGTCGCCTTTCACTAAAGAAAACCATGTGCTGGCCAGTTCAAGAAACATGTGCCAATTTCTTGGAGGGTTACCCTTCACAAAAGGGTCGAGCTTTTAAGGGCCCATCAATCCAATTTTAAGATCTTGTCGACTTAGGAATTTAGCTGACTCGACCAACTCATTGCTCGAGGGAATTGGGATTTGTATGTATTCATTTGGCGCATACTTGGTTCATTCGGACCAACATCACGATTGTATTATGCCGACAGATGAAACATTATCGCTAGAGATACTTGTGTTGTCTTAAATTTGATCCAGAGGTATGTAACAACTTTGAATACGAGAAATATAACTAATCGATGATTACTTGAGTCCACCTAAGACTCCATCATACTTGCATCATCCAGAAACGACAGTAAAAACAAATGCAAGTTGCAGGATCCAAGGGGAAGTTTCGGCATGCTTTACAAAAGGCATGCCTTATCATCGCTGATCCAACCATCACATGAAATCTTAATAAAATCGAGGAAATTAGGAGGATACAACATAAAGTTACTCAGGAAAATATTGCTAATGAAAGCATATCAAAGTTGGTGCAGTTTTTTTGTTTTTTTTTGTTTTTGGGAAAAGCCAAATCCTGGAGCTATTCCATGTTGTTCCAGTAGAATTGTGAAACTTGCATTTGAGCTTGGGCAGGAAAAAAGGATGTTAACTGAATAGGGGCAGAGGGATTTTGCTCTAAGATTGCTGCAATGCTTGCAAGCATTTTGCCCTAAAACCTACCACGGCCTCTAAAACCACCACGCCCGCCTCCTCTTGGAGGCCCGCCTCTACCGCCCCTAGGACCACCTCTTCCACGGAAGCCTCCGCCGCGCCCTCCTCCACGACCCCCTCCTCTGCCGCCACCTCGTCCACCTCTAGTTGCTTCTTGTCCCCTGCAACAGGAAATCCAACACAAACAAACCTTTTAGAACAAAAAATATATTTGAAAATTATTTCAACCTAGGATGAAGACCTAAGAGTTGTTGATTTAAGACCCACAAACTTCTTCAGACATAGCAAGCAGCAGAAATCAATATTTGCCCTTTCGTATCTATCTATCAATAAAGTTGCACCTCAAGTTTCAGTCAACAGAAAAGACGGGAGAAAAGGTGGCATCCATGTCTAAATCTTCACTGGGAATCATAAGATAATAATAATACGTGTGTGGTAAACGTACGGGATTGTGAAAAACATTGGTGTTAAGCCTAAATAGCCAAGCCAGTTTAGGACAGAGTTAGTGCAAGCAATACCAATGGAGTTATTGTTTGCATAATACCACTTAGTTTCAAACAAAGCTTCCAGCAATTCCCGAGGACATGATACTAGTATGCATATGGAAAAAACAAAGCAAAAGCCGATAAGAACACCATCCATATTCAGAATAGGAAAATCATGCTACTGATGAGCTATAGTCACAACAAAAAATCAAATTCCCCCTAAATGAGATGGTGACTGTCACCGACGATGTCAAATTGCATAAGCTACCCCAATGGAGCTGGCTTGTTTTGGATCTTCATGCCAAATCCAAAAGCAAACTAGTCAAAACAATCTTCCAACATGAATTTTATGAATTCTAATAAAAAACCAAACAGATCTGGCACAAAGGAGTTTGTCAGCATATATTTCGCAAAGGAAATAACATTCTTTGAGTTCTCACTTTGTCCTTTCACCAAACTACTTGCACCTCTCTTTTCTCAAAGAGGGAACTCGTTCTACAACCCTGAGTGAACATCACATCAACAAAGCATCCGCATTGTATCTAAATATGTCAAGATAAGTTGAAGAACATTGTCCTACAACTCATTTCAAGCAACTGACTCGATTTTTTTTCGTGAAAGAGAAGATAAGTAAAGACAACAGCAAGATCAAAGAATATCAAACAAATGCACCAAACTACCCCAATGTCAAAAGAATGCCAATCACATAACTAGGAAAATAAAGGGCATATGAACATGCTACAATAGACCCATAATAAAGCAACACGCATCACCATGCTGAGAAGATACGAAGACGGTCAGTAAATAATCAACGAAAAAGTTGGAATTTGTTATACTTAGGCCTGGGGAGAAATCGTGTCAATGGCAATAGCTTTGCGGGGTCGATGTAGAACTTGTCACCGGGTGAATACGAAGTTGCAATTATCCCTTCCAGCATCTTGATCGAGAAATGCTGAAGGAGGGTACAAAAGACATGATAAAGCCACGATCAAACTGAAAATGCGTGGAGTACTCAGAAGAGAAATGAGTTACCGCTTCATTTATGGGCCCAAAGATCTCATCCACCTTTCCGATCTGAGTTTTGTTCTGCAAATATATTGGGGCATTGAAGTAAGGTATCTTCTCGTTGGTGAGCTTCGTGACGGCGTCTCCTTCACAAGCGTGGAGGAAACTAGAAATCTCTACACAAAAATACACGTCGATCGTCACAGCATTTCGGAATAATCAAGTCTATTCCACAAGAAAACTGAGGATTAAGAGGTTGATATATGCACCTACGACTTCCGCGGGAGGGCCTTCGTCATAGCCACCCCCACGGCCTCTGCCGCCGCCGCGCCCGCCGAACCGCCCACCTCTGCCACCGCCACGACCCCCATCGCGGCCCCTGAAACCCCCATCACGGCCTCTGAAACCCCCTCCACCACCCCTCGGAGGCCGCATGCTCGTCGCCGATGTCCGCCGCCTACAAACTGGGTGGAGATCTCCTCTCTTCCGCCGTCGGGATTTAGGTGTATCGAGTTCGGGCGCTAGGTTTAAAGCGCTTAGGGTTTAAGAAATACCTTTGAGAGACCAAACTGGCCTCTCTCATTCTTAACACTAGCCATGTGTCATAAGGGTGTTTCCGTCATTTGAGCGATAAAGGCCTTTTTTGGGTTCGAGGACTAGTCGTGGAGTGGATTCCAGCTGGTCAGGTTCGATAGGTTCGAACCGTTCATGGGTCAGAAAACTTCGACCCATACATCAGTCCCAAATTAATCCGCAATTACAACAGAATTTAGACTTCCATGCAAATGCTTAATTTAATACTGGTAAAAGAATCTCAATTTTAATATTTACTAGTGCAATATTTATATCATGTCATCACGGATCCACATCTATAATAAAGTTAACATTTTGCAACCATTTGGATTAATCAACTGATGCCAGAAACTGGAAATATTTGCAAGGATCAATTGCGATATCAGCAATTGCAGGTACAATCGTTGTATACACGCATTATAATTGTTATTTGTTTTTGCAAGTAAGATAAAGTGACAACCTTATTAATAGTGTAAGAGAAGTGCAACCTATGTGAGAGAACGAGAATATGTGGAGTGTTAAAGGGCACAGAGGAAACATGTTCAATTTTGAAGTGCAACCTATCATATTTCAGATTATAGATCACAAGAGTAGTTTGTTGAATAAGTAGGGCATGATCACATGTATGTATGCAAGCTTCACATAACTCGTCAGGAAAAAAGAAATAACAGGAGAGAATCTGAGTATGGAATAATTGCTTAAGCTGCATGTTGTTGTTTTGAGACAACCTTCTGTGTCATATAACAATGAACAAGGAAGAGTATACAGGAAAGGAATTGCGACAATGGCAAATCATAATCCACCAGACAAATAAATAAACTAAAATAAACAACAATGAGATACTAAACTGTTTCTACATAATCCCCTTGTTAAACAACTACTTTAACATATGCGACAAGTTTGAACCAGAACAAGAAATGCTAGCGTCAACCTGTTTTGCTCATTTAATGTGCCATGGGGCACCCAATTTTGCGGAGTACTAAAAGCTGAATCTTGCGGTCTTTCTGACTTATTGCGGTGTTACACATAGATTACATGAACTGCAAAAACTGTTTCCAGTTCCCTGGTTGCACTGTGCAAAATGTCATCAGCTTCCTAATGATCAACCAAAACAATACAAGTTATTTACCATAGTATGCACTGGAGAGTATTTTCTTCCCGTAAGGATGACTACGGAGTGCCACCTCATGGGGCCTAATGGCCTCACTCAAAGTGGCTCGAAGTAGCCCCTGCTCAAGAAGAAAATCGGTACCACATCAGAAATAGAAAAGGAGAAGGCTGTAATGAAATAAAGTTTTAACTTTTTCAACCTTGCATGCTCTAAGAGCTGATTGGATAACATAATTCCCAAAAGCATCCTGCAAGATATGGTGGAAATAAGGATCACTGATCAATTCCCAAACTATGTTGACACGTCTGTCATTCCCTGCGTGTTTCAAGCACTTCTCCACCACATTGCTACTATATTTTTGTACGGACAAGGTTCCATAATGAAACTCCAATTGATCGAGTATTCCAGCAGTTGCCCATGGGATCTCTTGAATGAGAATATATTGCACTACATAATTGCTACAAAAATTAAAAAGGAAGAAAGCATTAATAGGTATATACATCCGAGGCAAATATTCTCTAAAATGTATCTAACTTGGAAGGCTCAACAATTAGAGGTAATTTCAAGATTTATGACCAAAAGAAATGTTGGACTAATATATGAAAATACCATAGGCATGAATATGAAAAGCATTATCTTAGCAAATCGCAGACATTTTTTTTAAATGTGTAAAAGATGGACAAAACAATATAATATCATCTAGTATAGAAAGCATTGTAAAACAAATTAAGGAAATTAAGGAGTATACCCGTAAGGGTCCTGAGAAAGATCACAAGCTTCATGTGTCATATTGGATATTAGTCGGAACTTCTGCTCTGTATTCAGATCAGAGATGCATTTCTGAAGCACACAACAACCATGGCGATCCCTTGCTAACTCAATGCCGTTAGCAACTACAGCTTCAAAAAGTAACTACACGGAAAAATTATTAACACCCATAGTAATTGGTAGTAGAAAAGAACCATAAAAATCTTAAAACTAGTTGAATGAAGACTATTGTAGCTTACTAGTATTACAAACATCAAAATGATCAGCTTCCACATATAGACATATTAAATTGATCACTTGAACAAAAGAGAGTCAAGGTTGATTGGATAATTTTGAAGCAACTAAGAACATAAAAAACAAGGCAGTGGATTAGATCTCCAGTTAGTCAATAAACAAATAATGATACTTGCCAACCAACAAATACCATGAACATCACAGTATTCACACAAATTCCTTGAACTGCAGGAAAATGATTTTGCCAAACAATGGGCTGCGGGCATATGCTGGAAGTTCAACTGTGCCAAAACATGTGGATCAACATGTAAGCATGTCACTGACATGGTACATACTGACAACAATAAAACCCTTAGTTCAAAAGATAGTTCCGATGATTGTCTAATGGTCTTCTAGATGTTTTGCTTATATTTTTCTACATCTTCAGAAACCTACATTCTTGAAATACTAGATCATCAGATCTAGTATGAGAAAGTTCAAGATTTGGAAAGTGATATATATTCTTAATAACTATCCATATTGCAGTTGGAGGAGACGCATAGCAACTGAGTTAATTCAGTGTTTTTTGCCTTGCTACCAATATGACATACTTGTCTGTCTAGATAATACATGGATTAGTTGCAAATTAACTGTCATCATGCTTTGGGCTAACCAAACAAACATTACTTTCAAACAAGAGCTGGATCTATAATTAACAAGTTGAGAAATAGTCTAGAGCAAGGTTTGTCGTGTCATGGTATATCGCCCGATAAGAGCGATACGCTCTGATTCGACAGGGGACCGATATGCGAACCACCCTGAAACAAAAACGAAGGGGCGGTTTAATTGTTGGAGTGGCATGATATGTTACTGTGCTGGATTAGAGAAGAAATGGCACAGAAGCAGCAAGCGTCATCCATTCCACACGATGTTGTGCACATATTAGTCATGTACCATTAATGTGCTAGGTGTTATATGCTACATATCAGTATAGTGTTTGAATCCAACTAATGCACTTTGTTGACATAATAAAGCTGGAATACATGAGCTTGCATTAGCAGTGGCTGCAGCTGGAAGACAAAAATCATTGCAGAATTGAGATCAATGGAAATTAGCCTAAACGATGTCATAACACTTCCAGCAAAGTTTTGAGGTCTGTGTAGATCTTGGACAATGGCAAAAGGCCAAGCTTTTTGGACAATTCCTTGGATGAATATCAAAGCAGCTTACAAACTGAATGAAAGAGTAATGCTCTAAGCCTTCATGAAAGATGTCTTATAAATTTCTGTTAACTATCTTTTTCACCGAACATCACACAGAAATAGAGCATATAATAAAGGTATGAATTTAGACTTCAAAGTAACAATTTCCGATTATCAACTGATCAAACTTTGGGTCAGGTCAATCCTACAATTCATAGATGGAAGAGAAATATTTTCCCAGACAGTCAGGGCCTGCTATCTTAGAAGAGGCAGGGCTAACATCTTTGGGGCTCATACTACCTCCATCCTTCTCCATTCACCACAGATCACCATATTAGACAACAAGAATAGGCTTGATTTAAGAAGCTGTATTCCCAAGGGACAAATAATAACAAAAATTGCAGAACTAATTATTCACATCTCATTGAACATGCTTTAAATCTAAGGTATGCCCAATGCATGAGGCTAGTTAATGTAATTAGCATTACCTTCTTAGATAAAGAGACTATTTGTGTGTCTCTAATCTTTGTAATCCAAGTCGTAAAGCAATGACCTTACCATTGTACCAAGCCACATGCTTTGGTTTTAAGGCATTGTAAAATATTCCAAACTAACAGACAATGGTAAACAAGATGGATATTATAATAATATCTTTCTAATTTGAAGTTCATCATCCACAAAAAAATATCATATTAAAAGTCATGTATAGCGTCAGAAGTGCCAACCAAGGAATCTAAAAGATGAAAATGGGAAACATCCATGCTCCCATATGTAATTAACAAGCATATGCAACTAGACACTTACTCATGGTACATTTCACATGTCTTGGCATGATAGAGGTGACAAATGTTGTCAGTCTCTTGCCATTAAGATGGAAGTGCGACTAACAATACACTATTGGCATGACTAATACTATATATAAATATTCATAATCCACCAAGGATAAGCACACGGTTGACATCCAAATTATCTATGACTTCATTTGTCATAATCGCCTAAAAGCAACAATCATATCAGACATTTAATATTATAGTAGAGTTTCATTTTCTTGTGATATTTGTATTTCGTAGTCTATGACTCTATAGTCATAAATTTTCTATCATATGAAAATTTTACTTTCAACAATTAGACTGGTGATGCACCAGACTCACTTACCAAAGGTTGAGGATTCAAAATCTTATCCGATATATTTTTTGAATACGTTAGCTAGATTAGTTGGCAAAAACTTTGACAATTTATTGCATGATCCTAGGCTTAAATCCCACCTTCACCACTTACCTTTCACCAAAAAAAAAAAAGGAAAAAACTTTACTTTCCTAAATTTTTAGTTCATCTATTCAAGAAGGGGTTGTTTCACTAAAATGGATGGATTAAATAAATTATTTTGGAGTATCCTATCCTTCTTCTATGTTATATTCCCTTTAGATATAGGACTATTCCTGTTAGGTTTTGTTTCAACTACTTATTTTTCAGATTCACAGTGAACGTCAAACAGAACGAATCCTGAACTGACCTCATTTGCATTATAAAATCACAAAAAAAGAACAATTATTACGTTGTATAGATATCAAAAGATCTATGTAGCATAATATGGGGAATGTAGAAGGAACATCATTGTATTGTATACCTTTTCAAGACATGTAACTATGACTCTTTTAACATTTCTAATATAAAAAATAATATCAATTCCTTTGCAATTTAAAAATAGAACTGTACAGAAACAAAAGAGAAGACAAAAAAGAAAATTAACTAAATAAAAGTTTCTTGCCTCTTTGTGTTCATCAGGAAGGTGTTGCAGGCAGCGCTGTGCAACGTGACTACCATTGTTGTTCTTTATCAGTGACACAATGTATGGTCTTAGAGTGGAGACAATCAAGGAATACTGCTCTGGAGTTTTGATAGTTTCAATTATCTTTTGTATGACACGAGTCCTGCAGTAGGTAGTAGAAAACAACAGGGTCACAGAAAAAGGAACTATAGATATAGGATAAAGTTTAACAGCATCAAATTACAAATAAGAAACATACCCATGCTGATTGCACGATATCTGAAAGAGTTCGCTATCTCTATCAGAAATTTTACGAAGTATCTTTGTAATTTGCTCCTCATTACAAACTTTGATCAGCTTTTGGATAAGATAGTTCCCAAAAATATCAGTCATCAGCTCAACAACATGATCAATGATCTCAACAAAGATCTTATAAATATCTTCATAATTTCCTTCCTCAAATATCTTTTGCAAGAAGCGGCAACCATTTTGATCCTTAGCTAATATATGTATTTGTCCAATTACATTGTCAAGTGAACAATATTTTAGATATGGTGAATTCAGATCATATTTGTCATCAGCAATATTGGAAAACGAACCACGGCTTCTCTGAACACCCAAGTAGGGGATTTCATCACACCGAACAAGACCACTGTTAACATAATTAAAAGATACCTCCCTCCTAGAGTTGCCACCATGTTCTGGAAATTGATTATTTCCCATAGAACCAGATTTAAGAGTTTGTCGAGAATTCACTCCATGAGACATTGTCAACTTTTTTCTGGGAAATGTTTGTTTACTGAATCTGTTTGAAACATTATATCCACCATAATCTGTGCCAGGAAAATATAAACCACAAGAAGATGGTAACTTCTGTGCTTGAGGAATTAGACAGCTCTGCAGTTGGCTAGAAAATTCATTAAGGTGGTTTCTACTGACATCACCGCTCAGCAAAGAGGGATCCAACTGATTATATCTCCTGTTACCCACAATTTCATCCTCATAATATGATTGTGATGCATTCCCCGACGGCGGCTCAGTTTCTGAGTTTCTCCTTCTTTGCATATGCACTTCTAGATGATGATTATTAGGCTGTTGTAGGTAATGAGGGTGGCTTCTATAGTTTCTCTCATTCTCCATTCCGTGCCACGCTATATTGGAGTTTCTTAGATGCTGATTAGGTGTATAAGCATGGGATGGTGCATCCATGTAATACTGATGCTGGAATGATGAAGCCGGAAATTTAATCCCCTCAGCCAGAACACCAGGAAGGACATAAGTCTGCATATCTGCCTTTACAGGCATAACAGCAGAGTGGCCTTGGAAGCTTGGCCATTGTTCTCTACGACCATCCAATACACTCGGTACTTGGCTCCTTGAATCATGAAAATTGGGCTTCAGGGATCTTACATCATGATGTCCGTCTACTATCCTACATTGTTTATTAGGCACATTCTTAATGATGAAAGCAGAGTAACCTTGCGATTCTGGATTGGGCAGACAGTCCCCATTTAGCATGCCAGGTGACGGAACCCTTTCTGTGGAATCCAGTCCAGAAAAACACTTGTTCAGGTATGCTGTTTGATTGCCATCCGATGATAAAGCATGACTAACTGAACTTTGATTGTGCTCCAAAAATGTATTACTTGAATTAGATGCAATCCTATCCTGAAAACTCATAACCTGGAATGCTGAAGTCAGCGACTGATCATCTGGCAAGCTTGATGCATCCTGATCGACATTCACAGTCAATGTTCCATGGTAGTCATGAGAATCGTCCTTCTGATCCGATGGTGCCTTAGACATGGTGAAGTTGTCGTCCGAAGAGATGATATCATAATCTTTCCAAGCCTGAAGAGTACTGAATGGGTCACGTAAGTAACTTGAAGCAGAAGACCTCCTAACTTCAAATAAGGAGATCGGTTCAAAGCCTTGAATAGATTCTCTGGTGCAAGTATATCCTGTAGTAGCATCTGGTGTCTCTTCAAGAATCTTGTCAAACTCATGACAATCTTCATTGGTTGCTCCTGCTTCCATATTGGAACCGAAAGGAGTTTGATTTCTCCAATGCGTACAAAGTAGAGTCTGCACTCGTGCAGTTGCAGAACAGGAAATAACTCCTCTCACTAATGCAGAACCAGAACTCCTGCTACACTGGAACAAAGATGTGTCCAGATAAAGAAATCCTAACTACAAAGTAAAGCAGAGCACATCTTACATTGATAGAGAAAACATTCATCATCCATCTGTCAGAACCATGGTCAAGTATTATTAAACAATTCAGAAGAATATTCCAATGCAAACAAATGCTAGAACAGCAACAGATGATAACCAGTCGATTGCAAAATCTAACCAAATCCCTAAATCTCTGTTTCACAAATTTCTAGATGTTGGAAAAAAAAACATATGCATAAATCTACTTCTCAACACAATAATGCTGCAGAACGTTAGTTTAGAAAGGTTCACATATGAAGAAAGAGGTGTGAATAAGAACGCTGCAACATTTAGTCCAACTCATATACAATCCCGCAGCAAAACAATAATCTAAAACAAAATTGAGTTTGAACTCGGTAACCCCCATCACATCCGATCAAATGCACGAGGATCGCAGCGACCCCTAAAACCCTGATCACCCGCTAGGATAAAGAAAAGAAAAGATAAATCCAAACTTTCGACGACGAAACCAAGAACACAGATGAAAAAGAAAAGATCCGACTCAGATCAGAACAAAAGAACACAGCGAACAGCGGCAAGAAACGCTCAGATAAGCAGATAGCACATCGATCAGGGCATAAGAAAGGGGGCGACGAGAGAATAAGGCGAAGCGTTACCAAGCCATCGCCTCGGAGGGAATTCCAAGAGAGAACGAGAACGAGAGACGGGTTTGAGTGCTTAATAGGGACGGGAAGAGACGGGATTGGGGAGAAGAAGCGGCGTGGCGGAGGACGAGAGGTGATAAAGGTGGGGTTTTTGTTCGATGGAGCAGCGAAGTAATCTCCTCTTCCCCTTCGCCTACTCCTTTCCAAATCCTATCGACTGCTACGTGGGCAGGGCAGTGACCGAGTAAGAGAAAGAGCAAGGCAGAGCACATAGTATGCATGTGCATGCATGCTTGCATGGGTTTCTTGGGTTTTGGTTTGTGTTTGTGGAGGCATCCTATATTCTCTTTTTATTTCATCAGAAATAATATATATATGTATATAATTAAGCATATGATTAGAATATATATAATTAATTAATTAATCAATCTGAAATAATGGAATATAATAATCCAATCTTAAAGCCTTCTAACAATATCGTTCCAACCTGGCAGCTGGGTGAGGTTAGATGCTTGCCGGTGTGTGTCCCTCAACATGCTGCTCTATGTGAACAAGATGGGTGCATTAATGGGTAGTCAAAGGACAGTGAGAAGCAAGCCATGCATCCTACGTATATGATGGCGTTACTTCTTTTAGGTTCCTTCCTTGCTCACTACTTTGGTTGTATGTGAGGATCAAAGAAAGGAAGGGCCTCCTCATGTGCATGCATAACAACCACACTAACTTATCTACTAACAAGAAATAAAAAATTATGTTATCAACTTATATATTCGACTTTCGATCGAACAATATTTTGAGCTCTTAAATTTTTTATAAGTGTATCTTGAAATTTGACCAAAAGATAGGGAAGATGTTGGCTTAATTAATTGCTATGATGTCATGTACTTGTTGTGTATGTTCCAATTACAATAAACTAATTCATGGTCAGTGGTGATTTAAGAAAGGAAAATACTATGCAATTAGCAAGCAATGAGGGTGGAAAAGAGAACAGGGGACCATGAGAATTGATCTTACTTGGACCTCAATGTCTAACTTCTTGGAAAGAGTGGGTACAAAGAGAAAGTGCAGGGAATAAAGATGGGTATTTCATTACTTGCTTTACAATGACTAGAGAGAGAGAGAGAGAGAGAGAGAGAGAGATCATTTAAGGAGAGACAGAGTCTGTTAATTTTCTCACGAGAATAAGTAACTTGACATTGAAGGCACTTAATGTACAATAATGAAGCTGGTGGTCTTTATAGCAGTAGTTGCTGAAGGATGAAATGGCTGGAAGGATTCAAAATAGATGCAAATATAATTCAATTACTTGTTTCATAAAAGGTGAGACAGAAGCAATTGTTGCATTCAGGGGACCATTTCACTTTACATAATAGCAATAGGTTCTGATCTATTCCAAACAGAACTATAATTTGCTTATAATTTTCTACTATCAAATTTCAAAAGAGAGTTTTTTTGGCAAAATTGTATACAGAAGTCCTAAAAGTTAAATTGACTACAATCAAATTTCTAACAAAAACTATGTTTTTTTCTAATAAAAAGCAATCAAATTGGCTTCCCTCCTATATTATCTTAGTATTGTTTTCTGAAAGAGAAATGGTAGTTCATATAAATATTGTCAGAGTATAAATGTATGCTTCAAAATCCATCTTTATGATATAATGCAGATGATTTTTACATTTACAAGGTCAAGCAATCTGTCAGATTAACAATTCAATTGTTTTTAACACTTCTGAGGTCAATCTGAAATCCCATGATAATTTTTAGAAGAATTATTATATATTTTTAATTTTTTTGATCAAACTGAGTTCAGTCTAATCATCAAAATAATTTAGCTTCTTTATATATATATATATATATATATATATATATATATATATATATATATATATCTCACTATTTGAGGTCTTCATTGCTCTTGAAGGCCAGACACTATGTGGGTCCAAGTTGGAGCTACTGCTGCAGCCTTCTGATCAATAGCATAATTCTGAAGGACCATAAAAGTCAATGACCAAATACAAAGTCCACTGGTGAGAATATTTTGTCAAATGTGTTGGTATCTTGGTTGATTTAGTCTCATCATGCCTCTGACTTGTTCCTGAATGTTTATGTTGACTCATGCTAGATAAATATTTAGCATTGTCAACAAATATATATATATTCTGTGACAACAGAAAGATTGTCACATGAGATTCTATTTCTGTGAGAAAGATTGTATCTTAAAACAGTGTAGTTAAGAGATGAGCAGAAGATCATCCTAAACATCCAATTGCTAGACCAAGATTGACAACATAATTGAGCTGTAACAAAGTGCAATCATTTACTTTCCTTTTATCAGATTAGCATCCACTGATTTCTGATTTCTGATGAAGTTAGATTCAACTTCTATTTCGGAGGATTTGATTTTGAGAATCCAATCAAATTAAGTATCCTTATATATGACCTATAATTTTGCAATAGAGAAAATTATGAGAGAGATTTAGAGATCGAGGAATTAGCAGATCGATTGACACAGTGAAGTGAATAAGATATTCACTTTTGATGTATCTTATATTTTATCCTCTGTTTCTCAATTTGGTTGATAGGGTCAATTACATTATGATAGATTATGAATGATATATCGAGGAAAGTTTCAATCAATATAGAATCTGTCCAACGGAAATCGAACGTATGCTTCGACAATCTTGGCTACATCTTCTGATCGAAGATACGGTTCGAAAATTTTGGCTAAATCTTCTGAAAAATCACGGAGATCAAGGACTTCAAATTTGCATCAGAAACTGAATACAGAGACAACGATCTCCTGGAGAAGTCTTCCTTCTCTTGTGCTGATCGGAGTTGATGTTGAGATGATGAAGGAATGGCACGGCAATCCGCAGTTCGACGTCTTACTGCAGAATCTGAGGAGAAAAAGAAGCAAAATCGCAAGGTACGTTTGAGACCGCAAGCCATGCTTTTGTGTTGTCGTTGTTTGTCTCGTTCGCTGCACCGATTTCGATCCATTTCTGTCAGTTCGGCGTCGACAAAATCTGCTCGAGACGACAGGGAATGGCCTGATCTCCCCAAGGACATCGTCGACATCATCGTGATGCGTCTGTCGACGAAGGACTACGCCCGGTTCGCTTCCGTGTGCAGGAGCTGGCGGCCCTGCATGCACCCCGACGCCCGCCCGATGTGCCTCATGCTGCTCCGCTGGAGCGACGGCGCATGCAACGTGTTCGATCCCTCCTCGCGCCGGAGGATCAACTACGACGCCGAGTTCCCCGAGCTCGCTCGATCTCAGATCCTCTACTGCAGGGACGGGTGGCTGCTGCTCAAGCGCTGGGCCACCGACAAGCTCTTCTTCTTCCACCTCGGCACGAGATCGCGCTCGAACGTGCCTTATCACCCCCGCATGACGCCTCGCCTCGCCGCCTTCTCGTCGCCGCCGTTGTCCGGGGACTGCGTGGTGGTCGTCCTCGACGACCTCTGCAGAATCTTCACCTGGCGGTCGTTCGACTCGGAGTGGCGACTCCACGGGACGAGGATCAAGTACAAGTCGAACCTCGTGCCGTGCGGCCGCCACTTCCATTGCCTCTGCCAAGACGGGCAGCTGGGCACCCTCGACGCAGCCGACAAGAAGTGGTCCGTCCGCGACATGCCGGCGGCCAGGGAGCTGATGTTGTCGGAGGGGACAGAAGCCGGCCGGCATTACCTTGCCGAGTTCGACGGAGGCCTCTACATGGTCTTCGTCAGTGCGCGACGAAGGCACGTGAGGGTGTTCAAGTTGCGCCGGGCGGGGGCCACGGAGGAGATCGAGATGTTGGGGAACCGGACGATCTACATCAGTGCGGGGGCGGCGCACATGGCGATGGCTCCGTCGAAGGAGATGGGCAACAGGATCTACTTCCCCACGCGAGGCTCGTCTAGGGGATCGATACACTACTATTGCATGGTGAAGCGAAGGTATAGTTACAGTGTAGATTTTGTGATGCCGAGGAAGCTACATGAACTGTATGAGAGTAACATCGAGCGTGTTTGGATTGATGTCGGGTGGAAAAGTCCAAAGGAATTCGAGCAGTTTGGGAGATGAACTTTCCGAGTAAGTGTTTAGTTTGATTAGTTGATGATCGATCTGACACTTCATGAATCTTAGCTATGATAAAACCTATTAATCTTCTCCGATCTTTTGTTCATCCCGTGGAAGCAGAGAGGAAGAACCACGAGCACATAAACACGTCCAAGAACAGTGCTCTGCAAAACACAGGCAGAATACATGGAGCTAATAAACAGAGCATATGAATCTGTTTTTTGGACACAAACAATATTCAAATACAAAATATAACTACATCAGAAAACACAAAGAAAAAGCAGATAATACACGACGACAAAGGTCTGGGAATCACAGTCTGCTAGTAGAGATTATGAGCAGATAAATCATGTATAATTCAGTCTCTTGACTATGGAAGCCATATACTTCCCCTGGTACTCAGCAAGAGCGAGCTCCACTTCGGTAGGTTGCCTCGTGCCATCTCCAGCAAAAGTACCAGCACCATATGGAGAACCACCTCTGAGTTCATCCATCTTGAACATATCAGCTCCGAAGGTGTATCCAACAGGAACGAAGAGCATTCCATGATGTGCCAATTGGGTGATTGCAGTCCAACTGTCCAAAGTAAAATGATAAACAAATGTATCGTATTAGACACAGATTAACATTCAAAGTGTATCAGACAGAAACGAATGGGAGAGATGATCTTACGCAGTGGTTTCTTGCCCTCCTCCTTGTGTCCCAGTGCTCACGAAGAGTCCGGCAGGCTTCCCTGCGAGCTTCTGCTCCCTCCATAGCTGTCCAGTAGAATCAAAGAATGCCTTGATCTGAGCTGCCATGCACCCATACCTCGTCGGAAACCCGAACAGTATCCCATCTGCGTCGGCCAGCTCTGAGGCAGCTATCACTGGAATTGCTGGATCCTTGGGAGGAGCAAGCATCTTCTCCAAGACGTCCGATGGGAGGGTCTCTGCAACACGATACAGGACACCCTCCACACCTTCGGTGCCATCCACCCCCTTCTTAATCTGCTTTGCGAGGGCCTCAACGTGGCCGTACATGGAGTAGAACACGATGAAGATCTTGAGCTTGCGCTCCACGGCCAGCGGCGGTACAGCAGGTTCGACGATCTCTGCACTGCCTTCGGTCTTCTCCTGGGCGGGGACGTGAGCGTTGCTCTCAACGGTGGTTGCTTTATCTGAGGCTATCCCTGGCCCTCGCTGCCGCCTCTTGCTCGGGAAGCAACCTCCTCCTTTCCCCATTTGTCCCTAATCTCTCGTTAATAGTAGCAGAACTCCAGTTCTTGTATGATTGCTTCCTCCAATCACACGAAATTGCTTCTTTCCAAGTTCAAGAATTCTATTTTTCTTGTAGATTTCGACCCGTAGCGATCCAATTTGCCTCAGCACTCCTAGAAAAAGAGAACACCCGATCGATATCCAACAGAGGGCCTCAAATCTACTCAGGGAAAAGAAAAAAGAACGTAAAATGTTCTTATTTCGACCGATAGACACTGAATCTACTCGATTCAGCTGTCGACGGGGAAAAATTCTCACCTCGAGCGAAAATGCAAACCGAAACAAAAACCAAAGAAGAACGCTTTCGAGGAGATATTCAACTCAGACAAAGCTAATCGAATTTTGATCGGGATGGAAGAAAAGGGGTCTCAGTGATATAAATCCTTTCAAAGCGGAAACAAATCCTGCTGATTCTATGCATATCGATCGGAAAATGGCTTCTAAACTCGATTCTTACCCCAAGATTTCCATGGGGGAGGGGCCGCCACGACCTCCCGCGGCGTTCCGAGATGCGAATCGCGTCGGGCTTCCTTCGGTCTTCCTCTAACTACCGTCTTGCTTGAAGTGTTGGAGTTCCTCGCTCCGCTGTCATGTTGACCTTCCAGAAGGTTTGACGACGGGGTTACTATGCCACTGACCACCGTCGACAGGATCGACTGCCGGGACTGCGTGCGATACATGGAATCAGCCTATGAGCAAACGAAACGTGTTCATTTTCTGGTTTGGCAAAGCTTCTGCTGGCGTCAGCTTTTCTGGTCGGGTCCGGTTGTAACAATCTGTGCCCATCCCAATCCATCCGATCTCATCACGTGTTGTGATTCCGTCTTACCTCAAGTGGTTGCGAACTTTGGAAATTAAAACAGATTTTGAAAGTGTTTTTATATTCAATTTATTAACTAAATTTGGTCTTTTTGTTCTGAAACGGATGCAAAGGAAACAATAAAGGAAATGTTTGTGTGATTCGTTTCTTGCTTGAAGTGGTTTCGAACATTGAAAATTAAAAATAAATTTTGGAAGTGTTTTTATGCTTAGATCAATTAATTAAGAAACGAATCATAAAATATTTTTATAATTTCTTTTTTGCCTGAAGTAGTTTCGAACTTTGAAAATTAAAAATATTTTTTATGTTTAGATTAATTAATCGAATTGGGCCTTTTCATTCTGTCATGGTGTAGAGGGAAACAAGAAAGTACTTTTGTGATTCTTTTTTACTATAAGTGATTTCGAAGTTTAGAAATTAGAAACGATTTTCGAAAGTGTTTTTATGTTTAGATCAATTAACTGAATTGGCCTTTTCGTTTTGTCGTGCTGAGGGAAAGGAGAAACAGATTAAAAAGTGTTTTTATGATTTGTTTTGCCTGAATGGTTTCGTAACTTCAAAAATTGAAAACAGTTTTCGGAAGTATTTTTTATTTACAGTAATTAATAAATTGGGCCTTTTCGTTCTGTCACGGGTGTCGAGGGAAATGAGAAACGGGTCAGGAAGTGTTTTTGTAATTCCTTTTTGTATGAACTGGTTTCGAACTTTGAAAATTAAGAATGATTTCCGAAAGTGTTTTTGTGTTTACATCAATTAACTGAATGGGACCTTTTCATTCTGTCTCGAAATATTTTTATAATTCTTTTTTTCCTGAAGTGGTTTCGAACTTTGAAAATTAAAAAACAGTTTCCGGAAGTATTTTTGTGTTTAGATCAATTAACTGAATTGGGTCTTTCCGTTCTAACACGTGTCGTGGGAAACAAGTAAAGGATCAAGAAGTGTTTTTGTGATTCCTTTTTTTACTAAAGTGGTTTCGAACTTTGAAAATCGAAAACAATTTTCGGCTATGTTTTTATGTTTAGATTAATTAACTGAAATGAGCGTTTTTGTTTTGTCACGGGGTTGATGGAAATGAGAAACGATCAAGAAGTATTTTTGTGATTCTTTTTTTGCTTCAAGTTCTTCCAAACTTTCAAAACTGAAAACAACTCGGTCTTTTTGTTCTATCACAGGCGTTGAGGGAAACAAGAAATGACTCCAGAAGTATATTTGTGATTCCTTTTTGTCTGAAGCGGTTTCCAACTTTAAAATTTGAAAGTAGTTTCCAAAAGTGTTTTTGTGTTTAGATCAATTAATCGAATTGGACCTTTCCGTTTTTAATTCAGAAGTAGATCAGAAAGTACTTTTGTAATTCCTTTTTGCCTATAATAGTTTCAAACTTTGGAAATTATTTCCGGAAGTAAATAGTTTCAAAATTGTTTACGGAAGTATTTTTATGTTTAGATCAATTAACTGGATTGGACCTTTTTTTTCAATCAAAGTGTCAAGGGAAACGAGAAATGAATCAGGAAGTGTTTTCATAATTCGTTTTTACTTGAAATGGTTTTGATCTTTGGAAATCTGAAAGTGTTTTTGCATTTAGATCAATTAACCAAATTGGGTCTTTTCAGTCTATCGCAGGCTGAGGGAAACGAGACTCGCTACCTAATCATAATAGGTGGATTTAAAAATAATAATAATAATATATGGATTTGAAAACGTGGATGGATTGTCTAATTAATTTCTTTCAAAATGAGCATTTCTATGATCTAGCGGGTAATGTGTTGGCATTGTCTCGACATTTGTCGTAGAGGCCGTAATAGAGAACAAGCACCTACGATGATCAAGAAAGTCATAATGGAGAGTTGGTCCCACCAATCCAAAGAGGAAACTATTGGTTATATTGCGCACTTCAACATCCGGAGTTTCTCCCCGGTCATGCCTTGGCTCACATCCAATATCATACCAGATCAATCGGGGCGTGGAAAGGGACGAATAAACCTATCGGTGATGCTTTCACCTTGAGAGCCACCATGTAGCTTCAATGCCTCTACTCTTGTGAGAGTAGGGATGTCTACGGCGTCATGCTTACAATAACGCCACCAACTCTGGATCTCAATATCGGTCGGTGAAAGACTCTTCTATCAATGTGGCTAGCAAATCGAGCGCAAGGGGCAGTAAGGAGCCCATAAGACTCGTCCTCTCGTTCCACGTCCTCCATCTCCTCATTGTCACCGTAAGTTTTTTCATCCTTATCCTCATTAGTTGCTTTTGCTATAGGATGAACCACACGCCCCCTCCTTGGGTGGGCTTCGACACAAGTAGCAGTGGCTCATCGTTATCATAGACCTTAGTAATAACAACAATAATGACAGTAGCAACCACTTTGTTCTCCCCCAACCATCGGTCCTCGCCCTTGTTAGTGTTTCAGCTGTCACCCCGTTGGTAGTTCTCCTATTCAAGTTCCAGTTCTTTGACTCTCCCGCCGCCCCTTGCTCGATAGCGGGTGCATCATCTTCTTGTTAGTAGAGTGCAAAGAGGGAGAACACGTTGCAGCAGGAATAGGAGCAGATGGGGCAAGCGAGGCTAGCGTAGCTCTTGACATAGGTTGCAATACAAGGTAAGTAGAAGGTGTGGGAGCGCTCCGCCATGAAGACCGATGTCTCTTGACTTGCTTTCACAAGCCTGTTTAGATAGTCCGTTTATGTTTTCAATTTCAAATATTATCAATTTTTTAAAATTTAAAATTTATATTATTATATTAATAGTTTATTATGAGTGGATATATCTATAAGCACTTAAAAGGTCCACGCTAAAATAAACCTTAATCTTTTCTTTTTTTAGACTAAAGTCGTTACGAATTTTAGATATGTTTTTATGTTTAGATCAATTAACTCAATTGAGGCTTTTCGTTCGGTCACGAGCGGTGTGGGAAACGAGAAACAAATAAAAAAGTATTTTTGTAATTCCTTTTTGCTTGAAGTGCTTCCGAACTTTGGAAATTGAAAACGATTTCTAGATGTGTTTTTGTGTTTAGATCAATTAATTTAATTGAGTCTTTTTGTTCTGTCACAGGTGTTGAGAGAAACAAGTTTCGACTTAGAAAGTATTTTTATGATTCCTTTTTACCTGAAGTGGTTCCGAAGTTTGAAATTGAAAATAGTTTCCGAAAGTATTTTTGTGTTTAGATCAATTAATCTAATTGGGCCTTTTCGTTTTGTTGTAGATGCCAAGGGAAATAAGAAACGGATGAAAAGTACTTTTGTGATATTTTTTTGCCTAAAGTAGTTTCGAACTTTGGAAATTAAAAATGATTTTGGAATCGTTTTTGTGTTTAGATCAATTAATCAAATTGAACATTTTAGTTATGTCACGAGTCGAGGGAAACGAGAAACAGATCAAGAAGCATTTTTATAATTCCTTTTTGCCTAAAATGGTTTCGAAGTTTGGAAATTGAAAATAGTTTCAGAGAGTGTTTTTACGTTTAGATCAATTAATTGAATTAGGTTTTTTCGTTCTATCGTAAGCCGAGGAAAAAGATCAAGAAGTACTTTTATAATTACTTTTTGACTATAGTGGTTTCAAACTTTGGAAATTAAAAATGTATTTTTTATGTCTATATCAATTAATTTAAAAATAAACAATATTTCAAAATTTTAAACATATACATGTGAATAATTAAATAAATATATAAAATAATAATAAAAATGTAATTATCATAATTAAAAATTGTATGAATATATCATATGAAAAAAAAATGGAAAATTATAATTTATAGTTTTTTTAAATTTCGTATGAAATCTTAAATTAGACTAATCAATCATATTTAATTATGCTAGCTCATAAATAAACTAAACATTAGCACAATTAAATCTTTTAAAAATAAAATTGAACAAGTGAAACATTAGTTGACTTCTGAGATTGATCGAATCTAAATCCAATTAAATAGTCAAAAATATAAATAGAATTAAATCTGATCAAAATATTTGATTAAAATAAAATAAATTAATTAATTTTATAGTTGACGATATAAGTCAAAAATATTAAAATTTTAAAAGGTAAAAGTATAATTTTATTGAAATATATAGTAAAAATATATAATTTTTCAAGAGCAAAAGTATCAAGGAAATACAGGCTAAAATTAAAAAGAATCGGAAGGGTAAAATATTCTTTTAATGATTGAAAACCTTATATATATATTTTTTTTTTCTTAGTTGCTTGGGCTGCTACACACATAAGCAATCATACATAACTATCACCAGCTATTGCACCACCATCACATCACTCGTACACTATCACTGCCCGCGATTAAATAGTTAATCATCGAAAGTCATCACCCTCGATAATACTATCACTAACAATTGATTAATAATAATAATATATTAATCAAACACAAGAAACCCTACATCACCTACATACAACCACCGATGAGATAAAAAAAACATATCGACAACATATACATACTCTTTAAATATTATACAATCGATAACATATTTCATAAACAGATTGTTCGAATATTATGCAACAATAACACATTTTCACAAGAAAAAATACTAATAAATAGATTTAAATATAAAATAGATCTGATATATCTTTATGATAAAAAATATTTACTTTTATAACATACTCTAATATAATTATATACATAAAAACTATAATTATATTATAATTATATAAAAATAATAATATTTAAACCAGGATCAAATAAATCAAGATTATATATATTTGAATGTCATTCAAAATTTTTTTATCTAACATGCAAACAAACAAGCGTTAGATTCAAAAACTACAACGATATTAATTTATAAAAAAATTATTTTTTTCTCTATTCTTATCAATCACAAGAACTATCATTCATAAGAACTAACTAAAGAAGATCGAAAATAAATATCTAAATATTTTTTATAAACAAAAACAGACGATTTATAATGATAATTAACAAAATATTTTTCATCAAAATTGTCTCCAATGAATTATACCATAATTAAAATTTTAATTTTGATTTAATTACATATATAATATATTTTACCTAATTAAATAAATTAAATTTATAATATATCTTATCTAATAAAATAAAATAATATAATTAGTTTGTGTTTATGGCGTTCTATGATCCGCCGTTTACAAAGAGATCACTCGAAGACACCATCATTCACACTACACAACAGAAGGTTCTAAATACATCCATTCGTTTCCAAATCTACCATTATCATCCAAGCTACGCTACGGATGATTTCCCTTGGGTGGCTTCACGATAAGGACGGGACATGTTGCGTGATGAGCACAGTAGTCGCTCACGCTGCCCAGGATTGCCCTGCGTCCAACAAAGGATCAAAGGTTTTTTTTTGGTTGAGGCATTTCATCAAACACATTCTTTAAGCATCTCACCTCCTGATCTTACTTAGACCGCGACTCCCCACCACAAGGAGGTCGGCTTGCATTTGTTCCGCGAACTGGCATATCATCTCCTTTGGATCCCCATCTACGATGACCATTTCCGCTTCGACCTATGCAGAAACCAGTTGACGATAAAGTACACGACCTATGTGTAATTGATACAACGCGGAGACGATGACTTACTAGTTTGCTTCTGCAAACTTGCGTCGCTCTCTCGAGCAAATTGCGTGAGTTCTGCTCTTGCGCCCTTCTCACGGAGTCTATCACCGACGAGGTGGCATAAACGGCTGCAACAAGGCAAGACATGTAATTCTTGGTCATAGTTTACTTCTCCCTGTAAACATGATACTCTCTTGTACTGAAAAGAACAGAAAAAGAACGGTGATGGGGATCAGTCATGCATGGTCCAACTGGGTGCATGAAGTGCTGCAGTGGCTGCTGCGCGTGGATAAGGACGAGTCTGCCCAGCGATTCCGTCTTGTCCGGCACATCGCTGGCGGACGTGAAGAGATTATCGAGTGCCCATGACAGCGCATATAAGCTCCCTTCGGTCTCCTCTACCGCCACCAACACCTTCATCTTCTTATCCTCACCACCTCCCTCCGCCATCACCGGTGCTTGGCTCTCTTCCATGCCTCTCTCTCCCTTACCAGTCTCTTCGCTTCGCCCAACTTCAAAGCTCCGACTGCACCCTGTGGATTTTCTATATTGCAGTGGGGCCGGCGTGGACGGTGTCGTCGAGACTCTCGTGGAGACGCGACACGGCCGTGGGTACGCGGCGGACATGCAGGAACATATCATTAAAGAAGACTGTGCCATGGATGGGATTAATTAAGAGCCAAAAAAATCTTAATCCTCCAAGATAATAATAATGGAACATCGAACTCGTCCGCATCTCCAATTCTGCCCACGTTATTGTATCTTCCGTGGCTCGGCCAACTCGTTCGAGGGAAGGGGCGTCATCGTCATTCCATCTATAAAATAGGTTCTGTAGCTAATAGTCGGGTCCAATTTAACGACCCAATCCAGCTAATGGGTTTTCGGGCTCGTCCCTCTCTCTGACACACGTCGGTCAAAAGCCGGACCGCCTCCGCTGCGACGCATTCGTCCACAGGGCGGAAAATGATACGCACAGTCATTTAACGCACCCACGTCGACCGTTTACTCTTCGTTACCCGAGGGCTAATACACGAAACTGACCTAACGGGTCACGTCACCAACCGCTTCCGTTCCTTCAATATCTACCGATGACTGGGTAAACGGAAACGCGGTATGGATAGTTGGGAGACACCAAAACGCGAACCCTATCATCGCCTCATCGATCACAATAGAAATAGTGAGTGAGCGAAGGAAACGACCGACATGCGGTCTCCTTTCCCTCTTTCTCTCTCTCTCCTCCTTTCCTCCTTCCCTCTCTAGGGTTTCTCGATCGGTGCCCAAGTGGTCGCGTCGCCGGCCGCCATAGCCTGCAGCGGGGTCTCGGTGTCTGTCGCGGTCAATCGCACCCCTCCCCCCCTCGGCTCCAATCTCAAGGCGATTCGTTGGAGGTACAGCTTCGATTGCTTGTCCGTCTCCGATTCTTTTCCTTCCTGGCTCCCCCGTCGATTCGCTTCCGCCTTTGATTTCACTCCATCCGGTCTCGATTCGTTGCCTCGTGGTCGATCGATCGCTTGTTTGCCGTTATTTTTTCCTTAATTCTCTGGTTTTCATGGTTTGTGCGGAACAGTGGTAATTCCCTTATAATCATGGGGCTTTGTCTGTAAAGATGCTGTCTTTCGTCCTCGTTGATTTGGGTTTGTCATCTGCGTCGATTTGTAGTTAAAGATGATGCATATGGTTTAGATATGAGATTGAGATAGACGTGCCCTTGACGAAATCTATTTTTGTTTGATTTGATGATGGAAAAATCTTATATTGGGGAATTTTATTAGATTTTTACCAATATTTGGCTATTCTTGATTGTTTTATTGCCTTGCTTCTGTTTTTAATTAAGTGAGGTATTGATTTAGGGTTTGATAATGGACGAGACTGCAAAGATGGAGAGCCATCTATCATCAGCTGCGGCTTTTGTGGAAGGAGGAATTCAGGATGCTTGTGATGATGCATGCAGCATCTGTCTGGAAGCCTTCTGTGAAAGTGATCCTTCGACGGTATGCTGTTATGTATAAATATGTATGTATGAATATACATCTATGTGGTTGGTTGTAATAATACTTCTTCTCTTTTTATTGATCTTTGTCATTGTTCTTCAGGTTACTGGTTGCAAGCATGAGTTCCATCTACAGTGCATTCTTGAATGGTACTTCTGTGTTTTACACTATGTGATTACCGTTTTTCCTGAGTCACTGAAGTTGTTTACTACGTGCTTTTTTGAGCATGTGGACAACACTCCAATAAGTTAGTTGAAGGAAACAACCTTCTACTGTTAGACTCCAGCCATTTAAGGGAGTTATCTCATCTTATAGGATTGCTGGGGTGATTGGCCCAATTGTCTTGGGTGCATTTTCCCATAGTAATTAAATAAATTTGGCCATTTTATTGGCCTTTCTTATTGGATATTGATTATTGTTGGGTGTTGTCAATGTCAGAAGCTAGTTTCTTGTGCAATATTCGTTATTATTATTATTATTATTATTATTATTATTATTATTCTTGTTTTCCCTTGATATTTATTCATTGTTTCAAACACATTTCATCAATATTTCTTCAATTTATTCATGATTAGGTGCCAGAGAAGCTCTCAGTGTCCTATGTGTTGGCAGTCAATCAGTTTGAAGGATTCCACCAGGTTCACATAAATCAAATTAACCTTGCAGATTATGCTTAGTCTTCTGTTACAACTAAAAGGCTCTTTTTTACCTGATGTTGATTGTCTCAGCCAAGAACTATTGGAGGCTGTAGAGCGGGAAAGGAACATTAGACTTAACCATGCACGGACTACCACCATTTTTCATCATCCAGCACTTGGTGATTTCGAATTGCAGCATGTTGGTAGTTCCATAATGGTTTTGATATTTTTCTCCCGTGATTTGTTGCCTTTATGAATGGAAAAGCTAATTTTTCATGCCTTGGATGATAATTTCTTTCTCTCCTATTTATTGCAGTTGCCAGTTGGTGGAAGTGATGCTGAACTCGAAGAGCGTATTATTCAGCACTTAGCTGCTGCTGCTGCCATGGGAAGAGCTCACCACATTGCTAGAAGAGAAGGACGGGTCAGATCAGGTTCTCATGGTCGCCCACAGTATCTGGTTTTCTCTACAAATTCAAACACCCCTTCTGTGGGCTCGGTATCTGCCTCATCTGCTCCAATAGGAGAAAATGAATTAGCTCCTGCAATAATTGCTGCCGATTCATCAGCTACTATAACTACTCCAGGAGAGGAACCTGCTGAAGTGACAAATGTTAGCCCAGCTCATGCTAGCCAGGTTCCTTTCTTGACGCCAGGTAGCAGCAGTAATCCACAAAGGTCCAGTATATCTAGTCCCAGGTGCAGTTTAGGATTGTATATTTGTAAATGTCTTGTATTGTTCACTTTTTGGTATAAGATTGTTCTGATCACTACTTTGTATTCAGGACACCTGCACAATCATCTCCGGTTAGCCAAGAACCAGGACCATCAGACTTCCAATCCTTCTCAGAGACTCTGAAATCTCGCCTTAATGCTGTGTCAATGAGGTACTCTGAAGCTCATCTGTTGGTTTTGGTATTCTGAAAATGTATATGCTGATTGTATCCCTTACATTTTCTTGCAATTAGGTACAAGGAATCTATTGCTAAGAGCACCCGAGGATGGAGGGAGCGGCTGTTTTCACGTAATAGTACTGTGGCAGATATTGGTTCTGAAGTCAGGAGAGAAGTTAATGCTGGAATTGCTACTGTGTCACGGATGATGGAACGCTTGGACACGAGGGAAACTAGAAGAATGTCTGGTGTGTCTGCTCCACCAAGTGATGAAGTGCACTCAGTTATGGAACCAACTAACGAGAGTGTTACTGCCAATCATGCTAACACTCATCCAAACAATAGTACTACGCCATCTTCTTGCATTGCAAGTTCAGGTCCCAATTAAGTTATGTCACAATTTCTGATGGTCGAACATGCTGCAGTTCCAAAATTAAAGGTATATACATATTGTTCTCCTTTTACATTGTTGATCCAGTTTGTCATAAACATAAGATAATTTATTGAAATTAACAATACCTTGCACATAGAATTGTTTCTGGCCTGGGCTTGTCTCAGTTAGGCTTAATACTAAAGCTGGCCAGACAATTTGACTGAAGCGAATACCATCCTTGGATTGGCTACTTTGTGCTGG
The DNA here is from genome assembly GCF_036884655.1 of Musa acuminata AAA Group. Taxonomy (NCBI): domain Eukaryota; kingdom Viridiplantae; phylum Streptophyta; class Magnoliopsida; order Zingiberales; family Musaceae; genus Musa; species Musa acuminata. The sequence continues at coordinate 25,696,824 of NC_088339.1, read as the reverse complement.
TGACCAATGGGGTGGATGGTGCTGGATCTTCATCTCATAGAATGGAGGTTCACTGATGCTTCATGTACCAATGTATTAAAACTGGAGAGATAAAAAATGCTTGGTTTAGGTTGTAGTGATTGCCAGAGTTATCAGAACATTATGATTCCATTTAGAAATGAGGATTCAGATATGTCACATTGATCTACCAAACATAGATTTAGCAAGAAAAGAAAAATCGACTCTCAGGATAATTTTTTTCCTTTGTTTTGAAAGTTTCACCTGAGTGATATCAGATTTCTCATCCTTTTTTCCCTTTTCACTTCGAATATCTATATGTTGCTGACAAGAAGTTCATAGAAACAAAGTTTCTACCATCAGCCATGCAACTGTAGAATTTTGTTGATAATTTATTCTTTGTTGATCATTTTTTAGCCCTGATATGTTCCCACGAAACCAATCAATCACAGGTTAAAATTTTAATTTCATGTGCATACATTGTAACTCAGAAGTTGCTGATACATGTTGTGATGGTCTTGCTTTTTGGTATGATAATATGACCTGTCAAGTGTGAACCTTCAATATTTTCTTCAAATCGCCCTCCTTTTGATTTGGTTTTCTTTTTCTTAGCAAGAAATGTGATAAATAAATTGGCCTAATGTCAGTATTCAAGTCCTTAATGCATGTATTATTAGAGAACTGTTAACTTTGGTTTCTATGGTATCATCAGGCCGTCAAAAGTACACTGTGGAAGCTACAGGTGCTATGCTTGGGAAGGTCCTAGCATTTGTTAGAAAGTAGGACAAGAGCATAAAGGAGATCACTTCAAAATCTATTTGGATTTGATATGTTTGCTATCAGCTGTGTAAAGCTGCTGTTGATAGAGAAACTCTTTGACAGTAATAATGTGTACAATACTCTAGGCGCAAGGTTATGATGCAGTATTCTGACAAAAACCAAGCTTTTCTATGTTTGGATGTAATAGCCTTGTTGATGATCTGCTGAATCAAACCACTAGATTGTCTTGCAGTTTTACTAATTACCAACCCTCCAAAAGCCCCAAAGATGTCATTGTTTTCTTCGGCTCAGGTGGAGCGAGGGGATGATTTTGGGGATCGGAATGCCAACCCTGTTGTTACCTCGATCACCCTCTCATTGAATTGTGTTGGTCATTGTTCTTAATTTGCATCGTATGCTTGTTTGATGGATGTATTACTTAATGTTTAGCATGATGGGCAAAGGGTTGATTGCGGAGCATCAGTTGCTCCACCTTCCTCTTATCAAGTGTGGCACACGGTTGCAATAGTATTAGTACCGCTGCGTCATCTACGAATCTTAAATGATATGTGGCAACTCGTCCATCTTAATAATGTACATGCCAGTAATCTTCTGTGTTTTATATGTTTCATTCTATGTTAGCTTGTTATGCTTCTAGTAATAAATAATTGAGATCTGGTTCTCGTATACGTTAGAAGAATGGATGGTTGGGATCATTTAAGCTAATATTCTTTTCCTTTTTCCGTTTTTGGATTGCATGGCTTTGTATAAGCTACGACTTACGCGTCACGGTGGAAACCCAGCGGATTCAGGTGCCAAATGCGTGTATGGTAGAGCAGTCAAATGTATGTTTACAATATATCTATATAAATATGCATACCGTGTCATCCATATCCTCTTTTTTCGGATAGGTTCAGACAAACAGGTGGATTCAGGTTGAGGATTGCAATAAGCGTGTTCCTTTTTGGGGAAAAAAATCCCATTCACTGGGACACTCATGAAGATTCTCTCTTTCTCCCTTATCATAATCCGATCGATTGGTATGTGGGTCTCCTTCGCAGGTAGTGTTTTTAATACCTGTCACATACCAAGACATTGTTCACTCGGAGAAGCTAACGAGCTCAAAGTCGAGCACCAAATTGGTACCGACAAGACGGTGTGGGGTGGCTGTTTGAGTAGTTCGTCGACGGAACATCTGTCTCGACTGAAATGTAAGTCACTGTAAGTTAGTAGAATACGTCACTTGGAATTTACTGCGCCGAACACAAGTAGTAGTGAATAAGGGCCACTAATCCCAGAAATAACGAGTAGATCAAGTGCAGCAGAACCAAATTCGATGTGCTTTGAGATCCGTGCCAACAACAAGATCCAGAGGGGCGCCTCATCGAAACCGCAAGGAGAGATGGGGCCCGCTCCCTGAACCGCGTTCAAGTTGATGTACCGGAGATTCTCCTGCCCCTAGGAGGACCTGCCAAGTAGCCTCGGAGCGACGTGGAAATGACCTCGCTTGTGGGCCCCGGTTGCTAAAGCTAGCAAGTATCATCCCTTCACTTTCGTTCTAAGAATTGGCCAATGAGATAAAGCAAAGTGTTCTGGGTACAAACTCCGGGTCCAAAATTTTGCGTATCCGACGCGACTGAGGTCCACCGCTCAAGTGCCGAGGAATACGTATACGGCCGTATCCCGTATGCATACGGCCGCGCCGTCGTATGCGGTTCTTCTGGTTCGGTCCTCCTTCCCCCCATTTCTTCTCGCTTCGCCCCCCACCACCCTATATCTGCTCTCCTTGCGAACCCAGAGCCGAATCCTTCTCTTCTTCACGCCCCCAGTCCCTCTTCCCCTCTTCATCCAAGCCCTCTCCGTGTTGGAGATTCGACCGCTTCGTCCCATGGAGGCGTACGAGGGCGGCGGCGGGATCGGGGGGAAGTTCCCGAAGCGCCCCTTCCGGCGGGCCCCCGCGACTCCGTACGAGCGGCCTCCTTCTGCCGTGCGGCCCGCTCGCGGCCACGCCGCGGAGACTCGGGGAAACGGGTGGCTGTCCAAGCTCGTGGACCCCGCCTCCCGGATCATCGCCTGGAGCGCCTCCCGCCTCTTCTCCTCCTCCGTTTTCCAGAAGCGGCTAGGTCCTCCACCGGCTGCTGCGTCACGTATGGTCTTTCCCCTTTTTTCTTGCTCTTTTCCTTGGTTGCCTCGTCCTCAGATCTCTCGATTAGGGTTCTTGTGTTTAGGGTTTTTGTTCGGATTTTGCTGTTTTCTTGGATTTGTAGTGTTTTTGTTCATTGTGATTGACCAGCAAGTTTCCTATTTTCTTAGAAGTGCCTGTTCTGGATGCAAACCGTCTTCTTTGTTCGGGTACTTGATCTCTTGCATTATGCTTCGATCACCTTGGAACTTGGTGGCGTTGTTGTATCAACAAAGATGGAATTTTTGAAGAAATATGGATTGCCAAGTCCTCGTTTAGCTTTTAGGATATTTTGGTAGCTTCTATTAGCGTACTCTGTAGAGTTCTTTTTGTATGTATACGGTAGATGGACTGCGATTTTTGCTTGATGAAAGTTCGCAAACATGTTCTCCTTGGTCTTATATGTTTCTGACTTAAGTTATTTTGCAAGACTAATACCGTTTTCTTGTAGTATTCTATTAAGCGGCTGGCTTTTCAGTAACCTTGTCTTGTTTCTTTTATGCCTCTGATGCTCTACCTCTTGCGTATGATAGCCCATGTAGGTTCTAGTTTGTCATTATATTTCATTGCCAATTCTACGTTTGAGCCTTTTTTTGGTTCTCTGGAGAATCTGCAGTTTCTTTATCATCATTTTCTGTTCTCATTTTCATGATAAATTCTAATTTCCAACATGTTATAAGACGTGTGTTTTGTGGGGGCATCAAACAATTTTCACAGATATATGTCAATTTAACTAGAGTCAACTTAGTACTTAGTTTTGCTGTGAAAACTATGTACAGCCCAGGTGTAGAAACTAGCTCATATAATCATAGAAAGAGAATTCTGCTTAGTTCGTGCATCCAATGGTCGTTATACTTGGATCAGGTTAGACTTCTGTCTTTGATGTATATCTCTGGGTGTGTTGTGATGAACTAAGTGAACAATTTCACAAGATCATGTTTGACTAACTGCGTCAACTGGAGAATTACCTGTATGGAAAATTTATCAGTTCATCAATTCATCATATGATGTTCGATGCAATAGCTGACTTAATTTTTCATCATGCTTTAGTCTATAACTAGTCACTCTCGACATAAGTCTTCGCTTGCTACTAAATTTTTAAAAGAGTTGCCTTGTGGAAAATGATAGGCATATTCTACAGTTTAACTGAATAAGAATCTTCTCTATGATCTGGACTTGAGTAAGAAAATGAATGTAAAAATTACCTTGGTTGTGGTGAACTTTGTCCTTAAGAGACAGTAGCTACAATGAAGGAACCATTTATTAAGATGGGTTGTGTCCAGAATGCTTTTCTAGCAATTGTTGACAAACCTTGACTTCCTTTATAAAAAGTATGTCATTGAGTTAGAAGGATGGTCCAATTGCATTTGGCATCATTGGTTCAATCCATAATAAGAACAAATATGGTAAAAGCAGAGAGAAAAGACAGATTCCTATATAATACATAATTATCGATAGGAATTCAAGGCCTAAGCAAACTATGCAATCCCAATATACTGCAATTCTTGTGTTAATGGAATTGCAAACTGTGATAATCTTAAAAACTATACATACCATGCAAGTTGTGTGGTTTTGGTCAGGTCAATACCTGTGATATACCAATTTGGACTCATTTGGTAATCGAATATCTGATCTCAAAGTAGCTTGAATTGGGCAACCTCTGTTATGAAATAACTTTTGACCCAAAGGCTAAACTGCAATATCTGCGGTTAGGTAGTCTTCTCTGCATCTATATAGGATTTTAATTATGAGTCATCTGTCAGATAAGGCATGATTAGGTTGAGGTGATAACTTTAGCTTTAACTATGTGTCATTCGGTTCACTCGTTAGTCTTATTAATCACATCAACTTATGTTCAAATTGGTCAGATCGTGGACTTTGAACCTGAATAAACTTTTGAATCAAGATGAACGCGAGTCCATCTGCCTCTGCCTGAAGCTTGGAAAAATCAATTTGAAGCGCTTCCCCCTTTTTTCTTTCATCCAATGTCTTCTCGTGCCTTCTCTCTGTGTTTGATCCTAATATACTTCTATCTTCTGAAGATTATAATTGTACTGTACTTTGTGTATTGTCATTGCATACTTTCATATTGCAAAAAGAAATATTCTGACTTTACTTCTGGAATGTGCAAATTATTGTCATTTGTTTACCTGAATATTATAAAGAGAATAAGTATTTTTTTCATCAAAATATTCTACTTACAATCTAAACCTTTTCTCCTTCATGTGGAGTCTAATAAAGTCAAATTTAAAACCGAGAATGTTCTAATCTTATGATGTACTAGAAAAAAGGTGTTAAGTCTCAACGATTTAAAAAGGCGCTCGGGCGCTCGCCTAGGCGCTCGGGCGAGGCGAGGCGAGGCCCGAGTGCCTCGCTAATCTCCCAGGCGGCGCGCTTCAAACAGGCGCCGCCTGGGCGCTCGCCCGAGCCCAGGCGTTGGGCGCTTCGAGCGAGCGCCTGGGTTAACCAAGGCGACCGAACCAGGATTTTAGCTCTGGTTCGGTCCTGGTTCGATCTCCGATGGTTAGTTGGTTCAATCGAACCAACTAAAACTGCTATAAGTGACAACCGAACCCTAACCCACGCCATTGCTGCTCCTGATCCCGCTGCTCGCCGATGTCGCTGCTCGCAAATGCTGCCGCTATCGCTGCTCGCAAACGCCGTCGCTGTCGTCGCTCGCGCCTCCCGCTGCTCGTCGCTCCTGCTCCCGCTCCCGCTCTTGCTCTTGCTGCTGCTCGCCGTTGTCGTTGCTCGTAAACGCTGTCGTCGCTCACGCCTCCCGCTGCTTGCCGCTGTTGCTGCCGCTGTCGTCGCTCGCCGCTGCCGTTGCCTCCTTACACTCCGCTGCTGCTACCGCTTCCTCTTTTCTCAGTCAGCAGGCTCAGCACCCCCTTACACTTCCTTCTTATCATTCTGTTAACAGTATACAGTATACTGTTAATATTGTTAGGTTTATTTGAAATTATTAATTTTCAATACTGTTAATAGATTTGCTTAATTTAATAGCATATTTTAATTTAAAATTTTAAATAATTATATTTATTAATTATATTATATATTTTTATATTTTAGCGTCTTGCTTCGCTCGGGCGAGCGCCTAGCGCCTCGGGCGTTTTTGGACTTTGGCGCTTTTTGGTGCCTAGCGGTTTTTAAATTACCGTTAAGTCTAAAGGCCAAAGTAAACCAATGTGACAACTAGTAAGCACATTTTCAACCCAAATTCTATTGATGCTCTCTGTATTGTATCTTCTTTCATGGTGGTGGAACGAAGCTGTTTATAATTACTTTTGGTATTAAAGTTCAGTTCTAATGAATGATTTATTGCTGTTGACGATTGTGAATGCCAATATTTTATAGGAGAAAGATAATAAATGCTTCCATGTTTATTTTTTTGGTTTCATTATTGTGAGTTGCAAGGATAGGTTCTATACTGCTCTTGGTGCTTACATTTGTCATCTTTGTTCATCTATATTATTCATCCATCCCAAGGTATCATTTCCAACATTTCTGTGGGGCAGGCCATACACATTAAGTACATCCTGTACATGTATTATAATTGAGTTACTAATAGATCCTCATCTGTCTCTTCTGTTGTTTCGGTTCCATGCCTCCTGAATAGAACTCTAGGTAAAGAAGGAGAGAATGCAAGGTCACCAGATGTTCTTTGTGGTTTTTCATTGGTTTAACTGTTTGAGTACTTTATTTTTATAAGAGGAAGGGGATCTATTGAATTGAAAGCTTTCAGCACCGAAAACGTCTATTTTGATAGATACCCATAGCATGTTGATCAATTAAATGCTTGTAGATGGCATTCTTCATTCTTTTTTCTGGTAGAAGGCATTCTTCATTCTAGGTTGATATGATCTATGTAACAAGCTTTTACCCAGTGGTAGTTATTTCATTCCTGGAATAACGGTAATAGTTAGTTGCTTTAGTGATTCTGTTATCTTCTATATGCATTTTGGATTTAGAGGGTCATTCTTGATTTTATCTACACTGATAGTTGATTTCCACATATTTTAAATGTTAATTTGTTGTTTTTATGATTTTTGATTTATTCTTTTTTATGTTGTCATCATCTAATACTTTGTATCTTGCATTTTTCGATTAAGCTAGCTGGAAAACATATACATATTTAGTGTCCACCATAGCCGCAATATGCATATGATGTTTTATTTCAACAAATTTATTGTCAAATGCATTTTTTTTTTTGCAGAAGCAACTGCTAAATCTATGGAAGAAGTCTCCGAAGAACATTGTACTGTAAGAAAATTAAACAACTCGATTTTTTAGATATTAATTGAGATATTTTTGTGTACTAACCCACGTTTTTTGTTGCAATACTTCCATTAGCATTTTATGATTAAATTTAAGCTTGTTTCCAATTAGTTTTGATCTATATCTCTTCTGTCAGGAGTTGCTGTAAAGAATGTTAAATTCTATTATCATTAAATAAGTAGCTTTGACGTCATGATTATGACCACTTGCTTTGTTTTTTTTCAGTTTGCCTTTAAGGTTCTTTTTGAGTAATAGCAATTGCTTTACCAAGCTTGAGTTATGACGTGCTGTATTAGGTTAAAAAATTTTCCTCCGACTTTCCACCGACATATTCAATGTGCAAAACTAACATCTTTGTGTTTCCTTAATACTAAATTTTCCATGTACTTTGAGATGTGTTCGATGTGGCCTTGTTTTTGTTGTCTCTTCAAGTCACTTGTCTTTATTGGATATAACCATACATGCGTGTGCAGTGATCGTTGATCTCCTTGTGGGCTATATGCTACTAAGTGTGGTGTCACCAGGGTTTTGAATTTTATTGCATGAGGGCATGCCAGTGACGTGTGTACCAACCATAATAAATTGGCACTGGTTGGCACATGTTGGCATGCCCTTGGCACAGGTCAGCACAGTACAGAACAGCACCACTTGCAGCTGAACTTCATGATTTTGATGAAGTGGATAGGATATTTTTTAATACTACTTTTTAGTGATTGGTGTAATTGTTGAATTTTGCATCTTTGAGTTCATTTCAGTTGTTATGCGCTTATGCTTCATATGATAAATTTTAGTTGCTACTTGCTGTTCAGAATGCATGGTTACTATGTAGTTTTTTTTTGTTAAATTGACGTCGATTTGTGAAATTGAGCTTCTGGATCTTTCTGCATAACATATTATCTTTTGTTGTATTTTATTCAATAACCTGTTATGTTCTATGACTTTACAAAGTTTTATTTACAGAAATCATTGCAAGAAGTGCAAGAACAACATCTTAATGTTGGAAATAATATAAATAGTTGTCCTAATGCTGGTGGCGCTCAACATGGAACCAATTCTTGTGTTGATGGAGTTCTTGATCTCGAGCAACTACTGAAACAGAAAACTTTTACGAGGAAAGTATCTGCAATTTGGAACTGTCATTAAACACAGTTTGTTCATATTTTGGTGGAAGTAATTACTTTCAAAGTTCATTCATGTTGTTGCTAGATGCTGTGTGAATTATAAGCAATGATATCTCTCATGATACAACCACCACCATGTATCAATATCACTCTCATTTGACAAATGCATATGTTGTCTTTTCCAGGGATCTATTTAGTGATACAACATTTGTTGTTATCCTAATTTTACATTCACAAGTAATAATCAACCTAATTATCATAACTATTTTCTTCATATTGTATACTCTATGAACTTCTCCTGTCTCTTGTTTTCTCCTGTTATTCTTACAAAAATTAGTCACTAATATGACAGGATTGAGTTTGATCGCATGACTCAATTGTTACGTTCAAGAACTGTAGAGCCAAGTACACCAGAAGTGGCTGTCAATTCTGGGAATAAAGAAATGGCAAATGTTCTATATCAAGCAAATAACAAGCAGCAGTGTGCTATTGAACCAACTCGTATACAACCAGCATCAAGTTATTATAAAAACGATAAGGAAGTTGTTTCAGAACAAGAAAAAAGGGGCATCATTGGGTTAAATGGAAATGATGCAACTCCAGTCAATTTGATTGTAAGATATTTGTTCTTTGCTTCTCTTTCTAGGCACATGTCATAATCAATGCAAAGGATCATTTGAAATGCTGAAGTTGAAGCTTGTTTAGATTATTTCATCTGCTGCTGCAAACAACTTGCACTTTGTTGTGAATTCATGCTGCCTAGGTATTTTGTTTTGAAAATGCCATCCAGTTAAATTGAATCCTTCTGTAGTAGTTACAGATATGATGGACATACGGGAATGCTGCAGAAAATACGGATATGATCAAGAATATCCAGTTGCTCGCTTATTTTGCAGTCTGCTGGACACTTTTTTTTTTGCCATAGTCTTATTTCCTTCTCAATTCTTACTTGCATGATTTGTGATTTTCTTTCTAAAATTTTCAAATTTAAAAGTTTATTGATTCTTCCTAAAGATGTAATTAATTGTGCATGTGCTTTTACTTGTTAACTAGTCTTGTATGGTTCACAACAAGCTTTTCTAGTCCAGTACTGCATTGGAGAACAATGTTAGATTGTTTCATGCTCTATAAATGCAAACCGTAGCTTTAAAAAGGGCTTCTTAACTTTAACTGAACATAAGTCAAAATAAATCATTTGGTAGGTTAATTTTTCCCATTTCAAATTGATATTCAGTTCAAGTGAACCATGTATGAATAACTAATTTTAGCTGTTAATCTGAAGCTGTAGTTATCTTGCATTACAGGTTCCCAAGGAAGAAGCTGCCTTACCAACAGAAATTGCTAAGGCATATATGAGATCAAGGCCTTTTAAAGTATCTCCTGCAAATCTAAGCGGGCAAAATAAATTATTTCGTGAAGATAAAGCTTTGCCAAGTGGTACACCATATGGAAATAAAATTTCTGATCGTCCAATGGCATTGAGATCTGCAGTCTGCATTTCTGGACCTCCTGAAACTAAACCGAACAGCTATATAAGTCCAAAACTAAATGGCAGATCAGCAATTTATAAGATGTCTCGTTCTCCATACTTCAAGCCCCATTTGATGGTAGGCATAGATGCCACTATATTCATATTTCTTATTTGTGTCACTGAGAAATATTGTGTCCCATTTCATAGAATCTTATTTGCTGTTGCTTTAGGGTGACAAGTTGTTGATGGATGGCTATGGTGGCCCCTCTTCATCAAGTCAATCAATGTCCACAAATATTATACATCCTGGTGGCAGACAGGTATCAGTCTTTTGCAGATATTGCTTGCATTTTGATGGCTTGTAGTAGCTAGGAAGGTTTTGGAATGCAGACCTGATGCTAATATATGTGCCCTATCAAATGGGTACATTACAGTAAGTACACCAAAAACAATAATTGGTTGATAGTAGTACTTGGTCAGTTTGCTGTGGTAGTGGTATACCACTATCCAATCGGATTGGTACTTCTTGGCAGTACAATCGGTGTACCATGAAGCTTCAAACATGGGTTTTGGTTTGATTAGTGATTTTTTCACGGTAGAGATCAATAGCAAGATAAATCCATGTCACCATCAGCCCAATAGTTGGTCCTTTACAGCTTGCTATTTGATCTTACAACAACTACACTTTCAAATCCTCTTCTGTAACCAAACAAGAACACTTTACTCTTTTCATTTTGTTGTTTGGGTGAATTACTATTGTATTTTAGGTAAAAAATGTCATGTTATAAAGCAGTAGGTTCTACATGCAGACACTGAATTTTGTTAATATTGTAATGATTAACTGTTACCATTGATATGCTAGCAAATACACCTGGGCCGTGGCTGTCTCCTAGTAATTTTGTGGCCTGACATTCATGTTCATATCTTATATGTCATATAACTACAATTTGTTGGTCGTGTTCAATAAATTAATATAGGTACTTCTTTCTGTATTACCTGGCAGATGCTAAAAAGGAGGAGCTCAGTTTTGGATGATGATATTGGATCCTTTGGTCCAACTCGTAGGACCCGACAAAAGTCTAATTTGATGTCTCCATTGAAAAGCTCATACTCATCAGTGGGACATTTTCTGCCTTCTTCCTCAACTCATGTTGATCGAGGTTCTATAATTCCTAGGCAAAAGCTTTACCACCTGAATGAACAGAAGAACAATCATGCAGAGTCACAAGCTTCAGAAAATGGTGGGATGCCTATTGTTCCTGTTCCACTGCAGTCCAGTGAGATGGCTAGGAAAATATTACAGCAGCTTGATAAACTGGCCCCATCTCCAAAAGAGAAATCATCTAAACTGAAAATTGATACCAATGACTCGCCACATATGTTAACTCAGAACATGCTGGGTGGGCGGGCTCTCAAAAGCATGGAGGAAATTGATACATCTAAATTTTTGAATGTGCAAGTGAATGGCGGTTTGGAAGCTGCCAGTGATTCACACCAAGAAGGATATGCCATCTCTCATAAGAAAGACGAGACTGAAGAAAATGCTTACACAAAGCATGCTGTTAAAGGGGTTCAAGTTATATCTACAGCCTCTATTCTCAAGAAACCTAATTTAGTTGGCACAGAGGCCAAGCCTACTGTGACATCGGCTAATGTTGCTGTTATTCCAGGTGCCGATACTATTTTCACACGAAAGAAACCTTCCTTTCAGATGAGTGCTCCTGAGGTACATAACCATTACTGTATTCTGAATAAATTTCATGTGATTATTTCGGAATGTATTTGGGTAATCCATATCAGAGGATAACAATATGTTTTGTGCCTTATCTCTTTGTGTTTAAGGATCTCGACATGTTGGATGACGACAGTTATAATATAAAGAATTCTTCTAGTCCAACTATTATTGTTGATAATAAATCAGAGTCGATCTCGGAGGTCGAGAGTCTCGAGACTACACATGTTGCAAAAACTAATTTGGAGAAATCTGTAGAATCTTCCTCTATTGGTATGCATGTGTCTACAGCGATATTGGACAGAGATCCCCAGAAGATCAACAATTGTTCAGGTACCGATAAAAGGGATGGATTCCCTTTTCCTGCTGTACCTGCTTCCAATTCTTTCAAATTACCATCAGTTTGTCCTATGTTAGTCACATCGCTTGAGAAATCAGCTACACAGAATGAGGAAGTTTCTGCTTCTACAAGTAAAATTGTCTTGAATACTCGTTCATTTGGATCTCCTTCAACTTATGCTGATTCTAGTGTCTCGAAATTTGCTGTGAGGTTAGTCTTCTTTTTTATCATTCAGAGTTTGTCTTCGAAGTAACGTTCATTTTTCGTTACATCAATATCTGAAAGTTCATATAACACAGCAAGCAAATATTTCCAATGTTAAGCACATTGGGTAATGATCACAACTTTTGAACTCATTGAGTAATGATCATAACTTTTGAACTTGTTTTCTTCCTAAATCCTTTTGGCCACATTTGAAAGCATTGAAGAAACAAGGTTACTAGCCACAAAGCTTTGTTCGATTGGTATGGCAACATAATGCCCTTAAAATAGATAGAGGGTACATGAGACAACTAACCATTTGAAGTCTGGGAATAGGTCATTCTAGCCAGTTGAATTGTTCTCAGTTGAAGGTTTTAGAAGGATTTTACAAGAAAAGGATCAAATTAACCATGATCCTCTTAGTTTCATGGGGAAGATGGAATAAAATGGTCAGTTAAATGGATTTTCTTGGGAAATCATAACAAAATTTGCTTTTACGTAACTGAACAGTGAGGACAGGAATTCTCCATGCTATGTTTCTAGTTTTCAATTATTAGACTATGCTGACCATATCATGCTTATCTGACTTCATAATGATGAAACACTAGCTACTTCTGGAGAAGTATTTTATTGCCTAGATTTATTCTGTATTATTGACATTATCGTATATTGCTCGAAAGGATTCTTTGTTTTGCCTCCTTACATGGTTGAGTTGGTGGTGTTATTACTATTATACTGTTTTAGTGGTCATTCTTGTCTTGAATCTTCTTATATATCTCTGACAAAATTTGTCATCTGCAAGCACTTATTTTATTCATGCCTTTGTTTTTTGTTTGCAAGGAAGAAAAAAGTTACTGTTGTGTTCTTGCTGTACATGATGTTGGCTGAGTATATTCACAGTTATTAATTCCTATTTTTAATTATTGGAAAATTAATAATAGAAAATTATTACAAAACTAAAACATATCTGAGGATGTAGTATTGTTTAACCATGCTATCGATTTCCTTCTACATTTATATTTTTTCTATTTGTAACTATTATGTAGAGTCCGTAGCTTCTAACTCAGACTATATGGTTGGTGTTTAGTAATGCTACCACAACAGATGTATTAGAAGGCTCAAATTCAGGTGAAGTTGGTAAAACCATGAAAGGTGGAGACTCGTTCAATGCATGTGGAAGTGCTGCATCCTCAGGCTTGTCAACTTTAACTAGCTCAGGCATAAACGTTTTTGGAGTTTCAACAACTTCTAAACTAAATGATGAAGCTGCTTCTTTGACCTCAACCACATCCTTGGTTCCTGATGCTTCAGGCATGGCATCGGATTCTTCGTGTCCATCAGGTTTCTCTACCAGCATCAGCACGATGCCTAGTCCTTCAATTGCTGTCTCACATGCTGCACCTGCTTTGTCGACGATCTCCTCATTCCAGTTCAATACTTGTGGTTCTCTTGGTGCTTCTAGTCCAGTTATTTCGTCAACAGAAAAATGTGGGCCAGCCAACTTGATTGAGTCTGATAAGTCGTCCACTTTCAGCATAAGCAGCTCCGCCACTCTGGGTACATCTGCTGCAACATCAGTATCTGTGAGCATGATCAATAGCTCATCTGCTCTGCCCGTATCACCGTTGTTTAGTACAGCCAGTGATTTTTTGGCTGGGTCGACGTCTTCGTCTTTCTCAACTTCATCGTCTGGACTCTTCAGTTTTGGTGCATCATCACAGTCTAGTGGTGCCAACTCATTGATTTTTAGTAACAATCCTCAAAACTTGACAAAATCTGGTGACACAGCTGGATCTACTTTTAGCACTCAGCTAGCAGTGTCTGGAACAGGGATGTCAAATCCGTTGCCAAGCTCATCTGGTACATTTGGTTCATCAACTCCGGTGCCAATATTTGGTTCAAGTGGCACTTTCTCATCAGGTTCTGCAAGCTCATCGTTTGGTTTCTCAACTGCTACCAAACCTCTTTGTTCAAGTTCTAGCTTCTCTTTTTCCTCTGTTACTGGATCATCTTCCAACTCCGGCAGCATTAGTACATTTGTGCCAGCAACAAATTTTGGTTCGAGTTCCAGCTTTCCTTTTTCCGGTGCTACTGTTTCCTCTCTAGGTGCTGGCAACAGCAACTCCCTTGCATCAACTCCACCTTTTGGTTCAAGCAGCTTTTCCTTTTCAACAGGTGGTACTTTGTCGACCAAGTTTGGTGACAACGATTCCTCTGTAGGAGGTACAGGCATTGCCCTGTTCAGTTCCAGTTCCCAATCATCCCAGTCATCAGTGTCTGGCTCCACTTTTGGCTCGACAACTTCTTCCCCAGCTACAGGGTTTCCATTTGCATCAGCTCCTTCAGGAAGTTCACCTTTCACGTTTGGTGCATCAGTGCCAGCATTTTCATTCACTTCAATTGGAAACACAAATTCATCAACTTCTTCTGCACAGCCTGTGTTTGGAGTGCCAAATCAGATAGCTAGTTTGAATTCACCTGGAAATGATCAGATGAATGTTGAGGATAGCATGGCTGATGATCCTGCCCAGTCCTCTATTCCTCCAGCAGCGACATTTGGACAGCCCAATTTACTTGCATCCTCGAACTTCATGTTCGGTGCCCCAGCTACTCCTGGTGGGCTATCAACCTTTCAATTTGGCAGCCAGCAGAATAGTTTCATTCCTCAGAGCCAGTCTCCATTCCAACAGTCTGGAAATGCAGATTTTGCAGGAGGAAGCTTTTCTCTGGGAAGTAGCGGGGGTGAGAAATCTGGTCGAAGAATCGTGAGAGTAAGACGAGATAAGCACAGGAAAAAGTAAGAAGAGCTAAGAAAATGATATAATTAAGATGCATTTGCGGTTCTTGCTTGTTAGATTTTGCTTATTATTTGATAGCAAAGAATTCTTAAGGAAAGAAGTGCTATATGTCTCCATCAAAGTGCATGATCTCTGGAACGTGGGCGAATTGTCCTTGGCATTGAAATTTCAGAACACTTGAGACTTCACCCTTTTCTTTAGCATATTATGGTTTTCCAGCTTTCTTCAGCCTATATTGTTGCAGTTTTGGTTTAGTGGTAGACAGCATGCAGGACTGTTGCACTTTGGACTGTTGTCAAGGATAAGCTTCTGCTGTTGGTATGCTTGTATTAATAATTGTATTGTTGAAGTCCCAACATAATTTTTGATGTAATCTGTATCACATCCTGGCAATTTTGGCTTGTGAGAATTGAAGATTTGTAGTCTTATTTTACATTCTATGATTACTATTGAACGAATGTTATGTTTTTGCCAAAAGATTCACATGGTCTACTGCCTCTGGCATCATCACCCATCAAACACCAACAAAAGCAAATAAAGTTGTATTTTTTTTTCTGCAAGGGCTTGACAAATTAATTCATTTTGAATTTCTAAGTTCAATCTTTATTCTTGTGCATATTCTGTTGAAGGCTTATTTTAAAATTTCACAAACCATAGCTAAGTTGAAGGATATCCTGTTGTGTTCTTATCATCATCGTAGTTGATTTTTTTTGTTTGGATAGATAGCTTTCAGAAAGATCATCATTTTTGGTGCTAATTCATGCATACATGTCTTTTAGTTGTATTTTATGTTTTTTCTTCAAGTCTCATATGTAAAGAATTTTAACTGTATGGTCAATGTCATGTACAGATACAATTCATGCTATGGTTTTACGATTAGGATTCCTGGTATTTTTAATTTGCATTTGGTTATGGTGGATGAGAATATGTGTGTCTTCTACAGTAAAGTATTAGCGTATGGATGGCACAAACTAACTTGGATTGAATCGATTATATGAAGCTAGTCTTGCAAGCCTTAGTGAATGAACCATGACATCTGGATAGTCCTGTACAACCATGAATTTTGTTGGAGACATCCAAGATATGTTAATCAGATGTTAAGTGACAATTGAAACAATGTACTGAGAAGTCAACATTCTGCTTCATGTGGCTTCATTACAGGCACCTGTTTTGGAGATAGAAGTTCAAAATATATTTTGTTGTTCCTCTCTTTTCTGTCTGATTGCCAAATATGACTCATGCTGTTTCGCATGTCGAGATCTATCGACACTTCAATGATCAAGTTTGTCAGATGCTGGATATGTCACAGGTTTAATTATTCCGAGTTTGTGTGAAACTGATTGACATTATAGCTGGTAGTATGTATTTGCGCCTGTAAAAGGCTGAATTTCCTTATTTTTGTAACATATAGCTGAAACTGTGAATCTGAGCATGATCTGTGCAAAGCTTCTTGTTACATGGACCAGAAGACTGATTTCTGTGACTCTAATTGCTCCTGCATCAAGGTACATGAAGTATAGTGAGATGGGAGCATCTTGATCTCTTCCTTGCACAAGGCCTGTGTGATCAATTTCCGGTTGTTGTGGCTAAAATTACTTGAACATCTTGTCATCTTGCCTGCCTGCTGGAGTTGGCTGTTGCAATCATAAGTTGGAAGACCATGTTCAGGTTTGATGGTTCTGATTTTGTGTGATTGGCTATTGAAATTTGGAGGTGGTGGCATTTAATTGACTGTATAATCAAGATTCCAGGTTCTTTTCCATCCAAATTGTAATTGTTTCATTTACCTGAAGGATGAATCTTACGAGACCCTGGTGATATCTGAATCAAGATCTGTGATGCCCTGAGCAATAATTTCCTCTCTCTTAAAGGGATTGTATTGCTAACTATAATTAATACTTGTTCAATGTCATGCTGATGTGATGGAAAAATGTTGTATGGTAGTAAGAAAAGAAGGGTTGTTTCTGCTGATATTGCAAGTAAAGGTGGTTGTTTCTGCCCATGGTGATGCTGGCTGGAAGATGAAGTAATATGAGACAAGATGGTGTGTAGCTTAATACAGAAGCATGAGCTTGAGGGAGATGGAAATCAAGGTTTTATTTGCCTGGCCATTTGTTTTCATGAAGCTTTTAGTCTTTTAGTGCCTCCCATATTGCATGTGACTGGTGAAATCGCTACAAATTGTTGTTTCTTTTGTGTTCTTCATGATCAATTTTCTGGTTGTCGTTCCTGAGGAAGCTCACAGGTTTTTGTTTAGGATGAGGATTTGAATCATCACTCGAGTAAATCATACTAATTACTTGAGTTTTATTATTTTTGTTTTGTTATTATTCATGTGATTCAAGAACACAATATCGACTTTTCTATATCGATTGATGATTGGGGTTTTATATGGTTGATTAATCTCAAGTCAAAAATAAAAATAAATATTTTCTATTTACTAAGACGAAGTATTTAGATTAATCATACGGCGCCTTTAAATTAGGGCTCTTTGGCGGCAGAGATCGGTCTGCCTCCTCCTGTGCTGCTTTACGCGCAGCTTCTCCTCTCGGTTCTGCTCCTTGATGGCTCCACCATTAGAGCCCACGGGAGACGAGCGGCAGCTGCTGCAGGCGGAGGAAGGAGAAGTAGTGGCTGGAGAAGAAGAGAACAAAGACGCGGAGTGGTGCTACCAGTGGCCGGTCTTCAGATTCGACCGAGCCCCGCGCAGGCTCTACCACTTCCGCCAGCAGTTCCGGGCGGGAGAAAGCCCTAGCGGCAACTTCTTGAAAGGGGTGAAGTGGTCGCCCGACGGCTCCTGCTTCCTCACCAGCTCCGACGACGACACCCTCCGCCTTTTTTACTTGTGGGTGCCCTCACACTCTCCTGATCGGGTTCGATTTGTTCGGATTTCCGTCTTGTCATTGTTGCCTTTTTCTTGTTCCCTCTCCGATCAGACCGGAGGATGCGTTCACCGATCGTGCGGAGTGTACTGGTGCTGAGATTGATGGACCGGGTATGGATGCACCCTCAGGACGTGATCGATGAATTTACCTTTGTATTCTTCTCTTGAATTGATGTTGCTTGGTACTTCTTGGAGCAGATTCATACGTTTCTAGTCTCACTGTGGGCGAGGCTGAGACCGTCTATGACTACTGTTGGTTCCCTTACATGTCTGCATCAGGTGTTTGTCTCGCTTACTAGCGGAATATTCAAGTGCAGTTGTTGTTTCTAAAGATTTTTGTGACGTGAAGAGATTCAAGGAGATCATAATTGAAGTTTCATTTGCAGATCCTGCAACCTGTGTATTTGCAAGTACAACACGCGACCATCCGATCCATCTATGGGATGCCAATTCTGGTCAGGTGCTTACCAGCTATGAGGATAGGGATTTGCTCTTCTGATCCATTTATGCAAAAATAACATGTATATTGCTCTACTTTGGTTGTTTTCTGTTGATAATGCCAGCTACGTTGCACCTATAGAGCGTACGATGCCATGGATGAGATAACAGCTGCCCTTTCTGTTTCTTTCAACACATCCGGATCCAAGTATAAAAAACACATCAAGTGCCCTTTTTTCCTTTGTCTATGTGTCACCATGTTATAATCAACTTTAATTCACATTCTGAGATGTTATTTGGTTACCATGCACTGCCAACGTGTTTTTGCCTACATGTTTGGAGAACAATTATATTATATTCATATAAATGGACTAACTTGTTATGCTAATGCTCTCACTTGTCAAGAATTTAGATGATAAAGAATTGCCTTGGAAACTGCAGTTACTCCATCCACATTGTGTAAGATATGTTGCTTTAGGTACACAAGTAGGGATATTTTCATGAACTTAAAAGAGTACTTATGTTAGGGCTACATGACTACCCATTATCATTGTGGACATTCAAAGAAGATACTGGATTAATTGGCTTATCTGATGAAACACTAATATAAGGAAAAGACAGGGTTATTGAAGAATCATGGAAGAATTTATGGAAAGCATGTGGGCCAATCCATTGCGGTGTGAGGAGAGGTAGAGACAAACCCAAAAAAAAACTTTACTACAATCAAGGGAAATTGATTTTACTGCTCTTTGTTTGGATAAGATATTGCCCGAAACTAGCTTAATGCGTGGAAAAGATTGATGTAGCTGACCCAATGGCAAACCAAAAAAATTTCTTCATTAGACGCAATGGAAATAGATTTTATGCTCTTAGTTTGACTAGTAATATTGCTCTAAACTAGCTCAATGGAGGTAAAAGATTGGCATATCTGACCCAAATAATTGGACATTATGGTTTCTTCTTGTAGTTCTTGTTGAACACCCAAGACTAGTTTAAGCTATATACAGTCTTTGTATTGATTTCAAATGCAGCAAACATTGTGGTTGGCTTCACTTGTGCAATTTTTTCAATGATATAAACTTTAAAAAAATTAACTAGAATTATTGGTTTTCATCTCTGAACAGTATGTTAATCATATGATCATGAAGCACTGCAATCTGCATCCTGGTTTTAGTCCATATGAGAATAATTTCATTCACCCTCTGACAGACAGATTTCTTTGTTTTGTAGGCTTTTCGCTGGATATAATAAATTTTTAAGAGTTTTTGATGTACATCGCCCTGGACGTGAGTTCCAGCAGCATTCTCTGCTTAAAGGAAATGATGGTCCTTCAGGTAGTTATTCTTGTATTTTAATGTTTTCTAGATCAGAAGTAGTGTCTTCAGATTGTAGTTTTGGTGGAGATTAGCATGCATACTGTAATCGTTTCAAGTTATCTTGTTTTGCTATATGGTATTATATGCATATATTTATAGACATTCGATACTTGTGTTAACTGGTTAATAATCTTTCTGCATTATACATAAGTTTTTTGGGTCTATTTGTCTTAATTCTCGAGGTGTTAACTTTTTGCCTTGTAAATTTTTCTCAAATTGGCATTGATTAAATTTTTTGTTATTCTAGGTATTGTATCTTCTATAGCCTTTTCTCCTACTCACATTGGGATGGTTGCTATTGGCTCTTATAGCCAGACGACTGCAATTTACTCGGAGGATAATATGGAGCTGTTGTATGTTTTACATGGCCAATTAGGGGGTGTTACACAGGTTAGTGGGACTCTCTCCTTATATTAAACCTTTGTGACAACCGTTAATGGCAGTTTATATTTTCAGGTATTGTTCTCAAAAGATGGAAATTATCTTTATACAGGAGGGCGGAAGGTATGTTGAGGCTGACAATTTCCAGTTACCAACTATTATTGTACTGGTGAAATATGTCCAGCCGCATCCAACTCATTTGTTATAGTTAATAAAAAAGCAGTGATCCTATTTTGATGGATCCTAATCCCATTCGTCAGGTTTTCCCATGTCTATTGGACTAAAGTATGTACTTCAGAGCATCTTAGCTTGTTTATTGGTTCCACTTACACCTATCAATCATCTTTCAATGCTTCTCTATGTACCATGTTTTTACAGTGTTAAGCAATTTACCAGTTCAGTTGATTCTTTACAGAAAGGTTCCAATTTTCTATTGTACTTCATGCGACACATTATTAAAATGGGAAAAGATTGACCAGTCCATTTCATGGATGATGATTGTCTAATAGGATGTGAGATTAATCAAGTGTCACAGATAACCTGAAGCTGCTTGGTCAGTTATTCATGTCTGGGATTCTAGCTTGTACAATGCATGCATACTGAACTTGATTGATTGGCTATTTACTTGAGTGTAGTTACAATTCCTTCTCTTGATAAAACAGTTTTAATCTTTCTTAATGTTTGTATAACATTTTATGGATCTTAGTTGCTATAGGGAACATGTTATGTTGATACTTTTGAAGCAAGCTCTTGCTCCTTTTTTTGTCATAATGTGTAAGCATGTTTTTTGAATGATGACAAGTCCTACTGTAGTGCACAGATAATTTGCATCACAAAACCATTTTTTTTCCTATATAGTTGACAATTTGGTCCCAATTTTTCTTAAGATGTTGTCATCCTTTGGTCACGATGTACAATCTATGAGATGACCACCATGTTGAAACTGAACTATTGGTCATTAGAATCCCCTATATCATCACCATTTAAGCATAACAAATTGGATTCTGACCGAAAAAATGAAAGTTACAAATTATAACTAGAATCTTGGAGCTGTGCATAAGCTAAATTTGGTTCTTCCAAGTGCTACAAAACAATATTTTAGTTCTCTGTAGATCTTTCTCTTTTCTGCCTTCATGACTATCATTTCTATGAATCTTAATATGATACATTGCACCTGTTCACTTGCATGGCATTTGTTGTGGTTTGTGCAATATGTTACCTGAAATGCTAATATTGGATTATTCTTGCTGATAATATGGTCCACATATTTTATTCTGGTAATATTTTGGTGTGAAATGATGTTATTGACATTCCTGTTGCTTTCAGGATCCTTATATATTGTGCTGGGATATACGCAATACCATTGGGATAGTTTACCAGTAAGTTCTTCAATTTTTGTGTTACAATTTCCGTACAAAGAGATTTTACATGTTTGTTGTTAAGATACACTAGGTTCCATGTTTTTCATAAAATTGTGTTAGCTCATTGGATATCAAGAATATGGTAGATGTAGTGGAACCCTAAAACTATCTTCTGGAAATAAATCATTTGAAACATTTCTTTCTTTTGTTCTTTTTGCTCTATTCCTTCCACTCTTCTCATATGAGGAATGCATGCAATTTTCCTTGAATTCAGTGTTATTGTTCTGATATCATAAAGACTATCATGAAGTTCTCACTGGTTCCTCGATCAGACTATACAGATCATCAGAACATACAAACCAGAGAATATCATTTGATATTGAGCCTTGTGGCAGGCACCTTGGTACTGGGGGAGAGGTAGTCTTGCAAGTTTGCTAATAATTTGTTTTATCTCACAAAACCAAATAAACTTAGTTGATTGTACTGTCATGACAGGATGGTCTAGTTCACATTTATGATCTTCAAACTGGGGACTGGGCCGCAAGCTTTCAAGCTGCATCTGGTACACATTTTGTTTATATCTTTTGATTCAGCACTGACTTTTTCTCCATTTGATATCTTGTATATCCTTAACCTTTATTTGTCATTTGATGTTCTTTTCTTTCTAGATACTGTAAATGGTTTCTCATTTCATCCTTCTTTGCCATTGGCTGCATCATCATCTGGGAACCGAAGATTTGATTTGCTAGACAATGTTGAGGAGAAATTAAGCTTGAGTGGTATAAGATATACTGCTTAACTCAGAAGTCTTTCATATTACATATGCAATTACTTGTGTCTCACCATGGTAGTTTGATCTATAATGTTGAATGCCACTGCCCACCTGTACTATTTTTGTTAAAATAAAAGTATATCGAAACAGACATTTTATATGTTTTCAGCTGCTTTCTTTGATAAGATAATTTATATAAGTCTTCGGAGGACCCATTTTAAACTCATCCTTTTGCATGTGTACCCAAAAGCACTTATCTGCCCCTGAAAATGGAAGCTGCATCTGTTCCTAAAAATGTTTGATTTCAGCATTTAAGGCTGCTTTTAGCTTTTCCAATTTGTGCCTTCAAGCTATGCATGGTAGATTTGCTATTTCAGTCTTTTGCAGGGACATATACAAAATTGTTTTAATGGTAGCTTTGTCCATGTATTTATGCTAGGATGGAGGGCAAAGGTCATATAGTTTATTCTTCTTTCCAACATCATTTTTTACCTCCTTTTGTCATCTTGATGCTTATTAATCTAATGGATCGGAGATGTACTATGTGAACAGAAACATAAACCTGATTTGTCTGTTGATGATTAGTAGAAGACCATTATTAATTAAGATATATATTTTTTATACAGCTTTATTTCAATGCAGACGAGTTTTATGAAATATATAATATAATCTTCCAAACTTGTGATTTCACTTATAAAATAACTGTTATGTCAATTTATTACTTAAAAATAACATTAAGTTCAGTCAATATCATCTTACCCAATTTGAGCCAGTAACTAGCATAGCATGATTTCCATCATGAATATACATTTTTAAATACACGAGATGAAACATATGGGTCCATTAGTTGATGAAGATTCACTGATCTAGCTAGACTGTAAGAACTTGTAAAACATATCAAAAGCTAATTACTATGCCTTGAACTTTTAACCAAAAAACTTGACATTCAGATACAACTGTTTCTGAAACTAAAAATACTAGAGAAATATTATTGGTGCTCCTCTGGTAAATCTGATAGAGCATAACAATATGCACATTTCTTGTGCACCAAACTAATGATAGTTTCCTTTCTTTTGGTAAGAATTTAGTATGCTTTTGCCTGCCAACTTTGTCAGTTGATCAACTTAAACCCCATTTGTTGTCTATGTAGGTGACCAGAACTGTGCCTCAGTGTGGTCCTTCTCTGGTTCCCTGGAGTTGGGGCATGATGCAGCTATCACAGATGAAGCATTGGATTCTGGAGATGTATCCCAAGGTCTGGGACTAGTTTAAGAAGAAAACTTGAGCTGCTCCGGTTGAATTGCTATTGTTTGTGCAGATTACACATGAACCTGCTGAAAGACTCTTGCATTCCCATGTTTCCTGTTTGTTGCCCTTGTTCAACAGCATTAGTGTCTTCATCAACTCTTGGCTGACCATTTTTGTTGCTTGTGCCAGAGAATGGAAGGGGAAAACATCCAGTTGGTAGCTTGGATTGAGCCACTGGTTGTTCCATGGTAATGTTACCTTTTTCTGTCTTTGGGATGCCAAGTATCAATTGTCTAAACATGAAATCCTTACTTCTACGTAATGGAGGTCTGAAAAAGAAGTGGTCAATCTGTGTCTTTTGATGTCCATTTAGTTGATCTTGTAAATGCTCTATTAGATTAAAAACATGTTGGTCTAAAGAGATTGCAAAAAATTAGGAGTTGGTTGTGTTGATGTCTTCCTCCTTCCATCGAAATTTGGGGTTAACCTGTGATATGAACAAAAGCTCAAACGTTTTCAATTGTAGTGTGTTATTTCAATGATATGGAAAGTGATGTCTTTGATGGTATAACACCCCTCTTTCCCAAGTCCGTGGGGGGGAATGGTTCCATGTGCTAAATTACAACTCTTATCATTATGATGGATAATTGGCAATATGTGGGTTTTATAGATTTTCAACCGAGATTTTCGATCTTTTTGGATAGTCGGATGGTTGGATTTCTTTTATGTGAGTTGCATGATTTTGTGTTACAATATGGACGACTATTTGTGTTGTTCCTCTTGAGATTAATGCATTGATGATAGGTGCCTTACCGCGTTGGGTTGACTTTTACCTTTTCTACTTAGACCTTCAAGAAATTATTTACGATTTTAAATTAAGCAATGTTTATCTTCTGGAATGAACAGATTACGTTGGAGTTCTGCTGTGTAAGCTTCCAGTTTTCACAATCTGAGGTATAACAAAATTCCTGGGTAGACTGGTTTTGTGAAAAAATTTTTCCCCTTGTTTTCTCTGTATTTTAACCCTCAATATTGCTCCATGTCTTCTCAGATATGATCAGATTATTGTTGAGGAAGACTTTGGTCACATGAAGCTTGCTTCACATTGATAGACTTTTGAGGTTCAGAAAGTTCCCAAGTCCATTTGAAGGCTTCTTCACGATGATGAACAATTAAGTTTGCATTACTGTGAATCATTACCGATAACAAATTGATTTAGAAACAGATCAGTTACAGCTACAGGGCATTGCAAGAGTCAATGCCGAGGATGTCTCAGGTATGTGAGTGCTTCAACCGACGATAGTCAGGTGATGTGTACATTATTATGATTCCAGAAACCCCGGCCGGGCATGACTACATTAAATTGGAACAAAAGAGTTAAAAAGACCAAGTTGACATACCTACAGGCTCGAGGAAGAAGATGATGCTTTGCAGCTTTGATAGAAGAGATATTTATGACTGCTTCCAGTGCCACATTACAGAGGAGAAAAGGACGCTTGCGGTGGCTGTCACTGGTCTTATCCAAAGTCGTGTTCTGTTCCACAGAAACGATCATTTGTTCTCATCACACATGTCAGTATCTGCATCACTGTCTGTCTCGGTCCTTCGTGGGTCCCTTCATGATTGAAGAGAACTCATGTTATTACTAGAGTCAACCCCCATCCATCAACTGCATCGAGCAGTCCCTGAGCCACATTTCCTCGTCTTCATGGATGTGTTACTGGATCCAGATTACCTCAGATTCATATAGCATTTTGTCCGCCAAGCCACTCGTAGTCGGAGAGCATGAGGCAGTGGGGAATGTCCCCATCATGGCAATTTCGGCTTTGTAATTAATTACATGACAACAATTACTTCAAGATGGAAGTCCATATCCAGCAGTCAATTCTTTCACACGGTGGTAGAAATCCAGAGGAAGGTATTATGAGGAGGCGCCAAAACTGTGCTCTTCGCCATTGATGAATCGTGGAATTAAAGGTGTCCGAGTCAACTGTTCGTTTCTTCTACGTCAGAGGTGGCATTGAGAGCCTGGAGAAAACAAGCAAGTGGTTAGAGAATGGAAAGCAGAGGTTCCCATCACGTCCCCCACGCGCACACGCAAAGAGAAAATGCCAATTCCAGACATCACCATACTCGCCAGGCCGCAGTGACCGAGGCCCTCGAAGACTAAAGACCAATTCGTAGATCCCATTACGAGTCTGTCCCTGGAAACTCTGCAAAGCTTACTGATCATTTGATGCAGAGTCTTCCCTTCTCCTGCGGCGAAGACCTCGCAATTGCCATGACCAGGAGCTTTTGCTGGCTCGATAAAGATCGAGAGAGTTTGGTACCGAGCATGCGGTGTATGAGGATCGGAGCGTAGCTGAAACGAGGAGGAGAAAGAGATGATGGTACGACTCCTCCGCTTCTTCTTCTTCTTCTTTTTCTTCTTTCTCGCGGATATCGTGGTTGTCGTCCTCCCGGCGGTCTCCGCACCAGCCACCTCGCACTGTGAGGGCACCTGCGGCTCCCACACGGTCCCGTACCCCTTCGGCTTCTCTCGTGGATGCCAGATCCCTCTCAATTGTTCCAGTGCTCTGAATTCCTCGATCCAAATTGGAGAATTCACGGTGCGGAACATCACAAGCGACAGCCTCTTGATCGACGTGCCCCCGGTGTGCGAACGCTCCATCTACTCCGCGAGGAGCTTGTCCGGTCTCAACTACGCTTTGACCAGTAGGAACCGCCTGTTCCTCGGCAACTGCACGGCCAACAAGAGCAAGAGCGTCTCAGGCGGCTGCACCATCAACGCCACCCTGTTCGGCGGGAGATGTGGCCCGGGATTCGACAACGCCACCCGCTTCTACAATCAGACCAAGGAATACTGTTTCGGCCTCTCCAGTATCGTCGACTCCGGCTGCAGTTTCCTTGTCACGTCCGTCGGCTATGTCAGTGGCGCGTCGGTGCAGTTGCTGGAGCTCTGGACGGCGGAGCTGGCATGGTGGCTGGAAGGACAGTGCCAGTGCTCGGCTAACGCGAATTGCACGAGAATTACATCTCCGATGACCGATCGGCCCGGCTTCCGGTGCAGCTGCCATGAGGGATTCCAAGGGGACGGTTTCGCCCACGGCTCCGGTTGTCGCAAAGGTTAGTCCTTGTTCTTCACAGCGTGCTCAGTTGACCTCTCCGGCATGGTTTTCCCTCTGCTCTACAAATTATAAACTTACATGAAAATTTTCAATGAACATATTAAAGATTGAGATAATCTTTAATCTAGAATTAAGTGCTGCAAGAATTAACTTGGGAGTCAGACCATAAATCTGTTGCTTGGGTTACAACCAGTGCTACTGACAATAGTGCTTGTTCAGATAAATCCCTCATTAGAAATCAGGAAACAAGATAGCATATCTCAGCTTGTTGATTGATGAAGACACGTTAGCTTTCATTGATGGAGGTGAAGAGCTATAGAATTTAGATATGTTTTCTCTTTGACATCTATATGTTGACATAAAAACCATGGTTAGAGCTTTTCAAGCTTGATGATAAATCTTCCATTACTTCTCACTGACTCTTCCACATTGACTTTGACATCAACCATTATCTTTATGACATCCAACTGGAATGCTCTGCTCTGCTCTGCTCTTACCTACTAGACCTGCCTTGCAATTACCTGCCCCGTGAGGTTTGGTTAGACTTCTCCCTCTTCTCTCTCATCGTCTTCTGTCAGCTCAACGACTACTGCCCAACTGCGTCATTATTATTATATGCATACTTAATCCTGATTCGCAGTTCGGCCCGAGAACTGTTTGCTTAAAAGGAAATGTCTCTGTATATGGTTGAAGGAGGTGTGGTCAACTCCCTCAAGAAAAGGGATGGTTAGTGCATGCATTGATTTCGCATTTGATAGGTTTGGTACTTGTTCTTTTCACCAGTGGTTTCAAGCCTACGTTTTTACTTGGTTGGATTGCATGTGAGAGAACATTAGAAAGTTACTGAACATTATAGTGCAGAAAGAAGGATGAACAAGAGTTTGTTTTCTTTGAACTGATACTATGGTTCTTTTTCCAGTTTCGGCTTCCAAATGCAATCCTACAAGGTACATGTCTGGAGCATGTGGTGGATCTAGAAGCAAACTTGCTTTTCTTGTTGGAGGTATTTCTTCTTTACCTCACAATCTGTTCAGTGTTTCTGTTCTTCTCTGCATCAAAAAGAGTTAGTGATGCCAATTGTTGTAGTAGAAGTTGCATCTGTTTTGAGTTTGGTTTCTTTTGCCAATTATCTTATTTGGTGAATCCTTTGAAATCACATGGAAGCAGGAAGGAAAACTCCATGAAACCTAAATATTCCGAAAGAAAGACAATGAGACTAGTCAGGAATAGCATGCCATTCTTTTACTTCTTTCCATATTTTATACACACTTGTCAATGCAGTCACATCTAACTCATGCGTTGTAATTGCGATAACCAGATGCTAGTCAAAGGATCAAATTAGAAGAAAGGATGTCATTATCATAAGCTCCTTGGTCTAGGTATCAATGTGGATGCATTAAAATTCTTGTGACCTTCCCCCAAGGACAATAACTATTGGAGTCAGACTACCAAAAGCTTTTCGGTCGGTGGATAGTAAATGAGAGAAATATAGGAAATGTCAAACCAGGTTTTAATTTATTGATCCATGAAAGTTGTTGAATCATTTATTATTATGACCAGCTGTGATTGTTGCAATCCACCTGCATACTGATCAGAGCTTTTAAGGTTGCTGCACAGCATACATTTAATTTAAGGGGGGGTGATGTTTTGTTTTCATGACTCTGCTGCTTCTGATACTAATAGATTGTCTCCTTGTGAGAAAGAACTGAGCAGTCTCAACTGTTAGATTGATCTTTGGAGTGTTGATAACCGTTCTTGACAACCATGACTGCACAGCGTAGTTGCAGATGGGTCGCTGAGAAACCCTCTCTCTTTTGCAGGCATCATCGCTGGTGCTTCTACGATGGCTGCGTTGGCTTTCGTTTGCTGCTTCATCAAACGCTATTCCTCGCGGATGAGGAAACGGAGCAGCATGAGACGCCTGCTGTCCGAAGCCTCGTGCACGGTTCCCCTCTACTCGTACAAAGACATCGAGAAGGCCACCGATGGGTTCTCGGAGAACCACATACTCGGCACGGGCTCTTACGGCACCGTTTACGCCGGCAAGTTCAGCAACGACAAGCAAGTAGCCGTGAAGAAGATCAAGAACCGAGACGACGACAGCATCGACCAGGTGATGAACGAGATCAGGCTCGTCTCCTCCGTGAGCCACCCCAACCTTGTCCGTCTCCTGGGGTGCTGCGTGGAGCGGGGAGAGCAAATCCTGGTTTACGAGTACATGCCCCACGGCACGTTGGCTCAGCACCTGCAAGGGGAACGGGGGCCGGCGCTGCCTTGGACCGTTCGCCTCACCATCGCCACCGAGACCGCCAAGGCCATCGCCTACCTCCACTCGGCCGTTCATCCCCCCATCTACCACCGCGATATCAAGTCCAGCAACATCCTTCTCGACGACAACTACAACTCCAAGGTCGCAGACTTCGGTCTCTCCCGGATGGGCATGACCGAGACGTCGCACATATCGACGGCGCCGCAGGGGACTCCGGGTTACCTGGACCCTCAGTACCACCAGAACTTCCACCTCTCCGACAAGAGCGACGTGTATAGCTTCGGCGTGGTGCTATTGGAGATCATCACGGCACTCAAGGTCGTGGACTTCAGCCGGGTGCAGAGCGAGGTGAACTTGGCGGTGCTGGCGATCGACAAGATCGGCAGAGGGTGCATCGATGAGATAATAGACCCGTACCTGGAGGCAAACAGAGATGCCTGGACACTGGCTTCCATTCACAGGGTGGCCGAACTGGCCTTCCGGTGCCTCGCCTTTCACAGGGACATGAGGCCCTCCATGACGGAAGTGGCAGACGAGCTGGAACAGATCAAGTTTACCGGGTGGGCGCCGGCGGACGACGGTACCTTCTTGTCGACGGCGTCATCATTCTGCTCGTCCACTTCGAGCTGTGCGGGGAAGTTCCGCACGGCATCGAAGAGTAGGAGGTTGGCCTTGGTTAGCAGCATGATACAGGAAGTGAATGCAGAATCTCCCGTTTCTGTGCAGGATCCATGGCTCAGTGAGCAGAGCTCTCCCTCCGCGAACAGCTTGTTGGGCAACGTAATCCATTGATCTGATCTCCTGTTCTTTCTTCCTGTATTTGCTTTCAGGCTGACTATAATAGAATCATATACAAAGAGTTCTGCAGACAATTTCTGCCCCTCGAGTCCGTTTCTCTCTTGGACTAATCACAAATTTGTTCTTAGGATTGAACTGATCGAAATGGCAAATGCTTCGACCCCACTGGGCCAATCCATCACATGCATCTCACCTTCCATATATGACTTCATAGCTCGGTTCCTTCTCTGGACTACTCACCTGCTTTATCGTCCCCACTTTCATGTGATCTGGATGGCGTTACTTCTCCTAACACAGTCCACAATAATTAAGCACGAAAACATGCAGTCCTTCCTCAGAGTGGTGCGTAGGTGGATGTCGGTTTACAGGAAAATCTACTTCTCATGCAGCACAGCTAGCAGTGGATATGATAATGAATGAGTAGCTGCTCCGAGTAATGTGGTCTTGCCCGGCACACGACTCTCAAGTAATTAATGAGTCGATTACTTGAGAATAAGCATGAATTTACTGCGTCTTCTATATGAGATTAAGGGATAACATTAAGTCTCGTCTTCATTTACAACTCATGGAGTGGTGGCAACTAGTAAATGATCTCGTTTTGAGACCATTTTGAACGCCGAACTGTGCTTGGTGGAGCACAGCATAAAAACAAGAAGCCTAGTTCGTGAAACACCTACGCCTTCCCTCTAGCCAACCTTTGATACAGCGACTTCTCTCGCTGTGTTGAAGTCATTCCTGCCCATTCTATTCTTAGATCCCTCTCCCTTTCTCATACAACCTGTCTTCCACACCGTCCTCGTTGTCATCTCTCATGATGAACAGTGAAATCTATGGCCGACGCATCTCTCTCCTCCTTTCCCTTTGAATCCGACAGACAATGTGTGTTCTTTCTCTCTCTTTCTCTCTCACTATATATACAATCAATTAGTTCACTGAGATTGGTATAATCCTCTCGACTGTCATGGGGATCTGCAAGTCGTGCGATGCCACGGGAGTGGCGGAGCCGGCGACGGCAAAGCTGGTGCTACAGGACGGGAAGCTACAGGAGTTCGAAAGGCCGGTGAAGGTGTCCCACCTGCTACAGAAGGACCCGACGTGCTTCGTGTGTGACTCCGACGGCATGGTGTTCGACGGGTTAGTGATGGCCGTGGATGCCGACGACGAGCTGCAGCCCGGGCAGCTCTACTTCCTCCTCCCTGTCTCCATGCTCCGGCGACCTCTCCACGCGGAAGAGATGGCGGCGCTCGCAGTGAAGGCTAGCGCCGCCCTCGGGGCCGCTCGTGGTGCCTGCAGCCGCCACAGTAGATCTGTGGCTCCTCTAACCTTCCACCCGGCAATGCCCGCGGCTGCTGGCGGCGGTGCAAGTGGGATGATGGGAGGAGGGAAGAGTAGAGTAAATTGTAAGAGGAGAGGTGGCAAGGGACGGGATTTTGCGTCC
The DNA here is from genome assembly GCF_036884655.1 of Musa acuminata AAA Group. NCBI lineage: Eukaryota > Viridiplantae > Streptophyta > Magnoliopsida > Zingiberales > Musaceae > Musa > Musa acuminata. The sequence continues at coordinate 25,665,852 of NC_088339.1, read as the reverse complement.
AAGTTGAGTGCGATCTCAGAGTAGAAGACATGTACCGCAGCGAAAGAGATTGAACATGAACATGAGACTACACAAACAGAGCATGCACGAGTGTTAGCAGTCATATAACACTCGATTACAGAGTATCCGAACCTGATTCATGGGAATGGGATTCGATTAATATATATATCTAATCATGAGAATATTTCCGATAGACTTTCAGTATTCAACATGAAACATAAATCTGAATTCCCAAAAACAGTAGATCTGTTGTCATATCTAATGCTATATTGAGCTTTCTATAGGCCTATAATCAATCGGGCCCGACGCAAAGCCCGTACGGCGGAACGAGGTGGGGATGAGCTACCTCGGGTAAGCCCGGGCGGCGACGCCTTGTAAGTCCCTCGTGACACACAGCGGCTCCGACATTTCCAATCAGACTCAGCCAATTAGAACTTCTGACTCACAAGTCTCCTCGGCTCATCTAATTCCTTAGTATTATCTTTGTTTGTAGTTGAGAAAGAGAGAGAGAGAGAGAGAGAGAGAGAGAGAGAGAGAGGCATAGGACTTAGCAGCATTATAAAAACCAAAAAAATCTAAAATGAAACATTTACCTCTTATTTTCCTTTCCTTCTCTTCTCCTCCTTTCATTCTTCTTCCTCTCTTTGTTTTTCCTCTTCTCTATTTCTTCTTCTTCCTTTTTTTTTTTTTTTTCTTTCTCTCCTATTCCTTCCCTTCGATTCTTCTTCTTCTTCCTCCCTCTCTCTTTTCCTTCTGCTTCTTTTCTTCTCCGCCTCTTCTACCCTTATTTTTCCCCCTCGATTCTTCTTCTTCTTCTTCTTGTCTTCTTTACTGCTTCTATCTTCCTCCCCCTTTCTCCTTTCTCCCTTCTCTTCAACCCGAAGCCCTCTCGAGAGAGAGAGAGGCGGAAGAAAATTTTCTTTTTTATCTTTTTTTTTTACTTTTTACATTTTAATTCGTATAATATCTATATATACAATTAGGTCCTCAAATTAAATATGAGATGTTGCAGAAGGTCATTATCATATATATACGGAGAGGTTTTTTAAATCTTTGTTATCGTTAAGGCCTTGTTTCCTATAATTGATAAATAATTGTGTTCCAAATTGCACCTTCAATCACTATGAGACTTTATTTCAATTGATGTTGTTACCATTCCTTCCCCATATAATTTAATTCTGTCTTCCTATTATGTGGTTAACCGGAAACAAGAGTTATAAAAATAAAATATTTAATCATATTTATTTAATCATTGTCGATTTTATTGATGAAGGATATAACACTTACACGAAATTAGGCATATTTAGCATCATAATATTTAAATTTAAAAAAATTATATTAAAATCCTTATAGTTATAAAGGTGAAACATTTAACTCCATCTATACTTACATAAAACGATGAGCAAAAAGATAATTTCAATGATAGTGACGAATGATAGCGTCATGAGTGATTGTTGTGGTGATAGTTAATGATAATAATGTGGTGGTTGACCTTCGATGTCGATTCGAACATCGATGATAAGGAAGAAAAAAGAGATAAAACAATAAGATATTTATGTTGGTTTCAGAGAAAGAAGATGAGAGAGGTGAGACATTTGTGTTGACGTCACATCACTTTGTCTCCTCTTCCTCCTCCAATGTGAGACATCTGCATCGCCAACGATGAGAAGGGAGGAGACAGGTGAGGTAGACTGGTGCAACGCCATTCATGCACATGTTGTATCTTTCGTATGTAAAATCGATGGTATTAAGGTAAATTGAGTTAAATATTTCACTTTTATAGCTATATAGATTTCAATATAAATTATTTAAATCTATGGATCAAGATGCTAAAGAGGTCTAATTATATGAGGTAATTTATAATTAGTCTACCACCGAAAATTATCCCTTTACATATTATTTTCGTATTATTTATGCACATGTTATATATTTGGTAAAACCAATTGTGTTATGATAAATAAGATTATATTTTTTATTTTTATAATTAAAAAGATCTTAATATATATTTTTTTTAAATATAGAGTCTGAGATAATAAAGAGATCTAACTGGATAAATAATGAATAATATATAATTAGTCCATATTATCTTTTTATCTATTATTTTTGTGTCACTCGTTAGTAAAACTAATGAAATCGAGATAAATAAGATTAAATAATTTAGTTTTATAATAATATTTTAAATTTATGAATAAGAATATTAAAAAGATTTAATTAATATATAATTAGCCCTTTAATTATGATTCGAAATGAGATGTATAGTATAAAATTATTACGTGGGATTACTGACGCAATCCGAGGATTGGTAGGAAATGTTGCGTACCGAACATAATGTAAGGTAAACTACACATACGAGCACACATGACACCCTCTTGTTTCCGGTTAACCACAGAATAAGAAGAGAGAATTAAATTCTATGGGGAAGGGAAGGAATGGGCTTCATTTCTTTCTTGATAGCTGGTCATAAGCCTCTCCCCATGCCGCCGCCTTCACCACATGTTCGGCTCATCTAATTCCTTAGTATTGTCTTCGTTTATAATAGAGAGAAAGAGAGAGAGAGAGAGAGAGAGAGAGAGAGAGAGAGAGAGAAGGAATTTTGATAGAAGATAATGATACAAACATATACGAAAATTTAATATTTAAAAATTAATCATAAATTTAATTAATTAATTTAATTACGTGATTTGAATACATAAAATAAATAAATAAAATCAAATACTCGTCTCCTCGACATATTTCCCAATTCAACAGAGTATCCACCGCAATCCGCGGCGCCATCATCCTGGCCAAGCTATCGGTTATCTCCTCCTCTTCCCTTCCTCGCCTCTCCTCGTGGCCACCGGCGGACTTCAAACGAGCCGAGCGTCCGCCTCTTCTCCCCTGATCTGTCTTGTCGCAGCCGACAGCCTCCTCCTCCTCCCTACTACGTCGGCGTCTTCTCCGACGCTGCAACTCCATCGAATACTGCTCTCTGCCCCAGGCGCTCATCTCTGCACCGAGCGCCGCGTTGGCCGCCTCGCCCTCGGCGCCTACCGCACCTCCTCCTCCCATTTTTTCGCTTTAGGCCTTGGCACCTCTGCCTCGTCGACCGCCGCTCCCTCCTGCAGCCATCAACACAGCGTTCCCCTTCTTCTCACATAGTGCTCTCAGAACCGCTTCCCTTCGTCGCCGTCCGACGAAGGCAGTCCCTCATCTCTGCTAATCTGCCGTTGTCGGTTTTCTCCGAGCAACCTCGTCTCGGCGAAGTGCCCGCCCGTTCTTCCTCACTGGCGAAGGTGCTGTATGTCGGCGAAGCAGTTCCTCTTCACCGGCAAAGTCCCCCCTTCCCTGTTGGCCGGCGATCCGGGACCTAGATCTGCCGCTGCGAGATCCTCTTCGGCGAGCGGTGTTGACCTCGGTTGTTTAGCATTAAGGCGCAGCATCCGTGGAACTCCGGCGAGGCTCTCCCTCTTCTTCCTCACCAACCGCCGCACCTTGCCGATCACTGCTCCGAGCGCATTCTGCTCCGAGCGGAATAAAATCATCTCTCACTGCCGTTCGCGGCAACAACAGCGTCCTCTCCGAACTGCTACGCTGCCCTCAGCGTCCCTTCCTCCGCTTCCTCCAGCGGAGCTCCGGCGGAGTTCCTGCCCTCCAGCTTTCAGACAGCCGGAGGCCCGCCGCCTCTTCTCGGTTGTTGCACAGAAGCAGGCCGAGCACCCGCCACCTCCTCTCAGCCTCCTCGTCCTCGGGGGTCGCCAACTGTGGTCGCCCCTCCATCTGCCATCTGCCTTTCAACTTCCTCGCAAGCCAGCGGCCCATCGCCATTGCTATTTTGCCGGCGGACCCTCGCCGCTGCTACTCGGCCGGCGGACCCACTGTGGTCGCCTCTCTACCGGCTGATCTATTATCCAATTCTCGACAGTGCGATCTTCCTCGGCCGAAGTTGAAGTAATTGAGATTGATATAGGCAGCCGTCTCCTCTGCCTCCTTTAGATCGGTGCAAATTCTGATCAGTTTCTCACGTACAATTAAAATATTTTAATTATATTTAATTTTACGATATATGATAAACAAATCATGATGAAAACATTCCTGAAAATCTAATATTTGAGAATCTCTCTCCCTCATCGTAAGGTATTCCTCAATTAACTTAGCGGCATCCTGAGAATAAAAAGAACCGTCCTATAATTTATGATTCGAAATGAGATGTATACTATAAAAGTACGTTGGATTACAGACGCAATCCGAGGACTGGGAGAAAGATTGGGTACAGAACATACTGTAAGGTAAACTAAACTACACATACGAGCACACACGACGCCCTCTTATTTCCGGTTTGCCCACAGAACAAGGAGAGAGAATTAAATTCTATGGGGAAGGAATGGGCTTCATTTCTTCCTTGATAGCTGCAACAAGCTTGTTATAAGCCTCTCCCCATGCCGCCTTCATCTCAGGGCACCACATGTCCGGCACCGCCTCCTTTATCGTGTCCAACAAAGCAAACCTCGTAACCTGCACCATGCATTAAACAAAAGTTGCAATCATCGGTTTGCACTGAACCTTGTTTGACTTGTTGTTTGCTGAACCTCCAAGGTGTCAACCTTGTCATCGGTGATTTGGTACAGTGCACTTTAATGTATGTCATTGAATTTATGAGCAAATGATCTGAGATCACAAAAACTGCTATCAGAATCTATTACCTCAAAGTGTTCATTTACTACACCGTATTTGAAATGGCTTGCACCGAGCCTCTTAAGAGTCGTCTCCCTCACCGTGACCTTCCCAGCTTTCCGCAGTTGTACCGCGGATTCGCATGTCTGAGGAGAATACGAAAGTTTGAGCAACGGATTTCTGCAGATGCATGACAATGTATGTGTACATAAAGGAAGAAAGACGAGAGGTACCATGACGAAGACGGACATGGCGTGGCGCTTGAGCTTTGGGTTCTTGTCCAATGGCACATCGGAGTCACGTAGGAAGGAGAAGAGTCGAGTTGCTGACGGGGCAATCTCGAAGATCCTGAGAAGAAGACATGCTCAATGACCAGCAACACGGTTGGGGTCCATTGGCCACAGAGCGAGGAATAGTCGTAGTACCTCAAGAACAACTTTAGCCCCAAGTTGGCTGCGTCCTTCTTCATCGCGTTCCATGATTTCAGCACAAGCGCCTCCTGCTCTTCCGTGAAGACTTCGGCAGCACCGGAATGAGCCATCTCTTCTATTCTGGATCGCTTTCCTCGATTAGCTTCGGTCGTTGGAGAACCGCAAGTCGCTGACGTTGTTGGTGGTCGATGGTACAGGGACCAAGAGAGGGCTTGTTATATATAGCATGACGCTGAGGCACCGTTGACGACCTTCGAGGCACGCGAAGAGGCAATCCTCCCAATTCAATTCACTCACGCTGGGGAAACAGCAGGTTCAAATACCGTGTGCGGCCACCAGGAGGTTTGGGCTCGTCTGTGGGCGCGAGGAACTCTGAGAAGCTGCTTCATGCTCTCACCGGATGTACATCGACGGGTTGGAAAGATTGACTCGACACTCGTGTCTTTATCTACTGAGAAAAGACACAACGGAGATGAGAGCGTAGTAGGTGTTCCAAAAGGATATTATAAATACAGTTCATCTGTACATATCTCCACTGAAAAGAAATGCTACTTTTTTTTTCTTAGATTAATACCCATATTTTATTAATCATACAACACACGCATTAATATCATTGAAGACAGATTAGAGAGTTTGATCGCATATCTTCCATAACTTATATTCTGATTTTTTTTCTTTCTAAAATTATTATTTTTTTATCTTTTATGCTCTTCGATGTATAAATGTCCAATTAACAAAATTTCTCAATTTATAATCTAAAATATAAATCTAATTAATAAGAATTAAAGAGAATTCAAAACCATACCTCATATAATTTTTAGATTCATCTGATCTCAAATCCAATCCACCATTTTTTTTTTTTTTTGCTTTCCTCTGGTCCATGTCACTTGCACCAACCCTTTTTTTTACTCTTCTTTCCCTTCTCCTCCTTTCCTTCTTTTCCTCTCCTTCTTCCATTCTTTTTGTTCTCTTTGTTTTTTCTCCTCTCTGGTCTCACGACCGATCCTCTACTTCTTCTTCTTCTTCTTCCCTTTCTCTTTTCCTTCTTCTTCTCTTCTCCGCCTCTTCTCCCTTTCTTTTTTACCCTCTATTCATCTTCTTCTCTTCTTTATTGTTTCTATCTTCATTCTGCTCCTTTCTCACCCGAAGCCCCTCTCGAGAGAAGGGAGAGGCGGTGCGGAAGAAAATTTTCTTTTTTCCTTTTTTCTTTTTGACTTTGTTACATTTTAATTCCTGTAATATTTATATTTACAATTAGATTCTCAAATTAAATATTAAACATGAGATGTTGCATAAGGTCATTATTATATATATACATACTGGCGAGATTTTTGAAATCTTTCTTTATCATGACGGCCTTCTTTCCTATAATTAATAAATACTTTTGTTCCAAATTGCACCTTCAATGCCTAAAAGACTTATTTTTAATTGACGTTATGCATCTTTTTCTTGTGATATCCGCCGCAGACCACCTTTTGCTGAAACCAAGTTTGACTTTTGTTCTCAACATGCATTTGGCCGCTTGACTTGTTAATTGGCCTTCTATGCCCTTCGCACTCGATTTTCTCAACGACCACAGTCTCTCTCTCTCTCTCTCTCTCTCTCTCCCAGAAGACATGACTTGGCTGAGCTACGAACTATTTGGTGTCTGTCCATTAGGTGGCGGCGAAAACCAAGCCGCAGACAGATCCAAATGCATGGAATAGGTCAACGTACTAATTTGCTAAGTAAAAATTTGATTGTACATGTTGAATAGTAAGTTGAAGTCAATCTGAGGTCGACGTATTGTGCTCGTCCAAAACACCTGAATTTGGTAATTCTAAAAGATATAATTTGTTTTGATATATATATATATTTTTTTATAACACTAGTTTTCTCGAAGATTATACCTCAAGAGCTCGTCAAGCATTATACCCCCCCCCCCCCCCCCCCCCCCTAAGGTGACTTTTCAACCAAACGTACGAGTCCGATGAGAAAGAGGAGTAAAAAATAGTTGAGCAGTCACCAAATTCTGCTCCAATATTAGGTGGAGAGTTGGTGGTGAAATGCATCACCATGCTTTGGCAAAGGCAGCTTAGCAGAAGACAAAGCAAAGATCGATCAGCATCCCTTTTGAAATATTCTTTGGTTGCCTTCTTCTCATGTTCTTAAAGTGATGGCATTACGTGCGGCAAACATATGACCAACGGCTCCTTTTGGGAGAGACAACCCCGACGCATATTTTACCTGACAGAGGAGACCAGCTGGCCGTCCGATCCGACGGATGACACGAAGATTCATGAAACGGACGGTGCAGGATTCATGACGGTGAGCACACGTTCATTGTGGTGCTCGTGCATGGAGCTCAACCGTCCCCGCCGTGGACGGCAGAATTCACGCAGGTCGCGCTGCAGGGAGAGGTGTCGCCAAAAGGAGAAAGCCATTACCACAGCCATGCACCTCAACGTACAGCCTATCTCCCCACGTCAGGCTCATCCGTTCTTAGTATGCGAACGCCCCTCCGAAGGATGCATCTCTGTGAACCTCCATTCTCGAGAGATGCTTGAGACACAGCTCAAGTATCCAGGAAGGAAGACATTAGGTGACCAGAAAGGAGAACTATCCCAATGCATACAAGAAGGGCATAGCAAATGGAGCGATGTGTAAGTTTGGCATTTAATTCAACGTGAAGCAATGAATATGATCTATCATAAGGCAATTAAGGTTTAGTTGGATTATCAAATATTCGGGAACAAATACCTCAATCTTGCTTTCTTGGAGGCTTAAACTTATCATATCTCAAGAAAAGTCACTCCAAATCGGATACTCTCCTTGTCAGGTAAACCTTCCACGGATCGTCCAAGACATATTGGACAAATTTCAAATTGAGAAGAGACAACAGACCCCAAATCGTGACAAACTCTACCAATTTGCACCAGAAGAAATTTTATAGGGAGCTCTCTATAAAACACCGAGTGGGGTGCCAATTGTCACATCACGCACGACGTGTGGAGATCTTTTAGCGGATCTTCACAACATACTTTGAGATTCGTGAAGGACACACTTACATCCCAACCACATTTACCTGAGCAATCAGCTTCCGGCAACGAACTCACGACTCTCTGTGCCTCGTCATGGCGGCTTTCCTGCTGAAATTGTTCCTCCTCGGCCTCGGAACATTCCTCTTCTCAGGTAAGCGCCTGATTAACCCACAAGTTTAAGCATTTCCGCGCAAAGCGCCTACTTCTTCTTTTATCTGTTAAATTGAAGCAGGGGCGTTACGGGCACCGGCGGCGGCGGGTGCTGGCACCGCCTTCATCCTCGAGAACAATTGTCCGTATACCGTATGGCCCGGCGCATTGTCCGGCAATGGCGCCGTCCTCCTTGGTAATGGCAGCTTCGAGCTCCCACCCAACGCCACCAGCTCCTCCTCCGGCCCACCTGGCTGGTCCGGCCGCTTCTGGGCCCGTACCAGCTGCCTATTCGACTCCTCCTCTGCCAACGGGTCCTGCGCCACCGGTGACTGCGGTGGGGCCCTCCGCTGCTCTATCGGTGGCGCCCCGCCGGTAAGTCTCGCCGAGTTCACCCTCGGCGGCGGTGACGGCGCCAAGGACTTTTACGACGTGAGCTTGGTCGACGGCTACAACGTTGGCATCGGGGTGCGCCCCTCCGGGGCGGCCGTGGGGGGGAGCTGCCGGTACGCGGGGTGCGTGGCGGACGTGAACGCGCGGTGCCCGGCGGAGCTGCGGGTGGCGTCGGAGTCCGGGGAGACGATGGCGTGCCGGAGTGCGTGCGAGGCGTTCGGATCCCCAGAGTACTGTTGCACGGGAGCCCACGGCTCCCCGACGACGTGCGGGCCGACGCGCTACTCGCAGCTCTTCAAGGCGGCGTGCCCGGCGGCGTACAGCTACGCCTACGACGACGCCACGAGCACGTTCACGTGCGCCGCGGGCGCCGCAGACTACACCATTACCTTCTGCCCCTCCACCAGTTAGCTCTGTGGCGAAGGCACCGAGATTAATACACCTGTAGTTAGGTCGTGACCAAAATAAAGAAAGAAGATTAATGTTTATCGACATATAGCCATTTTAAATCTCGTTATATTATTATTACATCATCATCGTAGCTTAATTACACTAATCATCGATCGTCGGTTCCACTCTTGCTCCTACCACGTGCAGCGTCATCCGTCGCCATCTCCCTTCCCCTCCCTTCCTCCTCCTCCTCCCTCGATCGCATCCGTGGCTTTGCTCGCCTTGCCGTCCACCACTCCCCGTCTTCATCGCCATCTTCAATCCCTCGTCGCCTGTCTTTCTCATCCTTGCCGCGGCCAGCAACAGCTATCCGCAGCCAATTCTCCGTTTTGTGTCGCGAGTGACCAACTCGTGGTCATGAATGTCGAGGGAAAACGCGACAACCTCGACGCGAATAGCGAGGACGAGAGGGCGGATCCCGTCGCTAGGTACCGTGGTGACTCACCCACGAGGCCATCTCCCATCGCTACGCCATCGATTCAGCCGCTACTCGCCATCCGAGGCGGCCCTTTCGTCGCAACCCTCACCCGCGACACCCGTGCGATCGTCGCCCATGGCAGGCCACCGGCGAGAAGGGGCGGGCGGGTAGGGAGGTGGGGGAAGGGAGGACGGACGACACCATTCGGGTTGAGAGCAGGGGAGATGGAGGGGATTCGCGGAGGACAGAGGGTAGTTTCATCAATTTAATATGAAAGATGTCCCACATAAAAATTATTTAGAGGGCATCATTTTGTAAAAGCTCAATTGTGAGAATTTTTCTAGATAAAATATCATATCATTATTATTATTTAAGAAATGGAAGCGAAGATTGCATTAACGCACTGTCTCTCGACATTATAGCATTAATAATGGAAGTGTTGCTTAAATAATATCAGGAGGAACGTAATCTGACTCCCATGCAATATTACATTTATTGATCATTGCTTTAAAATTACAACATTAAATTATGTAGTAATTATTGACTGGCATTACATCGTCTATTCAAAGAGGAAGTGACACCGATACAAACCTTACAGCAAATGAATGTGAATGGTATCACAAGGTGTATGCCTGACCATCAGCTTCAACGGATTTAATCTTCCGGCACACTCGAGCCTGTTCATAGACTTCTCCAGGTCGACAATAATAGCCTTGTTTAGGAGCACAGTGGTCATCAGTGGAGCAAATGCACAACCCCTCCAATGCGCAACCATTTCCCTGCACCACAACTTCCTTCCCTCGCAGTCCCAGCACCGCATCGGTCCAATCTGAAGAGAACAATCCATTGCTGTCATATTTTTGCATGGCACTCACAAACTTGTCCAACTTGGCCCCCAACTTGTTCTTGATATTGAGGAAGCCGACGTTTCTGTTCTTCCCCCAGTGGGGCAACCCATTGTACTTGAACAAGGCCAACTGTTCGATCTCTTCGATCACATCCTCGTAGAGTCGCGGCCGTTTTGGATCCTTGGAACGATAGTAAGTGATGTCGATGTCCACCACGTCGTCGGTTTTGCCAAGATAGGCTGTGGAGCTGCGGACGAAGCGCATGAAGAAGCCCAGGTACAGCTCGGTGCCGCAGAGTGCGTTGGGGTGGGCGTCGCGGAGCTTCTTGACGTCGGCGATGAAGTCAGCGATGGTGGTGAAGGGGATGCTTATCGCGGATTGGTGGTAGAAGAGCCCCGCAAAACGAGGGTCCCATCCACAAGCCGTGAGAAGTTTGTCTTCTCCACTCCGTAGGCATGAACCTGGAGAGAAGATGACTCAGACTAAATAATTCAGGTGTTACATGTGTCATTATATACATTCCTGGAATAATTTGAGGACCTACCAGCGGATTGCATGTCGCTTTGGTTTCCAACGACCGGATAGCCGGTGAAATCTAACAAGCCGCCATCATTGTTCTTAAGGCCCATGCCGGTCGCAATCAGAGTATCCGCTTGCAATCTGGACAGCACGCATTTGCCTTGGGCATTTCCTGTTAGTTCCGATAGTTCCTCTGCAGTCATAAACACAAACACATGGTAGAGGACAAGAGATGCCTTGTTAGTATAAATCAAGTACGATACTACTCGAACACTACATCAAGATTGTCAAGCAAAATAAAAGCTGTAATTTATAAGACCTGAAGCACGTGTAGAGGCTATGACAAGGGTGGGCTGCGCTCGGAACCCTAAGAAGTCGTTTACACCCTTTCCTTTGGTGGTGATGGGGACCTTGATATCATCTCGATACACCACTCTGCCTTGTGATGGATACCAGATGATGTCTCCATAGTGAGTAGTGACAGCGTACGAGGAGATGGTTTGCTCGAAGCCAACGTCGCTTACGACCCTGTTGGTTATGGATCGCTTGAACATCGGCTCAAGTTGGAGGGTGACCTGCGCGATCGGTTCAAGTAATTCTTAGGTTACTTATAATGAAGCAGCAGAACAAAAGCTCACATGTATTGCAAGCCAACTCTTTTCAGCTATTCAGGCAACAAGATTGAAACAAGAACTACTACTACTGACATCCCCTATCGACCTTCAACCTAATAATTGTTACTGAGGCTTTTAAGGCAATTGGCGGGCCCGGTCGTAAGCTCTGCAAGGCAAGGCAGCGTAGACCTGCCTGCCTCTTGCCTTGCGCGAGGCTCCATATGTGATGGAAGGGGCACTCTCATTTACACCAAGTCATCATTAACGTCACTGTAGCTGTTCTTACAAGAAAAAAACTCTTCATCTATAAGATATAACTAGATGGAACAACCATAGATGTAAAATGATGGCTTCAAATCATGCCTTCACTCTCATTTAAGTTTCCTTTTTCTCTGATCTTTGTCCATGTGGGTTTGAATGTGCTCATATGTTCCATAACACTCGACTGTGCTATGTAGTTACTACAAACTAGGAGGGAAGGTACATGGAATCATTAGAACGATTCAAAGGTTTGCATTAGCCCATTTTCAAAAAAGGAATACAAGTAAAGCAAAGAAAAGAAGGAAAGATTAAAAATAAAGTCCACTGGGATCATCAACTGCCAATTATTTTACATAACTTTATATATTGGAGGAAAAGAACAAGTCTTCCTTTGCAAAGTGATTTGACAGAAAACAAGTTTTTTTTTTTTGTCTAGACATTTTGCTGACGTAGTGCAAACAAAGTCTTGATACTAACAATAGGATGAACAAATAAATATATAGTTGCACCTAATTAGCATCGAGACGTAGCAAGTCATGTACTCAGTTTATGGAAGTACTCGACGTGGTTGGAAGAAACACCGTGAAGAACTAAGATGAGTTATCACATGGATCTCAAACTGTGTAAAGAACAAAGAATAACAAGTAGGTCACCGTATATATACCTGAGAAATAACTCCAAGAACACCGAGAGAAACCTTGACAGCCAAGAGATCAGGATCGTCCTCACCAAGATTAACGATCTTGGCGTAGGATCCGTTCACCGGGACCGGACTTGGAACCACCAGCCTCATCCCTACCACATATTCGTGCACCGCCGAGCCTTTCCCGAACACCGAGCTCCCGTGTGAGCCGGTGCTCAGCAGCCCGCCCAGCGTCACCCCTTGCCAATACGGCGAGTGGGGCAGCGCCAGGCCACGGGCGGCCGCCGCGTCAAGGAGCGCCCTAAGTGTGATCCCTGCCTCGAACGTCATCCGCGAGGTGGCCAAGTCCACGCTCACCGATCTGTTGAGGCGCTGGGTACTGATTACCAGGCCCTGGCCGCTAGGCCCGCCGGGGCACGACAGCTTGGGGATGCTGTGTGAGTACACCGTGACCGCCTTCACGTGCTGCTGCTTCACGGTGGCGTCGGAGACAGCTAACAGGAGCTCCTGTTCGGTCGAAGGGTACGCGACCGCGGCGACGCGGCAGGTGCTGCGATCAGGAAAGGCTCCATAGCCGTTGGTCACGGTGCAGTTAGTGTTGCCAGACCGGCACTGGACAACGGGCCCTGGCGGCGATCCTTGGACGAGGAGAAGCAAGACGGCAAGGCCGGAAACGAACAGGGCAATGTGGGTGGCGGCCATGATGGTTGTCCAGAGTTGATCCGGGCATGTCTGTATATATAGGTGAATTTGTTTACACAGTCAGAAAAAAATTCAGAAAAAATAAGGGAGGTAAAGCCCGTTGACTTAACAAGAGATTATGCCATCCCGATGAATCTGACGTGTACTTAGACGTGTTGGAATGGCTCATAATTGTTAATGTCTCCGGTTGATGGTCGCAGAACACGCGATGCAAGAACGAGATTAGATAATATATTGATAGAGGGAGGTAGATGAGTTGGCAATTTTACTTGTACTAGTCTGTGTGGAAACCGTGGATGATGTGCGTGGGAAGACAATGGAAAAGTGGTACCATATCATCCATATCTGATTCATGGACATGCAATTGGAGGAGCTTCGAGTCAAAAGAGTCAGATGCGTACGCAATGCGAACTGTAATGTCATTTATGTCATTCACGTGCTTCAAGTGGAAATTAACTAAAACCAATAAAAATATCAACTTGTGACGCGAGTTTATTATCATTATTTTTACCATACTATGCATTTAAAAGCGATAAGGTTAGTGATGGCTGCGTCAAATGCTGTGGGCGAGGTTGTTTGGTCATGCATACCTCAAGATGGGACTATAAAATTTGGAAGAATCGGTCCAATTATTTGTTATAAATTGTAAGGGTTGATTCATCATGTTTTAATCGTAAGTTTATTCGATGCCACATCATGGAAGGGTTTTGATGGGCACGCAGATAAGATAGCCAACTCATGGTCCAACTATTATTATTTGATAGACAAATGCACGTAAATGAATGATATCAAATGGACAACTTGATTGATTTAACGACAAAACACAAACCTTGATCGACGTGAGCCGATTAAATACAACAGATATAAAATATTTTTGCGAGGGGCATCGATAATTGTATTGTTTTTAGTGTAATTATACCTTTGTGTGTTCTTATACATAGAGTGATTTTTTTTATTTATATATGGAGACTGTAAAATTATTCTCCATGTCTGTTATTTCACTATTAGAGCGACATTGATACATTTTACAAGCCTTATTTAGATAGTAAGATATATAAAATATTTTATGTTAAAAATTGGTTTGAAGTCAAATGGTCAATTGAAGAAAACCATGATTATTGTGGTTATCTTGGTTTCTTTTTAAAGAATTTTAATGTGAAGGATTTATTTGAATGATAATAATATTTAGAGAGAAATATATATTTATTAAAATTTGTAAAAGCAAATTACGAAGTCACCTCAAATTCCATACATTAGGGGTTGAAAAGCTTTAGATTCCTCCCGTTAAGAGTCTCAAAGTGCCTACTATGCATTGCTTAGTTGAGATCCTCCTGTTGAGGTGTAGGTCGTACGTTACTGAAGTGTTGGCCATATGTCAGTCTCATATCAGATACTATAATCACGTAAGCACAACACAACAGAGTATCGAAAAGTAGTAGTCATTTTCTGCCGGCCTTAATATAATGCGTGTAATAATTAATTGTTTTGATTGTTTATAGAACATGTCTTAGTAACAAGCTGTTATTGTTTTTTTTAGGACACTCCTACGGCTACGGACAGATATACAATGATTGGATACCCTCAACAATGCAATATAATATTAGATCATCTATCCATCTCGTCTTCCACCTTTACAGGGAAGAAAAAGCCAAGCCATCCGTTGCCTTCTCCGACTACACAGGGACTTCCCTTGCCTCGTGTGTTTCTCTCCGCACAATCACATCAAGCAAAAAAAAAACTCCTTCCATGACCTTCGACGTTTGTTCACGAATACCATACTGTGAGTTTGATCGAATGGCACACCAAGATCGACTGAGAAGATAATCACTTGCACGAGCACATTTAGAAGCACTTCCGCTCGAAGAAATCAACAACGTAAAATTAAGTTTTGTTGAGCATTCAGTCATAATAGTTATCTAAGTAGTTATCATGTTCTAAATAGTTATAGACATATTTTAAATAGTGACCCATGATCTAAAAATTATAAGATAGTTTCTACACCTAACTCAATCATGGGTGACATGATGGAGTGAGGTAGTTACCACTAGGTCCTATAAATAAGACATTAGTTCATGAAACAAGATAAAGAGTATGCACTTGGGAATATTTTGTAAGTGTTCATATCTTATATCTTATTTAAATATTATAACTATTTTCTTGATCAAAATAAAATTTTTTAATTGTATCGTAGTATTTTGTTTTTATCATTTCCTTGTTCTTTTATTTCCAACATTTATGGTATCAGAGCTAAGTTTCAATCTGAACATGGTATTATGACTTTTAATAATAATTTTATGTCTCAACCCCTTATTTTCATTTTCTCGGATAAATACTATAAATTTTGGAGTATCAAGATAAAAGATTCTATTCAAGTCTCAAGTTCTTTGAGACTTAATAGAGAATGTATATGTAGATCTAGATAAAAAAATCAGGCTGAGGAAGAATAGAAATAAGGACTCAAATACATTATTCTTCATTCAAAAAGTTGTATATAAGATAATCTTCTCAAGAATTACAATAGCAATAACATCAAAACAAGTTTGGTTGATACTTCAAAATGAATTTCAAGGCTCATCAAGGGTGATTACAGTAAAACTTTAAACCCTTCACGGTGAATTTAAAATTTTGTTCATGAAAAACAATGAATCGATATAAGATTTTCTTTCACGGATGATTGATATTGTTAGTGAAATGAAATTTCACGGTGAACATGTCTTAGTAACAAGCTGTTATTGTTTTTTTAGGACACTCCTACAACCACGGACAGACGCAACACTGCAATATAATATTAGATCATCTGGCCATCTCGTCTTCCACCTTTACAGGGAAGAAAAAGCCAAGCCATCCGTTGCCTTCTCCGACTACACAGGGACTTCCCTTGCTTCGTGTGTTTCTCTCCACACAATCACAGCAAGCAAAATACTCCTTCCATGATCTTCAACGTATGTTCACGAACACCGTAATGTGAGTTTGATCGCATGGCACATCAAGATCGACTGAGAAGAGAATCAATTGCACGAGCACATTTAGAAGCACTTCCCCTCGAAGAAATCAGTGATCATTATCTCTGAAAATAAAGGAAGAACGGTTGCATGGATGCCGAGTAAGGTGACTGCACAGAGAGTACACTGAATTCAATGCCATCACGTCGCTTCGTTGCCGACTACATGGCCGAGATGCATGGAACTCTTTGGAGATCGCTGCCAAGACTTGGTTATGACAGAGATCAACTTACTCTACAATTTAGGCCTGGAAGAGGTAATTGGGATCGTCCTGCTCCATGGATCTTCTATCTCCACGAACTGCTTGCGAATAAGAATAATAAGCATCCTCGGTGGACAATCATGGAATTGCCACCGCTCGGAGACTGTAGCACATCATTTTCTTGAACGTGGATGTGAGTTAACAGTGACTACCTCATATGAACAGTTCAAAACGTCAGTCATAAAGGTTTTTCTTGTGCAGTCCAAATGGGTACTTTTGATTTCATTTATCCGTTCCATTCTCACTTGTAAATGTTGGCAGACAGCTTCAAATTCTTGACCGTATTCCATAGTCTCAAAGCATAGTTAATGAGACCACCTCATTTCTGTCATAACTTTGGACATAAGAGTGACTATTTTTTCTTGAACTTCCAAACCAAACGAAATTTATAGCTAAAGTTACCTTCGGATATTGCTTGAGCTACAAGGGGAACATATACTGGGAAGAAATTGCGGATGATCATCAACAACTGTAAGAATTGGATCAGGAAAAGAAAGAAGAAGTTGCAAACTGCAATGACCTGGATTTACTCTGATACGTGTTCAGAAGTGATACATTGTCCCACGCTTAGAAGAAACTTGTGTACCTATATGGCAGCAGAGATATTGAGGTCATCTGTTACATTTTTCTTAGCTTTAATTGCCAATCAAAATTGGAATTCAAGATTTCATTCATGATCAATACTGAGATCATTGGTTGGAGCGTTAGAAAAGTTGAAAAGTAAGGTCTAGTAAAGAGCCAAATATGGCTCCACTCTTAAAGATATTTTTGTTTGTCACATTGTAATGGAAATATTCATGTGTGATGAAACTTAGCCTTTTGAATTCAATCAAAATCGACTCAAACTTATATATATAATTAATGATTGAAGGAGTTGTGCGTGATCCTCTAATGTCATCGTCCCTCAACATCAATGGTTGGGTCCACCTATAGCTCATCCGTGCCTCACATCTTTATATTCTTTCGGGTGAATCATCTAAATCTTTTTTAATTTTAAGAACTTTTTTTATAAAACATTCCAACTTTAAGAAAATCCTATAGAATGTCTCTAATTGTATGACAAAATCATTTTACTTATATCTCCGGACCCACCACTATCTCCTCCTCCCTTTATCGTCATCCTATGCTATCTCCACCGTCGCCCTTGCACCCACCGTCACCTTTACCATCGAATCTTCAAATCCTTATTTTCTTTTGGGTGAATCATCTAAAAATAAATTTAATTTTGAGAATCTTTTGTAGAATATTCCAACTTTAAGAAAATTCTACAAAGCACATCTAATCGTATAAAAAGACCATTTTACTCATATCTCCGTTAGACCCACAACCGTCTCCTCCTTGTATCGTCGTCCTGTGCTATCTCCACCATCTCCCCTGCACCCACCATCAGCTTCACCCCGCATCGTCGCCTCCTTCTCCTTACACTGCTTACCCTCCCCTTTGCTCTATCGAATCCATCGTCGATAACCCTTGCGTATTATAACCCTTGGGTGAGGAAAAAAAGGGCACATAGACAATGATGGGTCAGATAGGCCTCCTTCCTCACACAAGGAGTGTGAGTGAGGTATGTTCGTAGAGATAGCGACTCTTCTCATGTCCCTTCCTTCCTTACATGAAAGCTACGGGCAACAGGTCTAGTAGGACAGAGAAGAGATGAGACGGTGTATGGAGGAGGCGATGGGCCTCACGTTCCCACCTTCCTTACGTGAGGGCCAGGGGTGAGTATGCCGATGGCAATGCGCGAGTGGAGGTGATGGTCGATAGATATAGAATAGTCTTTTTGAAATAAAAAAAAAGCTCAATGAGAATTTCTCGAGAGCTATTTGAAAAATTAAGTTGAGAGTTTTTTTTTTTTAAGAATTAGGCATTTCCTTTATAAAGATGGAAACAAGCACGTCAAATCCACACATAAAAATACACTGTCGTCAATTAAACAATCTTTCCTTCAGGATGTCATGCCCGATCTAAAACGAGTATTTTGTGTATATAAATGAGCTTACATGAGATTATCCTGTATACATATATTATCATTCCCGGCCATGCTGCTCTCTTACAAGTCCCGGGCATGCCGCAGCGCCCGGTCGGGGGCCTTGATGCACTGGCTCAGCTTGCTCTCGCTGCTGTTTCCCTTGCTCATGGCGCGACCACTTCCTATCTCTAAATTATATTACGAGGATGAGAAAGGAACAAAAAGGAGATTGGATGCTGCGCCGTAGAGTTATTTAGAGAGAGCAGTAGTTTCTTGGGGTTGGGGGGGATCGAGGAAGGCTTAATTACAGTAATCACCCTTCTTTGTGATTTCCATATTTACGTAGCTTCTTACCATATGGTTTATTCTCGCGATCCATAGGACGAGCTTTGAGTCAAAATTTTGAAATGGAACCGGTGTGAACTACCATTTCATTTATGCCATGAAACGTGGGTCAAGTGTAATTTTTGTAAAATTCATCAGAACATTTACGTGAGTCTTAGGCTATATTATCATTAATCATCATTATTGTTTGAAGGAATGATAGCGAAGAATATCGCGTTAACATACTACGTCTCTCCACACGATGACATTAATAATGGCACTGTTATTTCTTGCTTCCTCGTCCCTTTCATGCAACGGATACTGGAGAGTGTTCGTTTCCTTCACAATGGGATCTTGCAATTAAAAACAATGAGAAATTATGTCCTAATTTTTTTCCCCAAAAGAAATTTATTAACACATTATAGTTCTATAGAATGACTTGCATAAGTCATCTTGGAGTTGTACAGATAAATCAGGAGGAATGTAATCTGCCTCCCATACAATATTGCATTTATCGACGCTTGCTTTAATATTACAATAATAAACAATGTAGTAATTATTGACTGACATTACATCCGTTATTCGAAGAGGAAGCGACACAGAAATAAACCTAACCATCAGCTTCCACGGATTTAATCTTCCTGCACACTCGAGCCTGTTCGTAGACTTCTCCAGGTCGACAATAATAGCCTTGTTTAGGAGCGCAGTGGTCATCAGTGGAGCAAATGCACAGCCCCTCCAGTGCACAACCATCTCCCTGCACCACAACTTCCTTCCCTCGCAGTCCCAGCACCGCATCGGTCCAGTCTGAAGAGAACAATCCATTGCTGTCATACTTGTGGATCACACTCACAAACTTGTCCAACTTAGCCCCCAGCTTGTTCTTGACATTGAGGAAGCCGACATTTCTATTCTTCCCCCAGTGCGGCAGCGCATTGTACTTGAACAAGGCCATCTGTTCGATCTCCTCGAGCACATCCTCGTAGAGTCGCGGCTTTTTTGGATCCTTGGAACGATAGTATGTGATGTCGATGTCCACCACGTCGTCGGTTTTGCCAAGATAAGCTGTGGAGTTGCGGACGAAGCGCATGAAGAAGCCCAAGTACAGCTCGGTGCTGCAGAGTGCGTCGGGATGGGCGTCGCGGAGCTTCTTGACGTCGGCGATGAAGTCAGCGATGGTGGTGAAGGGGATGCTTATCGTGGTTTGGTGATAGAAGAGCCCCGCAAAACGAGGGTCCCAGCCACAGGCTGTAAGAAGGTTGTCTTCTGCACTCCTTAGGCATGAACCTGGAGAGAAGATGACTCAGGCTAAATAAAACCGGGCGTTACATGTGTCATTATTGTGATTAACCATTATCATCAAGAGCTATCATTCATACATGCAGACATTCCTCGGATAATTTGAGAACCTACCGGCGGATTGCATGTCGCTTTGGTTTCCAATGACTGGATAGCCAGTGAATTCTAACAAGCTGCCGTCATTGTTCTTAAAGCCCATGCCGATCGCAATCAAAGTATCAACTTGCAATCTGAACAGCACACATTTGCCTTCCGCATTTCCCGTTGCTTCCAATAGTTCCTCTGCAGTCATAAACACAAACAAATGATGGAGGAGAAAAGATGCCTTCTTAGTATAAATCTCGGACGAAATGTCGATGTAAATGTGTTCACAATACTTCTCGAACACTACATCAAGATTGACAAGCAAAATAAAAACTGCAATTTATAAGACCTGAAGCACGTAGAGAGGCTACGACAAGGGTGGGCTGAGCTCGGAACCCTAAGTAGTCGTTGACACCCTTTCCTTTGGTGGTGATGGGGACCTTGATATCATCTCGGTACACCACTCTGCGTTGTGACGGATACCAGCTGATGTCCCCATAGTATGTAGCGGCAGCGTACGAGGAGATGGTTTGCTCGAAGCCAACGTCGCTTACGACCCTGTTGGTGATGGATCGCTTGAACATTGGCTCAAGTTGGAGGGTGACCTGCGCGATCGGTTCAAGTAATTCTTAGGTTACTTATAATGAAGCAGCAGAACAAAAGCTTACATGTATTGCAAGTCAACTCTTTTCAGCTATTCAGGCAATAAGACTGAAACAAGAACTACTACTACTGACATCCCCTATCGTCCTTCGACCTAATAATTGTTACTGAGGCTTTTAAGGCAATTAGCGGGCCCGGTCGTAAGCTCTGCAAGGCAAGGCAGCATGGACCTGCCTGCCTCTTGCCTTGCGCGAGGCTCCATATGTGAAGGAAGGGGCACTCTCATTTACCCCGAGTCATCATCAACGTCACTGTAGCTGTTATTGCAAAGTTTGCTTTTTCTCTGATCTTTGTCTATGTGGGTTTGCATGTGCTCATATGTTCCATAACACTCAATTATGTTGTGTAGTTACGATAAACGACGAGGGAAGGTACATGGAATCATTAGAACGGTTCAACGGTTTGCATCAGCCCATTTTGAAACAAGGAAGACAAGCAAAGCAAGAAAAGAAGGAAAGATTAAAAGTAAAGTCCACTGGGATCATCAACAGCCTATTATTTACGTAACTTTCTAGATTCGAGGAAAAGAACAAGTCTTCCTTTGTAAAGTGATTTGATAGAAAACAAGTTCTTTTTTTCTGTCTCGACATTTTGCTGACGATAGGATGTATTCAGCGTTGCTAATAACAGTAGGATGATCTCTATTATATCATGAAGAATTAAAGATATAGTTGCACCTAATTAGCATCGAGACGTAGCGAGTCATGTACTCAGCTTATGAAAGTACTTGACGTGGTTGGAAGAACCACCATGAAGAACTAAGATGAGTTATCACATGGATCTCAAACCGTGTAAAGAACAAAGAACAACACGTAGGTCACCACACACATACCTGAGAAATGACTCCAAGAACACCGAGAGAAACCTTGGCAGCCAAGAGATCAGGATTATCCTCACCAAGATTAACGATCTTGGCGTAGTACCCGTTCACCGGTACCGGACTTGGAACCACCAGCCTCATCCCTACCACATATTCGTGCACCGCCGAGCCCTTCCCGAACACCGAGCTCCCATGCGAACCGGTGCTCAGCAGCCCGCCGAGCGTGATCCCTTGCCAGTACGGCGAGTGGGGTAGCGCCAGGCCACGGGCGGCCGCCGCGTCAAGGAGCGCCCTAAGTGTGATCCCTGCCTCGAACGTCATCCGCGAGGTGGCCATGTCCACTCTCACCGATCTGTTGAGGAGCTGGGTGCTAATGACCAGGCCCTGGCCGCTCGGCCCGCCGGGGCACGACAGCTTGGGGATGCTGTGGGAGTACATCGTGACAGCCTTCATGTGCTGCTGCTTCTCGGTGGCGTCGGAGACAGCTAACAGGAGCTCCTGTTCGGTCGAAGGGTACGCGACCGCGGCGACGTGGCAGGTGCTGCGATCAGGAAAGGCTCCATAGCCGTTGGTCACGGTGCAGTTAGTGTTGCCGGACCGGCACTGGACAACGGGCCCTGGCGGTGATCCTTGGACTAGGAGAAGCAAGACGGCGAGGCCGGAGGCGAACAGGGCAATGTGGGTGGCGGCCATGATGGCTGTTCAGAGTTGGTCTGGGTATGGGTATGTAATGTATATATAGGTGCATTCGATATCTTGATCACTGTTTACATAATAATTAGTAGTCAGAAAAAAATCATATAAAAGAAGGGAGGTAAAGCCCGTTGACTTAACAAGAGATTATGCCATCCCGATGAATCTTACTTGTATTTAGACGTGTTGGAATGGTTCATAATTGTCAAAGTCTCCGGTTGATGGCCGCAGAACACGTGATGCAAGAACGTGATTAGATAATATATATTGATAGAGGGAGGTAGATGAGTTGGCAATTTTCCTTCTACCAGTCTCTGTGGAAACCGTGGATGATGTGCGTGGGACGACAATGGAAAAGTGGTGCCATATCATCCATATCTGATTCATGAACATACAATAGGAGGAGTTTTCATCCGTTCCCAATTTGAGTCATTTATTTCAATCACGTGAGCCAACTTGGGACGCAAGGTTCTTATCATTATTATTATTGTAAGGAAATGATGACAGCCAAGATCGTGTTGACATACTATTTCTATAATAGCGGTAAGGTTAGTGATGGTCGAGTAAAATATAGTGGGGAAGGTTGGCTGGTCATGCACGCCTCACGATGGGATCAGAAAATTTAGAAGAATCGGTCTAACTAATTGTCATATATTGTAGGTACTCATCATTTTTCCTTTTTTCTGCTTTGAGATGTGAGCAAATCAAAGATATAGAAGTCGTCGATGGCACAATATAGAAGCGTTTGGATTGGCACGCAGATGAGAAAGCCAGCTCATGATCCAATCGTTATTATATAATAGATCAAAGCAAGTTAATGGATAATAACACATGGACAACTCGATTGATCCCCGTGAGCGAATTAAATAAAAATGATATAAAATCTTTTTGCATGGGCATCAATAATTGTATTACTTTTATTGTGTGTGTGCGTTTGTGTGTGTGTATATATATATATATATATATAATGAAAATGCTTCAAATGTAGCTCAAATTTTGAGGGAAATGATACCGAGATGCCATATGAACATTCCATTCGTGTAGATGGAATGAGGTAAGCAGGCAGCCCAAACATTCACGAGTGAACAGAAACATGACAGGAGGAGAAGAGGAGAGAAAGTATCGAATCGAGTTCACGAACACGAGTAATAGAAACCACGACGACATGGGATTGCTGCATTTGGTGCTTCCACTCTTGGTATTAGAAGCTTTGGATGCTGCTTACGGCGTTCGTTGTAAACGCCGCCCTCCTCTTGGAGACGACGTCGCAGCTCCGGCTCCTCGGGCCCAAGGCCACCTTGACGTCGCCCTCAAAGTTGCATGGCTTGTCCTCGTCAATCGTCATCCCCGCCACGCTGTGACTCCTCGGAACCGCCGCTCCCTCGACGGACCGCAGCCTGCTCCTCGACGCAGCGCGGATGAGCTCGTTGATCTCGTCCTCGCCGCTGCTCATTTGCGGGCGGTGGAAGCTGCGGCTCTGGGCGCGTGGCATCGCGATGATCGTCGGCCCGCGCTGGGCCCTGCCGGCGCATCCGGCCATGCTGTTCACGTACAAGTCCCGGGCACGAAGCAGTGCTCGATAAGGGGCCTTGATGTACCGCATCAGCTTGTTCCCTCTTCTGCTTCCCTTGGTCATAGCGCTACACCAACATTGGATGCGAAGAGAGTCGTGCCGACTTGAAGTCGCTTAAATAGAGTTCTTCACTCAATTTCCTGAGGTATGGGGAAGCCGGAAAACATTGGACCAATTCTAAGCAGGAAGAGAACCTGTCAATGGAGAACTTGTAAGAGACGTTCCCTTGTTATGAAGCATTTATATGCCTTGCTCTCTCCCGGATCACATCAACCATTTACTTGTACGAACATGGCGGCACCCTATTCTTCTCGATCACAAGTGTTGAGTCCAATTTGGTTGATCATGTTAGACTCATGTTTTGATTTCAAAGCATGAAGAATGCTTCCAGTTTAGTGGACCTGCTGACTGTCTCGCTCGTTGTTTCTTTCAATTAATCCCGCCCTGAATGGTCCAACGTGGGCTCGTTCTCGAGTCTGTTGTGATGCTTTCTTGCCTCCACGTGTCCCAGTCGATGGGTCATGGGTACTTTGACTTTGACCTTTACGCGTTGTGGCTGATTTTTTTGTTTATTTTTATTTAATGTTATTCATATTTTTTAAATTATTATTATTATAATTTGAAAATTAAGAGGATCTCATGATGGTGTAAGTCGGTGGAATGAAGGCAGTCCACCGACTGATCGACTCGCACACTGTTTACCCTATTTGTTCTGTTATAAAAATAGAAGGGATAATTGTAACCGAAGCAGTGGTTGCGATCTTAACCAGATTTTTTTTTTTGAGAATAAGTGATTAATGTGGAATTTAAGTCTAAAATTTTGGGAGGAACTATTAAAGTCTTTATCTGACAGGTGAAGGGTGTGACGTTGAATATAACACTATCATGCGGCGAGACATGGCCAACGCACCACTAACGAATGTAGAATTTTGAGTCTAAGATCTTGCGATCAACTATAAAATTTTCTTTAGCATAAAGAGTAATATATCGAATATAACATCACCGTGTAGTGACACATGGCCAAAAGGTTGACAACCAAAGAGCATAAGGATCATATGTGGTAGATAGGTGATGATCGAATCATGAGATGCATACTCATGAAATAATACGTGGATGAATAGTCGATCGTCCAAACCCATGATTAGCACAACCTATGTCGGCACAAGGTTCGATGAATATCATGCCATGTCTCAGCTTGAATGTGGCACATATTTGCCTCTTACCATCAGTGATTCAAGACATAATCATTCTCGGAGTTACTAATAAAAGGAACTTTAGGTATAGGAGCTGACTTGACTTTAGTATTGGCCGACAAGTCTGACTTGATCGACGATGGGGCATTTGTAGGTTTCCTAGAGTAAGATTAACTTGGAATGAATCTCAATTGGATCTAAGTTATCATCTCAACTCAGACAATTAAAATTTATGCTAATATATTAGCGTTAGAGAGAGGACAACCAAGATATCAAGGAAACTTTATGGTACCACAACATGCATTTCTATGACACATGTCAAAAAGATGATGAACAAATGCACTATCAGTGTTAAAAGCATAGACCAAAGCACTTCTTAGTTCTATATGTCATCACACCCGAGAGTCTGATGGGCTAGTTGGCCTATCAACTTTGTTTGATCTAAACTACTGACCAAAATACTTAAGCTAAAGTTGATAGTAATACACTCATCAAACTCTTATAAGTCAATCTTAATCTTGTCCATTTTCGATGTGGGACTAATCAGGAGTGTTACACTATAGTCCTACAATCTATCAACCTAGAAGTGGGGAGCTAGTGATAGGTGACAAGTGACATGTCGAATACAACATTACCACAATGCGACATGTGGCCAATGAGCCAACGGGTCGACTGTCAAAGATGATGGTCAAGTAGTAAGACATATATTCATAAAGGGGTGATATGTGGCCAAATGATCGATAGTCTGAACCCATGATCAACTCGACTAGTCTATGATTTCACTTCAATATTCGTTGGCCAGTCCAAACCTAAGAATTCAATTGATAATTGAATGGATATTTGTCAAGAATACCCCGCGACCTAGTTTTGCAAGTTTGGTGCTTTACTAATAGTGATGTGGAGTGAGATTGGTTTGGAATAGACCTTCATTGGATTTGAAGAATTATCCTAGCTCATATAATCAAAATCTACACTAACACCAATTAGATGACATCTTTAAAATATATCATATATTTTGAATTCGTATAAACAAGATTATCTTTTAAGAAGAAGAAATAAAACGTGAACATTTTGTAATATCATATTCTATTACTACATTTCAATTTTTAATCAATCATAACTAATGATAGTTAATAATTGTTAACTTGTATTAATCTAAAATATCATAAGTTACATTTTTCTTAAAAATTAGAATTCAAGATTTCATTCATGGCCAACAATGAGAAGTCATTGGTTGGAGCGTTAGAAAAGTTGAAAAGTAAGGTCTAATAAAGAACGATATGACTTCACTTTTAAGATATTTTTATTATTCACATTGTAATGAAAATATTCATGTCTAAATTGAAATAAAATAAACTAAGAGGATAATCTAGTATCATTAAGAATTAAAAGAGTCTGATTATATATACTTAATTTGGTCCACAGTATAGAAACATAACTCTTTGAATTGAATCCAACTAATTGTTATTTAATTTCTATACATGGAAGGGTCAAAACTATACTCATTGTTATTCGATTTGCATGGGGCAAAACTGTAGTATATGTGTGTGTATTGGTTGCACGAGAAAAACTTGTAGTATTCAAATTTATTGTTATAAATGTACAATTTGGACCTCTTTTTGATAAGTTCTGAAACTTAATATTTTTAAAGGGAAAAAAAAAGGAAAGTTACTGAATCCCCTACTAACGAGCTGTGTGTTGATCCTCTCCAGGAAGGAGGCTTGTCATCATCCCACAGATAAATGATTGGATACACATATGTTTGGTCGGACGCACCTCGAATCCTTATTTTTTTAAAAAAAATTAACTTTATACATTTTTTACAGAGTCTTTTAACTTTAAGAAATTCATAGAGAGTGTCTTGATTATATAAAATATTATTTTATCTCTATTTCTATTAGACCCATAGTCATCTCCTCCTCCATCAATAATTACTTCTGCCCTTGCGCCCTGCACTGCGTACCCTCTCCTCTGCTTCATAGAATCTGTCACCTACAACCCTTATACACTACGGCCCTCATGCGAGGAAAGGGGGGGTGGTGCAGAGTGACAATAGGTTTGACGGAGACTAGCAGATTCCACAAAGGTAACGATGGCACATGTGCCACCTGGTTCCTTGCACGAGGGTTACGAGTGAAGTACATATAAGCAGGGTCGTAGTGGTTTGTGAAGGCGGTGGTGGTGTCGACCCTCACAATCCTTTTTCCTCGTGTAAGGGCTATGGGCAACAAGTCCAATAGGATCCAACGAGGTCCATGAAGGTAGCGACATCGGTTCTTACACCCCCCCTCCTTCTTGCGTGAGGGTTACGGATAAGGCGCGTAATGGTGGGGTCGGTAAGGTCCACAGAGGCGATGGCGGCCCTCACGTCCCCTCCTTTCTCATGCGAAGGTTGTGAGCACGACACCAGGGTGGGGTCGGTGGGATCCACAAAGGTGGCGATGGTACTCGTACCCTCTCCTTCACGTGAGGCCTGTAGGCAATAAATCCAGCATGACAAGGAGAGGGAAGATGGTGCAACACGGAGGTGACGTCCCTTGCGCCCCTTCCTTCCTTAATCAATATGGGTAGAATGATTGTTTAAGAAAAAAATACTCAACAAAAATTTCTCAAGATTGGAGCGTTATTTGATAAATTCTTAAAATTAGGAGGTCTTTTTTAGAAATTTAACATTTCCTTTTTTTAGATGAGAAAAGCATGCCAAATCCTCACATAAATAAACATTGTAGTCTATTAAACAATCATTCCTTCGGGATGTCATGCCCAATCTAAAACTAGTTATTTTGTGCAGATATTACATGAGATTATCACAAGACATGGTGAGTAGGTAAAATACAACAAAGCTTCACAAAAGAAGCGAAGAATATCTTCTTCTGTATTCACTATTCGATTTCTCTCCTAATAAGTTTTGGTTCCTAAAGAATGACAACGGCTCAACGAATTGCTTATTTCCTCCCTCGAAAGCAGTACAATATATAAGCTCGGATGTTTGCTGTTCGTGTTGATCACCGCACAAGCTAACTTGAAGCTTATTAGAAGCCCACGTTCCTCTTGGTGGCAACATCGTAGCTACATCTCCTTGGCCCCCGGGCCACCGTGAGGTCGTCCTCGAAGTCACAAGGCTTGTCATCGTCTATCCTCGACGTCGCCACGCTGTGGCTCCTCGGCACCAGCGTCCCGTCCTCCTTCACCGGGATGGCCCGCATCTTGCTCTTGCAAGCGGCGCCGATGAGGTCGTTGATCTCTTCCTCGCAGCTGCTCGTCCGCGAGCACTGCCCAAAGCCATAGGCGCGAGACAGCGCGATGACGGGGCCACGCAGCGCCTTGCCGGCGATCCCGGCCATGCTGCTCTCGTACAAGTCCCGGGCATGCCACAGCAGCCCGGTCGGGGGGCCTGATGTACTGGCTCAGCTTGCTCTCGCTGCTGTTTGCCTCGCTCATGGTGCGACCACTTCCTATCTCCAAATTATACTGCGAGGATGAGAAAGGAACAAACAGAAGATTGGATGCTGCGCCGTTGAGTAATTTATAGAGAGCAGCAGTTTCGGTGTGAACTACCATGTCATTTGTGTTACGGTAAGTAACTTTTTTAGCCGTGGCCTCGGAGCCGTTGCGGCTTGGTTCGGATCCGGAAGGCGGTGATCTCCCTGGGGGCGCTCCTCTGGGTCTCCCGGCGGCCATGCACGGCGGTTCGGGTCGGTGGCTCGGGTCGGCTGATCGGTTCGGCAGTTCGGGTCGGCTGGTCGGGTCGGGTGGTCGGGTCGGGAGGAAGCTCCGCCGCAGCGCCGGGAAGAGGCGACTCCGTCTCGCACTTGCACACAGGTCGGGCCGGGGGCTCGGCCCGACCCCTTCGACGATCAAGTTAGCGATGATGTGGCGAGGGTTTTGGAGGAAGAGAAACCTCAGTGTGTTGAGTGTGTGATCCCCCCTTTTGCTTAAGACTCAGGGGTATTTATAGAGAGGGTTTGATGTTACCTGACGCAGCTGTTTGCAGGGCAGGACTGTACCTTTGGTGGCGTTTGACATTGCCACTAGGGTTGCGTGGGAGGCCAAGCTGCTGCAGGGTATGGCGTGCCTCGGGCATCGTGTCGCTCAGGGGAATGCTATCTTGGCGTGTCACATCACCATTTTTACCCCTATCATATGCCCCCCCCCCCCGAAAGGAGCTATGCGTCGGTTTTTGCATGCGGGGAGCCCGATGCATGGCTTCTTACTTCAGGTGGGCTGTTCATGCGGATCCGAGGAGCACGACGCAGGTGGGCCGGCCGCGCGAACGTGTCTCGAGCAGCACGAGGCCGAGGTGTGCAACTTAGTCAGGAAGTTGAGCAGGGTTGGACTCGGGTGCAATGGAGCCGATGAGGGCAAAGGAGCACAGCGCAGGCGGGCTGGTCGCGCGGGTGTGTCTCAGGTGGCGTAAAACCGAAGAGCCGAGGAGCACGACGCAGGTGGGCCGGCCGCGCGAACGTGTCTCGAGCAGCACGAGGCCGAGGTGCGCAACTTAGTCAGGAAGCCGAGTAGGGTTGGACTCGGGGGCAATGGAGCCGATGAGGGCAGAGGAGCACAGCGCAGGCGGGCTGGCCGCGCGGGTGTGTCTCAGGTGGCGTAAAGCCGAAGAGCCGAGGAGCACGACGCAGGCGGGCTGGCCCCGCAGGCGTGTCCTGGGTGGCGTAAAGCCGAGGGCCGAGGAGCACAACGTAGGCGGGGTGACCGCGCAGGTGTGGTCTCGGGATGGCGTAGAGCCGAGGGCCGAGGAGCACAACGCAGGCGGGGTGACCGCGCAGGTGTGGTCTCGGGATGGCGTAGAGCCGAGGGCCGGGGAGCACAACGTAGGCGGGGTGACCGCGCAGGTGTGGTCTCGGGATGGCGCAGAGCCGAGGTCCGAGGAGCACAATGCAGGCGGGGTGACCGCGCAGGTGTGGTCTCGGGGTGGCGCAGAGCCGAGGGCTGAGGAGCACAACGCAGGCGGGGTGACCGTGCAGGTGTGGTATCGGGGTGGCGGAGAGCCGAGGGCCGAGGAGCACAACGCAGGCGGGGTGACTGCGCAGGTGTGGTCTTGGGATTTATGGAGCCGAGGGGCACGATGCGAGCGTACTGGAGGCACTAGTCTGTCTCGGGAACATGGAGCCAAGGAGCACGACGCAGGCGGGGTGACCGCACAAGCTTAGTCGCGAGGGCCATGCGACCGAGTAGCACGATCAGGCGGTCAGGACGCGGCCGAGGAACATGATAGGCTGTCGGGCCGTGCCAAGGTGGATCTTGGCAACGAGCGGCAGAGGTGCTCGGTGCAGGCAGGCTGCGACCGAGGGGCGAGACCCAGGTGGGTGGGTCGCCCTGAGGTGGACTCGACGGTGAATATGGCCGAGGAGTCCGGCGCGGATGGGCTGGCCGCGCAGACATGTCTCGGGGTTTATGGAGCCGAGGGGCACGACGCGGGCGTACTGGTGGCACTGGTCTGTCTCAGCAACATGGAGCCAAGGAGCACGACGCAGGCGGGGTGACCGTGCAAGCGTGGTCGCGAGGGCCATGCGACCGAGAAGAACGATCAGGCGGGCAAGACGCAAGGACGCGGCTTCGGGCACCACGTGGCCGAGGAACACGACAGGCGGTCGGGCCGCGCCGAGGTGGATTTCGGTAGAGATTGGCTGAGGTGCTCGATGCAGGCAAGATGCGACCGAGACGCGGGGGGCCGAGGGGCCGAGCGGCCGAGACGCGGGGGGCCGAGGAGCCGAGACCATCCTCAGAAGTCGCTGCTGCTGGTGCAGGTCGGCTGCAGCGGAGCAACCAAAGAGAAAGCTAACGTACCATCATTTCGGGCCCTCCTTCTAGCGCCAATCTGTTACGGTAAGTAACTTTTTTAGCCGTGGCCTCGGAGCCGTCGCGGCTTGGTTCGGGTCCGGAAGGCGGTGATCTCCCTAGGGGCGCTCCTCTGGGTCTCCCGGCGGCCATGCACAGCGGTTCGGGTCGGTGGCTCGGGTCGGCTGATCGGTTCGACAGTTTGGGTCGGCTGGTCGGGTCGGGAGGAAGCTCCGCCGCAACGTCGGGAAGAGGCGACTCCGTCTCGCACCTGCACACAGGTCGGGCCGGGGGCTCGGCCCGATCCCTCCGACGATCAAGTTAGCGATGATGTGGCGAGGGTTTTGGAGGAAGAGAAACCTCCGTGTGTTGAGTGTCTGATCCCCCCTTTTGCTTAGGACTCAAGGGTATTTATAGAGGGGGTTTGATGTTACCTAACGCAGTTGTCTGCAGGGCAGGACTATACCTTTGGTGGCGTCTGACATTGCCACTGGGGTTGCGTGGGAGGCCGAGCTGCTGCAGGGTATGGCGTGCCTTGGGCATCGTGTCGCTCAGAGGAATGCTGTCATGGCGTGTCACATCGCCATTTTTACCCCTATCAATTTGTGTCACGAAACGTGGGTCAAGTGTAATTTATGTAAAATTAATCAGAACATTTACGTGAGTCGCAGGTTATTATCATTAATCATCATTATTATTTGAAGGAATGATAGCGTAGAATATCGCGGTAACATATTATGTCTCTCCACACGATGGCATTAATAATGCCACTGTTATTTCTTGCTTCCTCGTCCCTTTTATGCAACGGATAATGGAGTGTCACATTGGGATCTTGCTATTAAAAATAATGAGAAATTATGTACTTTTTTTCCCAAAAAGAAATTTCTTAACACATTATAGTTCTATAGAATGACGTGTATAAGTCATCTTAGAGTTATACTGTAACATCCCTGATTAGTCTCACATCGAAAGTGAGCAAGATTAAGATTGGCTTATAAGGGTCTTGATAGGGGTAAAAAACTGACCTGACATAGCACCCCGGATTTGACGTAATACACCCCCCACGTCGAACACCCTGTGCGGCACACTGCCCCAGAACGAACGTTAATGATGACACGACATGCGCCCACACCCATCGTACCCAGATCCCCTCGGCTGACCGACGCTCCCCTCACCCTGCCGAAGCTCAGCTCTCCACGCAACGCCCGCGACGACAACAGACTTCATCAGAGGTATGACCCTCCTCCTGCAGGATGGCCCATCAGGTAACATCAAACCCCCTGTATAAATACCCCCCGGCTCCCAACCGAAAGGGGGGGGGGGAATCGATCGCTCAATACTATACTTCTCCCCACTGACTTGATCGTCGGAGGGGTCGGGCCGAGCTACCGACCCGACCTGTGTGCAAGCACCCGACCGCTGTTAAGCCTACTCGACAAGGCGGAGTTTCCCAGCGAGATCCCCCGCATCCGCCGCCCCGGGACTTCAAAGGGAGTCACGTCTGATCCGAGTCATTTGGAGCCCTGAACCAGCCGCGTCGAACCCGAAGTCACGGCTAAAAAGTTACTTACCGTAACAGGTCTGATGAGTGTACTACTATTAACTTCAGCTTAAGTATTTTGGTAAGTGGAGTGTACTACTATTGGTCCGTGGTTGAAGGACCAAAACGGAATTGATAGACTAGTTAGACGTTTGCTTAATATTATAATAATAAACTATGTAGTAATTATTGACTGACATTACAACCTTTATTCGAAGAGGAAGTGACGCATAAATAAACCTCACAGCAAATGAATGTGAATGATATCATGCGCTCCATGCCAAACCATCAGCTTCCACGGATTTTATCTTCCGGCAAACTCGAGCTTGTTCATAGACTTCTCCAGGTCGACAATAATAGCCTTGTTTAGGAGCGCAGTGGTCATCGGTGGAGCAAATGCACAGCCCCTCCAGTGCACAACCATCTCCCTGCACCACAACTTCCTTCTCTCGCAGTCCCAGCACCGCATCGGTCCAGTCTGAAGAGAACAATCCATTGCTGTCATACTTCTGCATCACACTCACAAACTTGGCCAACTTAGCCCCCAGCTTGTTCTTGACATTGAGGAAGCCGACATTTCTGTTCTTCCCCCAGTGCGGCAGCCCGTTGTACTTGAACAAGGCCATCTGTTCGATCTCCTCGAACACATCCTCATATAGTCGCGGCTGTTTTGGATCCTTTGAACGATAGTATGTGATGTCGATGGCCACCACGTCGTCGGTTTTGCCAAGATAAGCTGTGGAGTTGCGGACGAAGCGGATCAAGAAGCCCAAGTACAGCTCGGTGCTGCAGAGTGCGTCGGGATGGGCGTCGCGGAGCTTCTTGACGTCGGCGATGAAGTCAGAGATGGTGGTGAAGGGGATGCTTATCGTGGTTTGGTGGTAGAAGAACCCCGCAAAACGAGGGTCCCAGCCACAGGCTGTAAGAAGGTTGTCTTCTGCACTCCTTAGGCAAGAACCTGGAGAGAAGATGACTCAGAGTAAATAAATCCGGGCGTTACATCTGTCATTATTGTGATGAAGCATTTTCATCAAGAGCTATCATTCATACATGCAGACATTCTTCGGATAATTGGAGGACCTACCGGAGGATTGCATGTCGCTTTGGTTTCCAATGACCGGATAGCCGGTGAATTCTAACAAGCCGCCGTCATTGTTCTTAAGGCCCATGCCGGTCGCAATCAAAGTATCAACTTGCAATCTGAACAGCACACATTTGCCTTCCGCATTTCCCGTTGCCTCCACTCGTTCCTCTGCAGTCATTGACACAAACACATGTAAATGTGTGCATAATACTGCTCGAACACTACATTAAGTTTGACAAGCAAAATAAAAGCTTCAATTTATAAGACCTGAAGCACGTAGAGAGGCTCCGACAAGGGTGGGCTGCGCTCGGAACCCTAAGTAGTCGTTTACACCCTTTCCTTTGGTGGTGATGGGGACCTTGATATCATCTCGGTACACCACTCTGCGTTGTGACGGATACCAGCTGATGTCCCCATAGTATGTAGCGACAGCGTACGAGGAGATGGTTTGCTCGAAGCCAACGTCGCTTACGACCCTGTTGGTGATGGATCGCTTGAACATTGGCTCAAGTTGGAGGGTGACCTGCGCGATCGGTTCAAGTAATTCTTAGGTTACTTATAATGAAGCAGCAGAACAAAAGCACATGTATTGCACGTCAACTGTTTTCGGCTATTCAGGCAACAAGATTGAAACAATAACTGCTACTACTGACATCCCCTATCGTCCTTCGACCTAACAATTGTTACTGAGGCTTTTAAGGCAATTATTGGGCCCGGTCTTAAGCTCTGCAAGGCAAGGCAGCATGGACCTGCCTCTTGCCTTGCGCGAGGCTCCATATGTGAAGGCAGGAGTGTTGAAATTAAACTTGTTCAAATGTTATAAAGAGATTTATTTCATCAAAAGAAATATTTATTGCAGGAGATTCATTACGAAGAAATAGATTAATTCTACGGAAGAATAAGTCCAATTAGTTATTGATTTTTGAAAAAAAAAAATTTAAAAAATTATTAATCTTGAATACAATTAATGTAATATATCTTTGAGGACTATATAAACCCCATATGGGTCATGAAATAGATAAAGTTTTTAAAATTATAAATTTTTTTTTTGAGAGAAATATAGAAAATTGAGGCTTGTATTACTCTTCCTCTGTTTGATAACTCTATCCCTTCTTCCTATCAAGATCAACAAGGGGCACTCTTCATTTACACGAAGTCATCATCAATGTCACTGTAGCCGTTATTTGCAAAGTTTGCTTTTTCTCTAATCTTTGTCTATGTGGGTTATGTTCCATAACACTCAATTATGTTGTGTCGTTAAAATAAACGACGAGGGAAGGTACATGGAATCATTAGAACGGATCAAAGGTTTGCATCATGCCCATTTTGAAACAAGGAAGACAAGCAAAGCAAGAAAAGAAGGAAAGATTAAAAGTAGAGTCCACTGGGATCATCAACAGCCTATTATTTACGTAACTTTCTAGATTCGAGGAAAAGAACATGCCTTCCTTTGTAAAGTGATTTGATAGAAAACAAGTTTTTTTTTGTCTCGACATTTTGCTGACGATAGGAAGTATTCAGCCTTGCTAATAACAGTAGGATGATCTCTACTATATCATGAAGAATTAAAGATATAGTTGCACCTAATTAGCATCGAGACGTGGCAAGTCATGTACACTCAGCTTATGAAAGTACTTGACGTGGTTGGAAGAACCACCATGAAGAACTAAGATGATTTATCACATGGATCTCAAACCGTGTAAAGAACAAAGAATAACACGTAGGTCACCACACACATACCTGAGAAATGACTCCAAGAACACCGAGAGAAACCTTGGCAGCCAAGAGATCAGGATCATCCTCACCAAGATTAACGATCTTGGCGTAGTATCCGTTCACCGGGACCGGACTTGGAATTACCAGCCTCATCCCTACCACATATTCGTGCACCGCCGAGCCCTTCCCGAACGCCGAGCTCCCATGCGAGCCGGTGCTCAGCAGCCCGCCGAGCGTCATCCCTTGCCAGTACGGCGAGTGGGATAGCGCCAGGCCACGGGCGGCCGCCGCGTCAAGGAGCGCCCTAAGTGTGATCCCTGCCTCGAATGTCATCCGCGAGGTGGCCATGTCCACGCTCACCGATCTGTCGAGTCGCTGGGTGCTAATGACCAGGCCCTGGCCGCTCGGCCCGCCGGGGCACGACAGCTTGGGAATGCTGTGGGAGTACATTGTGACCACCTTCATGTGCTGCTGCTTCTCGGTCGCGTCGGAGACAACTAACCGCAGCTCCTCTTCGGTCGAAGGGTACGCGACCGCGGCGACGCGGCAGGTGCTGCGATCAGGAAAGGCTCCATAGCCGTTGGTCACGGTGCAGTTAGTGTTGCCGGACCGGCACTGAACAACGGGCCCTGGCGGCGACCCTTGGACCAGGAGAAGCAAGACGGCGAGGCCGGAGGCAAACATGGCGATGTGGGTGGCGGCCATGATGGCTGTCCAGAGTTGGTCTGTGTGTGGGTATGGAATGTATATATTGGTGAATTCGATATCTTCATCACTGTTTACACAATAATTAGGTGTCGAAAAAAGATCATATAAAATAAGGGAGGTAAAGCCCGTTGATTAACAATAGATTATGCCATCCCGATGAATCTGACGTTCTTTTAGACGTGTTGGAACGGCTCGTAATTGTCGATGTCTCGGGTTGATGGTTGCAGAAGACGTGATGCAAGCACGAGAATAGATAATTAATTGATATAGGGAGGTAGATGATGAGTTGGCAATTTTACTTCCACCAGTCTCTGTGGAAACCGGGGATGATGATGTGCGAGAGAGGACAACGGAAAAGCAGCACCGAATCATCCGTATCTGATTCTCGGACATGCAATAAGAGCAGCCTTTTTGTTAAAAAATTAGATGCGTACGCAATGACAACTGTGATGTCATTTATGTGAATCACATGGGCCAACTGGAAATTAATTAAAACCAATAAAAATATCAACGTGTGACACGAGTTTATTATTTTTAAAAGCGATAAGGTTAGTGATCTCTGCGTCAGATACTGTCGGGGAGGTTGTCTGGGATCAGACAAATTGTTGGGACCGATTGGACAATAAAATTATTATAAAAAAAAAGGATAGATCTGCGCGGTGAAGGACGTGCGAACACTATAACCAATAAAAAGATAGGGATAAAAAGAAAGGAAAAAGTTAAGGTTTTAAAGTTTTTGTTAGACAATCATTAGTATTGCTCTAAATTTTATATGAAGAATATTTATAATATTTTTTACAATACTAATGGTGTCGACCTGTCTTTTCTGATATATTTTTATGATATATTCATTTGATGAGACCTAAATATGTTTTTTGATAAAATTTATCTATATTATTGTTGAGCCAAGATTTATATTCTTGATGTTATTGTGATCCTCTAGTTATTCTGGAGAAAACTTATTATAAACATATTATTATTATTAGTAATAGTGGAGGTTTGAAGTGGACTACATTCTTGTGATTTTTTCGATAATGAATTTTTTTCATAAAAGTGTCGCTTTATGATTGATTCATTGTTCTAATGTTCATGTTGTTTCAATTAATATTTACTTTTGGTAACAAATTAATATTTTGGTGAAGTACTCATTTTGATCCACAAAGAGGAAAAAAAATTATTTCTGTTGCAACAGTTTTTCCCCACAAAATGGTATCAGAGCATCATATTATTTGGTGCTAGTTTTTTTATGTGATTGAAATGTAAGAATCAAATGATAGGATTAAATTGAACTCATCTAATTATTTCACTTGAGACATATGATGAAAGATTTGTTAGTTGCTATAAAAATGAATATAGATAATGAGATACAAGGATTGTTACTTATCAGCTCTTTCCCACAAAATTAGGAAACGTACATAGTGACAATTTTTACTTCATGCCAAAAGGGACTCTAACCATAGACATGTTAAAGATAATTTGCTTAATGAAGATGCCAGAATGAATGAACAAGGAGAATCTTCTTCTAGTGCACTTGTTATTGAAAAACAAGAAATACATGAAAGAAATCATAGTAAAAATCCACATAGTTACAAAGGAAAATTTAAGTCTAGAAAAAATATCAAGTATTTCTACTATAACAAGTCAAGTTATATGAAAAAAGAGTATAGGTTTTGAAAGTAAAAACAGAATGAAATGAAGAAAAATGAGAAAGAGACAAAATACAATTGTTATTAAAGGTGATATCGTTATTGTTTGTGATGACGGATGTTTCAGTCTTGCAGCTTAGAACTGTAACTGGGTAATTGACTTCGGTACTTCATTTCATATTACTTCTTATGATGATTTCTTCATATCTTATACTATTGGTGATTTTAGTAATGTTAAAATAGGAAACAGTAGTACATCAAAGATTATGGGTATTGGAGATATTTGGTTGGAGACCAATATTGAGAGCAAATTGATACTCAAATATGTTAGATATGTTTTAGATATTCGTCTTAACTTGATATCTACATGAGAGATTTATACACTATTTTGATGAAAGCAAATGAAAGTTTACCAAAAGTTCTCTAGTTGTGATGAGAGGAAAGAAGCTATTTGAAATAAGGCAAAGCATGCATTTTCTTGAAGGTATGGTAACGAAGAGTTTGGGTATAGATTATGAAATTTAGTGATCAAGAAGATTATTAGAAGTAGAGATGCTATGTTTCTTGAAGACCAATTGTTTGATAATTGTGATAATGTTAAGTTGTGTGTGTGTGTGTGTGTGAAGAATGAAATGATTTGGCTATCTCATGAGTTCTATATTGAAAATATTCTTGAAAAATTCAAAATGAATAAAACTTAAGTAGTTTATTCTCCACTCGTAAGTCATTTTATGTTTAGTTCGAAACAATATTCTATGAGTGAGAAAGAAAAAAAAGAAATACCGAAGTGCCTTATTCATTTGCGGTATATAGTTTGATGTATGTTATGATATGTAATAGGCTAGATATAGCTCATGCTATTAGAGTTGTCAATCGATTTCTCTCTAATCTTGATAATGAACATTACGTAATAGTGAAATAGATATTAAGATATCTAAGAGATATTTTAGATTGTGTTTATGTTTTGACAGTGAATATTAGATAGATTTTTTTTTTCAAAAATATCATAAGAAGAACCAGATAGAACACCAAATCTACTCACATCAGACTTGCAAAACTACAATATTGAATTGAGAACATGCCCATATAATGTTTGTAAAAGATATGAGAACATGCCTGATAAGACCCATATAATATTTGCATTATCAAAAGATTCAGTTGACTCAGTAAAAGTCCATTATAATCTAAATTAGATTATGATGGGTTTGACAGGGGCCAAATCTGCGAAGGTGCCACCCTCCCACCATGTTCTTCCTCACACGAGAGCTACGAGCGAAGTGTATAGGGGTGAGTCTACAAAGGCGATGACTCCTCTCATGTCTCTTCCTTCCTCGCATGAAGACTGCATATGATTGGCCTAATACAGTAGAGGGGAGGGGAGATGGTGCAGGAAGAAATTAATGACCCTCGCAATCCAATTTTCCTCGCATGAGGGCTATGGGGGACTACAACCATAGCAATGTGAAGGCGAAGATGATGGCCGATAGAGGTAGAATGATCTGTCTTAAAAAAATTGCTGTAATGCTATTTGAAAAATTCTTAAAGTTGATAATTCTTTTAGGAATTCGCTATTTCCTTTTTTTTAAGATGAAAACAAGCACGCCAAATCCTGACATAAATAAACACTGTCGTCTATTAAACAATCATTACTTCTGGATGTCTTGGCCGATCTAAAACTAGTTATTTTGTGTAGATGAATGAGCTTACGTGAGATTATCACAATACATGTATACATATATTATCGGTCCCGGCCATGCAGCTCTCGTACAAGTCCCGTGCATGCCGGAGCGCCCGGTCGGGGACCGGATGTATTGGCTCAGCTTGCTCTCGCTGCTGTTTCCCTCGATCATGGTGCGACCACTTCCTATCTCTAAATTATACTGCGAGGATGAGAAAGGAACAAACCGATGATTGGATGCTGCGCCCTAGAGTTATTTATAGAGAGCAATAGTTTCTTGGGGTTGGGGGGATCGAGGAAGGCTTAATCACAGTAATCATCCTTCTTTGTGATTTCCGTATTTATGTAGCTTATCATATGGTTAATTCTAGCGATCAATAGGACGAACTTTGAGTCAAAATTTTGAAATGGAACCGGTGTGAACTACCATTTCATTTATGCCATGAAACGTGGGTCAAGGGTAATTTTCGTAAAATTCATCAGAACATTTACGTGAGTCTTAGGCTATATTATCATTAATCATTATTATTATTTGAAGGAATGATGGCGAAGTATATCGCGCTAACATACTATGTCTCTCCACACTATGGCATTAATAATGACACTGTTATTTCTTGCTTCCTCGTCCCTTTCTAATTAACAACGGATACTGGAGAGTCACATTGTGATCTGTTGGGTTGACAACCCATATTCAATCCAATGTAGATTTTATCAACCCACAGCTCATCCCATCTTAATTTAATCTTAATTAACATTATGGGGTGTGTGGTGGCTACGAAAAACTATATAAATAGGGCAGAGGACAGCAACGTGGTGATCCTTGCAGCAACAAAAGGGAGGAGAAAAATACAGAAATCCAATGAGAAAGAAAGGGAAGAAAACAAGAACAACGCAGAGAGACTATTCTCAATCATCTATAGTAGATTCTTACTGTGGTTAGTTGGGGAGAATTAGGGAGGATTTAGATATTGAGCACAGATCCTTGTATCCTAGTTATTCTTTTGTGATTGTTGCTAGGGTTTTGGACAAGAGATTGAGATTTGTATATTCATTATTATTATAGTGGATCATCTATAGTTTGCCCCGTGGTTTTTACCCTTCACATTGAAGGGGCTTTCCACGTATATCTTGGTGTTTTATTTGATTGTGATTCCATTTAATTCCGCTGTGTATTATGGTTTTCTAGTACTTGTTCATATACAAAGGTTATTCCCCCATCAACTAGTATGGGTTTTGGTGATTTAATTTTATATTTGAAAATGGGGGCCAGTAGTGTTTCTCGCATAATTAATTTGAATGGAAACAATTGGATGATATGGAAACCAAGAATGGAAGATCTCTTGTATTGCAAAAATTTGTATGGACTTTTGTAGGAGGATAGTGCAAAACCCACAACTATGACAGATGATGAATGGAAGAGACTAGATCGAAAAATAGTTGGGTTTATTCGATAGTGGCTTGATGATAGTGTCTTTCACTATGTTTCTACTGAAATTTCTACATATTCTATTTGGAAAAAGTTGGAAAGTCTATATGAAAGAAAAACAACTAGCAACAAAGCTTTTTTGATCAGAAAACTTGTGAACCTAAAATATATAGAGGGTGCTTCTATTGATGAGCATTTGAATGAAATGCAGATTATTACTAACCAGTTATCCTCTATGAAAATGTCTCTTGATGATGAGTTGCAGGCATTGTTATTTCGCAGTTCATTGCCAGAAAGTTAGGAGACACTGGTGGTTTCCCTTAGTAATTATGTGCCAGATGATGTTATCACTACGAGTTAAGTAACAAGCAGTTTGTTGAATGAGGAGTTGATAAGAAAGTGTTCAGGAACATCTCAGAATGATTCACAGACAATTATCTCAGAGAACAGAAGAAAGTCAAAGTCTAGAAGCAGTTCACGCATGAGTAGAAGCAAGTCAAGATCAACAAAAGATATTATTTGCTATAACTGTGGTAAGAAAGGACATTACAAGACAAGAACCAATGTAAATAACCTAAGAATAGCAAGAAAAAGGGAAAAGAAGTGAAGTCTATAGAGTCAAAAGATAATATCACAACTATAGTGCAGGGTGGTGATTATTTGATTTTGTCTCATTCTGATGATATTTTTTCTTGTGTGTGTCAGGATCTTGAGTGGGTGATTGACACAAGTTCTTCTTATCATGTTACACCACAGAGAGAGTTTTTTGCTACATATAGGTCTGGAAATTTTGGTGTTATCAAGATGCGTAACTATGGCACAACAGACATCATTGGCATGGGTGATATCAATTTAAAGACCAACCTTAGCTGCAAGCTGGTGCTTAAGTATGTGAGGCATGTGGTTGACTTGAGGCTGAATTTAATTTCAGTTGGAAGGCTAGATGATGAAGACTATGATAGAAGATTTCATAGAGGGCAATGGAAGCTCAGTAAGGGTTCTCTTGTTATAGTTAGTGGAAAGAAATGTCATATTTTGTACAGGTTGCAAGCTAAAACTTATGGTGAGCAGTTAAATGCTACAGAAAAATACTTCAGCATGGAGTTGTGGCATAAGCAATTGGGACACATGAGCGAGAAGGGGATACAAGCTCTTTCCAAGAAAGAGGTATTGCCAAACCTTAGAGGTATTGCCAAACCTTAGAGGTATACATCTGAACCCTTGTATTTATTGTTTGGTTGGTAAACAACACAAAGTTTCATTTGCTAGTCCTGCTTTGCCTAGAAAAATACATGTTTTAAATCGTGTTTATACAAATGTATGTGGTTCTTTAAGGACAAAAACTCATGGTGGATCTGTTGATGTTCTTGTTATAAGTGGTGCACTTTATTTTGTCACTTTTATAGATGATTTTTCTAGGAAAGTTTCGGTCTATGCTTTGAAGATCAAAAATCATATTATTAATGTCTTCAAAGAGTTTCATGCTAGGGTTAAAAGGGAGATAGAAAGATAATTGAAATGCATAAGATAAGATAATGGTGGTGAGTATACATGATTATTTAATGATTATTATAGGTCACATGGGATCCAACATAAGATGATAGTTCCTAGTACACCTCAGCATAATGCAATTGTAGAGAGGATGAACAACACTATCATGGAAAAGATCAGAAGTATGCTTTCACAGGCCAAGCTACCCAAAAGGTTTTGGGATGAGGCTTTGAGGACTGCAGTTGATGTGATCATCTTGTCACTATGTACAACCCTAGATGGTGATGTTGCAGAGCATGTATGGTTAGGGAAAGATGTTTCCTATAGGCATTTGAGAGTGTTTGGTTGTCGTGCATTTGCACATGTTCCAAACAATGAGAGGTCCAAGCTAGATGGTAAGCCTAAAGAATGTATTTTTCTTGGCTACTCATATGATCATTTTAGTTACAGGCTTTGGGATCCAGAAAAACAGAAGGTGTTTAGAAGCAGAGATGTGGTTTTCTTTGAGGATCAAACCTTTGAAGATTTAAAGAAGAAGATACAGGCCAAGGCTTATGTAGAAGGATTAGCAGATTGTGACCCAATTACTCCTTCAGTATATTAGGGTGATGGGGGAGATGTGTAGGAAGATGGTGTAGAGCCTGATGTTGATCTACCTGCAGGACATGTTGAGCAAGAAGAAGTTGGAGAGCAACTTCCCGCAGAACCTCAGTTGAGAAGATTTTCTAAACAACGTCAACCTTTCAGAAGATACTCTACAGATGAGTATGTGATGCTTACTGATGCAGGTGAACCAGAGAGTTACCATGAAACAGTTGAAAATGAGCAGAAAGAGAAGTGGTTAGTTTCTATGCAGGAAGAGATGAATGCTCTTCAGAAGAACCAAACTTATGATTTGGTGCTACTACCAAATGAAATAAAGTCTTAAAGAACAAGTGAGAAATGAAGACTCAAGAATATTGTTCTCAACCAAAGTACAAAGCTGTAAAAGGCTTTTGTCAAAAGAAATGTATTGACTTTAAAGAGATTTTTTCTCCTGTTGTTAAAATGTCTTCTATTCGTGTTGCTTTTGGTATTGCTGCTAGTTAGGACTTGGAGGTTGAGTAGATGTGAAGACAGCTTTCCTTCATAAGGATTTGGAGGAGAAAATTTATATGGAGCAACCAGAAGGCTTCAAAATCAAAGGTAAAGATAACTTTGTCTGTAAATTAAAGAAGAGCTTGTATAGGCTAAAGCAAGCTCCAAGACAGTGGTACAAAAGGTTTGATTCATTTATGACAGAAAATAGATACAAAAGAACGGCTTCAGATCATTGTGTGTATATCAAATGATTTGATGAGGATTTTATTATTCTATTACTTTATGTTGATGACATGCTTATTCTTGGGAAAGATATGTCTAAAATTAACAAATTGAAGAAAGAACTAAGTGAGTCTTTTGCAATGAAGGACATCGGGCCAGCAAAGCAAATATTGGGTAT
Organism: Musa acuminata AAA Group; assembly: GCF_036884655.1. Classification (NCBI taxonomy): domain Eukaryota; kingdom Viridiplantae; phylum Streptophyta; class Magnoliopsida; order Zingiberales; family Musaceae; genus Musa; species Musa acuminata. The sequence goes on along the minus strand of NC_088339.1, from coordinate 25,622,309 downwards.
GCAGATTTCCCGTGACAAGAAAAATAAGAAGATTTGGTTGTCATAGGAGAAATACATCGAGAATGTATTGAAAAGATTCAATATGAGCAATACAAAACCAGTTGGTTCTCCTCTTACATGTCACTTCAAGTTGTGCTCAGAACAGAGTCTGTTAAGTGATGAGGAGAAGGAGAAAATGCAAAAGGTTCCTTATACTTCAGCAGTTGAGAGTTTAATATATGCAATGGTATGTACGAGGCTAGATATCGCATATGCAATCGGTGTTACTAGCAGATTTCTTGTAAATCCAAACAAAGAGCACTGGGCAATAGTGAAGTGGATTTTTAGATATCTCAGAGGGAGCTCTAAGGTTTGTTTAAGCTTTGAAGGTGGATCACATGTGTTGACAGGTTACACAGATACAGATATGACAAGAGATATATAGATACGAGGAAGTCTACTTCAGGTTATGTACTTACTTTTGCAGTGAGAGCTGTGTTATGAAAATCCAAGTTGCAAAGGTGTATTGCTTCTTACAATCCAAGTTACAGAGGTATGCAAAGAAATGTTATGAATGAAAAAATTCTTACAATAATTAGGGCTAAACAGAAAAATTATGTGGTATATTGTGACAGCCAGAGTGTCATCCATTTGTGTAAGAACCCAATGTTTCATTTCAAGTCAAAGCATATAGATGTCAGATACCACTGGATTTGAAATGTATTTGAAGAGAAGCAGTTGCAGCTTCATAAAATTCACACAGATGACAACAAAGCAGACATGTTGATAAAGACTTTAGCAAAAGAAAGATAAGAGATATATCGACAGCTGATCGGCATGGCTTCACAATGAGGAGTCATGGGACAACCTCTCTTATGGGCTGAAGGGGGAGGTTGTTAGGCTGACAGCTCATATTCAGTCCAATGTGGGCTTTATCAGTCTACAGCTCACCCCCTCTTAACTTAACCCTAATTAACATTATAGGGGTGTGTGGTGGCTGCGAAAAACTATATAAATAGGACAGCAACGTGGTGATCCTTGCAGCAACAAAAGGTAGGAGAAAAAGACAGAAATCCAAGGAGAAAGAAAGGGAAGAAAACAAGGACAACGTAGAGAGACTGTTCTCGATCATCCAGTAGTATTCTCATTTCAGGTTAGATCAAATCTATAGTAGATTCTTACTGTGATTACTTGGGGTGAATTAGGGAGGATTTAAATATTGAGCATAGTGACGTGATCCTTGTATCCTAGTTATTCTCTTGTGATTATTGCTAGGGTTTTGGGCAAAAGATTGAGATTTGTATATTTATTATTATTATAGTGGATCATCTCTAGTTTGCCCCGCGATTTTTATCCTTCACATTGAATGAGTTTTCCACGTATATCTTAGTGTTTTATTTTATTGTGATTCCATTTAATTCCGCTACATATTATGGTCTTCTAGTACTTGTTCATATATAAAGATTATTCCGCATTATATTTCATCAGGATCTTGCTATTAAAAATAATGAGAAATTATGTACTAATTGTTTTCCCATAAAGAAATTTATTAAGACATTCATTATAGTTCTATAGAATGACTTCTTGGACTAGTAAAGATAAATAAGAAGGAACGTAATGTGCCTCCCATACAATATAGCATTTATCGACCCTTTGCTTTAATATTACAATATTAAATTATGTAGTAATTATTGACTGACATCACGTCGTTTATTCAAAGAGGAAGCGACACAGAAACAGATCTTACAGTCAATGTGAACGGTACGATGAGCTCCATGGCAAACCATCAGCTTCCACGGATTTAATCTTCCGGCAAACTCGAGCCTGTTCATATACTTGTCCAGATCGACAATAATAGCCTTGTTTAGGAGCGCAGTGGTCATCAGTGGAGCAAATGCACAGTCCCTCCAGTGCACAACCATCGCCCTGCACCACTACTTCCTTCCCTCGCAGTCCCAGCACTGCATCGGTCCAATCTGAAGAGAACAATCCTTTGCTGTCATATTTTTGCATGGCACTCACAAACTTGTCCAACTTAGCCCCCAACTTGTTCTTGATATTGAGGAAGCCGACGTTTCTGTTCTTCCCCCAGTGCGGCAACCCATGGTACTTGAACAAGGCCATCTGTTCGATCTCCTCGAGCACATCCTCATAGAGTCGCGGCCGTTTCGGATCCCTGGAACGGTAGTATGTGATGTCGATCTCCACCACGTCGTCCGTTTTGCCAAGATAGGCCGTGGAGTTGCGGAGGAAGCGCATGAAGAAGCCCAAGGACAGCTCGGTGCCGCAGAGTGCGTTCGGGTGGGCGTCGCGGAGCTTCTTGACGTCGGCGATGAAGTCTGCAACGGTGGTGAAGGGGATGCTTATCGCGGTTTGGTGGTAGAAGGACCCCGCAAAGCGAGGGTCCCATGCACAGGCTGTGAGAAGGTTGTCTTCTGCACTCCTTAGGCACGAACCTGGAGAGAAGATGGCTCAGACTAAATAATACAGAATACAGGTGTAACAAGTGTCATCATATACATTCTTCGGATAATTGGAGGACACACCGGAGGATTGCATGTCGCTTTGGTTTCCAATGACCGGATAGCCGGTGAAATCTGACAAGCCGCCGTCATTGTTCTTAAGCCCCATGCCGTTCGCGATCTGAGTATCTACTTGCGATCTGGAAAGCACGCATTTGCCTACGGCATTTCTAGTTAATTCCAATAGTTCCTCTGCAGTCATAAACACAAACACATGATAGAGGACAAGAGATGCCTTGTCAGTATAAATCTCGTACGATACTGCTCGAACACTACATCAAGATTGTCAAGCAAAATAAAAGCTGCAATATATAAGACCTGAAGCACGTGTAGAGGCTACGTCGAGGGTGGGCTGTGCTCGTACGAAAAGGTGATCGTTTACACCCTTTCCTTTGGTGGTGATGGGGACCTTGTAATCATCGCGGTACACCACTCTGCCTTGTGACGGATACCAGCTGAGGTCTCCATAGTACGTGGTGACAGCGTACGAGGAGATGGTTTGCTCGAAGCCAACGTCGCCTACGACCCTGTTGGTGATGGATCGCTTGAACATTGGCTCAAGTTGGAGGGTGACCTGCTCGATCGGTTCAAGTAATTTCTTAGGTTACTTATAATGAAGCAGCAGAACAAAAGCTTCCATGTATTGCAAGTCAACTATTTTCAGCTATTCAGGCAACAAGATTGAAACAAGAGATACTACTACTAGGATCCTCTATCGTCCGATGTAGTAGTTCTTTTTACAGAGGCTTTGAAGGCAATTAGTGGGCCCGGTCGTAAGCTCTGCAAGGCAAGGCAGTATGGACCTGCCGGACTCTTGCCTTGCGCGAGGCTCCGTATGTGAAGGGCCACTCTCATTTACACCGAGCCATCATCAACGTCACTGTAGCTGTTCTTACAAGGAAAATACTATTCATTCTAAGATGTAAGTAAACGCAAAGCTTCAAATCATGCACTCGCTCTCATATAAGTTTGCTTTTTCTCTGATCTTTGTCCATGTGGGTTTGCATGTGCTCATATGTTTCATAACACTCAATTGTGTTGTGTAGTTACTATAAACTACGAGAGAAGGTATATGGAATCATTAGAACGGTTCAAAGGTTTGCATTAGCCCATTTTGAAACAAGGAAGTCGAGCAAACCAAGAAAAAATGGAAAGATTAAAACTAAAGTCCACTGGGATCATCGACTGCCTATTATTTTACATTACTTTCTAGATTCTAGGAAAAGAACAGGTCTTCTCCTTTGTAAAGTGATTTGTAGAAAACATTTTTTTTTTGTCTAGACATTTTGCTGACGTAGTGCAAACAAAGCCTTGTTAATAACAATAGGATGATCTCTATTATATCATGAAGAATTAAAGAAATAGTTGCACCTAGTTAGCATCGAGGCGTGGCAAGTCATGCACTCAGTTCATGAAAGTACTTGACGTGGTTGGAAGAACCACGATGAAGAACTAAGATGAGTTATCACATGGATCTCAAACTGTGTAAAGAACAAAGAATAACACTTAGATATATACCTGAGAAATAACTCCGAGAACACCGAGAGAAACCTTGGCAGCCAAGAGATCAGGATCATCCTCACCAAGGTTAACGATCTTGGCGTAGTATCCGTTCACCGGGACCGGACTTGGAACCACCAGCCTCATCCCCACCACATATTCGTGCACCGCTGAGCCTTTCCCGAACAACGAGCTCCCGTGCGAGCCGGTGCTCATCAGCCCTCCCAGCGTCACCCCTTGCCAATACGGCGAGTGGGGCAGCGCCAGTCCACGGGCGGCCGCCGCGTCGAGGAGCTGCCTAAGTGTGATCCCTGCCTCGAACGTCATCCGCGAGGTGGCCATGTCCACGCTCACCGATCTGTTGAGCCGCTGGGTGCTAATGACCAGGCCCTGGCCACTCGGCCCGCCGGGGCACGACAGCTTGGGGATGCTGTGGGAGTACCTCGTGACCGCCTTCATGTGCTGCTGCTTCGCGGTGGCGTCGGAGACAGCGAACAGGAGCTCCTGTTCGGTCGAAGGGTACGCGACCGCGGCGACGTGGCAGGTGCTGCGATCAGGGAAGGCTCCATAGCCGTTGGTCACGGTGCAGTTAGTGTTGCCGGACTGGCACTGGACAACGGGCCCTGGTGGCGATCCTTGGACTAGGAGAAGCAAGACGGCGAGGCCGGACGCGAACAGGGCAATGCGTGTAGCAGCCATGATGATTGTCCAGAGTTGGTCTGGGTATATATATATAGCTGAAATTCGATAGATAGCTTGATTACGGTTTACGTAACAATCAGGTGTCCGAAAAAAATCATATAAAATAAGGGAGATAAAGCACGTTGACTTAGCAAGAGATTATGCAATCCTGAAAAATATGAAGTGTTGATATGGCTCATAATTGTCAATGTCTCGGTTCCGGGTAAAGGCTGCGTGATGCAAGAACGAGATTAAGTACTTAATTCATAGAGAGAGGTAGAAGAGTTGTCAGTTTTGCGTCTCAAAGTCTCTGAGGAAATCGGCGATGATGTGCGAGAGACGTCTACGTAAAAGTCTCGGTGCCGTGTCATCCATATTGCTTAGATATACTTATCGATGCATGGACGTCCAATAAGAGGAGTTTAGAGTAAAAAAAATTAGATACGCACCCAATGTGACTCATTTATGTCAATCACGTAAGTGAGCCGAGTTGAATTTTAAGAAAACCGACAAGAACATCAACGTGGGACGCAACATTCCTATCATTATTATTATCGTAAGAAATGATATCCAAGATCGTGTTGACATACTATGCTAGTGATGGTTGCATGGAGTACTATCTGTGGGCAAGGTTGGTTGGTCATGCATGCCTTACGATGGGATCAAAATAGTAGAAGGATGGCTGCAGCAAATCCTCCCTCTTGCCATCGTCGAGCATAGACAAAACAAACTCAAAATTGACACATACTTTATTTTTATTTTATAATATTACAATGAATTTTGATTGTCGGACTAGAGGATAACTCAAATCCATGAACCTTTTTTTCTAAGAATATTATAAGAAGAATAGTGTTGAACTTCAAATCCATTCACTCGGGACTATATAGGATAAAATTATTTCAATGCTTAAATTAATAAACTTAATAAAAATAAGTCTTTAGAGTGTAATCCAAATCAGGTTTATTTTTATGGTGTAGCAGACAGTTGTAGGAAATTGAATAATGATCATGAGAATCAAAGATATAGTTATGAGTTTACGTAGACAGTAAATTCATTGAATCTATGAGGTCGCCTCATATTACACATTGGGAGTTGAAAAGCTTCATGTCCTATCTATTTTATGTTGAAAAGCCGACTACATGTTGCTGAACTGTCACCCTTATATTGCCAAGGTATTGACCATGGGTTGATGAAGTCTGGATAGCACATCAGAGGCCAGTCTACTCTTATCAACTACTAAATTACTTAATCACATACCTTTTTTATTTTTTTTAACTTAATCACGTACTGACAAAGTTTTTTTTTATTGTTTATAGGACATGTCTTACTGACATGCTGTTTTTTTGTTTTTTAAGGCACACCTTCAGCTACTGTCAGACCTCCGATGATTGGACACCCTCAACAGTGCAATATAATATTAGATCATCAGTCAATCTCATCCCTCGCCTTTACAGGGAATAAAAGCCAAGCCATTGGTAATGTCCTGCACTTTTATCTTCCCTTGCCTTCGCAACTTCACAGGGACTTCTCTGGCCTCGTGTGTTTCTCAACACAATCCACAGCAAGCCAAAAAAACCCCTTCCGCGATCTTCAACGTATGTTCACGAACACCGAATGTGCGTTTGATCAATTGGAACATCAAGATTGAGAAATCATCAATTGGACGAGCACATTTAGACGCATTTCCCGTCAAAGAAATTAGTAGCATGAAGCCAACTTCATTATTTTGGAATATGATGGGTAAAAAAAACTTATATATGAATAAATACGAGTTGATCGTAATAAGCAGTAAAAAAATTAAACGAAAATCAGTCACATAGAACATCAAAATGTATGTAAAAATCCTCTTCGATACAAATGAAAAAAAAAATCATATGGTAAGCCAAGAAGTAAATCTATTATAAAAATAATAAATATATAAATCTCGATAGTGAATGTATAAATCTATTATAAATCTTAGATTTGAGCAATAATCACAGGAGAATAATAAGAATACAAAGATTACATCACCATGTAAAATATCTAAAACCTCATTCCTTTCGTAATCATAATAAAAATCTGTTATAAGTCTGATCAAATCTGAGACTAGAATAGTGGCCAGATAATTGAAAAGGATTTCTACATTGTCTTTGTTTTTTTAGCTCTCAACCACCACTGTTGTGATTTTCTTTTTTCAACCATGCCCACAACAACAACAGCAAGTCCCCTTTTTGCCTTGTAAAAGAGAAATGGTTAAATAGTTGTTTTGAGCTATGCATTATTAAGGTCTACTATGGACTTAATTATTGGGTCATGTGCCCAACAACCTCCCCCTTCAGCGGAAACCGTTTCATAGCTCTTAAATATGAAGTCATGTCGATTAATCGTCGGCACATTTCTTATCTTTCTTTCAGCAAAATCTTTGTCAACATGTCTGCCCGTTATCATTTATATGAATTTTCTAATTTTACAATTGTTTTTCTTTAAATATATTTTAATTTTAGTGGTATCTAACATCTATATGCTTCAACTTGGAATAAAAAATAGGATTCTTACATACGTGGATGTCACTCTAGCTATCATAATATACCACATAACTTTTTTATTTCAGCTTCAATTCTTGTAAAAAAAATTTCATTCATAATATTTTTTTGCAAACATCTGCAGCAATATATTCTGTCTCTTTGGTGGAGAGAGCACTAAGCCTTTATAATGTGGATTGTCATGACACAGCTCTCCCTACAAAAGTGAGTACAAGATCCAATAATTCATGAACTTACTGGATATTCAATAATTCAAGGGCTTACTGGATATCCAATAAGATAGGGGCTCCAACGGATATCTCATGTCCGAACCTTTATTTGTTCCAACATCTATCATATATGTGTGACCCTCTAGGCTCAATATTGAGTTAATCGTGAGTCATATTAGAACTCCTTATGATTTAGTGAATTATTATCTTTTATAATAATTCACTTGATTTATCGACTACGAACATACTAGGTCATTACGTCGCAGTCCTCAAATGTTATTAGAGAATCCAATCCATTGGACCTATTTGTCCTCAATTACCATGTATCTATAGTCCCTTATTTATCTAATATCTTATAGACCATATAACGATCATGGTGCTATTAGACCTATACAGTTTTTACTCGAGTCTCGCTCTAATCGAATTCTCTCGGAAGACTCTTTCTCTCTCAATTCGAATAATCCTAACTAGGGATTTACTTGAGCAAGAATATATATAATATTTCTCTTATGATACCGAGAGTGGATAATCCTCTATCGATACTCAATTAGCCTACTAAGATTGGTTGTTACACCCAATGAGGTATCATCAATCATCCAGTATTTCGTGAGTGGATGAATCAGTAAACTCATTCTTCAATTAATACTTGTACTATATCCCTAGTGTCCTTACACAAGAAACTATAAAACCAACTATCTCCATCGTATAGAAAGGTATACAATACACCAATATGTCCGGTTATTTCGATGTCGCTTTCGAGTAATCTATAATTATGATTTTTTATGGTCTATATTTAAAGGTGAATCGGTCTTATTATTGTGATCTTATCACAATTTAATTCTCATTGTGCAGATTCGTAGACATCAATATACATGCAACATGCAACATAAAGTAAAAAATATATAAAAAAATGATAAGTAAAAAGAGTGCGTATCGTGTCATATGTGTTATCACTCACATGATTGGCTTGTACGACACCTATGACTAACACTATGGCCCTACCTATGTGTACTTCACTCATAACCCTTGTGTAAAGAACGAGGTGGCATGTGGGCCACTACTGTCTTTGTGGCTCAAATCTGTAATAAACTTTTTCATTCAAACTCTCTCTTTCGTTGCTTTTATTACAGTAATGTGCTCTGCTTCTATGGTCGAGTCAGTAGTAGTATCTTGCTTGAAACTTTTCTAGCATACTACTCCTCTATTTAGGGCATATACCCTAAATTAGACTTATTATCATCAACATCAGATTGGAAACTCAAGTCTCTATAACCCTCAACCCTGAGGCTACTTCATTTATATACCAGTAAAAGATCCTTAGTCCTTCTCAAATATTTAAATATATATTTTACTACATTCCAATGTTTTAAACCTGGATCCACCTAATATTTACTTGTAACACATAAAGCATACGTTATATCAAGTGTGATATATAACATAATATACATGATAGATCCTATCACTAAGGCATAGGGTATCCTATCTAAGTTTGCCCTTTCTTCAAAAGTATTTAGTGACATGCTCCTAAAAAGTGATATCTCATATCTCATCGATACGAGAGATCTTTTAGATTTTTTCATGTCAAACTTTTTGATAATGATGTCTATATATTTAAATTGAGACAAGTCAAGTATTCTCTTAGATCTATCTCTATAGATCTGAATCGCCAAGATATATGATACTTCCCCTAAGTCTTTTATGAAAAAATGTCTAGATAACTAAGCTTTTACCATGAAGAGCATTCATATATCATTCTCAATGATCAGAATGTCATCCATATATAGTACCAAGAAGTTGATAGCACTCTCACTTGTCTTCCTATACACTCAAGGCTCATCTTCATTCTTAACGAAATAATAAGATTTGATCGTCTCATAAAACCTTATGTTCCAATTTCGGAAAGCTTGCTTTAGTTTATAAAAAAACTTAAGCAACCTACACATATTATACGGATATTCTTTGGACACAAATCTCTTATATTATATTATATACGTCTCCTTCTCGAAGTTGTTGTTGAGAAACATGATTTTCATGTCCATCTACTAGATCTCATAATCATAGAATGTTGCAATAACCGATAGAATTCGAATAAATTTTAGCATAACTATAAGTGAGAATGTTTCATCATAGTCAACACCTTACCTTTGATGATATCCCTTAACCACTAGCTTTTCTTTATAGATCTTCACCTTTCTATTTACTCCAATCATCTTCTGGAAGATATACTTACAACCAATGGGTACATACCCTCAGGTGCATCAACTAAGTTCTAAATCTTTTTGAAATACTTGGAATCCATCTTAAAGTCCATGCTTCTTGCCACTTCACGGAGTCTATACTTATAATAGCCTCATCATAGATCTAAGGATCAATATCCTCAACATCATCTCTTTTGATATATCTCACATATCTTTTAGGAGGATGGGGTACTCTGTTGGACCTACGTAAAGTCGAAATTTATGTGCTATGTATTTGAACAAATTCGGGTTGTGGTTCTCAAACCTCACTCAACTCTATCACGCTCTTATTTTCTCCACCGAGAATGTGTTTTTTCTCAAGGAATACTACCCTCTTAGCTACAAAGACTTTTTATTCCTCGAGATGATAGAAATAATACCCATAAGGTTTCTCAGGGTATCCTATGAATTTGCATCGTTCCGTCCTAGATTTCAATTTGTCGGGGTTGTATCTTCTAACGTGGGCAGGGCAGCTTCAAATCTTAACAACCTTAATATCAAACTTCTTCCCTTTCTATATCTCATTTAGTGTAGACACTACCTGTTATGGTCAGTAACTTTTTTAGCCGTGGCCTCGGGGCCGTCGCGGCTTGGTTCTGGTCCGGACGACGGGGATCTCCCTGGGGCGTTCCTCAGGGTCTCGCGGCGGTCGAGCACGGTGGTTCGGGTCGGCAGCTCGGGTCGGCGGGTCGGGTCGATAGGTTGGGTCGGGAGGCAGCTCCGCCGTAGCACCGGGAAGAGGCGACACCGTCTCGCACCTGCACACAGGTCGGGCCGGGAGCTCGGCCCGACCCCTCCGACGATCAAGTTAGAGAAAGATGTGGAGGGGGTTTAAGAGGAGGAAAAACCTCGTGTGTTGAGTCTGTGATCCTCCCCACTTTGCTTAGGACTCAGGGGTATTTATAGAGGAGGTTTGATGTTACCTGACGTAGCTGCCTAACATTACCATTGGGGTTGCGTGGGAGGCCGAGCTACTGTAGGGTATGGAGAGCCTCGGGTAGTGTATCGCTCAGGGGGATGCTGTAATGGCGTGTCACATCGCCATTTTTGCCCCTATCACTACCGACTTAATCGAAATTCTGTTTAGAAGGCAAGCTGCAAACTCTAAGGCGTATCCTTAGAATGAGATGGGTAGGCTGGTGAAACTCATCATAGACCACACCATTTTTAATAGCGTGCCAACATGCGATTCCTCGTTTCCAATATAATATTGAGTTGAGGTGTATAATGAGGTATCCATTGAGATAGAATCTCATGATCCTTGAGGGACTGTGTAAACTTTACACTTAAGTACTCACCTTCTCGATTTGATTGAAGAGTCTTGATTAATTTTTCATGAATGTAAGACTCGTAAGTCGCATATTACTCGTAATCCAATGGATCTAGATATTCATTATTTAGCAATAGCAAAGAATATCGCGCTAACATATTATGTCTCTCCACACTGGATGGCATTAATAATGGCACTGTTGTTTCTTGCTTCCTCGTCGCTTTCATGCAACGGATACCGGAGAGTCACATTGGGATCTTGCTATTAAAAATAATGAGAAATTATGTACTAATTGTTTTCCCATAAAGAAATTGATTAAGACATTATAGTTCCATAGAATGGCTTGTATAAGTCATCTTGGACCAGTACAAATAAATCAGAAGGAACGTAATCTGCCTCCCATACAATATAGCATTTGTCGACCCTTGCTTTAATATTACAATATAATATTATGTAGCAATTATTGACTGACATTACGTCGTTTATTCAAAGAGGAAGTGACACAGAAACAGATCTTACAGTGAATGTGAACGGTATGATGAGCTCCATGGCAAACCATCAGCTTCCACGGATTTAATCTTCCGGCAAACTCGAGCCTGTTCATATACTTGTCCAGATCGACAATAATAGCCTTGTTTAGGAGCGCAGTGGTCATCAGTGGAGCAAATGCACAGTCCCTCCAGTGCACAACCATCGCCCTGCACCATTACTTCCTTCCCTCGCAGTCCCAGCACTGCATCGGTCCAATCTGAAGAGAACAATCCTTTGCTGTCATATTTTTGCATGGCACTCACAAACTTGTCCAACTTAGCCCCCAACTTGTTCTTGATATTGAGGAAGCCGACGTTTCTGTTCTTCCCCCAGTGCGGCAACCCATGGTACTTGAACAAGGCCATCTGTTCTATCTCCTCGAGCACATCCTCATAGAGTCGCGGCCGTTTTGGATCCCTGGAACGGTAGTATGTGATGTCGATCTCCACCACGTCGTCCGTTTTGCCAAGATAGGCCGTGGAGTTGCGGAGAAAGCGCATGAAGAAGCCAAAGTACAGCTCGGTGCCGCAGAGTGCGTTGGAGTGGGCGTCGCGGAGCTTCTTGACGTCGGCGATGAAGTCTGCAACGGTGGTGAAGGGGATGCTTATCGCGGTTTGGTGGTAGAAGGACCCCGCAAAGCGAGGGTCAAATCCACAGGCTGTGAGAAGGTTGTCTTCTGCACTCCTTAGGCACGAACCTGGAGAGAAGATGGTTCAGACTAATTAATTCAGGTGTTACATGTGTCATCATATATATTCTTCGGATAATTGGAGGACCTACCGGAGGATTGCATGTCGCTTTGGTTTCCAATGACCGGATAGCCGGTGAAATCTGACAAGCCGCCGTCATTGTTCTTAAGCCCCATGCCGTTCGCGATCTGAGTATCTACTTGCGATCTGGAAAGCACGCATTTGCCTCCGGCATTTCCTGTTAATTCCAATAGTTCCTCTGCAGTCATAAACACAAACACATGGTAGAGGTCAAGAGATGCCTTGTTAGTATAAATCTCGTACGAGACTGCTCGAACACTACATCAAGATTGTCAAGCAAAATAAAAGCTGCAATATATAAGACCTGAAGCACGTGCAGAGGCTACGTCGATGGAGGACTGCGCTCGAAACACTAGCAAATCGTTTTCACCCTTTCCTTTGGTGGTGATGGGGACCTTGATATCATCGCGGTACACCACTCTGCCTTGTGACGGAAACCAGCTGATGTCTCCATAGTACGTAGTGACAGCGTACGAGGAGATGGTTTGCTCGAAGCCAACGTCGCCTATGACCCTGTGGGTGATGGATCGCTTGAACATTGGCTCAAGTTGGAGGGTGACCTGCTCGATCGGTTCAAGAAATTCATAGATCACTTCTCATGAAGCAGCAGAACAAAAGCTTACATGTATTGCATGTCAGCTCTTTTCAGCTATTCAGGCAACAAGATTGAAACAAGAACTGCTACTACTGACATCCCCTATCGTCCGATGTAATTAGTGGGCCCGGTCGTAAGCTCTGCAAGGCAAGTCAGTATGGACCTGCCTGCCTCTTGCCTTGCGCGAGGCTCCGTATGTGAAGGGCCACTCTCATTTAACTGAGCCATCATCAACGTCACTGTAGCTGTTCTTACAAGGAAAATACTATTCATTATCAGATATAACTAAATGCAAAGCTTCAAATCATGCACTCGCTCTCATATAAGTTTGCTTTTTCTCTGATCCTTGTCTATGTGGGTTTGCATGTGCTCATATGTTCCATAACACTCAATTGTGTTGTGTAGTTACTATAGACTACGAGTGCACGTACATGGAATCATTAGAACGATTCAAAGGTTTGCATTAGCCCAACAAGGAAGACACGCAAGGCACGAAAAGAAGGAAAAGATTAAAACTAAAGTCCACTGGGATCATCAACTGCCTATTATTTTACATTACTTTCTAGATTCTAGGTAAAGAACAGGTCTTCTCCTTTGTAAAGTGATTTGATAGAAAACAAGTTTTTTTTTTTGTCTAGACATTTTGCTGACGTAGTGCAAACAAAGCCTTGCTAATAACAATAGAATGATCTCTATTATAACATGAAGAATTAAAGATATAGTTGCACCTAATTAGCATCGAGACGTGGCGAGTCATGTACTCAGCTTATGAAAGTACTTGACGTGGTTGGAAGAACCACCATGAAGAACTAAGATGAGTTATCACATGGATCTCAAACTGTGTAAAGAACAAAGAATAACACGTACGCCACCACATATATACCTGAGAAATAACTCCGAGAACACCGAGAGAAACCTTGGCAGCCAAGAGATCAGGATCATCCTCACCAAGGTTAACGATCTTGGCGAAGTATCCTTTCACCGGGACCGGACTTGGAACCACCAGCCTCATCCCCACCACATATTCGTGCACCGCTGAGCCTTTCCCGAACAACGAGCTCCCGTGCGAGCCGGTGCTCAGCAGCCCTCCCAGCGTCACCCCTTGCCAATACGGCGAGTGGGGCAGCGCCAGGCCACGGGCGGCCGCCGCGTCGAGGAGCTGCCTAAGTGTGATCCCTGCCTCGAACGTCATCCGCGAGGTGGCCATGTCCACGCGCACCGATCTGTTGAGGCGCTGGGTGCTAATGACCAGGCCCTGGCCACTCGGCCCGCCGGGGCACGACAGCTTGGGGATGCTGTGGGAGTACCTCGTGACCGCCTTCATGTGCTGCTGCTTCGCGGTGGCGCCGGAGACAGCGAACAGGAGCTCCTGTTCGGTCGAAGGGTACGCGACCGCGGCGACGTGGCAGGTGCTGCGATCAGGGAAGGCTCCATAGCCGTTGGTCACTGTGCAGTTAGTGTTGCCGGACCGGCACTGGACAACGGGACCTGGCGGCGATCCTTGGACTAGGAGAAGCAAGACGGCGAGGCCGGACGCGAACAGGGCAATGCGTGTAGCAGCCATGATGATTGTCCAGAGTTGGTCTGGGTATATATACATATATATAGATAGCTTGATCACGGTTTACGTAACAATTAGGTGTCAGAAAAAAAAATCATATAAAATAAGGGAGATAAAGCACGTTGACTAAGCAAGAGACTATGCAATCCTGAAAGATATGAAGTGTTGAAAAGGCTCATATTTGTCATTGTCTCGGTGCCGGCTAAAGGCTGATGGTTGATGGTCATATAACACGTGATTCAAGAAGGAGATTAAGTGATTAATTCCTAGAGAGACGTAGAAGAGTTGTCAGTTTCACGTCTCAAAGTCTCTGAGGAAATCGGGGATGTTTGCGAGAGACGTCTACTTAAAAGTCTCGGTGTTGTGTCATCCATATTACTTTGATATACGTTCGATGCATGGACGTGCAATAAGAGGAGCTTAGAGTCAAAAAATTAGACACGCACCCAATGTGACTCATTTATGTCAATTACGTACAAGAACCGAGTTGAATTTAACGAAAACCGATAAGAACGTCGATTCCAGAACATCAACGTGGGACTCGACGTTCTTATCATTATTATTATTGTAAGAAATGATACCCAAGATCGTGTTGACATACTATGCTAGTGATGGCTGCATCGAGTACCATCTGTGGGCATGGTTGGTTGGTCACGCATGCCTCTCGATGGGATCAGAATAGTACAAGGATGGCTGCATCGAGTACCATCTGTGGGCAAGGTTGGTTGGTCACGCATGCCTCACGATGGGATCAGAATAGTACAAGGATGGCTGCAGCAAACCCTCTCTTGCCATCGTCGAGCATCAATTTAGAAGACAAAACAAACTTGTCCGATAAAACCCTTTCAATGTTTAAATTAATAAACTCGATAAAGACAAGTCTTTAGAGTGTAATCCAAATCATATTTACTTGAAATGAATGAGATGTGACTTGGTCGCTTTATACAATGGCGTACTTGGGCTTTTGTATGGTGTAGTAGACAGTTGTAGGGAATTGAATAATGAGAATGAGAATCAAAGATATAGTTATGGGTTTACTTAGAGAGTAAATTCATTGAATCTACTAGATCGCCTCGTATTATACTCGTTGGGAGTTGAAAAGCTTCATGTTCTATATAGTTTATGTTGAAATGTCGACTAAACTGTCACCCTTATATTGCTAAGGTATTAACTATGTGTTGATGAAGTCTGGATAGCACATCAGAGGCAAATCTACTCTTATCAATTTCTAAATTACTTAATCACATGCTGTTTTTGTATTTTAGGGCACTCCTACGACTACTGTCAGACGTACAATGATTGGATACCCTCAACACTGCAATATAAAATTAGATCATCCGTCCATCTCATCCCTCACCTTTACAGGGAATGAAAGCCGGTACGGTCCTGCACTTGGATCTTCCCTTCCCTTCTCGACTTCACAGGGTGGCCTTGTGTGTTTCTCTACACACCATCCACGGCAAGCCAAAAACTCCATCCGTGATCTTCAATGTACGTTCACGAACACCGTCATGTGCGTTTGATCAATTGGCACATCAACATCGAGAAGAGAATCAATTGGACGAGCACATTTAGAAGCATTTCCCCTCTGTTGGTGAACTGATGTGCCATTTAGAGCACATTTAGAATCAATTGGACGAGCATATTTAAAAACGGTGAGACATTGTTGATGGTTCGGGAAATCCATTCAATATTGAAACCTCACCCCCGACTATAATTGATAAAGAAATAGTGATTCTTCCAACCTTTGTTATTGAAAGGAGCGTCGCTAATCTTGAATCGGGCGGTCAAGTGATACCCACCTTGCCCCTTGCATAGACAGAAGCAAGCTAGGAAGAACGTCCAGGTCGACTTGATCCCTGCTCCCCGACACTCCCCGAGGAAAGCCACCATATAGCGCCAAGAGTTTGGCGCCATCTGGGACGACGATTTTTCCCACTTACGGAGGCACTCCTCGATGACGGGATACAACAGGAACTGTAGTCCCGCCTCAAGGGCACCCACAGTCAACCCAAATTCGTCGAGAAATGGATCATATGGTCGTTGACCGGGCCGAGGAGCATAAATCCCATAACACTTCGGGATACAGTAGCAATCCCGAATCATCCCCAAAAGTTCCTTGGTCACCACTAAGTCTACGTCATGCCACGACTTGATGGTTTCAAGTGCAGCAAAGCCCTTTGCAGCCTCCAAAGGCATGCCACCCCAAGATGAGCAAATAACCTCTACCCCCGAGCTCCTAGAAGACGACTCTCACACCTCAGCCACCGACCAACTCGAAGAAGAAGGCGAAGAAGATGACTCTCGCGCCTCGACACGCCTTTAGCTTTTTGAAGACTTCCTCACATTCCGAGGTCCATGTGAAGCCGTCGACCTGTCGAAGAGCTCGGAAGAAGGGGAGGCACTTGTCGCCTGATCGCGATACGAACCTGTTGAGCACCGCTAGCTTTCTTGCGAGGTGCTGCACCTCCTTGATCGAACAGGGAGGCTGCATCTCTGTTATGGCCTGAACTTTTTTCGAGTTGGCATCTATCCCTCTCTGGCGGATGAGAACCCGAGGAATTTTTCCTAGCTAACCCTGAAGACACACTTCGAGGGATTCACGCATGTTGAACCGCCTTATCATTCAGAATGTCTCCGCCAGGTCGGCCAGATGTGTGCTTGCTGTCTTGCTCTTCACGATCATGTCGTTTACGTACACTTTCATGTTCCTCCCGAGTTGTTGTTTGAATAGCTTGTCGACCATTCTTTGGTAAGTCGTCCCGATAATTTTTGGGCCGAAAGGCATCACTTTATAGAAATACACTCCTTTATCGGTGATGAAGGTAGTGTTCTCTTGGTCTTGTAGTGCCAGCCGGATCTGGTTGTAGCCCGAGAATGCAACAATAAACGTGAGGAGTTCGTAGCATGTGGTGGCATCGACCAGCTGATCTATTCTCGGGAGTGGGTAGCAATCTTTGGGGCATGCTCGGTTGAGATCGGTGTAGTCAACACAACCATCAAGGGTATTTCACCCCGGTTATAAATCTTGCCTCTTTTAGTGGTCGACCTCATCGCTGATTGCCTTTTGTCAATGAGGAGCAAGCCTCCTCGACTTTTGCTTCACCAGCCTAGCCTCGGGGTGGATGTTGAGGTGGTGTTGGGTTACCCCTAGGTCGATTCCAGGCATCTCCTTTGAGGACCACACAAACATATCGGTATTTTCCTTTAGGAAATCGATGAGTTGGAGCTGGTTTGCTTCGGGGAGTGTTGTCACAATTTTCATGATCAAATCGGGTCGGTCCCTCTTCAAGGGTACTTCGGTGAGTTGCTCAGGGGGCTCCAGGTGCGTTGGTGTTACACCTTCTCCATGGGAATTCGGGACTTGATGGAGGCATGACTTCTCTAGGAGAGTAACCGTCGTAAGGTAAAACCACCTTGATTCTCCCAGATTGCTTTGGGATTCCCCGACCCCCGCCGAAGTTGGAAATTTGATGGCACGGTGGTAGGTGGAATCTATTGCTTTTAGTTTGTTGAGTGTCGGGAGGTCGAGGATGACGTTCCTCCCCGATGGTGATAAGGAGGATGGTGGTCCCGAGCGGGGAGATGGAATCCCCCATGAACCAAATGAGTGCTGGCGCCATGGGGGTGAAGTTCCTATCGATTAAGCCAAGCTTCTTGAAAGCATCGAGGTATAGCACGTCGGTAGAGCTCCTGGTGTCGACCATTACTCTTTTCACCCGGGAGTTGGCGATTTGGATGGAGATCACCAAGGCATCATCGTGGTGGGAGCATTTGACCTCTTTAGTTCCGAAGGTGATTTCGGGCTCGTACTCGGGTTTGGGGCATTTCTCCACCGTGCTACGTGCGTAGGCCTTCCTCATCGTCATGCTATTTGTCATCGGCTGTCGGTCCACCGGTGATGACATCGATTTGTTTCTCGACAGGCCCTCAAGGACGCGAAGATATCTCTCTTGGCTCCCTGAGGTAGTGCTCGAGGTGACCTCTCTGGATCAATTCCTTGATCTGGTTTCGAAGGTCGTGGTAGTCCTCCGTATCATGATCGTAGTCCCGGTGGAACCTGCAATATTTGGATCGATCTTTATGAGTAGCCTTCATGGGGTTTGGTTGTCGTAAGAGGCATTTCTCCCTAATCTGGAGGAAGATCTTAGTACAAGATGTGTTCAGAGGGAGAGGCGGGGACCTCGGGAGTAGCTGCTCAGGTCGGTCAGGCCTCCGACGGGGTTGCACCGGTGCTGCTGAAGTTGTCCCTCGGGACTACTCCATCCTTGGTCTCTTTCCGTCCTCGCACCTCCCCGCCATCAGAGGTTTGGCGGCAATGTACTGGTTGGCACATTGGAGCATCTCGGGGATGGTTGCGAGCGGCTTCTCGATCAGTGACCAAAAGAACCTCAAAGTTCTCAAGCCCATCAGGAACACCTGCATGATCAAAGAAGGATGAGCATCCGAGAATCCCCGGATTTCAGCAACAAAGCATGCCACAAATTGAGAGAGCAACTCATCTTCACGTTGGGATAACGCGAGTAAGGTGGCCATGGAAGGCCTCGGTCACATATTGGCCAAGAAGTTCTGCTCAAACTTCCTCGTAAGCTGGTCAAAGGATGAGACCGAGGACGAGCACAGTTGGCTAAACCATGCTCATGTCGGTCCCCTGAAGGTAGTCGAGAATGCCCAACACTTCAGGACGTCAAAGGTACCGTATAGGGCCATCTGCTCCAAGAACGCAACGACATGTTTCATGGGGTCGGAGTCGCCATCGTACGTTTCCAATGCTGGTAGCCTGAAGTTGAGCAGCATGGGCTTGTCCTATATTTCCTGAGCAAATGGGGATCTACCCGAGCTACTTTCGCCCGCCTCGCTACGCGACTTCTGGAACTCATGCTGGAACTCGTCGAGGCGTCGGTTGACTATAAACAGTTGGACCCTAAATGAGTTATCCGCCGAGTCCGATGACAAGGTATCGGGCTCAAGGTGGGGCGGAGTGACTCGGTAGGGTGCGGGTGCGCTCTGCTCGGGAAGGCTTCTCGGGTTTACTGTATGCTCTTGGGCTTCTCCCATCCCAACTAGTTCCCTGCTTGGCCTTTGCCTTATCGGGTCAGTGGGGGGAGCTACTAGCTACATGATCTGAGGAATGAGCGGGACGATCATCTGCATCATCCCCGCCAGTGTTTGTACTTGCTTGGTCTGGTTGATGAATGCCTCGGGTGAAACGACTGAGGGCCCTGTGGTATATCCGGGGGGAAAAAACCCCAGATCATTAAACAGGCGCTAGTAGTGATCTGGCATCGAGGTTGGGATCCCCCCGTCTTTGAGGACGAGGAGGGGCTAATCCCCAAGTCCGGAAGGGGGGTGGTTGGCCGGTGGTTCTCCCTCAGTGGGAACTCCTGCGGGGTGCTCCTACGACTTGGCCCTTCTTCTAACGCCAAAAATATTGGTGAACTAATGTATCGTGGCTAGTGAGTGAGCACGACCTGGTTTACGGGCCGATGTCGGGAGTCTTTGCTCCGTCGAACGGGTTGTCGAGATCGATCACACTCGCGAGTCAGGATGTTGGTTGGCGTCTCTTAGTCGGGACAGTTGTGTCTTGGGGGGTGGGCGCTCTCCTGCACAGAAGGCCCTCGTCGGGTGGTTACTGACTTTGGCCCCTCAAAGAGTGAGTTAGTGCTTGGTTCTCTTTATTTTTTTGCCTCCTTTGGCCAGATGTCGGTCAGGGATTTTTATACTACTGTATGAGGGTTGACCGTACGCGGGTTTGGCACGACGACCGATCCTCGAGGGGCGAGGAGGTACCTTTGTGCGGCTGTCGTCCCAGAACGTACGGAAGGGCGCTATACGGTGTCGTCTCGAGCTTTCCGGGATAGGATGTACCGAGGAATGCCTCAGTACGGATCCTGCCTCGACGCGTAAGAGTACTCCTTTTGTTGACCTAGCGGTAGCATGGCACAGCGTTGATTGTGATGTGGCTAAGCTCAAAATATATCTTATCACCCTCAAACAAATTAGTAGCATGAAGCCAACTTCATTATCTTTGAACATAAAGGAAGAGAAACAGTTGCATGGATGCCGAGGAAGATGCTTGCACTGAGAGTAGTCGACTGAATTCAATGACTTGACGTTGCTTCGGTGTGAAAACATGGTGTTGCTGACTACATGGCAGAGATGCATGGAACTTTTTGGAGATCGCTGCCGAGACTTGGTTATGACAGAGATCAACTTACTCTACAATTTAGGCCTGGAAGAGGTAATTGGGGTCCTCCTCTGACATGGGCCTTCTATCCCCACTTCTGATCTCTTTCTTTGGTTAGAAGCACAAATATACAGCTTCTGAGTTAATTTCTGTTCGGAAGAAACATGTTAATGCGGAATAATTCTTTTCCCTCTTTGTGTATCAAAATAGGTTGCTCAGAAACCTAATCTTTCTCTCTCTTTTCTCTGCACGTCGCCGTTGCACGCTCACTGTGCACGCTGCACTCTCACTCAATTTTGCCCTTTCTCTCTTGATTTCTTTGATTTAGGCTGATGGCCCAAATTTGTCCAAGCCCACATATGGGCTAGACCCAACAATTCTCCTCCTTCAGCTCATATGGTGGGCTGTACCAAGCCCGCTCTTCGCCTACATGCTTCAAGCTTCTCCTTAGGCAAAGACTTTGTCAACATATCTGAACCATTCTCATTAGTATGCACCTTTTCCAATTGTAATTCTTTCATCTCAAGCACATCACGAATCCAGTGATATCTCACATCAATATGCTTGGATCTAGAATGGTATGTTGAATTCTTGGAGAGGTGAATGGCGCTCTGACTGTCACAGTAAACAGTATATACTTCCTGTTTCAAGCCCAATTCCTGTAGAAACTTTTTCATACATAAAGTTTCCTTACAGGCTTCAGTAACTGCTATGTATTCTGCTTCTGTGGTTGATAGAGCAACACACTTCTGTAACTTAGACTGCCAAGAGACTACTCCTCCTGCAAATGTTATCAAGAATCCTGAAGTGGACTTCCTGGAATCAGTATCACCTGCCATGTCTGCATCTGTGTAGCCTTCTAACACAGGTTCATCATCACCAAAACATAAACACAACCTGGAAGTACCTCTTAGATATCTTAATATCCATTTCACTGCTGCCCAATGTTCCTTTCCAGGATTTGAGAGAAATCGGCTAACAACTCCAACTGCATGAGCTATATCTGGCCTAGTACAAACCATAGCATACATCAAATTGCCTACTGCAGATGAATAAGGCACTCTGGATATTTCTTCTTTTTCTTTCTCACTTGTAGGACATTGTTTCGAACTCAGTTTGAAATGACCTGCAAGTGGAGAACAAACTGCTTTGGCTTTACTCATATTGAATCTTTCAAGAACATTTTCAATGTAAGTTTCCTGAGATAGCCAAATCTTCATTTTCTTCCTATCACGAAGAATCTTCATGCCAAGTATTTGTTTCACCGATCCTAAGTCTTTCATGGCAAAAGACTTACTTAGCTCTCTTTTAAGCTTTCCAATTTTTCCAACATCATGGCCAACAATCAGCATATCATCAACATATAGCAGTAAAATAATAAAATCATCATCTGAAAATTTTTTCATAAACACACAATGATCAGATGTGGTTCTATCATATCCTTTGCTCATCATAAAGGAATCAAACTTCTTGTACCACTATCTAGGTGCCTGTTTGAGTCCATATAAGCTTTTCCTAAGCTTACATACCAGATTTTCTTTTCCCTTGACTTTGAAACCTTCTGGTTGCTCCATGTAAATTTCTTCTTCCAAATCACCATGAAGAAATGTTATTTTTACATCAAGTTGTTCAACTTCTAAATTCAAGCGGGCAGCCAAACCAAGAACAACTCGGATAGAGGACATTTTCACAACCGGAGAAAATATTTCTTCAAAGTCAATACCTTTCTTCTGACTGAATCCTTTCACAACTAGTCGTGCCTTATATCTTTGTTGTGAGCTATTATTTTCAGTCTTCAATTTATAAACCCTCTTATTCTTGAGAGCTTTCTTCTCTTTCGGCAGCTTTACCAAGTCATAGGTGTGGTTCTCAAGCAAGGATCTCATCTCTTCTTGCATAGCTTTAACCCACTCACTCTTATTCTCATGTAGAATAGCTTCTTGGTAAGTTTCTGGCTCTCCCCCGTCAGTAAGCATAACATACTCATGTGGAGGATATCTGGTAGAGGGTTGTCGCTCTCTAGTGGATCTTCTCAATGAAATCTCAACTGGTGGTGGAGGTAGCTGTTCAGTTGGTTCAGAATCATCAACTGTAGGTGTATCATCACTAGTATTCTCACCACAATCTTCTTGTTCATCTCCCCCATGATCATCATGAACTACAGGTGAAGGAACTGGACTCAAACTCCAAGGAATATAAATAGAGGTTTCTGGCTTCTCAACATTATCACCATCATCAAACAATTGATCTTCAAGAAACACAACATCTCTGCTTCTAATAATCTTCTTGTTCACTAGATCCCATAATCTGTACCCAAACTCTTCATGACCATATCCCAAGAAGATACATGCTTTTGCCTTATTATCAAGCTTGGACCTCTCATCTTTGGGAATATGAACAAATGTTTTACACCCAAAGACTCTCAAATGATTATAAGATATATCTTTTCCTCTCCATACTCTCTCTGGAACATCACCTTGCAGAGGAACTGATGGAGAAAGATTTATCAGGTCAACTGTAGTTCTCATAGCCTCCCCCCAAAATGACTTCGGTAACTTGGCGTGAGAAAGCATACACCTAATCCTTTCTTCAATGGTTCTGTTCATCCTTTCTGCCACACCGTTCTGCTGAGGAGTTTTAGGAACTGTTTTCTCAAGCCTAATACCATGGAACCTGCAATAATTCTCAAAAGGACCCCTGTACTCGCCACCATTATCTGATCGAATACACTTTAGTTTTCTGTCAGTTTCTCTTTCAACACTGACATGAAACTCCTTGAAAGCATCGAGTACCTGGTCTTTAGATTTCAAAGCAAAAGCCCACACTTTCTAGAATGGTCATAAATAAAAGTAACAAAATAAAGAGCACCTCCAAGAGTTCTAGTTTGCATAGTACAAACATCAGTATGAACTAAATCAATAACATCAGATCTTCTAGATGATGGATATGTCTGAAATGCAACTCTATGTGTTTTTCCGGCTAAGTAATGATCACAAGATTTAAGAGATGTACCTTGCAACTCTGGTAAGAACTGCTTTCTAGCAAGAGTTTGAAGTCCCTTCTCGCTGATATGTCCAAGCCTCTTATGCCAAAGATCTATACTTTCACATTTTCGAATTGCATTAATCTCTCCTTTGTGTAGCTTAGCTTCCATGACATAAAAAGAGTTAATCTTCTTTCCTTTTGCCACAATTAGATAACATTTAGTGAGTTTCCATTTACTTTCACCAAAATAATGTGCAAAGCCCTCATCATCAAGTCTACCTGTAGATATCAAGTTAAGACGAATATCTGGAACATGCCTTACATCTTTGAGTATTAATTTGCTTCCAATACTGGTCTCCAAGCAAATATCTCCAATACCCACAATCTTAGATGTATCACTGTTTCCCATTTTGACATTACGATAATCACCAGCAGTGTAAGATCTAAAGAAATCACCATGAGAAGTGACATGAAATGAAGCACCAGAGTTAATTACCCAATTACTGTCCTGAGCTACAAGGCTAACACAACCTTCATCACAGACAATAGTGATATTACCTTCAGCAGCAACTGTATTGGTCTCTTTCTCATTTTTCTTCATTTCATTCTGTTCTCGCTTCCAAAACATACACTCTTTCTTCATGTGACCTGGCCTATTACAGTGAAAACATTTGATATCTCTTATAGACTTAGATCTTCCTCTATATCCATGTGGATTTCTGCTATGACTTCTTCCACGTCTTTCTTGTTTTTCAATAACAAATGCCCCAGAAGAAGATTCACCCTGTTCTTTCCTTCTAGCATCTTCATTTAGCAAACTGTCTTTAACCATATCTATGGTTAGAGTCCCCTTTGGCGTGGAGTTACAAATAGTCACCACATACGTTTCCCAACTTTCTGGTAAAGAGCTGAAAAGTAATAATCCCTGCATCTCATCATCTATATTCATTTTCATAACAACCAACTTATTTGCAAGACTCTGAAATAGGCTTATGTGCTCAACAATGTTACCATCATCTTTATACTTCAAATTTACAAGCCTTCTGAGGAGAGAAATTCTATTTCCCACTGTCTTTTTCGCAAAAATGTTTTCTAACATTTGCCATACAACATCAGCTCTGGTTTCATCTGAAATATGCTCATGCAAGTTTATATCCATCCATCTTCTAATATAGGCAATAGCTTTTCTATGTTGAACTTCCCATTCTTCATCGTCCATAGTAGAAGGTTTATCTTTAACCTTGATAGGCTTATATAAATCTTTGCAATAGAGCAAATCTTCCATCAGACGCCTCCAAGTGGAATAATTTGATGAGTTCAATTTAATCATACCATCTGACTCCATTTCAATCATATAAGAAAACTAGCACCAAACAACCTGATGCTCTGATACCACTTGTTGGGAAGAAACCTGTTAATACGGAATAATTCTTTTCCCTCTTTGTGTATCAAAATAGGTTCCTCATCAAAATATTAGCATTTGATATCAAGTTAGCATTTAATATCAAGTTGGTATTTTGATGAGGAACCCATTTTGATACACGAAAGAATTATTCCGCATTTCTTCCCAACAATTTCTCAGAGGAACTGCGTGCGAATAAGCATCCTCGGTGGACAATCATGGAATTGCCACCACCAGGAGATTGTAGCACATCTTTTTCCTCAGCTTTTGAACACCACAACAGAAGTAGGAATTCGCATTTGTTGATTGAAACATTGCTGAGCTGATATAGTTCTCAATGAGTCAGATAAGCAGCATTGATCAGTTTCTTCAAGTACCTTGAGATTTAAAGATTTAGTGTGGCATGAGCACGTTCTACAAATTAAACTAAATATAAAAGGTTGTCAATGATAAGCATTTGGCTGGCATGGAGATTGACACTTGGAGAAGAAAAATACATGACACTAATGGTTGAAACAGCGCAATAGGTCAATTATAATCAACACGAAAACAGAGTACGTATTCGATGTATGGCCAACCTTTACTCTTCGACATTGTCACATCCAGAAAGACAACATGTTCTCTTTATCTACATAGCTATCTATGTAGACGTGAGTTAACAGTGACTGCCTCATATGAACTGTTCAAAAAGTCAGTCATAAAGGTTTTTGCTGTGCAGATCAAATGGGAACTTTTGATTTCATTTATCCATTCCATTCTCGCTTGTAAATGTTGCCAGACGGCTTCAAATTCTTGATCGTATTCCAAAGTATCAAAGCATAGTCGATGAGACAACCTCATTTCTGTAATTAACTTGGGACATAAGATACAACTTTTTTTTCTTGAACTTCCAAACCACGCAAAATTTAAAGCTAAAGTTACCTTCAGATATTGCTTGAGCTACAAGGGGAACATCTATTGGGAAGAAATTGCGGGTGATCATTAGCAACTGTAAGAATTGGAGGAACAGAAAGAAGTAGTTTCCTGGATTTAATCTAATTTGAGGGGTTTGTTCACCTTTGTCCATGAATAAGGATTATAAACTTGAGCGTAGAATGTATGCGTGAAATAATTCGATTGATTTCCAGAGTTTGACTTGATTTTTCCCAGACTAGCAAGCAACTTTCGTGGTCAAAGTTTATTCATGTGATTGACATATAAAGTGCTCCTCTGATTTGCCGAGATAAAGTAGGCATTAGCCCCTTAAACTTGTCCGTGTGTCAATCAGAATCAAAACTAGAACAGATTCCTTGGAGATTTCATGAAATCCTTCGACTGTAGGCTCAAATTTTGAGGGAAATGATACCGAGATGCCATATGAACATTCCATTCTTGGAGATGGAATGGGGTAAGCATGCAGCCCAAACATTCACGAGTGAACAGAAACATGACATGAGGAGAAGAGGAGAGTAAGTATCGAATCGAGTTCACGAACACAAGTAATAGAAACCACGACGACATGGAATTGCTGCATTTGCTGCTTCCCCCCTTCGTATTAGAAGCTTTGGATGCTGCTTACGGCGCTTGTTGTAAACCCCGCCCTCCTCTTGGAGACGACGTCGCAGCTCCGGCTCCTCGGGCCCAAGGCCACCTTGACGTGGCCCTCAAAGTTGCATGGCTTGTCCTCGTCAATCGTCATCGCCGCCACGCTGTGACTCCTCGGCACCGCCGCTCCCTCGACGGACCGCTGCCTGGTCCTCGACGCAGCGCGGATGAGCTCGTTGATGTCGTCCTCGCCGCTGCTCATTTGCGGGCGGTGGAAGCTGCGGCTCTGGGCGCGCGGCATCGCGATTATCGTCGGCCCGCGCTGGGCCCTGCCGGCGCATCCGGCCATGCTGTTCACGTACAAGTCCCGGGCACGTAGCAGTGCCCGATAAGGGGCCTTGATGTACCGCATCAGCTTGTTCCCTTTTCTGCTTCCCTTGGTCATAGTGCTACACCAACATTGGATGCGAAGAGAGTCGTGCCGACTTGAAGTCGGTTAAATAGAGTTCTTCGCTCGATTTCCTGAGGTATGGGGAAGCCAGAAAACATTGGACCAATTCTAAGCTGGAAGAACCAGTCAATGGAGAGCTTGTAAGAGACGTTCCCTTGTAGTGATGCAACCTTTTACATGTCCAGCATTTATATGCTGTGCTCTCGTATCAATCAAATCAACCATTTACTTGTACGAACTTGGCGACTTCCTATGCTTCTCGATCACAAGTGTTCGGTCCAATTTGGCTGTTCATGTTAAATTTATGATTTGATTTCGAAGCAAGAAGAATGCTACCAGGTCATGGATTTGCTGCTCCTGTCGTTCGTTGTTTCTTTCAACTAGACTCGCCTCTAATGGGACAATTGAGTTGGCTCGTTCTCGAGTCTGCTGTGATGCTTTCTTGCCTCTACCACTCTACGTGTCCCAATCCAATCATGAATTCCATTGGCCATGGGTACTTGACTTTGACCTTTACTCGTTACGGCTAATCCAATTAATCACTAAGTTTGGCACACATTTAACGGCTCAAAAGAACTAAAAGGAAATATAATACGTAGCATGGTCTTAATTAAAACCAGACCAAATCGACCGATTCAATTTATTTTTATTTTTATTTCATTATATATATATATATATATAATAATTTCAAAATAAAGATTTTTTAATGACATCATGCTGGTGTCAGTCGGTGGAATAAAGCCGGTCCTGACCGACTCGCGTACTGTTTCACCACATTTTTTTGTTATAAAAATATAAGGGGATAATGGCAGCTGTTGACATCTTAAGCATAAGTTACATTTTTCTTAGCCCCAATTGCAAATCAAACTGGAAGTCAAGATTTCATTCTGGACCAATAATGAGATCAAGGCTTGACGGAGAGTCGAATATGATTTTATTTTTGTAATTCATGTGAGATGATAGTTAATGAAGGTCAATGCCTAATATCATATCACTAATAATTAATATATATACTAGACTTGATCTACAATCCAAAAATCTAAAATTTTGAATTGGATTAATATCAAATTTAATATATGTTAATCTTATTATTCAATTTTTGATGCATCGAAGGGATCGGACCCATTGTTATTCGATTTCTGGCACATCCAAGAGGCAAAAACTGTATACCTCATCACTCACGGACTTCTCATATGTTGGTTCCTTCTTTTGTATTAGCTTAATAGGCATTTGAGTAATTGCGCTCCTACTTAGTTGCGTGTATCAGTCGTCCATATTCTCATATATTTGTAGTCCACCAAATCCCTCATAATAGACAGAGGATAGAGAGAGAGAGAGAGAAATTGGTAATATTCAAATTTGTAGGTATATATGGACAATTGGACTTCCTTTTATTAAGTCATGAAATTTACCATTTTTAAAGGGGAAAAAAGGGAATGTTACTGCATTCCCTGCTACAGAGTTGTGAGTTCAATCGAGTGCGTTGTTCCTCACGAGAAAGGAGGCTTCCTCTAATTCCATCGTCTTTCAAGACCAATGATCGGATCGACCTATGGCTCGTCGGACGCACCTCATGTCATCATTCATGGCACACAGAAATGAACACTGTGGTCTATTAAACAAGCATTCCTTGTAGATAAATGAGCGTTCATGAGATTATCACAAGACATGTATACATATATTATCACGAGATATGAATACAACGAAGCTTCACAGAAGATGCGAAGAATATCTTCTTCTACATTCACTATTAGATTTCTCTCATAATAAGTTTTAATCTCCAAAGAATGTCGACGACTCAAAAGAATTGCTTATTTCCTCCCTCGGAAGCAGTAAATTATATAAGCTCGGATGTTTACAGTTCTTGTTGATCACTGCACAAGCTAACCTGAAGGTTATGAGAAGCCCACCTTCCTCTTGGTGGCAACATCGTAGCTACGGCTCCTTGGGCCCAGGACCCCCTTGAGGTCGTCCTCGAAGTCACACGGCTTGTCCTCGTCTATCCTCATCGTCGCCACGCTGTGGCTCCTCGGCACCAGCGTCCCGTCCTCCTTCACCGGGATGGCCCGCATCTTGCTCTTGCAAGCGGCGCGGATGAGCTCGTTGATCTCTTCCTCGCTGCTGCTCGTCCGTGAGAACTGCCCGAATCCACGGGAGCGAGGCAGCGCGATGATGGGGCCACGCTGCGACTTGCCTGCGATCCCGGCCATGCTACTCTCGTACAAGTCCCGGGCATGCCGCAGCGCTCGGTATGGGGCCTTGATGTACTGGCTCAGCTTGCTCTCGCTGCCGTTTCCCTTGCTCATGGTGCGACCACTTGGTATCTCTAAATTATACTGCGAGGATGAGAAAAGAACAAACAGAAGATTGGATTCTGTGCCGTAGAAGAGATTGGAGTTGGAGTTATTTATATAGAGTAGTGGCTTCTTGGGGATGGGGGGATCGAGGAAGGCTCACTGCAGTAGATAGACTAATTCTAGGGAGGCAATATTCGACTTGTAGGAAACGTTTGACTTCAACCAAATCTACCAGCTCAGTTACGGTACTCCTCGGCGACTTTGTATCCAGTGGGAATCTTTGCAAGGGTTGACCGATCATTTTCGACTCTAATGATAATTATCTCCAAAGTTGAAGAATGCATCCAAGCCAATGGAATAACGTGAAGTGTAAAAGCTGTGGTCTTCGTAGCTGCAGATTTGGATGGGAGATGGAACAGCGATGTTAGAGCCAATGATCAGATAAGAAAGTATCGATGAATTTGTCATGGAGGACATAATTTAGGAGGAGAGATTACCGGTCTTTCACACGGTTGACCATTGATATTTTATTGAAGTTACTGTTTTCTTGGTCTTCGTCAATAGGTTCTCCATCTGCTCGTAATGTGGAAACACAACCAAGAATAGTTCAATTCAAAGTCCTGTCCGAATTAAGACGTCGTTTGAGCGGACAATGGGCGTTGACCACATGCCTTTGACCTGGTTGGCTGGATCCCCAGCATTTGAAGACTACCTAATGGGAAAACATGTAGGAAGGGACGGAAACGGTGGCCTCAGTTCTAATCGCGTGCAGGAAGAAGACGCTCCCTAATGTGAAAACATGTAAGAAAGGGATGGAGACTGTGGCCTCAGTTCTAATCATGTGCAGGAAGTGTAGTAGCTTTTGTGGTTCACATCTCCTCTCTATTAATTTCATCAACAACTCAAAAATCAACACAATAACACATGATTAGACTTAATAATCATAATCGAGAAGCCGAAACAAAGGAACGGCGGCGTTAGGAATCAACAAAGAAAGGATGGATATGTTTTAGCTCCCAACTTGGCACGACCCCAGAACTACGATGACGACCCAAGCAGCCTGCAGCCCAGCCCATGGACGTGTAGATCTGTGCATCAAGATACACTTAGGGCAGATGATTCAGGATCAGAAATAATAGATATGGTAATCGCGAATATGTTCGTGTATATTCAAACTTCTCCCAGATTCGACTTCGCTGTACTTGTCTTGTATACTATCAACCCTACATGAGTGAAGTACCTGGTGGGATTCGTCTTGCCTATTTTTGAACTGCACAGACCCAATCGACTAATAGACCAAAAGGGATTGGGATTGGGATAAATATGAATGGCTAAAAGAATTGGTGCAAAGAGCACTCCATGACTTTTGCCACCTCCACTGGTGGATGGCCACCCTTTTTCTGGACTGTAGACTCACGCAAGGTCGATGATGGTGGAGCCTGCAGTGACAGCCACTTCGGTGGCCACCAAACATGGGCTTGACCGCCATCGACCACGCCTTGCTTTGGTTGAACGGCAGCAGCTTGACGAACGAAACATGCGAGTGGACGTAGCGTTTGCATGCTTCCCTACGTCACGTACCCTTTACGCCAAGCTTGTACCTAAACAATCTTACGTGAACATAATTTCTATGTAGGATCGTCGTGCATGGCAATCGTAGACATCAGTATGACACACAAGAAAAGATTTCTGCGGCATCCCTAAAACATTAGTGTAGAATAATTTCCAAGTTGTATGGTGATGCTTTGCGTTTACTGTACATATATAACGTCGAGTATAAAAGTTCTCGATATTGTAGTACGACTATAATATCGAGAACTTTTATGCAAATGGATGAAGTTTGGAATCTTCAATATTGGCCCATCAACTTTTTGAAAAATAATCAATAATAAAATAAAGCAACTCAATGTATATAATATAATGATATCAAATATTATTTTATAGCCTCTCGATAAGGGCTCTAACATATGAATGTTCCAACATCACATCATGCTTGATCATCTCATCACACATTGAATTGACATCACACATGCATCGATCCCAACTAAGTATCATCTTGACATGATAATCATAATGTTTGACGATTCAATAGATACTTTCATGATTAAATAAAGATCAATAATATGTTTACTCAATTACTCCATGAATTAACTCCAAACTCAACTGAAACAATTACTGGTTGACGTTGTCTTTTGTGGGAACTTTTCTGCCAATTTCAAACTTGTGACAAGACTTGGATCGACTTCCAACCCCTAACACGCGAGACCAATAGTGTAAACGAAAAACTAGATTCCGTAAAGATCAACTTCACCATCCGAAATGTTCGCGTAGGGGAGCACCAACTAAGAAGTCTCTCTAATCAAGCAATGATGTCATGAAGAGTAGCAGGGAACCTTCTCTTCTACGATTCCTAGATACCAAAATTACGGCCACTGTTTCGACACATCCTTCCAGCTTTACGTCATACGTATGCCGCTTTTGGAGATGCGACCAGGGCCTGTGGGTCCCTCCTGCACTTGTTCATCGTGGGTCCCATTTGCATCGAGCTTGGGAAACGGTGGCATCTCATGCACCACGGTTCGGATCAAATTAAGATCATGCACGTAGCACTACTAATCCCTGCTCTCTCTCTCTCTCTCTCTCTCTAGCTGTGGGGCCATCATCCCGTGGGAGACACAGGGCCCCTCGTGGGATCTCCTCCTCGCTTTCTTTTTCTCACCGGGCCCCGCCGCTGCATGCTACAAAGCCTGAGGTCATGGTCAAGGGAGTTTGTTGGCAACACCAGCAAATAATGCTCTGCCTCTGCTCCTCCGCCTTTGACCGGTCAGCCACCGCAAAAGTACTGCAAAACTCGTGCGACACTGCGACCCTAACATTATTGCTTCCTTCTGCCGTTCCCAGTCTGCGTGTGTTGTAAACCGCTTGTCTTCTAGTCACGACGACGTCACATCCCACGCTCGATCGAAGAGATTACGGATTTACATTACATGAATCGAGAGATCAAAGATGCGTGCAAATAAAGAAGTGAAGGATTACTTTTGGATGGTGGAAGAATAGATTGGAGAGCAAGAGAGAGCTCTCGTGAGTGTGGAGTCCTTCATGTGCCTGTTGTCTCAAGAGCCCGGCAAGAGGTGGCCACTGCATTTGGTCCCCTCTTTATGAGTGGAAATCAGTGCTTACACCACTCTACCATTCAGTCACCCAAGTGGTAGGTGCTTTTTCTTCTTCCAACACTGTTTTCCATCCTCAATTATTTTTTGACTAATTATTATAACAATCATTTACTTATAGTATGAGGATTTCTTACTTCCATTGTGAGTGTAGACAGTTCCAGTCACCATTTACAGCAGATGAAATTGAAATGGGATCCTGAATCTGCAAGAACAAATTGATTATGCTGCCTCGGTCATCGGGGGAGATGAGTTGCATTAATGTGGGGCAGTCCCAAGGCACCATCAGTCTTAGACGATGTTGGTCAAACTGAGATGTGGCCTGCTCCTAAGTTAGTGGGCATCATCTTGCATCCACAAACTGCATGCTTAAACCTCATGTCGAATGGCAAAGCCATCAACGGGTCATGCTGTGTGGGAGCATATGGAAGAGAATTCTGATCTGGAAACAATAAGAAACGATGGATAATAAGATGTGATGTTTCCGAACATGAAAATATTCGAGGACACACAGCATGTTACCTCGAGAGTCACTTACATCAGACCGAAACCGATGTCGTATTGCAAGTGTTCTCCATCCGATGCTTTACGCTTGTGATCTCGGAGGGAGTTAACGAAGAAGAGGAATTCCAGCTCTTGTGAATTCCGGTCCACCATGACATACGCAAGGTTGTGCACAGTTCTTGGGGCGGCATGTGTCGATGCATCAGTGGCTCGAGCCACGGGACCCATGTTAGGTCGCCAGCCTCCATGTCACAGTAGGTAGATAGATACTCTCGCTTCCTCTTCTTTTCATGCCACGACAGGCACTTTAAGCTGATGAATAGCGTGTAATTGCAGTCTTGATTACAAGTTGGAGAAGTTGATGCTTTTGAGTTTTGGAGGTTTTTCCTTCTTTCGATTCTTTCTATGGGTACACTGCTCATCTACTATAGAACACTACGTGGGAGAGTCCCTCTTCCTGGTAGGCGAAAAAGAAGTCCACCCAAGACTCATCCGGAGGACTGCAATCCCACGTTAAGTCACACCATTTTTTCGTTACCTTTTACGCCCTAGAGAGGAATTACTGTCACAATTGACGCAAAATAGGTCAAGGTCTCGAACATGCGTTTTGCACTCGGCGTCTTCTTTTCTTTTTCTTTTTTTTTCTTTCCTTCTATTTTTCCCAAAAAGCCACTTTTTTTTACCATTCTGTTTATTTCCTATATAATTTTTTATTTTTTTTAAATCCCCTCCCCGCAGCCTTAAGTTGTTACCTCTTCTGACACAGTATCTTATTTTATTTTTATTTTTATATTGGATCTTTTAATTTTTTAAAAGATAAAATTATCTTTAATCTTCATCTTATCATCATCTCTTTTAGTCGTGAAATCTTGAAAGAGATTATCACATTAGGTTTTTTTCTCCTTCCTCTCATTGTATGTCTTCTTACGAATTATATCAAAATAGAGACGAAGAGAAAAATTATAATAATAATATAATTTATTATAAAGATGATGTATAATAATAACAGACGAAAAAGATGATGAAAACATAATTAAGAGTGATTGTAGAGGTAATGGATAAATAATAAAGATGACAATAAATCGAGTGAAGAGTGGATAATCTTATGTCTTAGAAAAAAAAATATACCAGAAAAAAAAGAGATTGTTTTAAGAAATCTATTTTTTATAATTAATGTATCACTTGATATTTGGCTAATCTGAGAGGCTTTGTTTTACATGAGCGATGTTTCTGGGTAAAAGAAAAAAAGAGATATCTCATGAGGGCAAAAATGTCATTCGGGAAATGTCCGTGGTTTCACTGGAACAGAAAGTGATGGGGGAGACGACGGCGACAAGAAGGCCGGAATGCACGTGCGGTGCGCAGGCCGAGACGCCACGACCACCGGCTTCACCCGGTCATACTCGGCCCTCCCTCCCTCCCCTCCCCTTCCGACTTCCCCGTGCCCAACTTTTATTTCTCTCGAGGCCCCTTTAATTATTTTTTTATTCTTCCTCTTTTCAAAATCCTTTTTTTATTCGCCTTTAATCGCATCTCTCTCTCCCAGTGACTGTCTCTGTGTGTCCTCGTGGCTTGCCAGGCTGAGATAGATCTTACACTCCCCGCTCTGAGGCTCCTCCTTATCTCCCTCATCAGTCTTCTAACGTTATCTTTTGGACTCAAAAGTTGCCAAGTTGTTGTCTTTCTCTGATTTTTGAGTTCCTTTTCTTTTGTGGGAAGGTTAAATTTGGGTTAGATCTCCGTCCCCTCGCTCTTATTTTGCTCTCCCCTTTTTACCTCCCGATCCGGGCCTTTGCTCGCGTATGATTTCGCCTTTTTCTACCCTCTGTGTGGGTCTCTGCGTGTGTGAGAGAGCTTTATCGACGGAGGGAGAGAAGGGGGCTTTGGGGTTCCAGAACAGGGGCGGAGATCGATCATAAGTCCATAATGGTGGTTATGATGACGAGTTGTTTCTTTTGACCGGCGCCACCCAAGCCTCCTCCGGAGCGCAGTCCGCAGCGACGCCTCCAGCAGAGCAAAAGGGCACTCTCGACACCGGTCCTATTTGCTCCTCTCCCTCCTGCTGCTAATCTTCTCCTCCCCCCTGTTTCTTCTCTTGTTGTGGCTTAAAAGTCGAATCTTGGAATCTAAAGCTGAGTTCTTGAGGCCCCGAACGATGCCGCAATACCAGCAGCAGGCTTCGTGGAGGCTGGAGGGCGGTGGGCAGGTCATAGATCTGGAGACCGCCGTCAAAGATGGGATCTTGGGCGGCGGCGAGAGCGGCGGAGGCCTCCCGGCAGGTAAAGACGGGAGTTTTGGGGCTTCTGCCGAGAAGCTCGACCTCAAGAAGATGATCGAGGAGCTCGACTCGGCGGCGGAGGAGGATGTGCCCTCGGTGTTCATCTGTCCCATCTCGCTCGAGCCAATGGTGGATCCCGTCACGCTCTGCACCGGCCAGACCTACGAGCGCGTCCACATCCTCAAGTGGTTCTCCCTGGGGCACCTCACCTGCCCCACCACCATGCAGGAGCTCTGGGACGACGCCGTCACCCCCAACCAAACCCTCCACCAGCTGATCCACGCTTGGTTCTCGCAGCGATACCTCCGCCTGAAGAAGAGATCCGAGGACGTCCAGGGCCGCACCGCCGAGCTCGTCAAAACCCTGAGGAAGGTCAAGGGGCAAGCCAGAGTGCAGGCTCTCAAAGATCTCCAGAAGATACTCGCCGCCCACCCGGCCGTTAAGAAGACCGTGGCCGACTCCGGCGGCGTCGCGCTTCTTTCTTCTCTGCTCGGCCCATTCACCTCCCACGCCGTTGGCTCCGAGGTGATCGCCATTCTTGTCAATCTTAGCTTGGATTCGGACGCAAAGGCTAATTTGATGCAGCCCGCAAAGATCTCGCTCATGGTTGACATGCTGAACGAAGGAACGATCGATACCAAGATCAACTGCACCAGATTCATCGAAATGCTGATGGAGGAGAAGAGTTTCCGCTCCGAGGTCGTGACAAGATTGAGTCTTTTGGTGGCGCTGCTGAGATTGGTGAAGGATAAGAGACACCCAAACGGCATTGTGGCAGGGCTTAGCTTGCTCAAGGCTATCTGCTTTCATGAGCAAGTCCGAAGCTTAATCGTGAGCATTGGAGCAGTCCCGCAGCTCGTCGAGCTGTTGCCGAATCTGACTTCCGAGTGCTTGGAACTGGCTTTGCACATCTTGGATGATCTCTCCACCATAGCCGGAGGCTGTTCGGCATTGAAGGATTGCGCCCAAACCATTCCCAATGCAGTGAGACTTCTGATGAGGGTGTCCGAAGCCTGTACTCAATATGCATTATCTATACTGTGGGCAGTCTGTAAGCTCGCACCCGACGAATGTGCTCCTCTTGCAGTAGAGGCTGGGTTGGCTGCAAAGTTACTGCTCGTCATTCAGAGCGGTTACAATCCAGAGCTAAAGCAACGGGCGGCCGAGCTATTGAAGCTCTGCAGTCTCAATTACACGACGACTCTGTTCATTTCGAAGTGCAAGCTAACGAGGACGATTCAATGACGGAAGAAGGCGATCACCGTACTAGTCGTTCCAATCGGGAGTGAGCGAGGCCACTGGTCGGATGATGCATGATTGGAATTAGCTACATTGCAATATCAGAATGAGGTAAGATGATCATGGCAGCCAACAGGGTGGGTGGGTGTACAGGAAGTTTGGAGGGATATGAGCTCTTGTCTTGTGTGTATAGTATGTACACTTACAGTTCT
This sequence comes from Musa acuminata AAA Group, assembly GCF_036884655.1. Lineage (NCBI taxonomy): Eukaryota > Viridiplantae > Streptophyta > Magnoliopsida > Zingiberales > Musaceae > Musa > Musa acuminata. The sequence continues at coordinate 25,585,683 of NC_088339.1, read as the reverse complement.
CATTCTTCATACACGAAGGAGCATCTAAATGTGGATGATCGGTGGTGAAGAGCGAAGCTGGTGTGGGATTTGGATCGATCCACTGCTCGGTGAGGTAGAGGTTGTAGTCCTCAATAAGCTTGTCGATCGAGGATTTTGGTCATTCCCATGTGATTATATTCCAGATTGTGTGTCTGCAAGAGCTTGTAAATCTTCTTCCTGTTATCGTTAAGACTGCGAGAATTCATACCAAAATTTTTGTTTCACATAGTCGATCTTTCATATCTGTTCTTGTTCCCAAGCTGCAGCCTTCAGCTGGCAGGTATTATCAAGTGTTGGTTGTGTCGAAGAATCTTATCCATTGCCATATCGTTTGATGCTGATGGAGCTTTAAAGCTTTGACTGTATCTCGTTGAACGCCAACACTCGTATTTATTTCTCCCCCCATCCACTACCCCGGAGGTGATAATGGAAGTGACCGAAGCCAAGGTTTAGGTCTTACCGCAGGTGCCCCTATTGCTTGGGGTTTTGATGGCCATGGACCGCTGCAGACTGCTAAAGATTCACCGGCAGTAACTTTCCCATGACATACAACTCAAACACTGCTTCAGGGCTCCGTGGACAAGGAGGAGACGTTTCTTCCAGGGCGTGCCACTTAAAGGAAGGAGGACAAGACCGGAGATGGAGAGGCGTGGGCTGGCTTGACATGCACAGAGTACCCTGGTAGGATCGATCGGTCATTCGCAACTCGCAGCAGCTGGTGGACTTCCAGTGCTGCAGACCATTGCTTGTGTTGGATGGCTCTGCCTCTGTGGGTTTCTCACGAGTCTTGAGTCATCTGACACGCCCAGAGCTCACGGTGGGAACCGCATGGCATGAATGATTGATTATTTGGTGCAGCACCAAATCAACAGAACGATAGTTTTGAACGATCACGACGGAGTAGAGATCAACAAAAAGAAAAAGAAGATCATGGTGATGGTGAAGGAATGGAGTTTGAATCCGGAGAGTGGACGCAATGATGTGCCTTACGACACAGTAGGCAGTCACAAGGTGGGAGCTCAGTGGACTGCTTCGGCCCCATGGCGAATTGACAGTGCAGACTCTTTTCAGGGCATGGGCCAGTGTGACCACCTGTGGCTGTTCCCCCAACAAGCAATAAGTCATGGTGGCCAGGGAAGGGTTTTATTGGGTACCAACAAATGCCAGTCCAGAGTCGAGATGAGCTCCCAGCAATCTGAGGAACAGGTGGGGGATCCAACCTTCATCGACCCATGCTGATCCATATCATCTTCACTTCTTGTCTTCCATGATAGAAATCCACCAGCTTTCAGTAAATAGTGAGAAGATTTTGGTGGCACGATTACTTTTATTTTCGTTGCATCCGCCTTCATGATTCGGCTGCAAAAGAACAAGAGAGTATAAACAAGTGAGAAAAGGACGCATCCTTGGATCGAAAAGGACAAGTAGCTGCGCCTCGAAAGATCTGTAGCCAAGATTCTCGTGGTTGTTTATTTTGGTTTCGCAAAGCAGCAACTGTGATTGAATCCAAGAATGATTTGTGATCGTCTTTGAGAAACGGAGAATCGAACAGGACGGTAGACCACCACCACACCACACCACAGAACTCAAAGTAGCACAGAAGCTCAGCCGCCCAAATTGCTAGAAGTCACAGAATGGTCCGTCGATCGAACACACGGCAGTTGGGCTTTCAGCGGTGGAGTTGGGCTTTCGTGGGGGCACTTTGAAGGTCATCTCTCGGCGGCCCGAAGTTTGGTCTTAAGAACAAGTGACAGTCGAAACATACGTTCATGGGCCTAACTTTGGGCCTCTGTTACGCTTCACATAAGCCCATTCGCACAGAAAGCTTATGCAGTTAGACTTGGTCGGGGTGCGCCAGGCCCGTGCAATAGTGCAACACACGGGCGACGCGTGAGGGCCCCAGTGGCAAGCCACTGTAGTGGACCCACCCCCAAAAGAAATTAATTTAATATCATGGTGGGTCGATGACCCACGTATCAGATATTAAACTGATAAGAACAGATACTACACTTGATCTTAGCCAAAAGGCCGAGAAAGGTATGATCTGTGATGTCTCATGCAAACTTGTTTTATAGTGTGTACTGCACCGGAGGCTGGCAGAACAACCGATGTGGGACTAAATTTTCTGGTGTCCTGGATTCTTTTCTCGCTTTCGATATAGAAGAGAAGCTATTCGACATGGAACTAATAAAACAACAGCCTTTAATAAAACACTGTTTCCCTTGGCTGCCATGGGAGAGAGGAGAAGCTCTTTGTTGGTAGTGAAAAGAAGGTAGTCACTGTACAGCACGAAAATCACATTACCAGTGTCTAATCCAGCTAAAGCAGCCTCTTGTCTCGAAGCTCCCACGACAAGGCGGCCACCAGTCCTTTTCTACTGTTGCGGTGGAGGAGGTGGTTTTCATGGCCAGCCTCCCGAGTCAGCCCGAGCCCCGTCCTTCTACGTATGCAAGCACCAAAAGTGGCAGTAGGGGTGAGTGCGACGCGAGCGGAGAGCAGCCGCAGAACAATGTGCCATTTGAGGGGTCCTTCTCGTTATAGTGGGGCGGTGCTGTGCCGCATAGGGTCTTTGGATGTCGACCTGCCTGCAACTGGGACGCTTCCCACTTCCATATACCTCCAACGAGCGACACACACCCGAAGTCAGATGTCCTCTCGAGAGATACAAGACGAGTGATGGACGGATGCCTTTCCGAGCAGGACAAAGTCCATAACTCAACACATCATGCGTCCAAAGTTCAAGAATTGTTTATACCATCAGGAAATGGAAAAAAGGAGAGGGAGGGAGGCCAAAAAGATGTTTGCGGGATGAGAATCAACAGTTGCGAGCAACAGCAACATGAGTCTTCCATGGGAAGTGGTGGTGCCGGCGAAGGGGATGGCTGATGGCTGTACGAAGTTTTGGCTCGTGCCCAACCTGAGGCCACGATCCGTGACAATACATTTGATCGAATCCAACATAATATGCGAGTTGCATATGGGCCACGATTCAATTGTAGATGCGGCCCATTTTGGGTGACGATGATACCTTAAGCAAAGATGCCACCTTCCCCCGAACGAGAGAACGAGTAGCTGCCGCAGAAGTAGCAGCATCCAAAGGGGTCCATTTTCGTCCTCCTCCCGATCCATCATCTGTTCTTCCTCGACTCTAATGGAGCCGCCGCGGCCGCCGCTCTTGTGCGTGGGGCTTCTCCTTCTTGTCGAGCTCCTCCTGCCGCCGCCGACCTTGGCGGAGTCTGACGACCAGGCGTGCCTCTCCAACCTCCGGCGATCGCTGACGGACCCCAACAGCAGCCTCCGGAACTGGACCCGCGCCAACTTCGCTGCCCCCTGCAATGGATTCACCTCCTACCTCCAGGGCGTCACCTGCAACAACGGGCGCATCTACAAGCTCTCCCTCGCCGGCCTCGCCCTCGGCGGTGCCATCTCCCCTTACGTCTCCAACTGCACCAACCTTCAGTCCCTCGACCTCTCTTCCAACCAGCTCTCCGGCCCCGTCCCGTCGGAGCTCTCCGCCCTCCTCAACCTCGCTGTCCTCAACCTCTCCTCCAACCGCCTCACCGGCCCCATACCCCCGCAGCTCGCGCTTTGCGCCTATCTCAACGTCATCGACCTCCACGCCAACCTTCTCTCCGGCCCCATCCCTGACCAGCTCGGCCTCCTCGTCCGCCTCTCCACCTTCGACGTCTCCTACAACCGCCTCGAGGGCCCCATCCCTGTGCTGCTCGCCAACCGGTCGGGCTTGGCGGCGGGGCTGCCGCGGTTCAACGCCAGCTCCTTTATCGGCAACAGGGACCTCTATGGGTATCCCCTGCCGCCCATGAGAGGGAAGGGACTGTCGGTGCTCGCCATTGTCGGAATTGGGCTCGGTAGTGGTCTTCTTAGCCTGGTGCTCAGTTTCACCGCGGTTTGCATCTGGCTTCGGGTCACGGAGCAGGCGGCCATGATGACCAACGACGAGGGCAAGGTCTCCCACCTCATGCCCGACTACTGACTGGTTCGCTTCTTCGGATCTGTCCCGCCATGAATCCGGCATAAAAAATCCCATCTTGGATTCCCCTTCTCATTCTTCCAAGAGTAAAGTTCGCTCCTTTTTGTTATTTTTCTTTTCTTTTCTCTTGCCTTTTGGTTTTACTTAGCCATCTGTCTGCCTTTTCTTCTTTTGTTTTCTCTGTGAAAAGAAGTTCTTTGAAGCTTCACAACGAGAATGTATACCAAAACTTGACAAAGAAACTAATTGAGTAGCTCTGTTCTGTTCAATACAGAGCTTTATGTGATGGATGGGGAGGACATTTGTACAAGGAGACCTGATGCTCTGCTCTGTTTAATCTTTAATCTTACGATAGGAAGCTGCAGAGAACGTGATTCTGAGTTGATTTATGGGGCATTCTGACTAGTTTAAACCAAAGCCTGAGATTGTGTCTTCCAGGCCTAACCTATGCAGCTATCCTGTCTTGGCCTAATGACAATTATATCTTGGAAACCCTACCTGCTTTTGTTTTTTATGCTTCTCTTTCTTGTTTGTGGAGTAAGGATACAGTCACTAAGGATGGCAAGTCTAAGCAGCTCAAGTGGCAATATCAAACTGTATGTCCCCTGTAGACTCTGTAAAACCCAGTTTAGAGCAACCTAATGAAGCAGATCTTTTATGTTTAATTTACATTGAGTGTCTATATCTTGTCTTGGACAAGTTCAGCTATAAAGCCTGACCTACTGTGAAATGGGATTAGCAAGATGAAGTGGCAGGGTCTAGTGAGCCTTTTTTCTTCTGTTTGGAGGGTGGAAGATAATGGATTCAAATCATCTCGGGAGAAGGGGTGTCATGAACTGTGATCTTGCTTCTTGTCGGAAGGAACTAATGAACACCTCACGGGATCCTTCTTTGGACTCGCACACAGAGTTTGGATCAAATGTACTGCTCACATGAAGATGTATGTGGCTGAGGCTTATAATTGCTTTTAAGTTGCTATTGCTTGCTCAGGTATAAAACTATTATTGCCCCCCCTCGATATACAGGAGTCCAAGGATCAATTATGCAGCTTAAGTTTACAATGAAAGGAGTTCGTGAGGCCACTGCTCACAGAAACCTTCTTTAGCTGCAGCTTTTGTGCAGATCAAAGGCCTAGTTAGGAGTCCACTTTGGTGGAGGATTCTCCACTCGTAGATTAACATCGGTCGCAGCTAGCTAGTGTCATACCTGGGCATTATGGAGTGGCTAAATTGAGGAGCCAATTCCAAAAGGTTTGGGTCGAGGGGACAAGGAGGCTTGATGGTTGATTTGCCTTTCGGGTGTGGCTTCTAATTTGTCATCCTTCCACTCTCTTGGCTTCAGATCTCCTTGTCCTGCAAATGGTAGTAGGAGTGTAGCAGGTGATGCTGAGGTAGAGTTCCTTTTCTCAGTGGGGTTGAGTGCGCTGGTCAGCTACACAAAAGAGAAGCCAATGGTGTTGGGCTTGCCGTGTTCTGACCGGTTGAATTCGATTTGGATCTTTTTAGACATTTTTGGCTATGAGTTCGATTCCCAATCCCAGTGAGCTTCCTTCCTTCCGTTCGATAACCTTCTCGATAGCAAACTTTCTTTCTGATGCCTCAACTCGATGCATTGCAGAGCTCATCGAGGGTTTGAAGAAGCTTTACAACAGAGAAGGAAAATGGCAGAGTAGCCGAGCATTAGGGGGTGAGAAATCTTCGGAAGCAAAGAGGAAGAGCGAGAAGGGACAGAGTCACGTATGTGAGTGAGGGCAGCCCATATGGATACTGGAAGCCCATCTTGCCATTCTATCTCATCCGATCCTTCGTTGTGCTGTGTAGTTGCTGTGGGGGAACTCGCAATGGAACACTTGCCATTCCTCCAACTTCAAGTCATTCTCATTTCTCATCCCGTAGAAGGAGAGCATCAAATGCTGTTCATGTCGAACGAAGAGGCTACAACATCAAATGCTGTTGATGTCAAACAGGTGGAAGTGCCTGCTAGGCCGACGATGTCCATCCGGGGAAGACAAATCCTAACTCATGATCTTGGCAGGAGAAAACAACGTCCCAACCATCGTTGGACTCCACGATCTCACGGCCCATCGAACGCGTGGATCATTGCTCCGTATCCACACCCGTCAAGTTTGATGTATGTTGTCGTTGAAGTTGAATATATGTAGCGATAAGAACAATAGACAACAAAGAAGGGCTCTATTTCCTTTAAGTAGAAAGCAACCCATGGATGCCTCGGGTTCGATCCAAGTGGTTTATGGACCGCATGGGTGCACCAAACTGTTAACCATCAAGAGGGATCATGTTGGAAAATCATTTTCGATTTCGATCTTCATACAAATTAGTTGCGGAACAAACATCCGAGCACTAATCGACCTCTCGAGCAATAATTCGAATTTTCTTATGTATATAAATATGAATCAAATCAGATTAATCCATGATCCACATTACTGCTTAAGCTAGAGGTGTTTTCATATAGTTGCGTCTAAAACCAGTTTATGGCTTCATAATGCGGGTGTTCTCACACGTCTGACCCTAATTTTGTCGTTTATAGAGTGAGTGAGCCATTCGATTCATTCTCTCCGGTCACTGATGCAAGACTGTGTGGTTTGCTTACAAGTCGTTGGGTAAAGCTCGTAGACGACCTCCTCTCTGTAGTCCCTCCGTAGAAATATACAAACAGAGCTGGTGCTTGCATGGCAGTGCAAGTTTTACGTACTTGCTAGGCTGATGCAATGGGAGTAATAATTAATGTCAATTGTCTCATAAACAATGTAATAATTAACAGCATGCAGGAGGAAGAATCAGCAGTCCTCCTGGCTCTGAGTTAAGAGTCACATTGGGGGGGGGTCTGAGTTAACAGAGAAAGGGACTTGGAACCAATCAAAGGCTGTTCGTTTGGACTCATCGGAAGCAAGTGGAGAAATGAAGCTAATTAAACCAAGGCGAGAGGAAGTTGCATGGACAGAGCAGTCGATGGCTTATGCTCGGAAGAGTCAAAGCTTGATTAGCTCAGTCTACTGATCACGATGATTTATATTTATATATACATAAATATTGGTTATCCAGGCTAAGCGTACACCCACCTCCGTCGAGGAAGCCTCTGGTTGACCGTGCCATGCAGGGATTCGGATGATGTAACAGAGGAGGCCGGTGTGTCGGAGCAAGCAGAGATGGGTGTTAGCTCGGGTGGGTCTTAGTGTTCCAGATCAACTAAACATGACATCCGTCCATTCTGCGACTCGGAAGCTGCATAATTCTGTATTCTCTGGTATGTTTTGTATTCTTTTCCCTTCATCAATATAAACTAGAGGGTTAAGCAGGTCTCTTGTCCAACATCAGGGGCCCAGTAGATTTTGTGTCGGCAGGTGTATTCTAAATTGCTTCATCTGAACTAAATCCAGCACCATTCAATCTGTCTGTAAAACCAATCCGTGATTGTGTTACTTCGAGGATTCTATAAATACCTACTCCTCCACCTTCCAAGCATCACCAAAATCTCTCTCTCTCTCTCTCTCTCTCTCTCTCTCTCTCTCTCTCTCGTTCTTTTGTACATACAGCGTCTCTCAATCTCTTCTCAGCCTACCAGAATGAATCAGATGCTGCTCTCCAGAAAAGCTGCATGCAACATCCATGGGCAGGACTCCTCCTATTTCCTGGGGTGGCAGGAGTACGAGAAGAACCCATATGATCCAATCACTAACCCGACAGGGATCATTCAGATGGGTCTCGCAGAGAACCAGGTTGGTTCTCTCACTCAGACAAGTTCTCCTCACTCAAGTCACTTGTGACAGTAACTAATATTAAGGCCTCTCGTTCATGCTTGCAGCTCTGCTTTGATCTCATCGAATCGTGGCTTGAGAACCATCCCGACCCAGCTGCATTCAAGAAAGATGGAGCACTACTATTCCGGGAGCTCGCTTTGTTCCAGGACTACCATGGCTTGCCAGCCTTCAAGCGTGTAAGTCCATAAACTTAAACTAATTTACCGGGGATATATCAGAAGGATCACATCCATTCTCGCATATATCAACAGAATCTGCTGGGTTACTAATTGCAGTCCGCAATGCATACATCTGCAGGCATTGGCTAAATACATGGGAGAAGTAAGAGGAAACAAAGTAGCTTTCGATCCCAACAGGCTCGTCCTCACGGCTGGTGCTACTTCTGCCAATGAGACTCTCATGTTTTGTCTTGCCGAACCTGGAGAAGCATTCCTTCTGCCTACTCCATACTACCCAGGGTACGTACACATCCACAACAGAGCCTTGTCGACCAATTACTCTACCCATGCACGCGATCGGTTCCATGTACTTGAATTGCCATGGTGACACACTCACCTTTCCCATGTGTGTCTGACAGATTCGACAGAGACCTCAAATGGCGAACCGGAGCGGAGATCGTTCCCATCCATTGTTCGAGCTCTAACGGCTTCAGGATCACCAAACCGGCCCTGGAAGCTGCATACCAAGATGCGCAGAAGCGTAGCCTCAGAGTGAAAGGTGTGCTGGTGACCAACCCGTCCAACCCATTGGGGACGACGCTGACCCGACACGAACTCGACATTCTTGTCGACTTTGTCGTCTCCAAGGACATCCATCTCATCAGTGACGAGATCTACTCAGGGACCAACTTCGACTCGCCGGGGTTCATCAGCATTGCAGAGGCCACAAAGGACAGGAACAACGTCTCCCATCGGATTCACATCGTGTGCAGCCTCTCTAAAGATCTCGGCCTCCCAGGTTTTCGTGTCGGTGCAATCTATTCGGAGAATGAAGCAGTCGTGTCTGCTGCTACTAAGATGTCAAGCTTTGGGATGGTCTCTTCTCAAACCCAGTACCTCCTCGCGGCGTTGTTATCCGACAAAGAATTCACCGATAAGTACCTTCTCGAGAATCAGAAGAGACTCAAAGAGCGGCACGACATGCTTGTCGAAGGACTGCGCAGGATCGGGATCGGGTGCTTGAAAGGAAGTGCGGCCTTGTTCTGCTGGGTGGACATGAGACACCTGCTGAAGTCCAACACCTTCAAAGGAGAGATGGAGCTGTGGAAGAAGATAGTGTATCAGGTGGGACTAAACATCTCGCCGGGTTCTTCGTGCCACTGCGACGAACCGGGGTGGTTCCGCGTCTGCTTCGCTAACATGTCCGAGGACACCCTAACGCTCGCCATGCAGCGGCTTAAAAGCTTCGTTGACTCCGGCGATTGCGGCAGTAACCATGACTCCGGCCATCAGCGCCCCAGAAAGACATTCTTGACCAAGTGGGTCCTCCGCTTGTCGTCCACCGATCGCAAGTCCGAGAGATGATAACACCGGATTGCTGCAGCGAATGCACGATCGATCATTCTTTACATTTTTACGCCAAACAGCATGTTTCTTTTCTCCTCGTGTCTTTTTGCCTTGGATCACGCGATCTGTCTGGTTTTTTGAGTGCCCAAGGCTTCATGATCGAGAGAGATTGTTCACTTCCTCATTCCATGAAGTTATTCGATTTCTCAGTAACAGTATGTACGATAACTTTGTTCTTGTTTCTTTTAAGAAAGCATTCAGTATGGAACATGACACTGTTCTTGTTGCTACCATAGATAAATAACAAGTTGATCCATAGGAGCCCCATTGGACCCCTGCTTTGATTGATTTACATGAACCCAGAAATGGTTGAATCTCCAGCTGTCAGTGGCCTCATCTTGGCTCACCAAACGCGTTTCCTTTGCTGATTCCTGTCTCTTAATGGAACAGTCAATATTATATGAAATGTTACTGATTCTATAAGCAATATGTTCTGTAAGATTATTAGTGAACTTATCTTTGTTGATTGGGACCGTTGCGGGAAGCTAATTTCCTTTACTACGATGCCTTGTGCCATCAAAGTCAAGTCAGAGTTGGTCTCTGGTTTTGATGCTATTTTAATTGTGCCGTAAGTTAATCCAGACTGGGTGATGCTACAACATGAACGGCGGCCGAACGAGGCAAGGACGGATTTTTGAGATGAGGTGCATTCTGTTCTCATCTAGCTTGGAACGAGAACATGATCAAGACATCATGCTGATCTCTTGCCGTGTTTACTTCTACCCGGAGATGGAGATGGACACTCGGTCACTATCGTCGACATCTGCTGTCTCGGTTGTCGACGTCACGTCAAAAGCTTTGCTTTTCGTGTTGTGTTCCTCGGATCAAGAGACGACGCATGTCAAAAGACTTGCGTTAGCAAAGCAGTAGATTGGGTCAGGCGGGCTGCTCTTGTCGAACAACATGTCTGGCCTCCACTTAAGCCTACGCGTGCACATGAGCCGACGCCCTCACGCGAACACACCACCTTCCTTTGTGTCGATATTTCTCCGAGAGAAGACGGAGCATTTCCCGACAACAACATGGCGATGTTGTCACCAACAGTCTCAGATTCCGCCGTAAATCTTCCTAGGCCAAAGAATTCAAGCTTTTACACTATACCTACTCATAAAATGCCGGATGATCAAAGAAGAGAACAAACCGGTCGGAATGGGACTTTGCAGATTGTTGGAGCATAAACACCTCAACTGAGCATGCCGCAGCCCTCTGGGCGATTCACATGCGTTGTAGGTCTGATGTGCTTGTCGTGTCGGCGGGTAAAGAATATTTCAATCAATCGAAAACTTTGTTTGCTTGTTACAAGCAGCAGATCGCACAGAGAGGGTACAGAGTGTTGCCAAGACATGGTGAGTACTTCCACAGCCCATTTGACGGTGACAGACTCTTTTTGTACGTGAGATTGTTGTTGTTTACTCTTCACGACTAGTGTATGGGCATGATAAGTCTTAATTAACTATACTTTACATACGTTGTCTTTGACTTCATTCACGAGCACGATATTTATCTTACCTAAGGCCTTACGTATATTGGGCTTCTGAGAAAGCCACATACATAGGGCGAGGAAGCTTGTCGGAGCCAACTTTGGGTTTCTAAACTCTCTCTCTCTCTCTCTCTCTCTCTCTCTCTCTCTCTCTGGAATCGAATTAACAATGCCTAAGACACTTAAATAATCTCTCAAAGTCACATCATATCAGATGACAAATCTCCCAATGGTCCTTCGTACGACATTGGTTTGCTTACTCGTTCTACTACTATAATGAGCAATGACTTTATCATATTAGCTTAAATGCATGATATATTGCTATTTCTTGATTCCATGAACTTGACTGGAAATCCCTCAGATTCAGACCAAAATCCATGTTACAGGTCCACGAGAGAGAAAGAGAGAGAGAGAGGGAATGGTTTGATAGTTGAGTAGATACACGAGGCATGGATGCCTGCATTAATGGCGTTGAATTCCACTGGCATAAGTAACATAATGACAAAGTACAGAAGTCAGTATCTTAACTGGTTGAATCCTCTCTGGCATGGTTGTCGATCGGCATTCAATTTATTAGTCAACGTGCGCTCTTGTTTTCTTGTATTCGAAGTGTTCATGTCATCGTTAATGTTCAAATATGATTGCCATGGAGAGTATGTTGGGAATGTATAAGCAAATAAATGATAAAAACGAAATATTATAATGTAATAAAAAATTTAAAAAATCGAAGTAATATTAAATAAGAGTTACAAGATATTTCTAACTATATGCATTTTCTTACTTTATGAACTATTATCCTATTTATAGGACCTATTGGTAACTAACTTATCGTATCATGTCACGAGTAACTTTTAGAACAAGAGTTACTATTTAGGATATGCATATAACTAACTAACAACTGCCCGTCCAAACACCGGCATCATAGAGTCCCCGAGTGAGGCCATGGAAGTGGCCTTGGACCAATCAACTGTATCTTGCCATTCCATAGGCTCACCTTGATAGACATGCATTGGCTTCGGTCTGCTTTCTGCAAACCCTAATTGGCCTACTGTCCACCGTGAACCTACAGGAAAAGCCCACAGTGTCGCTTGTTCTTTTTCACCATTGGTAAATCGGATCGCACAATCTGATCATAAAGGTTCCAGAATATCGAAGACAACCACGGATAGATGGATCCTCTTCTCGGTTATTCGGAATGCGTGGTTGTCCAGTTACATTTCAAAGGAACTCGATGTCGATGAAACAAGCCGCATGACGAACAGTGATCTAATAGCTTGACGAACAGTGACGTAATAATCTTCTATGGACAAACAAGAAGATTTAATCATCCACAGAAAACAAGGATTTCTCTCCGACATAGTTGCTTGCCAAGAACATACCCTGATATCAGTTTGATCTGCATATCAATTTCTCCAAACAAGAACATACATATCATTGGAAACAAAAGATGAGTTCAGAGAAATTATTTTTCTTGAGAGAGAGAGAGAGAGAGAGAGAGAGAGAGAGAGAGAGAGAGAGATGACAAAGAAACATGTTTAAGAACTGCACTTAGTGTCGGACCAAAACGTACCTCTTCTTGGTCCAGCAATAGGATGAGAGAGATCAGCCGATGTGTTTGCAATGTGGAAGCCGGCAGCAAAGTTCCCGGTGGAGACGACTGACACAAGTGTTGTTGACTTGTCGATGATTGAAGAGTGGTTCTGTCGCACGAGCGATCAAACCACCGTGCGTGTTGTTGACTTGTCGTTGATTGAAGGCTGTCATCGAAGAACAGGGAATGAGATATACTTCTGCCAGCAGAACATGTGAAGAGAGAGAAGAGTAAGGTGGGGTTGCTGTAAAGAGAGGTGGAAATAGGATGTTGATGATGAAGGAGGTGTATTCCATATATGAAGCTGTAGGCATTTTTGAGAGCCGACATACTTTCTTCTGTACTCCCTATAAGGATGATACCATCGGGATAAATCTTCATGATGTTTGCGTTAAGATTGATAATATATTCCAGATCAAATAAAGGAAACATCAGCAGAATCTGCGTCGCCTTGGTCACATGGCTCCGTAACGTAAGCCCTGACGCAGAAGCTGAGCAGCTCCGGCAGGGCGACAGAGGTTCTGCGAAGTTGATTTGACTCGGAAACCATGGCATGGCAGAGACAAGCAAGCAGGTAGCTCCTCGTCGGCCATGTGACCAGCCTGGACGCGTCCATAGTGACTCTCGTGGACCACATGTAGCTGCTTCTCGATCTGCACCTCTGCTTTAATCTTTGTTGTTTCTTCTCCTCACAGTACTTTGTCTGTTGCTTGCTGCTCCGTCCTCATCTGATTACATCATTTTATTTTCCCTCTTGTATCGTATATTACGTGGCTATTACAGAGTATCTATCTATATATGTATATATGTCTACCTGATTTAAGGTGGAGAACTTCCTCTCCTACTGATCGATTTGATGGCGTCTGCAATAGATCGATGAATATATCAGTATTTATATCTGCTGCAATGATTGTGAGGAAGCAATTATTATTCTCTCGCCTCAGTCATAGTTCCTGCATGCGACAGCTTCTTAGGTCACTAACCATTTGTTTTTCCCTTCTACCATCAGCTCAGATCCCCAAAGACGCAGATAGAGATGCTAACATTGTCATGGTTCTGAAAAAGATCACCATGATTCTTTTTCTTCTGCTTGACTTGGAGCAGCCTTTACTGCCCATCCATGGAAAGCGGTACTTATCGTGTGCTTGCATCCAGAAAATACGTACGCCTGGTCTCAGTAGTTTCACCATCTACTAAGGTAGCTTTTTTTGTCCTGGTCCTCGATGTCCAATTCAAAGAAAGCAGCAGAGATCTTTTCTGTGGCCGATGAGAGAGGTAATTCGCACGCAAGCAGCTGTAGCAGAGTCAGCTCTGCCATTAAATAGGCCTAAAATACAATTGCATTCCACCAATCTCTGATTTTTATTTCCAGATTGATCATACTGTTGTTGATGTCGATAGGAAGAGAGGATAGATATATCAAAAAGAGGAAGAGTAGGACAAGCTTTTAATCTTCTATATTTCTCTCAAGAAAAACACTTTTACAAATTTCAGAAACTCTTTCATTTTTTCTTCTTGATGTAATGATTCTCTCACTTGATGCAATGAACCTTTTTATGACACTTGAACAAGTTTAATTCCAACATTCTCCCCTCTTAAACTTGTTCCATCTAGCATGCCAAGTTTTTCTTCGAAGTTGTTGAATATATATATCTTCTTCAAGAACTCCATTAAGAAATACTGATTTGACATCCATTTGTAAAATCTTCCATTTCATCTGAGCTGCTAGAGAGATAAGTAATCTTACTGTCTCTAATCGAGCAACTGGCGTAAATACTTCTTCATAATCAATCCCATATTGTTGTTTATATCCCTTCGCAACCAATCTGGCCTTGTATTTCTCTACCTCTCTTTTTGCATTTCTTTTTGTTTTGAAGATCCACTTAACACCGATAGCTTGGTGGTCTTCTGGAAGTGTAGTAAGCTCCCATGTATTATTTTTGTTAATTGCATGAATCTCTTCATTCATAGCTTGTCACCATTTTTCATCTCTATAAGCTTCTTCGAAGGTTAATGGATCATATCCTGCAAAAAGACAAAATAAAGAAAGTTCATCATTGTTAGTATCAATCCTTCGAGTCACATCATATAGGTCCTGAATAGGTCTTGTCCTTCTTATAATTGGACTTCTTGAATCATGTAACCTAGCTGATCTAGGTGATGATTCCGGTACAGCAACTTCGGTACTTGCTTGTATTATATCATCTTCTTCTGAAACTACAGCTTTCTTATGCTGCTCATCACTTTTCGAGTTCCAAATCTATTGTTCATCAAACTCAACATTTCTTGACATCACAACTTTATTTGTGATAGGATTGTAGAGTTTGTAACTATTGGAATTTTCTGGATAACCTAGCAAAATGTATTTTTGACTTTTATCCTCCAATTTTGTTCTCTTCTCTTCTGGAATCTTAGCAAATGCAACACTTCCAAAAATCCTCAAATGATCAACTCTTGGTTTCTGTAAGCTCCATGCTTCTTCTGGTGTAACATTACCAATTCGCTTTGTCGGAAACCTGTTAAGCAAATAAACTGCACAAGCAACAGCATCACCCTAAAATTCTTTCAGAATTTTTCTTTCCTTTAACATGCATCGGACCATATTAAGGATAGTCCTATTTTTTCTTTCCGAGACACCATTTTGTTGAGGTGTGTATGGCATGGTGAATTGATGTAGAATTCCATTATTTCTACAAAAACTTTCAAATTCATTTGATATATATTCACCACCTCTATCTGTTCTTAAACATTTAATCTTATAACAACTTTGTCTTTCAACCAAATCCTTAAATTCTTTAAATTCTTTGAATTTGCTTAAAACTTCTTTCTTTTCTTTTAACATGTAAACCCAAGTTTTGCCACTATGATCATCAGTAAATGTAAGAAAATACCTGCTTCCTCCAAGTGTTACTGGATTGATAGGGCCACAAACATCCGAGTGTACCAGATCAAGTCGATTCCATGCTCTTTTTGTCCTTCTCACTTTGAAAGGCTTTCTTTCTTGCTTACCCATGACACATACTTCACACAATTTTGTTGGGCGATCAATTTTTGGCATTCCTGTCACCATATTATACTTCTCTAGAAGTTTCAAAGCCTCAAAATTTAAGTGAACATATCTAAGATGCCAAAGTGTAGAGATATCCTCAATATCAGTTTTAAAACAATTTGATTGATCAAAAATACTTAAATGCAGAGGAAACATTCTATTCTGTGCCATTTTCATATGTGATATCATTGTTTTATTCTTATCACGAATTGAGAGAGCCATATCTTTCATCTCAATTTCATAACCTTTTTCAAGTAATTGTCCTAAGCTTAGAATATTATTTTTCATATCAGGAACATAATAAACATCTGAAATGCATAATTCCTTACCATTATTAAGTTCAAGGAGAATTTTACCTTTGCCTCTTACTGGTCTTTGAGACAAATCACCAAATGTAATATTCCTGGAATAACTTGTATCCATTTCTGAAAATAGCTCTTTGATGCCACACATGTGATTTGAGGCTCCTGTATCTAGATACCATGTCATAGACTGATCATTTTTCAAATTTTCATAACTCATTAGCAAAACTTGATTTTTCTTTTTTTCTTCCTCAACAAAATTTGCCTTATCACCTTGATTGTTAGGATTATAATAACATTCATAAGAGTAATGTCCATACCTTTTGCAAACATAGTATTGTATTTCAGACCTTTTAGAGTTTCTGCCACGTCCACGGCCTTGGCCACGTCCTCGACCATAACCTTGGCCTCTTTGGCTATAATTTTCTCTAACATCTTCACTGTTTGGAGATTCTTGATTGGTCTGATTTCTGCCTCCTCTTCCTCTTTGTCCTCGTCCTCTTCCTCTTTGAGAATTTGATTCTCTTTTATTTTCAAGAGCAAACTTAGCTTGTAGTGCTTGCTCTATAGTTTTCTCTTATCCTCTTTTTGTAATCCTTTGTTCATGAACTTGAAGGGAACCCATAAGTTCTTCTAAAGACATTTTTTCCAAATCTTTAGATTCTTCAATCGCAACAGTAATAAAATCAAATTTCGGATCTAGAGATCTCAATATTTTTTCTATTACTCTCTGATCATTTACTTGTTCACCATTTCGTCTCATTTGATGAACAATAGAAATGATTTTTGAGAAGTAATCAGAAATAGTTTCAGAAGTACCTTGTTGTAATTTCTCAAACTCGGCTCGTAAAACTTGTAGACGAAGTTTCTTTACCTTATCAATACCACCGAATGCTTTTTGAAGCATTTCCCAAGCCTCCTTTGAAGTATTTGCTGGAGCGATGATCTCGAACATTGTATCATCAAGGCCTTGGTAGATTGTGAACAAAGCCTTTTTCTCCTTCTTCTTTCTTTCTTTGAGTTGTTTTCTTCCTTCTGCATTTATTGCTCCTTCTTCTGCTGGACTAGGTTCAGCAAATCCATCTTCTACAAACTCTCATACATCTTGGGAGCCTAGAAGAACCTTCATTTGGATGCACCATATGTCATAATTTTCTTTTGTCAATCTGGGGATCTGGAGTTGGATGGCACTTGAGGAAGAAGTTATAGCTTAACCTATGCTCGGATACCAAATGTTGATGTTGATAGGAAGAGAGGATAGATATATCAAAAAGAGGAAGAGTATGACAAACTTTTAATCTTCTATATTTCTCTCAAGAAAAACACTTTTACAAATTTCAGAAACTCTTTCAAGAATCAATAATCAATTTGACTTATCCACTTCTAATCCATTTTCTCTTCTTGATGTAATGATTCTCCCACTTGATGCAATGAACATTTTTATGACACTTGAACAAGTTTAATTCCAACAACTGTATGCTGTCCATTTCTTTAGTTTCCAGTCACTCACATGCAGTGTGACATTTTCTTAATTTTCTCTGCGTTCGAAAGAGAAAGAAGATGATCTGCATCGAAGTTCTTGCTAATCTGCCCGCTTCCAATTGCCATACTGTCTACAAACACAGTGGTCACCCTCATCAAGAATCAGTCTCATCTGTATGAGTATATACGTATATATCTATTTGTTAGCATCTTGCCCGCCAATAAATCATTATCATGTGATCCATCAGACCATTTTTTAACTTGATCTACATATATTCTGATCATGTGACTCACAGATTGGCTCTTCGGATTAGCTGGTATGGCTCTCAGAAGGCATGACAATATGAAGCAAGATTTGATGTCATGAACACCAAATCATATTCATATATGCTGTTTTAATCATAATTTCCAAGCAACATCCGCTGACTCGTGGGTTTCAGTTGTCCCTGGAGACCGTGGTCGGAGAATGATTCTGTATGCCTCTGTGGGTACTCTTTCCATGAATGAAATGACACGAGTATGGAGGCACTCACTTGAATGATTGATGAATGTAATTGTACAACAATTCAAAAGGACAGTAGTAGCGTAAATTGTCACATAGGTGGGCTGGAGGAATCTAAGATAGCTGACAAAGCTGGAGGGACAAATACCTACCACAGCTTCACTGGA
This sequence comes from Musa acuminata AAA Group, assembly GCF_036884655.1. Lineage (NCBI taxonomy): Eukaryota > Viridiplantae > Streptophyta > Magnoliopsida > Zingiberales > Musaceae > Musa > Musa acuminata. Next base: position 25,567,755 of record NC_088339.1, on the reverse strand, counting down.
AAAGGAGACCGGAAAGACTGATAAAGCAGACGTGACATGCATGCCAGAATGATTAAAATGTGATTAGAACTGAAGGGATAATTCGTGGAGGCAAGGCGGGGGTTTTGTGAGGTGGGAGAGGCAAACACTTGGACTGGCCATCTTCCTACATGGAGGAGGAAGAAGAGAAGTTGGAGTGGTAATGCTCACTGATGGATGACAAGTCCTCCCGGCGTAGCCGTTTTGTCTTATAGCAAGTGAAGGGATAATGTGGAATATTCGTCGGTGGATGGATGTGGATCTCTTACAAGATATTCGCCGACCTCAGTATCATGAAATGAAAACAGTCGTAGGAGAGCAAAATGATAGGTTGAGTTCATCTTTCACTGGTCGAGAGAGAATGACTGATAAGCGTACTGATGAACAAGGAGGGATGGCCCATGTTGTGCCACACGAAGCAAGGACGAGTGTGGCATCAAATTGACTTCCCTGGGATATGCCATGATCACATTCTAATGAAGAGAGGGAAGAGTACATGCCAAGGGAATTCTAGCTAAAAAATGCAACTGTTCTTCCCGGCTACTTCGGTGGGGATCATGAAACTGAGAGCTGGAACAGAAGGTAGAGAGGTGATGATGCTCCACCGATGAGATATGCTGCAGATGCATTTGTTCTAGCTATCTCTTTCAATGTATCGGATGAAAGCACTAAACATGATTGCCAAACAAGTGAAGAGATATTGTGCTGTAAATTTCCCTTCTTCAACCTCCTCATTAAGCAGTGAGTGTCTCACTCAACCGAGACAGAAGAACAGCACAATGAAGGGCAAACGACATAGATCTACTCGCGGGGTAGTTAGATGAATCTGAATCATTAAAGTGTCACCTAACTCGTATGAGGAAAAGGAGTTGAGGATATCAATAATGATAGACACAAGACTTGCTATTTAATTCCAACGGGATATGTTCCTTGGCATTATTACTTGCTCGTTCCAGTGACGAAAACATGAAGTGGCAACAGGAATAAGAGTTGGAATGTTTGGCAAGAATTCCGGGTCAAAAAGAACCTCTGATGATGAACATAAAGCTAGAAAGCGAGATCTCCGAGCAACAAAACTCTTACCTGGAGAGACAAGATTCTTTTTATTATGATTCAAACACAAGGGCTTTTATTTTATTTGATGGCTATTGCCCAGGATAATATTTTTCTTTTTGGGTTTTCTCAAATCATTTTAAATATCTCAAAAAGATCCTCAAAAAATTATTCATAGTAATTTTTTTTAGCAATTTCAAAAAGTTTTTCCTCATCTTTATAAAGTTTTTATTATTTTTTTATTCACAAATATATATATAGTATTTTTAAAAATGATGTATAGTTTTTTAAAAATACTATATAATATTTTTGTTTCAAAAATACTGACATCAAAAACACTTTACAATATTCTTTTAAAAAATATTATATAAATTTGTTAAAATATTTTTTATACAGTAATTTGTAGATAAAAATCAACACAAAACACGGTAAACAGCTAAAAAAAAATTGAATTCGGGCGAAAAAATTGATAATTTTAAGGGGCATTTTTGAAATATTAAAAATAAGGAGCGATGATTTGAGAATTTTGAAAAGGGGTACTATCCGGAAAAAAAATCTAAAAATATGATATTTTTGTTAACAATTACCCTTTATTTACTTTTCTTTGGAGAAAGAAAATAGGGATAGTTGGGCTTTGATTTCCTGAGATAATATCGATGTTACATTAGAATTATGATTTGTTTTAATTATAATGTACTCTTATAAATATTTTATAGATTATTGTAGATTAATATTTTCGTCAGTATTAGTGTTGACAATTATTGGATGATATGATGGTGTTCGGGGATGATTTTAAAAGAAAGAAATTCCATAGATCAATAATTATAAAAAATAAAAAAGAAAAAGATTTACATAGTCCAACAATCATTTTTCTATATCTCGACGAAAATCAAGTTTTTTATTATGTGAGATGAACTAAAAACTTTATTAGGTTAACCATCCATTAAAGCATAAATTTCCTCTGACTATATCGGAGAATAATTAAAGTATTTCATTATATCTTCTTCAACAAGGCATATCTATAGAATAATAAAAATATTATTTTTTATGTTTTTTTTTCTTTTATAAAGAGGTATTTTCTATACCTCTTTATAAAATAAATGAGAGTAAAAACAAAGATCAATTAAAAAACAACATCATAGAAAGTTCATGGAATTTCTTGCTCTAAATAAATACAATGATTTTATTATTTTTTATACAAAGATTACAATTTGAGTGTGGGTAATTTTTCTTTGGCTCAAATATAATCCTCCTTAGTTCTTTTCCGGATCCAATTACTATCTGACGATTGATATCATAACACAATGATTGGATGTAAAGCCGTGTTCATCGAGTTCTAGGAATTGGACGATTCCAACTTAATTCACTATTGTAGAGGATCTCGCACGAGTAGATAAGTATGTACTTTATTTATGTGAAACAAGAGTAATATTTAAAATAAAATTAATGACTATTCATATATATATGTATGTATGTATTGATGTATGTATGTATGCATGTATGTATGTATGTATGTATAGCCACCGTAGATAGATAGGAAACAACAGGATCTTCTCCATAAATAAGAGCCGCCGGCAAATTCTTCTCCTTGTAGAAACCCTTCTGAAAGGTCGCCTCAAAGGCTTGGAGCCCTTCCAGTTATTGGTGTTGCCCAAGAGGAGCTAAGCAGCAGGAGAAAAGAGAGAGAGGCGCAGCATGAACGGCCCTTCTTGGTACGGTGTCATCAACAGCGGCAGCAGCAAAAGCTTTGTCGTATACCTCCTCGCAGCGTCATCCCTCGCTGTAGCCTCCACCTTCTTCATCTCCCACGGCCCCTCCTCTCCCTATGGATTCCGAGACCAGCACGTCATCCTGTCCTCTCGATCCGTTCGAGTCTGGCCTGTGAGTTGTTGTTACCGTCCCCCGTGTTCATCTTTATCTTTCTCCGTCTTCTTCGTTGTAGGCGTTTGGATCTAACGAAACCTTGCCTATACACGTCAGGAGCTCGAGGTGAACTGGAGGAGCGGCTTGGCCACCGTCATTGGCTTCCTGGGCTCCGCCTTCGGCACCGTCGGCGGTGTCGGCGGTGGCGGCATCTTCGTCCCCATGCTAACCCTTGTCGTCGGCTTCGATGCCAAGTCCGCTGCTGCCCTCTCAAAATGTATGGACACCACGGTTACTGCTGCTAGACCACTTTCTAGTCATCATCATGAGATCGACAACTGTGTGTTCTTGGTCAGGTATGATCATGGGGGCATCGGCTTCATCAGTGTGGTACAACCTCAGAGTGGCGCACCCTTCCAAGGAAGTGCCCATCATAGACTACAACCTGGCTCTGCTGTTCCAGCCCATGCTGATGCTGGGGATCACCATCGGTGTGGAGCTCAGCGTGGTCTTCCCCTTCTGGCTCATCACCATCCTCATCATAATTCTCTTCATAGGTTGGTCCTTAGTCCTCGCCTAGGGCTCGTCATCTTTCATGGACATGGTGATAAAACTCCAAGTGTGGTTCAGGTACTTCCTCAAGGTCAATGTTCAAGGGAGTTCAGATGTGGAAGAAGGAAACTCTCCTCAAGGTTGAATCCCTTCTTTCGGTTTCCGTTCTTGATGATAGTTGTGTGGTGTAGTCGTTGTCTGACTTGCAAATCTGTGAATACGGCGAGCGCAGATGGAGATGCGGAAGCAAGAGGAGGCTAAATCCAATCAGGAAGTGGGTATGTATCAAGTAGACACATGCAGGAATCATCGAGTCATTAGCGTCATCTAAAAGATGTCATCTTTTTATCGATACAGTGGGCACCGACACAACAAGCGAGCCTCTCCTTCATCGGCCGGAGAAATCCATGCTTGTAAGTGCCAATTCATATGCTCTGACGAGTAAAATAAATCTGCCTTTGTACTCTGTTGTTTACCATCTAATATTACTCTACTCCGACGCTGTCGATGGACTAAAGGAGGCGTTGCGGTTCAACATAAGGTGGAAGGGGATCTCGGTCCTGCTGGTAGTCTGGTTCTCATTTTTACTGCTTCAGATCCTAAAGGTGTTGTCTTTGTTCGCTTGCTCACCTTTGATCGTGACAGATTCCTTGGCCTTGTTTTGGACCATGCTCTCATAATTAGTGTCCTGTTGCAGAACAATTCAGAGACCTGCAGCCTTTTCTACTGGGTTGTAAACATCTTGCAGGTGGCTGACCTCATCTCATTGGATCCCCGTTTCTGATTCATGTGATGTGTTTCTCCAACCGTGCTTAGGTTCTTTTGTTGATCACCCTCAGTTTCCGGTGGCGCTAAGCGTGTTCTCGTGGGAGGCGACGAAGCTGTGGAGGGAGAGCCGGCAACGGCGAATGCAGGGCAACTGGGAGTCCGTCTGCGAGGCCTCCATCGAGTGGACAGGCATGCAGCTGGTGTTCTGCGCCTTCTGCGGTCTTCTCGGCGGCACCGTCGGCGGGCTGCTCGGCTCCGGCGGCGGCTTCATCCTGGGCCCCCTCCTCCTCGAAATCGGAGTCATCCCGCAGGTGCGTGTGCGCGAACCCAAGGTGCTCGATGTTTTGCTCCACTCAACAACACTTGCATTTGCATTTGCTTCGCTCGACACATCACCTGCACCGTCAAACACTTCGGTGGCAAAGGAATCAATTGGAGGTTGAGAACGTAGAGCGATCAGTTGCAGCACATGTTGGTCTATCGATTACGTCCTGCATGATGCAATGCCCTGTGGCCAACTTGGATGGATCAGAATCACTTCTGAGCTTGGGGACCAAATCGTCTGCAACATTCTCGTGAAAATGCCACACTGATCCATCACAATTGGCCTTGTAATTTAGTCGAGTTTTCCTAAACCTAAAGTTAAAGATAGTCATTTGCAGCGCATAAAACTTATTACAACCGAAACTTAAATGCAAAGATTACAAGAAAAGAACAATGTGGCCATTAGCTGTCTGACGAACTCACAGAGTTATTATTACCCAAGTTTGATCTTAATGCTGTGCTCTGTTTCTTATTCCTGTGCAGGTAGCCAGTGCCACAGCAACCTTCGTGATGATGTTCTCCTCATCCTTATCAGTGGTGGAATTCTACTTCCTGAAGAGATTTCCCATCCCCTATGGTACGTCAACCTATCGCATTCTCTCTCTCAGCAAAGTCACTAGGCTGAGCAGAAGCTGACAGCAGTGTTTCCTGTGGCAGCTCTCTATCTCATTTCTGTGTCTGTGATGGCCGGCTTCTGGGGACAGTTCTTCGTCAGGAAGCTGGTAAAGTTTTTGAAAAGAGCATCAATCATTGTCTTCATTCTCTCCTCGGTCATCTTTGCCAGCGCTCTAACCATGGGTATGTGCAAGAAGCAGAAATCTATATCTTAATCTCCCTCTCTCTCCATTTATATACCTTATATCCTCTGACCACTCTTAATTTATTTCTGTGGCAGGTGTTGTTGGCACTGAGAAGTCGATTACCATGATTAAGAACCATGAGTACATGGGATTTCTCAGCTTCTGCGAGAAATAGAAATGGGACTGCAACCTGTATTACCTAGTTGATCAGATCATCTCTAGCATAAACCATTAAAAGCTTTCATGTTCTTGTTTGGTCAGCACCTTGCTGACCCCCCCAAGTAATGCACGTCCAGTTATGGGATTTGCATTTGTCAACGGTGGAAGTGCTGGTCAATACCCAATTGACCGTATCATCTCCAGCATAATCCAATAAAGCCCGCATTTATCATTATTGTTGGTCGGTCAGCTCCTTGTTGACCATGTCATTTGCTGTTCCAGCTATAGCATTGCGTCCATCATCAATTGTTGATTTGTGTGTGAAATGAAGTAAAAACATAATATCAGTGAACTTTGTGCTACAGTTACAGAGTGACAGTGGTATCCTTAGTGTTTGGTCAGAAGTAACTATTACTGCTTCCAGGCTTTTGACACTGATCTGTATTGCAAAAGCTTTCTTGAAAGCTTGAAGCATGCCTTTTGCCTTTTGGAAAGTTTATGAAGTTGATAGTCAATAAAACATAGAATCAACTTGTTTCACACCAAAGTTGATGAAACTGTAGAAGTTAATCTAAGGAACTGTGGCCAGATCACAAAATCTGTAGTTCCACATCCCCAGTTGCTCTCTGCTTGGATCATTAAATATACAGAAAATCTACTGCTGCCCAGCTTTCAGTGAAAGATGAAATTCCAGACATCCAGGATTTGCAGGCTAAGGATGTCATCAGTCTTAAGAATAAACAAGCAATTACTTATCTTCCTGGTTTGGCTGCAGCATTTTTGGCCTTGAATTGAATCCAACCCAGCCCTCCACTTGCAGAGCTACACACTTTAGTAGCTTTGCTCACCTCTGCCATGTTAGCCTGAGCATCACTAGTTGTTGTGTGACACTGATGTAGAAACTTGCAACTTCTGTTCATCAGATCATGTCATTCTTGGAACTCAGCTTCACTTGTGTCAGGTTCATTTCTTCTCATTATGTGCTTGAAACCTGTTCGCCAACATATATATTCCCATCTCTGAATTATGTTCTGTATTGATGTCTTCAAGCGATTCACTAACCTTGTCAATAGTGTCTCCTTCCTTCCTCTCTGCACTCTCCATTAGCTTCACATCTGAGCTTCTGATGATTAGTGCTTCACTCTCCTCATCAACAACTTTGCAAGAAAACACTTTTGACAAGACTAAGCAAAAGCATCAATTTGTTCAATGAGGAATTATTGAGAGCACATAAAGCAAAAGTTCAACCATCAACCCCACATATTTAGGGCAAAAGCAGTTGACCATGTGATCTTGGTCACATGAATTATCCTAAGGAGAACTGATAAGAACATGCAAAATTCATATACTGACCTATATATATACATATAAAATGTGGTTTGCAAAAGTTGCTTAGGCCAGTGCACAGCCTCAAATTGATCCATCAAAGTTATGGAATACTGGTTCTTGTTCTTCCTATTTCAACTTGATCCTGAGGTCAATCTTCTCAATTTTCCTATTTCTATTCAATGATCATGATATTGGGCCCCTTGAGGAGAACGCACCTTCAAGTTGTCACCATTGTTGTCACCTTCATATGGAGATAATTGTTCTGGGGATTGTGAGGCAGGTTTCCCATATTATAGTTAGTTATTTGTCACCATCTTGGAAAGAGTAGCTTTCACCAACAAAGGGATGTGGACAATAATATATTGGAGATTTTCTACCACCTAACCCACCCCATAATAATTAATGTCTTGAGAGATCTGATCTTTTCATATGCTTGTTCTGCAAAATAAATTTTATCCGAAAAATACTTTTGATTGAAATATCATTAAGTTTCATGAGTAACATTCTTGTCGAAATATAATACTAACTTCGATTTCTTTTTCGCCAATCATTTATAATCACATTAGTTACTGATCATGAAGTCACTATTGCTTATATGTTCAATGTTGTAAAGATCAAAGACTATCAAGTTAAAGTCACATTAGGTTGTACTGATGGAAAGGGATTGGCATCCTATTCTTCTACCAAGGAAATTATCACCATCAAGATAAAGTCAACAACAGTATCCTATTTTGCCTGGAATTAGATCTCTAATACTCAAGAAAACCAAGAAGAAGAAATAGATACAGCACACAAAGAGGTGACAGATAACTATTCTGTATCTAAATTCTTTGCTGCAGTAGTACATCATGTTTGTTTGCCTTGCATGATTTCCAGATGATGACAAAAGCAAAAAGGACACACAAACTTGTAGTCACCATTTTCCTATCACAGTCAACCTTTCATGATTGGAGATTGATTGGGAAGTGAGATGCAGATCTAAATTGTCAAACTCCTCGGAGGAAAAAGCGTCACATGAAGAGAAAGGCAGAACAACTTTCCCCATAATAGCATTCAGAAAAAGAGGAGGAAGAAAACAGGACTAATTTTCTCACTGCTCTCTTCCCAAAAGCAGCATCAAGTAGCTCAGGGGAAGAGAAGAACCCGAAAGTACAAGTCCATAATGGTGTCTTTGGAAGGAGAATAAGCTCCGATCAGCCTAGTCTTAAGCAAAAAGAAAAAAGCTCCTTTCCTTTCTTTTCTATCACATGAGAGCTGAGTTCAGCTTCTTCACCAGGTCCTTCGCTGTCATGCAGAATTCCTCTTCGATCTGCAGAACAAGAAGATAACAAGAGTAAAGCTCGTCAAGCGCTAACAATTCTAATCCCGAAAGCAATTCAGCCACCATCGGCTCATCTGTGTCGAGGTGTAGAAAGCAGTGGCCTGTGAACGGACCAACCAGACTTGCCTGAGTCATCACAGTGATGTCGAGAGAAGAAATAGCGAAGGACATGGCACTCGTGCATATTACAGAAAGGTGGAGCTTCTCGATCTCGGAGAGTGCTTTCACCAACACTCCTTTCTGGTTCTCGCAGTGGATCTTAATTAGGATGCTCTTTTGGAACACTCTCGCTTCGATCTCCACCAGGAGCGACCCACAACGTTGGCGTTCGTCGTATGATCTCTTCGCAAGCACCGCTGACTCGGTATTCCTCTTGGCAACTTGATCCTCCAGGCTCTTGACCTTCTCTTGTAGTTGCTTCAGGTACTTGATGGCATCGCCAAGAACAGAGGCCTTGTCCATCTTCCACAAAAGCTACAGAATCAAGAACATCGGAAGGAAAAGATGAATCGACACGGAGCATATGTACCTTCTTGAGGCCGGGAACTACTGCCGACAGCGCTATAAATCTCTGCGTGAGCTTCTCCCTTCGCTTCCTCTCGGCCATGACGTGTTCCTGGTTGTGGGAGGCCGAGCTGTTCCCCATGCTCGGCCTCTTGGTTCCATGGCGAATCATGATGTCCCACTTCCGTTTTGAGCCATCAAGAACCAGGACATCCTTCATCTCTGCTTTCATCTTCGCCGTCGCTGCAGCACCGTCATGTAAGTCCGAATGCCATGCCGCAGTGACTATTTCGTTGGGTGGATGGCATGAAGGGAGTGAAGTATAGCTCTCAGAGGAGGGAGATCCGAGTGCCACTTCTAGTTGTTGTGCACTGAACTGATCTAAAGCAGACAGCTCCCACCGCTTGAAGGAGCTCTGATCGATTCCCTGCCCATTTGCACAAACGAAGGAACCGTAAATTATCTTTCAGAAAACAGAAGGACTCGATCTCGAGCTCCTTACCATGTCAGAGTAGCACGGGGATGCTAATGCTTCCATGGTGATGACAGACTCTTGCTTTGCAAGAGAAATAGACAACCTGAATCAAGTACAAAAGTTCAAGCTTCTGGTTGTATATGATCAAATCTCGAAAGCAAATGCCGACGGGTTATCTGAATGCTTCTAATACTTTACGGAGCACCAACTTAGAGAAGAGAGTTAACAGGAATACAGGAAGGGGCAAAGAGGAGGAACCCAAAGAACGCTCAGAGAGTCTTCGAGGAGGAGAAGATGGAAATATATAACCTGCAGGAAGCAGAAAAGAGCGGTCGTCTCCTTCCTCGCTTCCTCTATCACTATGGTTGAATTAACGGCAATCGATGATTGGCTGGTAACGCATTCGTCGCGAATGGAAGAATGGGTTAAAATGGAGCAATGGCGAGACGTCTTCGTCTCCTTTTTGTGATTGCAACGCATTAGGCCACGAGGCCGATTGACTCGTTACCGCTCCTTTTCGTGATAGTTTCGGCCACCACACGAATTCAACTCCACGACGTCGTGTTCTCCGTCCATACTCACTCCGTCCTTTCGTCACAACTTGCAACTTATCGCCGATCACTGGTGACGGCACAATCATTTGGATTGACGCTAACATTCCTCTTAATGATTGGCCATCTTAGTCAATGTTAAGAAAATACGTAACTTTCAATTTGTAGCTGATCATTTGTCACATTCTGCTTGCAAGTCGACTGCTTTGATGCCCCTTTTTTTTTTCTTCCACCGCTTGTTGATCGATAGGATTCAAATAATTTTTTTTGTAGTAAGGCTTATGATGATTTTTGGGTATGATAGTCTAATCTATCGGACTTGTGTATGATAGAATAATCTATCGGACTTGTAATGTTTAGTGAAGCATAAGTCATTAAGAATTAAAAGGTTAGCCAAAATATTCAGTACACACAAGTATATAATTTCTTCCAATATTTTCATTGCAAAACAATAAATTGCACCACTGATGGAGATTATTCTCTTCCAGTATCATCTTAATGGTGTTCTACTTCAATATCAACTCATTTAAATACAGTGGACAACCAAGACCCGCAAGCAATAGACTGAATTGATCTGCATCAGCTGTAAGTAAATGCCACTCAACAAAGAAGGCTACACTCTGGCAGCTTGATATCAGATTGACATGGTGATTACTCAGATGTTTTAGCAGCTAAACAACTTATCCCACAACTTTGAAATGATGCAAAGAAGACAGAGTAAAAGGAACCACCAAAAGACATTGAACAGAAATAGGCTCAAAGCTCAAACCTGCAAGATATGCTCTGTTGTACTACCATTAGACGATAACCCATGTCGGACACTAGAAAGACCATACGGTCTGCCAGATAACGATTGTTGCATCACATGTAAAAGAAAGTTAATACAACAAATCGGGGCGCAGACCCCAGCCCTACAACTGATTGATAACAAAGATGAGTGGGTTGGATTCATCCAACTGTTAATAGGTTGTTAGAGGAAAACTCAGTCTTTGAGTTGACCCTCGCTCCTCTGAGCCCAGATCTTGACTGTCTTGTCGTTACTGAGTGCGCCAGAAGCAATCATGTTTTCAGATGGGTGGCACGACACTGCAATAACAGTATCGGTATGACCTTCCAGTTTCTGCACAATTTTTCTTGTTTGGAGATCCCACAGGTACACGCAGTTGTCTTCCGAACCACTGACAATGTACTTCCCGTTTGTGACCGAGAAGGTAGCTGGAATGCAGAACTTTGAGTTAACGTGTCCGGTATATGTCTTGAGAAATTTACCTGCCGAAAAGTTCCATAGCCTCTGCATGCAACATCAATTTACATTACTGGGTATGAGTTTTGTCCCAATATGTAATGTCGCACATGCATCTAGTCAAAACATAAGAATATAATGTAACATCAATTTACATGGTTGGGTATGAGTTTAGTCCCGCGACATAACATAAGACATGCATCTAGTTAAAACATAAGTACAGAACAGCAATAAATTCTTTAGAAGGTTTTAAACAATGGGTTTGAAAAACATCTGGATGAATCTATTCAACCTGACAAGAAATATATATATAAATGGACAGAAAGACAAATACAAGCATAAAGGGAGGGACCCAATAAATACCTAAAAAGAATTCTAAGAAGCTTTTTTTTAGAATTTATATGTCTACTTACCTATTCACCTCTCTACACTGATGAATAGATATATTAGACTTCATTATACCTACTGGATTCTCAGTAGTATGACAGAAAAAAAAAAAAAAGTTGTGGCAAAGCAAAGCAAAGACAGCATTGCCCATCTTTTATCAAACACCGGGTTTGAATGGATATGATTTGATATCCACAAGCAAGGAATAACTTAGCCTGAAAGTATTGTTGCATATATGTCAAAGCATCTGACTACAAGTTCTACAAATCATCCCACCATTTCTCTAATTAATTTATTTCCAACCAGAAATTTCTCATGAGAAAGCCAAGTATATGGCTTCTTGGTAATTGTCGCATCACTTCATATTCCGAGAAGTTCACTCTTAGCTACCTTTGATATAGTGTAAAAATAATTGGGACTCATCATACTCTAAGTAACTAAAAATTTAGCCTCCTTATCTGTAAGGCTGCCAACCAAGCAAAGTAACATAGGTGACCATTAGAGAAGTTATTTTAACCACCCAAAAAAAGTGGATTAAACCTTTCATAAGGGTACTTTTTTGGCTATTAACTTATCAGAATCATCTCCAACTCACATGTGTTTATGTTATGTCCTGTCATACCGGGTAAAATCATGCCCGTCAGAGTACTAGGTTACCATGAAATGACTCTTGTGCCAAGCACTCTGTGTTGTAATATGCAAGCTGTGTCGCCATGAATGCCCCCAGAATTTTATATGGTCGCACTAGCAATAAGCAACCACGCTCGGTGTCAACACCCACCCAACACAAAACAGATGGATGGTGTAGGCAGGTTTTACCTAGTGCCATTTATCCTAATATTTTGCATCATTATACAACCAACCTATACGAAAGTCAATAACATCTTTGATATACATTTTCTCTAAGTCCAAAAGCAAAACAGTCTCATAGGCATCTATAACACAAATTGAGTGATGCACAACTTCTCCCAATCTTATGTAACAATTCCAGAAGCAAGACAATCTCTTGAGCATCATAACTTTTCAGATTTTTTTTGGGAGACTAAAAGATAGATGATACAATCAACAGGCCCATTAGTGATAACTCGAGTTCAACAAAGTCCAATTTTCAGGAACAGAATAGTCAGAGTCAAAAAACTTAAATCCTACAGTGATGTCACTAGTGATTGCCTGGGCACCTGAGCTAATGCCAGAGTAGTAAACAAACTTAAGGCTGTGTAGGCTATATATGCTCCCCTGGACCATATGTATCATCTATAACATCACATATATTTGTATATGTGAATACAGAAATATACTGACTAAAATCAAACAAGTAAACCGAAAAGTGCAATTGACAAGGCAATTGCATTTCAGATCCAAGCCAGACAAGTCTTTAAAGTGATATTTACATCCAAGAAAAATAGATGATCAGAAATACAACTAAAATTTTTAAGAATTCATTGAGCTCTGTTCATCTTCAAATGGTGTAATTCCAACAGCTAAATCTCTAAACAGCACCAAAAGAACACACAAACAATGAAGATATATTAACTAATGAAAAGAAAGGAGCTGCTTTTCAATCTCCATATAGTAATTCACAACAAGAAACATTAACCAGTGGAACAGGTTGCGTGTACATACCAATGTGCTATCGAGGGTCGCGGTGAGGACAAACTTCCCATTGGGTGAGAACCTGACGAACGAAACCGGCGGGCTCTCGTCATCGATAAGGGTCTTCACGCAATGCCCGGTCGCGGCGTCCCAAATCCGGCACAGCCCGTCGTAGCTACTCGAGACGATAAGGGTCCCGTCGCGGTTGAAGTCGACGGCGGTTACGGGCTCGGAGTGGGCGGGGAGGACGCGAAGGCACTTGCCGGACTTGACTTCCCACACGCGGACCGTCTCGTCGAAGGAGCCGGAGGCGATCATGTTGGACTGGGGGTTGAAGGAGCAGCAGAAGACGTAGTTGGTGTGGCCGGTGAGGGTCTTGGCGGCGACGGAGGTGGCCAGGTCCCAGATCCGGACGGTGCGGTCGTCGGAGGCGGAGCAGAGGTAGCGGCCGTCGGAGGAGAAGCACAGGTCGGAGATGCCCTCGTCGTGGCCAGAGAGCTCGGCGCGGAGGGAGAAATCTGCGGTGGACCAGACGCGGAGGATCTTGTCAGCGGAGGCGGACGCGAGGAGGGAGCCGTCCGGGGAGAACTTGACGGCGGAGACGGCGCGCTCGTGGCCCGTCAGGGTCTGTTGGAGGACGTATGGCTGGGAAAGGGCCGCGGCGGTGGAGGGAGGTTCGGCGGAGGCCATCTCCGGCATGGTGGGCAGGGTTTTAGTTTGGGGGGTGGAAGAAAGGTCGGAGTTTGGGAATAGGGAAAGAGACAACGTAGAAGGGTGTTTCAATCGATACTGAAATAGATGAAGCGCCGGTCCCTAAAATAGAAAATAAAGTGTGTATATATATATAATTGGACGAATTCCCAGTACAAGTCTTTAATTGTGAGAATTTTACCCTTATAACTTAAAAAAAAATTATCTTCGTCGTACCCCTATCGCTCTGCGTGTCGTTAGGTTGCCTAACCCGTTAGCCCTCACATAAGACAGGAGGAGATACAAGGGTTATGACAATCTAATTAACCCCTCATACAAGATAGGAAGAGATACAAGGGTTATGGCATACAAGACAGGAGGAGATACAAGGGTTATGGCAATCTCTGTATGTCGTTAGACTGTCCAACCCGTTAACCTTCACATAAGACAGGAAGAGATACGAGGGTTGTGGCAATCTCTACATATCCTACTAGTCCCTGTTAAACCCATCGTCATCTTTTCCCTTTTCGAACTCTTCTCCCTCCTTCCTCGCCGATGAGCGAAAGGGTGACAATGATGAGGCAAAGGCACGATTTAAAGATTTTTTCAAGAACAAAATTTTTTAAAATAGTTATTTTTAGAAAAGAGTATCATTTTAAAAATTTTTAAGCTTAGGACACTTCACGTAGAATACCGAACGTTAAAGGTTTTTTTTTTCTAAAAATTCATCATATATATTATTATTTAAATTTTTAAAAAAGAGTCAAAATATTTTTTTTATTTTTTAAAATAAAAAAAATTATTACATTGAATTATATACACAATGCTCCTACATGGACTCAAATATAAAACCTATGACCTATTACTTTTTATAACAATGCAGTAAAGTTAGATTCTTTAGTGCATTGCTGTTGGCATCTCAAGATTCTGGTTTCTGAAAAGACCTATTTTCTTTCAACGCATTGGTTGAAATGGAACCAAAATGTATCATATAGGCTAACTACTGTTTCTGCAAGTTCATTGTGACAATAGTAGCATCACTCCTCGAAGGGTGTATCAAATAGATGGAACTTATATTTTGCAAAGCACCAAAGCATACATAAAGCTTAGAATCATATATATGAATAGAGCTAAATTGAACAATCATCTATTCCTTGACAGATGACTGCAGACACTGCCCAACAAGCTGCCACTGTTCTTCTCTGTTATCATATTTCACTCAATTGATTATTGAGTGAACACATAATTGATGATTCCAGGAACTTGGTTGCTTTTGTTTACTAGAGATCATTCAGATAGAGAAAGCAAGAAAACATAACTATTTGGAATTAATGTTAATTACATCCAGAAGACCATCATCCGAAAATTTGATTGGAAATATAGCTCGTGAAGCTTCCTCATACAAGTTTTTACCATGGAAATTGTTAGCACAAGGCAAGTGAACCTAAAAGAAGAATTGGAAAGTCCTTTGCTTCACTTTGACTTCTTCCCTTGCTTCTTCTTCACCACTTCATCAATGTACATTATGCCCTTGCCTTTGTAAACTTCAGGAGGCTTGCAACTACGAACAGCACCTGCAAACTGATGCACCCTCTCTTTGTCTATGCCAGTGCAGCATATTACGTTCGGTTTGAAGCAGAAGACTCGAACGGCTGGAGGTACGGAGAATTCGACCTCATGGCTGTAACCCAGCTTCAGAAACAGCTGACGACCTTCTGCCTCGGTTCTTGCTTTGAACCCAACACCAACAATTTTGAGGAACCGAAAGAACCTCGCCTCCATTAACAACAGGTTTGTGAAAGACCCCCTGATGACAATGGAATCGCTTACGAATCAAAAAACAAATGAACAAGCAGATTAAGATAAAAATGCTACGCTCCAAATTAACTCAGATTTACTTGATCGGCAATCAGACTGTCGTCTGCATGAAGAAGGGATAAATTCTCAGTCACACTTGTTACAATTATTTTATGCCTCCTATTTCAGATTCAGAAAATAAAAGAACACTAGCTGGCACTTACCGTTTTGATCAAGTGAAGTGTTATGGCAAGAGAATCAACAAATCACAGTGCTCTAAATGCCATAGTCACAGCACATTTTAGCTTCAAATGTTTGTCTTTGACCATCAGTTCATTGCAACCTAACAGAGATAGAACCGTGTGATGTTACCGGAGATTTTTGCATTGACTATATGATTCGAGCGAAAGATACTAACATCAACATCGTCTCCTTAAGCCGAAAACTACATTCTTTAGAATTCAACAATAGGTTAAGTTTACAGCAAAGAATTATCTTTAAGACCACCTCTACGTTCTTTCCTTTGTTTCATTATGTTTTCATGTTTACCCTTATAGAAGTATTAAAAGAAAAATAAATTCCCATCATTGCCATCATATTCTTCAATCCTTGATTACTGAATAAGAATCTGCAATTTGAAGGAAATGAACAAGTGGATGTTCCAAAAGGCGAGTAAATCCACGATGGCGAAGAGCAGAAGTACTAAACAGCACAAACCTCTCCTGTCGCACAAATTGGTAACCCTATCTATGAGAATGTCAATTCTGCTCCTAAACTGATAGGAAAAATTTCCAAGATCTGAATCAAGTTTCTCGGATCAATCCAGAATTCAAGACGAAAAATGACATATCTGACATACAAGCATAAATCTTATCAAGGATTAGATATTTCTAGAGACGCTTACCTGAGAAGCGAAGGCGGAGGCCTCGACGGCAGCCACGATGGCGACGGCCGAGGTGGGTCGTGTCAGAAAGCGGCGGAGAGGGCGTTGGTGCAGGCCCGGGTTAGGTTTTCACAGGGCACGGACGACGGGGAAAGCACGAACTCCTCACGTGCTGGTCAGTGGCAACTGGCAACTGGCAACGGCCGGTGAGCTTTTCGATTAGAGCCTTTAATTAGACGTAATTTTCAAATGGGCAAGTAATTTTTAGGGACTTATGTGTAATACTAATCTCTTCTGAGGGTGCAAAACCAAACATCCATGGGAACGCATCTCAAGCGTCAAAAGCTAATCGGCACGAATATTGGAGCACGGGTGATCGTTCCACGCAACCCACGGCGGCCTATATCAACCACGAAATCATTTGGGGTTCGCATCCGTGACACGCTCCGCTCCTCGCTCTTGGTCTCTCGAAGCGATAGCGACGAAACTTCTCCACTTCCATCGTTTATGGTAAGGATCAATTAAATCCGCGTATATGATCTTATCGCTGTTATTCTCGGTTGCTGTTATGCTCTAATTACATAAAAGCTCCTCGATTCGTTTATTCACCTGCGATTGCTAATCGTTTCTATGCTTTTTCCGCTTTTGTTGGGTTGGAATTAGATGCATCGAACTGTGATTTTGATCTATTCTTTCAAGTTCTTATTTACTGTTAGCGAACAAATATACCATGGTTGATGAGACAGCATGACAAGGTCCGCGAATCGATGTCAGAAGCTTCCTGCAAAGTGAGCTGGATGATGAGGTGACCGCACTCTCGGGAAGGAGTGTAGGTTCGTGTTGGTCAGGATCCGGGTTGATTGACTACTCTCCTTTGCATGGTGGATGACGTCCCCTGGGTTGAGACACACGCTGCTCGCAGGTGGTCGTTCGCTTGTAAAAACGGCCCTCGCTTGGTGATCCTCGGCTGTGGACCCTCCGACAAGCAAGTTAGTAATATGATTGACTATTTTCCTTTTTCCCTGGCCGGAGGTCGAATGGGGGCTTTATACCATTGCCCAAGGGTCGGTTCCGCTGACCGATCGTCATCTTGGGGCGTGCGAAGTAGTGTCAGACGACACCATCTCGAGCTCTCGGGATGGGACAGGCGGAAGAGCTTCCTAGTACGGTTCTGACTTGGCGTGTGATGCGTCTTGGGCCCAAAATAGGCCGTATCATTTCTCTCTTCCCCCCCCCCCCCCAGGCATGTCATGGGGTCCTTAAAGGGTCGGGCAGCATGCTTGGGTCGGAGTGAGGCTGATCGTTTATGAGGGGAAGCCGGATTAACTCGTCGAGGGGCGATTTAGAGGGGCGGCACCCCGTGCTTCGGGCAGGATTGACTATGCTGATTGGGCGGTAGGGGCCTGACGGGGCAAGACCGATGTGTCGAAATCGATGTGGCAAATCCGACAAGGCGAAATTGAGGTGTCGAAATTGACATAGCCAAACCAACGAGGTGAAAACGACGTGTCGAAACTGATGTGGTCGACTTGGATAACGGACTAGGCCGGCGATTCAGGTGTCAGATCGACCGAGATGCGATTCGTGCGTTGGATCGAAGCGAGATGCGACTCGGGTGTTGGATTGGGCTGGCGGGTCGCAAGTCGAGAGCGATCTAGAGCAACCCGGGTAGGAACTGAACCTGGGAGCCGAGTGACTAAGCTCGATTTCAGTTTCGGTGTCAGCGGGTCACAAGTCGGGAGTGAACTGAAGCGACCCGGGCAGGAATTGAACCCGAGGGCCGAGTGACTGAGCTCGGTTCCAGTTTCGGTGTCGGCAGGTTGCAAGTCAGGAGCAAACTGAAGCGACTCGGGTAGGAATTGAACCTGAGGGCCAAGTGACTGAGCTCGGTTCTGATTTTGGTGCCGGCGGGTTGCAAGTCAGGAGCAAACTAGAGCGACCCAGGCAGGAATTGAACCTGGGGGCCGAGTGACTGAGCTTGGTTCCGATTTCGGTGCCGGTAGGTCGCAAGTCGAGAGCGAACTGGAGCGACCCGGGCAGGAATTGAACCTGGGGCCGAGTGACTGAGCTCGGTTCCAGTTTTGGTGCCGGCGGGTCACAAGTCGGGAGCGAACTGGAGCGACCCGGGCAGGAACTGAACCTGGGGGCCGAGTGACTGAGCTCGATTCCGGTTTCGGCATCGGCGGGTCACAAGTCGGGAGCGAACTGGAGTGACCCGGGTAGGAATTGAACCTAGGGGCCGAGTGACTGAGCACGGTTCCGGTTTCGGTGCCAACGGGTCGCAAGTCGGGAGCAAACTGGAGCGACCCGAGTAGGAACTGAACCTGGGGGCTGAGTGACTGAGCTCGATTCCGGTTTCGGTGCTGGTGGGTCGTAAGTCGGGAGCGAACTGGAGCGACCCGGGCAAGAATTGAACCTGGGGACCGAGTGACTGAGCTCGGTTCTGGTTTCGGTGTCGGAGGGTCGCAAGTCAGGAGTGAACTAGAGTGACCCAGGTAGGAATTGAGCCTGGGGGCCGAGTGACTGAGCTCGGTTCCGGTTTCGATGTCGATAGGTCGCAAGGTAGGAGCAAACTAGAGCGACCCGGGCAGGAACTGAACCTGGGGCTGAGTGACTGAGCTCAGTTTTGATTTCGGTGCCGGCGGGTCGCAAGTCGGGAGCGAACTAGAGCGACCCGACAGGAACTGAACCTAGGGGTCGAGTGACTAAGCTCGATTCCAATTTCGGTGCCGGCAGGTCGCAAGTCGGGAGCTAACTAGAGTGACCCGGGTAGGAAATGAACCTAGGGGCCAAGTGATTGAGATCGGTTTCGGTTTCGATGTCGGTGGGTCGCACGTCGGGAGCGAACTAGAGCGACCCGGGCAGGAACTGAATCTGGGGACCGAGTGATTGAGATCAGTTTCGGTTTCGATGCTGGTGGGTTGCACGTCAGAGGACAAGATTGAGTAAGCAAACGTTGCTACCAAAGAAGTTAAGGAGAATAGAATCGGTGCAAACCCTATAACGTGATGGCAGAGGCCATGCATGAGAGTTACAGTCTGTCTTTCCATCGACCAAAGGGAGCTGCTTGGAGAATACAGAGGTGTTAAAGCAGGGGGTCGAAAGGGACGAGGAAGTGACGACAAGTCTAGAGGGACATAGCTACCCAAAATCAAGCATCGGTTAGAATGGAGGTGGACGCGGAGGAGTGCCATAGAGACATATCTACTGATTGTGAAGAAAATGGATACAGATGCGAGGCAACGCATAGTAGGGCCATGGGCCTGGCAACGCCATGGTACCGCAGAGGCGAGACTTTCACGAAAGTTATTGATCCCTTGCTCTCATGTAGGGAGAGCGCTTGGTCATAAAAGGGGCCGAGGAGGTGAAGCATGCAGAGGCAAACTCCAAGTACCGAGACAAGGCTGAAGGGCATAGGCCAAGGAACTTCATAAGACCGATGATGTCAACGAGCTTCTTATCAAGATAACCCGAAAGTAAAGGACTTCGAGAATGAAGTAGGCAGTACGTGGTGCTGTACCTTTGCTATTCAGTGGAGTAGGCGACTAGGTTGATGGAGAAGATGGTACAATCCCAGAGGCGACCAAAACTATTAGAGATTTACTCCAAGTTGAGGTGAAAACTTCTTGCATTTCAGAAGTTTGATGGCATTGAGAAGGTGAATCACAATAGCTAACTCAATGCAAGGGGTGCAAACACTTTAAGTGCTACTGAGAGTATATTATCTGCTTCATTTCCCAACGAAATGTCAATCGAAAGCGAAAGTGATGCGAACCTACTTGGAAGTGACAACTAAGTAAAAGAAGAGAATTGATAAATTTTGTGGAGGAAGGACCAAAACTTCAGAAGTTTGCGAGGCGATGCTCGTTAAAGTTTCAACAAGCATCCACCTAGTTCAAGCAGCATGAGGCATTTGAGAGACTGGCGCATTGTAAGGATGGTCTGTTCCTTTATCTAGAAGATCCGCAGGAACCAACATAGATCAACAAAACTCAGCCAACCCCACACTAGAGTTAAGAGTCATTGGTGAGTTGAAGCAGCATGGCGGATCAAAGGTTCGACTACTCAAAAATAGTAGCGGAGAGCAATTGGGAGCCAAGAGGTGCATTGCAATTGGAGCAGAAGATTGAAGACTCAACAAAAGCGAGGAGTTGCAATGTCGGCAAAGGCTTCAATGAGGACGTCGAAGGAATAAGTGGGGGAGAATGTCACAGACAAACTTCAAAATAGGATGTTTGATGTAACGCTTATGTATGTCCATGTGTTTTGGTATATTCATTGCTTTGTACAACATGTAGAGGGATGGCCGAAGGCTTAATAGTCTCATTTTAGTTGGGTTTGTTGGCTGCTTTAGGCTTGTAAATAAAGGTTGTGTCATGTGGACACTTGTGAGAGATTTTCGGTCTGTAATGGACCATTTTGACCCTTTGATGTATAATTGTTTAGAGCTTGTAAAGTATGTTTGTAATTTACATAGTCTATTAAGTGTTTTCAGAAATGTTTGCTTGTGGATCTCGAGTGAGGCATTCTCTCTAACCCGTTTTCTCTTTTGTAGGTCATAAGGGACCATGAGAGGCTTCGGGGAAGCTGACCTTTGTGGACGGACACACAAGGGTGCCGCACGACTTAGGCAAAACCAGCTAAGTCCATGATAGTCGTATGTCTCCAATGTAGGCAACCTGAAGTTAAGGGGTACCGGGTTGTCCTGTATTTCCTGAGTGAAAGGGGACCCGCCTGAGCCGCCTTCGTTGGACTTGCTCCATGATTTTCGAAACTCGTGTTGGAACGCATCCCGGTGTTGGTTGACCCGGGACAACTGAGCCCTAAGCGTGTCGTCTACTGAGTTGGATGATACGGTGTCAGGCTCAAAGTGGGGCAATGTGACTTGGCAGGGTGCGGGTATATTCTGCCCGGGTGGACCTCTCGGGTCCGTCGCTTGCTCTCGGGCTTCTCCGGTCCCGACTTGCTCCCCGCTCGGCCTTTGCCAAGTCGGGTTTGTCGGGGGAGTTACTAACCGCACGATATGAGGAATGAGCGGAGTGAGCGTCTGCATCATGCCTACTATGGCCTGCACTTGCTTGGTCAGGCCGAGGAACGCCTCTGGCATCACGACCGAGGGTCCTGTGGTGAGCCCGGGAGGTGACAACCCCGGTTCGTTGAACAGAAGCCAGTAACGATTTGGCGTCGAGGCCAGGATCCCCCCATCTCCGGGTGCGGGGAGGGCTTGACTTTCGGGTTCGATGGAAGGGAGGTCGATCAGTGGTTCTCCCCCGGGGAGAGCTCTCGCTAGATGCTCCTGCGACATGGCCCTCCTTCTAGCGCTAAAATGTTAGCGAACAAATATACCGTGGCTGATGAGTCAGCACAACTAGGTCCACGAGTCGATATCGGGAGCTTCCTGCGAAGTGAGCTGGATGATGAGGTGGCCGCGCCCTCGGGAAGGAGTGTAGGTTCGCGTTGGTCGGGATCCGAGCTGATTGACTACTCTCCTTTGCGCGGTGGATGGCATCCCCTGGGTTGAGACACTTGCCGCTCGCGGGTGGTTGTTCGCCTGCAAGAACGGCCCTCGCTGGGTGATCCCCGACTGTGGCCCCTTCGACGAACAAGTTAATAATAGGGTTGATTGTTTTACTTTTTCCCTAGCCGGAGGGCAAACGGGGGCTTTATACCATTGCCCGAGGGTCGGTTCCGCTGATCAACCGCCGTCTCGGAGCGTGCGAAGCAACGTTAGACGGCACCGCCTTGAGCTCTCGGGACGAGACAAGCAGAAGAGCTTCCTGGTACGGTTCTGACTTGGCGTGTGCTTCTAACCTGGCGTGTGGCGCGTCTTGGCCCAAAATACGCTGTATCATTTACTAGACATTTGTGAGATGAATTTTGGGGTAGATTATCTTGGAATCTTGATCGTAGGAATTGGATGTGTCGAACTGTAATTTTGATCCATTCTTCCAATTTAAGTTCTTGTTTACTAGAAATTTGTGGGATGGATTTTGGGGTTGATTATCTTGGAATCTTGATCGCAGGAATTAGATGTATCGAACTGTAATTTTGATCCATTCTTCCTATTTAAGTTCTTGTTTCCTGGAAATTTGGGAGATGAATTTTGGGGTTGATTATCTTGGAATCATGATCGTCGGCATATTCTAGATCGATAAAAGGAGATAAGAGCGACTAGATTGACACTGAGGAATTAAAGATCGATAAAAGGAGATAAGAGCGACTAGATCGTGGGTGATTTCTCTGTACCTATGACAGGCCATGATACAAGAAATTATGCATTTTTGTAGTTGCTGTGTATAAAGGGTTTAGAATAGAATAGAATGATTTCTTGCAGTGTAAAGGAGTTTTCCTTTGCGTAATAAAGAAAATGCCACTTGTCCGCTCCCAGATATACGGTCAAGGTTCGCTTGCTTGCGACACACCAAGCGAGTCGTGCCAGAAGCACCCTGGGGCGGTGGGATATATATATATATATATATATATATATAGATTAATCACAGGTGTCACTGGGTGCTTTTAGAATTGGTGAAATGGCAGAAGTTTTGTTAGTAAGCTATTTCCCGTGCAGTTTGTATGGGATTCAGATGCTACCAAAACTACGCGCCGAAACAGGCCTGCTCTTGGTCGTGAAACCTCCACGTGTCGTTGACCACTATTAAGGTTGAACTGGAACGACGCGGAGACGGTGAAGTCACGACGCGGACACGCGGCATCGTGTGGCTATCGCTTCTAAGTGGGCGCACTGAGAATCCTTCTGGACGAAGGAAAGTGTTCTGGGGATTCTTTTATTTATTCCGCGATCTTGAAGGCGTCCAACCCCAGATCTGAAGACACCAAAATGGAAATGGACGGCCTCCTCGTGCTCTGTCCCACTCTCATCCTCTTCCTTCTCGCTTTGCTGACCTTCTTCCTCCGGAGGCTCTTCTCAGCCCCCTCCTCCTCGAAGAGCAAGAATTCGACGACGATAAGCTTCTCGGAGCTCGTCAAGAACGGCCATCGATTCGTGGAGTGGACGGCGGAGCTAATCCTCGCCAGCCCCACCAACACCATCGTCCTCCCCACCTCCGTCATCACCGGCAACCCCAAGATCGTTGAGCACGTCCTCAAGGCCAACTTCCACAACTACCCCAAGGGCCACAACCAGACCTCCGTCCTCGCCGACCTCCTCGGCAGCGGCATCTTCAACACCGACGGCGACCACTGGCGCCTCCAGCGCAAGACCGCCAGCCTCGAGTTCAACACCAAGACCATCCGCTCCTTCATCCTCGGGAACGTCCACCTCGAGGTCGCCGACCGCCTCATCCCGCGCCTCGCTCGCGCAGCTGCCAACGACGAGGTGGTCGACCTCCAGGACCTCCTCGACCGCCTCGCCTTCGACAACGTCTGCAAGGTCGCGTTCGACGTCGACCCCGCCCGGCTCGCCGGCGACGACTCATGCGACGAGTTCTTCCGCGCCTTCGAGTCCGCGACCGCCATATGCATCAGCCGTTTCCGGCAGCCGCGGCTGTTGTGGAGGCTCCGTAGAGCGCTCAACCTGGGGTCGGAGAGGCAGCTCAAAAGAGACGTCTCCGTCATCGACGACTACGCGATGAGGGTGGTCAGGGAGCGGAAGGCGCGGACGGCGGAGGAGATCAGGAACAGCAGCGACCTCCTCTCGCGGTTCATCGCCGAGGACGACGACTTCTCGGACGAGTTCCTCCGGGACATCGTCACCAGCTTCGTGCTGGCCGGGCGGGACACGACGTCATCCGCCATGGCGTGGCTCTTCTGGCTCGTCTCCACGCGGCCGGCGGTGGAGCAGAGGATCCTGGCCGAGATCGGCGCCGTGCGGACGCGGCACGGAAACCGGGCGGGGACGCTGACGCTGGACGAGCTGAGAGAGATGGACTACCTGCACGCGGCGGTGTCGGAGTCGCTGCGGCTGTACCCGCCAGTGGTGCTACAGCCGCGGCGGGCGGAGGCGGACGATGTGCTGCCGGACGGGACGGCGGTGCGGGCAGGGATGTCGGTGACGTACAACACGTACGCTATGGGAAGGATGGAGGGGATATGGGGCGCCGATTGGGGGGAGTTTAAGCCGGAGCGGTGGCTGGACAAGGAGGGGGCGTTCCGACCGGTGAGCCCGTTCCGGTTCGTGGTGTTCCACGCGGGGCCGAGGACGTGCCTGGGGAAGGAGATGGCGTACACGCAGATGAAGGCGGTGGTGGCGAGCGTGATGGAGAGGTTCGAGATGGAGGTGATGGACAAAGGACGGGAGAGGGAGGTGGAATTCTCGATGCTGCTGAGGATGAAAGGTGGATTGGTGGTGCGGGTGAGGGAAAGGGTGCTCCAACAGTAATTGGGAGGTATGTGGTTTTATTGATTCCGTAGTCCGTATACTGACTGCTCTACGTTATGTCCTAGTGTTTTACGTCTGTTATATCGTATTGAATGTTACGTCAAAGGTGAAAAAAGGCCGCGTTCGAGAATAATACACTCTTTCCTTGGAAAACAACGATCCTGATTGATTCAGACAACCAATATTCTATTACATGCAATCTTTAAAATGGATATTACAAGAGAACCATACGTAAATAAACAAAATTACAAATCTCAAGGATCACCTGATGTTGGTTAAACAACTTTGAGCCGTGGCCTCGGGGCCGACGTGGCTCGGTTCGGGTTCGGACGACGGGGATTTTTCTGGGGCGTTCCTCGAGCCCGCTGGGTCGGTCTGGTGTGATGGTACGATCGGGACGAGGTTGCCGTTTGTTCCGAGCGGGAACTCCTCGCCCACGCGTCCGACGGGGATCCCAGGCTTCGCACATGCACAAAGGTCGGGTCGGGGTGCTCGGCTCGACCCCTCCGACGATTAAGTTAGCAGATGTGAAGGGGATTTTAGCTGTAGAAGAGTTGTTAGTGTCTGTCCTCTCCCTTCCGTTTAGGATGCAAGGGTATTTATAGGAGAGTTTGGTATTACCTGGCGTGCCTGCTCGCAGGGGGCAGGATCGTACCTTCTAGTGACGTCTGACATCGCCGTTGGCGTGTCGTGAGGGATCAAGCCTGAGAGGTCGTTAATGCGCCTCGGTCGGTGTTCCAGTTCGGTTGACCGAGTGCAGTCGCGCCGATCGAGGCGTGAGGTCTCGGTTGAGATCAACCGAGTCTTATCATAATTACTATCCTCATCATATTCCCTCCCGGAAAGAAGCTATACGTCGGTCGTTGTAACGGGAGTCCGAGGCATGGCTTCAATTTTCAAGTGGGCTGGCCGCGCAGGCGTGGTCTCGGGGAGCATGGAGCCGAGGAGCACGGCGCAGGCGGGCTGGCCGCGCGGGTGTGTCTCGGGGAGCATGAAGCCGAGGAGCACGACGCAGGCGGGCTGGCCGCGCAGGTGTGTCTCGGGGAGCATGGTGTCGAGGAGCACGACGCAGATGGGCTGGCCGCGCAGGTGTGTCTCGGGAACATGGAGCCGAGGAGCACGACGCAGGTGGGCTGGCCGCGTAGGTGTGTCTCGGGGAGCATGGGACCGAGGAGTACGACGCAGGCGGGCAAGCCACGCAGGCGTGGTCTCGAGCGTCATGTGGTCAAGTAGCACGACGCAGGCGGGTAGACCGCGCAAGCGTGGTCTCAAGCGTCATGCGATCAAGTAGCATGACGTAGGCGGGCAGACCGCACAGGCGTGGTCTCGGGCAGCAGGCCGCCCTAAGGGGGCTCGGCAGTCTACGATCGAGTGATGTGGTTCAGACGGGAAGGTCGCCCTGAGAGCAGCTCGGCAGTCTACGGCCGAGGGATATGGCAAAGGCCGAAGTATGAGACTCAGGCGGGTAGGCCGCGCTGAGGTGGACTCGGGCAGTATGTGTCCGAGGGATCTGGCAAAGGCCGAAGGATGTGACTCAAGCGGGCAGGTCGCGCTGAGGTGGACTTGGGCAGTCTACGGTCGAGCCGTGTAGATTCAGAAGGGTTTAAGCCGGGGCCACCCGCGAGCCGAGAGGGGGTCAGGTAGATACTGAACCTTCCCTCAGAAGAGACTGAGGTATGGTTTAGATTTCTTTTCATGAGGACTACATTAGGTAGCCACCGCGGGTGCTTAGCCTCTCTCATGGAGCCCGCGGTCGGAGGTCGTCCCTTCTCCTCACGGCCGCCCAGGCCTCCGCTGCGATGTACCGGTTAGCCCGTTGGAGCATCTCTAGCACCGTAGTGGGAGGTTGCTCTGCGAGGGACCAGAGGAATCTGGAAGGTCGCAGGCCTATCATAAACGCCTGCACTAACAGAGGGGTGAGTGTCCGGCAAGCTCCGGATTTGCGTGGCAAAGCGATCCACAAAATGTGAGAGGGGCTCATCCTCCCTTTGTTTGAGTCCGAGGAGCAGTCCCGCGGAGGGCTTTGGCCGTGCATAGGCTACGAAGTAGAGCTCGAAGTCTTTGGCGAGCTGGTCGAAGGAAGCAATCGTTCCGACCTTCAAGTTGCCATACCACAAGTGGGTCAGCCCTCTCAGAGTGGTAGGAAACGCTCTGCACATCAGCGCATCAAAGGTTCCGTATAACGCCATTTGGACGCGAAAAGCAGCTACATGGTCTGCTGGGTCGGTGGAGCCATGGTAAGCATCCAGAGAGGGGAGCTGGAAGTCCGGGGGGATTGTCAGATCCCATATCTCGGGTGAGAAGGGAGACCCTCGGTGTGCGTCCTCCCCGAGCTCTCCCTTCGACCTACGAACCTCTTTCTGCACCTCGTCGAGTCGCTGGCTGACGAAGCGCAACTGGGCCCGCAGGGAGTATGAAGAGAGTGCCTCGGGTTCCGGGCGGTCGCTCGGGTTTGCCATCACTGGATCCCCGAGTGGGGCCGGTCAGACCCGAGGCGGAGTGGGGGGCTCGGGAAATGTCATGTGGGCCCGAACGGGCGCCTTGCGTTGTCACAGTGGTTCGATCTCAGGCGGGTGCCCCGGCTGAGAAACGAGCGGGATAATGGTTTGCACCATACCCATCAGAGCTCGAACTTGACGGGCGAGGTCCTGAAAGGCCTCAGATGACATGGGGGTCAGGCGGCGACAAGCCCGGGTCGTTGAATATTCGCCAGCATCGCTCGGAGGTCGTGGCGGGGCGTTCATCACGATGGTCTTCGTGCGGGGGATGTTCCCCCTAGGCTTTGGTCGGGTGTGACCTCTCAATCGTGGGCTCATCTGAGCCGCTCGGGCGATCACTCGACATTCCGGGCCCTCCTTCTAGCGGCAAAATGTTGGTGTAAACAACTTTGAGCCGTGGCCTCGGGGCCGACGCGGCTCGGTTCGGGTTCGAACGACGGGGATCTCTCCGGGGCGTTCCCCGAGCCCGCTGGGTCGGTCTGGTGTGATGGAACGATTGGGACGAGGTCGCCGTTTGCTCCGGGTGGGAACTCCTCGCCCACGCGTCCGGCGGGGATCCCAAGCTTCGCACTTGCACAAAGGTCGGGTCAGGGTGCTCGGCCCGACCCCTCCGACGATCAAGTTAGCATATGTGGAGGGGATTTTAGCTGTAGAAGAGTTGTTAGTGTCTGTCCTCTCCCTTCCGTTTAGGATGCAAGGGTATTTATAGGGGAGTTTGGTATTACTTGGCATGCCTACTCGCAAGGGGTAGGATCGTACCTTCTGGTGACGTCTGACATCGTCGTTGGCGTGTCGTGAGGGATCAAGCCTGAGAGGTCGTTAATGCGCCTCGGTCGGTGTTCCGGTTCGGTTGACCGAATACAGTCACGTCGATCGAGGCGTGAGGTCTCGGCTAACATCAGCCGAGTCTTATTATAATTACTATCCTCATCACCTGATAACACCATACAACTAAAACATACGAAAATTTACTTTTGAACAAAAACTCCAATAGAACATTACAAATCAAAGCACAACATTTTTTGAGTCTATAGCAAATAAACGACTCAACAAAAAAAAAAAAAAAAAATTCTTTTACGGTCGTGCACCTTTGATGGCCACATATAATATAATTCTTTTCGCCTTTAGTTATAAATTCTCCATTACATCTAAAATTCATCACAACCCACTTATGTTCTCTGAAACACATTGGATCATCAAAATCATTAGATTGACAAAGGTTAACTGATATCTAAACTGGATGTGAGAAAATCCAGGCCTCATTTTTTTCTCTGCCAACGGAAGAATCTATTGCAGTAACATAGACCCAACACAAACTTCACATAATCATTTCTTCTCGAAACAACACTAAAACCACCTGATAAGATCGATAGAGGTGACGAAAGGTCAATACAAAACCTAAGACAGCCCAAATCCAAATTACATGATGGGAGACGAGATCCTTAACATAAACAATGAACACTTAAGCAATGATAAGAACAGCATAGGATGATGGCTTGACTCATAACATCAAAATTTATAACATACAAAAATATCTTCGATCATTTTTAAATAATCTTATTATAATTATATTATTAATTAATAATTATAATCAGAAATCTAATTAAATTTATAATACATCTTTTCCAATTAAAACAATATCATATCGGCAGTGGAGAATCACTTAAATTAAAAATTAATTACCCTATTACCAATTCCATTGTCGTCTAGTCCGGTTAGGATACCTGGCTTTCACCCAGGCGACCCGGGTTCAAATCCCGGCAATGGAAGTTCTTTTTTAGATTTTATCGCATTTAAAGAGCACACTCTTATTTCTATATACATTACTTTTCCTACTAAACTTATATTTCATATCTATAATTCAGAATTTCGAAGAAACTTATATTTCCACTCTATAAAAACACGTTTCTGCATCAAAAGTTTCCGGGGATAACCGCACACAGGAACTATGCCCATCGCACTTTGTTCTATCCGTCTTCCAATCCTTTCTTCGAGTCAAATCCCGCACCGCAATCACAAACCCTCCTCAGTCTCTTCTCCGGCGCCTCCCCTCGTCCTCCGCTTCCGGACCTCCCGCCGCCAGAACCTGCGATACCTTAAATCCCTCGGCATCACCGCCACCTCCCCCGAGTCCATCGCCTGGACCCTCGCCGTCGTCGAATTCCTCAAGTCCAAGGGCTTCTCCAACCGCCACTTTCCCCGGCTCTCCTCCGCCAGCCCCACAATCTTCTCCTCCGCCGACGTTAACCGCACCCTCGCCCCCGTTTTCGCCTTCCTCGTCGCCGAGCTCTCCGCTGACCCCGACCAGGCTCGGGACCTCATCCTCCGGTGCCCTGACCTCCTGATGGCCAGCGTCGACTACCGCCTCCGGCCGACGCTTCTCTTCCTTCAGGAGCTCGGCCTCAGAAGCCTCAGCTCGCCGACCAATCTCAACGCCCACCTCCTCAACACCCCCGTCGAGAAGCTGGCTTCCAAGATCCGGTTTTTGGAGGGATTGGGGCTCTCCCACCAGGAAGCGTCCAAGGTCTGCGCCCGATGCCCAGCGATCTTTGGCTACAGCGTGGAGAACAACCTGAGGCCCAAGGTCGAATACCTGGTGCGCGAGATGGGCAGGTCGATGGAAGAGGTGAACAAGTTCCCGCAGTACTTTGCCTTCAGCATGGAGAAGAAGATAAGGCCGAGGCATTTGCATCTGAAGGAGAGAGGGGTTCGGATTCCATTGCAGCGGATGCTGCTGTGGAGCGACCACCGATTCTACAGGAAATGGAAGTGAGGCACACAGAACTAGAACACGTTGTGTTGGATCGGTTGGCAAACAAGCTGCGACTTGCAACCGGGCTTGTACACGATCCACGCGTAAACGACCAAATACATTGCGAAAGATGTTCCATAAAGTAATGTACTTAAGTATTGTTTGTATTGCAAAACATAATGTTGTTATCAGTCATAGCAAAAGTGTTGTCGACTACTGATCACTGCAAAGTCATGGTTGTTGCTGTTTCCATGAATAACCAGATAAAGCCAATGGTGGGAACGGCCGTATCGAGTCTAATCACTTGAGATTTTGTTGGCAGATGGGTGCAACAAAAAAGGGCCTTCAAACCATCAACACTTTCAATTTAGCAAATTAACCAATGAGGGTTGCAGGAAGAAAGCATTCGACAAAGCATCAAGACAGCAGCAATCTAATGAACAAACAGCAATAGGGACAAGAGAACAAGCATTTCTTGGATTAATGCCATAACATAAGCTTGAAGAACGAGCCAAACAATATTAACAGAACAATGGGAGCAGGAGGATATCAGAGAGTGTGCATTGTTCTAACTCAAAGGGGGAGAAGAAAAGAAAAGAGAAACAAACTACTTGGAAGCTTCACCGAAATTGAAACAAACTCACTATTCCTAAGTCTGTTCCAAATCATACATGACACCATAAAACTATTCATGAAGCAGCCAAGACATGACAAGTAGCAAAGTTTGAGCAGAGCTCGAAATGCACCTGCTGTCTGCTGGGTTCATATGATTTTGACCTAACTGCTAATTGACAATGTCCAGGAGTCACATTGATGCTACAAAGCTAACAGAGTCTTCAGTCAGTCACCCTGGGGCTTCCTAGTCAAATTGAAGTTAAGTCGCCCACCCCCGCCCCCAAAGTCGGGAAATCATTCTATATACTACTTATATATCTATGTACAGAAAACCTGAAAGCCAACCTTGATGGAGCTACAAATGGCAAGCTAACTTTCGGCATCGCCAATACCTGTTCCAACACCACAGCCATCCTGAGCATTTTCCTCCCTGTGGCGCTTCCTTGGATTAGATTGACTCTCATTGTCAAGTTGCACAGAATTCCTACAACTCAAACTAGCTTCTGCCTGCTTATCCTCAACCAAATTAGGCTGTGCAGTGATGAATTCCTGATCTGACATCACTGAGCTGCCAGATTCTGCCCCTTTGATAATGACAGAGCAGGAAGCAAGCTTTGTTCGGGGGCTAACTGAAGAGGCTGCCGATAAGATATCAGGCTTAGCATTGATATCGACCCATTGATCACCCACCCAATCTTTAGATATCCTTAGCCTTTTCAGTTCGCAAATTAAGAAGATGTCTTCACCTGTGAGATCATAAGAAACATTTAGAAAATAACAGTCATTAACCTTGGAATCTGATTCATTAGTGAAGAAAGAAAAATGATGCCTAAAAACTGTAAAGATTAACTGCAGTATAAGGGGAAAGTAAGTTGTTACTCAAAAATGCAGAAATTTCCTTACTACAACAATCTTGTATGACAGATAGTAGTCCTAACTCCTATTATGAGTAGATTGGAATAAGTTTTTTCCACTTTTCTTTGATTCCTTTAGATATACCAATGACAAATTTTACAAAAATTTTAAAAGGATCATCATTTTTGTAACAAGCTTGAATAAAAAATGGCCATCAGTTGAATAACTTGGCGGCAGCCTGTTGAGTGCTAAAAGAAATCCATCCCGTGAGATCTAAGTCAATCGACCAACAGAAGTATCCACCTTTGAGCAATGTTTTTGAGCTTCCACTTGTATATGCTGATTACATATGTAGTTGAATAATATTTGAAATGAAATGATAAAGATCAGCTCCATCAGGAAATTCGAAAAAAAGCAAGAAAGAGAATAAAAGGAGTCATTTAACCAAACTTTCGAATGAAAGCATTTGTTTGTACAAAAATAAAAAGAAAACTTAGCTTGAAACATTATGTTGTTTGGTAAATTCTTCAACTAAAATTATAAGAGTTAAGCATGATTAATCTTAGTAAATAGGAAAATCATCTAATAACTCAACCAACAATTACTTAACATCAATATGCAATTTCACTTCTAGTTAAGGATATTTCATTTGTTGTCTTCCTATTAAAGAACTTGACATAAACCAGAAAGCTTTTAAGATTCTATTCTCTCCGGAACAATCTATTGCAGGCCCTGATGTCATCATAAACATATTCAATCTTCTAGATGTCAATTGTTGCTTAATTAAAATACCATTCTGTGAAAAACTGAACAAGCATGAGTGCCTAATTTGTATATTAATATTCATTTTCCTTCAAACAGTAATTAAAGTCTATTGATCACTGTACCATTTCAGATGTCAATAGATTAAATTATTCACGTAAACAATTCAGAAAGTACAGTATTAAGGGTTTTGTAGGATCCTTGGTTCTGTGAAGCAAGCATGGTTCTGTATACAGATGCACCACTTGGGAAGAATATTCACATGACAAATTGCTCCAGAGCATGTGCACTGAAAAAACACTTGAGATGAGCTTTGCAAAAGGATGCAGAATGAATTAAGGGTACAAGTTGTAGCAAACAGGAAGTTCCTATCCATTAAGAAATACATAATATTAACTAATTATCTAGTTTGAGGAACTAACAGTCCATTCAACCATCTATTATTTTCCTGGTCACTGCCCCTTCTCTAAAATTTCTTGTGACTAATTTTCTTCCATATAACCAATGACGCGTATTGAATAATCCCAAAAATCATCTGTAGGAGTTATCAATGTGAATTTTTTAAAAAAATGCATGGTTCCATCAAGAGATCAAACCATAAACACCAATATTAGTAGTCAAGAACATGGAATACAGCAATACAAAGAATTGAGGAAGTACCTGGCAAGTATACTTGCACATTATCATCTCTACTGTTTGCCAGCTCAACAATAATTCCCTCCCACCAGCCATCATTCCATTGTACATCCACTGCCATTCCCTTTTTAAGATCAATGTTGTTAAGCAAATAAATACATTTAGGACATGGACGAATTGTTAGACGGCCTGAGCATCTCATGCCCAATCTATCAGGAGCTGCTGTTCTGAAGGCAGGAACCCATTCCTACAACATAACAACACACATGTAATAGCAAAGCAAAGTGTCAAAAATCGAATATTTGTTTTACTTAATATGTTATGCATGCAGCATAATCTTCTTGTTAGAAAAACAAATAGTTTCCTTAAAGACATTTTAGTGATGAGGATCACATAGGCCTACTTTGTCTGCTAACCAGAGCACAAAAGGCGGTAGGAATTTTAACATCAGCATGAATGAGCCACATCCTCAATAAAATCAATCCTTAATGCTGTTTCACAACATGAATGAGTTCCTCTCACATTGTTGATGAGCCATCTTTCTGATACCTCGACAATGACTAACCGCCCCACATGGGGTCATCGACCTTTGTAAAATGGAGCAAATATATTAAAGGGGTGGCACATTTATTCTCCTCTTTGAGAAAATGAAGTTATGGAAGGAACTAAATGCACAAAGAGGAGAGTAATGAACCACCCCCTAAACTGTCCTTTGCCTACAATGTAATAATTGACCTACAAGTTCCCAAAATCAGGCACACTCTGACTTAAACATCGAAAAAACATTCCATTGAACCCATTCTCAATGCCTCTGTTCCTTTTGCAAGTCTGACCTCCAAGATCTAGGTCAATAATCCAAGCTACCAAATTCCAACATGGTGCTTGCTTAGCAAAAGGATGAGAGCAAGGCTGAATCCAACCTTCTATGTCAGCTGGATGACCAAAAAATTTTTCATCAACCAGCATAACTAAAAAAAGCATAGACTTATTGATCTTACAACATAAAGTTGAACTATATCTACCTTTCAATTCTAAAATGCAATTACTGATTATAATGACGAACAATGATACAACTATAACAAATAATTTCTAATTAAAAGCAAGATAATATAATTTACTTGGATTTATATGAAGAATTTCTCAGATAGCAGCTCATACCTCCAAATTCCCATACCCATCGACATTTTGCACATCGTCATACTGAACTTTTAACTTCTTAAGTGATAATCTTAAAACAGTGCACTTGAACCAGCAGCCCCTGATACCACTATCCTGGCAAAGAAGCTCTATTTTCTCTCCTACTTCAAAAGGTGGCATAAGCCAATTATGAGGCCCAACAAACTTCATTGACAGAGGCCTTCTCACAAGTAAATCATATTCCAAATTCTGATAAGCTGGTTGGCAAGTTGTTATATGGCCTAAAAGGCCAGATATTTCAGTCCCAAAATGTTGTGCCAGAAATTTCTCCTGCACCTTAACAAATCTAGTTCTCCTGTGACCAATATGTTCTTTGATCGGACTGTAGCCAATTTCCGCCTCTCCTTTTCCAGACTCATCACAAATACCCAAGCGGGAAAGAATTGCTTGATTAAAATAACCACGCAACGTTCTTAGATCAAAGAGTTTGAATTTATTTTTAATGTACTGCCGAAAGCATAAACGAACTCCTGCTGCAGATGAAAGGGAATCCAAGCATTTCTCATAATGTTCAGGAGTCAAAACAGCAGCTATGTCATCCACACATTCTGCACTAATGACCTGAGAGAAAGGTGTTATGAAAACTTCACTGGGATGTGGAGCAGGTGCAGGTATCGCACAAGCAAATTCCTGATTTTGATGAAACCATCGTACTTTGACCTTCTTTTCCCCTTTTTTATTCTCATACATATCTTCCAAGTAAGCAAGATAACGATTTTCCTCCTCAGACATCACAAGGACAAAAGAGTGGACCTACAAAACAAATATTATTGTTTTACACCAAACCATAAAGGTATGCATATGGAAACATGGAAGTAGTGATGTTGTGCTTACAATCACTGTTGTTCCATTTCGACAAAAAGCTTGGTAATGCCGGAGCTGCTTCCCACAAGTCCAGGAAGCACCAGACCAAATGATGTCAGATCTGTTGCTGTCATCCTAAGATAGAACAATAACAACACTTTACAATAAATCAAACAGCACAAATTTTGCTAGAAAATTTTTAGAAGAAACTAATTACCATGTTTTCGACCAAGTGGTCTCCAGTATCACCACATCTATTAATTTCCATCTCAACACCCAAATCATGTTTCATGCATTTTGGCAACTCTGGTGTGACACAAGTTATTAAAAGTCAGTTTCTGACCAATATAGCTGGCATAATCAAATTGCACAAACCTATCAGAAAGATTTCATGGGTATAGTTATCCAGAAAAATCAAAGAAGAAAAACCTTAAAATACATTTAATTGATACTTACAGTGACAAAAAAAAAGATAGTATAATCAGATTGCTAATAGTTATCAGAAGGATTTCCTTCAGATTGTTATCATGTATGCAAAATACAGAACTAAACCTTTTGCCGATTAAACTTTGGTTGCAAAGTGTTCAATACTTGAGAATAGACCTTTGTGTAAGATATTTGTGCATATATCATGTTACGCATGCCCATATTTTAGCACAACAAAAAATAATCTAACAATATTATTTTCACCATCATGTCTGGTTATCGCTAATCAGCATATAACAATTTTTCGACAGCTAACTTCACAATTCCTCAGGTGTAAAATTATTGTAATAAACTACGAACAAAAATAACATGTTCCATCTACATTTTATTCTCCGCTAAGAAAGAATCCTTGTATCTTTGATAACATAAAAGAAGAAAAGCATAAATCATCAGCCATCAGTTAAATACTGAAGGGTGTTACAATTACACAATTTAAAGCAAATAACAATCTTTATGCGTATTGAGCATCAGCTTCACAAACCACTGGAACAGTCATACAAGACGAGAAACAAAAATTACAATAAAACAAAATCCACACTCCTACGATGCAGGCTAGACAGCTATATACTGAAGGAACAGTCATAAGTTAATATTCCTGCCCATGAATAAATTCTAGAAGATGAAAGCAGACATGGTAGATTGTACAAAACCCATCATCTACAGACATAATCATGAAAAATGAACTTCCAATGACAAAGTAAGAGTAGTACTCGAAATATGTGAATCACAGGCTTTGGCTGGAAGGAACGAAGCAAGCCAATCTACAACCTCTCTTCTCGATCTCCATTTGAGGGAGGACAACCCTAACTTGTTGGACCCGTAAACCTGGCAGAACTTCTCTGACACGACATACAGCATGTGCCGGAGACTCCGTTCGGTGCCGACGACGGCTAGATGGGAGTCTCCAGAAGCGTCCTCAAGGTAGTAATGAACAATCCGGCGCCCACGCTCCTGTGATATGAACTGCTCGCTCCATTTCACAAAATCAGGACCATCT
The DNA here is from genome assembly GCF_036884655.1 of Musa acuminata AAA Group. Taxonomy (NCBI): domain Eukaryota; kingdom Viridiplantae; phylum Streptophyta; class Magnoliopsida; order Zingiberales; family Musaceae; genus Musa; species Musa acuminata. The sequence continues at coordinate 25,531,505 of NC_088339.1, read as the reverse complement.
CCTGACATCGTCATGGATCCGACTACCAACACAAGTCAAGGTAGCACTCCAAACAGCAAAGATGACCTATGCACAGGAAGTTCACCAAGCTTGGCCATCACAGAACTTAGGGCTTCACAGAACAAGGGAAAATCCAACAAAATAGGGGCAAAAACTTGGGAAATCTCACGTTGCCGACTCCCCTAGAAAAAGAAAAATCGTCTTCCCTAGAAGAGGACTGCGGTTCCAAAAGCTCGGTGAGGAGGTCTTTCGCGAGGGAAACACCAAAATCGAAGAACAAGAGGGACAAATGGACAAGAGAACCCCAAAGGCGTCACCTTTATCAGAGGAACGGGGCCGGGATCACCCGCTTGAACCGAAAAGGGTTTAGGTTCAGCAAGAATCGCTCCATGATCCTACAGTCCAGCACACCAGAGGCGCGGTCACCTTCCGACCCCGGCCAAAGCTTGGGGAAGAGGCAAGGCGAAGACAAGCCAAGGCAGGACTCGTCTCAGGCAGGGAAGAAAGCAGGGAAAGAAGCGGCGAAACGGTCGGCGGGCAAAGGAGGAGGGTTACGGCGGCGAGAAGAACCGAAGAAAAGAAACGGGGCGACCGAAGGAGCGCGATCGGTACCGTGAGAGGAATGGGAAGGGGGCTTCGTCGGGGTCGGGTTGGGAAGAAGGAGAGAGAGAGAGAGAGAGAGGATGAATCCGTGAAGCTGTAGCAGTTCACAGGCACAAAGGGAGCAGACGGAGACGGTGATGGTAATGATGATGACGACGAACAGCTCTCTCTATCCCTCTCTCTCACAGAGAAGGGTTGGCTGAGGTGGTGGGTGAGAGGTGTGAAACGGGCAATGGGGAAATAGCTGCCATTGGCATCCCACAGCAAAAAGGGAATCTTCATGATGAATGGGGAGCTACAATTTGTTGGTCTGCTGAAGTCCAATAGACACTCAGGTAGAAATTAATTTGTCCTCCTAATCACATCCCAATTGTCCATTTTATATGAGTTTTAAGTCTAATGATCCACAAGTTTGTGATTACCCCAAAAGAAACCTAACTAACATTCTATAGCTTGTGATGATAATTCGTGTTGAAAAATACTTTGAATTACGATAATAAAAATTTACTAGTATTATTAAAAAATATAATACATTCTAAAAATATTATAAATATAATATTTTTATTATAATGTATACAAAAATATTATATTATAATATTTTTATATTAATAAAAATCTTATAATAAAAATATAAAAATATTATGATTAGATTGATTCATCCTATCAATCGGGTTATAAAAAATGGTATTCCAATTAATAGACAAAAAAATTGATCATTATTAAAAAAAATAAAATGAGAAATGCTTCATGAGAAATTTTTTTAAGAAAAATAGTTTAATCTTTACAAAAATATTATATTATAATATTTTTGATATTAATAAAAATCTTATAACATAGTATAAATAACTAGATTGATTCATCCTATCTATCGGTCTATAAAAAAAAGGATATTCTATGTAATAGATTAAAAAAAATCATTATTAGAAAATTATTAAAATGAGAAATGTTTGGTGAGAAATATTTTTTTAAGAAAAGAGTTTAATCTTTACAAAAATAGGTTGATATCTTGGGTAATAATAATGTCATATATATCACTGTCAATCTCAGTATCAAAATAAAGATCTTTAAATCTACTTTCAAATGAATTAGGCTTTACCTAAATAAGAGTTTAGTGTTAAAAGTTATGTTCGAAGTAGAGTACACAGATGTCAGATCATCGAAAAATTATAAATTCGTAACTTTACATCAAAACGAAAAAAATATTTGTTTCTATGCTGAAATCTTTTGAATCATGTAAGATTAAGATGAAAACAGTATTAGGATTTTTGTAGGATTGGATTAGAACGCTTGTAGTTTGATTCCCAAATGTGGGGAGTTGATGTAAAACCTCAAGCAAAATTTTCTCTTTCTTTTTTTCTTCTTTTTCCTCTTCTTCTTCTTCTCTTTTTAAACCAACATTGGTTGCAGAAACTGAAGTTTTCTTTCTTTAATCTCCCATCCAATTACTTGGGTTTGACTAATACAAGAGTTTGAAAGTGTCATGCATGTAAAGGGGCTTATGTGTCATCCATAGACCCAACATGGGTGACACTACACTTAGGTTAGCTAGTGATATATGTTCATATTTTTCTTTTTCTTTAACTTAAATCTGAATCTTCCATAAATCATATCAAATTTCTACGGCTAATAAAGATTTAATGCCTCCGACTATCGAAGATTATCCACAGAAAAATTCCATTATGACTAATCACAAAATTGTTATCGAAAACATGATAAAAGTGTGCATGCAAAGGTCAACTCTGTAGCAATGTTACCAGTATGGTAGTAGTGCAGTTGAGTGGCTTTCAAGAGGATGGAGGAAACATTGGACCACAAAATAGACAAAGACCAACTCAATTTAGATCCACAGGATACTTGTCTTCTTGAACATAATGTAAGTTCTAATCCAGTCGGTAACAATGTCTATCCAGGTAGAAATAATGCTCGAGTTTCCACACCCAACTCACACTTGACTTTAAGCCACTAGCTTTTCTTTGTGAGGGAGAGAGACATGAAACAAATCTGGATGTTTCTTGGGCATCTTAAGTTTTCTGTGTTCTGCATCACTTGCCAAAAACTACACATATATAACAATTGTTTAAAGGAACCTTGGTTCTCAACTTTCAGCAGAAAGAAGCATTGAAGCCAGTAACAATTGCTTCTTCCATGGCTGGCCATTGACAACTCCATCCTCTACCTAAGTCCTTGAAACAGCAGTCCAGTCAGAGTGAAAGAGTGATCGATATCCTACAACAGGCTGATCACTCTTCCCTTTTTGGTATGCAGACATTGCAATGCACTGTAAGAGATGGATAGCAGTCCATACTCACTCTCTCTAAACCAACAGGCCTGAATTTTCACGGCACTTGTTAAACATGAGATATGCACGGAAGAATCTTGTTCGGTGTGAACTCCTATTGACTTCAAGATGAGATGCATCTATTTTGCTCCAGGAAATCTGGACATACACAAACTTTTATGTGGAGTATGTATGCATTCAGAAATAGGTGATTTAGTTGTCCCTATGCCAATCTCCCTTACAGCAATGCGTGCATACGAGCAAAACTTCATGCAAGTTCTGTAGATATCTAAGAAAACAATTGGGTGTAAGTTCTTACACAATCTAATGACAGTCCACCTCACCTACCATTAGCATGAAGCGAAACAGTATTATTATTAGCCCCATTGGATGCAACACATTGGATGTGAATCATTTGATAAGAAAACTTTGGTTCTTCAGAGATCTATGCATAAGAAAGAGCTCATCTTTAGAACTTGAACCTTTATGAAGGAAACACCTAATGCAATAGAGAAGAAGGAAAGCAAGCAAGCAATCGCATGATATCCGAGTAGTCGCGAAGAGATTGGTTTCGGTCGTCTTCCACAGTGTCTTCTGACTCAAAAAGAAAACAAATAAAAGACTGTTGCTGTGCTTTGCTTTGCTTTGTGTCATTTTCTCTTGCGTCATTTCCTCATCATCACCTCCGAATGGAGGAGCCCCAATTCCAGGGCAAATATGCAGAGGCTGGCTGAGTTTTAGCCACTCGCATGGCTCAAGTTTGGGTATGGAAGTCTTGCAACTCTGAGGGAAACATTTGAGGTGCCTCTTTAGGCATGCAAGAGGCAGCCACCATGCCCATTAGTTAATGCTGCAAAACATTCTCCAAAACTCTTGGTCCCCTCCGACTTTGAACCAATGGCTGGTGCTACTGTTTGTGCTCTCAAGGCACAGCTCCTTCCCAGTCCTCAAAAACCATGAATCCAAGCGATCTCATGCATATTAAAATGGAAGTGGTACAGAAGCTAGCTAGCAGGGCCTGCATACAGAGTTAGGGTTCGTAGGACTCTCCTTTTTATATGTTCAGCTTAGCAACTGGCCGACATGGAAGGCATAGTCCTTTTCTTTCCTGCTGATGGGAAGGAGGCACTGTCTCAATTCTAATTGGATGTCATAGTCATGACCTCATAATACGATACTCGCATTTCCAATCGCCAACAAGTCCTTCTTGCTCTTTCTCTCCCTTGATGAACCCTCAATAGACATGACACTTCACAGCACACTACCAGAGAACAAAAGACAATCCAGTATAAATGGTTCATGAACATGAGACACATCCAAAATTTGGTGCACAATGAATACAAAATATTCTTTGTCAAATCATATATTTTACTGCATAAATAAGACATATAACAAAACATGTATAGCTCCAAAGTTTGCAGGCAATCTGCAGGAAACAATAACAGGAAAAAGAAGAGGTAATATAAAATTAAGAATTGCTGGAGAGACTGATTTCTAAGAATTTATCGAGATTAATATCATGTGAAAACAATGAACCAGATTATATTGACTGGATCTCCAACATTCAACTGTGTTGGATCTGAATCATGCACTCTAAGGATTCATTGTCCGAGAATACAGGCAATATTTGAGCCGACCGAGCATCATAAACAGGAGACAGAGACCATTAAGGAACGGAAGCATACGAATCTCTGATATTTTGCAGCTATTAAGAATAGCTCAATCGTACCGCAAGCATTTATACTAAAGTGATCTTATCTCAGTTTGACAAGGAAGGAAAAGGATACCAAGTGTCAAGTGGTCTTCTTTATGAAGCTGTAGAGAGCTGCAGCAGGAGGAGGTTCTTCCTTGTTGATGGGCCACCATGGAGTCGCAGAATTCTATAAAGCATATGTAGTTTATGGCTCCTTTTCCTACTCCTTTCTCTTTGGATTTGTCTAATGGAACTTCGGAGGGAAAGCGACATGCGCTTACTTGAAAACCTGCACATGGCGTCCCTGCTCTCGAAGTCATTGGAGCTGAAAGCCTGTACAGTGACACCACCACCTTTGGTCCTCCCAAGAGAATCAGAGTAAGAAACAGGACCACCCATCTGGTGTTGTTGGAGAAGACTCAGATGTTGGGGGAAGTAAAATAGGATGGCAATCCATTTCTAGTGGAGCTGTGGGAAATGTGAAGAGGAGAAAGGGCCATCCAGAAATTTCAGTGCTGCTTCAATAGAGAAAGAAGACCAGCTTTCCCACATTTGCTTAGGTCTCTCTGCATCTGGCTTCTCGGTATATATTCCTCTTTACTGTGTGACCTCCTTCCTTCCATCTCCTGTGATCTCCTTTTGTTCATGTCACAAGAAGCAGCGTGTTCTGTTCTTCTTCCTTTGTTGCGGGTGGTTCTATGTTGGTGTAAAGGAAGGAATATGGTTTCTTCTCTACTACCTGACATCAGATTTTGCTGTCTTTCTTGAATAGAAGAAATCTTCGATCATTCAATGGCCCCTCCTTGTTTCGTTAGGCTCACAAGAATGGCCATTGCACTCTCCCTCCTCTCCATCTATCTCAGTTGTCACACTAGTTTTTCGCCTTCGACATCGTTTACTTTGTTAGCATCGATTCTATATACGTCTCCATTTTTCATTACTAGGATCAAACGGCTTTGTAAGTTCAACACAATGGAGAAGCCACAGGAAAGTGAGCTCGGTTCAGAGATTATGCCACCGCCCGAGACACTGGAAGTGAAAAGAATCATCCCAGAAGAGGGAGGCAATTACGACGTCGACGGACTGCTCCTCGGATCGACAAACCCATCGACGGGATCTGCAGGCCTCGAGGTAGAGGAAGAAGATGACGAGCAATCCGTCGACTCTTTAGTCTCAAGTCCACCATGCAATTCACTTGGAACCGAATCGGAATCGCCAAACCATTGCTTTCGATCAAAGGAAAGCTCAGAATGTTCGATGTCAGATGATGAAGGCCTCATTGAGATCGCGCTATCGGATGGTCATTGTGTTGCACCAAGAGAGTCAGATGGACTCTTCATCCCATCACAGCCGGAGATGAAGAGAGGGTTGTTGCCGGAGACCGCGTTCAGGCAACATGGAATTATGGAGCTCTTGTCAGAAATTTACGAGGAGGATAACCTGATCGAGATCGACATCGCCAGGGGCTCCATCAAGTGCTCAAGATTGGAAATAGAGGCGTGAGCAAGGTAAGCCGAGTAGTGTATCTTTCGTGGCAGCTTCCGTGAAGATGTAGCATATAGTTGAGATCTTAAAGGGTTTACTGTGGTTTCTCCTACTCTGCCATTGCTCTTTGCAGCTCTCCATGCTGCTCGAAGTCCTAAAACACATGAACCATTTCTTCCTTTGATCACCGAGATTAATCTCTGTGTTAATTTCTTTAGAACCCTTTCAGGTTCCAAATTGGTGCTTTATGTTTTGTCCTTGATTTGTCTTTCAGTACACTTCCTCCTCTGGCATTACAAGTGTGACTAAGTCCATAAAGTTGGCATCATAATGACAGTAATATAAAGAAACCTATGGGTTCTACATTAAGCTAATTCCGAATTGGTTTTGCAGGGACTAAAAGCCTTCAGAGTTAACAAGAAATATGCTTATCAGTATAATGTTCAATCATAGAAGGATAAGGGACACAGATTAGATACTCAATTCTGAACCATCTCAAGCAACAACCATTTGGTAACTGGATATGTGTCTTGATCAGATTCAGCTGTCCTCAGACAGTATCATGTCTTCAGGTGTCCTCAGACAGTATCAAGGTAGATAATTTCATGTCTGTGAATTGCTACCGCTTATAGTTTTTAGATTTGTAACACAATATTTCAAAGGTTCTCAATAATTGCAAGTGTGAAAGATACACTCGGATGTTCCAAGGAATAGAAGGAACAAAAAGGTACTGAGAAACGTGGGACATGAGTTTTTCTCGAAGGAGTTGTCTTATGTCTTCCTCCGTGTGTGTGTGTGTGTGTGTGTGTGTGTGTATCCTCTTCCTCCTGGACATCAGTGGGGAATGGTTGTGCTTCTCTCCATATTTGGCTTGAAACCTGACTGATTGAGAAGAAGAAGGAGAAGAAAGAAATAAATAATGGTTCATGTGATTTGGTAAAGCAAGATGGCAAGATGATCCTGGCAGAAATGAGGAGTTACTGAGATATATATGTATGTATATATAGATTTATATATTTTGCATCTCATTTGATGAAGTATATAATGCTGCTGGAAATCACTGGTGAAGTCTGCTGCAACTCAAATGAAACCTTAAAATGATTGCTGATAGCAACCTGAAGTATATAGAAAGTAAATAATAATTATAGAATATGGAAGTCCCCCATGCTCTTCTGTTTTTTGTTCATTTTAAGGAGAGATAGATATTAAGGTCGAATAAGATAAAATAATTAGTATCGGTGGTGGAAAATGACTTTTAAAGACTATCAAAGTATGTCTTCGTAATTACGAACTATTATTGTCACATCATTCAAATATGTCTTTGTAATTAATTGTTGATCATGTATTTTTGATGGTGTATAGAGAAGCTGCTGCTTTGAGTCACTTCAAATTCTACACTCGCTTCTAATTCGATTGCTTGCCATCCATCCTCGGATTAATGGCGATGCCGTAAACATCATTAAGCAGGCAATTAACTCAAACCTCTACTTCTCATGCTCCCAACAGTAGAACATCAAATGATGCGCATCTTTGAGCAGCAAAAAGGAAAGAAAAGAGCAAACAAAAGAGTGATGTTTTGGTTCATCTTTATGTCTCTCATGTCCATTGCTGGCTGTTCACCTCCGAAGAATGCTGTCACATGTCAGCTTCCCCTCAAGATCACCTATTATTCGAGCAACTCGCACCTCCAAACCTTTCTGTACTTGCCTAAATATGGTTCTTATGATGTCTGCGAATTGCCTCAAGTTGAAGCCTATAGATTTGTCATGCGCATCAGATCCAGAAAAGCTAGAGTTGATCTTCGACTGTATCTCCATGAACCTTTGTCCTGTCGCCACAATATACTTCTGTAGCTCAAATGTCTCTTCTAGGTAGCACTTGAGCGTTTCGGTTTGTTCCCTTGTCCTGCTACCTTGTGAGTCTCTTCTGCTCCCTGATCTGTAAGTGTCATGCTGAGACATCAGGAGGAAACAAAGAGAACAGTGAGATGTGTATAGGCATCGAAACAAAGTTGCAAAGAATTAAGCTTAGTCTCACCATTCTCCTGCACAAATCATCGGTCTTCTCTTCGAGTGACTGATATCTTTTCACTTGTTTGTTGAGCAAAGATTTCGTCAGGGAGAACCCCTTCATCTTTTGCTTGTTCTCATCGATCTTTCTGTCATTAGATCCAACACTTAGAGCATCCATGGCTGTCAACTGTTTGCTTGCCAGTAATCCAGCCAACTTCTCGAGAACAAGTAGCTGCTGCTTCAGCCTTCTGATGTTGTAGGACACTCCAAGAGCATGGATATCCGTCTTCCAGGAAGATTCCTCCTTTGCAATCGATGGTTTGGTGGATGACAACTCGTCGGAAATTGCAGCATCTCCTTGGGAGCTGTTTGCCTCGTTAACATTACCTGGATCCACACCTACATCCTTCACTTCTTTGATCTCAGTTTGGTCCTGCAGTGGATTCTCCTTCACTCTTTCTGGCTGTTCTGCAGATAGTTTACCGGTGCGGTGTCTGTCATGTTCCTGAACATGACTGGTTTGTGACGGTGAGCTAGTAGAATTAGTACTGGTGTTAATTCCACTGTCTTTACTTGATTCCAACTGCATCAGACTATTCTTCTCCGGTGTTTTTGCGTCCGATTTGTGGGCCTTTGAATCCTTCTCCTTCTCCCTTGACTTCCTTTCTTTGATCTTTTGTTGACCTGCTTCGGGACTGGGAGAACAGTGTAGGTTGCTCTTCTGGTACTGCTGAAGAAGGAAGCTGAGTTGCTCCTTCAATCGCTTCGCCTCCTTTTCCTTATCCAACAGCTTGGCTTCCAATCTGATGTTTTCCTCCCTGAGGTGGGATAGATTCCCATCGACTCCTTCGATGTGAGACTGGAGCATCTTCGTCTCCAGCTCCTTGCTCAACATCTGACGTTGCAGAGCTTCAAGCTTCTCGTCCGTTTGCCTCATCTGTTCTGTGAAAGCTTCCATCTCTGCATGATGTCTTTGCTCAAGGATGGCTGCGTACTTCTCGGTTCCGGTTCGAACCCAGTCTTGTAGCTGTTGGAACTCGTCCTCAAGAATCTCTGAGGCAAAAGAATCAAGCTCAGAGAAGCAAATCATGCTATGATGAATCTAAAGATGCAGTTCTTTGCATTAAATTGCTTTGAATTTGACAAAAAAAATGATCGATATGATGAACAGGAGATTCAAATTAAAGACAACAGTATGGAAATTGTACCAGTTTCATCATTTCTGTCAGTTGAGTAAAGATCCAAACTCTTGCAAGTCGAAGAGGAGTGATCTCTCCTGCTCTCAGCTTCCAAGTAATCCATCAGAAGATTCTTGGGGTTATGTAGCCTACTCTCCAGCTGCAGCCGCGCCCTTCGTTCTTGAGAGCACCCTGCCTCCACAGACCGCAAAGCTCTCGAGCTCCTCTTGTGCTTCGATTCCCACGTGTTTCTCCACCTCTCCATCTCTACTTCGGCCTGTTTCTGCTTTGCTCTCAATGCCTTGACCTCTCTTAGCAGCATCTGCCTCTCTGCTGTGTCAAGCTTAGATTTCCTTAGCATCGCGGATAAGATTTTGTCTTTCTGCTCGCGGTCCTTTTGGATCTTCGCGACATCCCCAGAGAGCTTCTCAACCATTGCATCGGCTTCTTCCTTTTGTTGAATTGCCCCCTTGAGCTTCTCCTTTGCCACCTCAACTTGTCCGAGGGCGTGGCCCATCTCGGATTCCATTCGGCATTGGTTCGATAGAAGCTCCATCAAGGTGGCTTTATGCTTCCAGAGTTCCTCCGAGTGGGCCTGTGCTTCCTTCTTAAGCCCCTCGCTCAATTCTTCTGCCGCTTGTTCAGCCAATTTCAACTTCATCTCCAAATCTTTTCTTCTCTTTGCTTCTTCCTCCAATGACTCCTTCATAGTCACCACCAGTCTCTCCTCCTCCTCGAGTCTCTTCTTTAGATTCGAGACGGCCTCTTCATTGCTCGACCTGAGGACGCACATCTCACCGAGCTGCGCTTGGATCTGATGCCGGAGGCTCTTCCTCTCGGCAATCCAGCTATGTTCACGAGCGGCGAAGATGCTGACTACCTTCTCGTTGGCCTTTGCGTCTTCGGTCCTCCTCCGCTTCAGCTCTGCGACTTCCGATCCGGCTTCCCTTAGCTTCGCCTCCAACGCCTCTCCCTTCCTTTGAGCTCTCTCCACGAGCAATCCCAACAGCTGGGCGCTCCCTTTGAGCATCATTTCTCCGACGATCGACCACCTGACGTGCTCCAACCGGAGCTCTCTGGTCCTCGACATGAGTCGAAGAGCAAGGAAAGAGCACGCGACGCCAAAATACATCGGATAGACACCATCATCCACCTTCTCAGGTGAAGATAAAAGATCTCCACCTATCATTTGCCGTAAAATCTTCTGCTTCACGCTTCACCCAGATGACAGGAAGAAGGCAAGAACGGAACCGCTGCCTTAATTGCTAGTCTCAGGACAAGAAGAGTCTCTGACGCTGCAGATGACAACCACATCCAAATTAACTTCAGGTGGTACCAGCAGCTACGCAGATCTTCCGAGTACGATTGAGAGCTGAGAAAGGCACGACCGCTGCCCCATGAATCATGTGAGCCTGGGAGCACTTACAGCCTGAGATGGGCACCTGAAAGGAAATCTACACGCAGGGACGACGGAGATTCCATGCGTCAGGAGAGCAGGCATAAAGCTGCATGACAGAGTTCCGGGTTTCCAGTGAAAATGACCAGCCTACTCGACCACTTTCTTCCATTCTTTCCCCCTTCCATCCTCTTCTTGGAAACAGCCAAGAATCGGAGAAGGAAAAGAAAAGAAAGCAGTCAAGATAGCTGGCATTTTCCGCCCACGTAAATCCATGCAGAGAGGATCACACTCCACTGTGGAAAGCAAAACCAATGAATCGAGGCCATGAGCAAAAGCAGGAGACGGTGGTGGACATGCAACATGAACTCGCAGGCCCCGGGACCAGTTTGCAGTGTGCCCATGTGGTGCTTCGATAGCAGCAAGCCTCGCTTTGGACTCGATGGTGGAACTGCTGCTGCGAGCAGTTCAGGTGACAGAAGCACGCACTCGTCCTTTCATCTGATGTAAACTTCTGTTCCACATATGAACGCTTTGAAGGAGGAATCGTTAGATGGAGATAGAGACGACGTCTACGTCGAACGTATGTTGGTATTTGTTTCATACTATTCTTCAGCAGACGTAAAACAAGAGCACATGAATGTTCTTCCTATGCCTCATCTCCTTTTGCTACGTAAACAATATAGAACTCGCCGAGGCCCCATTTCTTCTTGTCATCACCATCGTCATTATTGATGGCTCATTACGAACCCATCCCGGGAAAGGAGGCTTTCTTCGTGCCTGTTGTCGACACTCGGCGGTCTCCTTTTCGGAGTTACGTAAAGCGGGGTGATGCCGAAGAAAAGTAGTACGTTTGCAGATCCCAAGATAGTTTCCATTCCGATGAGAACTGAGACCCCGGTGGCACAGATTTATGGCTTGCATCTCCTTGTCGCTCTGACCGGTGGGAACAGCCCCCTACTGTTCTGTACAGGAAAAAGAGGCTCGTCACATGGAAAGCTCGTTCTTTTTCTCCCAACCCTTTCCGGACTCGGTTGGTCAATCTACAATGATGAAGCTTATTTGGTTGCACGAGAACAGAACTTAGATGATTTGGAATCATCTCATATCGTTATCTTTTTAGGCAAATCGAAGGGCTTGTGGAATATATCATGAGCACCTGAGCTTTGTGCCTCTGATGATATACTTGTAACTCTGCTTTGAGTTGTCCACTCCTGTCTCTACTGAGTTCCACTTTGCTGGTCCTCCTCAGTGGGCTGACTGTCCTTTGTATTGCGAAGTATGGAAGAAGAATCAGCAATATGTCTCAAGATGTTGGAAGAAAAGTAGGAAAGGTTGAGAATTATGTTCCTGTCTGCGTTGGTAGGTTGAATTGTGCACTGTAGGCAAAGTAATGCATTGAAGCCAAGACACACAATGAACTGTTGCAATTGTAAGGAACAATCTCACTTACAGAAAATGAATTCAACAACCGATGTCTACATTAACGAGGTCGGAGTATGATAAAGTGATTTACCCTGCCCAAGTATGAATTTATCATCCCAAATTCGATCGTATGAAGGGGTCGAGGAAAATATCGTACCGTACGACCAAGGATGATGAGCAAAGATTCTAGTACTTCCGCTTCCGTATCTTAAAGCTCGTCGACCTGATAACATCATCATCGGTGTTGAGCCTCGACTCCAGAACAGCCAAAGAATCAGGTTTGGTGAAATAAGTGAAGAGGAGGTATATGCCATCCAAGTATGTGTTGCTCTCCCCTGCCTTGTTCTTTTTCTTTATGCTGTATGCAAGTGGAATCACTCCGCGGTTAAACACCTCCACATACATTCCACCCCCTGCAACAAGCAACTGCAACATATACCACGGCAGAAGTAAGCCGAGAAACAGGATTTATTTCTTGGATGGTTTGAGAAATGCAAAGCCTGATATCTGATATAAAAGCCAAATAATCACGTCATGTTATTATAACAAGCTTGCAATGGATATGGACATAAACCAATTGCGAAATCCAATTTCAATAGTGAAAATCTGAACTTCTCTGGATACAAGGTTTAAACAGAATCCAACCTTGGAGACATTTGGAGGAACATCAAAGTGAATAATCACAATCAGGCACATGCCAAGAGCAGCAGAGAGAAGAGAGAGAGAGAGAGAGAGAGAGAGAGAGAGAGAAAGGTGCGCAAGTGCAAAATAAACCACCAAAGGATGGCTCAAAGCACAAAAGGCAACTAACATACGTGTAGATGACCGCATTAGTTGTGATTCAAAATTCATTCTTGTTGTACAAAGTACTAAATAATAACAGGATGAGAGAATGATATTTAGAATCAAGTGACATTACAGAAGCTTTATACCTCCACTCAGCACATAAAAGAAATAAAAGTAGCTCCAAGTGTGATCAGCTCAGTGTAAAAGTATAGATCTCATTTGAAGTCTAGACTAAAGAAAAGGAAGCAGAGTTTACCTCTTAACTAAAGGATCCACAAGGCCAGCTTGACAAAATGACAAATGACCATGACTAGTATCTCGAAGATCAAATTTTCCAGAATGGACGATCCACATTCAAAATTTTCATTCCTAATTCTAAAAAATTGCTTGAAACATTTTCATATTCAAGATACACCAACACTTTTGAGCATGAACCTCAAAGCAAGAAAAAGGGTTAGCTGTGTAGCAAAACTTAATCAGCCTAGCATCAACTATCTTCCAGAAATGATAATGCTAGCAAAAAAGGCATTTGTAATAAATTGTTTGACAACAAATAGAATTCAACTTTATTTTAATAGTTCTACCATAAAGATTTACTCTTTAAGACACTCCTCACAATCGAAGCAATCCGCATCAAAAAAGGCATTTGTAATAAATTGCTTGACAACAAATAGGATTCAACTTTATTTTAATAGTTCTACCGTAAAGATGCAATCCGCATCTGAGGAAAGTATGCCAAGACTGATCTTATAGATGAAAGAAAATGGCAACGAAGAAACATTAGTTATAAGAAAAAAGCTCTCCTTTCAAAACCAAACCAACCAGATTGGTGCAGAAACCAAGTTCACACCCAGGCATGGAAACAATGAGCTCAGGGGTCCTCAATGTGTTCACAAGGTGGATTCTAAATGGAAATAAAGCAAGGTAGCGAAGGTTGTAAGTAATACAAATGGTCATGGATTGCATTCACTTACATATTTTCAGTTATCTATGATTGGATGTTAGGGAGGATCTTTAGAAAAAGAGTAAACCAATATGATCAGATCCCTTGTTTACACATCACAAAAAGTGAAACATGTGGTCTACTAGAGGGCACTTGGCGATAAGGTACGTAGAGTGCTAATAGCTAAAGCAGTTTCCTTTACATGTTCCAGCATAACCTTTTGTTCAAGGACAATAAAGTCAAAGATGTAGAGTGGCAACGTTTTCTTGATCCCTAAAGGACATCAATGACTATGAAGGCCGAAACAATCAATCTAGAGATGTCCTACCATACAGGTGGTGAAATTAGACAACAATGACTGTTCACTTATGTTCACTACAAAGGGCCCATGCTCCCTGAAAGGCACTTTAGAACATTGCTAAAAGTGTCTTATGAAGGAGTTGCAGTATGTACGATTTCAAAAGTAATCTTCATCATTAAGCACAATTTTGTCCGGTGCCAGTCTATGTGCTCACCTTAGAATAGATCCACGTTATCTATTTTGGACCAGGAATCTTAATTTCCATGCTATGTGCTTACTTCTTTGATTCATTATCGACTGGTAAGATCCATTGAACCCACTTTTGATTATGTCTTGTTTGATATGTACTAAAGCATTTGATTGTAGCCGTTCTCCACCATAGATATAGTGACATAACAATGACACCACTTTCGATGAAAAGCATATCCTCCTTATCCTTTCATGACTTAATCTGTGTTCATAACTTCAACATTTTAAATTCAATCCATTATATAAACAATCAAAATCAACCAAAACCAATGGTTGTTTAATTTCTTTCTAAAATGCTTTTTAAAAAAATCAAATCTTGGCGCATGTAGCGAGCTTTTCGAAAATGGTCAAACCCATACCTTGAGATTTCTTTGAAGCTTTTGGGCTTAACATTTAGTACAATACTTAATTTCCGTAAAAAAATTACATTTTTGATGAACTCAAGAGACTAAAAGAGAAGAAAAGAACAAATACCTCCTCATATCGTTGAATTAGGGCAAGGCGCTCGTCCTCGGTCATGTCGGGACGCAGCACTGCCATGGTCTCGTACTGCCGAAGGCCCGGAGGGCACTGCGGCTCCTCCTTGTCCTCCAAGGCCACGCCGGCGGCGGCGGAGGCCGAGGGGCCTTCCTCCTCATTCCCTCCTCCCTCAAAGAAAGAGCCCGAGAAATCAAGCGTCAGTGCTCGAATCGACAGAGCACGCCGGTGGGTTCGGGCTCCGGGAGATGGCCGAAGGAATTGGCAAGCGGAGATCGAAGAAGAAGATAGGAAACCCAAAGCATAGTGAGAAGAGCGGAGTTTAGCCGGCGAAGGAGAGACGGCCAGAGATGAGGCCATAAAAGCCATTGGAGTAGAAGGATCGAGCGAGAAAACAGAGCGGATAAGGGCGAGTGGCGTAATAGCAAAGGTATTAATGGGCTCATCTAAGGCGGCCCACATCTAAATTGGGCTTCTAACTCTTGGTTTCAGTCAACTTCCAGAATTCCATGTCAACGTCCCCATTAATTTTAGCTTCAGGTAAATCCTTAGCGTTTGGCTTGAACGACAGTTTGCTCCCACTGCAGCACAAACACCTTCGTTCGGTGATTCATGGTGCTCACATGAGCCAGTTGCCGGGTTGACTGGAGCATGCACCATATCTAGATGATCCAACTGTCTCCAGAGCAAGTTCTTCCCTTCGAAACTGAATGAGAAACTACGTACCATCCTAATTCAAAGTTAACCAACTGCGACCACGGATTCTTCTCTAACCTCAACCTGACATGAGAAAAGTATCCAACAGCAGTTTCGTATCGTACTGGTCAACGATGTTCCTTGACAAACCTCCAAACCCGACAAGGAACTTGGTGAGCAATCCAAGGAGGCGTTCCTTCTTCGTATGCTCCAGTTGGAATGGATTCTAAATCAAGGAAACGTGCCGCAGTAGGTCAACCATGAAGACTTGTACGCAAGTGGAGATTGATGCTGTTAATCCATGTTGTATAATTCAATCTAGGAAGCATATTCTACGATTATTGCAGTAATATATATAATGAGGCCACGCGTGTGCATGCGCAGTGACCAAATCAAAGATGCTGCTTCGAATCCAAGCATGCCACCATCTATATAAATTAGAACAGCAAGGCAGATTTGGTCGGCAAAAGAAAGGCGAAGGAGGCGGACACGCATGTCTGCCGACAAAAAGGATCAACCCGGGGCATCGGAGGGCGAGGCGGACGGCGGTGGCGAGCGCGCCGTGCGGCCGCGTTACGAGCGGTGGCTCTCCGGCCTCGAGCTGGCCATGGAGGCTGGCCCGCTCAAGGACCTCGACCCGGAGAAGCTGAAGAATGAGATCAGGAGGTGGGCCAAGGCGGTCGTCGCTTACGCTCGCCAGCTGAGCTTTGGCGCCGTCGACAGGTCGGAGAGCTGAACACTGTGTAGACGATGCTTCTCGGACTGATCCATGTAGCTAAATCTTCATTCGTTGTGTACATAGTTTGATTCGTTCGGTTCGTTGGGCTTGATATGGCGAAGAAGATGGTGGCAGGAGAACGCTCTGTTTCTCCTTTGACCGCCTACTCTTAGAATAAAAGTGAGCAAGCAACGATTCAGGTTCTGCTCCACCATTCTTTGTTGGTTCGCAGTGAAGTCTCGATCTTTCTAATTCATGTTTTTGTTTCTCGTGAGATATCCATGGTTTCTCTATGGATTTCCATCCACATAATTCTTCATGATTCATGGACGATCTGGAAATGTTTGGTATCAACCCTGCGCCGACGTTTGGTGTCAGAATCTGAACCCAATGCTTCTTGTTGGATTTCGTGGTCATGTTTTTGGTGTTCGTCGTGGTTGGTGTGATCGATGTTGATCTGTGCAATCTTGATGTGTAACGCATGTTTGCTTGATGAAACCCAACCTTCACGATGGGTATCAACTCAAACTGTGCGTTGCTAATCAGCCAATTAACAATATGACTCTCTTATAATTACAAAGTATTATAAGCAAGTATAAATACCTCTACTCACATTAAATAGTGGCCATGGTCTCCCTCTGTTGAAAGAATTCATGACTTCACATCAAATTGCTTTTACACCATCCAAAAAATATATATGGTAAATGCATGAATATGAAAATTATGATCATTCGCGAAAAGAAAACAAATTACAAAACAATGTTACAGAAGAAATTGCCTTAAATATTTAACACCATTATCTTAGCTGCACAATGAGGCCAACCAAGGAAAGAAACATAGTAAAACTTATTATTACATTCATAAACAAAATCTCATAGTGAGATAAATTGCCTAGGACATCAACATACACAAATCTGGTCGGCAGAAAATATAGAGAGAGAAGTAGAGTAATGAGCTGTATATGCTGAAACAAGCTACAAAAATAGTGAGCACTAGGGCTCCTTGGTTATGTTATCATATTTACAGGTAACTAGAAGAGAGGCAAGACACTTCTGATGCCAGAGACAAGGTTGCAACAGTCTCATGCATCGATGTCACTTCCATTGAGCCCTTTGAGAGAGGCATCAACGATCAGGAACATGTGTCTCTACAAACACAATCATGAGCCATGTTGCTGCTGCTCTTCTTGTCTTGGCTGGAAAATCCTTGCTGTTGATTGCGTCGCAGACCTCGCAACAATCAGGAACATGTGTCTCTACAAACACAATCATGAGCCATGTTGCTGCTGCTCTTCTTGTCTTGACTGGAAAATCCTTGCTGTTGATTGCGTCGCAGACCTCGCGTTGCGAGGCACCACCTTAATGGAACGAGTTCGACTATCCCTACTGCTTAATTGTGATGGAGCAAGGTTCTCTTTGGCTGGAGCCATCGGGAAGAGGGGCAATACATCTCTTGCCTCTGCTTGTGCCTTCTCACAAGGGCTGCTTGCTGAGCTTCCTTGTAGCTCGGTGTCTTTTGATGCTTGGAACATCCGAAGATGGCCACTGATTGCTTCACTCCTCGAACGGGAGATGTTGCATGAGCTCCTGGAGTTCTAATCAATTTGTCCATTGGGTCGAGAACAAGCCAAATTGCTAACCTGTTCGACTGGGGAGGTCGAGATTGTTGGATTCATGTTGGGAGGACCATAAGTTGGAAAGTAATTGGTTGTAATTGCCGAAGCACGAACACCCAAACTTGGTGACCCATGAAATGCTGCAACACCATAAACAGTGTTCATGAAGTTTCCTGCTAAAGGAGGTACACCGAGAGGTGTACAACTTGCATAAATGGGAGCCAAGAAACCACTAGTTGGTGCACTAGGCCCTGAATAAGGCTTGTAAATTAGTCCTTTTGAAGGTGACATAACAGGAACTAGCCACTGATTTTCCGGTTGATGGAAACACCAAGGAGTTGGATTGGAGTCTGGGGCTGCGGAAACTGATGGTAGATACTCAGTGAGGCCCTCCATCAGCTCCCTCCTTACAAGTAGGAAGAGGTGGGTTGTTTCTGGCGATGTTCTCAGTTGGTCGCTCCTTCTGGTCTGATTTCTGGCGATCATCTTTCTGTTTTTCTTCGTCTCATTGAGAATTCTTACAATCGAGCAGTGGAACCTTCGAGGGGATTTTCGCTGGAGATCTGCACAAATATGGATTGCCTTCAAGGAGAAGATGAGGTGATCCAGCTATCGACTTCTGAACCTGTTAAATAAGGGTCAATCTCATATTAACTAAAGTTTATGGAACTTTTGATGCACATGCTAGGTCATTCATTATATAACTGATGATGAAACCATCTAACCTTCATTAGTCTATGCAGTTCAAACACTTGTATTGCAAAAACCCTCTGTTGACTGCAAAAAGGGGGCAGGAACCATCAGAATGAAACCTATAAAGAATTGCAGCAGGAATGAGAAAAGCATGCTTCTATCATTTTAAAGATTCTATATTAATGATTCAATCAAGTGAGAAAATTCAAAATTTTGATTCTGCAGCTCCACAAGTCTTGAACTAGCGTTGTTTTCTGCCGATATACAAAGCACAATACTATAGATCTAAATGTATCTGCCAGCATAGTCATCCTAAAATAATACTAGAAATTTCCATCTCTCTTCAAGGTTCCAATCGACCATCTTGAATTTTTATGAAAACCACATCACATTTCTTCTTTCATTAAATCATACACACAGCAAACTGCAATCTTATACAACCCTTAATTTGACCAATCTTAACCATGTCTCAAATTTCATCTTGGGCCATTTTGGTAGGTCATCATCATCATTAATCAACATTTGATGAAAATATGATCTCCTTTCTTCTATAAGGATAAACATATGTGAGAAAATGCACTCTCGAGAAATACAAAACAGCAAGCACCGCAACAAATTCTTAAATTATCACATAGCAATAATTTAAGAACTTCTTAAATGATTACATAATATATGTTTGAATAGCGAAAAAAATAAAAGAGTACTGTACATACTTGACAATAGCTCTTCTGGCTTTCCAAAAAAATGCTTCGGGCCAACTATACCAACAACATCATCCAGAGATATCTCCAAGCCAGATAAAGAATCATCCATCGAGGCCTCAGAAGTTTCATCCTTTCTTTCTGCATCTCCAACCCCCAGTGACCCATTTTCCTTTACACTGTTTTCTAGATTACAATTGTCTACATCATTTGGAGTTCTGTGTCTCTTCTGTGAAGCATCTCCATTTTCTACATTTGAAGTCCTAGGTCCACTTAGATCATCATTTCCATAAGGTTCTCTGCATGATCCTGTATCTCCACAGGGTGATTTCTCAACATCTCTAAGAATAGCACTGTCTAAAACTTTGGAGACGATTGGTCGCTCAGGAACTCTAGCGGTTGGAGACCTTTCTCTGGGTAGTGCAATTACTAAGCTTTCTTCAGGTTGTTTCATCTTCTCAGATCCACCAAAATTTCTTGATTTCTTATTAGCAGTATCTGTTTGTCCAAAGGGCTTGCGATGAGAAGTTGAGCATTGAATTGAAGAATTAAGTGTAGAATAGGGAATCTTCTGTTGAGCATTGAATTGAAGAATTAAGTGTAGAATAGGTGTATCCTTCTTGGAGCATATAGCAGCTTCTGATTGATTGAATGTAGGAACCCTAAAATCATCCACATCATCCAACTTGTTCTCATAAAAAGATTTAGATTTGTAATGTTGTAGTGGACTACATTGAGCAACCGATCCCGTGACATTCAAATTTCTAGAATTTCCATGCTTCAAGGATCTCTCCTCCAACAATGAGTTGTGATATATTCCATTAGATGATTGAGAGTCAACTTTTTCTGACAAATAAACAGGCATGTGGCGAGGCATACAAAATGGATAAAGAACGTCTATCTCATGGCCATATCCCTACAGGACGATAACAGTTGTTAGAAATAAATAATGCAGTACAAGATAAAAGCCTAGTCTTTGCTGACTTAAACAAGATGCAATTATTTCATAAAGCTACAGGCCACTTGATTTCAGAAGTCGCAAACGGAACAAGCCTTGTAATGCCCTAGTTTACTCCCACAACATCAAAAGTGAGAGGATATATTATCATTAACTTGAGCTTAAGTATTTTAGGTGAACAGTTCAAGTTCAACAAATTTAGTAGGTCAGGTATCCCATCGAGCCAAATCATCACAAATGATATCAGACTCGACGTAGCATAGCATCATTATCAAACATAATCAGAACAAAGAGCTGAAACTTTCCTTCATTGCATTTTTAAGTCTACTGCCCTTGATTTTTCATACAAACACAGGCACACATAAGGTTTTCGCCCCAGTCTTTCACTCAATAGGCTTCATGAACCAGTATAACAACAAATCAAAAATTTCGAATAATGAATTAACCTGGCTCGAAGAATCGGAAGGAACCAACATGCAGGTATTCCGATAGGGCAGCTGCAGAGCAGAAGACGGCCGACTTAACCTCTGCGAAGGAACGCTAAGCTGCTCATAGAGGGCCATCTTGTTCCTCGGAGGTGATCTCGGACCACCTTTTTCAGTATCATTTTCCTGGAGCCTCGGAAACAGAGTCTCCATGATCTTATTCTCCTCCTTTCATCGATTTAACTTTACCACAACACTGACCCTAGAAAACATCCAACGAACGGAAGAAGCTCAAGGAAACACATCCAAACTCCCATCTCCTTTTCCAGAACCAAATCGGTCCTCTAAAAATCTCACGTTCTAACACCCAATCCAAGTTTCCAACTTCCACCTTCCAGTACAGAAAAGAACCAATTTCTTTCACCGGAATCACAAAACAAGATGCAAGCTTGAAATCTGGCTGGTGTTCGGGGAGAAGAAAAATCCAACCTTGTAGCACACGCACCTCGGAATCAAGGACAGAATCCTTCAAAAACGAGACCCAACAGGACAAAAACCGATCTTTTTGCACGAACAAGGCGTCGAGAACCCACACGACAACGACTGCGACACGGAGAAGGAACCAAACTTGGAACGACGAAATCAGGAACCGTGCGACGCCGGGAGGCGGAGATGGAAGAAGGAAAATGGCAGTGCACTGGACAGAACAGCGACCACAGAGAACAGGAGGGGCCGAGAGAAAGAGAGACGGATTCAGGCAGAGGATCCCGAAACGCAGTAGAGAATCCAAAAGAGAAAGGGAAAAGAATCGAAAAAGCGCAAAACAGTGGGCCAATGTGGATATATTTTAGGGTTCCATTATGTTGTCAAAAATACCTAACATGGCATCCTCTACAAGCTTCCATGTACAGTTAAGGATACTCTCACATCTCGACCGTCCATTTATGTCAGGCTTCTATCCAAATTCGACAAAGATGGGGATGGACGGCTGATGAGGGGACTCGTCTCAATTGGACGAGCAATCGAATAATTATTCACGTGTTTATCGTTTTAATATTTGATTTATGATCGATCAGATACCATCTTGGCTGTGGTCAATCTCTATAATCCAATTTATGGCGATATCAAGTGTGAATTCCAGACTATATCGAATCAAGAGGGGAAAATAATTAGTAGGGAACAAAAAAAGATCCATTAGCAGTTGTATTTGCTCATGCTGATATATAGTTCAAATGAACAGTTGAAAGCACATCGTGATCGATCCATTAGCAGAAGAACTAAGAAATTGTTGGGTTGGGTTGATTGCAGTTTGTCCCGGAGAAGAAGAAACTCGTACATGAGTAGCTAACAGGATGATAAGATAGCTCACTGTCTTGATAGAGAGAATTCAACAACAGCGGATGACCATTATTTCTTATGCAAATTGATTTACCCGTCCTAGAGATAGCTGCTTTGATTTCATACCAGCTGTTTATAGAGCAGTACATCCATGAAAGAGGACATGACAGTCTTCTGGCAATTCAACACCAGCGGATGACCATTATTTCTGATGAAAATTGATCTACCTGTACTAGAGTTAGCGGCTCTCCCTAGATTTGATTGCATACCAGTTGCTTATGGAGCAGTACATCCATGAAATAAGGCATGACAGTCTTCTGGCAAACCAAGTGGCTTCTGTTGAAACCTCTGAGTGAAGCCAAGAACATGAAACAGAAATGTTCAGCTAGGGCAGCCGATGCCAATCACAAAAAGTTCCTTTGATCTCAAAGAAACAGAACCCTCCTTCTGAGCGAACAGAAGAGGCAGAGCAGATAAAGGCACAAAGAGCTAAAAAGGGGCACTGTCTCTAGCTAGTCAACTCGCATCATCATCAGAGAAAGAAGCTGGAAATCCTGTTTATTTTCTCATATGATATGTTCTTTTTGTATGACATGAGAAACTGTTACATAGTCATTCAGGAGACTTGAGTGTATAAACTGGTAAACGTTTTCTTTTCATCTCTTTCTGCACCATGCGCTCCCCAGTTCTGTGATAGATCTTCTCCAGTGTACCTCTGCTGATGAGGAAGGCATGACAGAGGTGTAGTAGGTGATGGTTTGTATGGGTAAGGTCACTGTGAAAAAAGAGATTTCGGTATGTAGTTTAAGCTATACGAGGAAGGCATGTCGATTGTGACAGATCAAGGTTGGTTTATGGCCCATGAAAAGAGGTCTTGGCAAAGTGAATTGCTGGGGTTAAAGATACAAATGATCGAAAAGCTGGTATATTATTCTTCTTCCTATTGGGCTTTGGTTAGGTGAAGTTATGGCTGAGTGAGTTGAGTACGTAAGATAAGCTTTGATGAGCCCTGAACCCCCACCCAAGCTAATGATGAAGACGATGATGTCCTTTTGGGTGCTTAGGACTTCATGTGCTTGGCTGCAGAGTTAGGGTTTCTGAGTGGGGAGAAGTCTTTGCATTATATAAGCCTGATTCAAAGCAAGCGGGAAGGAGTGCATGGCACTGTTCCTATCATAGTTCCTGTTACCTAGGGTTTCCAAGTTCCTCACCTGGGTCTTCAGGAACTTGAGGTAGTTGGCGGCCTCATCAAGCATTGTTGCAGTGTCCATCTTGCTTCCTCCGGGGACAAGCTTCTGCAGAATCCTCAGCCTCTCACCGATCCGTTCCCTCCTGTGCCTTGCAGCCACCGTCTGTGGGTCGTTCGATATCTTCACGTTCTTTCTCTTTGGCTTCTCGGCCGCTTCCTCCGCCACCAGAGTCACCGGCCTTAGGGCTGCAGCCGTGTAGATCATCTCCTTCACCTGCGCTATAGCCTCGGTGTCGGGCTCGTAGTTGCTTCCATGACCCAAGCTTATGGCCGAACACCCTGAATGCATCACTGATCTTGGTTTCTTCAGTTTGTGCTGAGAACTAGCAATCCGAAGACCTTCTTCCTTGAGCAAGGGTCTCGGTCGGAGAAGACCTTCGGTGCTTCCTCCGATCCTTGAGCCTTCCTCAAAGTTAGTCGCGGTGTTGGGGTTTAGAGGAACCGGATCAGGCGAGACATGGGCGGCGGCCACCTCGTCCTTATTCCATCTGCGTTCCCCGAAGTTCCCGCTGCCAGAAAAAATAGCAGAAAGAACGTCTTCATCACTGGTGATGTTGCTATCGACAGGGAATTCGTCGGACGATGCAAGGTTTTGGGCTATGCTGAAGCCTTGGTCGACGATCATGGGTCTGCTGATAGGTGGAAAAGGAGGGCAGTCTCGAGCGAGAAGAGCATCACCCCACACGGCGCCTTGATGGTGCAAGGGAGCGCTGCTTGTTCCATACGCAGCCGGAACCAACGTCTCCACCATCTCGCTGCTGCCCCCGTCGGAATCTGGACTCGCCCCGCACGCCATGATTCCTAGGAGCTGAATGCTCGAGCTGGGGAAACAAGCCTCCAGCTCCAGCTTCCCCGTCATGCCGCTGTAGTCTTCACTGGAACTCAGAAAGTTGGAGTAGGTGGCTGTCGGATTACCCCAGCCTAGACTCTCCATTCCGCTGCTGCCTGGAGCGGGAGGCCTGCGCGACAACAGATCAAGATCAGATCCAGCATTCTCCTCACAAAGGACAGTGTCCAAATGGTTACCACAACTGTGGCTCGTACCTCGTCGAGATGCAGCAACAAACAAGCCTGAGAACCCACTGATCTTGGCCTCCTGCCGCAGGAGGTTTGGCTTCTCAGTCGGCCTCACAAACGCGGAGAAGCAAACCAAACCAATGAATGAGCGCCCATTGGAGTTGCGGTCCAGTGCGGCATTCATATGGTTGGCGGAGCGGAACAGCCATCTCTGGCGTCATCGCCTGCAACCGAAGCTTGGATGACTAAATGCTAGCAGACAAGGCATTGAATTCCTGTAACCTCCCAACGATTCACACCACGGTCACAGGCTAACTGAATCACCCAAGACAAGTAAAAGAAGCAAGAAGAAGGGAGGAGGAAGATGATGAGGCCACCGCAGCACATCATCTTATAGCGCATGCAATCTCTCTACTTGTGGTCTAATCATCGAATTAAATCCTCCCAATAACTACGACTGTGACTCCATGAAAGTGTAACTCATCCGATCAGCGCCAACGTTCATGTCTTTCGTGTTTACATTAATTCAAGTTAGATCAACGCATTTAATATTCCCTGCATCTCCTCCACACCTCCGTCATATTTTTACCTCGGCAGCGGCAGTAAGTATGCGATGCTAAACATGGGACCCATAAATATATCGAGTTTACGTACAGAATCTAGCGTCTGACCCATGTTACTAGATGAGACCCCGGAAATGGATGTTCATGTGGTTGGGTGTGTTGTCGTGTGCGAAACGGGTACAGATTGGGTTGGTCCATGGACCAGTAGGAATGTAAACCTGCAGCTTCCGATAGTACTGAGCCGTTCAATTCTGTCGCAAAGGTGTATTAGCGTAGGACACAATCTATAGAGACTGTTCATATTCCAGAGGAACACCGTGTGATTGGCTAGAAAGTGAAGAGAGAGAGAGAGGTGATTTGACACTACAACCACTGTCGTCCGCATGCCATCTGTAGTAATATTATTATTATTATTATTATTATTATTATTGTTGTTGTTGTTGTTATTGAATTTTGCACCGAAATTAAAACATTAGAAATTGACCGCACATGAATGGCACGTGGGTTAGACACCCCCCTCGATGACATGGAGGTCTCCTATTGGTGAACAGATCGCATGGCACGCGAGGGACCAAAAAATAAAAAGGATAGATAACGTGACGCATTATATGGATGTTTTTTACGAGTGGTCATTTCTCATGCTCTATATATAATAATAAAGGCTTTACTCGTTAGGAATGGAATGTTAAGATGAATCTTACCAAACAATAAAATACATATTTGATTAGAAAGAAAAAGAAAACTATAGAGATGTCAAAGTATATCCAAGAATAATTTTGTCCCTTCGCAATTAGCTTCGAAAATTGGGTGATCATTCATGCATTTGGTGGGCTTGTTTACAAGTACCACAAAAGTGTGTCGTGAAGTACAAGACAAAAAAATCCTTGATGGTGTTTGCTCGATTTTTCATCGCCTAAATTGCTTATACGATATCAAAGCCTAAGTACATCACGCCCTCATTCTTTGAAACGAATTTGGTAAATAACTATCGAAAATAATATTTTAGGTGATTTCGAATCTTCAACATTCGGTAAGTAAATAGGTTCGATATGCTTTCACCGTAATAATATTTTATATATAATGAGTCTATCAAATGAGGTATCTAATCCATGACTTTTAGGATGTGACAACCGTATCGATATATGCAATATAAATTAAAATACTACTGCAATGGCATGAGATTGTGTTTTTTGTTTTCATATACAATCGGTTTAATGATCAAATAGTTTGAAGAGAGAGAGAGAGAGAGAGAGAGAGAGAGAGTCTCAAGTAATGGAATCAAAATTTCGTAACTATTAAATTAATGGTAAATTTGTCGTATGTTCTCGACGCATGCAATTACGTGAGTTTCATTTTCTTTTGGTGGACAAAGACATTAATTGGCATGATGAATGAAAGGCACCTCCTTTGGCACTATCCGATGTATCTGAAACAACATTGTCCTCATTGATGATGTCTACAACGATTTCTTAATCAGTGATCTCATCATAGACGCCACAAAAAAAAAAGGTATGTAAAAACATTGGTTTTCTTTGGAAATCAAGGAAGTGTTTTCTTTACTAATATTTATAATTGATACATGAAAAAAAATCTGAAATGTTTTAATATGAAACAAATTAACATTTCCGTCACACAAATATTCATGCAGAGCCTTCCCAAATGAATATAATAATAATAATATTATTATTATTATTATTATCATTTGAAGTTTGACAAACAACATATCCTTGTGCACCTCATTAATGTGCAACCAACTCGCACTTATTTGGTCAGGTCTGTGCCCTCTCAAAATAAATGATTTTTTGTATTTATCCTCGCTTATTATATCCGTGAATTTAAGTTTGTTGAAACCTTAATGATATTATTATTCTCTTAAAACTGACTATAATTATAAATACATAAAGCATATTTATGTATTCAGAGAGCAAATATCCTATTCCCAATATATTTTAAATTTGTTTATTAAATGATTTGAGGTGCAAATAAACCAAAACACTATTGCCACACGTCACAAAGTCCTCCTTCTCGTCTTCAGTACGCAACATCGACCAAATCGTCAGTGGTGGGATGAGTTAGAGAGAGAGAGAGAGGAGTTGAGCAATGATTGGCACCGATTTGGTGTGGTGATAAGATTAGATAAGATCGCAAGAAAGGGATTTAGCGTGTGTGCATGCGATCAATCATGTGGTGAACATGGAACGTGAAATGACGTGATGTTTGATAGGCATCGCGTTCGACACTATTCGATGCATCCCCAAACAACATTATCCACTTGGAATGAATTGCAACATGGGATGACAAGTGCATCTCAAGAACAGCATGCATGATCCTTTCTTTTTCATTTTTCATATAATTATTGGTCCAATAGTTCGCTTGTTTTCTTTGGAAATTAGCCCTCTTTTTTGTTTTTCTGTCTTTTTCTTTTTCGATTCTCAAATGTAAAAGTGTTAATCTTTTTGTGAGATCCCAGGGACAACAAATAATAAGCTATGTCCTCATTGTCCAATATCTCAAATATATGAGAAGAATGACATCGAACGCAAAAAATAATATTTATAGATCGACGAAAATTGAGGGGAAACTGTAATCCTATTAGAGGGAAGTCAAACAAGTAGGTGAGGCTTAATTAGGAGGGCTCTCATTAATGAGGCCATATCTTTGACTTGTACTTGCACAAACTCTCACCACATACGCACTACCAAAAAGCATTATATATATTCTTCTCATAGGATGAGAGGACGCACAAACCAATTAATCTACGGATGTATTGAAGAACATGACCCGTAAAGAGGTCCAATGCAGGCGCCAAATCATCCACCTCCCCTTAATTCCTTTGGACCACCCGACAGTGTGGTCTGTGTGGGCACTCCCTCCACTCAACTCGTCCACATCGTGGAAATAAAAGTATATATACGTTTGTGTGATTTGATACAGTGATATAATAAGTAGACATTGAAAACATCATGTATGTCATCATTAGTCGGTGTACATTCCAATATAAATGACTCACATGAATGATATAATATAATATAATATCTAGTAGTTCGGACGATCTTTCGTATTTGAATAACACTTGTCAATCTCACGTAGTCACTTTCATGAATTAACTATGAACTTCTACTTTTAAGTGCATTATTTTACCTAATAGAGATAATATATTGAACTCTTTCGAAATTTTTACTATTTTTTTATACTAAGAAAGAATTTCTACTACAAAGGATGAGAACAAAGGTTGACTTCATGACATGGGCATTATAGAATGGGACATCAGATCATCGTCGCACTAATATTTTAGTTAGCAATCGGGACTTCTCTTCTTCTTTAGATAGCAATCGCCTACAGCCGGCGAAGGTTCGTGTGGACCAAGTTTTCTTGTCGAGCCGACACGACGTCGCCATCGCGGGACCACCCCTCCCGCCTCCTCTCCCCATCACGGCGGGGGGGGGTGGGTGTGGGCGCGGGGGGGGGTGGGTGTAGGCGCGGGGCGGGGCGGTGCGGGGGGGCGCGGAGGACGGGAACGGGAACGGGGAATGCGGTCCATCGACCGCCCAGCCACCCGTTCATGCTATCATTCATTGCCTCGTTATCCCCAGCCGGAATTGATCCACCAACCTCCATCACTCCACTGGTAGCCTCACGACAGCTTGCCTCGGTCCCCCACCGCCCCATCACCCTTTTCACCGCGAAGACGCCCAAGATTGCCTGTGCTGCTGCATGCACCTCCAAGAACGGAGGCAACGACAATGGAGGCATATCGCCATTAAGAGTTCGTAGGACACCCCTGTAGACCCTCGATCATGGATGGCACGATGACAAGGGTACATATTATTATACACCATTAGAGCCTATGCCATCTGATGCATCTGAACAGTCTCCTGTCACGGCAAGGACACCGCTTGGCACCATCGATCGAACCAAGACAGGCACAGAAATGCTAAGCTTTCACAGATTCCATGTCCAGTGCCTCAAGAACATACATAGGAACTCCGTGTGCCTTCTCCCATTTCTTTGTGGAGTGGTAGTGTTTCTTGATCGAGGTAGGCCACCTCAATCTTGATATATTCTTCCGCCTTTGGGCCTGAGTTTTTGGCTTGGTATCAGTATCCTCCGTGGACAGTCGACCTTCCACTGATCCTGTAGCTCCTTTTCTTCCATCTCAATTATGCTCTGTTTTATTGGTGCAGTGGTGGCATCCGAATCTGCATGTACCTTCGAACTTGGTTTGGCCTGCAGAGCATGCAAATTTAAGAATGTGTGTCCTGCTTCATGCAAATTCTTTGGGTTCGAAATCTGCATTATGGTTTTAAGTTGCATGTTTCAGCAATATCATGATAATGTTGACTTTGTTGTGTTGTAATATCCTGTGTGACTATGATCGATCTGCTTGATGTGTGAACGGAGAAAGAGAGAGAGAGAGAGAGCTCTTATACCTGTTTGAAGGCTTCTTCATTATTCTCGGGGTAGTTCTTCTGGAGAAGACTCGCAATCTTAGGCAGTCTAGCCCAGTGCCTGCTAAGAATCGTAGCCCAAATGCAGTAATCATCCACCAAAGCTCCATCCTAAGAGGAGGAAGTGTTTGTTCACAAAGCGATGCCTCTACCAAAGCATGCCAGTTACAACAGTTCACATTTCACCATGTTCTTCTCTGCTAAACTCCACATGTCGAAGAAGTGCGTTGTCGATGAATGAGAAATATAAGCCTTTGAGACAGAGATGGAGACATGATCATGTTGGCCATCTCAGATTAACATGCATCGGTTGCACGTTTGTGATTCTCCATAGACGTCACGTTTGTGATTCTCCATAGACGTTATATCATGTCTCTCACTGGCTTGGGCTGTCACGATACTCGACAAAACAAAGTCATACCGGCTTGGATCTTGTTGGAAAGAAACCGTTCGGAATAATTTTTTCCTTCTTTGTGTATTAAAATAGGTTCCTCATCAAAATATAAACAATAGAGCAAAAATCAATCACATAGTGAAACCAAATCTTTTTAACGTGAAAAACCCTAACGTGGAAAAAACCACGGGACGTAGTCCACCTCAAACTTCCAATAACATTAAGATCATACGTAGAATTCTACGTCTCACAAAGTAGATATCACAGGAAAGTACCTTAGATAAGGTAAACTATAGATCAACACCATTAGGATTGTAGAGTTTGCTGCAAGGATTCTCCACATAAAATTTGGGCCGAAACTGACAACGTTTGGCCACCGATCGTCAAGCATAAAACTCAAAAACCTGCACGCTGCAGTTTTCACTGTGCATGCTGCCGTCACCCAATTTTACCCTTTCTCTCTTGATTTCTTTGATTTGGGCTCATGGCCCAAATTTGTCCAAGCCCACGTATGGGCTGGACCCAACAGATCTAACCAGCTTCGGAGAAGAAACGAAAGGAAAAGCAACAGGGTGTTGTCATCTTCCTTCGTGCAAATTGTAATATGAACTGACAACTTGGGCTAGCTTACTTGCGAGTCCTAATTGAATACTCTCACTACAACACGAAGTCTCGTTCTCATGGATTCTATGTTTGGCTTTCACTGGATTCCTGATTCTTAGTTGCACAAAGAAAACAAACAGAAGAAGCAGCTTAAACTCTTGATCAGAGACTGAGCTTTTGTTAGATTAATGAATGGCAAGGAGAGGTGGAGTGCACGCATGAAGCTTGTCACATTAAGAGAGACAAATTGCAGTGGCTGATTTGATCAGCCTCGATAGATCAGGCCAAGAAGTCTGAAGTGTCCAAGTAACAAGTTGCAGTGGAAGACGTGGCCATCGTACGGTGATGCCGAAACTGGTGATGCATAAGAATCATTGTACGCACTCACAGATACGTGAGGCATGCAAAGGTCTCTCTTTTACCGCAACTGGTCTGTTCTGCGCCGATGGAGCCAAATGGTGATTAGAGAGTGAGGCTGTGGTGTGGAAGAACACAAGGCCATGTCAAACGATGGCAGTGAGCTCCTCTGTCAACAACTTTCCCTCTGATCCATGGAGATGCAAGGAAAAAGAATCAAGTCTTAGGTGAGATGAGCTGATCATGTTGATGACGACAAAAGCAATGGCCACAGACATCATCAGGAATTGTGCAGATATAAGTTTTTGTTTATATATGCTGTTTAGCTTTTGGATTATAGTAGGAGGGGGTCCCAACAGCAAAGCCAGCAGCTTCCATGGATTCATGGTCTCTGATGGTACCACTCCTCAGCCGACCTCTCCAGATCTGCAGAGGTCACAGACGCACAGGCTATAATGGCTGAGGAGGTGAACGGGAAGTCACAGGGGAGCACCAAAAGCTCACACTTCCACTTTTCTTCATATGCTCACACCAGGAGGCATTCACAGCCCCCACCTGCATGCACCTTGAATGACAATGTCCGATGCAACCAGAAGATCCACATAAAGCCTCTCTCTCTCTCTCTCTCTCTATATATATATATATATATATATATATCAGTATATCAGAAGATTTCCCTCTGAAGACTCCATGTGCAGGTGCAGGCAGTGACTTGTGCAGGAACAGCTGATTTCCCAGTAGGATCTTCCCAAAAGTAAAATGAAGGACCTCCTGGGGTCCTAAAATGGCCTCATCTGCTTATGCTTATCCAGCATATTCAAGAAAAGAATTCTAGAGATCATCACAGGTTGATGTGCCTCATTCTTTCAAAGAGCTAACAAGTCAATATGACATAAAAAGAGGAACCAAGTGAAGAGACTTTTGTCTCTCCCCTCTTCAATCTATATTATTCCACAAAATGTGCATACCAAAAAGGTTTATCTTACATCAGACACAATACACTCGAATCTTCTCCACATATGACTCTTGGTGAGCGAGTGAAGAATCTTGATTCACAGTAGGAAGATATCAACTTTTATTAAGAAGTCAACTGAGAGTAGTTCCTTAGTGAATAGCTACCAGAGCCATGATGTTTCTCATTTGCGATCCATCAAGCAAAGAATCACATGGAACTGAAATTTTCGAGAAAGAATTATCAGGGCGAGCTTGGTGCTTTGGAATAACCTAGATGGGCAATCTCCCAGCTCTTTTTCGGAGCAACTTCTTTGTGCAAAGGAGTGTATAGCTGCAATATCAAATGAAAAAACAGTATTAAATTTTGCCTACTCATAGTCATAAAGATAATTAAGTGCCGAAAAAGATCAACCGCTAAACATCAGCATAGAATGAAGTTAGAACTAGAAAGCAAGATTAAGAATCAGATAGGCAGTCGACCTCCATTTTCTCAAGCAATTCGTTTGCGTTGGAAGCAGAAAGAACTATATGTCTACAAGCCGGCTTTATAAAACCTTCTTCCACGCCACTATCAAATAGTGCAAACAAAGAATTGTAGTAACCATCAACATTTAGCAGGCCGACCTGAGCATACAAAAACTGCATCATTACTTATATATACTATTTTTTTTTAACTGGTAGCATCCTTTGCAAAGAAATTTTACACACTGGTTTGTCATGAATTCCAAGTTGAGACCATGTTATCATCTCCAGCACCTCTTCCATTGTTCCAAATCCTCCTACAATATACGAGGAACTCCTGAGCATGGTTGCAGTTGGTTACTAATTTATACCAGGAAGAGCCAATTAATCATATACCAGGAAGTGCGATAAATGCATCAGCTTGTCGAGCCATCTCAGCTTTTCGCTCATGCATGTCTGAAACAATTTTCACTTCACCCACGGTTTCACCAGATATCTGAGAGTAAGAGTAATTCCAAAGAGTATAGAACTGGACCAGTGGAATCTCTCTCTTATAATGTCACCATTATTTCTATGTAGCAGAAAATTCATCTGGAATTTGAATTGAGAATTCATAACTTTCCTAATCAGTATATCAGAAGATACCTGCAGCAATTTTACACTTTTTCTCTCATATGAAATTCTTAGAGATGGTAAACTTAGTCAAATACGGTCAGTGTGAGTGTGAAATTTTATCAGGTAAATTAAAGTTTGTCGGTGAATCTGAGAGAGAGAGTGAGAGAGAGTAACATCATGTAGAAAAAAATTACCAGGCAGAATTTAAAGTTCATAAGTGCAAAAACCAATAAAAATTATGGGCTCAAAAATACCAAAATGTGTTTGTTGATGTCAATATAAAGATAGGAACTGTAAATTTAGACCTCAACGACCGATCTATTACCGAGACCCTCCTGGCATCCAAACAATTTATATAATGATTACATGATAATCCATCCCCTGTAACTAAGAATGCCCATCATTGATTAACTAGGTGCTTGCTTTCGCATTAATTCATTGGAAGTTTATACTAGTCTGAAGGACCAAATAAGTAGCTATGGAATTGGATAAAAAATTTATGAGAACCATCCAAATAAAATTGACTGTAGAGTCCACATGACAAGCAGTAAAAACATAGCAACTGTTAGACCTAACAAAGCACAGAGATTTCTGAAAAGAAGAAGTACATAAACACAGGACATCTACAAATAAACAAGAACAACAGAGAGGTAAAAGGATTAAAGGTCAAACAAAAACCTCAAGGGGCACCAAAGCTTTAGGAATGACCCTGCACCCATTCAGAAGTAAATTGAGATCATAAGCAAAAGTATTGGAAGAACTATTAAGAGAATGGGTACGAGGCAGAGGCTGAAACACAGCCAGAAATGCTAAAGCTTACCCGAGGACATGGCAACCTCCATCATAAACTGTCTGCGAGATCAAACCCATCAATCCGACGCTCCCACCACCATAAACTAAATCGATTCTTCTCTTCACCTACAACCCATCAAACAAGCAGCATGACAGATTAACATAACAAACGATTCAGAAAGAAACATGATTTTCCAACCTTTTGCAGGGGTAAAAGGAACAAGCATCGGCGAATTACATTGCATCTGCTTTAATAACTCCAACATAAAGTTTTCAAGCAAAACAAGTTTTCCAAGACTGAATCTTTTCAATATGAGATGCAATAGGAAAGGCAAAGGCCTATCGATCAAGAAAGAACATCTTTGCAATCTTCTACATTGGCCCTCGAATGCTCTTTAAAAATCGAACCTTTGAGTCCTCGAGATATGATCTTTTAACGCTTGGATGGAGAAGGATCAGCGGGGCGTACCAGTTCGTGGCCCAGATCAAGAGCTGCCTCTCTAAACACGGTTCGGTTGCCAGAGTTGCTGCCGCAGAAGACGCAAATCCGCTTGAACTTGCTCGAGGTCTCGTCGCCCATCGCTCTTCTCCTTCCCGATTTCACAAGAGACAGAAGAACCAAAGATGGATAGAGCCAGGAATCCAAATCCGAATGTCTTCTTCTCTGTTTTCTCCCTTTGAATCTACAGGTATCAGGAATCCTATCATGCTCCTCCTTTTCTACCCCAAAGCACTAGAAAAGGCGCAACATCCCTCTCCCCCTTTTACCATCTTTGTCGCTCCATTTACTTTATTCTTCCTGTCCTTCCTCTTTCCTCAGAGCAGGAAAACAAGACAAAGGTCTCGAAGGGAACACCCGTCCAGAAAAGTTCGAAGGCTCTCGCACGCTGCCGCGCGCCTGCCGTGGCCAATCCCTCCACATAGATGGTACAAAAGTTGGGACTTTGATCTCACTGACCCAAAAGAGATGATAGAGTCAGAGAGAGGAAAAAAAGCACCACCTTTTGCGCCGTGGGATGTGCACAATAGACAATCACCAGTGCCAGATTGGTTAACGCTATCCGTTCGATCGAGAGCGTGCACTGCAAGGTTTGACACAGTACAATTTCCTTTAAGAGACCAAGTTCTGATGTCTGCAACGTCATGACCTCAATGATGGAGGAGAAGAAAGAGTAAGAAATCTCACTGTCCTGCTAACATGGAAAAAGAGCGAAAAATGAGAATGCATTAATTAATAAGCTTGGATACAAATTTCATTTTGATTATGCAAAATAATTAGATTGCAATTAAAGATTTATGAAGCTTTGGTAATATGACAAGTGAACCCAAAAAAAAAAAAGAATGTATTAGAATCAAAGTTTCAAGCTTTGGTAATATAACTCCAATTTTAATACAATATATTTATAAGACTTTAAACTTGATCAAACTATTATCGATACCGTAAACCAAAAAAATATTATAATAAAAAATATATTTTAAAGTTGATAATCATTTTTGACATATATGGGAGAATATAAAATAAAAAAAGATTTAATATTTTTGATTTATGCTTAAATTTTTCTTTATGTCTAAAATATTGGATGATATATTAGACCTAGTCGTAACAAACGTGATAGTTCAAAACCTCATTATATATAGGGCTAATTATATATTATTTTTTTATAATTAATTATCTTTAGTATCTCGATCTTATAGTATAAAAAATTATATTGGTATTCATATACTTATGAAAGTCAAATATTTAACTCATTTATCCTCACATCATCAATTTTACTGATAAAAATGATTTTGCCTCATTTCGATTTACTATTGAATATATACGATATTTTCATCAATAAAATGGATGGCGTGAGGAGAAACGAGATTAAATGTTTTACTTTCATAAGTATAAGGATCCTAATATAATTTTTGAAAGTATAGAGATTAAGATACTAAAAATTAGTTAATTATAGAAGATAATATGTCATTAATCTTCAGATATATTTTGAACATAATGACTAAATAAAAATTTCGCTATATATATATATATATATTCAAACATTAAGTAAGATGTTTCACATATTTCTTCTATTAAAATAACATCCAAAGGACTCAATTTTATCACTTCCTATAATTTACCTAAATTACCAAAGATAAGCTTAAATTTAGAGGGTAAAAAGTACACTGAAATTGAAGGGTCATGGTTGTAATTTTGCAACAAGTAACGACGTGATATGGGCCTCTTCCAAATGGACAATTGACGAAGATACTAAACGCTTCATCTTTTTGAACGCTTACCGTCAGACAACACGTAGACAATAAAGAGGGTCGCCTTAAGGCGTCATCTCGGTGCAGGAAAGCCGCATTATGATGGGTGATGCAGGAGTGCTGCTTTTGCATCTCCAAGTCAAGTGAGGTCGTCAGACTTGTAATGATGCGGTTGCTCCTCATGTCAATCATAACCATTGGAGCAACCACGCTTCCACCTAAAACAATCGGAAAGTTTCTTACAGAAAATGATGTCTTGGAAGTCATCCATCATCTGATCGAGTCACTCTACAAAAGTCTCTCAGCCTTTTGTTGCGGTCGTCTCACCTTGGAGCCTTTCCGCGTCCTCTTTCACGCCTCCAGCTTCAGCGAAGATCGATCGAGCTTCACACGTTCTCCTTCCTTGATGACTGAGATGACTCTGCCGTGCACAACGTGGATTAATGGACGATCCAGCCCCCAGTCGCAAGCTCGACCTGATCCGGCCCAGCGTGAGTCAGCTCCGAGAAACGAAGTGCATCGATCAACTCACTGGGATGTTGCATGGATCTCTGCGAGCATTCGTTTTGGGGGTGTTTCCATCTCTTTATTCTTTTTGGATCTAATGTTGCTGGGGTTTTAGAGACCGATCATATGCTGTGACTGAATAATATGACTTTACCCGTGGATTTGTTGGTCGTCTTTGGTGGAGGATTATGGCCTTCGAGCTGATAACTCGACCAAGAAATTAGGCATGCAGTAGAACGCGACTGATGAAAGAAACAAGATGATTCAAATGGTGGGACACCATAACATATTCTGGAAAAGAGAAAGGCAAGGATAGAGAGGCACATGTACATGCCTGCCTGAATTCAATCAATGAATTAATCATGCTAACGCAGAAATGAGAAGCTGAAGGGCGGAAAAGATGTAGTGATAATTATAGAGAGAGAGAAAGAGAGAGAGAGAGAGAGGAAGGGAGAATATATAATAATAAGCAGGGAACAAAAAAAAGACGGGAAGTGGAACGTCATAGAAGCATCGTAGTGTGTGCAGGCATTCAATGGATGAACGATTGCACGCTTGATTTTGCTGCCCTCGTCCACGGTCTCACACCGTCTATCCATCTGCACGTCCACCCCGCCCACCATTTTCCTCTCGACTGGGGGCTCATCAGTTCCTCGCATCGGTTAATTCTTAGCACTGCCTTATCAAGTATCGCCTTTGTTGTTATGTCCCTCTTTTTCGGCTTCGCAGTATGTAGAGCTGATTGAGGTATAAGAAACTTTTTCGTGCTTCTCTTTTCGTTTCGATGCGGTTTCATATGTCAGCTGCAATAAGCGCTCTTTCTCTGGTTTTTTCTGGATCCAGAAATCTTAATTTTTGCCTCTTGTTCTACTGTGGGTAGATGGGAGGAGGAGGAACAATAGATCTGGTGTCTGATTGTGAATTCTATCTACTGTTTTACTGTTTTCCGAGTTCTTGCACTTGTCTTCTCGATGCTATCTTTTGTTACCTAAGTCATGAGCTGGGCTTAAATTCCACCCCTTTCCATACCAGAGGAGGAGGAAAACAAAGCCGGGCTTGAAGTTGCAAGCAGTACAATGATGAAGGTGGAGGAGAACATGTCCAATCCCACTACTTCTGCCTCCTCACAGAATCCGGTCCCAGCTAAGAGAAAAAGGGGCCTCCCAGGAAACCCAGGTCTGTGATCTGATGTAATCTAAATGGAGTTTGTCTTCTGTTTCCTTACGATTTGGAGTTCAGACCCGGATGCGGAAGTGATAGCGCTGTCGCCCAACACACTGATGGCAACCAACCGGTTCGTGTGCGAGATCTGCAACAAAGGGTTTCAAAGGGACCAGAATCTCCAGCTGCACAGGAGGGGCCACAACCTACCGTGGAAACTGAAGCAGAGGACGAACAAGGAGGTGAGGAAGAAGGTGTACATTTGTCCGGATGCGTCGTGCGTGCACCACGACCCCTCCAGAGCACTCGGAGACCTCACTGGGATCAAGAAGCATTTCTCCCGGAAGCACGGCGAGAAGAAGTGGAAATGCGAGAAGTGCTCCAAGAAATACGCTGTTCATTCAGACTGGAGAGCCCACAGCAAGATCTGTGGCACGAGGGAATACAGATGTGACTGTGGAACCCTCTTCTCAAGGTAATGCCAGCTACCCAAGTGCTGTTTCTGATGTTAAAGCATTACATAGGTTCACAAGATGCAAACTGTTCATCGAAAACCATCATCGATTCAACGATAGTGAGAGAGCAGAGCTAGCTAAATGTAGAAGGAAACAACAGGAGCTTTCTGGCCCAGCACATGGAGGTACAAAGGGAAGGACGAAATGGAATATAATTTGAAGGGGAAGCACAGGATTGCTTTCCACCTTATTCTCTCATACATCCATGGTTGCTGCATGCTGATATATACTGTTGGGTGTTGCAGAAGGTACAGCTTTATCACCCACAGAGCATTTTGTGATGCTCTGGCAGAAGAAAGTGCAAGAGTTACCCAAGCAAACCCTGTGGCTGACCACCATCAACACTTGTACTCTCAACCCTTGTCATCCCATGAACTCGCAGCTGGTCAGAGCACCACCATGCAGCCTCAGTTCCCCGACGGGTTGAGATCCCAACACGCCGACATTAGGAGATCTCATGGTACCTACGTTACCATGAAACAGGAGATCTCATCACCATGGGCGGCTTGTCAAGGACCTGAGCCACCACCAGCTGCCTCAACGTCCCAAAGTCAAATGGATCCCTTGTCCTCCATCTACGCCACAATGCTAGAATCTGAGTTCCAACGTGAGGGCCAATCTTCTTTACCTGCCTCATATCGAACCTCTACAACCTTTCCTTTCTTGTCAGCCACCGCATTGCTCCAAAAGGAAGCTCAGATGGGTGCAGTCACGGCTAGACCTCGACACATCGATCAGATGGCAGCTCATACATCTAGTGCTACCGGTTTCAGCCTTGGATGGTGCAGTGGTGGTGCTCCATTACATGGAGTAAAAACCCATAGTGCTTTGCTCCACGAGATGGCATGTCCTCCTCCGCCGCCGGCGGATATTGCCGGGTTCTCCGAAGGAAAACCTCAGTGAGGAACGAAGAGGAGGGCGTAACGGAGAAGCGTCCGGTTGCTGAGAGACTTCTTGAGTACAAGAGACTTAACCCAGACTCCCTCCTTCTATGAGGATTCCCCACATTACTCTCTCTCTCTCTCTCTCTCTCTCTGGGTGACAATGATAGATAAATGTTTTATTTCTTTTGTTCTCTTTCTACGTCTCTACTTACAGGAAGGAGATTCCGTTTCCCTCAAATCTAGTTTTGTACTGTCCACTGTAATCATACCGTTTTGTTCTCTCTTTTATTAGATATCCCATTGTGCATATGAGAGAGATAGGATTAGTTTCCACAATTCTAATACTAAGATAAGCCAACATCCTTTCCTTCTCAGGTAAATCGTCTGTCATAAACTTATGTTACTGGTGAACTGCTGAACCATAAAAAGGTTTTACATTTGTTTAGATGAGACTCAAAAGATGGGTATAGGAAAATTTCTTCCTCTTCTTGCAAGAATATTGGCTGGTGTAATCAGGTAAAAGAGTTGCATAAACAGAAGATATGTTTCCTCGAATTGCTTCGGGCAAAATAGCATAGCAACAGCTCTTAGTAGGAAGGACCAGTGGGTGCCTTGATGAGTAGGTGGAGGAGCAGCCTTGGATTCCTTTGGCCTTGGCGAGCATTCCATATTTGTTCGTCTCCACCTCCACAGCCTCTTCTGACACCTCCAGGAGTGGATTCCGAGAAGCTTCCCTCATGGGTGTGAGAGGAGGGGACGACTCCTGTGACGGGAATCCCAAAACCTCACCATGGCAGAAACCCCAAGCGTCCGGTAGTAATGGATCCGAAACCAAGCTTCGACATCTCCTCCTCTCGTAGGACTACCGCACATTACCGACACTTGCTGTGTGCAGTTCAAACGAGGCCTTCTTTTCGGACCTGTATTTTTAGGTGACCTCTTTAAATCGGTGCAGCTCTGCATGCACATACTCATTTGATATACCACATAATACTAATTAGTGCACATAAGGCATAGGCTTCATGTGTATCGAGTCTTCATAAATTCATTTAAATCTTCTTTCATTTTCTTGTGAGAATGTTGAACAGTATTTTATCAATCAAAGACCACAACAATAGCATAAGGGAAGTTGATACTACCAGTATCAAAGTTTAAATGTAGTCGTTAGGTCTCTTGGTAATATAAACTTAAGCTTTGTAGATTAGTAGGATCATTTTCTTATCAGATCAAGCTTCACTAGGATCTGCAATTCCATCTATCATCTCCACAACTCAGAGAGAGAAAGATCATATAAGTGACTTCCATTTTAGTAGTTTCTGTCTGATTTTGATTCAACAGGACAAGTGAGTCCCTGAAAGTTCCTTAAGAACTCTATCGTATTCCTTCACGGAATTAGTTTCAAAAGAACAGATTCAAGATATGGCTGCTGAAGTGCATTCTTTAGTGTGAATCAGTCTTTATTGTAAGGATTTCAGTGAAGAGTTTTAGCTTTTTTAGGGATGAAAATTCTTTACTGCGAAGGCCAAATTGATTTTTGACACATATATTATATGGATTTTGTTTTATTATGTATATTATGCTATTTTTCTGCACCAGCTTCTATCAATTAGAACTGCATCAGATTGCTGCAAGTCATGGCATTTAGATGGCGAAGCAGTGGCCGGATGATGATGCACTGGAACAGCTCAACGAGAAGGATATATCATTCAATTTACACTCAATTCACAACCCGATCTACATATGAGCAAACGGAAACGTTGGATCAACGAACATTACAATCATTCTTCCCTGTATCTGAGCCATGCATTTCCTCCTCTCTATACTTCAGCTGCTCTTCCCAGTCTTTCCCTCAGTATCTTCACTCCCATGTATCTGAGCATAGACAAAAGCCATCAGTTTAGCGAGTGATCAATGAAACCCCACCTTCACTCATCTATTTGGATTCTAATCTTGAAGCGTCGAAGAGGAATGTGGTGTAATCACCTGCCCATCATCATCACGGTTGCTTGAGGATTAGTGCCAGGAGAGTTCACAAATGTTGAGCCGTCGATCACTCTCAGCCCGGCGACACCCATCACGCGGTAGTCGTGATCCACCACCTTACCCACATGGCACCCTCCGTGGTAGTGCCAAATGGTGATCACTGTGTCCCTGCAGAATTGCTGGATTGACGCGGTGTCGTTGGTGTGCTTCGGCACCAAGTTCAGATTCGCCTTCACGCTCATGTTCAGCAGCACCTCCATCGGGTACTCGTCCACGCCGCTCAGCTTGGCTATGTGCTTCGTCCGCACGATCTTCTCGATCGTCCTTATGCCGTACACGCACCTCTTCAGGTCGTACGGGTGGCTGAAGTAGTTGAAGGTGACGGAGGGGCTGCAGTCCACGTCGGTGTCGAGGAGGCTCAATTCACCGGTGGAGAGCGGGCCGTCGATCTTTTCCAGTATGAAGCCCCCACGGAATGCCTCCCGGGGCAGGTTCTGCTTGTTTCTGGCGTACTTCTGCGCCGCCTCCAGGCTTCTTTGCGCCGGTGGGATGGCGGAGAGCTGCCCAATCTGTGGCAGTTCTTACAAGAAGCGGTTAGAACACAGGGCATCGATCAGCTTGGTTAAAGATGGTTGCAGGAGTAAGAGAAGAGGATGCTCCACCTCGGCGGACATTATGCCGTGGTGGCACTGGATGCTGTCGCTGGACTGGCTGAACCCGCTGCTGGCCTCGATGAAGGTGCCCATCTTTGTGATCCCCACCGTCTGGATGAGCGACTGCCGCACCGGCTTCTTAGTGGGGATGAAGATGGAGTTCATGGGATTATCGGACATCCCTTTCCCGACATGCTGGTTGTGGAGGACAACAGGAATCCGCATCTTCTCGAGGTCATGCTTGGGTCCGATCCCGCTGAGGAGGAGCAACTGAGGACTGCCAATGGCGCCGGCGGACAGTATGACGTCGCCGCCGCCCTCCCCATCAGCGAGAACCGCTTGATGTTGCCGCCCATTCTCATCCTTGAACTGCACCGCTACCGCCTTCGGCCGTCGCCCTGCTACGGCTTCCATGTTAGCCGACGGAACAGAGGAGGGCATGATACTTCCTGAAAGAGGCAGGTTTCGGTTCATCAC
Organism: Musa acuminata AAA Group; assembly: GCF_036884655.1. NCBI lineage: Eukaryota > Viridiplantae > Streptophyta > Magnoliopsida > Zingiberales > Musaceae > Musa > Musa acuminata. The sequence continues at coordinate 25,489,654 of NC_088339.1, read as the reverse complement.
CTTGAGTGTCAAAAACGATCTTTTGTACACTAGCACGAAGCAAGACCCTGAGGTTGTTCGGGTTCCCAGCAGCAAGCAGATCGGCGGCGGTGTGCCGGAAACCTCTCCTGTCGAAGATGGTGCCACCAACCTTGGTTCCGTAGATATGGTCAAAAGTGTACCCGTTAAAAGGAGAGACGCCGGCTTCCAGCAGCCCGTCCCTGAGCGCAGCCTGCCAAGGTGCAACGTTGGGCCAGTAGACTATCCTCTTCTCCACCCATGGATACGACTCGTTCACCAGCTGGCCATCCCAACCTGCTGCATTCACATAGCTGCACAACCATACGAACAACCTAATCAGAGCCTTGCATCAAGCTTTCCAATTGAGCATATTGATGATAGCTCAGCGTCTCGAGGAATGAATGATGGAGCGGAAAACCTCAAAACTTACTACTCTGCATCAAAGAGAAACTACCAAAAAAGAGAAGAAGAGCTTCGGTTTGCAGTAGATACCTGGGGCTGGCTCTGGTGTAGAAGCCAGCGTTGATGCAAGTCCCACCACCCAACACTCGAGCTCGAGAATTGATGACTCCATCAGTGGAGATGAAAGCTTGCGCCGGCGAACTGGGGGAGGTGTCAGCCAGAGAGATGTGGAAGTTCTGCAAACGCGAGATGTTGCGGTTGCCGTAGGGGGAGCCGCCTCTCTCGAGCAGCAACACCTTGAACTTGTGAGAGAGGGTGGCAGCCAAGGGGCACCCTGCGGTGCCTCCGCCCACTATGATGTAGTCGTATGCTTCCCCTGGTGCTGATGAGAAGCCGCTTGCTTTCTTGATGTAAGGGTACCTCGGCTTCGTGAACCCCCTTCCTGAAGCCCATTGAGCAATAGCAGATCAGCATTAATGACTGCAAAATCCTGCACCCACTCACTCTACAATGAATTCACCATGGGACTCGGAACTTGCAATGGGAACTCCCATTTGTATCAGGATTCAAAGTTTCAGCTCTAAATGACTCCATAAATCTCCTTGAATTCTGCAAACTAATTGTTCTAGCAGCAGAGCTTCACTCTTTATTGGTCGGATCACTATGAGCAGCAGGGAAATAACAATGCAGATTAATACTTGTCAGACATGATCCTAACGAGTTCAAAGACCCTCTGGAAACTCGATCTTATAGAAATCCTAAAGAGAAAATAAATAGAAAACTTCATCTTAAAGCATGCTGTAAAACCAAATTGAAACTAGGAGTTCCTGACAAGTCCAATATCAAGAAACGTAGTAAGTTTGCACAAAACATGTTCTAGACATCATTTTCCTAAAAAGAAGAATTCAATGTTTTAGACATTAGCAAATGACCAATGTCTGTCCCCATGGTATACTTTCCCTAACTTTTGGCTTCATTCTGCACGTCATAACCCAACACAAGCTTCATCTCCTTCTCCTTGGCAGGAAATGGTTGCTCCAGATACAACCTCAAAAACATAAAACAATAGAGAGGGAGAGAGCGAGACCTTGCGATGATCTGAAGATGCTGAGCAGCAGTAAGATCATGAGGAAAAACTCTTGCTTCATAGAGGCCATGATTATAAGCTAGCTCCAAGCTTAGTTTTTCCTACAACCAGCAGCGCCATTTTATAGCTACAACTTGATCGAACAGCCCTCTCTTTGCCTTGGATGTAAGTAGGAGAGACAGCAGAGATCCATGTGAATGCAGCTTCCATGCATTTAAGATCATAACCATCATCAAACAAAGCATTTAATGATGACATGAATGCTAGACCTCGAACTGGATTATTCAAATATAAAAATCCTGATTACTGTTCCTCTTTAGCCACCACCCTACCATCAACCTGTTAACATCAATCCCATCTTCCCGTAGTACTATCATACGAAATCTCTTTGAGTTCATTGTCACAAAATCTTTAACATCCTACAAGTTTCTTCCGCCGCTAACGAGAGAGAGGAACTCCATATCGTTTACATGAAGGCACCACGCATCAATCACTTTCTATGGCAGATACAAGGATAGATCCTCTCAGAGATGGAATCTACGAAAAGCCCAAGCTTAGTTAGTTTCTTAAATAGAAATTGGATTATAAATCTGAGGTAATGATCGAGACTGGAGACGCATCTGATCCAACTGACCGTGGGCGAAACGGTTCTGTGCCCAAGCTTCAATTTCCATGACCGAAGCTTACTAAGTTAATCCAGGATAATGACACGGAGAAGTGATCATGCATTGGATGCGGACTATGTAAGGAAAGAACTAGCATCTATGGATCAAACCAAACGCTTGCTAGTTATGACACCCCGACACTTTCAATAATCACCTTTACAATGCAATCAAAACCAGCATCTATGTTTCTGCCTCGCCAACCAGAAGTTACGTCTCCATCCTATTCTTTTCCGCAGTGCAGTTAATAGGTCTGGACTTTGTGTAAGGAAAGAACTAAAGCAGCCTGAACTGTCCTCAATGTTTTTAATACAATAAGAGGTCACCCTATCTCTTAGTCTCTCATTTGAACCACTGATCAGCAGATTTTTCCTCATGAAATTGAGATGCTTAACAATGTGTTAATGAACAATAATATGAAATAAATAAACTAGTTTTCAATATCTTTTTGACTGGTCGAGCCATTGAAGTAGTTGCGGGGAAGAGCACAACCCCCATATGTCCAGGTATTAAGTGAGAAGGTGAGGTTATAGGGTGACAGTCTTTCATACCTTTGCAAGCTGCAGTAGGTGCAGCTTTAAAGTTACTACCCTGTTCGTCTGTGTTTTCTTGTGCAGTGGGAGGGTGAGCTCTTAATGAATCCCACATGCAGGGGAGCATAAAAGTGGCAGTTCACGATGGGGCAGCGAGTAGGTAGGAAGACAACTGGGGGTAATTTCGGTGCAGACAGACCCGGAACAGGATCTGTGCGTCATCGGAGACCAACCCAGAGGAAGACGCAGCGGTGAGCTTCCTCCATGGATGGCAAGCATCCTAATCTGTCATACGTGAAAGGTGGACGACAACCACTCTTTTCTCGAATTGCCAACACCAACCTTGTTAGAAGGCAGAGGTGACAGAAACGTGTTCCCTGGCAAACGAGATACCAAGTTTTCATGGTTCCGGTGGATTGGAGAAGATGGATCGTGTTGCAACTTGCCACTTCTCACTCACCTTAGATCGCATACATTTGTTATGTTTGCAGTGGCCGTCCCAGTGCAGCTTTCTGGTTCTGCTGCACTGTTTTGGTTCCATCTCATAAAAAGAAAACAAGTTCACTGTCTCTTCGTCATTACAAAAAGAGAAACTTTTGTACATCATCCTGATCCTCGGTCTTGCCAATCTCACACTCACTTATGGTCTCATTTCGTGACTGCATTGTGCTTCACAGCACTATAACAGTATCTACTACCGGTGGTCGGGTGCATCTCCTGCGTCCAGGTCGAGCCAGCGAGCACCGGAAAGAATGTCCTGGATGACTTGACTTGTCGTGGGGCCCGTCAAACGAGAGCCAACGCTTTTGTGTTTGGTCCTCGATCGAGACACAGGATCCGCGTGCTCGATGGAAAACGGATGCGAGATCTGCCGTACACGATCTGTACTAGCAGCAGACTGCGGAGTGACGAATGCCATCCTCTATAAATTGACGGTCGGGTAGAACAATCTACTCTGACTGCTCAACCAGTGGGCGGGTAGATGTTATTGGAAGCCAAGCCAAGTGTTGATTTGTGGCTCACTCTGTTTTCAGAATGGAGCCGCAATTGATTCTTGTCCTAAACTACTAGGAAATGACGCAATATATGTCTTAATACCTCTTAACAAATATGACTCACTTTCATTAAAATGGATGAGATAAGATATTTCAAACTAATTTAATATTTCATCATTAACAAATCTTTCAGTTAACTCATGAGCCATGCCATTTGATGTGACCAAGGTTTGGTATCTCCTTATGTTACTCGAATAGCTAGAGGTTCAGGTGTTAGGGCTTGGATAAATGAAGGGTTGGGCTTCTGCAGGGACAACTAAGGTCCACCTGTGTATGTTCTCTGCCACTATAACTTCTCCAAGCCCTCATTCTTATGGTACGAACTCCAAACCCTTTCTCAAGTTAGACATACTCCTCACAGACCAACCGAGGATGATAGTGGGTGACGACTCTAATGTTGTCGATGCTCTTTCCCGGTGACACTCTGATGGCTCCTTCTCATACGATCGTGTTATGGACACACAATGAGATATATGCAGTAAGGTGACTTGTGGTGGAAGATCGGACAAGGATGGCCTCTCGAGAGCTTTGCGGGATGGATGGCTGCACCGTCCATTCTCTTTGTAGGGGTATGACCACTGTACATCCAAGTACAACAATGACTACTTGAATGTCGAAAATGACCTTCGAGTTATCCAACGCCTTTTCCTACCGTTTCCATTTTGCTGACCCAACCCGAACCAACACAGCCCAACATTTCAGCTACAACGGCCACGTCATCACCTTCCTCTTACTTTCAATCGAAGCAAACGCAACACATTCCTTCCTTCCTTCCTTTCTTTCGTTACCTTTAACACGTGACGAGTGTTGTTGGAACCGACAAATCACTCGGTTCCTTTGATTCCACTTTATTTTGTTTGGTATGTTTGAAATCTTGGTAATTTGCATGCTCATCTCCGAATATTTCTTAACGATGATTCCATCAATTCTTTTATTTGACATTTTCAACCTCCAGATGATCAATAAATTAATAATTTCACGATTTAACATAATCGACTATATTAACTTATATAGTCGATTATGTTAGTATGCAATCACTGATAAAGAAAACTTTAAAGATTTATTAAATGTTTTTATTTTTTAGCTGATATATGTTTTTTAATAATTTTAATAATTTTGTTTTGATGAATTCTAAAAAAATCAATCTTTTTGGTTTTTTCCCTTTATCAATTTTAATAATTTCACCATTTATTAAATCTTTTTGTTTTGATGAATATTTCTTAATAATTTTGTTTAAATAATATCTGAAATATTTTTTTTTTTCTCTCCCTTTACCTGTGGATCGATCTCTATATGATGAGCTCTGTCCGGTTACAATATTTTTATACTATGGTTTTTAGTAATTTTTAAAAAAATTATAATGTGGTATAAAAAATATTATATTACAATATATTTATATAAAATTTATAAAAAATATATTTATTATGTTTTTACACTCATTTACAGTTTTTTCAATAATACTAAAAAATTATAATATAATGTAATATTAGGACAATTATATTTAGTAATAGTATTTTCAATAATACAAAAAATTATATTTAGTAATATTAGGAAAACATGTAATACGGCAATACAATAACACAATATATTTATATTATATTATAGTATTTTTTTTGTGTATTATTAAAGATATTATAACATAGTGTAAAATTATTATAATCGTATTAGTTCAACTTAAAATTCGTCCTTTAGTTTCTCTTATTATTAGTTCAACACCGCCGTCATTTCTCGTTCCTTTCCGTTTGATATTTAGCTCTCCGTCTTCTTGTTCTGCTGCTGCTCTTCTGAAACCCGACTGTGGAGAGGCCTTCCGCTGACCATCTCCTCCTCCCGTAGGTACGTCCCCAGATCTTCCCTTCTCCTTCCCGATGCGGCCTTCTTGGTTACGATCATGCCACCGAGATTCTTGATGTATTTGATGCATGCGTCAGCCCGATCCGCCTGTTCTATAAGTTCAATATCTTGTTCTTTTAAGACTTTGGATTTGTTGCTCTTTTTTTTTAAAGAATTTAGTTCTCGATTTCCACCCTTCTTGATGATTACGATGATTCTTGTGACGGTGCTAGTTGTTCGTGATTAGGGTTTGACTTGGTCCTGTTGCTTTCTTGGTATTCCAGTTGGTTAGTGTTTGATTGTTACTCTTTTTGTTGTTTTCTTCCATAATCTTTGTGATGTTTCTTTGATTGGGATCATCCTTTCGTAGATGCAGTAGAAATTTCTTGCTTCGAAGATTCAAGTGAATATCTCAGGTACATGAAGTCTTTTGGTTTTGGGATGAATCCAGCCAAATCTAGTCTGCGTTCGTAGTGCTTATATTATTGATCTCACTAGTTTAATTATTCCGTGACAGTTGTTCATAACTCACCTTGAATTACGTTCTTGGATATTTCCTGCAAGAATGCTGATCGATCTCATTTCATGTGTGCCTATAGGGAATCAATTAAACACTTAAACTGTGCATTTCTTATCATTTTTTCTAATATATGATCGATATACTTCAACGTCAGACTTTGGCTGTTGGAAATAAGGTACTTTTTTCTTGCATGTGATGATTAAGGAGTTGAGAGATGGATCAGTCGTTGAAATTTCTTTCTTCTCTGTCTATGGTCATCGTTACATCTCCTTTTCTACTTATGCACCCCCTATAATTTAAATTAAAAAGTGATCCACTGAAGGGTGCATTCGTTTGTACTTGCTTTTGAAATTCCATTTTCCATTAATAAACATTTGCTGTTTAGAAGTTTATTTCTAGCTTTTGTATGGTTCATGGATATTTTGAACATATATGTACTTTGTATTCTATTCTAGTTCATGTATATGAGAAATGAGATAAGAATGATAAAGCAGAGGAGCATTGGCCAACTTCTTTTTTCTTTTTTAATTTTACTGTAAATTCTGATGTCTCCTTTGTATTTATTATTTCAAAAGTTGTCGTTCCTTGGAACTCTCATGGGTGGCAATTTTCTCACTGCTTCTAGCTTAATTATAGCACCTAGATTTGGCACATTCTCAATAGGAATAAACCCTTCATGAATCATTTCATATGTTCATTTTGGTGGCTGCAGGCTTCCAAATCCATGGAAATGGAAGTGGTGGCAAAATAGTTTGGACAGGATAATCTGTATCTCAAATCAATTACTGTTTTCTTCTTTTTCAGAAAAAAATGGATGAACATTGTTGTTCTACCCAACTTATTGATGGAGATGGTGCATTCAATGATGCTGGCATCGAAAATTTTATTAAGATGGTGAAGTTGGCTGAGTGTGGACTATCCTATGCTGTGGTCTCTATTATGGGCCCACAAAGTAGTGGTATGCTTGCAAGTTACATGAATTATTACTGCAAACTTTTCAATCCTTTGCTATTTGACTTCCTCCCATTTGTTTTTTCTGCTGCTAATACTAAAATCATTTAGCAAAGTCAGTAATTGTCATTGAAAGCCTTCTTAGATAAATGAGTGACATCTATCCTTTTTCCTTTTGATTTACCATCAAGCCTCAAAATTTGAGGCTAAGTAGAGTGGATTTTGCAAGGTTCTTTATGTAATATTGTGAATGATATATAATTAATTTGTTACATATAAGTTTGTTACTTTATGTGGGGATCTTAAATTGAGGAACCATGAGCTTTGTTTGAATGATTGGAAAGTCGCAATTGTGATATGGCAAAATCAAATGGATCATATCAGCGGAATGGAATCAGCTTAAAGAAATCAAGGATTAACTCTGACTGGATGATCCTTATCAATCCTTACCATCTTTGGTGATCCCTGTTGATTTCATGTGCTGGAGCATATCCTGGCCAAACTTGACATAACTTGGCTGATCTTGATCAATTTTAAGGCCTGGATTGTATGGACCTAAGAAATTTTAATACTGGGAAATGGTTTTGGCCAATCCCGTTACAAATTGGGTTAAATTATCTTTAGAAGGTGTTGCTAGATGCTCAGCTGTATGTAGAGTGTAATGTAGAAGGTGTCAGATGGCTTCTAAGGGTCCACATATATCCAATTTTTAGTGGCATAATCCTTTAGTGGGCATTTCTATGAATTGGTTTTGAATCACTTCACCAAATTCAAAGCATATGACTTATATTTCTTTGCTTAGGTTATCTTCTATAACTTGCTCCACCAATGGCAGTATTGTTGCTGCTGCCTCTCGTGCTTTTTTGCTTTATGGTTGTGCTAAGCAATTCAAAAAGTTGCTTCACTACATTGCTCACTACCTGAGAAATACATTTTTCAATCATCTGGAGTAGTTTTTTGTGGTTCAGCTTTGTTGTAAGTCCTTATACAAGAACATACTTACTCTTTCAAAGTTAATAAGATTATGTGTCACCATTAAAATTATATATGTCACTGGCTCCTTGTGGTTGAGCATCTGCAATCTTTTAGACTTGACCACTGCTTCCATACAGTAATTGCTGGTAAAGGTCCTTCATAAACTATTATTGCTATGACAGGTAAGAGCACACTTTTGAACCATTTGTTTGGCACCAATTTTCGAGAGATGGATGCTTTTAGGGGAAGGTAAGCTTTTCTATTGTCGCCCATTTAATTCATCTGCATCATTCTCACTTTAGCCAATTCATTTCATTCAACTATGATTTAATAGTCATATTTCTTCAGGTCACAGACTACTAAAGGCATTTGGCTAGCGAGATGTGCTGATATTGAGCCATGTACAATCGTTATGGATTTGGAGGGTACCGATGGAAGAGAGCGAGGGGAGGTATCTATCCAGTTTATGAATGGTCGAGTTCCTTTTGGCGCAACATTGTGCATACTATCATGCAAAGTCAAAATATTCATATTGTACAACATTAATCCTGTATCCAAGGAGAATTTTCAGTAAGTTGAAAAACACAGTTGGTTAGGGCATGTAAAGTGAAATCATCTGAACCTCCAATATTTGCAAGGTCAGAAAAAGAATGACATGATGTGATTGGATAGACATAGTCAAAAACTCCATTTCATGGATTGTCATACGATTTAACATTATGTCAGCCATTGCTAGATTGTAAAATCAGATATCAATGTTTTTATAGAGCTTATAAAAAAGCATGCCATCACAAATCATTACATTTACGACCATTGGGTGCTGGATGAATATGGTTCTGCACTGTATGGTTTTTCTTTATTTTTATGCAATGAAGCCTTGATACTTGGAACAGACTGGATGTTTATTCTGAACTAGGGCCAACTATTTTCTCTACATGTACTGTATTTGCTTAATTTATGCAATATGGAGTACATGGTTAGATCATAGATGGTTACTTCTGTGATCAATAATATAGCCATGGGTGATTCTGGAACGATCAGAACTTGTCTTAAAACTTATCTTTGGTTGACCTGATCCAAAACTCTAACACTTTAAATTTGGTAATTTTATCTGATTGCTTGTTGACCACGTTTTGGTAACCACCGAATTTGTTTTTATTTTACATGGAGAAGACTTAAGATCCAAAATCATCTTTGTGGTTCAAACAGTCATGCTGCATTTGCAGCAATGATTGAGGGAAAGGGTGGAAACCTGATGCAGGTAACAAAGTAAGAATAAATATTATATAATAAAAAAATAGGTGGTTTTCTACTTCCGATGAACTTATTTCAGATGCTATATTTTCCTGCTTGTCTCAGGAGTTATTTGACAGGCTTCTTGCTAACAACTCCAGCCCCGCTACCATCATTTTCACACCAATTAAGATAAAGAAGATAAACCAAAAAAATATAGACAATGAAAACTGGGCCTATCAGGTGCTGAAAAAGGACTTTTGGAGAAAATGGGAAAAGAAAGAAAGGAAGAAAAAGAGAAGTGATGGTGCAAAGCATTCCTTAAGTTGCTGCCCGATGATTATTGATTATGTAACTGATTCTTTTGATTCTAATATACTTGACATTCTGCTCTCCAACTTAAATGCATAATGATCTTTTGTGGTACCATTATCCCTTTAAGTCATCTTATATTATATAATGTTAACAAAAATAATATAAGAATCATCAAAATTAGGTTATGGCATTTGATGATTTTGTTTCATCTCTAGCCGTCTTTGCAATCTTGACTGCTTAACACAGAATCACAACCGCACAGAATAAGTGAAAGAGACCATCGTTTACCAGTGTTGAAAGACTTGTTGATCCATACAGAGAGAGATTGTGTTTCCTTTTCCAGGTCCTATATTGACTAGTATAATAAAAATCTATCAGGGAAGGTCTGACACTTAAAATTGCTTGGTCATTCCTCTGGATCTCCAACTTGTGCATCTGTAATCAGTTTTTCTTGATTTTATTAGTTGCAAGACATGCTAGTAGAGTTTAACATCTTTACTAGTGCTAAAATATTCCCCAAAGTACGGTCCATCTACTCCAGGATTAACATCTCTCATGTGATTTTAACAAGCATTAAGAAATATGTTTCTGGGACCTCTGAGTTGATGGAGCCCTTGTGTCTCTGCTCTTACCTCTCAGTTGGCAAAATTGTCGGTCTTTAAGATTTAGTTGATTTTGGTCTTTGATTTACCATGATCCCATCTATGTTTGCAGAATCAATGGATTTTCTAAACATGCTACTTGGTTTGTGTCTTGGTGCAATTTCCTTTGGGTTCTTTGTGCCTCTAAATTGAAACATGCTTGTTTAACTTCTAGGTATCTACTCAATGATTGTTTATTTAATTATGCACCTATAGTGAAAGTTAAACAAGGAATTCATGAGATGATGAACCAAAACTTGCACCTAATCAAGGTTTATTTTTGTATACTTGGAAACTGTTTTTCCTTGATCTGGCTATAATTTTTATGTGTCCTTATTCTTTATGAACTAACTTAAGATAAGCAAACTCTTGAACATAATAGTCAGTGCATAAGATTATGATTCTCGACTCATAATGCTTCTACTATACATTGCCTTATGATGTGATTTATCATCTATTTTGTGTTCAGGATGACACAACATTTGAGAAGCAGAGTGCACTTTTTGCTTTAGCAGTTTCAGATATAGTCCTTATAAACATGTAAGACTACAGTTAATTAAGCAACACATTTTTTTTTCTCTCTTAATTTTGCCTCCATAAAATAGGTGGTGTCATGATATTGGTCGAGAACAAGCTGCAAACAAGCCTCTTTTAAAGACAGTATTTCAGGTAATCTTAGACATAAAAGACTTACACACCCATCTAGGCATATAAGCTTCAATATTTCAGTTGTTCCTGTTTGTATCAGCTTATAATTTTCACTTTCATTCTTATGTTTCTCACATAACAGGTGATGATGAGGTTGTTTAGCCCTCGTAAAACAACATTACTATTTGTCATACGTGATAAAACCAAGGTGAAAATTTCGTTTTTTACACAAAATATTGGTAGCTCCTTTTTTTCTAACCGGTATGTAATTGCAATTGACATCTTGTTTCATGAGCAGACACCGCTGGAAAGTCTTGAACCTATTCTCAGGGAGGATATTCAGAAGGTGCCTGTTATATAGTGCTCGTGCTTTTCATTTTCTGTAACAATTTTATCTTTAATGTCTCACACACATTTCTTGCAGATATGGGATAATGTTCCAAAACCACAAGCTCATAAAGAAACTCCTCTTAGCGAATTTTTCAATGTATGATAAGCTAATCTTTAGTTTTTGCTGGTTTCTGATCGAATTTAATCTGTTACTTCCATTCTCATGCCATAAATTTCCAGGTACAAGTTGTGGCTCTTTCAAGTTACGAAGAGAAAGAAGAACAATTTAAAGAACAGGTGAGCTGTCACATAATGACAATTCACGAACTAACTGAACTAAGTCCACCAGACATCTCTCTTTTTGATATTCATAGTAATGCATCTGATGAGATATATACATTTATATTAAAAGAAGGCAGGAAGTCGATCCTGGTGTGATGGGCAGCTACACTGAACCTTGGATCTAGAATAGCAAGGAGCATATGGAGTGTGGACCTAAATATTAAATATTTCTAGTGCAACAGCAATTGAGCTTATATGGTATTCTAGTGTTTTGTCACTGAAGAAAAAAATAACCCATTAATATAACATTTACATTCTTTTGTCTCAAGATCCTTCATTAAACTTTTGTCTTTAGGACCTACAATAGACTTTCTAATGTAACTATGACGAGGCTATACCAATTGGATGGGGCTCAGTCCAATTGGATGGAGCTGATTTGGATTGAATGAAAGGATAGAAAGCTTCAATTCATATTGATGAGAGATGTCGGTCCTGCTGGCCAAGGAAAACTTTACTTCCACCGATATACATTCTTGTATTCTTCTTCATTATTAGACTCAATAAATCTAGAAGCCTGGTTCCATAAAACATAGGACTACTAATGAGGAAACAAAATAGATGATAACCACTTTATTTTCTGTGTTTGTTGTAGAGTGAGTATATTCTGTTGTGATCAGTACCAGTATCTTAAGGCATCACCTGCTCATGCATTCCAAATAATATTTAATTTTCAGCTGGATTAATGTCCCAAAGAGAAACAAAAAACTAAAGTAAAGAACTAGAATCAAAACTGACAGGTCATAGTAGTATACTCAATATTTAACTGCTTGCTTTAGCTGACCCGGTTCTAACCCTAAATTAAATTATGGCTACACCAATTGCTCCCATTGCATATGGTGGTCACTATGTTCTTAGTTGCTTCCATTGCATTTGGTAGCATCCTCACTATCTTGTTGTTAAGCCTAAATCAAGATTGATGCAATTGGACACGTATGAGTTGGTGATGGATTGATGAATCTATTGCCTTTTGAGTGCCAGATGCCTTTATTTCCTTTGGATCCTTGAAAATTTGATTATTTTAGGTTCATTTTGTAGCTGGAATGAGATCTATATGAACTGTACTTCCTCGATTGGAATTCCTGACATAACGGATCCTTGGTCATTAATCATGTGTTGTGATACTTTGAAGCTCTTAATAATATTATTTAAGTTACTGTAGCATTTCTATACAAGTGTAGTTTTAGAGTTCCCTTTTCTCTTTTACTGGGGGGAGGGTTCTTTTGCCCCCATCCTCTCCATGATGGGTAGCCCTTGCAAGAATGTGGTAACATTTTATAACAACTCTTGGACATTTACTTTTTACATGGCCCTCCTAGTCTTTCTAAAGGTATGTCTTTGCTAAGTGCTGGTAGCACACTGTGTATTGGTTTCTCGATTTTCTTGAAAGTTCATCCATTAATGTTTCTTGCACTTAATATATTTTGAGGGATTATTTTTTTGTTACTTCAAACGTGACTTTATTGTTCTGCAGTTGAAACTTTGGAGTGATCTCATGGCATAAGATTTAAATTGAACTTTGGAGTTTAGAAAAAAGGACAAAACAGATACCTTTTTGTATGTTTGTGTCATTTTATCTTGTTTAACTTGTTTTCAACATTATGTTTTTAAGTCATTGAAAACTAAGTATTCTTCAATGAAATTGAATGACAATGCAGTCAACAGTTATGATGCATAATGCCTTTTGAGGTCTAATATGTGTCTGCCAATTTCTGAAATTCTTTCTTTTTCTGCCATGTTCCATCACAATTAACAAAAGGTTGCAAGTTTAAGACAAAAATTTTATCATTCTATCGCACCTGGTGGCCTTGCTGGAGATCGACGTGGGGTCATTCCTGCTTCAGGATTTTCATTTAGTGCACAGCAGATATGGAAGGTTATCAAAGAGAACAAGGACCTTGACCTGCCTGCACACAAGGCAATGATCAGATTGCTTCAGTAGTTGTTTCATTGACATTCCTATGAGATTATTTTTATTGGTGTTTCATATTCTTCTAGGTTATGGTAGCCACTGTACGTTGTGAAGAAATTGCTAATGAAAAGCTTGCTTTCATAAATGCTGATGAGGTAATGGTATCCAGCTTGTACATGCTTTTGTATCAGCAACTTTTGACGATGGACACCTTTCTTTGTGTGTTACAGGAGTGGCTTCAACTTGAAGAAGCTGTTCAGCATGATCTTGTTCCAGGTTTTGGAAAGAAGCTCAGTGCAATATTGGACAAGTGCTTGTCTGGGTGAGCATTCCACTTGTTAGTAATGTCCTTAAAAATTTCCAGATTTAGCAGTCCAGAACTTTATTTTGGACATTATGCTTGAATATGTAGCATGTATATTGAAGTTACTCGCGTTGTGCTTGAACTTTCTAGGTAGTCTTTGTATATATGGTCTCCATGGAATGAATTTCTGTAGATTACTACTGTTTCATAGTGCCATCTTGAGGTTCCTTCTCACTGTGAAACTAAAGTATTTGATAGCCTTGGACAAGATCCAACCTATTCATAGAGGTGGTTTTGTATGCCTCTGTAAGAGAAGCACATCGAAAAATATCCATGGAGGAACCACTTGATGTTCTTGCCATCAGTGTGATGGGCAGGCTTGCGGGACAGCTAGAAGTGAATACTGCAAGAGGCATGTGAGCACACATTCTACCTCTTGCCATTCTCCTTCAAGTGTTGATACTTTGCCACCATGTGATCCCTCTTGGCCTTGGGCTTTGGCTGTCGAACTCTGATTGTGGCTGTTAAGAGGTTTTATAGAGGAATTGCTCGTGTACCATGTGTATGGTGGTATTAAGGAAGATGTGGTAGACAAGGAGAGTGGAATAATGGGGTGGAACTTGGAAGTGGTTAAATGATTGGTAATTTATTAGCAGTGGTAATTGGGTTTAAGGCTGTTTTGTCTGATCAAAGTGGAAACTTCTCGAAATTGAGTTATTGGAATTCAGATTTGGTGGCCCAAGTTCTTCAAAATTCAAGTTCTATGTGTTTTTATCAGAAAATATACTTCTTGGAACTCAAGTTCCAATAAGTTTTCTTTTTTGTTGCATCATTAACTGTGAATGTGGATTCTTCATTGGTTTTGTTGCATCATTATTTGATGATATAAGTTAGGTTAGGGCTAATGTGAGAATATCTAGTATACTGTAGTTGCCCGGATCTCTTTTTGCCCGGTAATTAAAACTTCTAGTTTCTCTTTCGGAGATGTTTACCATGTTCAGACAGAACTACAACTTATTGTTTCACTTATAGGATGAACTTTGGACATTTAGGCTATTTTCTACTAGCAAAGGCATAAATTTTTTTGAGAAAGATAGAAGTGATTTTCTAGAGTGGAGATTTTCTAATTAATAACTTAAGATAGTGTGTGATTTACCCAGAATTACAGGTGACACTGCCATTTACATGAGTCTACTATTTAGATGAGTTTGATCATTGTATAAATCAGGATAAAAGAACAATGTTTTGTAATAGACCTACATTTGTAGGGTTGAAGGGCTTCAAATACTGTTTCTATAGATAGATAGGGGTAAAGGTAGTGATGTTTCATAAAGCTGATGCAAGTGATGGAACTATGGTTTTTTCCCCATTGATATCTATGGCATGTTGGAAAGGTTGCGAATACATTCTTGTGGGGGCCAAGAGTCTTGAGAGCTTATGAAGTTAATCAGTAGTGCATCCTGTTATTATATCACAATTCTGCAATAAAGACTAAGTCAAATTTTGTTTTCACTTATACAACCAGTGGTGCTGCTTCATCAGTGTCTATTTTCTCTTATGCAATGTGTATCTACGTATGTTACACCTGTAGATGAAATGAAAAAGGCAAGGATTTGTTACAACACTGGCTTTGCTTGAGAATTTTTTTTGGATTCTCGTGAATACCTTAACACCTGGCTTTTTGCATGGGTTGAAGTATAACTATATTACTTACAAAAGTCATGACAGATATAACTAAGTGCCATATTTTTATGGAGTTCATGCATTTTATAGTAATAAATACAACAGTTTTGTTTCTTCAACCTTGAGTACTGCTAAATGCATATCACTAATTTCTCTGGTTTAATTTCTCCTTGGAATTGTTGAAGTAATGTTTTTTTTTTCATTTTGCAGATACGACATGGAAGTTATTTATTTTGATGAATCTGTTAGGACTTCAAAGAGACAAGAACTTGAAACAAAACTTCTCCAGGTACTGTTACCCTGTGGTAGCAGGCAGCATTCAGTTCAAGTTCTAGTGCCATTAACATAAACCTCATCAAACTGATATGATATGATAGGTCACCAGAGAAGGTTAACTGCACTGCAAAAAGTTCCCGATAGCTGACAATTTAGTTGATGGTCCTTTGTTCTGCTATTATATGGTTTATTAATTGGAGGCTTTGAGATGAATAATCTGAAATATGCCATTTTTTTTTCCAAAATTCAATTGTTTCTTTCTGACCTTTGAGGACATTTTTTGCTGTTCTGCATGATGTTGCTCCATCACATATTGTGTTTGTGTTATTTCTGTGTTGACATAACTTGTACTAGTTGCTGAATGGAGGTAAATATGCTATTCAGTATTACATTTAACAAACTATCTAGTGGT
This sequence comes from Musa acuminata AAA Group, assembly GCF_036884655.1. NCBI lineage: Eukaryota > Viridiplantae > Streptophyta > Magnoliopsida > Zingiberales > Musaceae > Musa > Musa acuminata. The sequence goes on along the minus strand of NC_088339.1, from coordinate 25,473,543 downwards.
ATATATAAATGATCTTGATTTTTTTCAATTTGTGGGTGTCACAATTTCCTTGTGAGGGATGTTATATCCATGTATGTCACGAAGTTTTATGGAAATAAGCTTTGGTTATTGCATATAAAATAACTTTATATATGCATCATGTAAGGTACACAGTCTTTTTCAATTAACATGAATAACACATCCTTTAGTTCAGTGAGATTTTGCCAAGTTCAAAGCTTACCTTTATTTGCATCTCACTGAATCTTTAGGTGGATGGATTCAGTTTGATTATATGAAAGATTCTCTCTTTTGTATTAGAATATTAATCTCCCAAGAGAATTAGAGGGCCTTTTTTAAACTTCCAGGATGAATAGTTATTTGCTAGTTTGTTATGGCTTTATGCCTGATAACAAAGGTTGAGCATAATAATTTCTCTATGTTTTACACTCTGAGGCGGTTCCGGACAGATCAGAAGAATTGCATGTTTTGCACCTAACTGAAACCACTAGGTTTTTCACATTGTATGATTGATTTAACACTATGTTCTCATCTCACAAATATTTTGAAATATATCTGTATTCATTCCAGTAAAAATTGTCAAATCAGTGACATTGTCTTCAACTGCATCTAATTGAAGTAATTTCTCTTTCTAGCTAGTAAATCCTGCATATCAATCCATGTTGGGGCATGTTCGGGCAAAAACTTTAAATGACTTTAAGGAAGCTCTTGACAAGGCTATTGAAAGAGAAGGATTTGCTGTTGCTGTACATGATTGCACTCAATCTTTCATGTTAAAGTTTGATAAGGGCTGTGAAGGTATGCACATGTGTGTTTTAATTTTATATTCTTTGTTTGGTGTGTATTTTGCTCGTGGTTGTTAGGCTGTTCTCGGGGATTGCAGGTGCTGCTATTGAACAAGCAAGATGGGACCCCTCGAAAGTTCGAGAAAAGCTTCGGCGAGATATTGATGTTTATGTAACTTCAGTTCGTGCTGCAAAGCTTTCTGAGCTTACCACACTGTATGAGGTCTGTATGGCATCTTTTAATTTAGGCCTAGAAGGTTGTATAACCATTTATACTTTTCTGCAAACAGAAAGATGAAATTAAGGATAATTACTGTTAGAATAGCCAGTCATTCATTACCACATGATATACTTGCAGGGACAACTCAATAGAGCTCTTTCAGAACCTGTAGAAGCTCTTCTTGATGCGGCTAGTGATGATACTTGGCCAGCAATAAGGGAACTTCTCCAACGAGAGACCAAATCTGCTATTTCTGGGTTTTCTTCTGCACTTTTAGCATTTGATCTTGACCAGGCAACTGTTGATAAAATGATCTTACAGCTAGAGGAATATGCTAAAAGTGTTGTTGAATCAAAGGCAAAAGAAGAGGCTGGAAGAGTCTTGATCCGTATGAAGGACAGGTATTGCTTTTGTCAGTTGTTTTGGGTTCTGATATCATTCTTGAGAAAACTAAGTTGACATATTTTAGTTCCCCTTACAGATTCTCTACATTGTTCAGTCACGATGCTGATTCCATGCCAAGAATTTGGACAGGAAAGGAAGACATAAAAGCAATCACAAAAACTGCTCGCTCTGCAGTATGTCACGGGGAATTTCTCTCTTATTATATAATTTCAGTTTTAATGCCTTGAACAATCTGATTGTTCTGCCTACTTTCTTTTGCAGTCTCTGAAATTGATGTCTGTAATGACTGTTATTCGTTTGGATGATAAAAATGATAAAATCGAGAATGCTCTCTCATTTTCTTTGATGGATGCTTCTGATAGTGGTGGTTCAAGCCGAAGCATCCAAATTCTTGATCCGCTTGCTTCAAGTTCATGGGAAGAGGTTATAAAAATTCTCATAACATTTTTTTGCTAATGATTGTGTCTTAGATATTTTGTTGTCATTTTAAGTGAAAGCATCATGTATGATTTTTATATTACATCTGTAGTTTATTATAATAGAGAACTTCATCGCATTTAGTATTTACCACATATCCTTCTTCTAGAAACCTGACCTGGATGTCAACCAGTAGCTGTGACTGGTTTGGTGGTTCGGCCATGGTTGGACCAATGACCTATGGTTAACTCATTACTATGGGCGCTCCTTGCGTCATTTCAGATATTGTACTCTGCTAGCCCTTAAGAATTGTAACTGATTATTATCAGTTGGGTAGTATAAATAGATGCTCTGAGAACATATGATACTCCCTATCAATCTGCTGAATGTGGCTGTTGTAGTTTCATTTTTCTAAAGCAATAGAAAAGAGTGCCAAAGTCCAGGTTACACTATGTTTTTTTGTTTGGTACCATAATATAGTATTAGCAATTAATCTACTTTATTATTCTACCAGGTTCCACAAACAAAAACTTTGATTACTCCAGTCCAATGTAGATCATTGTGGAGACAGTTCCAATCAGAAACCGAGTATACTGTCACTCAGGCTATTTCAGCTCAGGCATTTTCTCAAACTTATCCTGCTTTTTTGCAAAGTTTCTGGTGCTTTGGCCCTTCATTGCAACTACATATTAAAAGCAGATAAGATTTTGCCGTTGGTAGATTTACCACCTGTAGCTTTCATATTTGAGACATAGCCCTTCTTGCAATTTTGGGTATAACAATTTTCTTTCGCTTGTGAATGAATCCACATATAATTGAATTCTATCTTAGTTCTTAAATGCAGGGAGCCTCTAAATTTTATGCATATTTGCTGTTTTGCTATAAGAATTCACAGCACTGACTTGGAACTTTGAGCTTTATTTCCATTCAATTAACTTGCTGATCCATCTGGTTACCTGTGGACCAATGCTATAAAACTAGTAATGGTAGAAGGAAGATGAACACTAACCTACGGATGGATCTATAGCTACTCGGAACCAGACATTCGTTAATTGATGATTATCAATTAAGGAATGTTGCTATTCTGAAAAGGTTATTGTGGAATGGATATACAGAAATCATGGAGTTCCTACAATTGTTTTCAATAGAAACAAAATATTTTGTAAATCATAATATGAGAGTGAGAAAGAGATCAACTTACAACACAGTGGGGAAATAGGAAAGACACTAGAAGAGACTGAGATTTCTTTTGTGTTGGAAATCAAGGATGGAGATCTTTGTCCTAACGTAGACAAGTCCAAGAAGATGAAAAATTGGGAGAAAAGAAGCATATCAAGGTCTGGCCACAGATCAGAATCTTGGAATTACCTGGTCCTCTGACAGCATGTGGGCTTAGTCTTCAATTTAGAGCCAAATAGGAGAGACGGAAAAGCAGGGTGAAAATAAAGAAAATAAAAAATATTACAAGTTGATGTGGACATGTGTGCAGAACTTTCCCTCTCAAACTTGAACTTATGGAACTATATCTAATATTTTTCCTCATGTGTTTACCTCAAGAGATAAATCTCCTACTAACATGGCATGATATACAACTATCCTGCAACACGTTGAAAGCTAGTCTTTATGATTATGATGTAATATTTTTCTGCTGCTAAACATTTTACCTCTAATATTCTTTGCTAATGTATGTCACTTCCAGGAAGCCAATAAGCGTAACAATAGCATGTTGCCCCCTCCGTGGGCAATTGTTGCCATTCTTATCTTGGGGTTCAATGAATTTATGACACTTCTTAGGTACTTCACTTGATTTAGGTAGTTTATTTTCTGTTGGATCTCCGGTATCATTGGTATTCTAACAGAATAACTTTTGTGTTGAAGAAATCCTCTCTACTTGGTTGTCATATTTGTCATCTTTTTGGTCGGCAAAGCCCTATGGGTTCAGCTAGACATATCGGGTGTATTCAGCAATGGAGCTGTGAGTTCTAGATCATGTTAAGTTAAACTAGCATTCTTGCTTTCTCAAAAAAGTTCAGCTCTGACTTGAGCTAGTTTGATATTCGTCCGTCAGCTTCCTGGGCTGCTATCCTTGTCCACAAGGTTTCTTCCAACCGTGATGAACATCCTTAAGAGATTGGCAGATGAGGGCCAACGACCTGCGGTTCCAGAACACAATAGGAATCAAGAACTTGAGACAAAAAGCTTTCGGAATGGCATGCGTAGCAATTCGTCATCGGATGCATCCTCTAATATAACATCATCGGAGAGCGGAATTGAGTACTCAAGTCTACCAAGGCAATAACGACCATGTGGTGTTTCGGCCGGCTGACTTTGTGTTTACCTGTGTTTTCTCTTTCTCTTTCTTTAATTTGATATTTGGCCAACTGTGCAAGAGCATCTCGTTTTCTTGAGATGCTCTTTCTTTGATTATGGCCGGAGCGCACAAATGTAGTGTGTTATAAGATTCACTAGATTGTACAAGAAACCATCCGATGTATTTGTTCTCAAAAGATCTTGAAGCATCCGTGTGAACCTCCATGTTGCATTTAATATCTTCACGGTTGTGTTCATATGCAATTTGCAATTCTCGTTTATAAGAATCGGGTGTGAATTACTAAAACGATTTCCCAAGAAACGAGGTGCATCTTGTGGCTTTGAGACTGCGTACTCCACTCGCACTGGATACCAACGAGAACCTACACGATTTACTAAGTTAATTCTTAGTTAGTTATTACCAAATGCTGTACGTGGGATGGACGGACGCTGAAGGCATTGCGACGAGAGACAGCGAAGACTCATGTCATGTAATGTAAAGATATAATTTTAGCAATTAGGAAGTACATAAATTATTTTAACAAAATGGCAATGAATATGCATGCATGCAGGCTTCATATATAGATGTAAATTAAGTGGCATCACGGTCATGTTCTACCTGTATTGGAGACTACTGATAAAACAAATATAATAATTATTTTAACAAAATATAGCTCCGGGTCCCACATTGAACCCAACAACACCCGGGGACGTCAATTGCCATGCTCTGAGTGGAAGGTCCCGCCATCCATGGCTCCGGCGTTTCTTGGGCATCTGCCACAGATGGGGCCTTGGCTGGGAGGCTGTCGCCGTCGCTCTCGTCTGCGGCTCCCCTCCCCTTGTGCTGGATTCGGCACAGGATTATCTCCTCGGTCTCGTAGGAGGGGATCGTCTCGTACAAGCTGGGGTGGAGGCGGTACTCGTGCATTATCCACTGCAGACCGAGGCTGCTGTCCTTGTTCTTCTTTCTCGGATCACCGTTGTCCTTGAAGAATTTGAGACTCCTCCGAGTCCCGGCGATCGCCGCCCTCCTATCTTGATGGGGTATGTGGCGGGGCTTGCCGTTGGCGACCCACCTTCCACCGCGCGTCTTCCACTTCAGCCTATTGTCCCTGGCTTTGCAGCGGGGCACGCGGACGAAGCAGTAGGACACACCCATGGGAAGGTAGCTGGAGCGGACCATCAATTCCCAGGGCGCTTTCTTGTACACTTCCATCTCGGGAATGCTAAAGCCGGGGGGATTCGCAGCGGCAGAGGAGTGTAGCGAGAGGGAAGAAAAGTGGTGTCGCAAGTGAGGAGTATCATATATGTATAGAGAGAGAGGGGTGGGGGGCTATCGAATTAGGAAACACCCAAAGTTTCCTACTTCGAACAGGAATCGAACAAAATATTATGTTTTTATTTCGTTTGGACATGGCTATCCTTATTTAGTTTGGGCGGATCCAGAAGTAGGAGGAAGGAGGGCTCATAGAGGGAGGAAAACGGCAAATGCACGTCGGGCTAGAGAGGAGAGAGAAGAAGAAGAAAGGAGAAACACATGCGTGCACTTCCTTTATTGGTGTGTGCCCCCCCAACACTCAGTAAAATTTATTGGCTATAGAACAGAGTCCAACAGAGAGGAAAATATCGATCATACAATTGAGTCATGTTTGTGCTTCCACTCGAATGGAACTGTTGAGTTTTAGATTGACAATAAGAGTGAGCGAGTGATTCATGGTACATACAAGAGGACAATTGGTGTCGTCTATGTTACAGGCACAATTCCAGTTTCTCTTAGTTAGAGCCTTCTATACGGGTTTTCAATCTCTTTCCCTAGTCCATGCTTCTTCCACTGCAGCGCGATGGCTTTATTCTCCGGGGACATCAGCCGTCGCACCCTGGCTCGTGGGTGGTGCCGCCATCCATGACTCTGTAGCAGGTGGAGCTACCAATGTCACTGTTGCGAATGTGGCCTCCACCACGAGGTTGAGGTCGTCAAGAAATCCATACATCTCATGGCAAGTCCACGCTTTTGAGAGGTCGAGGTCGTCAACAAATCCATCCATGTCATCATAAGTTCACGCTTCTGGCATGGAATGGGAACCCTCGTAAGATGGCTATTTTCTCAAAACTCCTGTGTCAGGGACACAAGAATACCCAAAAATATCTTTTATCGCACCAGGTGTCGTCACCATCCACGGTACTTCTTCCATAGCTCCGGTGCCACATTGAACCCAAGAACACCTAGACATCTATCATCACACCTTGGATCGTAGGTGCCGTCGCCATCCATGGCACTTCTTCCATAGCTCCGGTGCCACATTGAACCCAAGAACACCCAGAGACATCTGCCATCGAACCTTGAATCGTAGGTGCCGCCGCCATCCATGGCACTTCTTCCGTAGCTCCGGTGCCACATTGAATCCAAGAACACACAGAGACATCTACCGCTGCACCCTGGATCGCAGGTGTTGTTGCCATCCATGGCTATTCTTCCATAGCTCCGGTGCCACACTGAACCCAAGAACACCCAGAGACATCTAGTGTCGCCCTCATCATAGTTCCGGTGATATATTTGTTAAGAAGTTAAAAGTATATTTCGAAACATTATAAATTAATATATTTATATTTTAAATAAAATTATATAAAATTTTAAATATAAGGAATTCTTAGTTCAAAATAAATTTTAGAAGATTTCAAATAATATTAGATAGAGTTATATGGATTAAGGATTCTTGCATTTTATATACATAAGTAGGTGATAGTGCTATAGGGATTAAGGATTCTTATATTTTATATCCATAAATAGGTGGTATCTACGTGTAGATCAATTTAAGCATCAATTATTCAAATTTTAAGAGTCACTTAAGATCTATAATTGTTTTTTATTTTGAGAAGTTCAATAATTTTTTTTTTCTGACTTGGTTTTTTCTTCTTTTATTTGATTTGATTTGATTTTGACTTATTAATACCTTGTTACTATGATTTTGGATTATTAGTACCTTGTTACTACTATTTGAGAAAATGTTATATCAGAGTCACAATGTCATAATCTGTATTTCAACCTATTCTTAGTGAAGAAAATAATTTTTTTTAACTATGAAAAATTATAGTCGAATGGATGGATTTGGTATTAAACTTATTAGTATATTTATAAGTTATAGGAGATCAGTGTATTTATAAGATCTAGGAAACTTGTTTGGATATTTATGATCGGATAAAGCAAACGCACGTACATATCGACTGAGACAGTGATCACAACCGACAAGTTGTCCGATTGATGGCGTAGAGGAGGCTTCGGACAACTTATTACGACGCCCACACACGGAACACATCACACCAACTGTCAAGTGACAAGACGACGACGACGACGACGACGACGAGGAGGCATCCGCCACATGCGTGCATGCCTCGACCAGATGACCTGCAGCTCCATCGTCATGCGACGTTTGACCCTTCAACTAGGACTCGGGCGGTAACTCAGACCACTGCCCGTCCTCGCCACGCACCATTCTTTTGTTCTTCTCCGCCCACCACGACTGCAGCGCCGGGTTTATACTCAGATAGCCACCGTGCTTGTTCACCAGCGCAAGGCTCCTCTTCACGATGGTGCAGTCGAAGTCGCCGTTCTCCCCGGTCCACCCGGCCACCGTGTGCAGGTTCACCTGCAAGTTATGCCTGTCATGATTTGTCTTCAAGCACGGCGACTTTCTGGAATCCACGGTCAGAACCGTGCCAATGTCAACGTAGCCATCTGAAGTTGGCGGAAAGTTTGGAATGTCGAGATCATCTTTGTTCAAGACACGCAGAGCTCTCAGATTGGGCAGCTTCGCCCAGCTATCGCTGAAGGCCTGATTCCCCACTCGCGGTGAACCAAACACCATGGTGCAAACGGGGAACTCCTCTTTCTCCCCGATCTTAGACGACCCACTCCTCACTATATCGTAAGCGCTTAAGATAGCAAGGGCGCCTCCCAGGCTGTGGCCGAGACAAACTATGCTGAGGCTCTCGTCTTTGTACTGCTCCACCAGCTCTTTTATCTTAGCTAGTAGCTGCTCCCTGGCGCTCTCCTTCGTCTGCACGTCGGCTACCACGGTGTAGAACTCAAACCAGCCTTTCATGACCATCGGAACATCGCTGGTGGAGTCGTCGAACGGCACGAGAGTTTTGGGGATATCGTCGCCCCACTCTTTGGTTCCTTCGGTCCCGCGCCATACGACGTAGATCTCGCGGACTCCGGATCCGTCGGCGTGAGCGCTGTTGGAGACCGCTACATAGCCCATCCAACCCTGCGACTTGGCAATGAGGTATTGGACGACGTGGTAGTCAGCAGCGTAGGTAAAGAAGGTCTGGTCGAGGAGCCTGTCCATGCTGTAGCTGCAATTGCCGCTGTACTTCTTGGAGTCAAGGGCCGTGATGTAGGAGTCGGTGGTGACCTGACACACGTCGCCAAATTTCAGGAGGAGGCAGCGGAGGGAGTAGTCGAGGGGGTCGAGAAGGCCGGCCCAGTGATTGGATCCCAGGAGCTCCGCCCACGATGGGTTCTCACTGCCAGCATTGTGCGCCATGTTTTGCTACACAAGGAGAGAGGACCAGTTTTAGGTTTTGGTAGGACAACAGGAGATGGGGGGATCGACTGTGTTTGGGATGCGAGGTGCCTGGTGGCGAAGACTATATATATATCGATGCATCTGCCTGTGCTTCCATATGCATGAAACACATGTGTGTCATGCAATGCCATGTTAGGTTCTAATCCGGATGAGGATTCAAGAGTGAAGACGTACTGTAATGCCAATCGTTTGATACTATGCAACCTCATGAATTAATCGTGCAACGTGGTGGAGGAAGCAAACTGGGATCTTGCTTCGGTTTTGCGATGCTGTGTCAGCAGAGTACATGGCTGTCCTTATTTAGTTTGGACGGATCCAGAAGTAGGAGGAAGGAGGGCTCTTAGAGGGAGGAGAGAGAAGAAGAAGAAGAAAGGAGAAACACATGCGTGCACTTCCTTTGTCCGGTAATAGCGTGACGTAAGTGGTGACCTTTCTGGAAGAGGGCAGAGCGTTCGCTCGAGTCGTACCTTGCGTCGTGGCTCCGGTACTGTTTTTAGCGGCCCCATATGTATAACGTACGCACGAAACACTGGACCGTTTTTGTGACCAAATGTAAAAAAAAAAAAAAAAAAAAGAAAAAACCAAACCGGGCCCGGCTATGAACCGATTTGATTTGATTGGGTGACGTCAGCATGATGGCAGTGTGTATTTTTGTTTATTTTTTTCGACAATAAAAATGCATATGTATCTGAATAGGATTTGAATTATTAGACGTGAATGGTTAAGATAAAAGATCCTTACTTGGATCAGAAGGTGTTAACCTTTGGTTTTGAGGAATTTAAAGAGGTAACAAATGCTGAAGCATAATATTTGAGATTTAAACAATTCATTCATATGTCAGATGAAAATATTCTTGGCTGATTTTTCAAGGAGGATGAAAGAGAAACCTGAATAATCTTAATGAATATTTATAAATTAGTATTATTAGAAGATCTAAATGATGAAATAGAAGTATGAAATTCATTAAAAAAAAGTATTAATTAGCTAAGATTGATTATGTAATAAGATCTAAAAGGTCGCGGAGGGTGTCGTCGAGGGGGTCGAGAAGGCCGGACCAGTGGTTGAGTCCCAGGAGGTCCGCCCATGATGGGCTCTCAGTGCCACCGATTTGTGCCATGGTTATGACGGAGAAGAAGGATTATGTGGGCGTTGGTGCGCTAAGAAGGGATTGTGTTTGTGCTTGGTGGTGCTCAATTTGACGCTATATATAATGCATGTATCTGCCCCTCCAAAACACATGCGCGCTACGTGCTGTTGAAGGACGATCGCATGTTTCATATGCTACTATACCCCATGCATGGCGTTGGGCCAAATAACTTTAGGCCTTGCTTCATATGCGATAACTGCTGCGTCAGCGAGGATGTTGATCCAAGGTTTATCCAAGGTGCGCGAAAGCAAGCAAGCAAGCAAGCAAGAAGCAAAACAAAAGTTGGCAATCGAATCAGAAAGGAGAAAGAATAAAGAAGTCACCTTTTATTCATTTCTATGGACCTTGTTTTCGCATTCTTATCAGCCGAGCTATTCAACTTAGATGCACCGATTGGCATTTTTGTGCCAACTTCACCATTAACTTTTATTCAAGTTATCAACAACAGTAAAATTTTGTTTTAAACCCGAAGCTAAATGCATATATAGGATCACCAGAGGAAGTCGATACAGTTTCTCGTGCAAATTATGTTACTCGTGCACAGAGGTGGAGGAAATAAGTTTGTGCTTTACTTGGCTACTTGGAACATCACCTAATTCGCATGTCGATCCAAAACTTGGGAGGAGGTACGTAGTTGTCAGGAGGAAATAATATCAGAGAAGTGGAGATGGGAAACTCAAGTGGTGACCGACTCGAGCGATGCACATCCAGGAGAGGGTAGAGTTTGCACCAGGTTCGTTCGTGCCTTTGGTCGTGGAACGGAACGCTGCTTCCTGTTTCTGGTCCAATAATGTGCTACCTGCCCCATTCGTTGATTGTGAGAGAGACAGTACAAATGAAAATACAGAACATGTTTCACTCGACAGCGTGGGGTGACACTCGGGGCTGGAGTGGCAGTTAATTAAGAGAAGGTGGTACAGTGGTATGTTGAGTCTGAGCTATGAGTCGTAGAACACAGCTTACATGGCAGTATTCTTACTCGAAAAATTCTAAACTGTAGCTGTACATGAAAAATTCTAAAGGCAAGTATGTGTTACAACACTGGCTAAGGTTTAGAGTTTTTGTTGGATTCTGGTGAATAATATACCTTAACACCTGCCTTTTTGCATGGCTTCTTCAGGTACACTATGTTACTTACCAAAGTACCGTGAATGTACGGAATGCATGCATTTTGTAGTAATTGAGTGCAACAGTTTTGTGGTACATGAAAAAAATTAATGAGCTCTACTCGATCTTACTATTTTTAGTGGTAATGAAGTTTACGAAGGGTGTCAATAAGACAAAGCACATAGACAATCTTTTGATATATCACTTTCAAAATGTAAATTTTTATTGGAGTTTATTCATGACGATTTAATGGGCTCTACTCAAACACCATTTTATTCATGTTCTCGTTATATGCTTATCTCTATTGATGATTTTACAAGGATCACTTGGGTTTATTTTATGAATTTTTTTTTTTAATTTCAAGAGTTCAAGTTAACAATCGAAAGTTCTTTTAAAGAAAAATTAAAAGATTATACACGGATAATGGTGAAGAGTTTACTTCTGATAAATACTTCTCTTTTTGCAAAGAGCATGATATCAAAAGGAACTTATATATACAAATACATCACAACAAAATGGTATAACTTTATGAAAGATTCGACATGGAAATTTATAAATATTGGCTTCATACAAAGAATTTCTATGAGCTTATGTTTAGTAAAAAACTATATGCTCTTCGTGTTATGTATACATACTAGACAAAAAAAAAAACAAACTTGATGCTAAAGCTAAGAAATATATTTTTATTGACTACGATGAAAGAAAGAAATATTATAAATGTATGGATCCACGAACACATAGGTATATTGTATCTCAAGATATTATGTTTGATAAAGTTTCTTATTATTATTCTTCATAAATAATTGTTTAAAAAAATATCAATCATAATAATAAAAACAATATATATATATATATATATATATATTCAAAACATATGAAATTTCTTTATCATTTTGGTTTCTTTTATTCTACTTTATTTTGTTAGCTATGTTTGAAATCTTTGTAGCTTGGATGCTCGATCTCCGAATTTTCTTTTAACGATGATTCTATCAATTCTTTTATTTGACATTTTCAACCTTCAAATGATAAATTAATAATTTCATGATTTAACATAATCGACTATATTATATTTATAGTCATATCTTTATATAATTTTTATTAAAAATCATATTTTTATGATAAATTTTATAAAAAATATATATTTATTAACATAATCATATCTTTATATAATTTTTACAAAAAATTATATTTCTTATGTTTTTACACTCCTTTATAGTATTTTCAATAATACTAAAAATTATAATATAATGTAATATTAGGACAATTATATTTAGTAAAAACATGTAATATAGTAATACTATAACACGATATTTTTATATTATATTATAGTATTATTATTATTATTATTATTAAAAATACTATAATATAATGTAAAATTATTATAATTGGATTAGTTCAACTTAAAATTTGTCTAGTTTCTCCCATTGGTAGTTCACAACCGCCGTCATTTCTTGTTCCTTTCCGTTTCATATTTAGCTGTCTTCTTGTTCTGCTGCCGCTCTTCTGAAACCCGACTGTGGAGAGGCCTTCGCCGACCATCTCCTCCTGCCGCAGGTACGTCCCCTGATCTTCCCTTCTCGTTCCCGATGCGGCCTTCTTGGTTCCGATCATGCCACCAAGATTCTTGATGTATTTGATGCATGTATCGGCCCGATCCGCCTGTTCTATAAGTTCAATATATTGGTCCTGTTGCTTTCTTGATATTCCAGTTGGTTAGTGTTTGATTGTTAGTCTTTTTGTTGTTTTCTTCCATAATCATTGTGATGATTCTTTGATTGGGACCATCCTTTCGTAGATGCGATAGAGATTTCTTGCTTGGAAGATTCAAGTGAATATCTCAGTTCATGAAAGTCTTTTGGTTTTTGGATGAATCCAGCCAAATCTAGTGTGCGTTCGTAGTGCTTATATTATTGATCTCACTAGTTTAATTATTCCGTGACAGTTGTTCATAACTCACCTTGAATCACGTTCTTGGATATTTCCTGCAAGAATGCTGATCGACCTCATTTCATGTGTGCCTGCCTATAGGGAGGGAATCAATTAAACTGTGCATTTCTTATCATTTTTTCTAATATGTGATCAATATACTTCAACGTCAGACATTGGCTGTTGGAAATAAGGTACTTTTTTCTGCATTTGATGATTAAGGAGTTGAGAGATGAATCAGTCGTCGAAATCTCTTTCTTCTCTGTCTATGGTCATCGTTACATCTCCTTTTTCTAATTATGCAACCCCTATAATTTAAATTAAAAAGGGTTCCACTAAAGGGTACATTCGTTTGTACTTCCGTTTTCCATTAATAAACATTTACTGTTTAGAAGTTTATTTCTAGCTGTTGTATGGTTCGTGGATATTTTGAACATATATGTACTTTGTATTCTATTCTAGTTCATGTATATGAGAAATGAGATAAGAATGACAAAGCAGAGGAGCATTGGCCAACTTCTTTTTTTCTTTTTTTACATTTTACTGGAAATTCTGATGTCTCCTTTGTATTTATTAGTTCAAAAGTTCAAACAAGCCTCTTTTAAAGATAGAATTTCAGGTAATCTTAGACATAAAAGACTTACACACCCATCTAGGCATATAAGCTTCAATATTTCAGTTGTTCTTGTTTGTATCAGCTTATAATTTTCACTTTCATTCTTATGTTAAAATAAGTGTCCTTAATCTGTTCACCATACAGAAAAGAAGGCCAACATCCATCAAAGATCAATGCAGACAGATGAAATAGTGTGTTTCCAGAGAGAGAGAGGGAGAGAGATCGATTACCCTCCTAAATTGTCTAGATCAATATTGATGCTACATCTCACATAACATGTGATGATGAGGTTTTTGTGCCCTCGTAAAACAACATTACGATTTGTCATAGTGATAAAACCAAGGTGAAAATTTCGTTTGTTTACACAATATATTGGTAGCTCCTTTTTTTCTAACCGGTATGTACTTGCAATTGACATCTTGTTTCATGAGCAGACATCGTTGGAAAGTCTTGAACCTATTCTCAGGGAGGATATTCAGAAGGTGCATGTTATGTAGTGCTCCTGCTTTTCATTTTCTGTAACAATTTTATCTTTAATGTCTCACACACATTTCTTGCATATATGGGATAATATTCCAAAACCACAAGCTTATAAAGAAACTCCTCTTAGTGAATTTATCAATGTACGATAAGCTAATCTTTAGTTTTTGCTGGTTTCTGATCAAATTTAATCTGTTACTTCCATTCTCATGCCATAAATTTCCAGGTACAAGTTGTGGCTCTTTCAAGTTACGAAGAGAAAGAAGAACAATTTAAAGAACAGGTGAGCTGTCACATAATGATTGGATTGAATGAAAGGATAGAAAGCTTCAATACCGATGTCGCTGATAATTTTATATGCTGTGCATGTTTTAAGCTTAGGAAATACCATTTGAGTTGAAATTATGGTGGCTCAATATCCCACCTACTGAGTGCCCAGTCAGCAAAATTTATTCACTATGTTCAGGAACATATCAGTGATACATTTTGAGTCATATTTGTGCTTCGATTCGAATGGTACTGTTGGGGAGATAAATTGGTGTCGTTTATGTTACTTACAGACACAATTCCAGTTTCTCTTAGTTACAGCCTTTTATACATGCTTCCAATCTCTTTATCCAAGTCCACGTTTCTTCCACTGCAGTGCAATGGCTCTGTTCTCCGGGGGCCGCAGGTGGTGCCTCCTTCCACGGCTCCGTAGCAGATGGAGCTACCGACGTCGCTGTTGCAAGTGTGGCCTCCGCTACGACATCAAGGTCGTCAAGAAATCCAAAAATGTCATCGCAAGTCAACGCCTCTGGCACCGCAGGGGGACCCTCGCAAGATGGCTCTTTTCCCAAAACTCCCGTCTCAGGTACACAATAACACCCAAAGACATCTGCCATCGGGATCGCCGGTGCCGCCGCCATCCACGACACTTCTTCAGTAGCTCCGGTCCCACATTGAACCCAACAACACCCAGGGACGTCAATTGCCATGCTCTGAGTGGAAGGTCCTGCCATCCACGGCTCCGTAGCAGATGGAGCTACCGATGTCGCTGTTGCAAATGTGGCCTCCGCTACGAGATCAAGGTCGTCAAGAAATCCAAAAATGTCATCGCAAGTCAACGCCTCTGGCACCGCAGGGGGACCCTCGCAAGATGGCTCTTTTCCCAAAACTCCCGTCTCAGGTACACAATAACACCCAAAGACATCTGCCATCCGGATCGCCGGTGCCGCCGCCATCCACAACACTTCTTCAGTAGCTCCGGTCCCACATTGAACCCAACAACACCCGGGGACGTCAATTGCCATGCTCTGAGTGGAAGGTCCCGCCATCCATGGCTCCGGCGTTTCTTGGGTATCTGTCACAGATGGGGCCTTGGCTGGGAGGCTGTCGCCGTCGCTCTCGTCTGCGGCTCCCCTCCCCTTGTGCTGGATTCGGCACAGGATTATCTCCTCGGTCTCGTAGGAGGGGATCGTCTCGTACAAGCCGGGGTGGAGGCGGTACTCGTGCATTATCCACTGCAGACCGAGGCTGCTGTCCTTCTTGTTCTTCTTTCTCGGATCACCGCTGTCCTTGAAGAATTTGAGACTCCTCCGAGTCCCGGCGATCGCCGCCCTCCTATCTTGATGCGGTATGTCGCGGGGCTTGCCGTTGGCGACCCACCTTCCACCGCGCGTCTTCCGCTTCAACCTATTGTCCCTGGCTTTGGAGCGGGGCACGCGGACGAAGCAGTAGGACACACCCGCGGGAAGGTAGCTGGAGCGGACCATCAATTCCCAGGGCGCTTTCTTGTACACCTCCATCTCGGGAATGCTGAAGCCGGGGGGGATTCGCAGCGGCAGATTACGAACCTTGTTGAGGAGGCAATCGTCCATCAGCTCTTCGTCGGTCGGGGTAAAATGGCACCCCATCCACCTCCATGTCTCGTCTCCGCCGTCGCTGGTGTCTTCCGACGCCATTGCCAGCGAACGAAGGGGAACAAAGAAGAAGAAAGAAGAGACGAGAAGCAAGAGGGAGGAACGAAGGAGGAGTGTAGCGAGAGGGAAGAAAAGTGGTGTCGCAAGTGAGGGGTATCATATATATAGAGAGAGGGGGTGGGGGGCTATCGAACTAGGAAACACCCAAAGTTTCCTACTTCGAACAGGGATCGAACAAAAGATTATGTTTTATTTATATTTGTTATATTTATTCTTATTCTTCACCGTGCTTAGTGGAGAAGGAGCAATAAACACCCAAAGTTTCCTAATTTATCAAAGATTATGTTTTGTTTATATATATTATATTTATTTTTGTTCTTCACTGCTCAGTTCGAGATATGGCAATCGAATTTGAAAGTTACTTGCCTATCAAAATCTTTTGCACAAATAAACAGGGAATTAAATTCAAATATAAAGAAACGAGAATATCAAGTAACCAATTCCACACAATACAATTAAAATACATTACGATTGATGTATATTTATTTTTGGGTAGATCAATTACACATGCATATATAACAATCATTGCAGAGTGATCACAAACACCTATTGAACTGCACAAACTATTCTTGATATTAGAGACTCGTCCTTCAAGAAATTTCTCGTCCTTCTTGTTCACTAGTGTAAGGCTCCTCTCGCCTATGATCGGGTTGACATCATGGTTCTCCCCGTCGCCCCACTTGGTCGATGATGGTATGAAGGATCGTGGTTCTCCTCTCGCATATAATCATGCATGGATGCCCTTATGTGTATTAGCAAAACCCATCAACAATGATCAGTTTTAATATCATCTTATGTGTATTAGCAAGATCACACGCAACCTGGAAGAATCAAGATATGTTTGGATGATGGACATCAATTATACTGCTGGAGTTTGTGAGGCAACAGTAAAACCAACAGAAATAACACATCAGAATGAAGCAAAAACACCCAAATGTCATGATCCATAATCATCATCATCCTCTCTCCGCAAGCAACTTTTAAGAATATCCAACTTCCAAAACGACTACAACTTGCAGAAATTTGGATGATTTAAAACTCCTAGCTTACAAACAAAGCTATGCTAGCTACTGTTGAACTAATGTACTACACACAAGATGCTCGTCGGTAAACAAGGAATCCATGTTGAGCTCCTGTGACCGATCCATGAATGGGCCATGAAAAATTAGTATGGTCGGAATCTACGCCCACGGCCCCCGTCGTTGCTTTTCCCTCCGCTTGAGCTGCCTCCACGGTTTCCACCATGCTGCTGTGAAGCCACAGGTACTCCAGGTTGTTGCCTGAAACATTGATGGGATATATAAGTTAACCAAAGAAAAACAAACTATGTCAATATATCACATTGGTATAGACTGTGACCATCAAAAGTCCATGTATATCACACCTAAAATGATAAAAAGAATAAAAGACCAAATTGAGAAATATGTTCTCAAAACCAATAATTATTTTACTAGTTTGAATGATAGCATAATGGGATCTCTAGTCAGATGCCTGAGCACCCAAGTTTCTGTTACTTACAAGATGTAAATTTAAATGCCCATTTGAAGCTAATGTTTACGTTCTGGTAAATTTATCATGCCAAGCAAAAAAAAATTAAGAGTTCTTCATATATAACATAGACAACATGTTAAACCACAAGGCTAAATCAGATTAGCTTTCTTCGTTGTTTTTGCTGTTAAAATTAAGTTCATCTACAACATAGACAACGAGTTTAACCACAAGCCTAAATTAGTTTAGCCTTCTTCGTTGTTGTTGTTTAACTTTCGAAGCAGGAGGCTTAAAGAAAGCCTAGGCTCACTTACAATACATATCCAAGGCGTCCATCAGGTAAGATCATCGGCACCATCGCCATGCCAGCAGGTGTCTGTCCCCTTCCATAAACCATAGACTGCAAGGTACAACATAAGAAATACATCAAACAACATAAACAAGAGAATGAGCTTATAGTAAGCATGAGTGTCAGTCACCAAAAGTTTGACTCGCAACAGAAGCATATTATACCTGTCCAAACCCTGGAGCTAAAGCACCATAAGCACCTCCAAGAACACCATATCCAATCCCAGGAGGATAATTTGGCAGCAAAGCAGCTTTTTGAGCGCTTGATCCTGCTTCAACTTTTTTATTGTCTGCTGGAGGCTTTGCTAGTGAACAGTCGAGAACATCACCTATCCCATAAAGGGAAATGTTATGACACGAGGAAAATACGCAGCTTATGGCAACCAGAAATGTAAAGAAAATAGCACAAGTATCACCATCAATTTCATATTTCTCTGTGTTCTTGAGTGCCTTCATGGCCATTGAGCGCTCTTTAAAATGCACAAAACCATATCTCTTCTCATGTCCAGGCTTTGCCGGAGGCAGTACCACCTTCGTGATTTCACCATGGTGTTCAAATAACTTCTTCAACTGTTCTTGTGTCACATTCTTTGGCAAGTTCTTCACATAAATAGCCTTTACCTGTGAAAATTCAGCCAGTATGCAGGATACGTGACAATTCCGGGAAGATGTCAAACAATGAAACAATCAATAGATCTCAACAAGAACAGGACAAAGACCTGAGAACTAGAAGAGGAATCCCCACTCCTAGGATCAGCCCAGCTCACAGTTGGTGCATTTGCATCCAACTTGAACTTTGGAGATGACATCTTATTTCTCGAGTATTCGGCACATGCATGGTTGTAATACTCGATGAAAGCATAACCCCGGTTACGAGAAGAGTTCTGTGGATCCTAAGATAGTAGAAGACAAAAAATATCAATGCAACTTTAAGAGACTTGAAGATGCAAGAAACCAATATTTGAAGTGTCATGACCACACACTCTGCAGAATTTTCTTTCTGAAATTATTATGAAAAACAGAGAAACAAAAAGGATGTTTGGTAGAAAGTAATCATGCACTAACCTTCAG
This sequence comes from Musa acuminata AAA Group, assembly GCF_036884655.1. Taxonomy (NCBI): domain Eukaryota; kingdom Viridiplantae; phylum Streptophyta; class Magnoliopsida; order Zingiberales; family Musaceae; genus Musa; species Musa acuminata. The sequence continues at coordinate 25,454,676 of NC_088339.1, read as the reverse complement.
TAACTCCACTTTAATTATACCAGGACCAATACTTGTCACGGTTCTTTTCAAATCATCCTCAGCCCAATTTCGAGGAATATTACCTATGAACAACCGATGTTTAACTTGAGATGTCGAACACTTCACTTTTTTACCCTGAAATGCATTGCAATGCCATTGATATTCTGTTAAAGGTACAAAAACGCAGTGCAGAAATAACTTCCAGAACCAACAAAAAAACTGGATCATACATGGAAAAAAAAAAGAACTCTTTATCTTATGCCCCTCTATTAAACTCAGTAACCACCAGTTAAGTGTGGAAAAATCAAGAAACAACTAAGACACCTTATAAGAACTCATAAAAGTTGTCACAAAAACCATAACTCTGCTTTTTAAGAAATAATTTCAGCATATATCTGAATCATTGAAAAGTTTTAAGAAACAAGTCATTGTTTGCAGCACTTTTGGATAAAAAGTTGTCTACTTAAATTTGTAATAATTTTTAAGAGCAAGTTCATTTCACTGAATGGGACTCTTTACACCAACTTTTAACAGAAAGCATTACGAGCAGACAGGTGAATATAATTATCCTTCTCTTTCAATAAAAGATTGATTTCTCATACAATAGGAGTTCATAACATCCATAAAAAATGTGTTATGAGATACATGAAGGATATCTACCTTGAATTCGGTGTTATTTAGTTCTTCAATAGCTTTTGAAGCCAACTCTTTAGTTTTAAAGGTAACAAAAGCATAACCTTTATTCTCTGTTGAATCCTTTGCTTTCATCACCCTAACCTGCCATTGTCAAATCTCAGATAAATATGTTCCTAGAGAACGCAGAGAACAGTAAGAGAAAGGTGACTCACCTCGGTCACCTCTCCAATTGGCTCACAAAAGCTTCTCAATTCTTCCTCTGATGCATCATGAGGTATGCCGCCAACATAAATTTCTGATCCATGAGGAGGGAGTGCAAGGAGCTCTGCATGCTTCTTACTCTCATCGTCATCCTTTTCACCTTCTACCATACTAGCATCACCACCAGCTGCATCACCAGCATTACTTCCATTAGCAACATCTGTTTCTTGTTCCTCCTCTTCAAGCTCCTCCTCAATCTCCTCCTCGACAACTTCCTCTTCCTCCTCTTCTACTTCCTCCTCAACTTCTTCATACTCAACCTCTTCTTCCATCATTTCCTCAGGGTCATCAAGAGCAACCTGTTCCTCAGGCTCAGCTGGATTCGCTGGCTCTGGATTGGTGGCAGCAGCAGCAGCACTTGCCCTTGTCCTCGGCATCTTAGGTATCTGAAAGAAGCTCGCAAGGCAACTGTGGAAGAAGCACAGGAGCCAAAAGCATTCGCGAGAGGAAGCATAGATACATTGGAATGAGGAAAATAGAAAGGCCAACAGGAATTACAGAGTAAGAATCTCAACTCAATACGAGCCATGGTGGCTCAAAGGAGTTTCAAAGTCAGATTTCCCATGTGGTTGGCAACAGTACGAGTAATATGAGACAGGCAAGAGAAAGTATCTCAAATTGATAATCAAGAGGGTGACGTTCAACAGGTGCAATATAGTGAAAAAGAATATTGTATAAATTAGATATCAAGCTGAAGCCCAATATAATCTTCTTGGTCTATGTGAATAAATATCTAATTTCCAATGCACAGGAATCAAAAGAAAAAGGAAAAAGGGAAGAAAAAAAATCTGTCATGAGAAATGAGCAAATAAAATTTCATTAAAGTAAACTGAAAGAGTAATGCAATCATGTCTCTCCTAATCTATAACGTGCAGCATCTTGTATGTATCTAAAAATACCAACATCCATTGGTTTATAACAGAATATCGAACAATAAGAAACATAAACAGGTAGTGCATATAAACCACACCTGAATGCTGTCATAGATTTATAGTGAAAAAAGGATCATCAAATATATTCATGCTAACAGTAAGTAGCACCCAATCCATCCACAGTCATTATCATCCAAACCCAAGACTATCCTATATGCATATAAATACATGGTTTATATGAAAAGGTCACGGAAAATTAGCACAGTCGAGAGATATGACTCATCCAACAACTTGGGATCAATTAAATTGATCATTTCTATTATTGTGTTCTGTTGAGAATAAACTAATCAAACAAACAGCCATCAAATCCATTTTCATTGTTTCTAATAAATTCTTCAAAATATTTTGCTGTCCCTCCTGCACTAACACCACTAACTAGTACATACATACTCTATGTTGTCAATTACTTGATGTAAAACTCAACTACTCCAGATTATAAATTAAAGTTTATAACACCTTTTTAAAATCCAAATTTAAGACAAGTATAAGAAAATTTCATAAAAGATATTCTTAGATATTGAATCAAATTATAATTTTAAGTACTTCAAACTTTAAGTGCATGGCTATCCTTTCCAACCACCTTTATTTCCCACTCCAAAATCAACCTACATTATCCCCTTTCACCACTATTTCATGCTTCGCCATCTCCTCCACCATCATTGTTGCCCACACTAGCTCCATTTTTCTCTTCCATTCCCTGTTTCTACTCAACCACCAATAGTATAATAATCTATCCTGCTACACCCCCTTCATCACATCCCCAACCTCATCTTCACCTTCATCCTCCACCACTAGCCCTTACACCCCCAACACCACCACAGCCATTCTTTTGTCTCCATCTTTTATTTCCTTCCCTTTGTTCTACTGCAATGTTTTGAATTGCAAACACATGAGCAAGGAGGTTTCGCATAGTAAATAAATTACATCGAGGTTATATGCAAAAATCCAAAAAAGAAAAAGAGAGAGAAAAGTGTTGCAACATGCTACTAGACATGAACAATAACATTTTTTACAAAGCCACTATGCCTGAGTATACAACAAACTAATAGTTTGCAGAGTACAATATAAGACAGTTGTATCTGACTTAATAATGAAATGAAGCAATCTTGGTTTTACAAAACTGAACAAATCAACCTAGGCAAGGAACTAATTTAAAATTTGAGATAATAAAAAATTAATATGCTAAAAGTATCTTATTCTATGACTATGATTATAAAGGAAGAGGCAAGGAATTAGAAAGCTGAGAACCATTTTTCAGCCTGAGTAATTGCTAGTGCAGCTGGTAGGATTGCACATAAGAGTTTATCATAATCACTATAGCAATGAAGCCCACAATTAGCAATATCAAAGATGGGTTAGAAACAGCAAAGCGTGCTTCTATTCTGCAGACTCAAGGCTTGACGTTGGCAAGCTCATTAAAGTAAGCCCCTAACCACATCTAGATAACAGGAAAATGTATATTAACTTTTAGTTGGGATATGGCTGCAATTAGAAACGTGATAGAGAAGCAACAAAGGCTACGAGTTGACAATTCTGAATCGCCATAGCAAGCATGGCTGTCAACATAGCTAATGAAATTCCGGTTAAGGGTTGAACCTAAGCAATCATAATAACCCTTGGAAAAAGCATTCAGGCACTAGACAAAGTCGTGATCATAGCTCAAATAACAAACGTTTCGCCTCATGGATTGAGACCACCAAACGACAACGCCGTTAAACCAACTCAATCAGGTACCGGAAATCCTAGCTCGCACCACCAAACCCTAACGTCAACATTTTCTCCCCCCAAACCGACAACGGAAACCATAGAAATCTTCAAGCCCTTGCTCTTTATCCTAACCCCATCACGCTCACCACTACGCGACGCACCTCGACCTTCCCCGAACGCGTCGATGTCCACAAAAACCGTTCTTTCAAGACTCGAAGCCCCAAAGAAATAAAAAGAGGAGGAGGAGAAATCAGCCTCGCATGCTTCTGGAGAGCAAATCCAAGACAACAAAGTAGAGATTGTAGTATGAGAAGGATCGAAGCAGGAACTCACCAGAGAAGCAATCGAGGACGGCCAAGGGATGGAAACAGTTCGAGCTGCAGCGGGAGCTCGAAACCCTCGCGGAAAAATTATGAGGGAGGGGGAGGGGGGGTGGAAACCCTAGATAGAACTGAGGGTCACAAAAGATGCGCTCTCCGCATTGGGGGAATTCTTTCGTTAAATAACGGAACTGCCCCTGCGTGGCCAACCATCCCACCCCAAGCGGTCGGTACTCGCATGCGAGTTATCCGAGACCAAATGGGCCATGTCGATGCCTAATTGGCCCATCAAAGTTGAATAAGATGGGCCTTAAATTTTCTTGTCTTTTTACTTGTAAATTTCACGTAAGCAAACAGCGGTGGTACAAAATATGAAAGAATGGATTAAGAATAATAGAAATGCATGAAAGATAAACACGAACTACACCCTTTTTTGTGGGCTTTTGGATGTCTTAGAGAGAGAACCAATTCCATTTATTTATATACGTGGGGGAGAGAAACTTTTTGATGGATCCTATGATTTAAACCAATTAGTATATTGTTAAGAATACAATATAAAGAAAATCACATTAATTTTTCAAATGATAAACTATATTTTTTTAGAAATATAAGTAAAAATAAATTTTCGATCTTAATATTTCCATTTTCTAAGCTGCAAAATTAATTGAAAGGTTAAGCTTTCGTAGCATGATTTAGTTTACATCCATGATATTTACAGTGACCTCAAGGATAATTTAGAGAGACAGAATCCATAATTCTTAGATTAATAATATATAATTAGTGTGCAATTAAAGACCAACATAAAAACGCAACAATTCGATGGATGCAGCTCAACATCAGCAGGATCGAAGTCAGATCAACCACCACAAACATCAAGCAAACAGAACTGGAGAAGCATTGACAATTACATGAAAACAAAGTGGTGATCACAGTAAAGGATGACTCGCAAATGCTCAATTGATTCTGCAGGCCTTACAAATGAAGAAGAGCCATCAGAGTTCCATGAGAGACAATGAAATCAGCAAGCTTCGTAACCTTCTCAAGCTACACAAGAATGGCTTTCCATGACAACCCATGACCAGAACCAAACTCTCTGGAACAGACCCTGAAATGTTTTTTTGGGGGGGTCTAAGCTAGTATTCTATCAAAGAAAAAGGTTTCTGAAGAGACGATTTTTGAAGGTGAGCAAACACCGCCCCGATCTTATCGTCTAACCTTTTCTTTCTTTATGTATCTACACTCAAACAACCAGCCCCGTAGCTTCTTTGTGCTTTGCTGCAAACGTCGCAGCATCATCGCAGAGTTGCAAATTAGCAGTCTACAACTTTTGGGCCCTTGTACTCAGCACCACGCACGACAAGATCATCAGGCTCACTTCCCCTCTCTTCCAGCCATGCATACTCCTCGCTCTCACCAGACAACACGATTGCATCGCCTGCAATAATGGGTCATGCCACATGACACTTGCCTCAAAGATGAAAATTTTCATTAAAGGAACAAACATATTGCTAATCCAATCTGAAATATTACAGTTAATAGTCAAGATTTTTGTCACATTTTTATACTGCGATGTAATAGTTTCTTAGATTATAAGCCATGGTTTTTTGTTTTCAACAGGAGATGTCCAGCTCAATTTGTTCCTTAGATAATGAAATTATAATAATCTCAAGAACATCATGGCACCTCATTGCCCACAAATCAACAAGGGCTCCTGAGACACATTATTTCCAGCTCAGGCGATATGAAGGGACAACTATGAAAAAGGCTTAGTGGTTTTAAAGTAACTCGACATCGGTAATGATTAATGTTTGAATTCAAAGTAGTAAAACTTTTCTTTGCCATAATTGGTAGTGAGGTCTATCATCCCACACATTGAGTTACCACAAAAAATTAGGCAATATGATATGGCTACCAAACCCCTGACACCCTGACATAAGCTTTCTAAGGATCCATTCCACTATGGTGTTAAAGCATGTATCTTCCCTAACAGCTTAAGCCTTCAGGATTTATGGTCTAGACGATATCAAAGCTGGTCATGAGTTCAATTCCCGAACCTATCCCTCTTTCCCAATGTTTAATTAAAAAAAAATTTGCGACGTACCTATTTTTTCATTTGAGCTTGCACCATTCACTCAGGTTTCATTCACACATCAAGCCTAACTGGCTTACTTGTGAGAAGAGATATTAAAAATCATATATCCAACCCTTTCCTAAAGGCTTGTTTTGAGATTTGTAATCACCCAATTCAATACAGTCAGCTAGAGTCCTACTAAAAATCTGGATATAATATGCATATGGTACTAAACCCTGTTTCGTAACTTAACTTGAAAAGGCATATATGGAAAATTGGTAAAAAATTGGACATACTCTCGCAACATAATCAGCGGCATCATAATATTAAACGTGGGTTACGAGGAGCCAGCAGGATTAACTTGCAATATTACCAATAGCTGCCTTTAAACCTCATATACCAATACCATGAATAAAAATGTCAAGGTACTACATTTTTGTAGGCTTTCCAAGCTGATGCAAGTGTCCATAAATTTGGCATCGCATGAACGTAACGCCATAGGATATTAGAGTAGAAACATCAATTAGAAAGTCGCTGCAAGTTAGAATGATGAACATACCTGGAAAACTTGAGTATGCATACTCCTTGTAGTAAATGCAAGCCCTACCTTCATCATCGTTGTATGGTGGTCCAAGGACATCTAGCACTGCACAGGAGGTTACTGCAGTAAAACAATGCATGTTACCCCCAGTGGTAGGGTATAAAACCGATGTTTCACAGGGTGCCTTAAAGATGGCATCAGTGTTCACCCTTGCCAAACATGCACCTGCATTTTTCAAACAATAATGACATACTAATAACAAGAAAAACAAATTAGCAAGCAACATGCTTCTTCGTGTTCATACAAACTGAACAATTCCAACAGAGCGCGTACCACTTGAGGATTTGATTTTCTCATTGGAGCCCTGAGGATCAGTAACCCAATCGTAGGACTTAATGTGCATGGAGCCAAAAAGGAGTTTGCTAAAAACAGTCATGCCTGGGTGATTGTGAAGTGGAATGACAGCTGCTTGAGGGAGGCAGAAGATACCAATCTGCAAAATGTAGCCAGCAACAAAGGAGAATGGTAACCTTCCAAACTGCCTACAAAATCAAAGCACTAAATGGTAGAATCTAAAGAATGTTGGATACCGAAAATTTGGGGCATGCATAAATGTGCAAATATGTAACTGGAGGAGGTCCATCCATCCCAACATTCCGAAAAAATGGCATGTTAGAACTTAGACCAACATTTGCTGGCTTTAAAGTATCTGCATGAGAGGACAAAACCACAAACCATATCAAATACACAATACAGGTCAAAGGTGATAATGAAACTAACCAAAGGATAGATATATCCAGATTCCAATTCTATGTTTCCATTATGAGATCAGTGAACCAAAATATGTTTAGATTACCTGCATTCAACTAATTGCTATAATTATATATCTTGTTTCCTGCATGTAATCTATGGCAATTTTCTATAATATAGGAGATCAGAAACAACATAAGATTGGACAGTAAAATCAAAACTGCCATTGGAGCAATAGATGTGCTCAGATATAGTAAATTCCTTGTTATAACCCCACAAAAACATGACATGTCGAATGACAGATATGGGGAGAGAAAGGGCAGAAAAACCATGATCTAACCATTGAAAAATGGTAAAACTTTTTGTACTTACCAACTGGTTATACATACATACATACATACATACATATATATATATATATATATATACATATATATATATATATATAAAGAAGTATTAGCTTAAACATCTCAGACATCGACAATGATAAGAACCACGTGGTGCGTGGAACTCCCGTATTAGCAAAAAAATCAAGGAATACAAAATATTAAGACTACAGGTACGGAGACAGTCCTGTTGCCTCTTGTTTTGCTCATATTTGTCAGTACTCCAAGTTCAGTTTTATGATGTAACATCAGATCATAATAAGAAAGGAACAGCATCTGAAGACACAAGAAAGCCTGATGGTCTTAAGTCGGATATTAGACATAGCTTGTCTAGCAAGAAGCGTGCATGAATCGAATCCAGGAAGAAAAGTAGAAATTAACCAATATCTTATTTCAAAATCGCTGCTTTAAGCTATCAATTGTCATGTCTGGTATACAGAAATGTGTGCATATCCATAAACAACAAGTTAATCCAATCTTTGCACTAAAGTAAACAATTATCATATATGTCAATATGTAATGGCCGTAAAGCAATCTATGTAATCACATTACAGTTAAAGATGAACCCTTGTGAGACAAACCAGAAAGCAAATTAAGAAAAACAAAGAAACAAAATGATCCATTCACCTATAGTAGATTAGAACAGTACCAAGAAAAGATCGAAGGCGCTCCACATCATTCGGTGATGGGATGATGCCAGGCCCACCCTCAGCAAAAATCTCCTTGCAAGTTTCAAACAGCCTCTGCACGGCACGCGGCATCGATGCCAGCTTCTTCTGCCGCCGCTTTTTGGACGATGACTTGCCCTTCTCCGTCGCCAACTCTTCTCTTACCTCGCGGTCAGCCAAGGTGGCGTCGACCCTCATCCAAAGAAAAACACACACACAAAAAGAAAAGAAAGGCAAAGCTCTAAATCGGGGATAGTCGATCCACCGAAACCACAGTCGCAATCAAAATTACAACTTTCGAGGAGTTACGGAATGCTGGACCGGGAAAACACGAAGAACGTGGAAAAGATTGGATTTTTGGCAAGCATAAGCAGAAAGGTAGCTGGGTTGCAAGGTGGGGAAAGGAACAAAGAAAGAAAGGTACCAGCGGAAGGGAAGATTGGGTGATGATTCCTGTACACCTACATGGCCGCCGTACTCGCGAGCAAATCTATGTCGCTTTGCTTTCTCAAAAAGAGCAGAAATCTATGTTCTGAATGCCTCTTTTTTAAGGAAGGGAAGGGGAGATTGAGATCGGGATGGAGGTTGGGACGATTCCTGTTGGCTGAAGGTGATGGAGATGAGGCACAAGAAGCAGGGAGGCTCCGCAATGATACCATTTTTATGGGAAGGCGATCGAAAACCAGGGGCCATGCCAAGGGAGGTTCTCAGCTTTCCTGTGGGCTGCTCCAAACTGCCTTTGGTTTTTATACCCCCTCCCTCCCATCTGTCCGTATGTTGGTTGTATGCGCTGTGGTGGACCAGAAACTGCCTCCTGTCAACATCTTATAAGTCAATTGATGCAGGACTTTGATTTAAGACGTAGAGATCTTTATGAGACCTTTGTGGCTGTACACCCGTCCCTGTTGTGCGTACAAGCAACATATTTATTTACTTGTATCTCTCTCCTCTTGATAGTTATGAATGTGAGAACTCATGGATAAACATCTATATGCTGATTTTTTCTTTAATAAAGAAAATAAAAAGTAAATATAGGCATTGGTGTTGATGACAGTTAAAGGGCCGCTCCAATACTGGACCACGGCATCAGAAAGGACCCGCAACTGTAGCCATGCGCACGAAAAATAAAGTAGCAACAAAGCGAGCGGGAAAGGCTGACCATGTACCAGGAATCTAACCATCGTTTCGTTAACTAACTCGTTTCCAACCGTAACACCGCAGCGGCGGCCACGACTTATCAAGCGAAGTACACGTGAAAGTGATACGTGTCAAAAAGGAATGGGTTATGTTGGCGAACTATTTATGTGTCATAGACGTCGGCACCTGAAGAATTTGTGGGGTCGCGTCGGCCATGAAAAAATTCAGGGTGATGTGGCATCTTGAGTGACTCGTGTTGACGATCTGGTCCACGTAATATGGTAGCAGGAGATGGAGACGGTAAAGGAATCAAAAGATTTGATTCTTTTCTCCTAACGTTAAGAGGTACTCGGTCGGTCATCGCGGAGCAGCGAAATGGGTGGCTGCCATACGTTTTGTCATCGCATACAAGACTGTGGTTGGATTCGAATCGAAAGAGAACGTGAATCGAATAGATGAAGAATTAGAATCAATGATTCGATGATTTCGAATTGAATCGAAGCCGTATCAGATGATTCGATTTTGATTCCAATTTCTTTGATTTCGGACCCGCCGAGCAACGCCACCGCCGTCTCATGAGCCTACGAATTGACCGCCGAGAGGAGGCCGACAACCTTTATGGAGCTGATGACGTTTAATCGAGAGGAAGACGCCGATGGTGATGCAAAAGCTGCGTCCGACGTGGATGAGTGGCAATGGGTCACACTCTGTTGGAATGCTACATTGATCGTGCATTCAATTCCATCTTTGGTAAAAAAAAGACTTGATTTTTTTATGTGTGTCGTATCATTCATTGGACTCCGTATCATCATTGGTTCTACAAGATCAAACACGAAGAGAGTACGAACCACGACAGGATACAGGGATTGCAATAAATTCATGTGGTATTGTTCTGAGTCAACCCCCGAACTCGGTGGCATTATTACTTACGAAAGTATAAGAGACATAATAGTGATCAAAGGGTGTTAAGCTTCATTCAAATCGAATCGCTTAGTTTTAATTAAAATAAAATAGATTCGAACTAAAAATTAATTCAGACCAATATAATCAAATCGATTCAAAATCAACTAATTGTTACGATCGGAGTCGTCGCTAAGAGGACGGGTGAGTTAGTGCTGTGCTAAAAATTACAACTTCAAAACTTCGTTTTGATTAAAATCGTTTATGATATAAAACCATTTCGTAAAGGTAATACTTCGAAAGCATACACAAGAGAGTAGTAGATGTAAAGAGCAAGTAAGGAGGTTTGCGATTAAAGGAAATTGCTCAAAGAAATGCAAACCAGATTTTAGAGTGATTCGAACGTTGTGGCCTACATCCACTTCGCTGATTCCTCTTCCGTCGAGGCCATCGGTATCCATTATCGGTCTTCCTTCAATAGGCGAAGATCAATCACCTTTTACACCCCTCTTCTTTTTTTCACGGGTTTAGAAGACAACCCTTACAAGCATTCACACTTCTCTTACAGAATTCTAAACTTAGAGCGGAGAAGGAAATTTCTAAAGAGATCATAGCAGCGTTTTCTCACTTTTGAATACTCTGCACTTGTGTGCTTTAACCAGCGATGAGAGGGATATTTATAGGCTTTAAGTTGATTCAAACTTGGAGCCTAAAAACATTTCATCCCGGGTTTCCCGAGCACGAGCGGTACCACTGCTAGTGTCAGTCTGACACTGACACTACACTGGGCGGTACTACCGCCTGGGGGGCTGTGCTGGTCGATACCACTGCCTGGCACCCTGCAATGGGTGGTACAATCGTCCAGACTAATGGTACCATCGCTTGACACAATCTCGAAAACTGTGTCACGACGATGAGACTTCTTGGGGCACTGTTTGGGTCTCTCATTGGCCCCAACACAGTCATTACATGGGCCTCGCTGGCCCCTAATTGGGTTGGCCTAAATCTAAACCCAATTACGTACTAACTACGAAATCTAAAATATAATCTGAGTTAAACAAGTCCGTAAGTCTATTCTTCCGGCGAGCTTCCGACAAACTTCCGATGATCTCTCGACAATGTTTTGGCGGACTCCCGGCAAGCTCCTGGACTTCACGACGATCTTCTTAGCAAGTTCCGATGAGCTTCTCTGGCAAGCTCCAAGACTTCTCGGCTGGTTCCACCAGAACTTCCGACGAACGTCCGGATTTCCGACGAACTCTCGAACTCCCAACGAAATCACGTCCTTAACTCCGGGACCTCATTTTGCTTAATGTCTTGCTATCATAGTTAATCATGCACATGTAAAACACACTTCGATCTAGACAATTAATACTAAGCATTAATCATGTTGTCTAGCATGTCATTTGTCCTTCGACGTTTCGTTTGATTCTTCGACACATCGTCCTCTCTTACGGCCTATTGCCCAATCGGCCAATTGACTTCGCAACTCCGATATCCTTGACACAATATCCGCTCTTCTTGGCACGATACCCGAATCCATGGCCCGAAGCCTTCTTCGATACGTCGACCGATCCACTAGCTCAACGTCCAATCTTCTGACATATTTTTCTCCGGCCCAACATGATTTTTCCTGCTTTAATTGTCTCATCCTTATCAAAGCATCATGCGTCACTCAAAACGTAGATTAAAACATGAACACTTATCAATTGGTTTCATCATCAAAATACGAGATTCAACACTGATTCGACTAATCAATTTATAATTTTAAATATTTTTTAAATATATATTTTAAATGAATTAATTCGATTTAATTGAATCTAATTGATAAAATTAGACTCAGAATTATGATATTGAAATTTAGACAAATTTGACCTTTATTTGATTAATTAATTTGCACTGGTTAAGAGCTTAAGATGGTGAACTTGATCAGATTAATATTTGTAAAATTAAAATTGATTTGACCCAAGTCGATTAATCAAAATTTTTAAAAAATCTCAAATAAGAATCGTTTATAGTCTTCAAAAATCAAAATCGAACTATTTCAACAATTTCCAACCATAATTGATATCATTCATATGAGTTTGCATTAACGATTAGAAATATTACACATATAAATTGTTTGTGTTAACGATTAGAAATAATATACGTATCAATTGGAAAAGGATGGAGGAAGAGAAGAATGTAATAATTATTAAAGTTTTAAATGGAATTTATTTATATATGTTAATCATTATTTCTCATAATTATATGATATATTAATTATGACAAAATATGACATATAAACCATGATATCATGATACATGATCTTTTTTAAAATATAACATATAACTTTGGCCGTTGATTCCAACGGGAATACATATTACATGGAAAAATCAAATATTCACATTAAATTATTTAAAAAATTATGGGTTAAATTATAATGACTCGATATGATTCAATAATTGATTTATTAACTTCATTCAACCTAAATAATTGATCAAAATATTTAAATTAAAATTAATAATAATATATTCATCAAATTTTTATAGATTAATCTTAATCTTAATCCATTTTCAATATAAAACTAATTGAGATATTATAAGAATTATTCAACTCGATATCATCCCAATAACTATTTAGCTCCATATGTGAAAAAAAATCCCTCTATGAAAAATAAATTTGCTTAACTATCTCTCTAACTTCAAATGATTTATGTATTTTTTCTTTAAATTTAAGTCAAATACACATATTTCTATAAAGGTTAAAAATTTGCTTGTTACTTGTGCAAGTCTATACCGGTTGAAAGATTAGAGGAGGAAATAGTCTTATTTTTCTATTTTTATTAATGCTTTAATTTTCCTTGGTACCGTTTAATAGTTAAGATAATAATCCACTAATTACTAAATAATTTAAAATCATCTATAGTGAATATGATACCTATTATTATCCTATCAAACTTAATTAACTGATAAATCTGTCCCAAAATTGATTTAAAGAATTTTTCTACACATAGCTATCTCAAATTAAATTAAAAGGCATCCTTATTCGATTTAAATTGATTGAACTCGAACATAAAAAATGTTTTAAAAATAATTTATCTATTTTATATAAAAAAAGAATAATTATTTTCCACATAGGTATCAAAATAATTATTTTCATAAAAATATTTTTTTTTAAATATAATTAAAAATATTTTATCTAAAAAAATCTCCTTATTAAGTTTTTACTGAAGGGCACCATTTAATTGATTTTTATTTGAAACGATCTTTTTAATTAATTCGATGAAAATATCTTATGTCCTTCATCGTTCCCACTTCTCCCTTTTTATTTGTCATTTTCTATTACCTTTGTGTAGTGTTGCTTGTGGGGCGACAACATTGTCCCCTCTCTTGGTAAAATTATTATTAGTAAACAAATATATCGTGGCTGATGAGTCAGTATGGTCTGGTCCACGAGTCAATGTGGGGAGTCTTCTGTTGACTAAGCTAGATTTCGAGGTTGATCGGGCCCTCGCGACGAGGTATTGATCAGCGTTCATTGGTGTGCCAATCTGAGAGCTGTGTATGCCAAGCTGTGTCTCTCCTTCTCTGGGGTGGTTGGCAGCTCGTCTTCGTGAGATGGTCGCAGCCTCGGGAAGGGGTGCTAATTAGTGTTGGTCGCTGGATTGACCGAGATGTGGCTCGGGCATAAGATTGGCCGCGAGGTGTGGCTCGAAGCTGGATTTGGTTGAGATGCGACTCGGGCATTGGATTGGCCAAGATGTGACGCGGGTGTTGGATTGGCCGAGATGCGACGCAGGTGTTGGATTTGGCCGAGATGCGTGGCTCGGGTGTTGGATTTGGTCGAGATGCGACTCGAGCGTTGGATGGCCGATGTGCGTGGCTCGGACGCTAGATTTGGTCGAGATACAACTCGAGCGTTGGATGGCCGATGTGCGTGGCTCGGACGTTGGATTTGGTCGAGATGCCACTTGGGTGTTGGATGGCCGAGGTGCGTGGCTCGGACGCTGGATTTGGCCGAGTGGGTAGCTTCGGCTTTGTATCTAGTCTAGGGATCGAGTTGTGAGCTCGGCTCCAAATTGAATTTAGGGACCGAGTTGTGAGCTCGGCTCCGAATTGAGTCTGGGGATCGAGTTGTGAGCTCGACTCTGAATTGAGTTACCGATGGGTCGTCAATCGGGAGCGATCTGGAGTGACCCAAGTAGGAGCTGGGCCTGCGGGCTGTAGGTTGGGAACCAATCTAGAGAGGCTCGGACAAGAGCTGGGCCTGCGGGCCACAGGTCGAGAACCGATCTAGAGAGGCTCGGGCAAGAGCTAGGCATGCGGGCTGTAGGTCAGGAACTGATCTGGAGAGGCTCGGGCAAGAGCTAGGCTTGCAGGCTGTAGGTCAAGAACCGATCTAGAGAGGCTCGGACAAGAGCTAGGCTTACGGGCTATAGGTCGGGAACCGATTTGGAGAGGTTCGGGCAAGAGCTGGGCCAACGAGCCGTAGGTTGGGAACCGATCTGAAGAGGCTCGGGGAAGAGTTGGGCCTATGGGCTGCAGGTTGGGAACCGATCTGGAGAGGCTCGGGCAAGAGTTGGGATGGCGAGCCGCGGGTCGGGAATCGATCTGGAGAGGCTCGGGCAAGTGCTAGGTCGGCGTCTTTCGATGGGTCCCCTGGGATGTGGAGTTGATTATTAGGGTTTCTCGAGATAGCGCTCGAGGTGACCTTTTCGGATGAAGTCCTTGCTTCGATTCTGGAGGTCATGACAATCTTCCATACCGTGGCCATAATCCCAGTGGAACGTGCTCAGAGGGGGAGGCGAAGACCTCGGGAGTAATAGCTCTTGTCAGTCGGGCCTTTGGCGGGGTTGCACCGGGGCTACTGAAGTTGTTCCCCGGGATTGCTTCGCCCTTAGCATCTTGTTGTTCATGCACTTTCCCGCCACCAGAGCTTTGGCGGCAACGTACTGGTTGGCGCACTTGAGCATCTCGAGGATGGTTGCTGGCGACCTCTCGATCAGTGACTAGAAGAACCTTGAAGGCTTCAAGCCCATCAGAAACGCTTGCATGATAAGAGAAGGGTGAGCGTCCGGGAATCCCCGGATCTTAGTGGTGAAGCATGCCACAAACTGAGAAAGCGACTCTTCTTCGTGCTGGGATAACACGAGCAGGGTGGCCATGGAAGACCTAGGTCGTGCGCTGGCGAGGAAGTTCTGCTCAAACTTCCCAACGAGTTGGTCGAAGGACGAGACCGAGGATTGGCATAGCCGGCTGAACCATGCTCGTGTCGATCCCCTTAGAGTGGTCAGAAATGCTCGGCACATTAATGCATCGGAGGTGTCATAGAGGGCCATCTGAGCCTAGAATGTGGAGACGTGCTCCGTGGGATTGGAGCTACTGTCGTATGTCTCCAATGTCGGCAGCCTGAAGCTGAGAGGTACCGGCTTGTCCTGTACTTCCTGAGTGAAAGGGGACCCGCCCGAGCCGCCTTCGCTAGACTCACCCCACGATTTTCGAAACTCATGCTGGAACGCATCCAAACGTTGGTTGACCCGGGACAATTGGGCCCTAAGCGAGTTGTCCGCCAAGTCGGATGATACGGTGTTATTCTCGAAGTGGGGTAGTGTGACTTGACAGGGTGCAGGTATGCTCTGCTCGGGCGGACCTCTCAGGTCCGTCATTTGGTCTCAGGCTTCTGCTGTCCCGACCTGCTCCCTGCTCGACCTTTGCCGGGTCGGGTGAGTCGAGGGAGCTGATAGCTGCACGATTTGGAGAATGAGCGGGACAAGCATCTACATCATCCCTGCCATCGCTTGTACTTGGTTGGTCAGGCTGAGGAACGCCTCGGGCGACACGGCCGAGGATCCCGCGATAAGTTTGGGAGGTGGTAACCCCGAGTCATTGAACGGGCGCCAGCAGCGATCTGGCGTCGCGATCGGGATCCCCCCATCTCGAAGGACGGGAAGGGGCTGATCTCCGAGCCCGACAAAAGGGTGACCGACCGATGGTTCTTCCTCGAGGAGAGCTCCTGTGGGATGCTCCTACGACATGACCGTCCTTCTAGCGCCAAAATGTTAGTGAACAAATATGTCGTGGTTGATGAGTCAGCACGACCTGGTCCACGGGTCAATGTCGGGAGTCTTCTGTTGGCCGAGCTGGATGCTGAGGTCGACTGGGCCCTCGCGACGGGGTGTTGATCAGCATTCCTTGGTGTGCCGATCCGGGCGTCGTGTATACCAAACTGCGTCTCTCCTTCTCTAGGGTGGTTGGCAGCTCATCTTCGTGAGGTGACCGCGACCTCGGGAAGGGGTGCTGGTTGGTGTTGGTCAGGATCCGAGCCGGTTGGCTACTCTCCTTCGTGTACTAGATGGCGATTCCCGAGTGGTTGGTAGCTCGCCTTCGTGAGTGGTTGCGTTTTCCTACAAAAATGGCCTGATCCCGACGAGGCCCCTCCGACGAGCAAGTTAGTCGAGTGATCAATTAATTTTTCTACCTCTCCCGTTCCTAGATCAGGTCGGGGGTATTTATACCTACGTGCGGGAATTGGTCGGGCCCTGGTCCGGCATGACCGTTGACTCTGGGGACGAAACAACCTCTCTGACGAGATGATGTTTTCGAAGGTTCTCGAGCGACGTATGGTGTCACGTCGATCTGCAGGTGGTTCATATAGGGCCAAAACACGGTTCAGGAGCTCGTTGCCCACACCATCTTCTATCACTCTCTCTTCCTCGTGATTGAAGACAAGGAGCCATTTGATCTCATTCTTGTCAACCACGAGGGTCATCTATTTAATATTTATGTTATTGGTGCCTTTGTGTGTTTGCTTCGGTTTTACCCACATTGCACAGACGATAAAGGAGGGCACAAGGTTACCCATGGGTGGCATTGCATACAGGCAACAGGGGAGAGCAAGCAACAAGAGAGGAGGAGAAGGGAGAAGGGAGAACGAAGAGCAAGAGGAAAAGGAGGCAACAGACGACACTACTCACGGTAGGAGCTAGGATAGTGACAGTAACAGAGGCAACGACTGTCAAGGCAACAACAATGGTTGAGGGCGATGACGAGGAACGCAGCAACAATCAACGACTAGTGGAGAGTTGAAAGATATTTTCATCAAATTGATAAAAAAAATATATCCTAGAGTAAAAACTAATTAGAGGGCTCATTTGAGTGCGATTTTTTAAGATAAAAACACCTAAATAAAAAAAAATATTATTTTTACAAAATAACTATTTATAAAAAAAATCTCTTCTTTTATTTTATTTTTCCTTCCTTTGAATCTCTTCTTTTTTCTGTGAAGAATAAAACACGACGTGGCCCCTCGTTTGGAAATACTACTGAACGAGTTTCCACGAACGGCCACCTTTGGTGTGATGGGTAGAAAATGCGGAGCCCTGCATCAGACCCATGTGACACGAGGGATGGTGTACTAGTGGGTACGCATGCAGTTATTTTTTCATATAACCTCATCTAAAGGATGAAAGAGATCGAGAGAACGAGCGAAGGCACAAGAAAAATAGTAACACGCCATCTGCTAGGGCTCGATCCGCCGCTCGCCACAGGAGGATTACTACATCGGTTTCTCTTCGGAAGTCTAATCCATGGCGGTCGCGCTGCGACCTCTCTCCATCTCTTCTCCATTTGACGATGTCTCCCTCGCACCCGGAAGAGGAGCCTCTCGTGAACTAGGTCTTCGATCTGGTGTCCCCAAGAGCTCATTTTTAGCCCCCTTCAAGCTATCGGCGAGGTCCCCTCATTCTCTCGCCACAGCTTCGAGGAAGAAGGCGGCCTGGAGATGCGAGTCACGGTCTTCTGGCAGCTATGAGCACATACCCAAACAATTTCGGGAGGAAAACCTCAAGAAGGGATGTAAGCGCCTCGTGCCCCGTATCGGAAATTATTTATTTTGTTTTATTTTCGTGATAATTAGATTCAGTGCTTGCGTCTTTTCCGTTGATTTCATGTTCGTTTGTTCTTGTTATTACTATGAAGATGTGAACCTCTTAACTTGGTCAAATCTGTTAACTTTTGTAGGTTTATTTTGCATTTATTCACATACTTTTACTCCTCACAAGTCTTTCTTGATGAGTTCAGACTTTCTAATGTCATTTTATTCCTGTGAGGTTGTAAGGAAGATAAACACCATAAACGCCAGTCATTCAAAACGCCTGGTTACTTCATCGAGCTTTTTCCCTATCACAACAATATAATTCACAGTTTTGAGAGAGAGAGAGAGAGAGAGATAATTCACAGTTTTGAAATGGGAAAATCTGTGTTTGAAACACTTAATTACAATAGTTATCGATTTTGTGTTCTCAAATTGGACATGCTAGGAAGCTTATTTCATTTTTCTTTCATATGGGTGTTGGTATAAGGGTGAAATATGATGTGGTTTTGAAGATGAGGTGTCTAGATTGGGAGCTAAATGACTTCGGAGGATCACAGTGGCTCTACAGATGATATCAAACTATTTCTTTGATGGAGCTTTCTCATGCTAAAGTAAGATTTTTGTAACCAAAATGCCTATACTGAAAACATTGAGAGAGTCGGCCATCTTTTAGTATTCATCTTTCCTCCAGGAAACATCAAGGTCATTTATATGCTTGTGAAGGTTCATTCTGTGCAGTGTGAGAGTGGTTGATTTCTGACTTGTTCAATATTTGGTCATCCTCTAATTTTTTGTGCATAATCAACTTAAACTGTTCCATTTCTTTTGCATCATTTAATTTAGATTTGGGAGTGGTATTTCCCGTTCACATTGACTTGTTCAATATTTGGTCAACCTCTACTTTTTCATGCAGAATCAACTTAAATGGTTCGATCTATATTTCTTCATTTAATTTAGATTTGGTAGTGGTGTTTCCCATTTACATTCTTTCAGCAAACAAATTGTTTATGTTTAGTAAAATGTACACTTTTTGTACTGTGTTTTAGATTAAAATCCTCCCTTCTTTGATGGTTGACAGT
Organism: Musa acuminata AAA Group; assembly: GCF_036884655.1. NCBI lineage: Eukaryota > Viridiplantae > Streptophyta > Magnoliopsida > Zingiberales > Musaceae > Musa > Musa acuminata. Next base: position 25,435,434 of record NC_088339.1, on the reverse strand, counting down.
GATGGACAATTATAAGAACATTCCTAAGCACCTATATGGCCTTACTGCTTCACAAATGGACATGTTCATGACTGAAGATAACCCCGTGAGGCGGCAAGCAGAAAAAGTTACAGAGGTAGCTGAGAGACTAATACCTTGTTTTCAAGTTTTTTTCGTTCAAAGAACTAAAATGGAGATGAGTCCCATGTGTTATCGGATGTAATTACAGGAAAGCATTTCTTCTGCAAGAAATTACCTTGATAATGGAGGGATGTATAGCTTAACAGGCATTAATGATGGCCCATCAAAGTACAGTATGAGTGTAAGTATGTATCGTGGTGGTGCTCGAGGATATGGAAGGCCAAGATCTGCTCCTCCAGATTTGCCTTCTTTGCTCTTGGATGCTCGAATTGTATACCTTGGAATGCCAGTAAGACATCATGTGTTTGGACAATGTAGCTTGCAAATTCATGCGCTTGATATTCATCGTCTTTCGGTCTTATGCAGATGTGTGATCATGTCTTTTTCTATATATTAAACAGATAGTTCCTGCTGTCACCGAGCTTCTTGTTGCTCAGCTGATGTGGTTAGATTATGATAACCCCTCCAAACCTATATACCTATACATCAATTCACCTGGGACTCAAGTAAGAGTTTCTATAAACAATCAGTTATTTTATATCCTCTGGAGAAGATGTCAATCATATATTATATTCTGCTAAAACAACTAGAAGTTCAGTAATCTGTGTACATACTCATTTCTATTGTATAACTTCCAGAATGAGAATAAGGAGACTGTTGCATCCGAAACTGAGGCTTATGCAATTGCTGATATGATGGCTGTAAGTAAACCAATTCGAATCTCTGAGGATCAGTTGGCTTGAGGAACATTGATATAAGTTATACTGTTGAAAAATAGTTGCTACTTCTGACCTCCTTTTTCAGGCATGTTTACTTTTTTAGTTTACCAAAGTTGAGAAATCTTTATATCTTCATATATCTGATAAATCACTGCCAGATATATTTGCCTTGTATGTCTTTATAATTATAAAAGTGATCCTTTGTGCTGATTTATTGTTTTTGATGCACTTTCATGGTGACTATAAAGTCTAGTGTTTCAGTTATCTGATATCCTTTGACTAGTGCGAACCAACTTGATTTGGAAGTATGAATTTTATAGTGATGCAGCCTAATTCAGGTTAAAGAATTATGATTAAGACTGAGTCAATATTTGGATAAAGTGGAAGCTTTTTTGGAGAGAGACAATTTGCCCACATCTGAGAACTAAACTAATCTCCTAGGAGCATTTTTTTGTGTAATTTATTTCTACTTCTTGTTTCCAATGTTTTTAATTTCCATATATATACCATAAACAAAAAATATCTGAAGATGAGTAACTGATGCTCAGTGCTGTTTTATCTCCACAACATACTGTATATCTGACCTGCATCTCGGTTTTTTTTTTTTTTGTCAACAGTACTGCAAATCCAAAGTCTATACAGTAAACTGTGGCATGGCATATGGTCAGGCTGCAATGCTTTTATCTCTGGGTGCCAAGGGCTATCGGGCTCTGCAGCCAAATGCCTCCAGTATGTAAATGTCCACTCTCCTGTAGTTGTGTATTTGCATATCACAACTTTAATGATGTCGCTACTTTGCAGCCAAATTGTATCTTCCAAAGGTGAACAAATCTAGTGGTGCGGCTATTGACATGTGGATCAAGGTGATTCTCTTGAGCACGGCCCATATATACGTCAGTCTATCATGTATCTTCGCAATCTTCATGTCATTTACTTCTTTCAGGCAAAAGAGCTTGATGCCAACACCGACTATTACATAGAGCTGTTAGCTAAAGGAATTGGTAAACCAAAGGAAGAGATTTCAAAGGACATCCAGCGACCAAAATATTTCCAGGCGCAAGATGCTATTGCCTATGGAATCGCAGACAAGATCATTGACTCGCGAGATGCGGCATTTGAGAAACGGGTTAAGACTTTAGAAGTTTCATCTGCTCATATAAAATGCCTCAGTTTTGTTTCCTCAGATTGGATTTCTCATATTAATATTTTGTCCAGAACTACGATGAGATGCTAGCACAATCGAAAGCCATGAGAAGGGCAGCTGGAGCTGGTCCACAAGCAGCACCATCTGGGTTTAGGTAGATATTTGAACTGATCAGCAAATAAATAACTTTAGTACCTCATAATTTTCTGGCTGAAAACATACATGTTGATGCTACTGCCAGAAAAGTAGTGCTTGTTTTTGAAGGTGTGCTGTGCATTGGGCATATAAAGGTCTAAATATTTTAGTTACTCTTGCCCATGTTCAAGCACAAGTGTGATGCTTTAAGATGAATCTATCCTATAATAGTTTACCATTTTGTCTGCAATCTGGTGGTATATCTTCCAAATCCAAATCCCGAAATCTTGTGTCCTTCACGTTCATGCTCGTCTCTGGCATGGGCTGTAGTGCACTACGCTCTCGTGGCCGTATTAGTGGTACTTTTAAAGACCACTGCTACATTTTTTTTTTATTGTGGGTCATTATATGAATCATTGTTATTTTCAAGGACAGTCGCCTCTAAACATGTTATGGATTTTATTTGGTCTGAGCTTCTAGGTCAAAAGTTCGAAACATCAATCGATATATTTTAAAGTTGACGGTTGGGAACATCAACTAATATATTTTGAAGATCTTAACTAATTAAGATGATAAAGATTTTGATAATTTATCGTAAGATTTTGGTTCAAATTCTATCCTTTAATTTAGCATTAAAAGAATAATCATTAGTTGGGATGTATGTTGAGATAGAGCCAGATTTTTAACCAATAAGAGTTGTTGAGATGCAGTTAAAGAGTTATCGAGTGCAATTTGTCAAGGTGGGAAGCTGTTTTTGAACTATTGAGACCCCCTCGAGTAGCTAAGCTTATCTTTTTTTTTTGACTTGATTTCTCTAATGCCCAAGTGAAAGTAGAGTGCAAGACGATTTTAAGAAGAGAAGAGTTCCGAAAATCCATAGAAGGATGATTATGCCCTTAACAATTTTATTATTTTACGTGTGGTGTTTTTGGTACGAAGCATACTTATCAACGTATGTAAAAGGATGATTATGCTCTTATCAAGCAATCATTTTTGTCACGTACGTCCACTAGCAAGCAAACATTAGATATTCCTTCCGAGGCTCAGGATGGATCATGAATGGAATGGTTGATCGTAGTCATTAATGAGTTGTTAGCTGGCAAAATAGTCCTAATTCTGCTTTATTTCGGAACATCCATAATGGTCCTATCATTTTTGAACCAGAAATAATCTCGCCCCTAAACGGACCGATAAAATTATGGGTCCTAAAAGACATGTCCTAAAAGACATGTCGAATTCAAGACGAGATTGATGTGGGAAAGACAATCCACACCAAGGGAAATATGAAAAGTGGAGTGTGGAATCACGCACGACACTCGCACCCAACTCAGCTCCGCAAACACCACTAAAGCCCAGTTTGGAGCATCGTTCAGATTGGCAAACACTATCGTCTGCTTGACGAACACCATCGCAACTCCACTCACTCTAATTCGTACCGCACCAAGTTAACTCGGTGATGCCATATCGCTAGTACCATTTAGTTATCGAATCAAAACAATTCGAGTTTAGATTATTTTCCCCTTAGCCTGTGGTGGAATTTGATCTAATCTTCATACTTTTTGGGTTTATTTATGCCTTAGCAGCATGTAAGAGATCTATAGTAAAATTGACAACCCTATTTTAGATTTGTGAATGTTTTTAGCTTATATTTGTGGCTCCCATATATAGTCATTGTACGGAGGTAAAATTATAATTCAAATTATGTGGTATAAAATGTCAATCATCTCGATGCTTTGGAATCTCTGATAGCACAAGACTGGATAGAGTTCTGAGGTAATATCCTTCATTTGACCTTACTTAGTTCTACAGTAATATCATATGAGCACTTATATATTGGAATTTTGTGCATGACGAATTATCCTAGATCTTTTCTCCAATCATTCAAAACTTATGAAATCTATTTTTATATTTTATGATATTTATAAAATATTTTTATTTATAGGATCTTGAATTTATGCTTTGACGACAATTACGTGTTTGCTTGTTCACTATCATGTTTCTTTTCCTTACATGTCTATAACTGTATAAGGTTTCAAGGATATTGATATTTTACGAATGGATATTATATGTGCGCTACACGATATAAGAAAAAATCAACTAAATTCATGATAATACGATAAATAAGGTTCGTTCATGATAATTCAGAGTTCGCAGTACTATCACATGACAGAGAGGAAGAGAGGAAGGGATTAGGTTGGCTTCGGCAATGCCATCTGGGATCAACACCACAAAATCTAAAGAGGACAGGAATCAATCCACAATAAAGACATGAACATCGAGCAATCGTGACAACAAATGCATCACTGTGAAGAGGTTTAACATCGATTTCTTGTCGATCTTAAGGTTCATCGGATAAATTTATCTTCACTTAGTTTGACATAGCAAAATCAAGACACTCGAGAGGAATATATAATCTATGAATTCATTCTGTACGTGTGAATCGTGCCATTTAAATACAAAGACTACAGAGAGACTGTCATTTAACTTGAGAACGAAATGTTGAGGACACTATTTACTCTGACGTTGTTGAACTCTGTTCTAAACTTCTCTTTGAAGAGTATGGTTAGTGACCAAGGGAGGAAAGCCAAGCGGCCGGCGCCGAAGGGAGATTAGGATGCAATACTGGACTCCAGTTCCGGCACAAAGCTCAGTGCCTTCTGTTCGGTATCCCATACCACCGTCGATTCGTACTCAGGTACATATTCCTACAAAATCCAAACAACAACGAGCTTTAAATCGATTAAGAAGAAAAAGAAAAGGAAGCAAATCCGAGCAATGGATGATTTGCTACAACCCAAAATTTGCTCAATGAAAAGAAAACCAGCAAAGAGTATGATTGTTGGATAAAGAATAAATAATCGATCACTTATTTGGGCTAAGATAAATTAAAAAACATGGCATGTGTGAATCAGAAAGTTGGTTTTTGTCATTGCAGGTTTCTTTCTTTACCTCAAGTTTCCTCATCAGCTCCTTGGCTGAATGGGCAGATATAATGATGTGGCGAGCAGCTTGTGATATGAACCCTTCCTCGACAGCCATATCAATGAATGATAACAATGAATTGTAAAAGCCATCAACATTCAGCAGTCCAACCTGATGAGTTAATAATCATAATTTTTTTAGATAAAGTTGCAATAATTTATTCCAAATACATGTGATGGCACGTTCAATAGGAAATGTTAAAACAAATACGTAGCTCAATGCAGTATCTGAAGTATTAGAATGATTAGTTCCCCAAAAATCTGCTTAGATTGGAAGAACATTACATGTTTGGTGTCACAATGAACAGAAACCTTTTGACTGTTGACACATGGGTTCCACTAGTATGTTCCTCGTTTTAAGATTTAAGTACATGTCGTGTAGAGAAGAAGCAAACAAAAAGCTCCCTAGCTGCAGTTTGTAACCAAAGCAAGAGACACATGCATCATTCTAATATCTGAAGTTCCTAAATAATGGAGGGCATGGTATGCATGCACATAGTTAAACTCTTGAGGCCAATGGCTACCGGAAACATGGTCAATGCTATAAAAACACTTTTCAGCAGGCACAGGATGATAATGATTGTTCCAACAGAATTATATTATAATGAGAAGCATTATATTTAAATCTAGTTACCTATTCCTTTACTAAGAAAATGAGAAGCATCTTTTTTTTACTGTACCGGCTTCTTGTGGATTCCAAGCTGAGCCCATGTAATGACCTCAAGTAGTTCCTCGAGTGTCCCATATCCACCTGATTTGTGATTGATATTAGGAGATGATAAAAGATTGAAGTGGCTGACATGAAAGCATACAAGGTATCGTTCAGTGATAGAAATTATACCAGGCAAAGCAATGAAGGCATCTGCCTGGCGAGCCATCTCAGCTTTCCTTTCATGCATGTCTGATACAGCTCTAACTTCTCCAACTGTTCCACCAGTAAGCTGCATATAAAAAGGCATACATGTATAAGCCACATCTGCATCACGGGCATGCATCTGGGAAACTGAGAGAATAGAATTCTAGTCTGAATCTGACAATACACCAAGGATATATTAAGGTGATTGCCAAAGTGTATGCAATAGCAATTTTACTCTGCTAAAGAAAATGCAAGTATGCAGTTTTCATATACATCAAATTATATTACTAGCAAGTCCTAAAGGTATAGGATTTCCAGCAATACTTGAAAGTGAAATCCAAAGTTATCTATGAAGAATCATGCATTAATATATTGAAAATCCAAAATATTACCTCAAAAAAAAAAACTTGAACCGAACACAGAGGAGAAAATTTCTTTGTTTTAGAAGAAGAATGGAGGAGTTAATATCATTCAGAAACAGTTCTACAAGGAAAAAGAATATCGTACAATCTATCATTAAAATAGAGAATTGTGACTTCAAGTCAGAAGAGGTAACCGACACCCAAAGTGCTGCAAAATGATTAGTAGTTCACCAAAATATACATCAATTTCAATCAAACAAGCTTGCAAACTAAATGGCAAACAATACATTGTTAAAAGAAGAGTAATTTATCCAAACCCACCTCCTTCTGCATCAAGGATTTCGGAATAACCCTGAGAAGAAAAATGAAATTCACATGAGCTAACCAAAAATGTAATCCTTTTAGAGTAAAGACAAATAATATCATCTGGAATCACTAGAGAGGTAGACATAGAACTAGTTTGATAAGTTGTGAGAGAAAGAGACCGGATATGAAAAAAAGAATATACACTACTCTCGTCATGGAGGAAGAGAAAAACAATTCTTTGCTGACAGAAACAAAGACAATACCATTCTACATCAAGTAAGGTCAGGAAAACCACCACTACTTGTTGCGTAACAGTGAAGAACAACGAGTTGATTGCAGCTATTAAAATGCCCACACTACATAAAGGCAATAGAAAAAGAGGAGAGACCAAGAAACTCGCGCAGCAGTATAACCCAAAACCAAACAACGTGAAATCATAGAATATGACAGATGAGAGAGAGACCGACCCCAAGACATGGCGTCCCCCATCATGAACTGCGTGAGAAACGAGGCCCATCAACCCAATGCTCCCTCCTCCGTACACCAGATCGATTCCACTGTTCACCTGCACGGCAACATGCAAATGCAAACATCAAACACCACGTCCCAAACAGCCAAGGACGAATCGATTAATATGAAACCCAGTGGCAAAGCAACGGAATGGAAACCCCACGGAAGCGGAGTGGATTAATGTGGGGAACAAGGAATGAGTCATGGCATCGAGGCATCACGTTTCTATCTCACATAATCGCATTGATAGCATCCATTTCATCCCATTTAAAAAACAGAGTATTTGTTTCGTTTGGTTGGCAGAGATCACGCAAGAAGGCTGATCACCGGACAACCGGACTACAGCTAGCAATCCCTCATGCCAAAACCCCGGAATCCTCCCACCGCACGAGCACACCCTGTCCTCTTACAACTCCATCAAACCCTTGTCTAATTCTTCAACGAAACCGAATACAAAAGGGTGGAAAAAGTAGAATTTTGAAGCAAAAAATTATGACTTTTGATCAATACACAATACACCCGCAGAAGAAGATCCATCGCAAATCATTATGCGAGGAACAGATATCGATGGGAATATATCTGAAAACTAAGAGAATCCAGAAAAACAAAGAATGCAGTAGTTTTCGTACTCTAAACAATCTGAATGAATGATTTCATATCTCGTCTACGTAATGTTTAAGACCGAAGCGAACAAGGAACAAATCCCCTGTAGTAACCTCCAAGCCATTTAGAACCGAAGGAATAAAGAACAAGACAGACAAAAACAAGCGGAAAGAACGTCTTGCTTCGGTAAAGGAAACAACTTTCTTGAGGCAATATTTACCAGTTCCTTGCCGAGCTCGATGGCGGCCTCCTGGTAGCTAGTCTTCTTCCCGCACTGACTCCCGCAGAACACGCATATCCTCCGAAACCTGGATTTCTTCTCCACTGTCACCTCTGCCGCCATGAACACCATGTCATTGTCTCCCTTCATCACCGTTAGCGAATGAAATCGTTCTTCCGAATGCTTTCGATTCCTCTATCGCGCGGGATCTACGAAGACGAGGCCTCCGCCTCTCTCCCCGTTCGGTATTTATAACAACGGGTGAGGGAGGATACTCGAACCTTTCTTCTTTTTGGGCTCTGAACCCGTTCCTTATTTTTTTCTCTAGGGTTTTGGGTTCGGGAAACGAGCCTTCGGTGGGGAAACTCCGCACGGTCATCTCGGTACGAAGCCTCGCATCACCGTTAACGGAGACTTCATGATTCGTGTGAACGGCGATCGATCTGCGAATACCGCTTCGAATGAATCGGGCGGGCAACCAACGGATGGTGATGGAACAAAGAGATGCCAAGATTCGTGCCAAGATGGCCTCATCGGACGGCGATGGTTCATCTCCATTCACACATGCTAAGAAGGGGAAAAGCGTAAGTCTTGGTCAACTAACTAATCAAATCTTTTTCCTCGTGTCTCGCGTCCACCGATAGAATCTCAACACGTCGGCGTGGTGGGAACACAATATAAACGTATCTTCTGATATTGCAATCTACGTATACGTCGTTTTATATGAGCAATTAATGTTATCAATAAATTGTTGAATTTTCTTGGAAAGATTCATATCTTCGATATCGTAGTTTATCAACTTGCTGTGTGTCAATCTTCCAGAAAGCATAACAAAGATTTCTTTTTGCTGGAGTGTATCGATCTTAAGATCTGGTCTGATCCACTGCGTTCCACCTCGATAACTTAAAAAGGGTATCAATCTCTCGATCAAAAGCATTATTTGGTCAGTATAAATGGATGAGGGATGGCAGGAGATCCAACCAAGGATCTCATATACTCTGGCTAACATCTCTCAGAAATCTCACAGCTGGGAAATAGCCTGTCAATTATCCAAACTGCTGCTAGTTTAGGCTTTAATACGTGCGGCAGATTCTGAAGACCGAGAATGACATCACTACATGCATCGGGTTTTAGTTTGATGATCACAAATATAAATGCAATACTGGCACAAGAAAATGCAGCTGATGGATCACGCGGGAATATATTTTTTTGTCCTGGAGAATGTCAAGTCAGTGGAAATCTACTTGGTTCGATGAATATAAATATATATATAGATATATGAACTTGTGACAACAACGTTGGAGTAGAAAAAGGAGATACTGCGTAATCTACGTAGTTGCTCCCCAACCACCACCTCTGCGTGGAAGAAGTGGCATCAGAGATTACCTTTATTTTGGTCATGTCTGCCATCAAGGATCCGAGTTCCACATGGAGCGACTATATGTTTGCTGCTGTTTACCCATAATTCAGCTTAGGCATAATGATGATAATTGAGGCCTGAGAATTAAAGTAATTATACATCTTATCTGCAAGTCGAGGCTTTGGTTGAATCCACTGGTTGCTGTTTGTTTAGCAGAGGGAGGTCATCGAGGGCTGGTGCAGGTTTAGCAGAGCCTTACATGCCTTGTCTTATAAGCTAATTCATGATTAATGCATCGCCTCCAAGACGTACCAAAATGGGAGAATTTTGTAGTTGTCGTATTCAGATTGCACAGGCCATTCTTCTTTCTTGTGTACGAGCCCAACTTTAGTTTGATAAGGAATAGCATAGGAATATTACATCCACACTGAAGGAGACTGACCTTCTTCGGTCAAGACTACAGCTCTAATCATAGTTCGAGATAATCCAGTACTTGATCATTAGACATCAATTGCCACACTAACTTATTACCATCACAATTGACACAGATCAGATGGTGCCATCAGATAACGGATGGTCTTCGTCACCGCAAACAACTCATAATGGAGTTGAAAGCATTCAAAACTTCATGTTCACCTCATCTTTAAGAAACCGAGGATGCAAGAGTGTGACAAAGGTTGGATATTCCCATTCAAACATGCTATAGCATAAAATATATCAGTTGTAGGAATACAGGACCAACTTATATAAGAAGCTCTTGTTCATGTACAAAGCAATTACCAGTTTTAGAAACAAAACTAAAATGGACAACTCACGTTTAAGTCCATAATGTAATACAGAGAGACATTCGAGAGTAACGAGACAATCAAAGCACACATTATATACGACTTGAATTCTTCGCAACCACATGTATCGCTTGGCACGACTGGCTGATAAAATCTAGTTCAGACGTCAACTAGCCTTTTCTTGTATCCTCTTAGATTACAGTAGAACATAGATTGAAGGCTGCAGTAGTTTGAAGCTCTTGAACTAGATTTGAATCACAAGGCAAGAAGCGTTCTCAATAAGATTCGTGAGGTGGGCTCTCTGCGTTATCCATAGATGAATCGTTGGAGCTGAGAGAATTAGCTTCCCGGTTTTGATTTGAATCCTGGTTTCTAGCTCCTGCATTTCCGGTCTGTAGATCAGCATTTGGAAAAAATCCACTTCCTTGAGCAAGCTGATATGGTTGAAGGCTCCTGCGTACAGGGCTGGAAAGGGCATTTGAGAAAACTGAGTTTTTCACTTGATCAGCATGACCACTTCGGGGGGCAAGTCCAACTGTTGGCTGTCCAAACAAACCAGATGGAGGTTGGACACCAGAGTTTGCTATGTGCATTGTTGTTTGTTGGTGTTGATGTTGGAATGGTGATCTTGGAGTGATTAATGCATCTTCTCCAGTATAATCCATCTCACTCTGATTGAAAAACAAACAGATTATAGAAATTGAATTTTGTTTGTCTTTTATACTGCTGAAAAAAGATATACATAAACTGATAGACAAATATATTCATTTGTCAGTAGAAAGTACACAAAGAGAAAGAAAGAACTGCTTACAGCAGAATACAATTGTTCACCAGAAAAAAAGTGAATACTTCTAAACTAATATCATCTTGAAGCACTTTGTAATGCTTAAAGTTGTACAAATCACAGAACTCTACGAGTCAATAGCAATCAGACAGAGCAAGCTCGACAATAATAGATACTTCGGAAGAAACCATGCAAGATTTTCATGTTAATATTAACAAGGTAGAAGTGCATTGTAGGCAATGATTATAAATGACTTTAATTGTACACACAACAGTGGGATGCATAAAAAGCCAAATACTTGAATGTGGTGCAACATTTTTTGAATCAAAGTATCAAACACCAAAAAAGAGATTTGGAAGTTACTCCTCCACTTGAATACTAATTCACACTATAGCCTACACTCGATGAAGGGCTAACATGGGGTCACACTAGTGCTAAAAGTACCGGAAATTAAATCGAAAATCAAATGACATGATAGTTGAAAGTTGAAGCAACAATATCACATAGGAAATAAATATAATAGAACCTGAATATGGGTAACTATATCAGATACAGTAATCCTTGACCCTTCCTCATGCTTTCTCACGATCCATTGATAAAGCTTCTCCTGCATAAACATGAAATGAATGAACTCAAGAGTACCTAACAAATATAAATTTTTAAATAGCCAACAATTGCATACGACTTCAACTAGAGAAAACATATCAAAGTCAATGAAAAACTCAAACATGGATTTGGTTTGTTAAATAAGGAGAAACTGTTTATTGGTGGGTCATTGGTTAGAAACTGGGTTATAAATATCATACTTATTAGTTTCCACCAACTGCAGAGAATAACTGTGCATTATGAAAATAAAGTTGAAAAAACAAGATAGAAAAGGAAAACAAGTGAAATAACAAATAAAAGGCAGATAAGGGGAAAGAAAAGAGAATAGTAATGTATCTGCCTTAGAGGCATTTTATTAGATCACTTAACTAGTCAATGACTTCCCCAATTGGGGCTCTTTGTTAAAAATAGAATGTTAATTGCATACCCAACTTATTTCAAGAAAACTCCCATAAACATTTTTAATCAACATTAATTTAGATTAGTGATCAGATAATAACCCACTAGAATTTACTCAAATTATACTGAGAAAAGCTAACTTGATGAAGCAAAGTAGATAGCTATAAGATGAAGTAAATAAAGCCAAGGATAATTAGACCATGGTGTTTTATTACCGGTCCGACCAAGGATCCAGTATATGGTCGTATACGAATATGAATTAGACGATACTAGATGGTACAGATTGATATCCCATTTGGTATCAATGGGATCGTACTGGTCTGATTGATTACCAAAATGGCATAGGACTGAGGTTCAAATACATGACTTAGACATCCTATCTAAATGTAATTACTTCCTTTCTATGTTGCCTGCAACACCATCTCATTTCATAATTGACAGAGATTGAGTCATCTCTCCTAAAGGAAAAAACATTGAGAGAAATAAATGCATTTTTCAACAGACCAAACAAGGAAAAGAATCATCTTCGTAGCCAATGCAACAGTCAACTTGAAGACTAAAGTTGATTGTCTCAAACCCATCGATAAGAATAAACAATAGGATAAATCAGTCATGTCAGAAAAAGTTTGTCATTAAGATTTACGCAGAAGACATAAGCGAATCTTTTCTCCAGTTGAAATGTTTGATGGTCAACATACAAATTAATTTCTTAAAGACAGAACTAACTATGGCGAACATCCATGTGAATTATCATTTTAGAAAATAGTATATTAAGTGGATTGATAATCCCAAGTGTCAACCATATTCTCCTTTCAGAAGAAACTCAGATAGTTATTCCTTACCAATGTGTACGGACAACCCATATCACCATGTTAGCACTATTAACTAAAATGAATATAGCTTAAGCGTTTGTAAAGGCTCTCAGTAGCTGAAATTCAGCAATTTCAGATGAAAACTTCAAATATCGGCCATAATTCACTTCTCTTTCTTATTGCATTTACCATTTGCTTTTTCATTTTGTCCCCCTCCATGTAAAATCTTGTTTATAAAGAATCAAGTCGATTAAAAGAACCATGTTCAAGATCTTCTGTAGCAAATCTTGGGTACCAAGAAACTCATTTGAAGAGACAAGCTATATCCCCCGTTCGCATTAAGCACTGCTTGCTTCTTTAGGAATTGCAAGCAAGAACGAAAGATCTATTTGGAGAGGCGGAAACCAGTAAACAGACCCCAGCTCTCCCAAGTACAAGACCTGAAGTTAACCACAACGAAGGATCCCCTTCATGTGAACAACTGAAAGTTCACGAAGGTTTTTTTCACTCAAGACAAGACTAAAAGGAAATTTGAGCAAACCACCCAATGGAAACACAAAGGTGAGAATTTAACTGCCATAAGAGGATCCAATAGAAAAGAAAAAAAGAGTCACATTCTATCAACGAGAACCTTGTTACATAGCAAGCGATTCTATCTAAGAACCTAGCCCATGATGGTGATCATCGAACTCTACAATAAGAAGAAGACGAAGAAAGAACAAGCATCAACTTAGGAATCTGAGAAACCCTCCAAGGATAGGGAAAAGATCATGAGAGAGAGAGAGAGAGAGAGAGGAATTAACCAGCGCATGACGCTCGCCGGCCTGGAAGGCAAGCTTCTGCTGGTTCATGGCCTGCGTGTAGAGCTGCGAGAGGGAATTAGCGGCAGCGCAGAAGGTGGAGTACAGCGTCCGATCGGCCTCATCGAGCCCCGTCGCCTCCGATTTCCGCTTCCTCGCCATCGATCGAACCAAGAGGCGAGAAGAGTGGGGGATCGATCCTCTCCTACCCCTCTTTACGAAACCCCGATCCGTTTCACTGACGCAAACCCCAATCCAAACCCAAATGCAAAGCAAGAGAACGAGACGAAGCAAATTTGGGCACTAATCGCCCTGTATAAATTATAGTGGGTTGTAGAGACATGTGCGTGCTCCGCGTCCGTCATTTCCTCGTGGTTTAGGTAGTTCTAATGGGGTATTCGGATCACCACCTTCTCCACCACCCGATCCAATACGAGGAACTTCATGGGCTCCACCACTTTCCTTGTGATTAAAAAAAAAAGGTAAGATCTTCTTTAAAACCATATATAGAATTTTAATATATCTACTTTAATTAAAATATAATTATTTATATAATTTAATGATAATAAAATATCTGTATATCCAATCCAAAATAATTGTTAGTGAACAAAAGTACCGTGACTGGTGAGTCAGTACGGTTAGGTCCGCGAGCTGATGTCAGGAGCTTCTCGTGGAGTGGGTAGGATGATGAGGTGGTCGCACCCTCGGGAAGGAATGCTGGTTGGCGCTGGTGGGGCAAACAGGGTCGACTGGGCCCTCGCGAGGGGGTGTTGATTAGTGTTCCTCGGTCTGCTGACCCAGGTGTCGTTTGTGATGGGTCGCGTCCCTCCGACTTTGGGGCGTAATATCACGGACAAACTTCTAAACAAGATGTTTGATGTAATTCTTATGTATGTCCGTGTCTTTTGGCATGTTCATGCCTTGTACAACAGATAGAGGGGCGATCGAAGGCTTAATAGTCTCATTTTAGTTGAGTTGGTGGCCTCTTTAGGCTTGTAAATAAAGGTTGTGTCATGTGGACATATGCGAGAGATCTTCGATCTGTAATGGATCATTTTACCCTTTGTTGTGTCACTGTTCAGAGTTTGTAAAGTCTGTTTGTAATTTGCATTGTTGATGAAGTATTTTTCGGAAATGTTTGCTTGTGGATCCCGATTGAGGCGTTCTCTCTAACCCGTTCTCTCTTCTGGTGGTCCTAAGGGACAATGGGAGGCTTCGGGGAGGCTGACCTTTGCGGACGGACACGCAAGGGTGCCGCACGACTTAGGCAAAACCAGCTAAGTCCGTGACAGTATGGCAGCGCGTCCTCGTGCACTGGATGACGATTCCTAGGTTGAGACGCTTGCCGCTCGGGGGTGATCGCCTTCCTGCAAAAATGGCCTTCGTCGGGTGCTCCCCGACTTTGGCCCATCCGACGAGCAAGTTAGTCTGAGTGTTGCTTGTCTCGATCTTATTTTTCCTACCCCCCTTCTGCCGGGTGTTGGCCAGGGGTTTTTATACTATCGCGCAAGGACTGGTTGTGCCTCGGTTCGATGTGACTGCTGACCTCTGTGGGATGAAATAGCTTCTGTAACGAGTTGACGTCTGTGGCATGTGACGTCGATGATGACTCATCTAGGGACCAAAATATATCTTATCAATAATAAAAAATATTTATTATTTTTTTAAAAAAATATTTTTTAGTCAAAATATTCTATAAAATTTGACATGTCTATAAGTTACAATGTTAAGAGATCCATCAAAATATTTAAAATAAATAATATTCAATAAGCAAGTGAATGAAAGTTAAAAATTCCAGCAGATCTCGAGAAAGTTCAATCAAACTCCTTAAGCCATTCAAACATGACAAGTAGTTCTTCCATCATGAGAGCTGATGAGGCAAATGTCTTTGATAACGATATCTATATCTTCAAAACTAATAATATTTAAGTCAAAAGAGTTGACACGTTCAAGAAACAAGGAGATACTCTCTATATGTTGCTTGATCCCCTCATGTACATTAAAGAAATATAGATCATTTGTGTTAGTGATAATCCTATAATATAAGAGAAAAACACTTTTGGATAGTGGTTGCAGAAGTGAGAGCTACCAAAGGTAGTTAGCGATGAAGCTTTGAATTCAAAGACACTTATGTATTGATAGATCATAACATTGAATTCGATGAGGCCAGTCCTTCTAGTGGTTGAAGATTTGAAGAAAAAAAAATTTAATACAGAAAATTCTAGAATGAATTGGCAAAGTCACCACAAAGGTGATAAACCAAACAAGGCTTACGGAAAAATTTAACAAATAACTCAATCATGGAAAGAGCTTCCAAAGGAATGAATATTTTGACCTTTGATGCAACCCATAGCTACTATAGCACCTTCCAACCATCTCAATTTTGTTCTTCTTATTATTTGTTATTCTTCACATATCTATAAGTATTGCTTGTAGTAAGAGAACCCTTGATCCAAACATCATCATAGGGAGCTATGATACGTGAATCCAAAGAATACAATTAATGAACAATGAATGAAATTGTCATAAGTTTATCCAAATCCTAGTATCTTGTTGTAAAAAGATCAAAAGCAAAAGTAATATTCTCAACAACATTGATATCAAATAATTCCAACAACTAAAAGATAGTGATCTAAAGATCAAACACACTTTGATTTGAGTCCCTCTAAGCCTCTTTTAACATGGTTAACAAGTTTGGAGAGGCCACGCCTAGCATAAATACATTTTTATAGGGTTATAATTATCCCAGATGTGTATTCTCATTATTCAAAAGAGGTAAAATATGTTTAGTATTAATGATTTTTTTCATAAGATTTAGGTCATATATACCAAGGCCACCATGGCATTTAGGATTGGTATCATGATCTTAATTGATTAGCTTGTATTTATTATGTTTGGAGCAATCATTGAAGTTCTTAGTGATTGACCTATATTTCTAACTTTTTTTTCTTGAAATACAGGAGTTTAAAAAGGTATGAGTCAAAATTAAGTTGATGAGAGAGTTGATCATAATGATTTTTCTAGCTTTGCTAAGAAAACATTTGTTTTAACTCTTGATTCAATTGACAGCTTTGTTATTTTATCTTAAAAGCATTCGATAATACCATCAAGAAGACGAAGGTGCCAAAATATGACATAGCTAAGACCCTTTGTTAAATTTAAGTATGTTATAGATTTAATGTTTGGATCGAGGAGATAGTGCTTTGGAAAAATGATATGAGAATTCATAATTTCCAACATAAAAAAAAGGTTCACACATATGAGTATTGTCGAGCACTAAAGGAATTTTAGACAATAGGAGATATCAAACTCATATTAAACTAAAGATCAAACTATCAATTTGAAAACTAGATAGGATTTCTTTATCTTTGTAAACGAGACCATAATTATCTATTTTAAGGAGGTTGATATGTCTCTTTCTATTCTTGAGGATAGTAACTTGGTTAAAAAAAAATGGTATTTCATTTGATTTTGGATATAGTCACTCATTTAATATAAAATTATTTATTTTAGATCGAATGCTTATTACAGAGACAAAGAAGCTATTCGGAGTTAGCAAGCCATAAGATTATCTAGCCTTAAGGGCACCAATTTTATTATTGATATTAACTATAGTCTTTTTGAGGATGCTATGATTGTGATCCCAATATTTTCATAGGTTGCTAGTATAAGTGAGTTTAGAATGGAGATCCACTTGTTGATAGTCAACCTAATAAGCTCAAACCTAAAAAATCTTAGCTTTATATCTATTTATATCAAATATAGTAGAATTGATGAGGGGAGAATACTAATTAGTAATATAGGCAAGATATTAGATAATAATCTTATATAAAAAAAGTCGAGTTACCAAGGGCTCTATTATGACAGAAACCTTAGTAGTACTAAATTGATTATTACTCTTAAGTAAAATAATTATCATAAAATCCTAAATCAATAAGACTAGTGTTGAAAATCTATAGTCAAACAAGAAAGATTAAATGATTTTATGAGGGCATAAAGTCGCACTCGACCATCTCTTATTTTGCTCTTACAATTTCAGAGTAAGTTAAGAACAAGAAATTGAGTGGTACACTGTTACTATGATGCAACGTCATCTTCTTTTTGCTCTAGGTAATAGAAAGGAAGAATAAGGGAGAAGGGACTATTTTAGGAGGCTTGCTTATAGCTTTCAACCTGTCTGCTACCCTAACCCACTCTGAAGCAACTTCATCTAAAAGGAGATCATCTTATCCCTCAGCCATCCTCCATGGTATTGTGAAAAGCCTTTTAACATCATGCAAATAAGAGACTTAAAGATAGAATCAGACTTAATATTGAAAGGGGAAGGCTAAGGAGTCTCATGTGTAGATCATCTTATCGACACACTGGCTTAAAGCTATGAAAGGATTAGAGATAAATGTAGTGGGGGTGGCTGAGGGTTTCCACATCAGGCTCCTACTCATAACACCATGAGTATGATTATTTAGAGGCTTGTTCTAGTATTGCAATAACTCCTTAACACCTTTCTTAGGTAGTGCAATAAGCATAAAGGGTAATTGAGTCAAATCATATAATAACTTATAAACATGTATCTAAAATACATAAATGACATGGAACAACGGAGAGGACAAGGTTTGCAAGGAGATTCCTTAGGTAGCATATTCTATTATAAATAGAGTTTTATTAGGATTATATTAAGATTCACTAAAAAGTCTACCCTAATAATCGAGAATACACCAAACCTAGTAAAGACCGATTCAACTATAAGAACCCCAATGGTCCAGCTTGAGTTGATGCTTTACGAAGGGTGAGTGATAGCCAAAATAAAAAGACTTTGGACCCAACCTAGGTTGCTTTGCAACACAAATAGTAGGGGCCCTCATTTAACCCTTAGGCTTCCATTAAACTCCTTTGACTCACAAGTTATAAGTGGACTCGTCTTCAACTTTTGCCTAGTTAGTATTGATTTTCTCCATCATTTGAAGGCACAAGGGTGTTGGAGTCTAAAATGACAATAGGGTTGATATTAGAATGGTGACTAACCATAGCACGACAAAAGTAAATGTTGAGGATATTCTCATATGCTATTATTTGAAAGAATTGACAAGCTCTCCTTAACCCAAAAATCGAGATTTAGAAAAAATAATTAGAATGGAGACCCGAGCAAACTTACTTATTGATCACGATAAGACAATCTCATCGATCTTGACCAGTCTTCTAATCTTGAAAATAATTTTGCTAAGAATATTAAAGTGAAAGAGTTCAAGCGGTAGTCTTGGAAACTGAATCCAGGTCAGAGCAACCTTAACCATTTAGTTTAAGGATTAAAAGTTATCCTTCCAAGGAAGCATAATCGAGGCTTAGGCACCGATGAACTAAGATCATCGTGAGTGAATGTCAATTATTTGCAACTAAGTAAATTAAAAGCAAAAGAAACTAGAAATCATAACAATAATTTGAATATCATGTAAGAATTTTTAGAATCTTGAAAGAACTATACTGAAAAATTTCGATGGTGTGTGACCCAAGAACTTATCGTAGGCACAGTTTAGCCAAGCCTCTATAGTTATTTAACTCATTAGGATCAAATTCAATCACCATATTAAAATTTTTTTAATATGAATCAGGGAATAATTGGTATCTTCACAAGACGCTTTATTGTTATTTTATAATTATCTAAACAAACTTGTAAGTAGTTGAAATAGGAAAAATAAATAAAATGATGCCCTAAGAAGATCATGAGGGCTATAGGTCTCTTGTCCGAAGAGAAAGGGGGAGTAAAAACTAATATACTCTGCCAATGAGAAAACGAGTGTTATAGTCCGAACTTATATTAGTTGGAAGATTATGATATGTATTATGCTCCTAAAATGGATAAACTAAAAATAACTAACTCAACAAGGGACATATTTGATCTCATATACAATTTTCGTTGGTTTGACTATCTTTAACGTATTCAAATATTTTAAATTTTCAATAAATATTAGTAAAAATAAAAAGATTAATGACTGTTAGAAATTGGATGAAGAGGTTCTCTTAGCGCAAATCGGTCCGCGAGCAACATTGATGGCTTCATCTGAACCATGCGATGGACATCAAACGACTGTGATGCGACCTTTATGCTCTCCTCATCTGAACCATGCGATGGACACCAAACTACTGTGATGCCACCTTTATGCTCTCCTATAACATAAACCTAAACCGCATCGCTTTCGCCTCTCCTCACCTCCAACGTTCGCTTCGCCGCCTTCCGTCGTCGGCTATTCCGATTGGTGTAACTGCAAAGGGGCGCAAGATGTTGCTTCGCCGCTCGTCGGAAACTCTGCGGCTCAGTCTCATCCACCGTCGCCCGTTCTCACATGCGGCGGCGATCACCCCGAAGGAGGGGGCGCCGCTGGATCCTCTGGCCCCCCTCGAGTACCTGGAAGGGCTCCCGAGACCCGACCCGAAGCACGCGGAGACGATCATGGCGGTCCCGCGGGCGTCCTCCGGGAAGATCATTTCGGCGAAGGAGAGGAAGGCCGGGAGGGTGCCCAGCATCGTGTTCGAGCAGGAGAACGGGGAGGAGGGAGGGAACAAGCGGCTCGTCTCCGTCCAGGCGAAGCAGGTTCGGAAGCTTGTTGACCATTTAGGCCAGTCTTTCTTTCTCTCCAGGCTTTTTGAGCTCGAGGTGCGCTCGGAGTTCGGTGGCGCCGGGGATCTTATCGAAAAAGTTCGCGTCTTGCCACGGAAGGTTGGTAGAGAAAGGTCGAATCTTATTATACTTTTCTTCCTTCCTTTTTCAAATTATTTTCCCTTAAGAAAGAAATAAAGAGCGATACTTTTCTAGGCATCCCGAACTTATACAAGACATTGAAAATATTTAGCATGAGAAGCGGGCGACGATAGCTTATTTCTTAGATTGATATCTAGTGTAATTGTTTATGGAGATAAGATCGAAGTAGGATCTTTGTTGGCAACAATTTTCCTTTCTCTTTCGATCAAATATTATGACAAAAAGCATGCTTGATTTGTAAAAAACAAGTATCCTTGTTTTCTCAGGTTTCTGCTCAAGTAAATTATGTTACAGCAAAGTCAGTGTCAAGGATGTATATAATTAAAATTTGTTTTACTATCCTCACTTTGGTTCTTGACTAGATGAGGTTTATATACATTAGTGTCCCACTTTGGTTCTTGGAGGGATGTGAGGTATGAACTACAGATATTGTCAGGTAAAATGTTGATGCCTATAGTGTAGGAAAGGAATTGAATAAATGGAGATCACTGCCATGCTATATCATTAACACCAATCTTGAAAATAAAATTAGAGGAGAAATGAGCTAGTTCCTCTTTTTTCCACCAGTCTAAGTGCAAAAAGAAAACATCAATAAGGTAGTTATCTTTCTCATCTCCCTGGCTAACGCTTACTCTCAGCATTATATTTTGTTTGATTTGACTTACCAACTAAGAGATCTTTGAATCTTGTTAGTTGCATCTCCACTCGGCCACTGATGCACCCTTGAATGTGACATTTTTGAGAGCTCCTTCATCGGCATTGTTAAAAGTTGATGTTCCTCTTGTATTCAGAGGAGAAGATGCATCTCCTGGACTTAGAAAGGGTATTAAACTCTGTACATTGTGTTTTATGTTTGATGCTGTATAATGCAAACCATTTCTTTAAAGTATAATACTTATTTTCTGGAAGTATAGTATATGCTAACTTTCAAATTTCTCTTTATTCGCCGTTCTTAATACAATAAGTTGGATGCACACCATAATTTTCTTTAATGAATTATGTAGTAATTGTTGGACCCTTTCTTAAAACTTAGAAGGACCAACTTTTGTCTGGAGAGCTCATTGCTCTTAAAAGAATAGTTTCACGTATCTATTTTTCTCAGTTGAACCATAACAAATTCATTATGATCTTTCTCTGTATTCTCAATGTAATTGTCTGATTTTTTGTTACTTTCATAATTTCATTAACTCTATAGCTGTATTTTTAGATAGAAAACAGGATTGTTAGTCATAGCACATTCAAGTTAGTTACATGGTAGAATCTATTTCTCCTTCCATAAAAACATATCGTGGGATTTATCATTGCTACTCTGATCGCTTGCCTGGGATCTTGACTTCCTGATTTTGGAATTTGGATCCATAACCATTAACAACAAACACTGTTGCATGAAAAAGAGAGGAGGAAGATTTTTTTAGTCATATTATTAGTACTGGGTTTCATTTAATTAGAGCTGATCTGAGATTGTTTATAGCATTCTTTTACGTCAGTGTTGTAATTATATTGTTTGTTTATTGAATTTTTTGCTATAGTAGCAAATATACAGGTGCAGTATACGTAGGATGATACTTAAATCCACAAATAAATGGTGAAAGAGAAAATAAAAAAGCATGGACTTCTGTTTCAATATTTGAGGGGGATAAGAGACCTTTTTTGCTGCAATTATGAAAGCAGTGTGGTTCAGATTAGAGCAATGGTTGATGATAGAGAAGAGCTGACTAATCAGTATGATGCGAGATTTTCATGAACTGGATCTCTGCTCTTTGCATCTGCAAATCCAGACTTACTAAAGTGCAAAAAGATGATGGGGAAAGTGTAATGATGCTGACATTTAGGTGCGCATGACTAAATGTTTCTTTGATGGAAAGTAAACCCAATGTTAAATACCTAGGAGAATCGGTCTAGTAAGTTGAAAGTCATACTACAGATTATCATGCTTTTCTACTTTAAGACATATTTAGATGTACCAATGAAAGGAAATTCTTTTGCATAAATTCACATCATGAAGGAAATATTCATGATTCACTTATAATTATGAAGCAATATGTTATATTCAGGTTTTAGCCGTGAGCACAGTGAGGTGGAATAGATCATACAGCAGGATTTCATTTGAATGTTCTCTTTGACTCTTGGCTTGTTTTCATCGAGATATTTAATTAGTTTTCCAATACATTCATTTTCTGTAGTTAATTGGACAAATGATGTGACATTTTCTATTTACTCAACAGGTTCCTACTTGAATGTCATAAAAAGGACAGTCAAGTATCTTTGCCCTGCGGACATTGTTCCACCATACATCGATGTTGATCTGAGTGAATTGGATGTGGGCCAGAAGTTGGTAATGCGAGACCTGAAGGTTCATCCTAGACTCCAATTGCTTCAATCACCGGATCAACCTGTGTGTAAAATTGCAGGATCGGGGGCTCAGGAGAAGAAAAAATCTAAATGAGTCTTCTCCGAAGCAAGCCAGTGAACCATATCAACAGATGTTTGGTATCTGCTGTCATCCTCTTCCTCCTGTGCACTTTCGAGATTTTCCAGATGATGATTCAGGCTAGCTAGGACTAATGACTTCATAGACAGGAGGAGGGCTCCTTTATTGCTGTATCAGAGTTCAGAACTCAAATGGTATAAAATCATCAAAACATCAGAAGAGATTAGGTAGAAGCTCTTGCATTTCTGTGGACAGACAGATAAAAGATTGATACAGTGAACCCCTGAGTGATGGAGGAGGCTACGTTCTAGCCGAGTTAGTGTTATTTCATATTTGTACGTTGTTGGCAACTTTAGCGTGGCCTCATGAAATGATTGCTCGCTATATAGTCATTAATAATGACTCTGCTTTTTGACTTCGGTGTCGTGGAGCAACCCAACAGTTGATGAACACCATCGATATTGACTCTGTTTTTTTATTTGGCAGTGGTGAATCGACCCAATTGTTGACGTGCTTTTAGTTTGTGCTGCTGCCACAACGACGTTGACACAACGACGTCGGTGACGTTCTATGTATCGCAAGGTAATTGATGCTCAAAGCTAAAACATCATTGTCTTGTGGTCTCTCCGAACTCCCGTGCTTCGCATGAACGCTTCGGGAAAGAGGATGGTTTTGAGAGTAAGTCTTTGATCAAGAGCCACAACAGTTTTGAAGATTAACCTAATTAAGTATTCTTTATAATTAAGTCCGTACATTAATTAAGCATATATGATTTGTTTGCCATCTAATTCATACTATTTCAGTTTGACTCCTCTAATTAAGTGATTTGCCACCTATATGAAGGATTTAATGGTAATGCAAATAGTAATCTCCTCGAGTCATTCTTCACGCCCGCAATATTTGACCCCAAACTCCAACTCGGCCTCGGAGGCAATCCATCGAACAGTATCGTTTCCATCGGCCCCGCTGTGGACCAAATCGGGAAGGCAACGACAGCATGGCGGAAGCTGTTCTCGTCGTCCTCGTCTCGTTCCTCTCGCTCGCCCTCCTCTCCTTCTCCCAAGATCCTGACCTTAAATCTGGTTCCGCTTACGACGAGCTCAGGACCAGCGGGTTCCCCGTCGGCCTCCTCCCCACCAACGTCCTCACCTACTCCCTCAACCGCACCTCCGGCGCCTTCGCCGTCGACCTCGACGACCGTTGCCGCGTCACCCTCCCCCCGGACAACTACCTCGCCACCTATTCCCGCCGGATCACCGGCAAGCTGGCGGACCGCCGAATATCCGACCTCGATGGCATCAGGGTCAAGGCCTTCTTCCGTTGGTGGTCCATTACTGGGATACGCTCCACCGGCGACGATCTGGTGTTCGAGGTTGGCGTCGTCTCCGCCAAGTACCCCTCCCGTAACTTCGACGAGAGCCCTGACTGCGAGGGCCGCAGCCCTAGAAAGGCCGCCTCTTGAGGTAGATGAGACGTTAACCGCCTTTAAAAGTTTGATCTTCATCGGGGTTTTGGTTCATTTACTGCTTTATCGTTCCCAAATTTTTGGATGCGATTGGATCTCTAGATGAAATTACCTTGACTTATTTCTGGTCTCCCGCTTCTTCTCTTACAGTGTGATTCATTATTAAGATATATCATGGTCATCGAATTATTTCTTTTCTGGAATTTGTATTAATTGGGGAACAAGACGAGAAATTTCACTTCTTGATTGGAGTTTAGAGTCGTGAGTGATGTAAAAGCACAAAATTTAACCCTTGGCAAATGATGTGAAAATGGAAAGCACAAAATTAAGGTCTCTCCTTTGTGACAGAGAAACCAGGTTTAGAGTCGTGAGTGATGTAAAAGGCCTATCTTTGCGTATGAAGATTCTCTTTGGATCCTGCATTGACGGGAGGCTGGTATGTCCTTTTTTAAGCAAATGATGTGAACATGGAGTCTGAAGGGCTTGCTGCAGAAAAATGTGACCTATCTGTTAAATATGTTATGGATGTTTGACTAGGCAAACCTTGTGAAGCAAGCTAGTGTTTAAGCAATGCCTTCCAAGAGGTCTAATGGAGAGCTAAACTTTCCTTTCTAGAACTTTTAAGTTCTATTGGGAAATTGTTCAGTCCATAAAAGATATTTGTGGTACGTAGTCTCTGTCAATCTTGATGAAGCTTATCCTAAACATGGGAAGCACATATTGTATATGTATCCTCAATCCTGTTGAAAATTTCACTTTCAGATAGATTTGTCTTCTAACTGCTCTATGAAGATAAGTTTATTCAAATTTGTAGCAACATTGGATTTTTCCCAGAAATGGTAAGAGTCTAGCACAGGAGGAATTACTAGGTTTTTCGTTGGCTTCATTCGAATCTACAAATGTACTAGGTATCCAATGGAAACAAAACGTTAATGCATATATCAGAGTAATGAGGCATAATAATGTTTTGCATGGAAGTAGTGTGGAAATTGTAAAAATTGAAACCAAGTCTTGGTGGGTTCTCTGATAAAAAAGAATATGATGTTAATTTGGGGTTGCATTCCTCTCTAGCTTTGTAACTTAGATGTGTTCTTTTGGTGAATATGGCCTTCAAGGTTTCTAGGATGTCTCTCTTACCTTGTTTGGAAACTTGATGTCGACTTTACGGGATCCAATTTTGGTTGATGGTGATCAGTAAAAAAATTTATCGGATGCTCCATGAAGTCATTCATTTTATTTGTGCTGATATTCCATATCTGCAGGAATGGGCTTGGCGCGAAATCTTTTGTAAGTTGATATTGTAAGGATTATATTAGCTATTCAGATCAATGTTCTTTACCACCACCAACCTTTTCAAGCTATTCTTCTTACATCTACGATAATAGTTTGCTTTTAGTTTTGATGTTTATGCATGGTAACAGTGCTTGTTTCTCGAATATGTATCCGTTCTTTGAAGCATTATGAAGGGACACTACTTATGTAAGGCGAAGTCTTGGTGAGGAGGTTAGAAGCTGTTGTTGGAAATCATTGCATTATTCCAATATTGAATCGTGTACCATAGCATCTATGTATTACATGTTATCGATTGAAAAGAGGTGACGATGATAGCTTGGAGCCTCTTAATTTTTTATGCAAGTTGCACAACTGGAAAAGGATGAGCTAAGCATGTAAAGTGTCATCAAACATCATGGAATATGAAACCTTGGTTTTCAATGCCCTCATGGATTTAATTAGTAATGCTATTTGGTTGCTTGTGCTGGGAAGCTGTGCAGTATAAAAGTAAGTGCACAAGCAAGGCTGATGATGATTCATTGGTGATGCTCTCTCTGTTGCCCAACATTGTTTGATGTCAACCTCACATGTCTGGCTGTACACTTACCATTCTCCTCTTGTTTTCTGAGATTCTTCTTTTTGCTGTTCTGTGATCCAGCAAATATTTATATAGTTGCCTTCTTCAACATTACAAGTCGTTTTCTTATCAATCAATCATGGTTAGCTAAAGCTTAGCCCTACGCTCGCAGGATGGATTAAGAAGCATGATGAGGACATGTGGGGCTTTCTGTGGCCATTGGAATCATGCATTCCCTTTCTTCTTTTTCTTTGTTCCTTGGGGAAGCAGAGGTCTCATGTTCTTGTGGAGTGTGCCAGTTATGAAGTGTTTTCTGAACCAAATCATTCTCTACCGTATAAGAATTGCCTCTTAACTATGCTGATCATACTGTTGTTTCTTGTCCTCTGAGAAGTTGTATGCTTATAAATCTATTACAGAATTTTATTGTTATTGGTGCAAGCCCGAAGGGTCAGAGGAATTGTTTGCTCTCAGTGAACTCATACGATTTTGCCCTCGGCTCTCATACTAGGGGTCACCACCTCCACCAAGGACGCGTTCGTGAGCTTGCCGGAGGGCTCGGAGACGGTTAGGGGGTAGCCGCAGTTCCCGTAGAAGCCCTCCGGCAGCACGTCTTTCAGGAGGTGAACCGTGCTGGCGGCGAAGGCGACGCGGACGTCGGCGTCGGGGTGGAGACCGATCGCCTGTGCGCGGCACTGCCACACCTTGGCGAGCACGACGTCAAACGTGGAGCATCTTTCGCCGGTCTCCTTCGCGTACTCGCTCTTCAGCTGGTTGATGTGATCCAAAGGTATGCCCACTGCGAGTTTCTGCAAGTCCATGGGAGTGAAGACCGGAGGCGGACCACCCATCAAGATGGGCTTCGCTGGGTTGGGGATGGCTTCCCTGCCCCAGGCCGGCATGACAGACGGCGCAGCGCGACCACTGGCCATGTCTGCCACGGTTTGCATGAACGCGTCGAATCCGGCGCCTCCGCCCATCGCGTGATCGGATCTGATGCCCGCCACGAATCCGCCGCACTTGAACAGTGTCACCTGACACCATTACAGTTGCATATATACGTCAATCCACGACAATAAGCACTCTTAGAGCTAGTGATCGATCTAAAACCGAGCTCAATCCATGCTGCGACCGAAGAAATTCGTGCACCTGGATCAACATGATCACGTCCTTGATGTCTTCAGGTGGGAAGTCCGGGAAGATTCCTTCGGGACCGCAAGAGGTAGCTGCAGATTGTTAACGTCCTTGAGGGAGAAATCTGCTGAGGCCTCGACGAACCATATGCCCTCTCCGGTGCAAGCAACCTCGAGCTCACCACCGGACATCGTGAACCGGCCGGCCATGGGGTAGTAGGGGACGAGGGCCTTGGAAAGAGCCCCCCTTATGAGCTCCGCCGGCTCCTCCCCGTAGCTGTAGACATGTATCGAATCCACCATGAATCTCATGGTGGGAAGTCGATCCATGAAAGAGAGGGGAAGATTGCCAGTCGGCGTCGCCTCGCTCGGGACTATCAGTTCCGGAGCCAACTTAGCCACAGAGAAGCTCATGGTGGGTATGTTTTCTGCCTCCTCACGTTGCTTGATGCCTAGAAGCTCTCAAAACGAAAAGACTAATGAACAAGGAGATAAGCTGGGGGCCAATGGCATGTTAGCCGTGAGGTCTCCTCCACCACTCTCCATCTCAATCACTGTAGCACAGGAATCTGTAAGGCGGATATAATAGCTGGAGATGTATCATTCTCATGTCTTCCAATGCTAGTGGAAGTTTGTGCTGTGCAGATCGATCATCGCCGGGGGCGACCACCACATACACAATCGAGCGTACAATCCGTATCTCCAGATTTAGATGTAAACCACGCCCCAGTTTATTGCTGTTGGCTCGAGTGATATGGATTTAGATTTTGATTCGATTAACTCATTTCGATAGATCCGATCCGACAGAATCGAAGACGGATGTCTTCGATACCCGCACCCACGGGCTGGATTCTCAACGATCTCGCCGTCGAACAATGGGGCCCAATGAGGAAAGGCCCATTTGATGATCACACACTGTCCCAACCCACAAGACTGCAATGCTGGATATTCCCACTCCTCTTTCGATTCATTCCCCTCTAATCTCTTCTGTGTTCCCTGCCGAGGGGTGACTTGACGACACTCCCCGATCCAATTGGGGGTTGGAATATCATCGTCGTCGTCATCCTCGGTCGCTGCCGGTGCTCCTCGCGCGCCCCACCTCCCCCACCCCGCCCCGCCCCCCCGGGCCTCTTTTGCGGCCGCAAATCTACCACCAGTCTTACCTCGATTGCTAACCCTAACCCTAGACTGGAACCCCTTTACCGTCCCGCTTCTTCTCGCTCTCCGCAGTGCTGCCATTGTCTGCCTGAAGTCGTCGATCAGGTGATTGATTCTTTTTAGCCTAAAAGATCGAGAATTAGTTCCCCTGACGTCGTTATTGGGCGCGTTTTCAGTGTGTCCTCTCGTGATCTATCGATTAACCTTCAGAATCTGGAATTTTGGTACCAGTTATGCGGAACTCGGTTGCTTGCTTGAAATGGTGTGTTATTTGGATTTTCTGATACTTATCGGTAGTTCCTTCTTCAGCAGCAAGTGTCGCCTCCCCATCTAATAGTCTCGATTTCTTGGTTCTCATTTTAAATTATCCACAAAAAGAGGCTTTTTTTTTTACGTGTATACACATCTGTGTTTGCATATCACTCCGCAGGATCAAGCATAGTGGTAGAGCTTTTGTACTTATTGCTATTCTTATGTTAGGCATTTGCCAAGATGTAATTTTGGGGTTTGATGTTCTCCTAGAAGCAGCTTTTGAGTTGAAAATGTAGTGCTTTCATTGTTTCAGTTTGTTTTCACTATGTTTGTTTTTGTTTCAATGCACATATTGATTCTCTTCTTGTTTTCTCTTGTTCTAGTTTGGTTTCCTTGTGCGAGTGGTTGACATGTCGATGTGTTTTTCAAGCATAAAGAACTAAGAATGAAGAAAATGTCATCGAAGAACAATGGTTGCCTTACCCATAGGCGACGCTGCCCGTGTGGAGATGAGCAGTGTTGCATCAGACTTGATGAGGATGAAGAAGACATATCAATGGATCCTTCGGCTCTCTCGGAACCAAACCTTATGCAGGGAGCACAACATATTACTGCTGAGGCCGCTGCAGTTGACGCTCCTTATGTCGGACAGTCTTTTCGGACCGATGCCGAGGCCCAGGAATACTATACCAACTTTGCCAGGAAGAATGGGTTTGCCATCCGGCGAGAGCGCTCAAAAGGGAATCCAGCACATCCACTGGGTGTTTATAAACGGGAACTTGTCTGCCATCGTGCTGGAGTATCTCTGCCTAGGAAAACTGTAGAACTCAAACGGCAGAGAAACAAGAAATCATCACGCTGCAGATGTGAGGCTCAGATGATTATCAAGAAGAATGTTCTAAAGGGTACGAGCTGTTGGATAGTTGTTCATTTCAGTAATGAGCATAACCATCAGTTGTTGGATAGTGAGGAAGTCCGCCATCTCCCTGCCTACAGGAATATTCCTCCGGCTGTCCGTGAACGTATTTTGTTTCTGTCAAAGGCTGGTTGCACTGTGAATCTTATGATGAGGGCACTTGAGATGGAAAGGGGAGCGAAGCCAGGTCATTTAACTTTCACAGAGAGGGACTTGAGGAACTTTCTTCAGGCTAACAAGGGCATTGATCGAGAAACCGAAGGTTCAGAACTCCTTAAGGCCTGCAAGGCTATGAGGGACAAGAGCTCAGATTTTCGTTATGACTACACATTGGATGCAAATGAGAAGCTTGAGCATATTGCTTGGTCATATCCAGATGGTGTTCATGCATACAAGGTTTTTGGGGATGTAGTTATTTTTGACACAACATATCGTTTGTATGCATATGACAGGCCTTTTGGAGTATGGTTTGGCGTGGACAACTACGGAAATCTAATATTTTTAGGTTGTGTTCTACTGCAAGATGAAAGGCCAGCTTCATTCAAATGGGCCTTGCAGGTGTGTTTACCGCTTCTTATTCTGTCATTTTCCTTTTGTTTCTACTTAAATAACATATTTTACTTGAAGAGAATAGTAGATAAAGGCATCTGTTATGGCTTTACTTTTTCTATGTCTACTGACACTTCATAATTCTCTGCCTTGTAGTCGTTTGTTAGTCTTATGGATGGGAAGTTCCCGCAAACAATAATGACTGATCTAGACATGGGACTTAGAGAGGCTATGATGAGTGAATTGCCAAACACTAAACATGCTTTTGGCATATGGTATGTTACACATAGATTATCAAGCTGGTTTTCTACCTTACTTGGTTCGCAATACAATTCATTTATGAATGCTTTCCATCAAGTTCATAGCCTGGAGAGTGAGAATGACTTTGTGCAACAATGGGGTCATATGGTTAATGAGTTTGGGCTAGCTTCAGATAGACATATAGCCATACTTTCACTATATCAATCCTATTGGGCATTACCATTCTTACATGGTTGGTTTCTTGGGGGATTGACGACTAGTTCTTCAGTGTCTATCAAGCCATTCTTCAGAGGGTTCCTGAATGCACAAACACGTCTAAAAGATTTTGTGGAGCAGGTATTGAATATAACTTTGTGATAATTATCCTTTTCATGTCTTCTTATTAGTTTTGCTATTTTGTGAACAATTTTATGGACCCCCTTTTGTAGGTGGGTGTCGCAATTGAATTACAAAATCAAGCTGGAGAGGAAGCAACAATGAGGCAGAATTATCACAATGTCAAGATTAAAACATGCATGCCTATTGAAGAACATTGTTTGAGTATATTGACGCCTTACGCGTTTGATATGTTTCAGAAAGAACTTATATCATCGACACAATTTGCAGTATATGAGTCACAGAGGGAGACTTACCTTGTCCGCCACCGGTTGAAGGCAGATGGAGGCTATATAGTGCAGTGCTTTCCATCGGAGCAAGAGTTATGTTGCAGTTGCAAGGGATTCGAATCCTGTGGAATATTATGCAGGCATACCCTCAGAGTGCTTTCTTTGAAAAATTGTTTCATGCTTCCAGATAGATACCTATTGATGCGGTGGCGTCGTGAAAGCTCATTGTTTCCAAAAAGCAGTGGTTACAATTATCGATCCCAAGCTTTACGCTCCCTTTCATCAATCATAATACAGGAATCTTCAATAACAAAAGACCGTTTCAACTATGTGCAGTGGCACATGAGTAAGCTTCTCACTCATGTGAGGAACATGCCGACAGTTGATGAAGTGGTCTCAGATATGGAGACTGTCACATCAGTTGATACTACAGTCTCAAATAGAAGATCTAGAGCAAGGCTCAGAAAAGTAAAATCAGTTGTTGAAATGCCAAACGAGACACAAGAATTATCCAAGGCTCAAACATTTTCAGAAACACTAGAATTGTCAGAATTGCCTTAGCACCTACATGATACATGGAAATTTTGTTTCCTTCGTCGACATGTTGACATCTTTAATTTATATTCGATATCTTAAGAACCTTTTTTTGTGCTTTTCCTTCTGTTCAAAATGTAGTGATCTTGTAGCATTACCGTTATATGTGTGTGTATATATATCAGTCTTATAGTAATTATATTGCAATACTTATCATGAATTCATTTTTCACTTTTTTGAATGTTTCAGATTTATTTTATGGTCTTTGCCTTGAGTTGAATCCCAGTAGTAAGACCAGTGATCGACAAAGGGTTATGACATTCCTTACTCAGGTGCTCTGGTACAGGAGATTGGGCGATCCATATTTCATGTTTCGGTCGGAAGAAACATTGCAGCCTGATGAAAGTTTAGTGTGACAATATGCAGACTTGCCGTAGTCCAGCCATAAAATTTCTGACTCTGCTTTGTGTGGCTCCATGTTAGCATTTTTGGAGATACTTGCTGCACTTGGTGTAGTTCATCCTCAGTATAGTGTTTTCATGAGCCATTGGCTAGTTTTGCATGGTGGTGAACTCAGGTAAATACTTGGCCGCTGTCTCAAAGTTGTTCTCCTGTTGTTTGTTGTTTTGCTTATACTGCCAAGGGTGGTCAGTGCGAAGTGAGCCATTTAGGTTCACAAGTCCTCTTCGCATCAGCCACTGAATCTTGGTTTCTTTTCTCCGTCTCACACTCCGTGCCCGTGGGATTGATGTGAGCCAGTGAGCTTATTGATATGATCTTTGTGCTTCACGGACTGTCTTCTCTGTCCACCATTTGAACCTCTTCCTCCTGATTTCTGATACCAAACCTGCAGTAAGGTAGGTTCCTTCAGAACAAGGACCCGTTTGTGGTACCGGTAGGCCACAACACACTTGCTGAAGCAGACCCTTCTTTCTCTCTTTTGGCAGAGTCACAGGTTCGCTCACGAACAGAGCGTGATCGGTATTTAATGCATCAAATTCTGGCTATATTACTCAGACAAACTTCTGAATGTGGTCCTCTGTTTTCCTCATTTTGCTGGGCGAGGAACCCATGCATTTGGGCTTGTGCTCCGCCGTCCAACTCATCCAGTCTGAAACGAGCCGTGAGAAGACTCATCCCCATGGCCTTATCATTATTAGCAGTGGATGAGACTAGGGTTTGGGGGTACTATTTGACCACCAAGTGTTTGAATAAATTCCTTGTATTATCTGTGCTCCATTTGGACCTCATGCAGCAGGCGTCGTAGCTGCTCCATTGAACAACGTACAACGCAGTATTCCTTCCGTTTGACTAAACTTAACTCGCAGCGCTGCGAAGTCACGCATCGTCCGTGTGATATCACTACTCTGCTTCGGTCAGCGCTGAGCGATCATCGCTGCTCATCCTTCACTACTTTACAGCAATCCAGCATGATGCCGAGTCATGGCTCCCATTTTTTCCTCAAAAGAGAAAATGTGATTGACAGAGAGGAACGGGGAAATTGGATCAGCACGAACTAACACTATCCTAATTTATTTGTTGTTACTCTTCTTCCTCCAACCATGATCCGACAAAGATCCAACAGAGGCCGACCAAGTAAAATCTGATGCATTGCCACCCAAATCTTTCCTCGTCGATCGATCTCGCAGTGACCATATGCGCTACTGGAAGGCTCTCGTCCGCCACATCGCATCGCTGTCACTACCGGGTATTTATTGTCGCCATTTATTTCACGTTACGGTTCCCGTCTCGTGAAGGCTACGGCTTGGCGTATCGTCAACCGCGGATCTCGTGCGCGTTCGTTTGGACGGCTCGGATGCTTCGGGATGCCCCCTGCGGTCCACTCGGAACCGCTCCTTTCGCTGCTATTTTTATAGGCTTCATCGTACTGCTGCCGCTGTTGTCTCCCCCCTTCCTCTTCCGCTTCAGCTTCCGCTTCCTCTTGGGTCTCCACATCCGATCCCGAAATGAGCGTGCGAGAGATCCTAGGCGGCTCCGATCTCTCGAGGTGCTGCTCGAATTCGTTTCCGCCTCTCGGAACGGAGCTTCGGATCGAGCTTGTCTCGCCAGATCCGTGAGCTTCGACCTGGGAAATCTGAACGCGGTCTTACTCCGGCGGCCTCAAGGACTTTGTGCTCGGACTCCTTCCCCTGATTGCTTTCTTCGCCGAAGATCTCGATTCCCGCTTTCACGGCAGGTGGGGTTTATGTTTCTGCTGGTCATTAGTGATATTTATGGTTTCTACTCTTCAATCGCGGATCTTGAATCGTATTCGTAGCCTTCTGTTGGCTCGATCCAAGATTAGCCCTTTCTCCCCTTTAATCTCCAGATCATGGGGTACAGGGGAAGTGGGTGGTTGTATTCCACATCAATCCAGAATCACAGTCTAATTGCTTTTGGTTATTTTCCTCTCTCTCAGGAACTGGTTATTAGGATGTCTCTGGTTCATTAAAGTTGCCGTGATCTTTACGCTTGGATTCGTATCTGAAATTGGAGCTGGATTGGGTCTAGGTTCGGCACATGCAGTTTTTGTCGCCTGTCTCTGGCAGCATGAGCTTGATCTGAGAGTTCCTAAATTTGGCACCATGTGGAAGCAATTCCTCAGTAAATTACCCCGCAAGTCTTCCAAATCTGATGCTTCCTCGGGTACGACCCGCAGCCATCCCATCAACAATGGCACGACTTCCATGAACGGGAATCCAATCCAGCGAACTAGCAGCGGCAATGTAGTCCCCTCCCGTTCAACCGCCGTGAAGCGGACTGCTTCTGCTATCTTCCCGTCGAGTGTTGTCACCAGCATTGAGCCTCTCCTCTTATTCAAAGATGTCCCCAACACGGAAAAGCAGAACCTTTTCATCAGTAAGTTGAACCTCTGCTGCGTTGTCTTCGATTTCTCCGATCCAAACAAGAACTCCACCGAGAAGGATATGAAACGGCAGGCACTACTAGATCTCATTGATTATGTTGATGCTGGGAGTTCTCGGTTCACTGAGCCCATGATTTCTGCTAGCTGTAAGATGTTTGCTATGAACTTGTTCAGGGCCTTTCCACCAAACAATCGATCAAGCGCTGGTGGTGGGGAGACTGAAGAGGAAGAGCCGATGTTCGAACCAGCTTGGTCTCATCTGCAACTTGTCTATGATTTATTTCTTAAGTTCATCGAATCCTCCTCGCTTGATGCTAAGATTGGGAAGAAGTACGTAGATCATTCCTTCATCGTGAGACTGCTTCACCTCTTTGATTCTGAGGATCCCAGAGAAAGGGATTGCTTGAAGACAATCTTGCATAGGATCTACGGAAAATTCATGGTGCATCGTCCTTTCATCCGGAAAGCAGTGAGCAATATATTTTATCAGTTCGTGTTTGAGACAGACCGGCACAATGGGATTGCTGAGTTGTTAGAAGTTTTTGGCAGTGTGATCAGTGGTTTTGCCCTGCCTTTGAAGGAGGAGCACAAAATATTTTTGTGGAAGGCACTAATACCTCTGCACAAACCAAAGACATTAGGCGTTTATCTCCAACAGCTGACTTACTGTGTGACACAGTTCATAGAAAAAGAGCCCAAGCTGGCGAGTTCAGTGATAAAAGGGTTGCTGAGATATTGGCCAGTAACAAGTAGCCAGAAGGAAGTAATGTTTTTGAGCGGGTTAGAGGAGGTCATGGAGGCTACTAACATGGTGGAGCTCCAGAAGTGTATGATTCCATTGTTCCGGAGGATTAGTTTCTGCATCAACAGCTCCCACTTCCAGGTGATGAGAACTGTTTCTCTAACTTATGCTCCAATTTTCTCATTATTTCTATGTTACTCCATCTCCATATGAGATTTGTACATCAGCTTTTTAGTAGCATGAGCTTAGACTACAAACTGAGAGGAATATCCTTCTACCCAGAAGAATTTTTTTAAGGATTTCCTCTCTTCCTGAAGCTTTTCTTGGTCAGGAATGACTGGTTATGGTTAGCATCAAGTTGTATAAACTGATTATAAAGTTTTGTTGAATCTCATGGTGGGGCATTCTTTCCTTCGATTGTTCTTCCAAATCGAGTTCTGAATTTGGCCCTATTCTTTTGCTTTTCCTCAGTGTCATTTAGATGCTTCACTAGTTCATCTAACTTCACCACTAGGATGTTTTCTAAGAGATGTCATCATCTCATTTTTCATCTTGAAGATTCTGTGCCTCTTTGTCTGTCCTTTCACTAGTCTTAGTGATGCTGACTTAGAAGCTTGACAAACATTGAAGAATAGTTTTAGCACTGGAAGAGAGACCATTACAGCACACTGCAGTATAAATTAACTCTCACTAAATATTTGGAAGGTTAACCTCTTTATGTCTAACTTCTACCACTAGTAGCAGGTATTTTCTCAAATATTTTTATATTTTGCAAACAATATGAAAAAGATAGATTAGTTAATATATTCAGTTATGTTGTATTTATGATGATTTTTGTTATCTATTTATCTGAAACTGATAAACAGGAACCTATAGTTACATAGCAAATGTAATATGCACACACATGCTTATGTACTAAGGAAAAGAAACTCTATGGGTTTATATATATGTAAAAGTTTAGTTGGTATTTTTAATTTTTATATATGTATCAGCTGGAGTTGGATCATGTTCTTTTTGGCAGATGTTAAGCAGTTGTCATCCATGGGCCTTAACACTTTCCATCAAAGATACTGATTTGATCATAGGAAAATGAATCTTATTCAGTCTATTATTTTAGATGATAGGTTTAACTTTAGAGAGTAGTGAAGATATTGGTAGAAATTTCATCAACTGGTGTAAGGATTTGCTGGGGAAGGAGTCGACTTTCTATCATGGCTCTTGGAACAAATCAGTATCTTTGATGGAAAGGGTTTGTGGTCCATGGATGACCACCTAACTTTGTTCAGAAGCAAATGCAGGCCCTGACGGTAAATTGTGTATAATAATTGTGAACATATGGTCAACATCAACATGTTTGGGTTATGTTGGTGTTCTTCGTACTAATTACCCATTTTTGTAAGCAGATAGTGATGTAATATCAAGTGTGGTCATATGTTATCTCCATTATGATGACTACTGATTACCAAACAATATGGCACTGCATTTGAGTCATGGGTAATCATTAAGCTGATGTTGCTAGATTTTTAGTTGGCAAATTTTGTTTTGCAATGAGCTATATGAGAGCATCTTTGGTATGATAACCCTAACTAACTGTCTTACTAATTTGTAAATGGGTTTCAGGTGGCGGAGCGGGCCCTCTTCTTGTGGAACAATGATCATGTGCTTAGCCTGGTGTCCCAACACCGGCAAGCAATCATGCCCGTGGTTTTGCCAGCTCTAGAGAGGAACACCCGGAGTCACTGGAATCAAGCTGTTCTGAATCTAACACAGAATGTGAAAAAGATGCTCTCTGAGATGGATGAGGAGCTGTTCTTGGCCTGCAAAACGAAGTTTGAAGAGGAGGAAACGAGGCAAACAATAATGGAGGAGAAGCGAAGGATGACCTGGGAGCGGCTGGAGTCCATCGCGGCCTTCCGGCCAGTAACTGGGAACACATCTGTCCTGGTAAGACCGGCAATCGCTCCACCAGTTGTCGCTGCTCTTAGTTGAAGTATTCAAGATGGTTGATAGAAGAAGAAGAATAGCAGCTTGAAGTGTATTCAGACTGCTCAAGTTCTGTTGCTATATCTTCTTCTTTTTCCCTTTTTATATTATTGTGTCCTCTAGTAACTATGTTAGAAGATTGTTGATGTATTGAAGGCAATGCTTGTGGGTGTAATGACAACCATTTTATGTACTTATGCTATCAATTAGGAGCATAAGCCGATTCCCTTATCATCGCTTGTTTTCCTGATTCGGCATCTGATCAAAGAAGTTGTATTGAGCTCTAATTGTTCGATATAACACCCCTCGGACCTTACTCTTGCATGTTCCGTATCTTCTATAGGTAATGAGTTATATATCGTGGCTGCATTGAAGGCATAAAATGTCATGGTTGAAGAGAAAGTAACGCATCCAAAAGTTCATCAGCATGAGAAAACTAGCAACGATGCAAAACGATACATATAGAAAGTCTTGAAGGTTGATCGATAAGTTCCTGTAGTCACATAAACCACCAAACCAAAGCAAATGACAACAAAACCAAGAATTCCAAAGCGCCACCAAGTGAAATGGATCCAAATGGGTCCTCAATCAAGCGCACCCTTCGTCACCCACATCCTTTCCACCTGAAGTCCATAATGCCACAAATCCATCATTGGAATTTCCTAATGTTTATTGACACATAGAGGTCATATTTATATGATTCTATTCACTGAACAAGAGAAAAGGTGTACCAGATCTAATGGCAGAATGATCACTCGGAGGTGGTATCTCTGCAATTTGGTGACTCATATCCCCTTGTACAGATATTGGCAAATTGCTCGTCCACGCTTCCTCTCGTGTTTTAGCTTCATTCACGATCGACTGATCACTAGATCTGGAGTGGTAAGTGGTCGACCATGATACGCCGTTTGATCCAGCTAAAGCCAGTATTACATCTGCCTGAAGTTGAAAATATAGAATCATGAATTGAGGCTATTATCGGGTGGATTTGATTAGTTGAAGAAATGTTGGTATAAATTGATTTCAAACAATTTGGAACGCATCTTACGGGGAGCAAGATAAATAAAATAGATCTGCTAGGAAGTCAAGTTTCTTTTGGATAGGAAAAAATAATCTGCATCAAAGCATGAACGGCTAGTGATATGCTAGTTAAGTGTTCATTTCTGTATAGAGTACTAAATCTTATAGCAATGTTGGTGAAGGCTACGCCATATACCATGGTACATATTCTGGTAATAGAACATCAAATTTTCATAGACACTCAATTACACCTAGATTGTTATGATAAACAACATCAAAGATCAATATCTTGAACATTAAGCTGACCTTATTTGGATGGACACTGTCAAAAACATGTGCTTGGCCAGAGTAGAATATGGTCATCTGACGTCCAGGAGACGCTGCCTTAGATCGCCTGTCAAAGACAAATAGAGGTTTTGTGGCATTGATACCATCATATTCAACACTAACGGATGAATCAAGGTTAAGGGAGAGCTTGTCGAAACATATAAGCCACATTGTAAAAGAGACACACCTTACAGCATTAGAAGTTTCTGATTCTGTAGCATGAGAAGCCTTAGGTCTAGGCAAGAATTCGGTTGATATTTTCTCACAAACCATGCTAACGGGGTTGCTGATACTTACAACTCCAGAAGCTTTGATGTTTGTTCGAGAACCGTCATCTATGGAAGATTGTGAAATAACTGTCGCAACCGCACTTGCATCTTTGTTCACATATGAAGAAGAAATTGTAGCTTTCGAAAAGCATGAAGCATGTAGTAACCGTCCAGGACTTCTGGACAATGATTGTTCTAACTTGGAACTAAGAGAATCAGGTCTGCTACTAAGGGGAGGATGCAACACAAGAGAAGTTGGCCTTGGTGGTCGATGCATAGACAACATAATTTCATCATCACGAGCTTTATCCGGGCGCTCACTAACTATTTCTTTTCCAAACATCTAATTTTTCAAGGTTAGTAACCATAAAAGGTCAGACAACCATTTATCAAAGTACAGGAAAGCATGCAGATTAACTGCTACCACAATAAGCGCAGAAGCAAAAGAAAAAGGATTAGTACCTTAATCAAGCATGGGCTTTCAGGGGAGCCTGAGCTCAGGGGAAATGCTCGATCTATCAAACCTGAATATACTGATTCAGGATGGCTCCTCTTTCTTCCTGGCAATGTATTACCTCCTTCGGGGTCTGAAATGGCATTCTTCCTACCATGAAAGTGAAAAACCTCAGAACTTCTCATCCCCCGTCTCTCTACCAAAGATTAGGAAATAAACTAGTTCCGGTCAGACAGGTGTAAATTGCAGCGTGTGAAAATACAAGTATTGATCAGCATATATAAGCAGCAAAATTGGCATATCTTTCATCTCAATAAGTATGTGCAGAAAAATAAATAATCCTAAATCCTAATCATCCATTCATGCTAAAATGTCTGTATGTGACAGACCAACTGCACTTAGGCTACTCCCTGTGCCATATTATTCCAAAAGAGAGATAAAACCAGTACATCTGTAACTACTAGCCACAAAGCTTGCTTTATGCGAGCTTCTGGAGCAGATCATACGGCTAGAATGGTCATGCTCATGAGGCAACATGCAGCAACAAATACCAAACATCGACCTTTCACCCCATCAATTTTTGCTGAGGATGATATCATTAATCGTAAAATTCCTATTGTCTCACACAAAGCAAAGTGTTCTTATGTCTTTGCTAACATGCTCCCATGGAATGCTAAAGTTTGACCACCATTGATATTGAGTTGCCAAAACATTGAAGAGCCTTAAGCAGTTTCAAATGTAATAACAACAACATTGTATAAAGCACAAATAATCTTCAAGAAAGATATTTAAACAAAAACAGGTCATAATTGAAAGTTACTACAGAAATACCATAATACCACACTCTTCTAGTCGTACCTTAGATTCAAACTTTAAATTCCAAACAAAGCTATCAGAGACATAATTAGTGCTTGCAGGAAGAGACATTGTTGTTGTGGAGAACAGACGGATATATAAAGATCAAAAGGCTACATGTAGTTAGTGGAGGTGGTAACAAGTCCTGTTTGTTGCAAGTTGGTGGAGTAGTTCTGCCTGAGGAAGTAGTCAACAAATTTGTATGAAATTAAGCAGAAGACATAAAGGGCATCACATTCACTATACTTATATGCAGAAGGACACGGATTCAGCAAACAATCCATCAAACAATTGAAGTCAGCTAACAATCGATCAAAAACTAGTCTGTCTACCTGAAAAGACTACCACAATCAATTAATACAATACCACCAAAGCAAGAGTTTTAATTGATTGCCTGTGAAAAGATTGTCGCTAGAAATCTTTGATGCAACTGAGATTTAGTAAGCACTGAGAATTAAAGCTAAAATAGTTTCTTAGTAAGACATAGGAAAGGGAAAATAGAAGTTTGCCAACACAAATGAGAGAGGACCTGAACCGAGAAGAGAGGTTGCGGAAACAATGCCATGCTGCCCAGCGGAAGAGACGCCAAGCGTTTGCCAGGAAGCGGAGGGCGAGGCCGCGTCGGGTTCGGCGTGCCCGGTCATGGAGCGGGAATCAGGCGCGGGCGTTTGCCCACCACAGCTCATGCCCATGCCCAAGAAGTCGAGAAAGAAGGGATTCTGGTGCTGCTGCTGCTGCTCATCCCCGCCCGCACCCGTCGTCATCACGACCGCCATACCCTTTCTTTCTCCGCCTCCTCCTCATGCCTATGTCTCCGAATCCCGAAGCAGAGCTCGGAGTCCCAGGAAAAGAGGGGGAGAAAGAAAACAAGAAGAAGAAAAAGAAGATAAAGCTTGAACGGGGCATCAAAAGGAGGGAGGAGTGAGTCTTTTAGTCAGAGGAATTGAACGCGTTAAAGAGCAGCAAGATGTAGTAGCTTCTCTTCGTTCCGGTTCTCCACCCCACCCCACCCCCTCCTTTCCCTTTCTTCTCTCTTTTTCTTCCTCCTCTTTTTTCCTTGGCATATCTTTTTAGCTCTCTCTCTCTCTCTCTCTCTCTCTCTCTCTCTCTGTGTGCGCGTGTTCGTGGTCGTCGCAGCGCCAGGAGTGGAGAACAACACAACCAACCGCGGCTGAACTAAAGCAAACGGAGTGGAGAGGAGTACAGGGTTACAATGTACAATCTCGCTGCTGCTCCACCACCTTTCACTCTCATACAGTACAGTCAACATTATCATCTCTTTCGCTCGGTAGGGATTGAAGACAATAGTAGTCTATACAATATCATGAATGGGAAACCTTACTATAAATCTAGCATCAGCCGATATTGATACTTTGGTGACATGACACGGATCAATAGTTCCGTCCCCGAAACAAGCAACCACGTAACGATTCTAATTTGATATACACATTTAGTTCCGTTTGAAGATACCAACGTCCTAATTTGACTGCTCGAGATTTCAAATCTGACGATAGATCCGACAGATCCAACGGACCAACGTCCACAACGAGAGAATCTCCCTGTTGGATGACCACCAAGAACACCACATCTTTTTTCAAGCAATCTGATGCTTACCAATCTTTCCGCATTGTTTTCATCATAACTACAGATCATCAATCAATCTCTCTCCTGGCACAAATACCATCAAACAGAGAAAGAGATGTAAAGGGAAGATGAGAGAAGAAGAAAGCAAAGATCAATATTCTTACCAAAGAACATATTTTAAGGTGTATAACTGATGCATTAAACCCCACAATTGCATATCCCGGAGAAGCTCCCCTAAAATTTCCCATGCGATTGCAGATCCCGAAAGAATTCACTTTATTCCATAGAGGGCTATCATTCTCCCACAAGAAACTTGATTGCTAAACATGCAGAATATTCTCAATGATGGCTATATGACAAAAGTGACGAAGGGTGATCATTGAAGAGTCCAATCTAGTCGCCCAAATGATTCTTAATAGCTTTGTGATGTGCACAGATGAGCAATCAGCGATGCTTTGAGGATTCTCAACATCACACCGGCAACTATTCTGGCTTGACAGCAAAGGCTCGCAGGAAGTGCCGTCTTCGTCTCTTTTGGAAGTTGAGCGTCTTTATCGAAAACGCAGAGAAGGAAAGCGAACAGCACAGGAAACGCGACCACCGCCACCTGAAGCCAAAGCAGCTCCTCTCCAAGTCATCGCCAGAAACAAGTCTCTCCTCCTGCACATCACCGAATTGTGGATCCGCTAATCCATTCAAGGTCCAGCCCACAAGGCATATCCAGTAGTACCATCTCCACCACATTGGGGTCCTAACACAGACCAACTCGGATTCCACCTCTGTCATGGAATAATTGATCAGAGCAACTGTTCTAGCTTTATTCCGATAACATTTAAATTGCTTGACGAATAAGGAGTCTTATTCCTTACCTCATCTTAAGCCTTATCCCTATCCGATGAGTCTTCAGAATAAAAAACATAGAACTTAGCAGCAAACAGTATTCGAATGCCCATCATGTGTTTGTGGCTTTGTG
The DNA here is from genome assembly GCF_036884655.1 of Musa acuminata AAA Group. Taxonomy (NCBI): domain Eukaryota; kingdom Viridiplantae; phylum Streptophyta; class Magnoliopsida; order Zingiberales; family Musaceae; genus Musa; species Musa acuminata. The sequence goes on along the minus strand of NC_088339.1, from coordinate 25,392,952 downwards.
GTCACCAGAATAAGAGCATACAGATAAGTATCACATTCATCATCAAGTATAGAAACAGCACACGACATCGAACTAAAGCAATATGGATGTGTAACGATATCACATCAAGAGAGACATCCATGATGTTATCGGTGGGTGGCGGTTGAGTCCGCCAAGTTGACTTCAAAGTAAAGATCAATGTATAATTTTATGGCACAACTTACTTCGTAGATTTGAGTTATAATAATTGTATGTTCGAAACGAAGATCACATTGAAATTTTAGTTGGCATTGGCAAATCACGCAATCAATTTCAACGGTTTTGTATTTGACTGCATCGATCTTTTGACCAATTTTGGTCAAATAAGTATTGATATGGGGAGATGACATGCAGATTGTCTGACGATGCCCAATTGGTTTATATATTGTGGCGCTTGCTCGACACATCAGCAAAATTCATATCTTGGCGATGAGAAATCGACTAACATTTTATGGAGCATGCTTCTAACATAATTTTGTTCAATACCATAACATGTGATAACCATACAAGTGGATCCCAATTGGGTCTTGTTAAATTAGATTTTAGTTGTCCGATGTGAAAAGTTGTTCTTTCCTCGAGCAGATCTCAAGTTAAACTTCTCTAATTCAATTTGATTACTGCAAAATTACATCAGGACACTCTCAACAAAGCTCCTCTGATGTTTAAGTTAGTAAGTTCGTTTGATAGGTCGAATTCATTCTGAGTTCAAGATTTATTTTTGGGGCATATTTGTAGAACCCTTCCTTGAATCGTTACATTTAGATGATATGATACGCATAGGAATGTGATGCATTGATTTCGAACGTAACTACTGCTAATCTGTATCGAATCCAAGATGACAATGCTTTAACACATGATGAAGATTAAATGATAAGATGTGAAAGAATACTGGGGTATAACGGGGCTATCATCGAGGTGTCAACCACCGAGATGATGCCCATGCAATGCCTTGGAGTCGTCCACTTGATTTTAATGCGTTAACCATATAGTCTCAAATGCGTCGATCACTTGAGTCTGACACATCGCCCACACCAATGTGTGGGTCATGTTATTTTATCCATACAAATCTAATTTTAAAAATATAAAAAAATATGCCTGTAATATTATATAGAGCCACGTCTATGTCAATAATATACCGGAATTCCTTCATCAATATAAGTGAAGTAAAACATAATTATAAAAGGTCAATTTACTATCGTTTATAGTATTATTTTATTTGGTCTTCCTTCTTAAATATCATTCGCAAGCCAAAAAAATCGTTGCACATTGCAGTGACAGAGACGTCGAACTAATCGAGAAGGTTGGATACGATGTGCAACCCCTGAAAAATCATCGTGTGGTCGTAATAACTATGAACGGTAGCCAAGAAAGCAAAAAGTAGAAGAACTGGTACGGGTCAATTGTAAGGTCAAACTGTAATAAAGAGATCATGTTGAGTTGACGTGAAGGGACAAATGGCCAACTAATGAAGAAGACAAAACAGAGGCTGTAGGAAGCGAAAAAAATCCAACCATAAACATACATACATTTGATTCCTTCTGTCTCTCTTCCCTCGAATCAAACCCTGCAAGCAAAAGAGAATCACATGAAAAAGGAAATCTTATTGAAGTTACTATGATGATTACTACCGGTAAGAAGGAAGCTTATCGCCTCCTAAAGGTTGCCTTCCAACACAATCGATGTGCAATTACTACGATGATTCTGTGCTTCGTATATGATTGAGTAAAGAGAAGAGAATGATGAGTATCGTACTGTGTGAATTCTATGTTGATCTCGTTCGCTGACGACTGCGATATCATCCCATAAGCCGTCTCCGAGAGAACCATGGTTGCACCCACCGCAGACGGGGCGGAGACGAGCGAGGGTGCGAAGTCGACGACCGTGACCTGCACCGTGCCGTCCGTGCACGCCCCCGGCGTGGCGGAGCTGAGGCACCTCACCAGGTACTGCCTCCCGCAGGAGGCGTCATTGTCCCATATCGCGTCGCCCGCCGCCGCGAACAGGTTGTTCGGCGGGAACTGGCTCTCGTCACTCCCGTAGCACGCCGTGGCTATCACGAAGGACAACTTCCGTAAGAATCTCAGGGAACTAAGGGCCACTGGGAACGATGGTGTAAGAGATGAGTGGGTGAGCGTGCGTGCGTCTTACGGAGGTAGGGCGGGCCGTAGGAGGCGGCGGTGCCGACATCTGCGAGAGAGGGAGGGGAAAGGAAAAGGAAGGAGAGGAGGCACGGGATAAGGATAGACTTGTTCATCATGCCTGTGGTGGAAGCTTGTCCCGAGCAAGGAAGCGAGGTATAAATCATTGCTCGGTGGATCCCGGTGAACCCAAACGAGCAAGAACGACCAAGATTGTGGTCAAGGCAGCCCTGCAACTTGGACTAAACCAAAAGAAACGTTTACCAGATGGTCTCAGTGGGAAGGGAAGATGTTCGTAGAAGCTCGTCCAGATCATAGGGTCCAAATCAAACATCATCCACTGGATTATCGGATAGGTGGGTTTAGTGTTAGTAGTAGCGACACGAGAGCAGAGCAGCATAAACTTGTCCCAGCGCTATATGTCATCTCCAGAACAGCTCGCCTCTCCGTCGAGCTTGGCATGATTGCCGCAAGAGCATCGATGCTCTACTGGCTGGGATCATTTCCCGAGGCGTGCCGTTTTCGGTGACAACGACGTGGGTTGGGACGACCAATCATGACATGGGTTACTGTTGCTCCGTTGACATCTTCTAAAGCTTACCTCGATTAGAGGTCCGTGATATCGATCCAACATGATCGATCGAGGACATTAAACCGAGCATAACAAAGCACGCGGTAACCGGTTCAACTCAAAATCGATCCGGGACCGGGTTAATGGACCGACGATTTCGAATTGAATCATGATCGAACCATAGAATATGGTTTCGGTTCTTAAAAATCGGAACTAATGCCCAAACTCATGAGTCTGAACCGGCTAATAAAATAGATTTGATGGCGTAACCGTTAGTATTTTAAATTTAAAATCTAATAAATTGATTTTAAATTTTGATAAAATAATTTATTTTTTTTTTATCAATCGAATCAAAATTAGACCAACGGTTCGGTTTTAAATTTGATAAAACCGAAATCGATTCGACACTCCTATCTTTATGAATTTGAGAGCTCGATGGATAACCTGATTTGTAAGATGTAAAAAAAAAAAAAATTATTATTATCTGATACTCGTGACCGCTTTCCAATGTACTTGATGCATCTTTCTTGCACCAATATTAGCGTCAAAAGAAGGTTTTGACATGATTCATCGAACGCCTAAGTTAAACTTTTAAAATAAATTTAGAATAGAGAGAGAAATTTCTCGTATTTATCTTTTAATAATCAATCATCTCAAAAGTCATATGTGATCAAAAAATATTCGAAGAATTTTTTTTTTCAAATTTTATTGTCGTGACATGTCATGTCATGGAGTGAGATTTTTTTCGTTTTCTCACCACGTGGCTGCCACGTATGAAACAATTAGGATGAAGACGAATGTTGAACGACGTGTCGTGTGAAAGCGGTCCACATAGAAAGTGATGTTGTCAGCCTTGGCGGCTCCCGTTGTTGGTGATCGGTGAGTCCTTGTGGCTAATAAAGCTAGTGTTCTTTTCTCGTTGGCAACAAGCTGGTTCACCGTCACGTACATTATGGAAGAAGAAAAGCTTCCTCTGAGAGAGTCAAATGGCCAGAAATCAAAACCGCGCATGTCATGTCCATGCTATTTATTACACGTCGATCGAAACGGGAAGACATCGAAGCCATTGAGACTTACACGAAGAGAACAATTGTGTCATGTTAGAGAAAGAACGTAAAGAAAATATCGAGTGTGAATTAGTTCATCAACGTATGTAGTTAGTTTGGGCATTAACTCCTTGTTTTGTATGAATCAAATTTGGTAAAGATGTTGACAGTTTATCGCAAGGTTTTAGACTCAAATTTCGTCTTTATCATTTATCTTTTATAAATATAAATAAATAAATAAATATATATATATATATATATATATATATATATATATATATATAGTGTAATTCCTAAGTTTTAAGTGAATAGAAATCAGTTTAGATTTCATGATCTGGAATGATCATTCACATTTTTTACGATTGGATTATAATAGTCCTCACGTAATTTATTGACATCAAATAATGCATGCTTCGAGCTTAGCACATATTGGATGTTGGGAAGATAAGAAATTTCTTAATAAAGGATATCCTATACTTAAGTTAGTGGAGGATTCGGGAAGCATGAGAGAATAATTTTGATGTACTTGAGGGGTAATTTATATTACATCAATGCTTGTTGGCTCGGAGTTAGAATAACTCCGAGAATGATCATACAGAATAGTTAGCCATCATTGTTGGCCATCAATTATCATTGACTCATCGAACATTTTAGTTATGAAGTAACAATTCATATTGACATTGATGGCCATTAATTATTGGCTACATGGATCACCCTTATCCTTATGGGATGATGTTTCGATTATCATGACTAGATAACAACGCATACAAAGGGATATGACATATCATCGAATTGCCTTTATATCAGATGTTATATCATAATAAAGAAAATTAAGGATGTCTTGTTTGAGCAGAACATGATCGAGTGACCTAAGATTTATCATCGTGCATATGATACACCTAATGAATTGATGGAGTTGAATTGGATCAGTAGAATCTGTCGGAGGACTGCCAATTTGCCAATTGAAAGGAGGTTAATAGATCACTTTGTTTTGTGGTTAGTTTTTTAAATAAGCATGTTATTAGCAATCCCTATTTTGTTATTGGTAAATCCTTTTAATTATCGGTAAATTCAATGTTGTTGACATCGCTCGGCATTTATATCCATTTATAAAGGGGTATCTTATGAGTCTTAAAAGTTCTTAAAATGGGATTATAAATATATTACTATTTAAAATCTCTTTTTTACTATATATAATCTTATTTTATTTTTTTAATATTTATAAACTATTTCTTTGTAAATAGACATAAATACAATTTCTTCCTCCTTCACCCCTTTTCTTTTTTCATCATTTTCTTTTCCTTTTTTTCCTCCTCCAAATTCTCGAAGGACGACATCAAGGGGGGTAGCGAGTGGGGATAGATAGCATCGAACAATGTCAACGAGGATAAAATAACGAATTGTGTGAATGAAAGAAAAAAAAAGAAAGGATAAAGTCGATAATACTAGGGTTTTAAATATTAAAATAATATTTTATTATTTTTTAAAAGATTATCAATAGTAAAGAAGGGGTTATGAATAATAAACTTCAGGTTCTAAATAGCAAAATAGATTACCAATAAAAATATTCTTTTTAAAATTAAGAATATATATGATTGATTTACGTATTTAACAGTTGATAGCAAATTAGGGAAAATTCACACCAATGCCTATCTTTATTAAACAGAGATCAATTCACACCGATACTCATCTTTATTAAAGAGAAATAAATATCTTTCAGACTAATCAATGATTTTAGATGATAAATCATTATTTGTCTTCGTTCATCTAAATTGATCGAAGGACGAGAGCTCAAGTCATCCCCTATGATTTTGTCCTCTTGATAAGTCTTAGATGACTCCAGCGTTAACAAACTCTTAATTCTTTTACTCCTCAATTAATATACGACTTAATATTATTATTTTAATAGTTATCGAGTGAAACTATTATGATAAAACATCACCAATTCTATTTATTGAGTCGGTGAGTATAGATCCTTTTGGAACCTTTATCATTGTTTAGCACAAATGAGAATGATCATACCTGTTCGAGCCTCGATCAATTAAGTCGAGCTTAATTGGTCCACTTTGATCGTTATTGAGCCAAACAATGATCATTGGACTTGTACAACTCCAAATGTAACAATAGCGGTCATTTCATTCTCATTCACAAAAAGCAATTGGGCCAGTTATGTGAAAGTTGAGTTGCGGTTTCGTGCTGCCTTTACTCGTTAATTTGATTTGGTCGGTCGGCGTATTGACTAGCTGGTATTTCGCATGTGAAATGTTTTGGGATAGAGAGACCGAGTTAGACATGCGGGCTATCTTTGTTAAGGCCCTGTTAGATTTGTTGCCATCTTTTTGGGGGTTATAATTTGTGCTATGTCTTAATTCGTTTAATAGCTCTTATCAATTTGTTATATTAGAAAGATAATTTTTTTTTATTTATAACAAAGGATAAGTGATGAAAACAAAATTCAAGTGTAAGATTCTATGATAAGAAAGAAAGATCTAAGAATTACTTATCACACAATCACCAACAACCGCCAATCCAATTTTAAATCTCTAAGTATATTAATCATTGTCATCTTGATTAGCATGCTTACTATTATCACATCCAATACTGTAGCCTCACATTGTCATCAAGATTTTTTTTTTCTTCAAAAGATAAATGATGAAGATGAGATTCGAGCTTAAGATATTACGATAAACTGTCAATATCTTTATTAAGATAACTGAAACTTTCCATAAACTGTCGATATCTTTCTAGTAATCGTACAAACAAGGGAATAACACAGTTCTGACGATCGATTGAACTTGCAGCATATAACTCATCCGACGTGATCTGTCCTATTCGGGGTTGCACCCATGACAACTCAATCTATCAATTGAATCAACTCAATCTGTCCTATTCATGGTCACTAGCTCATCGGAAGTCCACACTGCACGTGAAATCATGGCTGTGCACTAAAGAAAGTTGGGTGTTCAGTAGGAAAGGAGCTTTCTTTGGTTTGTTTCGTAGTAATAATCTTTCTAAAGAACAATAAGTAATTTCATGTATATATGTATTCGGGTTTTGGTTTTGGTACAATCCGTGGTTTCAGGATAGTGATAGTGAATAACACACAGTGCTGGTCCGATGGAAGTTTAGTGTGGCTCATATGAGGATATGTAGTGGACCTCTGAATACACGAAACTCTTTTGAATCTTGAGCAGATAAGGGACGTATCTCAATACAGATAGATCATGCACCGATGAGATGTCTTTTCTTTTCGTGATAACTCTCTTTTCGATCATCTTCTTAGCATCGAGAGGTGTTACGATATATTCTAATTGTTCAGCATGTGAATTGAGTTTGGAGATAATCAATATTCACTTCTAAATCTATTTTAGGCTAAAGTATTAGAAAGCCAGAAGGATTCAAATCGACTCTATAAAAAAAATACATTAGAGGCACATATGATAATGCTCCTTCGATTAAGTTAGTAAGGGTATGATAGATTCGATCAAATATCGATGTTAGAGGATGTTTAACTAGACAACACCTGACATTAATCACTCATCAATGGATCATGAGATCATGTGCATTGAACTCGATGATTATAACGTAACAGTTTGTTAAGTTAATTTTCTTATCAACATTGTACGACTGACCTTGTAGGGTCGAGTCGACATTCTCGTTTATATTATGTCGTCAATTGTATAAGATCGAATCTAATCTAACATTTAATATAAGTAATATGTTTATCAAGTGAAACTAAGGTATCGATCAAAAGGGTATGATGTGTCAACAATGACCTATGCCTCTCGTATCAAGAGATTACACTCCACTCGTGCCTCCACATAGGTTTCAACTTTTGTCAAAAAAACACTTATCCCCTTTTAAGTGGATGAAGTTATAAAAGGTGATGGAACCCATCTAAAGATTTATGTTGGAGTTTGATATTTCATAATCAAGAAAATGTACTGAATGATACACCCTCTAAGAACAGCAAACCTACATCAGATACTAAAATTTATAAGCCCGGAAGGTTGTAAGGATTGGACTCGATGCACTCTTCCTAGCACCGGAAGGTTGACATTTCAGAGACTGTAAACCAATGTTTTGCATCCACAATAAACTCAACTATTTAGGAAAATTTAAGATCCATGGTGATTCATACTCGAACTTTGTTGTTTTAATAGCAATCAATGAGTTGAAAATTTAAGATCACCTTCAATCATTTTCGCCTTTTGCCTATCCTATTATCATCGTCATCATCCTCTTCACTTTTAGTCTATTATTGTTTCATCATTGTCATCCTCTTCGCCTTTGTCAGTTACTATGCATGTCTTTCATCTTTATTGTCACTTTCTTTTTTCTACCATGTTATTCTCTCCCTCTAATATGATTTCAATGTATGACGGTAAAGAAGAGCTATTTAAAATTTTATTTAAAAATTAATAAAATAAAAAAAATATATATATTAGGATAAAATTTAGAGAGACATAGGAGTGTATAATAATTATCTTAAGACATAAGATTTTTACTCAAGACTTAATCAATATTATCCATCCCGGTGTGAGGACGATCATAAAATGATTCTACTAGTTTTTTCAGTAATTAAAGATATAATTGAAGATAAAATATAAAAAATAAAAATTGTTTGATTATTTTTTAATTCAATAATTAAAATTATTTGAGATTTTATTCATAGAACCTTGAAATACCCTAAACGTCATCATATGTTGATCAAATGACATGTGCTTTCGTGTATAATTATCAAAAAATAAATTTAAAATAATTAAACATAGAAATCAAAACCGATAAAGACTATCAAAACGGTGGCAAAAGACAACATGAGCACAATCGAAGATAAATTAAATAATTACATCGGTTCACGGAGGATGATCGATGTAATTATTTAATTTATCTTCGATTGTGCTCATGTTGTCTGTTGCCACCATTTTAATGTAAAATAATCGTTTAATGTATCAATTCACTGATTGTTTAAAAAAAAAATCAATTTTGAAAAATAGGGTGCACCAAAATAAAAAAAAAAAAACCTATAAAATGTGACCTTTTTCCAGAAAAAAATTCGGCCAAAGTTTTAAGGACACCCACCGTAACACGAGAAGGTTGACATTTCAGAAACAGTCAACTGATGTTTTAAATCTACAATATACTCAACCATTTGGGAATCCTTCAACATCTGTGGTGATTCATACTCCCACCTTCTTGTCGTGATTACAATCGACGAGTCGAACGCGGCGTTTCGGTTGATCAGACGGCTATAGCTCACTTTAATCTATAATTGTCGTGATTCTTATAGTGACATAGGCAAGGTGATGTCTGCGCGAGACCGTACCTCCAGGATGTGGTGTAGAACGTGTTTACGTGGCATAGCATTAGACCAAAAATAATTGCATGGAACACCATAACTGTTATACGGTGGACCAGTTCGATCGGACCGTGTGACATGAAATGTTTGCAATCGCCGACGAAGGAGACGTCAGCCACTTGCAGGTGGATCGTTCTTAATTCACTGGAAGAGACAACCATTCAGTCGGCAGATCAAGTCCAGAATGGGGGATGAACGGAGGTGATGTGATGGTCGCGGTACATGACTCTGACCCACCCACAACTCGACCCAGAGACTCGCTGCGTCGAGAATGTGGGCCATGGTTAAGTTAGGCGCGGCTTCTGCGGCTGTCAACCGACACGACCGCGCTCTTCCTCCTCCGCGGAGCAAGGCAGGACATGTGCCGCAGACCCCACATGAGCTTCCGGGAAACCAACAAGAGCCGACTCCGATGGCTAAGATTGGATTAGGGGAGCGAATCATCTCGATCCGGCGGCTTGGACCCATCACATCGTGGGCTGTTCCCTGACCAACCGGGCCTTTACATGTGATTCGCTCTATGGGCTTTCTGGGTCCCATGTCTGTCGATCTCGCATCCCTCGATCAAAGGAGAAACGGTGGGTTGATCTGCCACAGGGAGATCCAGTCGGGAGGAGACAGTGAGGTCTCGACTGTCTCTCGTCTAAGACGACAGCAAAGCTGTGAAGTTTAGTATGACCGAAGTCGCCATCGCAACACCCTCGCATGCACATGGCGTAGCATCTCTGTGGCCCTCGAGGACACATCTGATAAGACGGCATCGATCTCTTGGGGGAGGCACCGGCGCGGAGATTCCACCCGTTTACTGCCTGCGTGGCTAAAGATCGTAGCGCTTGTTATCCTGGATAGGGACACGCCCCCCTCCTTCGCAGAACCACCTCCGAGCGTACTTTAATGCACCCACGCCTTCTGCTATCTTTGCTGTCTTTTACCAACCTCAAGCTTTGTGGAATTATTCCCCTCCTTTGTTCCAGTAGTGTTTTTACCCGTCGATTGGGGAAGACGAGTGGGATCGTATTATAATGAGTTTAGCGAAATTAATGTCTCTTTCGCTTACGTAGACACCAATCCGGCGTAGCGGGTGGTGGTCAGCTCGATTCCCGCCGGTGGAGTCGTGAGAGCGAGACAATAGCAAGTTGACGGATGGGATCTGAACTGACGAAACTACCCTTGCATGTTCTCGCCTGACCGGCGTGGCGCGCGAGGTAGGGGGGCAGCCACACGTGATCGGGAGGCGGTGCACGCCTCCCCCAGTTGGTGGTGGCGAATGCAAGAAGGGAGGCGTCATCCCGCGCGAGACAGCGTTCGAAAGGGCGTCCCATCCGCACGTGGCAAAGGCCAGTTTGAGGCAGCGGAGAGCAGTGCGCGGTTGGCATTCTCGATATTGCGCTAGCATCGGGGGGCTTTTTGCTGCCCTACACACCATAAAAAGGGCCAAAGCGTCTTCGGCACAACCATTCCCTCCGTGGCCTCTTCCACCACCTCCTCTCTCTCCTAGCGCGCTGCAACCCTCGAAGAATGAAGAAGATGATGCATTGCGCTGCGGCGATCCTACTGCTCTGCTCCGCCGTTCCTATTGCCTTGGCCATAACCGATGGTTAGCCTGCGTCTCCCTGTTCTTATTTCTACTCCTCGAATCTACTTACTGCTGCGCGGTGTTTACTGCATTTTCTTTGTTTGATTTACTTGTCACCAGCCATTCACTCTGCTACAAAAATCTTTCGTGTTCCAGTAATTTATTTGTTTTCTTCTTCTTCACTTCCTTTCCTAGTTTGAGCGCGTGCTCTGACTTCCAAGAAGGTGCTACTTGGCCAATAAACAAAAGTCATCCCCTCCCTCGTACTTAACAATTTCGCTTCGATTGGAAGCTGCTAAATAGGCATATCTAAATTATTACCCTGGAAAGAAAGCAACGCCACAGCATAAAATGCATGTTTGTATCCCTTCTCTCCATGCCTCATGAACCAAATCTACCATGGACTTACTCGTACCTGCCAGTTAATCATATTGCCGTCATCCCGACATATATTTGGAGCCGAGAACGACGGGAAAGACGGTCTGACGACTCGAGTTGGTGGCTCCGTAGGTAGCTGGAGCAATAGATGCCCTCGCTCAAACTGTGTTGCATGTAAGGCAAAACTTGGGTACGGGTCGGCCGACTAACTTTTTGCTGACACTCGATGAGTTGATGCCTGTCAGCACTTGTACTTTTGACGAACAGGTGAAAGAAGGTTCACATGGGTGTCGTCCTCCGACAACAAAATAATATGGCCGATCCATTCATCTTTCTGAAACCACGGTGTCCCTTTGCCTGCCTTTGTCGGGGCAGTTTCATCTTCAAATCCAAATCCAGATCTAATCTTTTACTTGTTAGCTAATTGATTGCACGCGTGATGCGATTACAGGTCTGTTGCCAAATGGGAACTTCGAGGCGAAGCCGAAGGCGTCGGACCTGAATGGGACGCAGGTGATGAGCCGCTACGCCATCCCGCAGTGGGAGATCTCCGGCTTCGTGGAGTACATCGAGTCGGGGCACAAGCAGGGGGACATGCTGCTGGTGGTGCCGGAGGGCGCGTACGCCGTCCGGCTAGGTAACGAGGCGTCCATCAAGCAGAAGCTCAAGGTGGTTAAGGGCATGTACTACTCCATCACCTTCAGCGCCGCCCGCACCTGCGCCCAGGACGAGCGCCTCAACGTGTCGGTCACCCCCGACTCCGGCCTGCTCCCCATCCAGACCACGTATGGCAGCGACGGCTGGGACTCCTACGCCTGGGCCTTCCGCGCCACCTTGGAGGAGGTCCACCTCGTCATCCACAATCCCGGCGTCGAGGAGGACCCCGCCTGCGGCCCTCTCATCGACTCCGTCGCCATCAAAACCCTCTATCCGCCAAAGCTCACCGGCGGTAAGTGATGGACACACACACAGGCACAAGCACCCACACTCTTTTAGCTCGTCGGTCGAGCTGATCGATCGCGTCTGTGCATGCATGCATTGATTTGCTTTGCTCCCTTCCTCTTGGCATTGGTGCAGACAACTTGTTGAAGAACCGTGACTTCGAGGAAGGGCCATATGTGCTGCCCAACACCACCTGGGGCGTGCTGATCCCGCCCAACATCGAGGACGACCACTCCCCGCTGCCCGGATGGACGGTGGAGTCCCTCAAGGCCGTCAAGTACATCGACTCCGACCACTTCTCGGTGCCCCGGGGCAAGCGCGCCGTGGAGCTGGTGGCCGGGAAGGAGAGCGCCCTCGCCCAGGTGGCGCGCACCGTCCCGGGGAAGGTCTACGCGTTGGCCTTCTCCATCGGCGACGCGGGCAACGGCTGCGTGGGGTCCATGGTGGTGGAGGCGTTCGCTGGCCGCGGCACCGCGAAGATCCCCTACGAGTCCAAGGGCACCGGCGGGTACAAGCGCGGGGTGCTCCGGTTCACGGCCGTGGCGGAGCGCACCCGCGTCGTGTTCTTCAGCACCTTCTACCACACGAAGGTCGACGGCTCGCTCTGCGGTCCTTCGCTGGACGACGTGTCCCTGTTGAGCGTCCGGAGCCCCGTGCGCCGGGACTGAACCACCGAGAAGGGCTTTTAAGTTATTAATGCCTCGAACCCTTCGACTTCCATCCCTACCCGCTCATCATTAATACCGGGATTATATTCTGATGCATCATCATGTAATCAATCAACCCTATATGTGCTGCGAGTGATGCAGTAATTATATGATCTGTGATGTACTCCAATTTTAACACATGAGTACTTGCTCTCGGTCCACGAATCTGACCCAACCCAACCCAATTGGGAAATAGCTCAATCGAACCCGGTTCACATCCCTTTACACATCAATCCAGCTTGAACGGTCCGGATGCTGGCGTCATATAATGGATGCTCTCGAGACCGTTTGAAGCATCTTGCTTCCTAAAACAACTACGCCCTCTTCCCCGTGCGCTATCCTCCTCCCCTCTCTCGCCCGTCGCTCTGCTCGGCACTTTGGATGCTCGAATCCTCTCTCCTCCTTCCCCATCGACTCCACGTTAGACGATCTGATGGTAGAGCCTTCAAGAACACAACTCTCGTTTACATTTCTCTACTGCCGATGGAGATTTTGGTTTGTCTGTTCGGGTTTTCGCTGTAATTGCCTTGACTATATATACTATTCCTTGGTATTCATTCCTTTTGTTCTGTCTTATATCCATGCGCACATTTCTCTTGCATGAACAGTTGGAGATTGTGCAACGGGTCGAGAAAGATCTACTGAACATCATGTCTTGTGGCACGGTAGTAAATTTCCTCGTACTCCTCTAGACACAGTATTGGTTTTCTTGCTATTATGAGTAACATCCACCAATCCACCCTAATTAATGCATTACGAGAACAGATTCTTACTGCTTAATGTCCTTACAGCGACTGTTAAGTAGGTTCACGCCTGAGGCAGGTGGTCAGCGCAAAAAAGGGGCTATGGTGCCTACTGCAATGCCAGATGCGAAGACTGGTGGAGGCGAAGCTGAACAAAGTGATTCTGATGATTCATTGGAACCTGAAAGGTAGCATAGATTTCTGATGCCCGTACTGTTATGTATTCTTGCCCAAAACAAGGTACCTATACACAGTAATGTATTCTGCCACATTAACCATGCTGCTTTCTTTTTGCATGTCCTCCTGTCCTATCATCTTTTCAGGGAAAAATAAGCAAATCCATGGACTCTGATCATGCCGGGCCAAGAACCAACACCTCTTGCGTCAGCCTGAATAACGTTTAAGAAAAATTAAGATCCCGCTATGATGCCACAGAAATCTCCACCTGTTGATCATAGCTGAAACCAAAGAACAATTATTGAACACAAGGATTTGAAAGATCCACCAATCAATACATGATCATAGACTTACAAAAAGAACACTAATCATGTTCAGCGTGTGAGCCATTTTTGTTCAGGAAGACCATATATGCATGCAATTTCAATGAATGATTGTTAGCGGCCTATAACTCAGAATACGTCAACCAGATGAACAAGGACTATCAGGAGCTGTTGTGCAAAATATCGTTTATGGAGTGTCATAAACTTGTTTCAGATCCATACATGACTTTGTTTCCTAGAGCATCTTATTTTCACCTGTTTCAGGTTTCAGACAGTTTTACTCAAGTAAATCTCTTTATTCTGTCTTAGTGGTACTCCAAAAAATGATTGTGTAGTAGGATAAAGACAACCACAAAGAAGGCATACCATAAGATGAATCATGCATAACCCTTCCCAAGACAGTTCAAGCATCTCTGGATTCTGGTAAAAGAGAGTTCAAGGAGATCGTCAGTGAAAATAAATGAGATGAGCGACCATTTATTTGCCTAGAGTTTTCTTGAGTAAACGCAATTCCCTACAACCCTTTCAGGTTAAATAGTAGATAAGACCGACTTACCAAATTACTACCTAGCAAATCTATTAAATTGGAAGTGAAATTCCATTGATGTCAGTCAGCAAAAAATAAAATAAAATTTGAGAGAGTGCAAGTTCATAAAAGACTGACCTGTTTCCTTCACAGGTAGGGCACAGACAAGGGTTGATAACTATAGGATCATACAAAGGAGACCACTCGATGGTGGATTTCCCATTGCATAACTTGCATCCATAGAAGCCTTTCCCTTTACATGCTGAACAAGGCAGGGCCACCTTCTTCTACAGTTATTTTGTAGGAAAGAAACATTCTAACTTATCAAAAATAGATTCAAGGGTTGAAGCACAAGGAATTAAGCAAGCAAGAAAAACTAATAAAGGCATCTCTAAAGATTCACCCGCTTAGCTTCTGCTAAGGATTGCAGGGATCGCATAGCCACAGAAGAAGCGAGGGACAGAGTGAACAAGCCCCCGAAGACGAATGCTGTAGCAGTCCCAAGAACTCGCCATGGTGGAGGGATCCTTCCTCCAGGCATTCTTTCTCCTCTGCAATGTAATATGATAAGGCAAAAAGTCATGAGATATATATATATATATATATATATATATACACACACACACACACACATATATATATATACACACACACATATATTTATATACACATATATATATACACACACATATATATAACCATAACTTGAATCAGTAGTTCACTAAGTTAAGGTAAATAGCAAATTCTTTCACTCCACAAAAAAAGATGAGTCGAGGAAACTGCCTCCACCTCCCTCCCTGCTTCCATTGTGATTAGTTACTGATGAAGACAGACATTGGCATGAGGGAAAAAGCTATTGCTTTAAGGGTAGAAAATAAGAGATGTATACTCACCAAATAAGGGAAAAAGGAAAAGGCAAAGAACAGAAAAAGGAACAAGTTTGTACACCAAAAGAAAGTGAAAGTACATGACCAAGCATTTCTTTTCTCAAGGGACTCCAACATCAATATCATGCCAAAAGGAAAAAATAATTGTGCAAATAACAATACTAGATAATGTACCTTATCACAACCCAGTGAAATGAAATCTAAGGAGTAATCTTGTTCTAGATGAAGATGGATCAGGTGGTAATTCTATTCCATTTTGGTCTATCATGGATGGTATCCCGAGCAACCATCAAAGAGTTAAGAAGTTGCTATGTCTACTGCAAGCTAATTATAGATTATTCCCTGTAGTTAGACCTCCTTAACATTATGATCCTTAAATTTAAAAAATTTATATTAGAATCCCTATAGTTATGAAAATGAAACATCTAGATCCATTTACTTTAACGCCATCGATTTTACTGATAGAAATACGAAAACAATAGGCAAAAAAGTAATTTCAATGTTCTAGTTTGTGGTGATAAACGACGTCGGTGGAGGCGGATGGCGACGTCGCTAGGGCCACGGGTGGCTGCTGTGGATGAGGAGAGCGACGACAAGAGATGAGGGCTACTCTGCATCTATGTTGGCGCCACTCTGCGTTTGTGCCGGCGCCGATGCAAATATCGAGCAACCCTTTCGTCACTCGACAACTATGTCAACGCCGATGCCGATGCAAATGCAGAACGGTGAAAGGGCTGCTCACTACGTCGACGTCGATGCAGTTGCCGAGCAACGTCGCTTTGTATCTATGTCGGCGTCGATACAGATGTTGAGCGGCTATTTCATCACTTAGCAACTGCGTCGACGTTAATGTAGAGAGCGGCCCTTTCGCTGCTCTACATCTTCGTTGGCGTCAACGTAGTTGCCGAGCGACAAAAGGGCCACTCGGTATCTACATCGTCGACCCTTTCGCCACTGGGCAATTGCGTCGACGCCAATGCAGATGCAGAGCAACAAAAGGGTCGCTCGACAATTGTGTCGACACCAATGCAGATGCAAAACGACCAAAGGATCACTCGACAACTACGTCAACGTGAACACAGATGCAAAACGACCCTCATCTCTTGCCACCACTCTCCTCATCCACAGCAGCACCCGAGGCCCTCAATGGTGTCATCGTTAGTCACCATCAATTGGAATATTAAAATTATTTTTTTGTCTATTGTTTTTGTATTTTCGTCGATAAAACCGATGGTGCTAAGATAAAAAGATTTAGATGTTTTGCTTTCATAAGTATAAAGTATAAGGATTCCAATTTAGATTTTTTTAAGAATAGGGACCAAGATGCCTGAGGAGGTCTACTTACATGGGATAATATGTAATTAGTCCATCTACTGCCTTCCCTTCTTTAGGATAAAATAAACCAGAAGAAAACTAGCATCCACCACACATTCTTAATACAGAAGAAGTGGTAATCCCTCGTATAGCACAAACTTTTCTTTTTTCTGAAAATTTTTTTGTTGAAAAATTCAAGGTAAATAATAGCAATCTCAGACTCGATCATCCTAAATGTTTAGAATGTGAATATGAAATTGAAACACATACATCTCAGAGACAAATCACTCAATAAACTAGATGGATATACACAAAGACGACATCCTAGATGGATTAACAGCGGGTTAATCACAGAACAATTGAATCGGCATCGGAATCCATGACCAGTCGCAATGCAACGGATCTACTTAATCGATTGATAAATCATAAGCACTGTTAGTAGATTTCAACAACATATGCATAAGATCGAGAGAGCTTCAAACCTCCGGAATCGCTCCCAACCAGCGGAGAGAGACTTCTGGCCCCGAAACCTGCGATGGAAGGAGGGACGGGTGGAGAGCAAGGATTACCGGCGACAAACGGAGGCGCAACCGAGAGCGGAAGGCGCGCGATTGACCGGGAATTAGCGGGATGGCGGTGGAAGCGGCTTCGGCAATAGGTTTAGGATCGAGTTCAGTCGCAGCTGAGAAGTTTCTGGATGATGTTTTCTTGGCCATACACGTGGGAAGAGATCAGGGAAGGCCACGGGAAGATTGGTTCATCGAACCTCAACCGGTAGCAATTTTGAGTTCCCAAAACGGTGAAACACTCACAATGCGTTCCCCTTTGTAACCTCAAAACAAAAGTGAAATGACGCATCTACCCTTCCCAATTTAGGAAAAACCCCTTCAAATATTTAGTTTTTCGAACATAAATAATATTTCAAATAAATTTTAAATTAATTAACACATTTTGTTATGTCAAGTGATGGTGATTAATTACATTAATCTTTTAAGTCTCTGTGCTTTGTACCGATAAAGACCAAAATTACTAACTTTGAAAGGTTATTACACACTGACACACACACACACGAAAAACTGTCATCTTGTGTTTCCAATCACATTTTTGGTATTAAACATTAAAATCTCATTTGTATTAATTAGCAGTGCCAAATATTCCCCCAAAAGGGAAAAGTGACTCTTCTGTTGGTTCTGCCTCTGCCACTGCCTACAGAAGGGATTTCATGCAAATTAAATAATGTACGCATGAAAAGTTTGGTTGGTTGGTTGGTTGATTACTTGGGCGGATGTTGGGATAGTATTCATTCATGTTGGCTGGCGTGATACGTGGCGGCGGTTCCTCCTTATCCTCTACACACTGACATGATCGGAACCAGCCTTTTGCCAAAGGAGAGGACCAAACCAATGCAAGCAGCACCCAATGGCGATGGAGGGAGACATGCCGAGCCCACCGGCGTCACCGATCGCTGGCAGCAGCATCCCACTTGTGAGCCACTCGGGGAAGGCGTCTCCTTCTATTCCTGTAGTAGTCGTCGTAGTAGCAGACATCCTCCTCCCTCTCACCCCTTCCTTCTCTATCGCACGCCATCAAAAGTTGGAATCTCCATGCACACTCACTCGTAGATGCTCTCGTCGGCTGCCATTTATCATACATAGATTCAACCGCATGCTCGATGCGGTGAACCAAACCCTTCGATGTGCTTCTTGCGCCACGAGCATCACGAGCTGAAACTAGAAAAGAACTTGCATGTGTCGAACATGGTTGCATGCGCTAAGAATCCAATGCGATGCAATGCATAAAACAAGTGTCGATTAATCAATCGAAAGGGGTCTGTGGTATGTTGGTGACATGAATTAACGCATCTTCTTGAGAACATCAATCGATAACGTGGCTACTCCGCAAGCGAAAAGGAACTTGGATTTGTGGGAACTCGAGGCATTTACGTTAAATTTCGAGGGGTCTATATGCAGATAATTCTTACTCGAGCATATTCACTGTTTCTTCTTTGGAAAATGAATC
The DNA here is from genome assembly GCF_036884655.1 of Musa acuminata AAA Group. Classification (NCBI taxonomy): domain Eukaryota; kingdom Viridiplantae; phylum Streptophyta; class Magnoliopsida; order Zingiberales; family Musaceae; genus Musa; species Musa acuminata. Next base: position 25,374,228 of record NC_088339.1, on the reverse strand, counting down.
CAGACTGCAACAGTGTATGATGAGGCATCTGATTACATTCCTATATGACGAGGAGTAGTTCTGATACAACATCTCATATAAATTAGACAATATTTCATTTAAAATTAGGAGGACAAGACAGCTCCTGAAGAGATGCCATTCCACCCACTGTTCATCAACAGAAGCTGAAAGTTATTTGGATCGGGGAGCAATTAAGCGGCTCGCGTTTTAACAGTTTCATGCGATATCTGTAAAGGAAGAACTTCCACAGATTCGCATTAGTTATCATCGTGAACACGGATCATCGATCGCTACTATTACCCAGATTACGACAACCACACATTAATCCGTGTCAACATGTAAACGCAGGAGCGCGCAGTTGCGGAGATGGAGACGATCGAGCCGCACACATCTTTTCAGAATAAGAGGAGAGAGGGAAGGAGAAAGAGGTTCCATGTCACGGCGAGCCACGTTCCCTGAGGGAGAGGACGGCGGGGCTCCACCTCGCCGCCACGCGTTCTCCTGGTGTCTCGCACATGAACATGTGATGTGGGTTTACACAGGTGCGGATGGGAGCGAGAGAACATGAGCTCCCCACATAAGACCTGCCTTGGGTTTTCTTTCTGAGCTTTAGGCAAAGTGTGGGGGAATCGCATAAAGAGAGAGAAGGACGCTAGGTCCGAACTATAATGTAAAATTCCTCCAATCAATCACATGAGTTTGTCCATGCTTGCCCTTCCTCAGCCCTTCTCTCTCTATATATCCAGTATCCAGCACAGCTTTAGCCTCCCCATATTCCATTCTAACCTGCAGATACAGAGATAGTCTCGGTGCATCGTCTCGCCTAATCTCTCTCTCTCTCCCTCCCTCTTTACAAGTCTCGCCTTTCGATTTAGGCGGGCCACAAGAGAACAATTCTCGCGTTGCATGCACTGCTATCACCTACAGGAGACCACCTTCCTTATAAAAGCCCAAGCCACCTAAACCAACAGAAACCAAGCCACCAACTTCGCTCAAGAGATCCATCTCCTCTACTCGAGCAACCGTTGCCAGCTTGACATCGATCGATCAGCATTAGAATACACTCCAGAACACAAGTAAGCTCTCGTGGCTTCCATTAAAACATGAGATGAGAGCCATGGTATCGATGTATGGGTTGGTTGTCCTTACAGGGAGAATGAGCAGCGGTCGGAAGCCCGGGGACTGGGTTTGCAGGTCGTGTCAGTACGTCAACTTCTGCCGGCGGGACTCGTGCCAGCGATGCGGGGAGCTCAAGCTGGGCGTGGAGAGGGCGGACTACACCAGCGTCAGCGGGAGCTGGGATGTGAAGCCCGGCGACTGGTACTGCTCCTGCGGCGTCCACAACTACGCCAGCCGTTCCAGCTGCTTCAAGTGCGGTGCAACAAAAGACGACTCTGCTTCCGCGGTGGCGCAGTCTTGGGGTTTCAGATGCAGTGGCGCTTGGTCGTCGGGCTGGAAATCCGGAGACTGGATTTGCACCAGGTATATCACTCCTCCTGCTCCCTCCACCGCACCAATCTCTCCCTGCATATATAAGATTGCATTGCTCATAAGATAGTATACCACTGTTGTGTGTTAATTCCTGCAACAGGCATGCACACACACAAGAAGCTTATGATATAATCTAGAAGAGCAATTAGGACCACTATTACACAACAGTGGTGTAAAGCAGCGATCACAAGAGATGCCATGTGTTGAGATAACACGACTTTTGTTGTAGTTTTCAGCCACTATTACGTGAATATATTACATGTCAGCTGCGTAAAGTAGCACTCATCCCAAGAGATGCCGTGTGTTGAAGATAGCATGACTTTATTTAAGGTGTTCAGCCACTATCATTACGTGAATATTCCTGGAAGTAGTTGGATCATGGAAAATACATGGATCGATAACCCATATTTCAATGTATATGCATGCATGTAAACTTTGGGGAGGAATATACCGTCTCGACCATGTACAACATAAGCTAAAAGGCAAAGTTATATATCATGGATTCTCCAACTTTAGCGTAGGCTGCTGATCCCACTTTATTGATGAAACAGATTAGGCTGCAACGAGCACAACTATGCCAGCAGGATGGAATGTTTCCGATGCAATGCACCGAGGGACTTCGGTAAGTAATCAGTCTTGTGTTTAGCACTCTGATAACGAAGTCTCCTCTCTCTCTCTCTCTCGCTCTCTCTCTCTCATGACTCCATCTCCCTGTACGTTTCGTTTCAGGTTCAGGATACTAAGCAGAGGAGTAAACCAAGGAAAGTGGAGACTGGACTGAGTGTTGCTGTATCATTATCGTGTAGTTGCGTTGACGTACGAAATGGAGAAAGGGCGTATGACACCATGTAACTTATAATATGCTTATAATATAGACATGAAAGAAGCTTATGGCAATTCCGTCTATTTAATATATATCCATATGTTAAAAGGAGATATGGACCTTTTGGCTTCCTTTTTCTTGTGTATCAACAGTTGTATGGCCCTGCTGCTGTTGCTACTTGACGTGCCATGTCACATTATTCTCTCAAATTATTGAGTGGTCCACGTCCCAGGGGAGGATATTGTGGGTTGCCAGCCAATGATTTAGCACTCATAATACCAGCTTTTGGGGACGTGAACGATAGTTACAGGGCCTCCTCCTCCTCCTCCTACTTGCATGCAACAGGGGTTGGCCTGATAGTAATAAATTCACTTGCAATGACTTCAACATGTTTTGGATATTAGAATCAAATGAATAATCCGGATATGTGATTCCTAAGCTTGTCAAGACCGTGAACCTGATGATTAGAAGTTTCTAATACATCAGTAGTGAACCTGATGAACAGAACGCTTTCCTTGTGTCGACAATGTGAGAAGCCTTGAGCATACATACAACATATAAAAGGGTCATTTTGGACTATGGTGATATGGGTCCCTCAAGTAGCACCTCAATGTGAATGATGCCAGAGTTATTGGGAAAATCTATTCAAAATTCGAAAAAATCAGTAACGATCTTGCCTTTGTAGAGAGCCACAATGCTGCGAGAAACTTCGGTGCAGGGAAGGAGAACTCCACCAGTTGTACTTGCAGAGTAGTGATGGAGAGGAGAGGGGATGGGGGACAGAGGAGAGAGCGACGAAGGGAGAAGAGATCGAACGAGAAAACAGAGCTTTAGGGTTTCTAGCGACTTATGCGGGCCCTCTGTTGTGTCGAGCAAATCGCAGCCATCCCCTTTCACGCGCAATTCAAGAGGGAAAGGGTCCCGCAAGTCATGTCCCATTAGGAGCCACGTCAGCTGATGGGTACCTCCTTTGGGAGATGGGTAGAAGTTTTACCTCTCCCTCTTCCTCCATTCGTGCTGTCCGCCCCCAGTCTCTCTCTCTCTCCTCTTCTTCTGCGCCGCACCACCTTAAGCAGCAGCGAATCGATTTGTGAAGTGTCATCTTTCTAGGGCTTCATTTTACTTCGGTGGATTGCGGTTGGTGTTTAGTCTCAACTGATTGAGATCGAGAACGAGATCGAGATCGAGAGAAGCATGGAGGAAAACGCAAAGAGGAACAGGGTCGATCTTGACAGACTCCCGATCAAGCGATTGGACGCCATTGATGAAGCCGGGAACGAGCAATTCCCTCCGTGTGCATCGCCCTCCTCTTACGGCCACCCCTCTTCTTTCTGTAAGTTATATTTTAGGCGTGACCTGAGCACCTTCTTCCTTACAGAGATGTCAGCCATGAAGAGAAGCGTCTTGGTATGATTCGGCGGATCGATTTCTCTAACGTGGTGGCGGAGAATACGGACACGAGGAAGAAACAGAAGAAAAGCCCCAAGGAAGCGGCTCCCGCACCTCAACAGGCCTGGCCTTGGCAGAGTTTGGTGGAAAATTTGCAGCTTGCCCATCAGGAGTTATCTATCATCATCGATCTGATCAACACGGTCCTCTCTCTCTTTCCCCTCTTCTCGGAATGCAGTTGCAATGTTGTCTTTAGTATCGAGAAGTTATCTAATATTCCTATTTCCTGCCTCCAACGGATCGTTCTTCAGTTCGTTTGCTCATGTTTGTTGACTCCCTTAGCTTCGCTGCGTGTTTCTATGAGATACTTGCTGATTAAGATTAACCTAAAGTTGCTACTGCTGTTGTATGTAACATGGACACGTAAATCCAAGAATACTCTTTCAATTCACAAACTTCTTTAAAGATGCTGGTCAGGCAAGACCGTTTTCTGTATTAGCAATTTCTAACCTTTTCTTAACTCCTAATATTTTGCCCTTGCCTAATGGTGTTCCAGATACCCAGTGAGTGGTCAAATGTTGAACCGTGCTAATATCAAATGAGCATGGTAACTTTTATGCTTATAGGTTAAGGGAATTGGTTTATAGCATCCACAAGTGTTTTAGGGTCTAGGGTTTTTCATACTAGCAAATTTCTAACTTTTTCTTAACTCCTAACTTTTTGCCCTTGCCTTTTCGTGTTCCAGACACTGATTGGCCAAAATCTTAAACACTGATTATATCCAATGAGCATGGTAATTGTTTGGCTTATATAGCAAGGGAATTGGTTTGTGGCCTCCACAAACAGTCAAGTGTTTAGGGTTCTTAGTCTAGATAGTTTATGAGATCCACACTTGGGTTTAAGTTTTATTATACAATGTTAAGGTAGTGTATGAGATCCACAAAGGTAGTCAAACTCTTATTCTTTTGATAAATAAAATGATTATTTAGATTTTTATCTTTGTAGCTTTTCATTTGCCTCTATTAATGGTATACTAATACTAACTATCATAAATATCTGGTATGTTTGGATCTATAACCAAGAACTTAATAGACAAGTGATCAAGTTGTTTCTCATCATTTTTGTTCATTTCCAAACATGCAGCAGCTAGTTGTGAAATACAGAGAAGCTTGGCTATGCTTTTTCCCCCACATAAATTATGGAGAAGCTTGTTTATTGTAGGTTAATTTACATAAATAGAGAATTTACAGTCAGTTATTTTGTTGGAGATAACTATGTAGGTTGAAGCAAATGATGCAGTAGCAGTGGCTGGAATGCAAAGACCAAAGCAGTTGCCCAATGAAATCCTCTCGGATCTTGCAGTATCTGCAGCGACCAAGCTTCAACGTCTTCGGGTACTAATTTCACTATTAAAATGCGGTAGTGTTTAATGTACTTCCAAGTCATATTATGTATGGCTTTTACAGTTCAATAAGTTTGACCTGCAATTGATCATAATCTCCCTAATGAAGTACTGATAACTGATTATGGTTTAAGTGTATGTTTAGTTGTTTACAGTCTAAAAACTTTACTCTGATAGGGATTCTTCTGCTCTTAGGCTAGCATGGAGTTTTGGGCACTGCATGTTTATCCTTCATACTATCTGAACTCATAACGAGCAGTTTGATCTGAGGCCGCCAGTGAGATGTGGATGTGTATGTCAAAATGAATTTTCTCTTGTGTTGCAAGCATTGTTGCATGCCTATGGACATGTCAAATATATATGAGGACATTCCAAGAGATCGATTCTGCAACGGAACAAAAAAGAGAGATGAGAATGTTTGATCTTAGAATTGTATTCTTAGTCGATCATAGCCCCACAGTTTCTCCTAGCTGACCCTACTGCTGAACTCAATTTTGTAAATTTTGATCAATATTTTTCCCTTAGTTTACCCACATGATATTTTTTAGAATTAGATGCTTTTTATTCCTCTTAAAGAAAACTAAAGGGCAACACATATATTGAATAATGATTATAAATATTTTTAAATTTCTAATCCAAATACTTATAGATCAACTAGACTTGCTTACAATTTCAAAGTAGTTTTTAAGAAACTCTTATAGCGATAACATGTATTACATTTAATTGAGTAAAGCTTGAGGGTCACAGTTAAGGGATTTTTAAGTATGTTGAAAGTCAACATTCATTGAGGGTGAACTGATCGTCAATTGTATATAATAGGTTTAGCTCCTCACCCGATGCACTGGATTTATCCTTTAGAGGATGATAAGATGACTCCTCCTCAACCTGGATGATCAGAGTTTGAGTCACAGAATACTTTCTCTATTTATAGGGTAAGACTACAGACGTTTATCCTTCCTAGACCCCATAGTGATGGAAACCTTGTGCACTGGTTTTGCCCTTCTGCTCCTAGCATATTCTAATGTGCGACACTAGGTTAATCAAGTGTCAACTATTTGTCATTCCCTTAAACGAAAAGTCTCAACTATTTTCTTCACACTGATTAATCAGACTCTGGAGAATAAATCTGGATGTTATTCTGAATTTAAAATAATTGTTCTTTTTGGGTCTTATGCTGACAACATCTGGTGGTTCTTTCTTTGACTTAGTACATTTGTTAATTCTAAATTTTGTGATTTGTTGCTTCTGGGACTTAATGCATGTCATACAGAATCTTGGTAGATACTTCAAGCAATCTTCAAAAGCAATGGAACAAAAAGTTTCAAAAGAGGCTAGATTCTATGGCTCACTGATCAGGTATGTTCCAATCTTATGGCAGAAGCATTTTCAAATTTTGGAAGAGTATCTAACTCAGTTTTCCATAAAATGATAGATTGCAGCAACACTGGAAAGTAAAACGACAACGTCTGTTAGCAGCAGGCCCAGGAAGTGAGGGGTTCACATTTGATATGCTAGATAATCCAGCAGACACAACCATGATATCTCGTCCATCACCCATTGGTGTGGTTCGTGTTCTTCATGAGACTGCAGGCCTTTTGGCCATACAAAGACCTCAAAGATCATGCCGCTTCATATCCATTAGATATCTTGGGACCAATTTTAGTTCCAAACACAAAGGACTCCCTACAGGGAATATATATGGCTCAGATGAGAGTCCTCAAGCAGACAAGAAGGAAGCTTTAACTGATGAAGATGTCAATTCCTGGGTCAAAGATACACATTCAGCTCTTCGTGAGATTCATCAATCAATATTTTTAGAGCAGGTAATATTGTTCTAATTATTTCATTCACCATTATGAACTTCATAAGTTGTTGGGTTTAATTGGAATTGTAGGTTTTTGATCGGGTGAATCGTGAAAGTTACAGCCCGTCTCCAGGAATTAATGTCACTGGGATGCGAGAAGACTTTTTACAGTTAGCAATTGATCAAGATACTTCAATATGTTTATGCCTTGTGTCCTCTAAGAACGAAGATGATATTCAGATGATTGACTCCAGGAGACATCCTCAAAATGGGGAAAATGGGCTCACACGTCCTGACTCATCAGCATCGGCAAATACTAATGAGGACAATAATCCTCTCAAGATGAATAAATTTGGAGTTCCTAATCCTGTCAGTTTAGAGATATATTTGCTCCATGTTTTCCATAAAAATTTCCAGGTGAAAGTAAAGGAGAGACATTTTGCCACAAGAGCACTGGTTCCTGGTCAGGCTCCTGCTGATTCTTGTGGTCTCAGTCATTTCTGTAAGACAGTAGCCCATAGAATTTTTTCCAACAAAGTGCTGGCAGAAATTGAATGTCTCGTAAGAACTGTTCCTCTCTCTCTCCAATGATGAATCAGATTATGGAGAAAGTATGTTCTGATTCTACCTTCTTTTATATTCAGGTCAGCCGAATTCCATATCTTCAGTTGTTATCTCACCCTACTTGGCATTCCAGATCATCGTCATGGTCCCTTTCCTTGAAATTTCCCGACTCAATTTTTCATGCTGGTTGCCTCTCCAAGCATCCAAACATCTATGATGTGAAGCATTTAACCAGGTCACAGTTCCATACCAAGATAGTGGTCAAGGATGACCAAGTTACTGTGAGTGGAGAAGGTGCACCTGGTATCCTTAGTTCATTTAGAGGAATTTCTGCTGATGTTTTCTCAGTCAGTTGTTATGGTTGTGACTTGGATGACCTCCCACTGGTTCTTCTTCAGCAGGTATGATTGGTAACATACAGTGTGTGTTTATTCTAGAAAAAGGTTAAAGTTCCAAAATGATAGTACTTGTATTGTTTGACTTGAAAAATTCACTCTGCCAAGATGAAATCATCATGATGGAATGTCCAACTAAGTTCCGAATTCCGATCCTTGTTCCTTTTTGTGGTTGCTCAAATTTTAAAGGTTCAACATTTCTTACATTTAGTGCCTATTGTATTGTCAAGGCCTTGAAATAGTTTAGCTTAAAGCTTAAGAAATTGAGCAGATTGACAAAACAAAAAGTTCTTAGAAATTAGAAATTTGCGACCAAATGATTCAAGAGTACAGAGTAGAGAATGCTTTAACCAAGCTAACTTTGATGTCATTGTCTAACTAAGACAATTTTTTCAAGATATTTCCAGCTGCACCCTTGTATAATATAACCAAAGAAAAAGTCAAGGTTTCATTTGAGCAATGAAGCAGATTGCAGGAAATCTGAATTCAAACAAGAAAAGAATGGAACATTAGTGGGATGGTTCATGTGGCCCATTATATCTCAACTATAAAACCTATATAAATCCTGCAAAGAGTTGTATAAAATTTAATAAGCAGGTCAGGAGACTAAGTCGATAGACAGCAAAAGTGAAGTATCAGTTTGGAGTTCACTAGTTTGTAGTTAAAATAGCTGTATAGAAACTGATATGAGACTCGAGGCTTTTGGAACATGTGAATGCTAGTTAATACATTTTAATATTTTCCCTTCCACTGCAATTGAATTGTCATCATTGTTAGGTTCTTGTAGAGTTTCATTCATAGGCTGATCTTGAAAGAGAAAATCGATCCTTACAAGACATGTTGCTCATTAGTTTTGCATTATTGATCTGGCTAGGAAGAAAAGTGTAGCGCAATGTCATTTGTATGCATGTGAACTGTTTTGACATTGTAATTGCTTCCATCTTTTAAATTGTAATCTTCTATTAGTATAAGAATCTCCTGATTGTTTGCATTTTGATGATGATTTCCCGGGATATTGAATTATGACAGAAAATAACCTTTGATGGTATCAGGCAGGATTGACACCACGTGTATATGCATCATTGAATTTTCAGAAACCTTATTCTGTACTCTTATCAAATTAACCTTGACATTGCATCTTTGCTTCTGACAGATCGCAGGCCAGATCATCCATTGGCTTCACGAGGAAGCTTTGGTAGTTGGGATGAAGGTAAGTAGAGACTTCCTATGCCTGTATTTTGATGTGGACCAAGGTGACATGCTTGGCCTCGTGGCACATGTGGACCCTAATGATGTTGATGGCTGCATATCGTGGTGGTTGATAATGGAGGATGGATTGACGGAGGATGGGAAGTTTTCTAGAGAAAAGGGGGAGTACGAAAACCGAAGATTTCTCGGTCATTTGTCTCTTGAAGCATTGTATTCTCTGTTGATGGATCTAGTGAACCTGTGTAGTAGTACTACGGGAAGCCATTAATAGTTTAGGGATGGATGATTTCTTCTAAGAAGTAATTCTCATAGTCTGTATCAAGATGATCCTGTAATACATGGGGTTGAAATTAGTACTATAATTTTCTTCTCGCAAACTAAATGCTTTTGTGCTGCGACTCCCTTTCAGACGTAATGGTACTGTGACAGGGTGTGTTTTTAAGTAAATTCTTGTAGAACATTAGTGATGCCAGCAAGAGGAGTTGCAGCTTGTGATAGGCCTCATCTCGGTTGTGTCAATTTGGAATTGGAATTGGAATGGTTGGTTTCTGTTTTATCAAATTTGGAGCTGGAACCGAGTTGGTTCTATAGTCAGTTTGGGTTTTAATATTGAAATTATCCTACTGTCGGTTTTGATTGATTAAAAAATAAATAAATTATTTCGTCAAGATTCAAACTCGGGCATTAGACTTTATGATTAGAGTACTAATCATATATTTGTGTTTCTTTAAAAAATAAATAAACTATTTCGTCAAGACTCAAACTCGGGCATTAGACTTTATGATTAGAGTACTAATCATATATTTGTGTTTCTCTTAATTTTTTTCATTTTTAGTCGGTTTCAAATCATTAGATAAAGTCTTAACCACTATATCTATTATGTTTTACTTTGGTTCCGAACCATCAAATCGTTGATCTACATCAGTTGCGATTCCAAGTCAATTCGATTTTGGTTCCGTTCGAACAAAATCCCGGCCAGGAACATCTTTCTACGAGGAGATATTGTTCCGTGACATGCTAAATCTACTGAAACCGGGTTGACTCCCCGCCCACCAGCAGCTATATCCATACTGCTGAAGGGGTTCATAAGTGAGGATCAAGCTGAATGGGCTAAAGTAGGGTTTCGAATACCGATCCATGGGTTTCGAATACCGATATCTCGAGTTTTACTCGGCACGATACGTATAGATATATATATCATTAGTACGCTAGGGCATATCGATGATATACTCAAACCTTAAAAATACCTCCATCTACCACATCAGGATATACCGACCGATAAGCCTCGGTAACAATTGTAATCCAAGACGGTATTGGTCGATTTACCTCGGTACCGATCAAAACATTGGCACTGCCCTCGCATATCAATATCCTCTGAACATCATTTACCATTTGAGATGTCAAAGCTTATTAGTGTACAAACTGATTTCTGTGTGTCATTATATTGTTGTCAAAATCTATGACATCTTAATCCTACGTCTTATTTAATTTTATTCATTTCTTCTATTAGACTAATAGATTTACAGCTAAATACACACTTAGCTTGAAAAAAAATCCAGGTTAATCGAAAGACACAACGATAAGAAAATCCACAAAATCCACTTGTAAAATTCACAATTTGTTTACAACATTGCTGCTATAAAGTACAATTATAAATATATAATATGACATTCCTATAGACATGCTATAAGGTAAACTCTTGTCCCTTAATATGTCGACATTCTCAGTGTTCAAGATCAACTATGCAAGAGAAACACTAGTCCAATTCCAATGACTAAAGATAAGAAAAAACATCTTGTGAGACCTCCAGAACACATAGTAGCAGCTTAAGAACTTCACGGTTTTAGTGTTACAGAATTGTGGCTCAAGTTTCCACTATATCATGTTCGATTCATAGCCTGCATAGGAATGAGAATGAGAGCACCTGGTTCCTTGTTTCCTAATGACAATGTCCATCGGCTGCTACTCCTTTCATTCACATCTCCTCCAGTCGAAGATGCTTCTGCCGTGCGAAGCAGCACAATTTTTGCAAGCATTGCAGTAAGCAACGTCAAGCATACATCTCTCACATTATATAAAGATCACCATTGGAAGTTGACTTTTCCTGTGCTAAAAGAATCTTACCCCATCAAAGATGAGCAATAAGAAATTGTTTACGCACATATTCGGTATGCACAAAAGATTCCAGCTATTCTTCTTACCTGATATTTTGATGAATGAGGTTGTAAGTTGCCCAAGCAAATATCACAACACCAGAGCATATCAATGTAGCTGCCGGTCTACATATGATAGCTTAATCAAGCCAAACAAAAATCTGAAATCCATAAAACACGAGCGTTAAAGATGCCATCCGAGGGGCACATGTTCATAAAGAATTCTTGTGAAGGCAAAATTTGAAGGAAAAAAAGAAAACTGGTACAAGCAATTTCATAAATGTTTGTGTTTATAATTTGATGAATGCAACAAACAAAGAGATATTAATAAAATCCTATAAATTTCAATATAGTTGATCCTATGAAATTCCAGTCCTGAAAAGAATAAAGATCATGCAGGCCATGTTGATTCAAATTATCATTGAACCACAAACACCTGGTGATATATCCTAAAAATTTTACCACCTAAGTGAGGGCCCTCTCACCACAACAAACTCATGAAAATAAACTTGCTTCCTATCAACCATGAAGGAGAAAACACATCTAATCCACCAGAAAAGATTACTTTCAAGGTTCCAAGACAGTTTTAAATGTCCATGATTTCAATAACACACCAACTGAAATCATGGCAGTGGCACAAGCACACAATAGAGAATATGAACTACAAAAGGCTAGTTAGACTAAATGATGATGATAAATAAATCTATCATTATTAATTGCCTTCCAACTTTTGCAGTTGACAGAACCAAGCAGAAAAGAAAGGTAAAGTCAAAGACTGCTCTATATTGCTTGAACAAGTAATTTTTTTCAGAAGAAATGAGATCTGTGAATTATCAAAACCTAATGTTAGTCATTTATGAAAAATATGACTAGCTATAATGAACTGTTACAGAAAATAAGCTATAATCTTATATTTATGAAAAATATAAGAATTATAATCTATAAATCTTTTGAAATTAGGTTATAGCAGAGCCATAGATCTGACACTTAGTTAAGTGACAAATACTGATAACCACAGACCATACAGTCGAGCAGATATAAATTCAGATCAGCATATAATAGTCCAATGAATTAGAAAACTTTACCCAATGATCAAGACAACAAGGGCTGTAAACCAGAGAAGATATTGGCACAAGTTGTGCTTTGGTCTAACGAGTTCCATGTTATAACCTGGAGGGATGTGCCTACGGCTGATCCACCCAAACTGAGGACGCATTAGAAGCACAAAACCAAGCAGAAAACCAGAAACAAATCCTCCAATATGGGCAGAACTATCCACATGAGGAACAACTCCAACCACCAAGTTAATAGCAATTACGACCATTAGAGTCAAAAGTGCTGCACACTGAAAGGAATTTCAATTCATGTTTTATCAATTCAAAATCTAGTTTTAGAACTGTCTTTGATACTCTGCCATTTAATAATTAATACCTTATTAGAGTAAATTGTCCAATTTGTGATCAGCTCAGACAGCATTGCCCCTAACAATCCAAAAAGTGCACCTGATGCACCAACTGATATATTTGATTGAATAGAGAAACAGGACATCAAGCTCCCACCAATGCCAGAAAGGACATATAGTAATCCAATTTTCACTGCATAAAATAACAATGAAGAAAACAATTAAAGGTATATCTTAGTAGATAATGCAGCAACAGCAACCTTCATCCAGGGCGATATTACATATGAAGTTTCAGCAACATAAAAAAGATGCAAATAAGTAGAAAAATCTGCATCAGAACTATAAAACTCATAGAATTAGGTAGGGGCAGCCGCTATGAGGCCTCTTGAAAGACTGTTGATCTTTTGTGATTTTTAGCAGAAAAGTCATCATCTACAGGATTCTGATGTATCAAGTTTTCTACTATCTCTTAGGAAGCTTGAGACCAGCTTGCAATTCTGTTAAAAATTTATAAGGACATACCAAGAAAGAAGTAGTGCCTTCTCCTCGTGGCATAAAAACCAACCACAACTGTAGTTTCCAAGCTTACAGGGATTTTATAGAATTTCAAGGTAAATCTTACTTTTCAGTGAATGCTTGACATGTAGATAATCTCATATTGTAAGCTATTGAACTACAGTCCACATGGATCTAAGAGGATCATGCAAAGGATTCCCATGCCACATGCTGAACTCATGTCAGCCACAGAGTAATGCAATTTTGTGCTGCACTTGCCAGCCCATGCAGATTTCAGGACCTGGAAGATTCCTGCATTTGAACATAGGCACATGGCATATGAACAAATATGCCTGCATGCTATGATAAAATGAGCATCTTTTTGCCTTTTTTGAACTATTTGTTCTCATGGGCAATGAGTCCAGATGTTGTGACCAGTGTACTAAGCTTCTTACAACAAACAAAAAGAAGGCAAATGTACATCTGAAGTTAGTATAAGATGACTAACACTAGTTCACATTTTAATTCTTACCAAATCCAAATTCCTGTTCAAGACGAACGCCCGTGAATAGAAGGCTTAACATGTTAGCAAGCAAATGGATAACCCCAGCATGTAACCATATGCAGGCAAGAAGCCTCCATCTTTCACCTTCCACTACTACTTTATTGTAATCAAGAGCCCCCAAACTATCAAGCCTGCATAAAGTTCAGAGATGGATTACAATCCTCTCTTTGCTTAGTGCCACAACATTAGCATTGTGATATAAGAATGAGAAATAAATGTAATATTTGTTAACACCTTATGTCAAGTACAATGCAATGACATCTTTAAAATTTCACATCATAATGCAGTCAACATTGTAGCATGCATATGCATCATCGTGTACACATTACTTCATGATGTCCAAAATTCTTCTATTTCAGAATGTGAATAGTATAATCCACAATGTTAGAGACTTGACAAAATTGACAAGATAACAGACACTAACATGTACCATATATTCCTCTCATGTTCTAAACTTCTAATGAACCGTTACAGAAAAGATCATAGTATCTTATAAAAGTCTGCCACCATTAGCACAAGGACACAAAATTTCATGCATGAACAAATAGCATATAGAGATTTCCCTCAAAAAAATAAAAAAAGAGCCAATCCTTGGTTCTTAAGACTATTGATGAGAAAATAATTAGCAGTCCAAAGTTCAGGGTCTAGGTTATCTTTTCAAAACTGTAGGAGGAATGGACCAAGTACAAATTATTAAATTAATATTATATAAATCTAAATAAACACCGAGAAGAAAGTACTACATTCTCAACAGCCAAGCAAGATGGCTGCCAATAGTCTATGTCGCTCAATCAAGTTCACAAACTCAGATGGAAGCAACAAGTTCACATCCAGAATTATTCACAATGTAGTTCTGAAGTCCACCTTACATATGACATCAATGTAAAAGAAGTTATCAACGAGGTCATGGTATGTAAATATTCTTATATTATGAAGTGAATTAAATAATAAAAATAAAAGGGACAAAATATTAGTGGTATGAAACATCAGATGTTTAGGGAACAAAAAAGAGAGCCCAATGCAGGACAAGTCCTAATTGTGCTCATGAGAGCTTGAGTTCTCTTATTTCCTTTGATTTTCTTCATCTGTTTACAAGTTCTGCTTTTTTCCCCTTTTCTAGTTCTTTTTCTCTAGTATTACACACAAATAGAGCTTGTAATCTTGTAATTAAGTTTTCTAGTCATAAATAAACCTATTTCTAAAATGAGTAAAATCCTGCTGTGAGCGAGTAATCATTGATGCCATCAAATTCACCATTGCTCTTTTTGCCCTCCCCTTCGTTTCAGTGAATCTGATTTGGAGAGTTTGCCACCCATTAGTCAATCGTTGAACAACGAGACAAACTCACAAATGTGCAACTAGCTAAATAAACCCAACCCAACGCCCCCCCCCCTCCCCCCACACCCCCCTCCCCTAAAACGAAAAAAACAGAGAAGAAGTGAGATTGAGATAGTGTTGCCTAAAACGAAAAGGCCATACAACGTGACCTTTGCGGGATACAGGAAATGCAAAAGCCTGGTACTAGCCACGGGTGTGATAACATTCAATTGCTTCCTTTTCTATTCTCCTCTCCTATGCATTGTCAATCACTAGATGCAAAGCGAGAAATATCAAGCATAACAAATGCCAACTGAAGTTAAGATTCAAAGGGAAGGAACAAGGCATAGAAGAATAGAACCCGTAATAGGATGATAAAAGAGAGACGAGCTGACGTGTAGAGGGAGGGACCAAGGAGCGGGTTGATGGAGAAGGGCTCGAACGCGAATCGGCCAAGGGAAGGGAAGACGCAATCGGAGGCCTCGAGGCGGTGGGTGGAGGGGCAGTCGTTGACATACATGGTGTAGCCGAAGGAGACAATGTTGGCGAGGGCGATGAGGGGCACCAACCACGCCACCCACGTCTCCTGAGGCGGCGGGGGGCACGGTGCCACCCACGGGCCTCTTCGGCCAGCGTCCAAGTCGCTCATAGCTGGCGAATACGAAGCCTTCTTCCCCATCTTCCTCCTGCTTCGTCCGACGGCAGCACGAGACCGGAGGGAAGAAGGCCACTCTTGCGCGGTCTTCTTGGACGAAGGTTGTTAGGAGGCAGAGGGCGACGGGGAAAGACAACCAACCAATCAAAGAAAGAGGGAGGAGGGAGCCACCACTGCCGAACACATGCAAAACCGAATACATAAATAATTATAATACAAATAAAAAAAGGATTAGCGGTTATTTATTTATTTTTCCGTTTTCCTTAAAAAAGATAAATCAATAAAGACAGAAAAAAAATAAAACAACTCATTTTTAAGAGACAAAACAAGAATATTAAAAAGATGAGACTCTACGCGATTAAAAATAAGCATGACTATTTGTGGCGAGAATTGGCAAGTGTTTTCCAAGTAATTCGACCAATAAAAATTAATTCTTCTGACTAACTAATTTTGTTTAACGTAAAACTCCTTTTGCACACCTTTTGTCTTATTTTCCCGGAAGATTTCGTCCTGCCAGGATAAAAAGAAGAGCGTATTATAACATGGACACTATCAGAAATGAACCAGGAAAGAAAGCAAACCCCAGCTTAGATATAAATATATTCCAATGCATCAAGGAAGTCTCACCTGTCCGGAGAAACAGATAGACAACTCGGAACAAAAAGAATATTCCAAAATCAAGAGAGTACCTTAGGGTATTGCAATGGATGGTGATCAGAAGAAGCTGCCACCTATATTTCTGTCCACCTTAAGTCGTGGATGACAGCAAGACCATGGTTTCAGCGCAACTTTCCTGCTTAAGAGTCCTGCTAGTAGTTTAAGCAATTGTAAGCACATCTTCCTATGAAGTTTCTCTTTCTTGTGCTTCTTTAAACTGAATTAATCAAATGGCAAACAGGCAAGTGTAATTTCTAAGAGTATCAAGCGCCACAAATAATCATTGAAGAGATCAAGGTATCTGCCTAGAATCAGAGAGGAACATCTGGAACCACATGACAAAATAGTTACATTATACAGAAAGTTATGAACCTAATTTGCAACATACCCTTGAACAAACAAATTTGATATCCTATGAGTGAAATGCTAAAAGTTGGTAGAGTGGTCTTGCTGACCAGAGAAGACAATTCTGAATAGAAGCTGATGAACCCATAAAGCAATCAAACCCTTCCAGAAAGATAGCTTGCAAGTGAATCAATTGGCCTTTTGGCTATCAGGTGTTCCCCTCTCCTGGCATCTTACCTTGATCCGAACCAGGTAATCAGCTGCTATCCATGCAAAACTAAGCCGTGCAGGCACCCCATCCCCATCAGGTTCTTTTAATTCGCTATACTTTTT
This sequence comes from Musa acuminata AAA Group, assembly GCF_036884655.1. Classification (NCBI taxonomy): domain Eukaryota; kingdom Viridiplantae; phylum Streptophyta; class Magnoliopsida; order Zingiberales; family Musaceae; genus Musa; species Musa acuminata. Next base: position 25,357,229 of record NC_088339.1, on the reverse strand, counting down.
TACCCACCGAGGATGATAAGTCACTTGATACCATGCTGAAGCCTTCATTTCATAAAAAAAACACTTCTCATCATCTGTAAGTTGTAAAAGATCAGGGCTCATGGTCTTAAAAATATGCCGGAACTGTTTACGAAGTGAGCTGTATGCATTCTTTAGCCGCTCCTTTAACTCGCCTTGTTTCCTGCTATTGTACTTTGGCAAGGACCAAATATGGCCAGTAACCACTTCCCCCTCTGAGCTGACTCTGTACTGAGCTAACAATGCATTTAGATGTCGGTCATATACAACCTTGTTTTGCCATGCATCGGCAAGGTAATCTAAGGATCCAATAATCTCAAGATCCGTATCATAGGGTAAGTCCTCAAATGTGCATGGTAGTTCGGATGGCAACTCATCATCAGTGGCATCTTTGATCTTACGATACAACTTTCCCAAGATCTTCTCTGACTTATAGGACAAACGGTCATCCTTACCCATGAAATCAGGATAGGTCTTAGGTTTAAGGGCTGGCGGCATAGTTACAATTTTTCCTGTCTTCGGGAAGTCCACAGCAGTGGCAGCCAGCTCAGCTAACTTAAGGCAATTCTCATCCAGGGCTCCATGTTCACTACGGTCAGCATGGACCACATGAGCATTACAAATGACACCATGGTTTTCATTTACCATATTCTTCAAATAGAAGTCAATAATGTCCTGGAGGAAAAAAATTGAAAAACCATGTGTGAAATTCTACATGTAAAAACATTTCCTGGAACATCAATCTTTTACAGACACAAAATAAATATCAGTGCGAGTACACAGTTTCTTAACTCATGCTAGCAATATGATATTGCATGATTACAACTTGATCTTCCATTGAAAAAAAAATATCCGCTTCTATTTACTGAAAACAGCATATGCATATTTACAACTTATAGTTCATATAATACTGCAGAGTTGAACGACCAACACACAAACCGAGCAGTCAATTTTGGGTTTATCAATCTTAAGAAAATTCTCATCAATTATTCTTCACATAACCTTCAAATGAATAATAACAAACTCTATAACCCAATATATGTATTTTGGGTGTACCAATCTTAGGAAAGTCACAAATTAATTTTTCTTCATATAACCTACAAATAGATTATTACAACTTCATAACCCAATAACTAATAGTACATAATATGCTAACCAAACTTTTGTCAGCATATGGACCCAGAACTGTGACCTGTTTATCGTAACTCACCCTACCATCTCTCTTATTTGATGACCAGGGAGAAGCTATATTAACAACTATAAAAGGATATATCTCATGGAAACAACAACCATCAATATCCTTTAGTACATTTATACTAATGCTTCACCACTAACAGATGGACTACAGCTGTATACATTTGATATTCCAGCTGAAGCTGTTGCTTAGAATAAAAAAACTATTTCCTGATGATGCAACAACTTAATAAAAAATGTATTTAAGCTAGTTCTTAGCTGAGTCTAGGGTGCACCGGATTTGAGATACTAAATTCAACTAAATTATTTGGGTACTTTAGATGAGATTTTTAGTAAGATTATCTTAAGGGTAGCTTAGAAGTGCAACAAGAACCCTATATTTTAACAAGATTTTACTTATGACTTTATTTTAGCCATAATTTGAATCTGCCAAGTCATGACGTTACTTAAAATAAGGTTTTGGAAGATGTATCCTTTTGGATTTATTTTTTTGAAGGTATGAATATAGCATTTTGGGAAAGTTCTGTTGCGATAAAGTAGGAAGTAAATGATCTGAAAGCCTTCTAACTTAAAAAAAAAGAAAATCATCTCTTTTGCCTGAATGTGATATTCGAGATGATGGCATGAAGCTATTGACCCTGCATGTTTCTCTCGAAAACCAAAGTGAGTGCAGGGAGACCCTTTTACTATCTTCTTCTTCTCCTTTCTTCTCCCAGGATGTTTTTAGAATATCCCCCATCCCTCATGTAAAACTGATTCACAACTCAACTTCATTGTAAGTTTTGGGACAGCAAGATAATTACTATGTCCCGTTGACCCATTCTCCAATTTTTGGTATTTGATACTATAAGCAATTATATAACCACTATTCATGATTTCCTGCAAACTATAATTTGTTCTCTTGACATAGATTCATTGATTAAGGTTCCACTAATGATTAAGGTTCCACTATAGTTGCTATCATCTGACTGGTCCATCATCGTGTAGATTTCGTGAATCAGAAGTTTTGAAGTCCATGGCACATGCAAAATACTAGCAAGGTAAAAATCATATAGCATAGAACTTACTTGAGGCAAGATTTGCCGTGGAAATTGCTTGACTTCAGCAGGGGTATAATCCATTGGTACCCAGCTCTTCTTGCCTGGAGGTAAAAGATTTTCATCCCATGTCACAAAGTAGAGATCGCCATCCAGGTCACTTCCAGATGCCTCATTGGTATGAGGCCTGTCGCCTCTTTGAGGAAATATTAAACAATCAACAAGATGATGCAACTCAGGTACATCAACAGCTTCAAGGATCCTAATATCTCCTGGGTGAAGACACGGGTTTTTGCCTACAGCCACAGTACCCACAATGACTTGCCTATTGTTCTGTGATGCTGAAAACCTCGAACCGTGCTTTGACAAACAATTCTCCAGTGAAGGAGTTGAGGCCTGGATAAAGCATTGTCCATGTTCAAGAACCCCAAGTTCATCAAGGCAGCCCATTAACAACCTACCTTTTGGAACAAAAATTTTTGTTTTTGCCAAAAGATCTCCTAGCTGTGTGGACCTTATGCATGAGAGCATCGCTTTCAAGTGAGGTTCACTTTGAGGTCTGAAACCAGCACTCAACATCATTGCTGCAGTGTTCCCTTGTTCAGCACATGAAGTGGTAAGAATCTCAAATGCAACATTGGTATCATGAAGTATCTGATTCAGTTTAAGAATCATCGTGTCCTGCATTCTTTCGAAAACACTATCAGGTACCTTCAATGATGAAAGCAATGTCACAATCTGTCGGTTTAAAAAGCCTGGCTGGAACCTGGTCCATGAAACCACCTCCAAGATTGTATGGTTAGACTCAAATTTGTTCATGCTTGGTCTCAGGGACAGCTTGATCCCATCATCATTTCCTGGCCAAACAGCTACGACCCCTTTGCAGCCAGCATATCTGATCTGATAGGCAGAAGGGGGGTCCTCCGTCAAATGCAGTTTTTGGGCAACTTCCAGTGCAAGCTCTGGTGTGATCTTTCCTATTCCATCTGAAAAGACATATCCATTTCGCTTAATATCTTCAAGTTCAGAATTTACTTCATTTGGTGTCACGTTCACCGTGGCATATGTGGATGAAAAGCACTGCCCCATTCGAGCAGCACACTTCGCGACATTCTTATTAGAGAATTTGCCCATCCAGTTCCTAATGGTTGCCACTGTTATAGAGCCAGAAACCTCTGCAAAAAACCAGGCTGACCGATCCCGTAGCTGATTGGACGAAAATGCTAAAAAGGAGTACTTCTGACCATATAGATGAAAACCATTAGTTAGTATATCCTTTACCCTCTTAAACACAGTAGTTTTCTGAGGAAACGAGTTTGAAGTGATGTCCCGAACGATCGGTGCAACATAGTAGTTCAAAACATTACTATTCAACTGTTGCATCCCTTCATCCGTAAAAGTCACCCTCAAGAATCTATCAGCAACCTCCTTGTACTTCCGAAGAACCCTATTCGAGAGTTCTACCTCTGGAGGGAGACAGTACGCCTTTGTTGGAGTTATAACAAGCTTCCTCACTTCAATAATGTCATCAGAGAACTTCGAGTGCCTGAGAAGTTTGGGGTTCCTTAAAAGCCACTCCTGGACAAGCTTAAGCCTCCCCGGGGCATCAAATATGGGGTGCTTGTAAGACAAGATATGCATCAGTGCTGTTCCATTTACCATCTCACTCTGGCACCTCAGTAAGGAAAAGAACTCCTCAGACAGTTGGTGCTGGTTAACTATGCCTCTATGTACTAGTGCATTCACTAAAAACATTGTTGCAAAATTGATACCTTTTTTGTTCTGAATACAGAAAAAGGGATCAGACATGTGAGCTCCATAACCAGGCTCATCTCGGACTACAAGCCGGCATCTCGGCCGGTTCTCAGCTACACCATGTTCTCTCAGATAAGCCAGGGATCTCTCCATCTTAGGCCCAAAACGTGGGGACAGTGAAATTCTGTATGAGTTACACCGACCGATGGCACCACTAGGTGTAATGTCCGTTGTTCTGATCCAGGGATCCTCATCGTCTAACAGATTAAACGGGACAGACGTGTAGATGTCATCATCAGCAGTCCGATAATACACGTAAGGCGCTGAGATTAGCTGGAACTGCATCACAAAGGGGGCTGCATCCTTGTGTACTCTCACTTCATTGATGTCTCTAAGCAAGAACTCCACCTTGAAATCACACATGATCAGTGTCATTTCCCGCAACCCTTTGAAATAGAAAGCTGTCTCTTTGGAGAAAAGGATCTTGCAGCAATCATCGAAGGGGTCGATCACAAAATCGACCGCCGAATCAGGCCCCTTCCAACTGACCAAGAATTCATCTCTGCTGACCAAATTACCGATCTCGACGCAGGCGTTGGAGAATCTGAAGGGGTCGGTTGTCCTCCTCCTGTTGACACGGAACGAACTCTCGGTTCCCACATTGGCCCTCAGCGGGCGGCCATTCAAGACAAGATCACACTTTCCCGCGGCATCCATTGCTTTCTTAACGGCATCAGGGCGCGCAAAGTGAACAAATGCGTGAGGCACCACGCGGCCGTAATCGTCCTTCCTCGGCACATCGAAGGCATCATCAGTGCCCTTGAAGACGGGGTATGACTCGGGCGGGGTCCAGGACGTCTTCACACGACACCGCCAAATGATCCCAGCTTCGTACTCCAAGAAATCAGCAAGTTCCTTCGCGGAGACCTTCGCATCGAACCCGCCGAAACTTACCTGACTAACAGTCATCTCCTTCTGCTCCGTGTTCCTATGGAACGAATCCATGGCGTCCTAAATCAGAGGAAACCGGACGATCGGGTGTCGCTGCTATGATTGCGAAGATCTCCAATACGAAAATTAAGATTATCGATTAAGTCGGGAAACAAAACAAATCAAATCGTATCCCATCTCCGACTCCACTCGCGAAGGCTGCCCGAGAAGCGAAGCAAGAAAGGGAGAAATGAAATGGGGGAGGGACGACGTTGGTTACCACGAATGCAGTTCTGCTCCTTCCGCCTCCTTTCTTGCGGCAGTAAAAGGAGTCACGCCATGTGTCGTCCCGAGATTGCAAGATTGAGTTTTAGGAGGGGCGGAGTAAACGCAGACTCCGCGCCGCTGGATTGTTTATAGAATGGTTTTTGCGGCAACGAGGTGGATTTGCTTATAATAAAAATATTTGTATTCCTTTAGCTGTTTTTGTTTTCTCAGATAAAAACCTTCAAATTTTCAGTATTTTCAATGTACGTCTTATTTTGTTTTATTTTTATATAAATTTTTTTTTTAGTCATCTTTATCATTTTACCTTAGGCCTCGACTATATTCGTCTTTGTCTTATCGTCATCACCTTCCACCCTATGCTCCCACTTTCACCCTTCGTAATTATCTTTATATTATTATCTTCGAGATGAGTTAGTGATACAGAGAATATGACCTCCACAAGAATATAATAAAAGAAATGATCATACAAGATAAAGGCGGTAAGGCGAAAGATAACCACTATAAAATAAAAACGTTCACAACAAAACAATAGACTAAGGATATTTTCATCTTTTAGCTAAAATAAGATACACTTCACAGGAAGTAGAGCAAAAAATGAACATTTTATGAGAGAAAGTAGACAAAAATGAATAGATAAAAAATTTCATGAGATGCCTATTTTCAAACCCCTATTTACTCTTTATAATCCTATTTTTTTTAAAAATAATATTTTTAAATTATTCCTTTATAAGTGGACTTAAATATATTTTTTTCTTTTTATTATTTTTCTTTCTCCTCAAAGAACATTGTTGAGGGCGACAAGTACCCGGAGGGAGTGTTAGTGTCGATAAGGAGCATGGGCTTCATTATTGGTAGGGAGCATAGGATAATGATCGACAACAACATTAACAAGGAGTACGGAGTTACGGGGAAGAAAAAAAGATAAATTAATAATAATAAGATTATAAATAATAAAACAAAAAAAATATTATTATTTTTTAAGGATTATCAATAGTAAAAATGTGGTTGTGAATAGTAAGCTTCAATTAAACCAATATTTTTCGCTAAAAAAATTCCATAGCATGAGTTTACGTGTAATTGCTTTCGTATGCCCACTTTCACTATCATCATCGCAATCCCTTGAAAAGCAAATTGGGATGAATTATATATTCAAGGGCCTTATCACCCAAAAGGCTATTCATCGATGGGCATCATTAGCGGTCATCGAATGCTTTCAATGAGCGCACTAATTAGCCATGATTATTGTAGTATAATCATCATTCAAGATAATTATATCCTCCAAAAATTGGGTTGCGATGCATTATGCTTTCCTCAAATCTACTCCGCGTTCGTACTTCAACAAAAATACAATTTAGTCTCCTTATACTAACAGGATTAATTGTGATTTTGGCAACTAACACTTTTAGTCAAGCTCAATTTATCATGTAATCCATAATTTTATTGTGAGCATTTGGCAGACATATGATAAGACAATGTGATATTTTTTATATAAATTATATTTTTATAAAAAATATAAATTTATTAAGAGAAATATTTTAGGAGATTACTATTTATAACTCTTATCTTGAAATCTCCAACCTCATTTTAATGATTTTTAATATATATAAAATATCCCTTTGCAAATATACCAAAATATCATTCTCTTCTTCTTCCTCCCTCTTCTCTTCTTCTGCTGGTAGCAGAGCCGACGGTGATGGTGCTAAAGGAAGATCGATGATAATGACTTCCTCCTCTTTCGTAGTCAGTAGAGCCAACGACAATATTAGCGGAAGATTGATGGCAAGTGGGCATGCTAGGGTTAGCAATAGGTGACAACAACTTTCTACACTTCAGTAGCAAACAAAGCTGATAATAGTGTCAACGAAAGATCAATGATAGGTGAGTAGGTCAAGGCCATCGATTAATGATAGTGAGCGATAAGGACAAGAACATTGGTGATGATCGACGACAATAAATAGTGGGGAGAGTCGATAGCAATAACTATGGGGGATAGTAGGGTGTGCAGGCAATGGAAAGAGTCTGTGATAATATGGTATGCAAACGTGGTAATATGGGAAGAGTTCGTTGACGAGGGAAAAAAAAAGAAGCTAAAAGGGAAATTAAAGGGGCTATAAATAATAAATTATTTTTAATTTTTTTTAAGATTATAAATAGTAAGATTATAAATAATAAAATTACTTCTGATGCACTCCTATACAGAAATGCATTGCCAGCTTCTACATCATCTCCATATGCTATATATTTCCTGGGCAACACAGGTCAAGGAGCCTTAGTATTTTCACAATACCAAGTTCCCTGTCTCTACTGCAGCCTCACAACATCGTCATAACTGCAGCTTCAAATTATAACGACGACCGATATCAAGGGAATAACCCTTACAATACAATCGGGCATAAAGGATCCTCTATGCACTATATTTCTCCTAACCCTCCCTGAACCCATGAGAAATCGACAGGAGTACATACAAAAGACATAGGATTGAAATGCTAAGATCTTTTTCTCTCGGTATCTTTCTCTCTCTTCCTTATTTTACGGGTATTTGTTCATAGGAGACCCATACGATCAACTCCCATGTATAGGTATAAATGTCCACTGCTCGGCCAGCGCTGCGCAGTGCCATCCTGCACTGAATGACCAACTCCCATGTACAGGTATAAATGTCCATTGCCTAGCCAGCGTCGCACAGTGCCGTCCCGCACCAAACGACTAACTCCCATGTATAGGTATAAATGTCCACTGCCCAGCCAACAGTGCCGTCCCGCACCATACGACCAACTCCCATGTACATATATAGATATCTATTGCCCAACCAGCACCACGCAGTACCGTCCCACACCATACGACCAACTCCCATGTACAGGTATAAATGTCCGACCAACGCTGGGGGAAGGTGACAACTTTTGCGACCCATCCTGACCTGACGTCCATCTCACTCGTGAAAGTTCTTGCGTGAGCACCCTTGGACATTTAGAGCTAGATCGAGCTGTGTTGACTCCTCGACCACGGTACTAAGGGTGTACTAACACTATTATTCAAAAGGTTGTGAGTCGAAGCGTTCGTAGTTCGATTGATATGAATCCCACTAAGTGCATTAGTAGAATGGGGATGCCATTGCAAAGATTTTGAGGGATCAGGGAAAAGGTGTTGAATGTTTGTTTGAGCATATTGATGAGACTTCACCACAAAGTTGGCGAAGCAAAGTTATTTTGCTAATTGAAAATCGTCAATAATAGCCTATCATTCCGCATGTAGTGGACTGTAATCAAGATGGTGGGACCAACCCTTACCAATCATGATTCCATCAAAATCGACAAAGCTAATTCTATAGCCTGCAAAAAGCTTGTGTTCGAAAAAGACTCATCGCAAAAAGAGAATGAGTGCTCCACCGAGGGGGGCTTATCCTCAGGGCTTGAGAAAGAGACAATATCGTGGAAAAGAGAGGGAGCCTTAAACTAAAGTATCATTGATCAATGTAGACAAGATGTTTGATGTCTGTTCATGATAATTTTTTTTTTTTATTTTCTAAGTTTCTAAGTATTTTCTTGTGGGGAACATGTTGGAGGTAGAAAACATTATTGTCAATCATATTTTTGCTAGTTGTTGGTTTTTTTATTTTATATTTTTATAATATAAAATTTATATGAAATATCAATCAAATTTATATTTTATTCTTTATGTCATGAGTTGGTTTTTGATTAATGACTTAATAATATGAAATATCAATCGTCTCAACACCTTAGATATCTTTACGTGACATTAGGACGGACGAAGTCTTAGATATAGACTAAAAGGGTGATATAATATCTTTAGTATTCTCATTTTCTATTAACGAAAGTATTATATTATGTGAATATTAGGCTTACATATACCGTTGAAACTTTTTTGTGTTACTAATTCAGTCTATTTTTAAGACTTTATGTTTAATGAAAATTTAATATTTTATGTTACTTATTAGTTTAATTATATAATACACACTCCCCAAAATCCCCACAAATACAATCAATACAGTAATAACTTCAACCCGCGCCCGACGGAAAAGTCAAAATTACTCACTCCATAATATTCCGTCAAACAGGAAATGTCAAATCATCTACGCACGTCTAGATAAACAATTAGAACTAATTTGACGTCACATTCCATTATCCCCTAAAACACGGAGGCTCAAATGATCCATCAGTGTTGATCTTAAAGCACATCAATGTCACAAGATGATACGTTACACAAAAGGTCAAACGATGCATTAGGAAGTCAGCAATTGGGAAGTAAAAAGGACGATTTCTCTTATTTCGGACCGGAAAAAAAACAGAGCTAGTCACGTGGACTGACCCGTGACATGGTCATTCCACTCTTTTGTTGGGCCCCACCGCTTCTTGGGTCTCTGATTGGTTCTCTAACTTCAGATTACCTTCCTGGTAAGTTCGTCTTCCGCGGATATCAGCCGGCCTCCACGCACCGCTAATTTCCAATACGCACCCAAACGTTCTTCCCTCCTTCCACGGAATACCCGTCCAAGCCTCTCACCACAAATATACCACTGACTCCGAGGAAGCTATAAATACCTGCGGCGTACCCTTGCCGTCTTCATCCGCTGCTCGTATCCTTCTCCTCCTCTCTCGCCTCCGTACTTCATCAGATCCTCCTCCGACTCTGTACCCGGGCGATCGGAAAACCCTAGCGAAGAGATCCATGGCGGCGCTTGCGAGCGGCAACGGGACGATTGACGCGGCGGCGACGGCGGAGCAAAGGGAGACGGCCCAAGCGGCGCCGATCCGTTCGGCGACGAACCCCATGGTGACGCCGCTCCTCACCGACCTGTACCAGTTCACCATGGCCTATGCCTACTGGAAGGCCGGGAAGCATCTCGAACGCGCTGTGTGAGTTGCTCCACCTCCTTCATGATATCGGACTAGATTGTCCTCTTAGTTCGTTTGGGGATCAGACGGAGAATTCATTTGCTCTATGGTTCTTGTTTTCATTTGGTGCTTTATTGCTGAATTAGTCCTTTTTCTTTTTTCTTTTTCTCTTAAATGCTCTTTCAAAATATGCATAATTATTGACTCATTATCCGAAATGGAGTTGATTAGTTTCCCTGTATGCTCTTTCTTTCATTGGACTTGACTACTGTGTTCACAGACTTTCCCTTGTCTTCTTGTATGTGTCGGTTTGAAAATTTTCTGTTCTGATCGTAAGGTGAAAAGGGCAACCATTTAAATAAAGGATTGTTGGCTGCCTACTTTTGGTTTGTACTATGACTAACTTAAAGACAGATTTGTTGTGGTACAAGTATTTGTTAGCGTGTTGGTTGTTTCTTCTCTAACACAAGATATCTTAAATGTTCATAGATTAAATCGAGGTAGAGTATCGCCACTGGCTATGAGGTTGTAATGTAATTTCTATTAGGATATTTTAGTTACCAGTTACCACAATTGTATTTTTGGTGCATTAAATATGACCAACTTTTAATTTGCTGTAAAATGAATATATAGGATATTTTTCTGCATGACTGTCCAGAATATCTAAATACTCCCAGAACTTTCTAGGTTTCTATTGAGGAACCAATGATTTATCAGAGTAAGGTCATGATTTTCAGAGCAAAGTTGTTGTTTCTTGTACTTCAGTCGATAGAATCTTTGGCTTCTCTGTTCTGGAATAGATGTGTTTTTTGCACTAAATATCTATTGAACTCTGGAAATTTTGGCACTTTGATGGCATTAGTATGTCAGATTGTATATGCTAAAAACTTAACTATTTTGAAGGTAGAAGATACAAAAGTTTGCGGTTTTTGGTAAATCGTGCTTTCTGAATTGTAAGCAAGAAATTTGTACTTCTTTGTATGAGAGATTTGTTTCTGAATCTTGCTTCTTCAAAAATGCTATGTTGGGACTGCATTTCTTCATGAATCTTAATTTGTTACAGGTTTGATTTGTATTTCCGTAAGAACCCCTTTGGTGGTGAATATACAGTCTTTGCTGGTCTGGAAGAATGCATTCGACTCATTGCCAATTTCCATTTCAAGGAGGAGGATATCTCTTTTATGCGCTCGGTCATGCCTACTTGTGAGGTATGGCACACTAGGCAGTTAGCTGTTAGTAAACTTTCATATTTCTTTGTTTTCTTAGAAGTACTCTTGAATAGTCACATTTTGATGTGCATGGTGTTTAAAATTTCAGAATACTGTTAATTCATCAATTAGATGATTCTGGTTTCTTTGGTCGTAGTTGATCTGGAATATTAACTTAAATACCAAGGTGGATAGATTGCATAGTGCTTCATGCAAGGATTAAAATCTCGGTCTTGTACCTATATCAGCCAATAATTAGACTGGCATTATCTTGTACTATGCATTCCTGAGCGCCAAAATGGGGTGGTTCCAGTCATTACCATCTGGAATACTAGAAGAAAAGAGATGGTGGGGAGAAGGTGGTGACATGAATGAGGAGCGGTGATGCTGCTGAGAAGGAAAAGGAGGCAGAGGCGGAAGATGACTGGCCAGTTGTCGATGGAGAGGGGGATTAAAGAAAAGTGATGATCTATATCCTTGGATAGGAACAACTTCCTTGTTGCTGAGAAGTTTCAGAGAGACAATTGGGATTTATGCATCCAATATGCAGAGATGGAGAATCATAAAAAACAACTAAACAGAAAAAAAAAGACAAATAAATGCAATTTACATGAAAATGAGGAAGCAGTTTCCTGTAGTATTAGTAGTTCATTACCAAGTTGTTCATATATTATACATAGGAAGGTCATTCCTTAGCTCTTCTTGATGTGAAGCCTTTCATTATCTTATTGGTTACGTTGATTGGCATATCTGTTTTCTTACTCTGTGGTGCATGTCATTATTAAAGCTAGCACAACTTTTAGGCAACTGATCTGTTACAGCTAAGTAAGATGACAGTACTAAGTTGCTTGCTCTGTACTGTTAGCTGTACACTTTTAATGTGATGTCTTGTTGAAGTTGAAAAGAACTAAGTCGAAATACTATTTAACTTATGTTTAATGTTAAAATGCACAACTTATATCTTAAGTAGCTAAACCTTTGATTCTCCAGCCGGAATTTTATTCAAACTGATGATCTTTTTCTTCATGTCTCTAGGATGGTTTCTTTGAATATCTCAGAGAACTTGACTGCTCAGATGTTGAAGTTTATGCTGTCCCCGAGGGTTCTGTTGTTTTCCCCAAAGTGCCTTTGATAAGGGTTGAAGGCCCAGTGGCGGTGAGTAACTGCAATGTTAACTTTGTGCAGTCTTTAACAATTGTTTTGATAAGCTGTATGTTCATGTGTTAAGATGTGTTACTGAATATCCCTGGAGGAACAAGTTATCGTTTTTGTTTTGACAAATTAAAATTTAAGATCTATGATGACCTTTTGTATTTTAAATGCTTTTCTGCTCCATTTATCTAGGTAGTTCAACTGCTTGAGACCCCATTTGTTAATCTTGTAAACTATGCCTCATTGGTGACTACAAATGCTGCACGACACCGATTTGTTGCTGGAAATACAAAAAATTTACTTGAATTTGGACTTAGAAGAGCCCAGGTGAGTTCTGAGCTATATCCTCCTTTATAAATGGCCTTTTAAGCTTTTAGCATGTGACTTGTTGAGAAATTCTTCTCTTTTCACCTGATGCTCAGGGCCCTGATGGTGGAATAAGTGCTTCAAAGTACTGCTACATTGGAGGATTTGATGCAACAAGGTGACTTGTTTTGAAATATGTTACTGCTTATGCTGTGTGGCTAATTTTTATTTCATACATACATACATACATACATACATACATACATACATATATATATGTATATATATATGTATATATATATACATACATACATAAATATATATATACATACATATGTGTGAACCTGTTAACAAGTATCAGGCTTGTGAAACGTTTTGTGTTTGGAGGAGGTGGCCATATTAAACATGTTAACTTGATTGATACTTGCTTACAGTACTTAATCAACATATCTATGTTGTTTTGTGGTCAATCACATAGTGCCTTTAGATATGCATTGGTTGAAGAAATTATATGCCAAAAGCTCATTACTTAATATTTATGTTGTCATAAAGAGCTATTGTTTGTTTCTAAATGATTTTAATTTTCGCCATTCTTCTCTATGATTAAAACATGACATGAGAATTTCATGTTGTTCAGTGCTGGTGCCTGATTTTCGGACATTGTATGTTTAGTATGCCCATATATAAGTAGTAGGATAATCAAGATAGTAGTTCTCTCAGTTCTTCCTGAAAAGGTTGATATCAAATGCTTGTCTATGTTATTAATATTTCCTCATTGTATAAGCAGCAATGTCGCAGCTGGAAATTTGTTTGGCATACCCCTTCGAGGAACACATTCACATGCCTTTGTTAGCTCGTATATGGTGGGTATGTTCAGAAATTAACATTATATATGTATATTTTTGTATTTCTCCTAGACAATAAATGTCATCCATTTGTGTGGCAAAGAGATGAATTCCTGCATTATTTTCTTCACATATGCTCCCATACCTTTTATCTACATGAATTTACGTTTTGAAGCATAGCTGTATCTTACTTGTAGATATCAAACGTGTTAAAATGGTTACTTGAACATGAAGCTTGAGATCAATTATCTTACAATAGAAATGATTAAATGTGTGTGATTTTTTTATATCTGTGAAATAATAAAAAAATATATTAGCAAGTTCTTATTATCACCACTATGTTTATTCTTTATATCTTTGCTGGAACTTGTGGTATCCAAAATCTCACTTATTAGGTGATTTTGTAGAGCCCTGACGAGATTGTTGACAAATCACTTCATAGTCATGATGGTTCAAGTACTTGTATGGATTTCCTTAGTCTGGTGCAGACATGGCTCAGCAAACTCCAGGTAGTCAATTGTTTAACTGGCATTGTTTGGTTCTGCTTCCATTTTTTTGATAGTTTGGATATTGTATCTTTTGACTATAATATAGTGTTCCTTTCATTTGACTGTTATTATGTATGTATGTATCTCAAGATCATTATTTCACTGTGTTATCCTATATATTTTCACAATGATTATTACATAGATTATTTTAGTAAATATTTTTTATTTTGTCTTCTAAACTCATGTTCTTTATTGCTTAATGCACTAAAACTGTATGTACTGATGTACTTTAGCATTTATTTGCAGTTATACAATAACAAACTTTGATTACAATGTTGGGCCATGAATAAGTTGTTGGCTGATAGAGCTGTTAGAAGATTTCATTTGTATCTAAAAGCAATGTTGTTCTCTTAAATATGAACTTAGTATGTTCAAATGTAATTGCTTCCATTTTTTGCTTTATGCATGAATGGAGACCACATGCATGGTGTTATATTATATTTACGGTTATAGATACTAACTTGTAGAATTGGGTGGTAGAGTGGTCAGCCTATTTGATCTTGAAGGTCTGATCTTGCCAGGCTTGTAACTTATTTTTGGTAGACATTGTAGTTTTTGGCTGTAGGATACAGTATGACTGATTTACATAAGTGCAATCGTACAGAACTCACTGAGACTGACTTGCCAATTGCTATGTTCCTGAATCACCTGATCGAGTCTGATAAGATTTACACTAGTGTAGGATGCTATAATCAATTATCATGTACGGTTTGTACTTTTCTTTCTTCAATTATTGCAATCTTAAACTAGTTTTCTACTGAAGACTCCACAAGTTTCTGTACTACCTTGCTTCTCATTCTCTTATGGGATTGCCCTGTGCTTGATTATGTTTGTGAGACTTCATGGGTAGAAACTACAGAGTAATAAATGAAGTGAAGAAGAGAGTTTAGCAAGCTCAACTTGTATAGTCATATGGATAATTAGAGATTTTTTTTTATATGCTAGGTCTTTTAAGACTTAGTAACATCTTTCTGTTCTTGCTGAAGCATTGTATTTTCCAGTCATGTAAATATGATTAACTAAAAGCAGAGCTTGTTTTGTTCAGCCTTTTGGGTCTCTGTCACAAACTATGCATTTGAGAGATAGATGGTTGTGTCTTTTGTGACCTGCCTATTTCTCTTCCTCCATCAAATCAGCTTCATCATCAAATGTCCTTGTAATGACTGCATGCGACACACATTATTTAAAGAGTACTCGACTATTGTAATTCCTCCTAGAACTAGTTATGAGCCAAAGAAAATGTGGCCAATTCTTCTTCCTCAAATAGATTTTTTGTAAAACATTAGGGTCCTTGTTTCTCGATAATTAACGGGCAAATAGATGCATGCTCTAGCTTCTTTTTCATCTTTCTGATTCTTCCGAGTGTTGGCAATCTTGGTTGCTGCCATTAGCTCTTTATTGCTGTTTAGTTGCTTCTGAAGTTTTGCTTTGCACAACTAGGTGTGGAGAAGTGTTGTCAATTGTCTGACTTTCCTTTTTAATGCTTGTCAGTTTTCAGAATCACTGCATGGTGTTTTTGGTGAGACAAATCAAAGTGAGCTTGCTGCATTCACTTCATATGCGTTAGCTTTTCCAAATAACTTCTTGGCCCTTGTAGACACATATGATGTGAGTGAAAAGCTGTTGACTTATTTCTGTCATTTTTTTTCTGTTATTTGTATTTCAATAATTATGTTGTCAGTAGTGCTAGTCTGATTATATGGTTTTAAATATTTTTACAATTTTTATATCCTTCTGTTTCAGTAATGGAATATTTGAATGAATTTGGTACTGCTAGTTTCTCTTTTTGGAAATATATTAATTTACAACATGTATATAACTGCATATTAATTTGACATGAAGAATATAATGCTTACTTTTAAAGAAACACACATATGGTTTGGCTTTTCATCATCCAGCTACTCAAAAGTAGAAGAATGCCAACTTGGCCTTACAAAATTACATAGTATTTAATGGGCCTAACTGGTGAATTTAGGGAGTATATAATTAACAGTGGGAAAATGTTTCTGGGTCAACAAATGTCCCTATGATTGCATCAGTGCATTTAAGAAATATACAAACATTATTGTGTTTTTCTGATGTTTATCAGCTTGTTTCTATGACATTTTAATCAGGTTATGAGGAGTGGCATTCCCAATTTTTGTGCAGTAGCTTTAGCACTTAATGATTTGGGGTAAGTTGTGAAGCTTTTCAACTTCTGAAGTTAACTTCTCTTTTTAGGATCACCCATTCTGATTTCTATGGTTTATAGTCTGATAAAGAATGTAAATGCATTTGATTCTCTTAATGATTATTAACTTGTTATAAAACTCGTACCCACTAGAGTATGAAATTAATGCAGCTATTTTTGAATTACAAATATTAGAAATTTGTGATGCAGGTACAAAGCATCTGGAATTAGGTTGGATTCCGGTGATCTAGCTTATCTGTCTATTGAAGCTCGAAAATTCTTTCAGGCAATAGAGAAGGAATTCAATGTACCTGGTTTTGGAAAAATGAGTATTACAGCTAGCAATGACCTGAATGAGGAAACTCTTGATGCCTTGAACAAGCAGGTAATCTTCTTTAATTGCTTGCATATGGTGTGACAACAAGCTTAGTACATTATTATGAAATTTCTTATGCATCTATTTCATCCTAAAGATTGAATTGAAAATTCTCTTTGTAAAGTAATTAGGCCAGCTGGCTAGCATATCCATGAGAGATTTTGACAAACTCCGACTCCATTGGTAATTTAGTTTCTGATTTATTTGCTAGCACCTATTTCTACATGGATGGGGACTATATTTTTGTAGCAAAGGTGGCTTTTACAACCCTGTATTATCCAGTCACAATGAGGAAATGTAGGACTGTTGAAACTGCTGCATCTGGATAGGAATTAGGTAATCCAAAATTCCGAATACGTAGGATTTTGAGCAGATATGACCCTTCTACAGAAATTTATTTTTAGTTTTAGGAGAAAGAGCCTTGCAAAGAGAATAAGAGGGAAGGAGAGAGCTAACCACCGAATTAATTGTATAAAGGAAATAGTAACCAAGTGTTTGGGCTTGGTCTTGCTTACTCTCATATATATAGAAGTTGTGGGACTGAACCAGAGGGAACTCTTTAATCTAGACTATGAATCCTAATAGTAATGTTTTATTTTATAGCAAAGCAGACCTATATGAGATGCATATTGAGGATTTAAGGCACCAAATAGACGGGGACGTTAGAAGCTCTATGAAATAGCTACCAAAATTGAGGACAATAGCCTGTCTGAGAGTAATTGAAAAGTAGAAATAACCTAATGTACTTGTTTAGTTAGGAAAAAGACTCCCTTTTGGGTTGTGGCTCATGGAGAGAAACTGGAAGAACCAAATCATTCTATAAATTACCGGTTTCAAGGGTGAAATATATGATGCCTAACAGAGGAAATGGTTAAAAAAAAAGAAATGAAAATATATAAATGTAAGGAAAAAAAAAAGAGATCATAATGAGAATTATGTGAACTTGGTGGACCAGTGAAGATGCTTGTTGACCAGTGAGACTAGTGATTTCCTACTCCGGTTTCTTTGAGCTCTACTTTGCTGTCACCAGCATTCTCTCTGATCTCCCCTTCTTGTTTGACTACACTGTCCGTATTAAGAGGAACAAGGAGTGGTTGCCAGTTGTGAGGGCAGTTGGTGTAAGGGTGGATTAGGGCTGTAGTTTGAGAAAAGAGTGAAGACGAGGGCTAAGATTGGAGAAAACAGTGTATGGTTGTGACTAATAAGATTTAGGTGATAAATATTTACATGGGTAAAGGCATATGTACTGGCAAAGAACAAGGTTATCATCACAAGAACATCAAATTATTCGCAATATTTGTTTGCCACTAAACGTGTGGTTGAGAATCTTTGTTACCACACTTCGAAAATTTTGTCACTATTGCCCAGAGTTTTGTTACAAGGATGTAAAATTATTGTGTGGAAGAGATTGGGCAATGAAGCATTGTAAACAAATTATTTATTGTCACCTAAACAAAATTTAGTGACAACACTGTCAAACGAACATGTTTTTAGGGACGATTGTAATAGCCCATAGCATAAAACTTGTAAATAATGGATCATTTTCTTGTGGTCTTTGGCACCTAGAAAATTATGGCAGCAGATCAAGTTAATTTTGGACTCAATCTAGTGACTAATTAGCTTAAAAATTTGGAAAATACAGATTGAGAAGTTTTTCTTTTTTGTAATACTGGAAGCTAAATAAATATTTTGACTCACTCGAGGATGTAAAGTGAGTCTACCAAGTCATAAGTTGTTTGGATCTGCAAATTATGTAGAGTAGGTCTGATATTTGGGAATGCTAACAATAATAATTAAGCTCATTATATGACAGTTTTATATTTAATTGTTTGATACATTTTGTAGGGACATGAGATTGATGCTTTTGGAATTGGCACATATCTTGTTACATGCTATGCTCAAGCAGCTCTTGGCTGTGTGTTTAAACTTGTTGAGATAAACAAGCAGCCCCGCATTAAACTCTCTGAGGATGTTACGAAGGTCTGGTAGCATGTTAAAGCTAAACCATAACATGATTTTACTTTTCCTGCTAACGTTTTATTAGTTTTCTCCTCTAGGTTTCCATACCATGTAAAAAGCAATGTTTCAGATTGTATGGAAGAGAAGGTTATGCCTTGGTAGATATCATGACTGGGGAGAATGAAACACCTCCAAAGGTAAGTGATAGCCTTTTTCTGCTTTGTTTTTCCAAATGTCATCTTCAATCTGATCGTGTGAGTTTTAAGTTTTATCATCATATGGCACAATGGCACATATTCACCATCACGTACATGAACTCTTAAAGAGAGTAGCCTATATATCTATGATGATGAACAGATGGAGAAAAAAGATCTTTTGCTATTTGATTAAAATATTTTCTCTCGCACTATCTGCAGGTAGGAGAGCGTATTTTGTGTCGCCATCCATTTAATGAATCAAAGAGAGCATATGTTGTGCCACAGCGTGTGGAGGAACTCTTGAAGTGCTATTGGCCCGGGAGTTCAAGTATGAACTTTGTTCTGTAGCTTACTCTTAAGTGAGCTTGTTATTAGACGATTAGATACTTCTCATTATATCAACATGCAGATTAATTGTTACTGACACAAAATAATAATTACCAAAAAAAAACACACACACACACACACACACATTTCAGTTAAGTTTTGCATGTCTTTTTTTTCTGTAAACAACAATGCTTTCCTTTTCAATTTTATTAAATAAACTAGGTACATGTCATTGGGAAATTTTTTTATTTTTGTATACATCCGCTAGATTTTGGTGGTCAGTGTTGTTGCTATCATTGTATTTATCCAGTCTAAGAATTTCTGACACTTGCTCAATTGGTGGCTTTTTTTTTGTTAACTGAAATGTGACATCTATTGATTCTCAAAGGCGGTCTGTTATTATATCTATTGTTTTCCTAAAAGTGACCTGTTTTTGTACCTTGGAGAAGTAACCTGTTGGCCTTAGATAAGGTGTTGTTAATTGTGGGTCTATGAAGTATCAGGGACACTTCCAATGCCTTGAAGAATTTAGTTTCATACTTCCATAGAGTATCACTACAATGGTCTGGATGCATTCTTCTTCGCTGGTGTTTTATTTATCTGCTATTCTGTTGAGGGTTGACATCTTCATGAACAACTCAAGAAATAAGTCATGCTTCACTATCATGGTCAGATTCCCTTGGATATTATCTCAAATATGCCAAGAGGTTGGTGATTATCGTTGTGGTTTGTGGTACCTTTAAAGCTAATGGTCAGGTGCCTTGGTCATGGGACACATTTTGCTATTAAGAAAGACTTTGTACTCTAGGACTTGCCTTGGTACAATAGTAAGGTTGTTCATTCGTGAATTGGAAGACTAGAGATCGAGTTATAGAAACAATTTCTCTGTAGAGCTAATGCTGAAGCCACCTCATTCCTTTCTTTGTTGTAACTTTATTCTCCATGCATAGTTCACTCAAACTTATGCTTCTTAATCTGTTATTGACTAGTTGTTTCAGCGCAAGTTGAGCAATTAGCTACTAGTGGAAAATTGAATGTTCAATGTATGCTTGTTATGTTTCAGCAAGCATACTACCAAACTTGTCCAAAATTATTGCCTGGTGGGTTCTCTGTGGCTTTGGATGGTTGTTGGCGGTAGCATTATGTTTCTACTGTTTTCACTAAAGCCAATGCTTTCTTCTTACTTGGGTTATTCTTGAGACAGTATATATATACATACACATATATATTGTGGAATTGAGTTTCCCCATAGTTGTACACCTGATATTTTATTGAAAATTTTGTTATATATTTCAGTCAAACTTGTTGAATTTATAGCATATGATCATCTTATTGTGGTCTCTGGTTCATGCAGATAAGCCAAGAGAAGATTTACCCTTACTCAAGAACATTAGAGATCGTTGCATGCAACAGCTAGAACAAATGAGGTCTGATCACATGAGGAGGTTAAACCCAACACCTTACAAGGTTAGTGATCATCTTGTGTAGTGTTTGCTCCCTGTAAAAACCAATTTATGCTGTAACAACAGCTGGATGATTGACCAGGTGAGTGTCAGCGGGAAGCTATATGACTTCATTCATTTCTTATGGCTCAGTGAGGCCCCAGTTGGTGAACTGCAGTAAATGAGGATAGTTTGGGACAAAATAAGGGATCATCATCCAGATTTTCCACCTCGTATATGGTATAGAAAATATGATGTTAAAGGTGCTTATAGTCGAGTTATTTATCCTCATTGATAGGCTGCTGTTGCTTAGGAAATTGCACCGTTTTACAAAGCCCTACGTTGGGGTTTCAATTTTTATTTCAATCCTGTAACAAATACGGTTAGATGCAGTCTATTGGTGTACTAGTTTATGCCATTCACCATGTTTTTTTTTTGTCTGAGTTTTGCGACTGTATAAAATTTTGTTTGCAGGGAAACGCCTGATTTCAACGAATCCTATAAAAATAGGATAAAGTTGTATGTGTATCATTGTATGTCGAGGGAGCACTAAGCTGGGCAAGCATCATATTCTTCCTGCTCAATCTGTGCTTTGCTCGTCTTGTAAGGCTGCTGCTACAAAGCTTATTGCCTGCTAAATTGCATCTTAAATCCTGGAAGGATTTGCCTACTTTTTCAAGGTTTTATTCTTTGATCATAATAGTGCACACAGATTCTGTTTCTTTTTCTTTGAAATGAGAAGAATCAGATTACTTCACAAAATGAGTACATTTGGCATCATCTATCTCATAAAATAATCCAAAGGAAAAGTATACATACATATGAATTTTTGCCGATATCATCCTTCTTTTAACTTGTTATCAATTAGTCAAAATTGGTAACGCTTTCATGCTGTTCTTTATTCATATTGATCATACTATCCTTTGAATGCAAACTCATTGGACTTCAGAATTTTATCTTTCGAATATCTAATTTCAAGAATTCATTCTATAGCCAAAATGTATAATATTTTTTATTTTATAATTTTTTTTAATCCTTTTAAATATGATATATAGTTTATCTTTAAATATTTTATATTCAATCTACGATCGAAGGGTTTGATCCATTGGTTTACTCAAACTTGAGGTTAAATCTTGATAATATTATTTATCGAATGTGTCAATTAGTTTCGTCAGTAAAGACTTTGATAGTTGTAAAATAAAAATTAAAAATTAAAATAATTTTTTAATCAAATATGGAATGCAAAGACGGATCAACCCGCTCAATCTGAGCCGCATGATCCGAAATTATCAACGGCCCAAAACTGTCTACCCTTCCTATTAAAACTCGTTGTGGATAAAGGTTAGGGTTTCGTCGTCTGTTATGCTCCCGCGCTCCAAATCCCCTGCGGCAGATCTCTTTTTCCCCGTACCACTATGGTATGAATGACAATGCGAGAATCGATTCTGCTTTCCATCGATTTCTTCTCATTCTTCATCTAATCTCGTCTTCTTTTTTGACTTGAATCCCCTTTCTCAGATCATCCCCCAGAAGAATCGCCATGAGATCTGCAAGTACCTCTTCCAAGGTTCGCATTTGTCCTGATTCATCTGAATGCTGTCTCAGTTAGTGTTTTGATGGTTGCTGATTTGTGTTTGGATTGGGTTTGTTGGGATGTAGAGGGGGTGCTGTTCGCGAAGAAGGACTACAACCTCGCCAAGCACCCGGAGATCGAGGTGCCGAACCTGCAGGTGATAAAGCTGATGCAGAGCTTCAAGTCGAGAGAGTACGTGAGGGAAACCTTCGCGTGGCAGCACTACTATTGGTACCTAACCAACGATGGGATTGAGTACCTCCGCACCTACCTCAACCTCCCGTCCGAGATCGTCCCCGCGACTCTGAAGAAGTCCTCCAGGCCGCCGCCCCGACCCTTTGGTTCTGGCCCTCCTGGTGATCGCCCAAGGTACAATTTTTTCTTGCAATGTGAAACGATTCTACTGTTATTTTGCGGGTTTATGGATATAGTAGATTCTGAAACAATAAGAATGGTGGTTAGGGGTCCACCTCGCTTTGAAGGTGACCGGCCGAGGTTTGGCGATAGGGATGGGTACCGCGGAGGCCCTCGAGGAGGCCCTCCAGGTGATTTCAGTGGTGACAAGGGTGGCGCTCCTCCTGAGTTTCAGCCATCATTCAGGGTGAGCAATCTTTTATCTATTGTATGCTTGCAGATGATAATTGAATATACTTTTTGCAGATTGTGTCTCACGATATTAATTAGTTTATCCTATTTTGACATATTATGGATGACGTTCTGTTAGTATATATATATTTAATGTTGCATTCTATGCTTTGCTGTTGGTAGATCTCTTTTTCTGCAATGCTTTAAGGAAACAAAAAAGAACCTATACCTTCATCTATGAGTGTTGTGAACATATTATTCTTTTATGGTCTGTGTGAAGAAACTAACGTGGACCCAAATATTGAATAACTTGGGTTTGCATGTCTTTTATGCTCAATAGTATGTTCTGCCAATTCAACACTCATTCCAAAAGTTTTGATGAAGCAAAAGAAATAAATGGTTGACAGAATTGAAATTGTAAAAAACGGACGATACTAAGTATCGTGTTTGTCATCTGGAATCTGTAGTTGTTCTGTCTATGATAAAAAACGGATGATACTAAGTTTCATTTTTATCTTTTCCGCAACATCTTGTGTGGTTTCCCTTTTAGTTGTGATATTCGTAATCAAAATTATTTCTGTATATTCTTGGGTAAAAATTTATGAAGTATGGAGCTAAATGATGAGTGTGGATCTTTAAATCTCATGACGGTCATCTGAGATGCTTTAATTAGTGTCCAGGACGATGCAACTCCCATCTCTGATGGCTTATATATTAACTGTACAACTTCTATCTTAAGCGGCTTTTGGTGAATCTGAGGGTTGATAACTGTGTTGTGTACTGGTTGCAGTTATTGCACCTAATATTTTCTTCAATGTTTTGTCATTATGGTTCTCTTAATAGTGCTATTTCCCAGGTTTTCTTCATGATTGAAGCCATCACTTTTCAGAGTATCCTATGCAAGTACAGATATCAACTGAGTTATAGTTGGAGTTCAAAATGTTTTTCGCTGAAGTTCTTGTTCGTTTCATATCAATTTGATTTTATGTTTCCTGAACTTTTATTTGTCAATGCTTGAAGACTTGTTTCTGATGAAATACATTTTTGCAAAGGCAAAAGCTGATTTTACATTGAAGTTGCACAGCAACATGACAAGAAGCTTTTGGTGGTTATAGTGTTATACCAATAGTATTTAGGAAGTTAGTGGCAGATTGATTTTGCTTAAAAATATCAGTTGGCTTATTTTAAGATCAACATTCAACATCAGATTTTGCACTTAAGGCCTATTGATCATCCATTGTCTAGCTGGTAGGAGATGCACCATAACCACTTGTACTGGTTGTTGCATCTTATGATTAATGTATGTCTCATGCTTGATTGTTACACTGTTTTTATTTCATATACCCCCCTTGATTGAGCATTCTGAAAGTAAAAGCAGTTTTTCACCTCATTTGGAATATCTGTGGTACTGAATAACAAATATGTTTGACCTGATGTCAGCACCTCCCACTGGCTAATTTTGATGATTTGTTAGACAGAGGAGATAGATCCTTCTCTTTATTCATTTCTTTCATCTCATTATTAATCAATTCATTTTTTATGCTTGTGGGGAGATAGAAAGGAAAAAGGAGAGGGTCTGGCATCATTCTTTCTGCTTGTTGGCAGTCATGAAGTTTGATCTGCTTTTGATCAGTTTTCCTGGTTCTACAAAAAAAAGGTCACCGACTGGTCCATAAGTAAGCCATAAAGGAGGGAGGCTGATGTTAGGGCTTAGAGAGTGGCGTGTTGGAAGGGAGGTTGGAAGGTATCTGGAGCCCTCAGCAGGGTCAGTGATGCTAAGTTGGTCTATGGGGCAGTACCAAGCAGAGATCGGTTGAATATAGATAGGAGGATTATTAGTGTGGCAAATAAAATCAGCAACTTACCTGAACAGCACTTTTGGATATGATGGTTTTGAATTCATCAGGTGCAGTTGTATCATGAGGAGACCCTCGTGAGGTGGGCAATGAGTGTGTGGTAGAGTTGTTTAATATAATTTGGATTGAGCTTTATCGGATATGATACACCACCTTGTCGGTAACATGAGAGTTCACAATTTGGCTGATTAGTATCACTGTTCACTGGTTTTGACTTTCTTTTCCTTTTTGTGTCATTTTCTAAATGCCAGATTTTTCTGGTGGCCTAATCCAAGAACACAGTTGGGTCATTGATCACCAGCATATTTTATGTTTTAATGCTTATAATTGGTGCTTGAACTTGAATATATGATGACATATTTAATTTGATTGTATCATGTTTTGGAACTTGCAGGGTACTGAAGGTAGGGCTGGCTTTGGCCGTGGTCGTGGTGGTTATGGAGCAGGTGCAACATCGTCAATGGAGTAGGTCTAGTCTTTCTGGCTTACCATGCTCTGCTTATACTCACGCAGCAGTTCTACTTAGATCGTTCTTTTTCCTGCTTTTGGACAATTTTGTCAAGTTCAAGCTTATATCGATTAACATATTGCTCACATTTACTATTCTTCCGAGACATCAATCGCAACGGTATAATAAATTGTTCTTTTAAGTTAGTCCATGTTGACATTTCTGGTCGTTGGCTTTGATGAGGCAGTTATGTGACCATATGATGCTACGTTCTGGCTTTCATGGTTTTTTTTTGATGCAGCATGTAGGTTACCTGAAGCAGCAATCTTGCTGTGAGCTATACTCTGCAACTCTTTTGCATGGGTGACGAGGAATTCGTTATCGTTTAGTATCTCAGAAACTACCTTACATTGTTAATCTGATAATAAAGTTGACACGAATTTAATATTGGAAACACGTCTCAAGATGTCTTACCAGCAAATTTGCTCTCTCTTTCAATTTTTGATGTTGTAATAGGTTTACGAAGCATAGACATTGGTCACCGCCACTGAAAGTGGCCAGTTATGATCGAGGGCGTGATGTTTACACTTGTAAGCTAAGCTAATTGGTGCAATGGCTTTGTCTTTACAGTGAGTTCATCTATATCCCGACCACGTATGGGTCACCCAGTTTGCCAGAAACACATGGATGAACATTGATGCATACACAGCCATGGAGTGATGCTGCCAGAGCTAGTGATTACAAAGCAAGCAAGACTTAATCATGGGACTCTATCAGACAGCTAGAGAATGTCAGAACTGGACGATCCATCGATGGTGGAAGCTGTTGATTTTGTTTGGAGCAGCGCCATTTGGTGGTAGGGAGGGATAGCCAAATCGTGCACTCAAAGGGAAGTGGCGAGCAAGACCTATGTGAGAGAGACCGAAGAAGGTGAAGGCAGAGAAGTAACGAGGTTTCTTTGCTTCTTCCATCTTCTCCGACCACTCGGATAGATCTCGCATTACTCAGTGGCAATCAGCAAAAGCGTACTGCTACTTGATGCCATCACATGTTCCCCATGGGCAACGAAACCCTCTCTCTCTCTGTCTATGTGGACACGTGGAACCAATCTGGGTACTTCTGGTGTGGTCGGCATCAGTGGTTCTCGGAAGCTTCAATCCCGGTCCTACCGACACCATTCTCGTAACAGCAGTCGTAACGTGATCACATTTGATGTGTATTATTGTAGGAGAAACGAACAGCCACAGAACGGGGCATGGACTACACGTAACGTGGTCACAGCATTTAGTAACTCACCAGTGATCCGTGGACCCCGGACTCCTTGGGGCCCACCCGTTCCTTGTCTATGGAACAAAATCTATATATATCACGAGAGAAGAATAAAAGAAGACAATTCCTTCAGCACAACGGGGAAAAGAAAGATGATTGATTATTCTGAACTCGTTGCAGAAAAGTGTCACAAGAGAACGTGGGATGTCAATGCTTGCTTCCCCCGTTAACCTCGGATCCAAAAACAATGCCTATAAATAATAAGAGAAAAATATTGCTCTCTCTTTCTCTCTCTCTATATATATATATGTATTGTCATCAAGACTGATATTAAACCACGCCCAGTGTCGCAGCGGGAAGAGATCAAGCAAGGCAGCGGACAGAAGCAGGCGGTCGCTGCAGATATGCCAAGCCACGAGATGGACGCGAAGACCGACTCCGAGGTGACGAGCAACGCCACGTCGTCCCCGGCTCGGCCGGTTTACTACGTGCAGAGCCCGTCGCGCGACTCCCACGACGGCGAGAAGACGACGACGACGACGACGTCCTTCAACTCCAGCCCGGCGCTGTCTCCGCCACGCTCCCACTCCTCCGTCGGCCGCCATTCCCGGGAGTCGTCCTCGAGCCGGTTCTCGGGATCGCTGAAGCCGGCCGGGGCCAGGAAGATCTCGCCCCACGACGGGGGCGGAAGGGGCAGTCGCCGTCGAGGCGGCAAGACGTGGAAGGAATGCGCGGTGATCGAGGAGGAGGGACTGCTGGACGGCGAGGAGGACGACGCGGGCGTTCCTCGTAGGTGTTACTTCCTCGGCTTCGTCCTCGCCTTCTTCCTCCTCTTCTCCTTCTTCGCCTTGATTCTTGGGGGCGCGAGCCGCAACCAAAGGCCTCGTATCATCATGAAGGTAACCGCCGCCGCCTCCTCACCGTGTCCGCTCTCCTAACGATGCATGGCTGATTCCTCGCTCGTTGCAGAGCATCACATTCGACAACTTCATCATCCAAGCCGGCACCGACGCGTCGCTGGTGCCGACCGACATGGCCACGCTGAACTCGACCCTCAAGTTCACGTACCGTAACACCGGCAGCTTCTTCGGCGTCCACGTGACCTCCACCCCCATAGATCTCAACTACTACCAACTCACATTGGCTTCCGGAAACGTATCTCCATCACCACCCATCTCACTCGTGTCTACATTTCCTCTCAACATATGACTTGGTAATATGATGATACTGATTCTTACTGTAGATGAACGACTTCTACCAATCAAGGAAGAGCAAGAGGGACCTCAGAGTGGTGGTGAAAGGGCACCAGGTTCCTCTCTACGGCGGTGGTTCAAGCCTTAGCAGCTCGGAGGGGAAGACGAGCGGGCCCGTGGGGATGACCCTCGGCTTCACGGTCAGATCACGAGCTTATGTGCTGGGAAAGCTCGTCAAGCCCAAGTTCTACAGCAACGTGCAGTGCTCAGTCACCATGGACCAGACCAAGCTCAGCACTCCAGTCTCCCTAAAGAACTCTTGCCGGTACAGTTAATAATGAGGAGACATCAGAGGCTGCAAAATGAAGAGAAGACTCCGTGGCTCATTCACTCGAGTAATATTACTTTGTTCTCTTTCTTTGAGCTGTCAAGCTCTCAGAGATCTGAGCGCGCATTTACTCATCTGCTCGATCTGTCTCTCTCCCCATTTTCCCAAACGAGAAGACAGCTATGGAACTTGTGTTGTTCGAAGTGCTATGGAGTTGAGAGTTTAGCTTCATTCTTACCCTTTATTTTGGATGGTGTGCTTGAGAGTGACTGAGAAGCATCCATGTGGTATGTGGTCTCTATTAATTGCTTCTTCTAATATGATATATATCAGGTAATAATATAATATACATTGAAGTTGTGACCTAGAAAAGAACTATATCTCATTCAATGCAGGCATATCTTGTTCGCTAGCTTGGATGATGGGAAGGACACACATCACTAAGGGAAAGGACAGCTTCGTATATAAATATAAGTGTCTTAAATGGCTACACCATCACTTTGAACAAAGACTTAAATATCAAAATTTGTTTAATTCTAATAAACAACAATTTGAAGACAATTCTTAATGGTTTAATAATCTGATTTTATGTTAGTTTTAAATGAATTTTTCATCATTAGAATTATCATGCCTGAAATCTCCCAACCACACAAAATTTTTTTGTAGAAAAGCAATTAGGATCTGTAATCCAGAAAAATAAAATACAATGCCAATAGACCATCTAGCAAGGAAAAATTGAAGCATATGTGGGACATAAGAAATGATGATATAACAAAAAATAAATCAAAAAGTATAACAGTTCATGTGGCTGTAAAAGATGGAATTTACTGATCCCCACATACGGCAGTATAATTGGTTGAATTGAAGCAATCCCAGAATTTGATACAGCCAGAGTATACTTACAGAAAGATCAAAGATTGTTGTGTTGTTATGTGATATTTCATCCACCTTTCAAGCAAAAGAAAAGGGTGTCACAGTGCATGAGGCTCCCTCCTTATGAGATCTGAGGGACCACTGGTGCAAGATACTCCAGTACTGTAGAATAGATAGGCTGTCTCCTGAATCCAAATCCATAAAGCTCAGGTTATATCAAGTCAGCCTTGTTATTCTTTAGTCTGAACTGATAGAATAAGTCAAGCCTTCTTACTCTTTATATCGAGACAAGCAGCTACAGCCATTTTTCAACCTGAAATTGCATTATGAATTATGATTCATAATGCTTAAACCATATAGGCACCGAGTATACAAGAGTTCCCAGTGCAAATGATGGAACGATGGTGACAATGATGTAGAAGAAGGCCCTCCAGCCATGCCCAGTCTTCCACATACCATATATCTCAGCAGCAAAAGTTGAGACTGTGCTCAAGCAGCCGAGAAAGCCTAGTTGAAATCCACTGACAATGATTGAGCATCTCTTTGTGTTTACCTGAACAAAACAAGAAATTAATCAATGCAAAAAACCACCCGCACACAATAAAGACAACAAAAAACCACATTTGCTTGCTAAAAGGAAACCTAAAAAATTGTGTACAGATGCATGTATGTGTGCGCATGCAGATCTGTGATTGTGTATGAGTCTTCCTTGTCATTGTGTGGGGGATCTATTAGACCCTAAATTATGACAACATAAAAAATTTGCATGAAGCAACTCCCCTACAAACCCTAGAAGGTGCAATTTGTTTCTCAATTGTCAATACAAAGTAATATTAGTGAAGTATGGCAAAATATAAGTTCAAGATTGATCCTGAGTTTTGCACCAGATGCTCACCGCTTTGCTTATGATAGCAACTGCAGCCATAATGCCTGCTGCAAGTACATTGGCCGAAAGAGTTCCGATTGGTAGCCATTTGAGCATTCGCTTGCTCCCTATACCTTGTCCATTAAACCTAGCCAAGCGCCAGCGGAGCCACACACCCGGGGGACCCACCAAGAAAGCAAGCCAAAGAACAGCAGAATTACTGACTCTGTTCAACTTGACCCTAAAGAATTCTCCACTCAGAGTCCATAACAAGCACCATATCAGTAGAAAAGCAGCCATTACAACCACATGCTTATTGCGGTTATCCACCCTCCATTTTTCCAGGTTGGTTGTTCTCTTCTCACACCAATCAATAATGATTCTGCGGAGTCCTCCGGCACATCCAACCCCAACAATGATACTATAGTTGACAAGGAAAGTCCCTATAGATGGGTAGAAAGATTAAGAACAAAAACTGTCCAAGTGATTCAAATAAATCCTCCACAGATTCTAAGCTAACCTATCTTCAAACTATGTTATCTCACCAAGTATCAGGCCAGCAACAGTATACACCCAATGGCCCTTGGAAGACGATTCGAGCATCTTCTGGTTCCACCCACTGAATGTGGTGAGACTGCCCAAGTACCCTGTACTTAATCCTACCAGCAAATGTTCAGATACATGGAGGATGTCAGCCTTGAAGACAAATCCAATCCACCCCATCAGGAAGGAACCTATCTGTTAGAAAGCACATTATGAATTGCATCAGTGAATGGAGACGCAAACTTTGACTTGTCAAACACGAAGAAAGAAAAGAAAGAACCATATTGGAGGGAAGATCAAGGTACAATGGGTTATCCCCTGTGAGACGCAAGAGGCCAGGACCAAAGAGCTTCTGCAGTAAGTATCTTGTATACACCTGTATGTTGAAGGGCCATTCGCTTAATTCTTGTTGCATCAACAGAAAATTAAACAGAGAAGAAAGCATGTACTAATTTTGATAGATACAGTGTGTTAACATTGTCAATAATTCTTCATAACAGATACAAGAAGTGATTCCTGTGGCTTCAGGATGAAAGTTTTCCCCTAAACAAATCATGGTAGAACACTTTGATGGATATTCCAACTCTCTACTCCCCTTGAGCTGCTTCAGTAGCTTAATTTGTTAAAAGAACAGGAGGCCTAATTTATTCATTTCGGCTATATCATATATATGATCAATGATGACTAGCTTTACAGTATCATTTCTCCCCTTCCTTCAGTAATTACGTCGTTCTTAAATGGAGTAATAGTACTATACTAACTCTAAACAGTCTATGACAAGAGAACATCAGAAAGATAAGAGAATGCTAAAAGCTTTACTCCTGTGTCATAATAATATTTTTCATCATCTAGCGGATAGTAGCAAAGTCCAATTTTGTTTCACTCATTTCAATACTATTACAAGATTAACAAATTATTTAAAAAAATGGAATATGTGAAATCATTACTTAGAAAAGTGACATCTGCCAAACCAATCTATTGTAGAGGAGAACAAAATATGTGGCACAGAAGCCTTTCAAATAACATCAGACAGCACCCATTCTTACGTTTCCAGAAAAGTATCATTTGCTCATAACTATGTTAACTTTTATCCACAACAAATATTCTTTTCCATTGTTTAGCAATCATATACAACTTCAAGAAGCAAGAAAGTTGAAAAATTAAATGCCCAAAATTTTCTTCAGAAGGTCTAAGGTTTTTCTTTATTGACAGATATAGCAATAGAGAAAAATTAACATGCACAATCACACACTTCTTCTATCATTACAACGGATTGGTTTTGGCTCTGTATATATATTTTTAATCATGTCTCTCAATTCAAAACATTCTTGTATTTGTTTTCTGAATCCAAAAAAAACCTAAGAAGTCAACTTGGTTTCCTAAGCTCTTCATTTTGATGTTCCTGGGTAATTGTTTTGAATTTGAATCTTTTCATCTCAAATGAGTCCTTAATGTCCAAGCAAAAGTAAGCAATTCCTTTCCCATAATAAAAAAGTGAATCCACTTGTATATAAATTAACTACAGGCCGAGGAGATTAACTTAATAATGAAGTCCCCTAGATTAATCCCACCAAAGAAAACTGGTCTAGGAAGGAAGTTGCACAGAAAAACACAAGTTCATGCTGAGATTTAGAGATACTACGGCTCATCAAGCATAAACTACTTTATCCTAACAATTTCTCACAATAGTCAATTCCTTTGCACAACCTTCGTAGAATGATCAATGCAGTATCTTCCTTTTTCATTTGGATTTGAACAGCATATGCAAATCTTTTCCATTTTAGTTCCTATTAACTTTGTCAGAAAGAAATTCTTTTGCTCTGTATATTCAAACAACAAAATATCAGTCTAATTTAACAAAAAAAAGCAAGGATTTATCATATGTTAAATCTTTACAGTCATCAACTGGCTTAATGCATGCTACAAGAAGAGAAATTTTTTTGAGATGAATAATGTATTTGTAGCCAAGAAATTTCACTAAACAGATAATGGAATAATAGAAAAAGGAAATAGAATAATCAAAGAATAAGTGCAGACAAAGATTATATTAGTTAATGGAACTATGACAAAATCCTAGACTCAGTTACCAAATTGTGCCATACACTCTTGGTAGACAGTAGAAAAGATTTCAAAAGTTTTACCCCAAGAATTCCAAAGACAGCCAAATGACTCAAGTAAGAAATATAGTCCAGCCAAAATGGTAGCTTGTATTGCTTATCCTGCAAAAAAACATACAATATCAAGAAAGTATTTTTCTCCCTTCTAAATTAAAATCTAATCATACATGAAGCTCACCTTTGGTGAAGCAATACCTGTCATTTGACCCTTTCCCGTTGTAGACAAGATGGAATCAGTTGGAAGAGGAGACACAATTTCCTCAGTTAATGGAGTCACAACTGATGGCAAGTTTGCTTCATATGACCGGGAATTAAATGATAGTATTAGAGAATCGTCAGCAAATGTCACAACTCCATCCTCATGTTTTTTATCATCCACTCGACTCCCTCTGCATCCTACTTGTGCAAGTGAACTATCTATCTTATCTATTAGTTCCTGTGGAAGTGCCAGATTATTGATAGTTCCACGATCACTAGAAAAACTAATTGAACCCCTCGGCCAAGAATCCCTACTACTCATTCTGCTTAGTGAACCTTGTTTGAGACCATTTCCAGCCATCTCTGCACCAATTGCTTGATTATCACCAGCTGCTGCCGGCCTAGTGGTGTCAGCAGGAATTCCTTCAACTATAAGGTTGGGCCTGATAGAGCCAAGCTGCCAGTAACCCGTGCCACCGATCCTGCCCAACGATGCTGTCCTCATGAAAATCCTCTGACTAGATGAATCTAAGCTCAGGAAGACACCGAGCGATCTTGCGGTAGGGCTGCTACTCTCACTAACAGCATCCCTTCGTGAAGTCCCGTGCATCCTGTTATGCTCCTGTTCCATGTCTGCAAAAAAAACTACTTTTGCTAAGAAAGAAAAGTTATATATTGAGGCATACAGTTGGAGATCATATTGATAAGGAACACCAAAAGTGTGAAGGGAAATGGACTTTGTTATGAGTTGTGGTCATACAAAAAAAGTGGAAGGAAATGGACTTTGTTAGTGTTGTGGCCTGTGAGCCTCATCTGATGCCATCAGACAATGACATGGGAGACCAAAGTATAAGATACTAATATAGAACTAAACCATGCAGTGGTTGCAGCCACATGAAGACATAAAGATTGCACGACGGCGAAATTAAAATGGGTAAATTGAACACTGATCTACAGCTCTGTGATCGGGAGCACGCAAGGATCCAAACATAATCATCTTGTTGAGAGGATAAAATTCCTGAAACAAACAAAACTGTGCAATTCTTTTCTTATCAGACAAGATCGGTAAGAGATTTGCGATGGTGAAGCAAGTGAAAGGCATCAATCAAGCTACGTATGTATTGAGGTAAAAAATGCATCAATCAGGATGCAAAAGAAATATTGAGGTCAATTATCGCTTGCACATCGATTCGGTGGAATCTTGGCCTCACTGGATTAAAATAATAGCCCGAAGTAACCATGGTGATGATAGATTTGGACGGAAAAGGACACGCATAGGACACTGTGGCGGAGACTTCGCAACAATTTGAGGGCCCACCGGCCCACCGGCCCACCGACTGCTTCAAATATTCGAAATAGGTTGACGAAGAACTGAATGGAAAAACACATCAAAGAGATCCAAATTACATGAGTCGGTGATTCGCAACGACATTCGTGCATACAAGCACAAACTTTTGGGCTAATTTTACTCCCAATAGATCACATGAACCAGAAAATTTCTGATCGATTTTCTTTAAGGGGAAGAATACCAAATTTGCAGCAATATAAACGAGAGTCGTAATTTCTTTCCTTTTCTTTTGTTCTAAAGGAAAAATTACTACGAGCTATCTGAGATCCAAAAAGGCAAAGGCACTAATCCATTTCGAAATCAGAAAAAAGAGGGTTTCTCTACGAGAGAAATAGGAAAGAAAACAATAGAAAGACCACGTACTCGGAGGAGGCGGAAGAGGATGCACCACCGGCGTGGGAGCGTCGGCGACGCCGGCCTCCGGCCTCACTGCGGCACTCAACGTCGAGAGACGAACACGGCGACAGAGGGTTCCTTGCGGCCACGCGTACGAATCGAGGAGGATGCCGTGGGTGGGTAACTCGGCGTCACAAATCCCGCTGCTTCGGGGTCAAATATGGCGGTTCGCAGAGTCGTCAACGTCTGTGCGAAGCCCGACCACCGAGAAGATGCCAGGTCAGTAAACGGGTCGGATCTTTTCAACCACATCGACCCGATCCGTTAAATTGGACAAAGATTTCATCGATCGAACCCAATTAAATCCTATTAGATACGGGTAGAGAATTTACTATGAGTCCGGAACCGATTAATCGAATGACCTCACAGCGTGTTTAGATCTACGCAATTTAAATCAAAGTTAGTGAATTTAATATCAACAGAAAATTAATAATATAAACCAAACATCAAAGACGACGGAGGACATGAAGTAGAACTTCTTGCCAGCCCATGCAACTTTGTGAAGGAAGCCCATGAGCCGACCATGTTGTGGCCTGTTGCACCCAATAATGTTCTTGCTTCCAAGTCAAAAAGATGATCCAAGAGTTCTTTAAGATCTTTTTGTTGACACATTTCTGTCAATTTAATCTCATGATGTTCCCAACCAATCCTTTTGATCATCTGCAAGCATGCATGACGTGCTTCTAATGATCAGCTACCTTTGACGTCTCTCGTGTTCTTATCTTCTTCGGGGAGCCAATGAAGGTTCTTGCGGTCTTCGTCGACGACAATTCATCGACAAAGCGACGTGGAACGCCGAGAATGTAGGCAAAGGTTTTGGTGGCTCGTTTGTCCATGGCTGATGAGTTTTCATGTTCCGAGCGCTGTTGCATTTATTGTCATGCCCTCGATGCGTTCCCCTATTGAATAAGGCCATATCAGATGCATGACCTCCTGACCTTTATCCAATGAATTTGTACAGGTGGTGTTTGTCACCTACCTCAGTGATCACCTTCGCCTCCACATGCATGTGTACAATAAATAGGATCAGGCTCTTTGAAGCTGTTTCAGATAGTGTTGTGTCCTTCGATGCATAATGTTAATGGACCTGCGTCAAGGAGGCAGCTGGCTTAGGGGTCCCTCCCATCTCCCCTCCACCGAATGAAGTATTTTAAGCCATTCATCTTCATCTTCATCATCATCATTGGGATTGCAGTACAAAAAATCAGCAAAGAGAGAGAAAATGAAGCTCTAAAACAGCTTGTGATTTATGACTCTGTTCATATTAGCTATCTGCTTTTGTCAGATGAAAGATCACGGTTAATTTTAGCTGGTTTGACTGGTTGATGAATGGTAATCTACTGATGCTTTATCCTTCATCGGCAGGAACAGCAGTCTACTGTTTGACACAGATGAGCTTACAGGAGATTCCTTGTTGCTGCCCATGCTAATTGCAGGAACAAGTGAGAACATGGTCTGCTGCAGCAGTGGTGTCTTAACATGACTCATGTTCGATGACCACCATTTCCTGGTAGTCTCCTTCGAGGACCACCAAGTCTCAGTTGCTACATTCTAGTCTTCTTTTCTTCACAAAGCCTGCATTATATATAGTTGTTGTAGCTATTTACACATCACACAAGTATTTCATCTGATCCAAGGAAGGAGAAGACACTCCAGGCCTCAAGCAGCAGGAGAGGATACAGACTTGGGAACAAGATCACCACCACTCCCAATGGCAGATACAAGGAATGGAAGTAGGACCTGCAACAGAAGCAGAAAGAGTAAGATGCAAGTTCAAAGGAAGGCCAAGAACTCACTCTCCTGGGGGTTCCTCAGACGCTGGCTCTCGTGTAAAGATCAGAATGATG
This sequence comes from Musa acuminata AAA Group, assembly GCF_036884655.1. Lineage (NCBI taxonomy): Eukaryota > Viridiplantae > Streptophyta > Magnoliopsida > Zingiberales > Musaceae > Musa > Musa acuminata. The sequence continues at coordinate 25,321,185 of NC_088339.1, read as the reverse complement.
TACAAGGGAAGAAGAAATCCAACAAGACTGCATGCTCTGTGTCTTTCTGTAGAATGAGGAACAGCCCAAGTGTTGTCAAGCCAGAGATCACCACACCTGAGTCTTCCAAGAGACTGGCCGCGAGCAGCAGTCTTAATACTCCCGGCAGATCCTTCAGGTCTCCTTCCAAAGATATCAGTGGAGCTATTTCCACCTCCTTCTCCTCTCATTCGTCTGCTTCCATCACTGCCTCTGTTACATCATCATCTTCTTCTCTGGGAGGATCTTTCAAAGGAATGCACCTGAGAAAGTTATCCGGGTGCTACGAGTGTCATGTGATGGCTGATCCCACTAATGGGCCATCAAGGGATGCTTCCATGAGGGCTACCATCTGTCCTTGCCCTGACTGTGGGGAGGTCTTCATGAGGTCTGAGACTTTGGAGCTTCACCAGGCAATTAGTCATGCAGGTAATTATCCATCTTCATCATAAGCAACTCGGTTTCTGGTTCTCAATCTGAGATACTTGTCATGTTTTCAGCTGCTTCATTATCATTTACAAGATATAATCATCTGAATCTTCTGTTCTCTGCAATATAGTATCGGAATTGGGTGCTGAAGACACAAGCAGAAACATAATTGAAATCATCTTCCAGTCAAGCTGGCTCAAGAATCAAACTCCAGTCTGCAAGATAGACAGGATACTGAAGGTCCACAACACCCAGAAGGCCATCACAAGGTTCGAGGACTACAGAGACTCCATAAAGATGAAAGCCAACAAGCTCGGGAAGAAGCACCCAAGGTGTGTTGCAGACGGGAACGAACTCTTAAGATTCTACTCCACCACTTGTGGGTGCTCCCTCGGCCTCCATAGATCCACCAGCCTATGTCAATCCATCAAACACTGCAACGTGTGCAGCATTATTCGAGATGGGTTTAAAGTGGATGAGCTGGGGAAGATACGAACGATGGCCACCAGTGGGATGGCACATGACATGGCTCATGCTTCATCAGATGATGAGAACAGGGCAATGCTTGTGTGCAGGGTAATTGCAGGAAGAGTGAAGAAGAGCCAAGAAGCTGCTGAGGAGTTTGATTCAGTCACTGGTGTGGCAGGAGCGTACTCAAATATGGATGAGCTCTTTGTTTTCAGTCCTAAAGCCATCTTACCTTGCTTTGTTGTGATATATAGAAGCTTTTAGTGCAATCAATGTGTGTTAGCAGTTCCTCACACCAGCTTTGATCTTAGAAGTGCAAGCAGTGGTTTTTGTACTAGATTCATTGTTCATTTATGTGCTCCTTGGAACATTGATTTCTGCACTGCAATTTACGAGAACCCAGGCAGTATTATTCTGCGATTTTTGTTCTCAGACAATGAGGTTCACTGCAAACAACAGAGCTGAGAAGAGATGAGTTATTGTCACAAACTCATGATGAAGGCTGTAATTAAAATGTCATAGTAATTTGTATCAAAATTATGCTTACCAACTAAAGTAGATCTGTAGACAAATAATGCCCAAAGACTTCATTCCCCTGCTCTATGATCCCTTATTCTAAGCATTCTTTACCCTTGTAGTTACCCATATACAGGTGGATTATATTAAGTATGTCAATTGGACAAGCAGATAAAACACAAAGCTTGTGCTTTTTTGTGTCGTTTATTAGCTTGAAACAGCTTTCGAAGTGTCTTCTTCATCTGACTTATTTCATGTGTTTGCCTGTAGAGATACTGCATCGGTTCCTAGGAACACTTTTGATATCCAAAGCATTCGTCTCATCTCCTTGCCCCTATTTGACGCAGCCACTGTGCTCACCTAATTTGTGGTACATGCAGCGGCTACATTATTGTAACCTGTCTTAGATAAAGTTAAAGGAAGGAATCAGCTCCTGACTCTTCTGGAGCTGCCAAGCTCCGTTCTGCCATTGAAGGAAGAGAGGGGAGGGGCTGTGAGCACTCTATCATGAGCCATTCTTTGCAAAGGCCACTGAAACCTGAGATTGGAAGCTGTGTAGGTTGAGGTCAGATTCAGGTGGCCAACTTTTACTGTTGGAACAATTATTTGAGGCAATTATATATCTTCGAATTAAGTTTAAACCAATCCAAGGAGAAGAAAAGACTCCACAAGTGACAAAAAAAAAAAAAAGGGATGTAGAGAATTAAAAATAATCAAAATAATAATTGTTCTCTATTTTTCAGCAAAATCATCTTTGCTTAATCATTTCCTTGTGATAAGAAAGACTCATTCAATTCTACTCCAATGTACCTTATATCAGCAGCTTAAAATTACTTCGAGTCAAATTTTGCCTTATAAATAATAAAGATTGTTGACATGAGACACATATATTTCATTTTGCTAGTAAAGTCAAATTAGACTTGTAGTAGATAATGACATATAAACTATTATAGAGTGGTACATAGTAATGGTAACAATAAATATAGTCAACATTGGGCAGCATAAATTAGTGGCTACTTTTCTTTTGACTCAAGTAAGAAGAGTGCTTAGTCTCCCATCATAGCTTGTCTTGACCAAATTCATGAGAACGTAAGGTGGTCAGGTACAACTTGCCGTACACGTCCAGATCTCTAAGTCACGTCATCTGCATGGATTATGTCTCTCATCCTTATTTGACCTTGAATATGATTGATCTAATGATCTACTACAAGTTTATTGAATCTATCTTTCAACAAAATGGAATAAATGATTTATTATTATTATTATTATTATTACAACATTATGAGAAAACAGTGTTGATGAGAGTTGCTCGTTGTATCATTACAAGATATAGATCGCATAATTATATAGTTATTTCAACTAATGATCAACTAATTATCTTATTTATTATGTTATGTGGGTGCAGTCGGCCACCTGTAGTTTTCATGTACTGTTTCCTATATATATATACTCATCGATCAAATCTGTGGCTTTTCTTCCCACCGCTACGAATTCGGAGGGCGGACTCGCGTCGATTCCGGCTCCGGACTTCGCTACGACCTACGAGGTACTGCTGCTGCTACAATCGTTTTTCGGGTTCCCCTCGATTCTCGACTCCTAGTTTCTTGATACGATGGTCCAATTCTATTGGAAAAAGGAGAACCTCGATTCCTTTGGGTTTGACGTGGGTTTTTGCTACTTTCTTTTCCCGTGATCGTGTTCGCTTCTGGATTGATAAAAAGAGGTTTTCTTTGATTTTCTCCTATGATAAAAGTGCGATTTTGGAGAAGAGAAAGTAACGGAAGGTGGGGAACGAGGAATCCAGTTGAGGACACAACAGTTCGGTGGTTTCTTGATTGATGTTTTCGCGATTCTAAGCTGTGAATAGGAGAAATTTAATGTGTTAAAAGAAACGTCTTAATTGAATCCCATCTAATTACTTGTAATATTTGTCGTTGTTGTTCTCAGAGTTCTGGTAGATTTCCTGGTGAGAGATTCTGCATTGTGTGTTGAGAATTGGGCCAGACAGAGAGAGTAATTGCCTATTTCAGTGAGTGAATCCATATATTGTTGGAATTTTTGTCCCACTTTTTGTTGTTTCAATCATGTTACGGGAGTCGAACGACGCAAAGAAACGAGGGTTGCTAGTTGATGCTGGTGGAGAACCTGGATATGCGGTTCGCAACCACCGTTTCGCTTCTCCTGTGGAATCTCTTTGGGAGGGTGTCTCAACGCTGGCTGAGCTATTTGAGCAATCTTGCAAACGCTTTGCATGCAAGCCTCTGCTCGGATCTCGGGAACTTATATCGAGGGAAACAGAAGTGAGCCAGGATGGGAGATCCTTTGAGAAGCTCCATCTGGGAAACTATCAGTGGATCAGTTATGATGAGGCTTTCAAAGCTGTCTGCAATATTGCATCTGGTCTACTGCAACTTGGTATCAAAAAGAATGATCACATCGCGATATTTTGCGAGACACGAGCAGAGTGGTTTCTTGCTCTACAGGTAGATGTTCTAGTCATGCATGCTGAGCACTTGATGAATATCCTGATACTTGAATTTTACCTGGAGAATTTAATTATGGCCAATAAGCTGTGTTGCATGAAATCTAACATAATGTGAGTCCCCTAATATAATTGGCTGCTTCCTTAAATTAGGGTTGCTTCAGGCGAAATCTCACCGTGGTTACTGTATATGCTTCACTGGGGGAGCATGCTCTTTGTCACTCACTAAATGAGGTTTGATTGTTCGAGACTTCTCCCCATTTAAATAATTTTTTTCTATCTGTTTGGCTATTGGATTGAATGTATTTATGGACTGAAGTTTATGTGCTTTTGAGCTTCTTCTTGCATTTCAAGATTATTCAGCTGAGTCTTCCAGGAGTATGTAAGATATTTCAGCCTATTGTATCCTTACTGGGGATTATAAGTAGTTATTTCTTTGTAGATATACATATATATTTACAGAAGGTAATTCCTTCATAATTATTTATTCTCTTTGCTCTTAGATTTTATGTAGCATTGACAAGATTGTTTAAGATCTATTATTGACAAGGCGTATGACTTTTGCTGTGACAAGATTGTTCGAGAGCAATTGCTGGCTTCTCTGACATTTCCAATAACAAGAGAGCTTTTCTTATTAGTGTTCATATTATTTCTTTTGCCACTGCTCTATCATCCATTTTAACTCTATAAATATCTGAAAGTTGCATTAAGTTATTCAATTTCAGTGACAGAAGGCTAGGTGCACTGATCTTTTAGATCATATTGTGGAAATATATGCAACTGGTCATTTCTAAAGTTGGGCTGTAAAGCTGCATATAAAAGATTTTACATTGTGTTCTGCAACTTATACCAATTCATACATTGATTTTGTTCACTTGGAGAGGTCTTAATTGCAGAAAGTAAGCATCAATCACTATATTTCTTCATTACATAAGGATCAAGGAATAAAACTTCTCTTTCTTTACATAGCTTCATTTGGATCTAGATGAATTGAGCCTTTGATGTCTACTCTGTTACTGTTAAATTCCTTTAGCATTTTCTTGTCCAATGATTCTAATCATTTAGCTTCATCTCCATTGCTTATCAGTTTGGTTTGTGATTGACTCAGACAGAGGTCTCAACTGTAATTTGCGGACATAAGGAACTTAGAAAACTGATTGGCATAAGCGGACAACTTGACACTGTAAAACATGTAATTTATATTGGTGAGGACAGCATTTCAACTGAGGTTTCACTGGCCAAGGAGAATACCAGTTGGATGATCACATCATTTACTGAAGTAGAAAGGATGGGCACGGAAAAGCCTGTGGATGCAGATCTGCCTCTTTCATCCGATCTCGCCGTGATAATGTATACAAGTGGTAGCACCGGTTTGCCAAAGGTTTGTTAAGCCCTCATGCTTTTTTTTCTAATCCATCAAATTGCATTTCCCTTGTAGATTATATTTAGTTTTCTCGATGCTAAGCTGGATTCTCATGCAGCTTGCTTGCATATCTCCATTAATATGGTTAGAATTGTCGCAACCAGGGTTTATATGGATGAAATTGTTGTTGTCAGAACTACTGGAACCACTAACTTTTGTTTAAAACTTTTGATCCAAAGTGCTACTTGATTAAACATACAGTGCCCAATATCTGCTTTAATCATACATTCAGCAATTGATTTGGAATTGACACTGAAAGATCTAGCTGTATTTTTTGGATTTTGTTTAGTTGTGTTCTACGTAAAGTATTCCTATCGTACATTGTCTCAAAGTGCCCTTGCCACACTGTAAAATTTTGTGCTGACAATACAAAGCAAATCATTATTTACTTCAAACTGTTGTTGACTTAAAAATGTTCATAGATGTGCCTGTTATATTCCTAATTCCTTGAGTTTTCATGCAGGGAGTGTTGATGACGCATGGCAATGTTCTAGCTACAGTTTCAGCTGTTATGACTATCAACCCTTCCATTGGGACTAAAGATATATACATGGCATACCTGCCGCTAGCTCATATTTTTGAGTTGGCTGCTGAGGTGAGAAGCTTCATAATTTGCTCATGGTCTAGTTTCATTATTCTTTTCTTTGGTCAATTATAATTCTGAAAATGTGCCCTATGCAGATTGGAATGGTTGCTGCAGGCATTTCTGTAGGGTATGGTTCACTTCTGACTCTCACTGATACATCAAACAAGATAAAGAAAGGAACAAAAGGAGATGCCTCAGTCTTGAGACCTACATTGATGGCTGCTGTACCTGCTATCCTTGATCGTGTTCGTGATGCTGTGCGGAAGAAGGTCTTGCGAATATTTCTGTAAAGAAGATCTTCATGATCTTTCTCACATGATTTCTAGGAGACTAATATTCATGTTGCATACTTCTTGATATATTTCAGGTAGATGCTAAGGGTGGGTTGTCGAAGAAATTATTTGATGTTGCATATGGTCGTAGGATGGCCGCAATCAATGGAAGCTGGTTTGGAGCATGGGGTTTAGAGAAGGTTCTATGGGATTATATTGTCTTCAGAAAAGTTCGAGCAGTTTTAGGAGGTCATGTACGTCATCTTCTCTCTGGTGCAGCTCCTCTTTCTGGTGATACTCAGAGATTTATCAACATATGCCTCGGGTTAGTCTAACCTCTTCAGTTCATTTCCCTGAGGAACATGCATATAATTTAAACCTGAACTTATAGGATCTTGTGCATGTGTAGAAGCAGTTGCAGGTGCTTTGCTTTTACTGTAAGCTTCAACCGTAGATGCTGATATGCTAATTAAGATAATTTGGTGACAGCTAATACTGATGTGTTCTTTTCCTAATTATCCTTCTCATTATAGGTGTCATGGGCTTCGATCTTGATGGCCTGATTTCATATTTAATTTAGAAAAAGTAAAATTTTTAGTTTCACTTGAAATTGCTCGACTTTTTATTGCTAATTCTGACCATGGTGACTTTCTCTACCCAAGTTATCTATCAGCATAAGTTGTGAAATAATGACTCTATGCAGGACTTAAGTGCACAGAACACAACTACTGTATGAAATAATTCATTTGATTTCTTTGGTTATCAACATCTGTTTCTCACATATGCATGGCTCTTGAGAGCATGAATGCCTTCTAGCCTTGAAAGACCTTTTCAGATATTTGCAGGGCTCTAATAGGACAAGGTTATGGTCTGACAGAAACTTGTGGTGGTGGAACATTTTCAGACCACGATGATACATCTGTTGGCCGTGCTGGTGCTCCACTTCCCTGCTCATATGTCAAGGTGAGAAAGAGAAATATATGTGATAGATGAGTCAGACTTTGATGACATTGCTTGCTCAATTGGCATGATAGATCACTGTTTTCTTGCTGCTTGTCTCCTGATTTTTGTGTTAGCTTTAAGATTATCCTTCCTTGCTACCTTTACTTTATATTGCAACTTGATGGATCTATCATAAGAACAAAATGTTAACCATTTTTTCTTTTGCAATTTCAAGTAGGTAGTCTTGTGTCTTTTTCCACCAGATCTGAAACTTTTAAGCATGAGGAAACCTCTTTCCTAGTCCTTCTTACTCTTGTAACATCTGCAAGCAATCAGTCAGGACACATTTGCTATACTGATGAAATATTAGAGTTTTCTATCAAGTGGAAGAAAAACTGAGGTCTTCAAAGATTCTATAGTGTCCTTAAATTCTTTGGATTCTTTCACATCGCCGGTGGTGTTGGATTTTAGAGTTGCTCGATGAAGTTTGTCCGAAAATCTGTTCCTTGAAACTGCAGTTTTGATGACTCCCCAACGCTTCATGGCAATTTTCTACATTGTCCTACTCTTGCATTGCAATAAACAAAACATTATTCTGAATTCTGTAAACACATAGAACAGATATGTTTACCATTACTTTAGATCATTATTCATTATTATTCTCTCTCTTTTTTTTTTAATTTTGTAACAGCTGATTGATTGGCCAGAAGGCGGATATTTAGTTACCGATTCACCGATGCCCAGAGGGGAAATTGTCATAGGAGGCCCAAATGTCACTTCCGGGTACTTCAAAAATGAAGAGAAAACAAAAGAAGCTTACAAGGTTGGTGGCCTCTTGCAATGCTGCTTCTAATGTCAACTCTTCTTCCTGGTGACGCTAATGTGGGTGCCTTGATGCCCAACTAAAAAGGTTGATGAGAGAGGAATGCGGTGGTTTTACACTGGTGATATCGGAAGGTTTCATCCTGATGGCTGCCTAGAGATCATTGATCGTAAAAAAGACATAGTGAAGCTTCAGCATGGTGAATACGTTTCTCTGGGAAAGGTAAGACTGTTCATGTCTGTTTACTAAAGCTTTAGTTCAGCAAGCAGGCCTTATTCCTTCTTTCCCAGGTTGAGGCTGCTCTAATTGTGAGCCCATATGTGGACAACATCATGCTGCATGCCGATCCTTTTCACAGCTTCTGTGTTGCACTAATTGTTGCTGCACAACATGCATTAGAAGGTTGGGCTTCAAATCAAGGAATAAGCTACAGTGATTTCTCAGATCTATGCCAAAGGGAAGAAACTGTGGAAGAAGTGCAAGGTTCCTTGTTGAAGGTCTCTACATCTTCTATACTTCCATTTGTCATTACATGACATCTCTGAACATTTTCTGAATTGCATTCTGCTTCTACTTGTTTGAAACATTAAATATCTTTGTCAAGGTCTCAACTCTCTTATAGTTGCATGCTGTCAATATATCACCGAAAAATATGTTTGCATTGGAGTTATCAGCATAATTACTGCTAATTTTGCATCTCTGATATATCTATGGTCCTTATAAGCGTGTGATGAACAATAATACATGACTCCACATGAACCAAGCTTCCTAGTCCCATTCAATACTTGTAAACTGTAGCCTTGACATCTCGTTTGGTTTCTATGTCTCTATTTGAGTGCAGGCGGCAAAACAGGCAGGATTGGACAAGTTTGAGAGCCCAGCTAAGATCAAGTTGATTCCTGACCCTTGGACTCCAGAATCTGGTCACGTCACTGCAGCACTCAAGCTCAAGAGAGAAATCATAAGAAAGGCATACGCTGATGACCTTGAAAAGCTATATGCGTGAATCTTTGTTGATACGTGACAAGATAATTTGATTAGCCACTTGTAAAATATGTACACCATGGCAATAAACCAAGACATTATAATCTTGAAGGGAAAGTGTAGGTGCGTTTGTGTACGTGAATGTTTCTTATACCAGAAAATATTTGCTACAGTTTGTGATTACAGAGGTAAACCTTGATGAAAGTTTTGATTACCGGAATAAATATCTAGTTACCATAAAAAAAGATTCTCTCCCTTGGTTCTAGTGAGAGAGAGAAATACTAACCAATCTGTCTAGGGAGAAGGGTCTTCCTGCTAAAGTTGGAGCAAGGTATCATTCTTTTTGGGGAATCTATTTAGAAAGGCAACCGAAGCCCACATTGGAGGAGAAGCTCTATAGAATCCAAATCCAAGCTGCGCTGTGTGTACAAGTGGATCCAAGAGAGATTCTCTTAATTTACGAGGAATGACAAACGAGTTTATACGATTAAGTTTTTGGGTAAAATTTTATGATCGTCAATTTTTTTCTAGTTTCAATTTCACTCAATTGAGAAATCAAAACCATCCTCACTTGGAAATAGCTTCGAGGGCTTCCTCTTGAGTTGAGTTGCTACACAGCCTAATTTCCTAGCACAGATTATGCCGAGAATTGGTAAATTCTTTAAAGTAGATTAGGTAAACCCTCTCTCAGTGAAGGGGCAAGTTAGCCTGCATGCGTGTGCTATTGAATCTTTGCTCTCTAGTGCCCCAGGAAATCCGGATCTTGGTTGGAGAGGCAGCTTACTTAACATTTTGCTTCAAGTGTGATTTAGTGGGACACCGGACTTCTAGCTATGAAAATTTTACGGCTCCTATAGCCCCCCAATCGGTTTTAGTAGCTATGAAACTCGTCTTCTCCTCTCTTTTTATCCACTCATCCGTATTAAGTTCTTAGGGCTAAGAGGTCTTATTTTTTTTTTGTAAGCAAAGCAAAAGGTCTAGAATAAACAATTAAGATAATTCCTCCTATCAAGATCATCTCATAAAAAAATTTATTTTAATTAAAATTTTATTTTATTAGCATATAATCGTAATTATAATATAATTATATTCATAATATATCTTTTCTAATTAAATAAGATCATATATAAAAAAAAAATCTAATTTGATCATAAGGTGATATCTTTATTAAGGTGTATCCAAAGAAAAGATACTTCTATAGGAGGAAGAGCGGAGAGTGGCGGGTCGTTTGCTAGGGTGTTCCTCTCGATGGTGGCAAGCACTCTCGACTGTGGTTGTATAGGAATGAATGCGAGGCCACCGCATAGGGTCCCTTGTTTGGGTTTCTTTACCCAAACAAGGGACCCTATGCGGTCTTGATTGGGTTTCTTTACCCCTTCACTTTGAGGCCACTAGCTAATTCTGATTAATACAAGTTCCTTCCTTTTTCTTAGAAAAAGAAAAGCTCTAGTTACCTGAAACTAGTAGAAAGTTCTTGCCAGTCTCTGCCACTGCAATTTTAACACCACGGAATAAAGATGGAAATCCACTTGCTTGTGTATGATTGCATAAAGCAGGCCATGAATGATTTAGCAAATCTAAGAATGAGCATTGACAGAAGCACATCAGATGCACCATAAGATTGTTTGTAAAAGGAGGGCAATTGAATTAGTGTGATATCACCACTTTCACCTTCAACTTAATGGCAGCTCAAAATTTTGATCCTACTGGATTATAAACCTTCTTGAGAACAATTCCCCAAATCAATTATAGAAGCTTTTAGTACTGAGAATGTAGAAACTGAGAGTGCAAGCACATCGATACATGAATCATTTAAAACATGTAAAAACATAGTGAAGGCAGCTGCAGATATTTCATGCAGACATTATCTTATTTCATATACTCAATTAGCATGACCCCTGTAAATTCTTCTACTGGGGTATATTCAAAACTGGATGGAAATTTCTTCGAGGTTGTGGTGACTATATGATCATGCTCAGGTTCCTGTAACCTAAGTGTACAATCATTAAAGGATCTCTGGAGCTTGTTCTTTTCAAGCCTCTCAAGTAATTCTTCTAGCTTTCAGTTGAATCACACCTTGGATCGTTTCAAGTAAACCATAATTCCAATGCTGGCCAGTACCACAGTTCCTGTCAAAATCCCAGCCTGGAGAGATATCAATCCACTCCTTTGGACCTCCGAAAGATCTGATGGTCTTGCAGCTTCCTTCTTGGTTTCTGACTCATCAATATGCAGCCTTAGAACCTGAAACAAGCAAACAATAAGGGTCAACTATATGAAAACATCCTGTCCAAGTGACCAGAAACAACATATCCGTCAAGTGTTGCACTACTTATCATAAGGACAAAAGTGTACATCTGCACCAAATCTCATCATATCTTGGCATTAGTAGGTTACATCAAGATTGTGGCAAAATGAAACAAAGTTTCTTGTGTTTTGGCAGGAATATGAAGACTGCAATATTTCTTGCTTGAATCTAATTAACTTATTGCACAACTTCATTTGAAGGTGGCCTCATATACAAAGGTTATTCATCTCTGCTGCTGAAACGAAATCTAAGCAAAGTAGTTAAACAAAGACAAATATATCCATATAATAAAGATTAACTTAATCCACAAAAAATCCTGAATTAACCCTTTGATCATAAATGGAAAGTGCTCAATTGGAACATGAAAACGTGACTGAATTGGTTGTAGATACTCTTTGGGACGCTACATATTTCAAAAGAATATTTGGTTGCCCACAAGGTTTTTCAACTCCTATGATAGCAATGTTAAGTCTTTGGTTCACAGAATGAAGAAATCACATCACCACAAGATCCAAAAATCTGTAAACTCATTCATAGCCCAGTTTGAAAATTTTACTGAGATTCAACTCTATTAAAAAGTGGACATTCTTGTAAATGAATTTCCTAGGAACATTCACAGCTAGCTGTTCGGGGCCCTAACCAACATCCTTCCCACACAACATTTTGAGTTGATAGTCAGCCATGTACCATAAAGACTCGTTGCCATAGTTCAACTCACGGTTCTTGAACCAAGATCTGACTGTTTGATCTTCTTTGAGAGCAGCAACTTAATATACATTATTTTAATAGAAAGTCAAAAATGCATTCACACGTAAGCATAATGGAAAAATTGCCATAATTCACAAAAGTAAGAAAATATGGGGAAAAAAAGTGGCTTTAGCAAACAGATGAAGCTACACCTCATAAATGCTAAACAAGGTCTACATGCATACAAACTCTCTATGCCATAAAAGGAAGCCTCTATATTAAAAGAACTAAATGGAAGGATAACTAAAATTTATCTCTAACACCAAACCCAGAAAAGGATCTATAGATGCAAAAAATCAATTTCTCTTCAAAGGAACAGATGTGTGGTTGAACTAATAAATAACAGGTACAATGGGAAGCAGAGAAAGTCCCCTACTATTTAGGTCAGCAACATGGATCCTTTCCCACCATTTAGGTCTCTTAGTAAACATCACTAGTCAAAGTCAATTATACCCACAAATTTTCTAGTTGCTCATAATGTCCTCTATATCCATTGACAAATCTGCCTAGCTGCATTGTCACACAAGGAATGCATATAGTAATAAACAATATCACTAGACACTTCTTAGAGGTGTTTGCCCAAAGGGCTTGCTCATGCTATTTATGCATGATACTATGCCAATGTTAATTTTGCTGGAGTCCTAAACACACTGCTTGTTTAGTGAGTTGCCATAATAGCTCAGCTTCTTAGAGATGTTTGCCCAAAGGGTTTGCTCATGCTATTTAAGCATGACGCTATGCCAATGTTAATTTTGCTTGCGAGTCTTAAACACACTGCTTGGTTAGTGAGTTGCCATAATAACTCGGCTTCATAGCCAATATGATCAAAAGACCAATAGACTCTTTTAAAATGTATTAGATTATAGAAATCCTAATAGGCTTGTATTATAAAGCTGATTTTTTTTAATCAATGCATGAGAATTAATCAGTATGAAGCTACCAACTCTACCCCAGCATCTACACGTGCTATAATTTCACCTGCCAAACAGAAGAAATATGTTGTGCCACCATAAAATCAGTCCAAATTGATATTTCCATATGATTGGGTATAATTTACTGCACCAACTCCTTCTTCCATATGATACATAGATGATCAGATGCTTGAACTAAAGAAGATAAAAGAGAAAAAAGGCACCTTCCATCCTGCTGATCTTGCATGATTTACAGCTCCAACAACATCATTATCTGTAATCAGAAGAACCCTGTCACCTTCATCATCTTCATACTGCACAAGACAACAGTTACGGTTGGTCCCTGGTAGCTATACCACACTACACACATGTCTGCATGCTCATCCAAGCACACACAACACAAAATACAACCCGACATATTTTATATGCATTATATACATGCACATAAATGCATGTGTATATGTGTGCACACACAAATTCATGCCTACATGCATGCATGCATGCATACATCCATGCATCCATCTGTTACTCCATGAACACAGATATATACCGAATTATTATCTCACCAAAAGCTGAAGTTTGTCACAGTCACTAGCAAGCCCCATTCTCTGCCTTACAGCAGCTTCCAGCTCATCTAGAACCTCAGTACCTGCAAAAAAACAGCTCACATGTATGTGTACTGGCAATACACACTAGGTAATAGTTAACAGAAGTTCTGACATTAAGAACATGATTCTTGTGTCATACCACAATTAAATCTGTGTACGCGTCCCTTTCGGTCCTTAAATTTGAAAACAAATGAGTTTCCAACAAGAGGGGGATACATGTACTTCCCAGTTTCAGCATACTCTGATGTCATCAATGCTGACAATTCACTGCAAACAAGATATTGAATGCTCAGCGAGATGAGGTTTTGTTACTTAGCAAAACACAACAGGAAAAAGATACAATAAATACCTATGTGTGTCAAACTCCTCATCTGCCGGCTCCAAAGCAAGGGCAGAATCCCAAAACTTTTGCATCATCGTACTTGCCATGTCATTTACAGTGTCAGCACCCCCTTCAACCTTCAAGAAATTATAATGCATTAAGGAAAGACATAATTGTAATATAAACTCTGCATAAACTAGAAATATAGGTCTAGTATCATATTCCATGAAATATAATTACCAAACAGAAAACAGTCTGAAAGCAGTATCTGGGTCAGATTTGGTAGGCCTTAGATTGTATTGAGGTGTGACCTTTTCACTATAGCTTCATGTAATAAGTACCAAATTCTGTACTATAATCAGTTTTAGTGATTGGTAGAGACTCCACTAATGAGCTGACGAGAATGTATACAAAGATGCATGATCCTTTTGATAAGCTATATGGTTAAAGTTTGTTTATCTTAAACAAATCAACATGAATAATACAGTCAACACACACACACACAATGACAAGGGCATAAACAGAAGTGAATTGTGAGACCACATAATAGTTATGTAACAAGTTATAAATTAATAACAAAAAATCATACCAAGCCTCTTGTGTTTCTGACCTGCAATATATTATTCATTTCTGAACTAGATTAATATGTGTGCAAGATATGAAGAAACTCCAGGAGTTTGATCAGATAGAAAAAATTGTGATAGTAAGTATGAGATACTAAATTTTGATTAAAGATACCAACACATACTGCCAGTTTGGCATAATTCTAAAATGAAGATTGAATGTGGTAAATGGCATAACATAGTACAAAAAGCAACATAAAACATTTTCTATGTTGCTTGATATATACTGACATATTTCAGCAAAAACCTATGGAATTAAACAAATTGCTAAAAGCAAAAGCATATGACTATTACCATGGAAATCGCTGCATGTGTTAGTTGCAGAACGTCCAAACAAGCAACAATGTGTCCATCTGTTTCTAAAAATGTGTCAGAGAACCAAAACAAAGAGGTTCACATCCATGACAATAAATGACTGATTACCTCTGTCTAGCACTGGAAGATGCAGGAATTTCCCATCGTGCATAATATGCAAGGCATCAAGAATTGGTGTGTCCAGTGTGGCAGATTCAGGGTCTGCAGTCATTACCTTCAAAAGGAACGTCAAACAGTAACTAATTGAAAGAACTCATGAGAAAGGCATTCCAAAAGCTATGCAAAATTCAGCAGCATAAGAAGGAAGATTTGAAACATCAAACAAGAATAGACAAATATAGAAATGAATCAACTCTCATGATAAGAAGTTGCTCACACACACACGTGTGTGTGTGTGTGTGTGTGTGTGTGTGTGTGTGTGTGTGTGTGTACACACACACTATTGAAGGAGGTGTATAGGTGCTACATGCAAAGAATGCACTAAACTGGGGAGTTCTGACTAAACCTTCTGTTGTCTTCACCTATTGACAACAAATTCTTAAACAAAATTATTTCAAATTTCTTAACAAGCCACTTAAAGGTTTTCTATGGACATGTACAAACCACTCGACTATCATTCTTCATTTTATCCATTAATTGATGTAACTGAGACTTACCAAGAATACAATCATGCTTCACATCCTCTGCCTAGCTACCCTTATGTTACATACTTACCAAGAGATCCTGAAAATTCCATGTAAGAATTCCATTTGGCAGCAGAATACACTAAATGTACCTCCACTTAAGTTATCATGTGTTTGCTCTATGAGCAGCATACTCTTAAATCTCTTAAATTTAAGAAATAAAGGAATCAAATAAAAAAGCAATCATATTCTGTACTTCTTGATGATTTATTTCAACCATGGTTTTATTTATTAATGTGATATTTCTAAAGTTGCACCATGTATATCAGCACCATGTATATTCTATCCTGTTCCCAATCACTTGGTGATACAATTGTCTTTATAATTCACCATTGAAATTTCTTCATTGATTAAAACAATATTATTAACACATAAATCACCATCAAACTTCATCCATGGCTAGTACTAACAGATATGGACTCAAGGCTAGCCCTAAAAAGCAAGGTCTGCTGCAGTATACTGCCCAGTATAAGCGGTACATTCCGGTCCGACAATGGACCGGTACACGGACCATCCTGTACCAATGATCTATGTTATATGATCCCGTAACGCCTAATATAGGGTCTATACCAGTCAGAACAATCAAAATCCGATCATTACCAGCCTTTATCGGTTGATAACAGTTGGATTTCAATCGATACCGATCAAGGGCCAAGATTGATTTGATTCAAACGGTCCATTTAACCGTTTGAGCCAGTAGAAGGTTAAACCCTTTCTATCCCCTCAGTCTCTCCCTTTTCACTCTAACTTATCTACTCTCTCAATCATATTCTCACTCACATATTTCTCTCATTATCTTATTTGCACTCTCTTTAACTCCACAAAACTGCAATTTGTGGATTGGATCAAACTTGAGAGGCTAATTAGGGAGGATTAACACCTATGTTAGAAGAAGAATTATCTAACTTTAGATTATTCTCTTAAACTCCACAAAGTTAGAGTAAGAACTCGTAAGATTAACACTTGCGATTTGTTCTTGAAAGCCCGAAAAAAATATATGCCACTATTCTTTCCTAATTTAGATTAATTTTACTAAATGTATACTAATTTATATTTATTTCCTACCAAAAAGCCCTAATCTTTTTTTATTTTTAAAATTTTTTGGAGTTATTTTTTGTTATTTTCCTATGTTGTTGGCATGCCTTGCTGTGCTGACACATGGTACACCGGCATGGGGCAGTATATACTATACCACCAACCGGTCGGTACACCGATCTAGGCCAGTAAGGCAAACCCTACTAAAAAGTGTATCAGTTGAAATTCAGAACTCAGTTAAATCAATCTCATTGTCCTGTCAGTAATAATGCTCCGTTACATCCTTAGTTAATGGCAATATGCATATCAAACAGTCCTCTTCGGAAACCTCCATTCTCTAAGAACATTGTCATGTTTTTCTGTCAGTAAAGGTCATGTGTATCCTTTCACTAAAACTTTCATTATCCAGATCTTTCTAGTTTCTAACTCAAGGAACACCTGATATGTCACATTAGTTGTTAATTGTGCAATATCTCACTCAAACTTCAGTATGCATAGCAGGAGGTGAGAAATGTTCTACACCTAGTATCTCTTAATAATTCTACTCTTCTGCTGGTGGTGGCAGCATGCAAGTGAGCAGGTGGCATGATAGAAATGATCCATCAATGCAAAATTAGGTGTATTGTAAGCTATACAAAGACCAGGAGACAGTTCTCCAAAGTGAAACAGAAAGGAAATGCAGAATGAAAGATTTTATGGTGCTTCTACACACCAAGCAGAGCATAATCTCATTCGATGTTTTAGAGCTCAGCATCATGCATCACAGGTAAATCCAGTTGAACAGAACTTCAACCAGAAATGCTCCTTGAAAAGTTAACTTGTTGCTTCAACTGTAAAAAGAAGCACTATCCCCCCTTAATAGCACCAACAAAACCAATATGATCACTTTATAAGGTAAATCAAGAAACATCAGGTGTTGTTCTTATCAGAAGGAAACAAGGTTGTACAATGACACTAAAAAAGTTGAAAACATTAAAGAAGTTGCTGTGATGAATGCAGATAACGTAAAAGAAACCACTTCAAAACCTATAGGCATTGTGACAAATCATTAGAGAAGCAAAACCAGGATGGCCCATGAGAAAATCCATGATGACAGCCAAGATAACAAAATGTAAGGATACAACAATTGTGAAACATGGTTGGATCCCAAATGTAAAGAATAAAACTAAATGCAAAAGTTTAGAATAAAACAAGACAAGATTGGTTTTGGTGGCCTGATATGACCTCGAAAGAGACATTTAAGGGAATTGATGTGTATGTGCTTTTAGGATTTAAAGCTTATAAATATTATCAAGTACCATAATGATTAAACATTTTAAGGAGCAGAAAGTTTTCCAGAATTGAGTTTTAGCATGAAGGTACCTTTTCCACGAGAGTTAATTCAGGTGAAAGATTTTGAGCAACTACTCGCATAAGCACATCCTTTGAGCTGCAACATATTGCATTTAGTGATTAAACAACTACTATCGAGTGATAACCATCAAATACTAAAGTGAATGGAGAAAAAAACATCATTTAAGCAAATAAGAAAGAAAAACTTGAACAATCCTGAATGAACAACACACGTCAAAATCCCATGAAGCCTGCTTCCTGTCATGATAATGACTGAGTTAACTCGAAAGTCATGCATCTTTTTTGTGGCAACATAGACAGGATCAGAAGGAGATACTACTGCAACTCTGCAAATAGGTAGAAGGCTTGTATATTAACTGCATATTTATGAGGAAAAATTAAAAACTAACAGATACTTCAGGTAACATAAATTTCTAGATGATATCCAGTCATACTTTGTGTGCTCTGTCACTAAAGTTGACAAAGTTGGCTTGAACATCCGATCTCGGAGAGTCTCAATGAAAGCATAAGGCGCTGCATCCAGGAACATGTACATATCATAAATACCTTAAAAAGTAGAGAGCATCTAATTAAGCAAAGTTATGTGAAAGCAAAATTCTTTTTCTGCTTAAAAAGTATATGACAAATGATTGTTCGCAATAAGGTTGTCAAAAGGCACAGGCAATCCTATATAGTGATCCCTATGTAGACTCCTGAAGTACAACATGATAAAAACAAATGAATCACTACTTAATATATTCCTACAGCATAAACTATCTTTTCTAAAATAAAGATTCACAGCTCAACAAAAGCTCATAATGTTTAACACAAGATGCAGCGTAAGTGCTAATAATGTCCAATTTTGAAAGGTTTGAAGTGTTAAATTTTGACAAATTTGTATAAAGCATAAACCCCCTGAATTTTTCCTTATTATATGGAAAACTCCTCAACACTTGCATTTTTACATCTCACCCCTAAAAGAACCCAAAAGGAGATGTGAACCGCCTGCCCTTTCTGACAGAGTCAGACACTAAGTGCAGATCTATTCCATTATATTAAAGCAAACCAAGAGGCAAATGTCACAATTGCCAATATAGTGACAAGTCAAATAGGACAAGACTGCTTGCAATTTCCCAAAGTCCTCAACTATGGCATCTCCCCAAACTCCCTTGCTAACACTTCGCTCCAATCCAACCTTCCATCTCCACAATCTATGCATCAGTCTCAATAATTGAAACGCCATCCTATCAACACAGTGACGCTCAATGATCTACTGATGCCTAATCTGGTTGGTACAATGAAGCAGAATCCTTCATTTTGGAGATGGCAATGAACATCTTACGTAATACAACATGTTGTGTATTTCACCTACCTAGATTGTCCAAAAAATAAGAGATAAACAAACAAAAAAAGTAAAAGATAGGGATTTTGAGCTTGATAAAAGATTGTATGAAAAAGAAGTCAATTCCAATCAATTCTTTTGTAAAAAAGGAAGCAATCATTCAAAAGGGAAGTACGTCAAACAAATTTGAAAGGACATCATCCAAAAGATTTGACTTAAGGAATAGGATTTCTTGAATGTATTTTCCATTTTTTGGTTCCCCTTTTTCTTTTTATACTTGTGGAGTCTAATGAAGGGAAAAGGATTGGTATCAAGGAAACAAGGACGACAAGGACATCATTGAACGAAAGAAAATTTCCCTTTCCCACACTACTGTGTACAAGTGAAGTGTCGTTAATTTCTTTCCCTTGGAGTGCGTTTAAAGTTTTAAACAACATGGTATGAGTCCAATGTAACTATTCATTTCTTGGCTTCTTGTCCTCTCCTGTCATGCCTAATCTATATCCTTTGTCATTTAAATTAGCCTTAAAGCTTTGGAAACTTTGGAAATCTATATTACAGTCCGCTGTCCAAACCTTATATATCTTTATGTAATTTTATGTCTTATTTGGATCCAATCACTAATCTGGATCTAAATGTTTTAAATGCATCCTTACATAAGTTTAGCAAATTTTATGTATATTGCGATGTCAAAAGTGCTTACCTTCACACTAGTAGATACCCAAGTCAGAAGAAGAAAGCAAGGAGAAGATGTTCCAACAGTTTCCAGATAATGTAGATCATGTTCAACAAAATTAATCTAAATTTGACTTAATAAAATAGGGGTTACAATCAGTGTTACATGGACTCTCATATCCAACTCCATTAAATGTGTTGGACGCATGTCCACATCAAAGACTTACCAGAGTCTTCAATTGTATCGATCCAAAATCAAACTACACAGCAATGTTAGAAACAGATTGTTATAATTCCAAGTCTTCTTATAAACATAAATTCCAATGTTTTGTATTCTCATGATGTTTCAAGTTTCAATATATTTCTATATCTTTATTTTGTCTCATCAAATTGGACACTGTCATATGCATCTGTGATTACAATCCTCGTAATGCAATACTAGCTAAACCCCAAATGTGATCCATATTATACATCATATGTATTCTAAAATATGCAAAATATATTTAAATCCTAAGGAAGTTCCATTTGACGTTCTACTCACAAGGCTACAAACACCTTTATGGTTAGTCTATCAATTCAATGAACTAAAACTGATATGAATCTGAAATGATATCTTGAGGACATCAACTTTATCATTTCATCCATCCTTTAAGATTTTCAAGTCAACATGTCTTATATTGAATGGCATGTGGTGTGGGTCATGGGTCTTATACACATGCACGCTGCATACATGACACAATAACTAAGGTGCCTAATCTACTGAGAACTAATACATTACAACTTCAATAAGTCTTTCAACCTGAAAAGTTGCTTCCCCATTGACGTTCTACTCCCTCAACTGCAGCTGCAATAGCGCCGCCATGCTCTGCAGCCTTCTCCATTCTTGACATAGCATCATACAAGCACTTCGTGATATCCAGCATTGCAATAACTTCACCATTTTCTACAACAGGAAGGTGTCTAAATTTTCCTGTAAAGAAATGAAAGAAAACCCAGGTCAACCCAGAATAGATATGTAGAAACAATACAATGTTTAAGAATAAGATTGGAGAGACACTAATCATGCATATGATATTAAGAAACCAGAGATATAAATATGACCATGCTAGGAAAAAGTACCTTATCGGACTAGTAAACAACGGTTGGTACCATACTGGTACCAATTAGAACTCACCAAGAAAATATTGAAAGAAAAAGTTTAATGTTGATATTTGGTCCACAATAGCAGAATACAGTGCCCAGTCATACCAATACAGTACAACTGATATATACCACAAAATTTCAAACCATGGTATATTGCTCGATCATATAGAAAATTTAAAGATTAAGCTTTTACAACAACAGAGAAGTTAAGAACATATGAAATTGAATAAAGCGGTATCACAGGAACACATCAAACAAGGATGATGAGAAACCTCAGAAGTCCCACTGTGGAAGGTTGTGCCCATGTAAAAGGATGCCAATAGAAGGAAAGTATCTGCCCAATCAAGATTATTTTGCTTCATCCTTCTTTCCCGAGTCATAAGTCAATCACAGTAGAACGCAAGTGCAACAAATGATGGCAAACCAATATGGAAGAAATCTAATGTCATATTCCCCAGTGTAGATATTTAGTTACTATGTCAAAAGATCAAGTTAAACCTTTTTAGAGTACCACAGAATTAAATCCATCAACACATCATAATTACATTTAAAACAATATAAGATAGCAAACCTAGAAGAAAGATAGTGGGTACAAGAAATTTGATCCATATAGACTCATATAGCATTAACATAATTGATAGAAAAGCAAGCGATGCATGAATTTCAGAAAGAACAGGCACATTATGACCATTAAATCACACAAGGAATGTGATTTCTTACAAAATTTAAACTTCGAAAACTCTCCACATTGTAGTATGTCATGGTATTACTCACTCGTTGGACAAAAGAATGGGATTGGTAATTTTTTGCTATGCTATATACTTGAACTATTGCCCTGAGAGTCTGAGACTAAATATGTTCACTAAAGGGAAGATACCATCATTCCACCACACTTTTCATTAGTATTTTGTGCTCATCAGCTTTCTGTAATGATTCAATTGTTCATCCTAGAAATTCATATTTCCGAAAGAAATGCTGTTAAACTAATGCATTATTCCAAAAGACATGATACGAGTTCTGCAATTTTTTTACTGTTTCGAAGAAGCAAAAAAGTACATGTCAATATAACAAGACACTCGAAGTGATCATCATCAGCAGCACCAAGTAGGATCAAATAGATGTAAAGCAACAATGCAATAACTCATGTACAAGCTGACCTTGGACCATCTTCTGCAACGCCTCAATTGCGAGAGTATCTGCCATTACATATAGTGGGTTCCTCGTCATGATCTTTGAAATAATCGTCTGCTCTGGCCTCAAACCCTCCGCTATAACCCTTGTGGCTATATCCTACCAAACCAAACACCAATCCCAAGAAGAACAGTTATTCTCGAACTCAAAGAACACATTCGAATCAAAATAACGAAAAGCTCAGCTTTGAAGCGACCTTATCTGTTACAATCCCTGAGAGAAGGCCAGTCGCATCCGTTAGCAGCACGGAGTCCACTCTTCGCGCAGTCATCCTCCGACACGCATCGGAGACAGTCGTGCCCTCGGGAATAGTCAAAGCTTTCGACAGCTTCAGCTTCTTCACCGTCCTCTCCCCACTGTTCCAACACCACAAGAATCAACCACGACAAGAACCATACAAAAGAACAAACTTGTACGAAAGGAAAGAAAGGATCAAGGAGTCGTACGAGGTTTGGGTAGGGGAAGTCGGCTTGGTGGCGTTCTCGCTGGTGGCGGCGGCAGTTGTGCCGCCGTTCTCCGACGGGACGGACTTCTTGACCGCCGCCGATGGCCGGCGGGCGGCGACGCCGTTCCTTCTTGGCGGAGGGACGGCGTGGTTGCTCATCTCCGTCTACCAACCGAGCTAGGGTTTCAAACCGTGGAGATGACCGGATTCGAAATCCTCGATTACTCTTGTGCTTCGTGGGGGATCCAAGAAGGGCCGGAGAGGGGAGGAGGAGGAGGAGAATGGCGTGGTTTTCGATTGGGGGCTCCCTCTGTCTCTCTCGCCGTGAGTTGCCTTTTCCGCGTTTATAGTTACATTAATAGAAACAAAGGTATGGATGATTTTACATAATAATCCTTCAAACTCATCATATTTTTGACACAAAATCTCGTTGTTCGTTGGACTTTTTTCAGTTTGGTACCCTACTTTCTCTGGAATATATAAATTAAACCATTAAAGTTCGGACGATAGGGACTAATGCGCACATATAAAGAAATTTACGGAGTATGTTGTGTAATTTGACTAAATCTATCAGCGACCAATTTGAAATAGGAAGGGAAAAGGAATCCGAGAGAGCGTGAATCGGACGGGGGAGGATTGTTGGGCAATTACCGGCACAGCCATCGGTGCGTTGGGGGTTCCCTTTTGCTGTTCGGTGGGTCCACCGTCGCTGCTGTGGTGGCATTGGGACGAGGAGAGCGGTCTGAATTTTTCTGGGAGCGATCGTTCCGCGGCACCCACTCGGTCGCTTGCCCGTCCCGCTGTATCGATGCTAGTGGGATCCAGCCAAACCCACCCGTCATCACCAATAATAAGACGGGTAGTTCAGGTGGGTAAGATGTTGTTTTGGTGGGTTGGGGGGTGGGGGAGCGTATCGTTCTCTCTTCCTGTTCATCTGGTGACCACCTGCAGCAGCGTCATCGTCGGCTTGGCCTCTGGAATAGGGATACAAATGTTTAATATTTCGATTTATATATATATATATATATATATATATACATTTTTTTATATTTATAAAAAATAAAACATTTAATGCTTTTACAAAACTTTCTTCTTTCTTTTTACTTTTAATATTATAAAATTATTTTTTTAATCTTCTATAGAGATATAATTTTTTTTATATAAATATAACTATCTTAATATAATTTTTAAGATTATAAGAATCGAAATGACCAATATACATTAAAATTTTTAAAATTAAAATTCTCAAATTCAACCAAGAATAAATGGTAGAAATATTAGATAACTTAATATAATTTAAACTCTTTTTTTTAGATGAGTTAATAGATGATGCATTAAGTCGCTAATTAAAAAAGGTAACATATATATTTTTTTAATAAAAGATTTTTGAGATTTTAGAAGCTACCATAAGACAGCATCTATAAAAGAAATTGTGTGGGGGATAAAGGATATGTAGTGGAACCTACTCTTATTTGCGGGGAAAAAAACAAGATCCAATAAGTGCAGATAACATCACTTGCTACAAGATTAATTACTCAAGGCATCACCAACAAAGTGTTAAACAAATCATCCTTGAAAGATCTCTCGAAATAAGTCTATAAGTTCTTCATCAAGTGATCAACATGATCGTTCAGGATTCATCTCAGTTACTTCCATGATCACCACCATGTTGTCCATTTTTTTTGTTCCGGAGAGCATGAGTTAGTGTTCTACGTTGAAGGCATCACCCAAGTTAAAGTTTATGCCGGTTCTCGTGGCCCTTCTTCCAACGCCTACATTGCCTTTTCTCATCATGGCCGTGAATTCATTGTAATCTATTTGCCCATCCTGCAAATATAAAAAAACCTCGAGGTCATCCGTGTATACCAGTACAAAGAAAATTCAATTGTGGTTATGAAAAATCAAGATAGAAGTTACTAAAATAATAAGAGGAAACTGAATTATTGGACCGAAGATTTATGAGGGAGGAAAAAGAACTTCAGAAATAAGAAGAAAGAAGACCCACATTGTCTTGATCGGCTTCTTTGATCATCTCATCAAGGTGAACTTCATCAAGACCAAATTCTCTGCAAGCTTGTGAAAGTTCATCAATAGTTATGTAACCGCTTCCATCTTTATCGAAAAATGAGAATGCGGACATCAAGTTCTCTTCCCTCTCCAACTTATTCATGTGTACTGTTGCGGCAAGAAATTCACCATAGTCGATTGTGCCACTTCTGTCAATATCAGCCTGCAGCCAGTTCAAACAATCCAAATCAGAGTTTCAAGTATCAAAATTTAATTTAATGTAATTAACTAGAAGAGATGAATTTAAGCATTTAACAATGCAAAAGGTTCAAGCCGAGGGCACTAATATAGTCAAAATTGCGTACTGCATCCATTAGTGCATGAATCTCAGATTCCATCAGTTCAGACCCCACCCTTCTCAATCCTTCTTTCAGTTCATCAAATGTTATGGTTCCACTGTTGTCTGTATCAATCATCTTGAACAACTCTTTCAGACCACCAATCTCTTCCTCAGACAGGCTTTCAGCAATAACCTGTAGAAGAAAGAAAATGCATGCCATTGAGAAACATACATTTTCCAAGAAACATATTTTCAACCATTTGAGAACAGATTCATTATGCTCTTAAAGAATTATTTTTGACGATTTGGAAATGATACTTCACAAAGCAAGATCTAAGCAGAAATGCATCTTTCTCCGCAAAATTGTATATGTTATGACGTATGTGACAGGTAGAGTATGATAAACAATAGAACAATATAAAGATGAAGGGCATTATGCAGTCCAACTACACTTGGTGCATGTGTCTGCTGGATTCTCACTGATCTCCTTTATATTTGCAGGGTTTCTAGTATTGCATCCAAAACAGCAGAAAATTTTCTTCTGTAATAATAAATACATTCCAGTCATATGATATCCACCAACAACAATTTGGTCAAAGTGAGGTAAATAAATGCATTTATTCCAGAAACATATATGGAAAGAGAAGAAAGTACCAAGCTTGTAGCTGACAATACCTAACAGGGCAAAAAAGAAATTTAAATTTCCCACAATTGATACTGGAGATGAAGCAATTAAATGTATGCAGTCCAGAAAATATAAAGATGTGAGTTTGTAGCATTAAAAATTCCAAACAGGATGAGATGAGACATTTTGATTTCCTAAGATTGAAACTGTAATGCCAAATTAGTTAATTTCAAGCCAGTTATCGACATAATTCTGTAATCTAAACATCTGAGAAGGTAGTATGCAGTATATGGCATACAAGTAAACCACTATGTTCTGAAAGCTTATTAGCATATTTTTTTGCTTTGAAAAGTCAGAGACAGTATGAAACATATAGCATGCTCTTTTTTACAGCAGCAATATTAGCAATACATATCCTTCTCCAGCACCTCAGACTTAGTCTTATCTTGGATAAGAAAGAAAGTAACAAATAAAAGAGAAAGAAGTAAAGACCTAAACAAGCTTCCGCCAGTGCATGGTGTTCATATTGCAAGCTTCTCAAAAGACATGAGATAAGTAAATAGTTAGAGAGGGCAATGAAGATTGCAAATTGCATTCCTGCATCTTCTATTGTGCTGGTTCCCACAAGGATAGCTAGTCTAAAAAGAAAAGATTTTGTCTTGCAGTGAATCAAACATAAAAGTCTATCTACAGGTATGTAGACATGGTTTGTAATTTATATATGTTATAAAACCAATAAACTACATGCAAGGGATTGACATAAGTTTGCCACTCAGATTTTTAGTAACGATACATTCTATTTTGGTTTGCAGACAGCACACCTCAACCATAACTTTTCCACATTGCTGCCAAGTCATCAACTTTGTAAAGGACAAACCTCAGATCACCATTCTCAAAGCACTAGCAGTTTTGCTTATTAGGCAACTTGAAGATTCTAAGAGGACAACATGATATCTCCAAAATCCATTACAAATTGAAAATTCTAGGAAAGGATTTCTTATGCATGTTTACTAGGAACCCTCTGACCCCTGTGGAACCATGATTTGGATTCTTCATCCCGTACATGATACTTCAGCATGTCACTGTGGTGTATGATCCAAGATGCCAAATTTGAAAATTCAAATCATAAATGTCATTCAATTTAATTGATATAAATAAACTAAAGAATCCATAGTTGTTCCGACTATAGAATCCGACAAGAAAAACAGAAAACAACATAATCATTAAATAGTTAAGAAAAAATAATAAATTAATAGCTTTAAAGTCTTCTACTGCCATCATTTGATGACCTAACTGAATACATGGTTGATTACTTGTAGCAAGTGTCCTAGGTGAATTATTCAATGGGTACATCAACTCGAAATAACTAACCAATTAAAGCTACCCTCACACCAATAACACTACCTAGAATGTTTCCCATTCCAAGTAACATAATATATAGATTGTGACAAGTCCAACAAAACCTTCATAGCTCAGGAAGTTAACACATAAAAGACTTGAAAAGCTATGGCATCAAACAAAATTAAGGATTTATCATCTAGATAACTAGTATGATAGAGATTTGAGAACAGGGAACTTTATTGAAGTACGATCAAATACCATGACAAATACCTCTTATCAGCTACAGAATATCACAAATGAAAATTACCCGTAAAGCCATCTTCTTGAGCTTGTTCATGGCAGAGAACTGCTTAAGACGTGATAGCACTGCAGAATCCAAGGGTCTATCAGGCGCAACATTGTCATCAGTGATCCATGGGTGACCTGGCAGAAGAAACTTCATATTAACTAAGAATCTGATTTGCATTTGGAGAATTTGACTCCTAAAGCAAATTATTTGCTCAAAATACTTACAAAGAACTTGATGTGCTGTAAATCTCTTCTTCGGATCTCTATTAAGCATATTACGTATAAGATCCTTAGCACTATCAGAAATGCCAGGCCATGGTTCAGACTCAAAATCTAGACGACCTTGTAGAATGTGTCTGAAGATCCCTGCTTCAGATTCTGAGAGCGACAAGAAAAAAATACTGATAAAAAAATTGCAACAAACTTTTGGGAAAATAAAATTAGACTAAATGATCCAGTATTAGCTTGTAAAAGCCGAAATTACAGATCAATAATGAATTACCTGCCCAGAAAGGAGGCACTCCACTTAACAAAATATATAAAATGACTCCGGCACTCCACACATCTGCTTCTGGTCCGTATAATTTACGCAATACCTCAGGTGCAACATAATATGGACTTCCAACCACGTCAGAAAATGTATCACCTATATAGTTCAAAAGAAACCAGCTTAAGGCGTACCACTCATTTGACTCTATGCTATTTAGGTTTATATGAAAAGTGTGAGACATCAACTTTCTTAGCACAAACTTGCATGAGAAAAGCTAAATAATTTATGCTTAATTAGATAAGGACATCTTTTGAGTATTAACAAAACAAGATAGTTTATTTAAACTGTAAAGGGTCAGGGATAAAAGTGAGCTCCTTCAGGCATTCATGGAAAATAGGAAGTCTTCCAAAATCTCCTTAAACATCTAGTGAAGGTAAGGAAACATTAATGTCAGTCCATGCAAATGGCAAGACTTTGAAAAAAACTCCACTTGCTCTGTTCTTAGCATTTCTTTTCTTATGGAATAATTGGACACAAAAAAAAGCAATCGACTCAAAATCCTTAGCGAATGAAACAACCAAATAACTTTGTATTAGATTTTCTTAAGCTTTTTTTTAAAAACAAAAATTCTTCTAAAATAAATGGAAATATTCCTTTCTAGACATGTAAGGAAAGTTCTTACTCAAGTTTTCCTGCAAACAAAACAATGCCTATCTTATGGGATTTATTCCTCTAACCTACTTGTAACAGAAACCATCAAAATCAAGTAATAACAGACCTCTAATGAACTACACAGGCAGCTGAAATGATCAGGAAGCTAAAATCATGATATCAGTACAATGGACATATGAATCTGTGCTGCAATTCTATACCTCATAAAAGTGCAAAAAGTTATTTATCATACCATTCAATAATTTCTCCTATATTTGCCACACACACACACATTAAAAAAAAAAAGAAAAGAAGGAAAAGATACATTAGACAAACTACCTTCCATGTCCAAAAAATATCATCTTTCCCTGCTTGTCAATCCTCTTCACCTCTCTCAAGCTATCTCGTCCGGCAGAAGATTATTTATTCATTGTATCCAAGCTTAAGCTTAAAAGATCTTCAAACTTTCTCATCTAACAAGCATATAGAGCTTTCAGTGATTCATTTTTTATATCATAGAGTGGCTGCTCCAACCATAGAGGCTCAAGATATGTAATCTTTTCCTTTTTTTTTTTGGTTCTCTTTTCAGTTTCATGATGTATAATTAACTGACCCATATCATACTATCAAAGATTATTCTCTCCCCATGAATGATGCAGGGGATGTGATGAATAAGAAGATTAAAAAAAGAAATCTCAAAGTACATGAATTTTGCTAATGATAATTCTTGAACTACTGACCAAGAAAGCGGGAAAACAAAATTGAAGTATATGATGCAAATTAATCATCAGGATGATGACCATTCGAATGCTGCAATTAAAAATGTACCAAAGGCTTAATATCAAAGCAGACACAAACATACAATCACCTAAACATTTCAATTCATCAGTTATCATTTATGGCGTAGCACAGCAAATGCTCTTCAGGAATTAACGAACAAATGTAGATGAGCCTAATGCACAAGAAGCAGACTAAGACAACCAGATGAATGATATGATAATATGACCAAAAGAGTTCCACAAAGTTAAGAAAAAAGACAGAACAAATGTCCATCATAAACAAGATTGGCAAAAGATTAGAGATGATAGGAATAGGTCTTCGATGAGAACGAGACGAAACCTGGCTTATAGAACACAGAGAGCCCAAAATCCGTGGCTTTGAGTGCCGCATCCTCATCGGCGCTGGCGAACAAGAAATTCTCCGGCTTGAGGTCCCGATGCATCACCCCGAGAGAATGGCACGCTTCCACGACCCCCACGATGGTCTTGATCAACTGCGCCGCCTTCCTCTCGCTGTAGTGCCCCTTCTGGATGATCCTGTCGAAGAGCTCCCCGCCCGCGCAGAGCTCCATCACCAGGTGCACAAAGAGCGTGTCCTCGTAGGTTCCCTTGATCCTAACGACGTTGGGGTGCTCCGACAGGTGGTGCATGATCTGGATCTCGCGCCATACGTCCTCGTAGTCATCGCGGCAGAGAAGCTTGCGCTTGGGGATGGACTTGCATGCGTACTCCTTGCCATCGTTCTTGTCGACGCAGAGGTACGTCGTGCCGAACTGGCCCTGCCCAAGCTTCTTCCCGATGCGGTAATGCTCCCGCAGGTTCGGGGTCTTGTACGGGAGGACCGCAGAGGGCCTGGAGGGACGATGGGGAGGAGGGTTGGAAGAGGGCTGACTCATGGATGGAAAGATTGAATCTTGGACTCCGAAAGCGAAACAGAACACAAATTGGGAATTTTAGGTAGGCCGGCGTCAGAAAGATTCCGTCTTTCTTATTCTTCCTGATGAATTCTTGAAAACGTGAGGCATTCCTGAGGAAATCGATGCGAAGGGTCTTCGGAGGAAGGAAGAAACGGATGGCGTTCGGGGCTCTTCACGGAAATTTGCAGAATGGGAGCTGAAGGAGAGATTCTTGAAACCTCCGGGACGTGTATAAAGGGATGAAGGCGGAGGTCCGCGATTGGGGTCTTGGGGAAGGAGAGGGGAAGGGACGCAGGGAGGGAGTCAAGTCAAGAATAGAGAAGAGGTCATCATCCCTTCTCCGATTGGTGGCAAGAACATGGTTATCTTTTCTGCACGACCTTTATAGGGGGTTCCGTTTCCCTTCTCATGGATCATCAGTTTTAATGGGTTGATTGATTCTCTTTTTCCCTTTCCTTCATTATTTATGAATTAACAACTTTTAAATAATAATATTCATATTATTAATATTGGAAATCATATATTTTTTTTTAAAGGATTTCTAAATTAACAATTTTTTTATAAAAATAGAAATAAAAAAAAGAAGATAACCTTTTATTATTTTCTCATGGCCTTTGCAGATTCAATTTGTCTTATTGTGATACATTTGGAGGTTAAAGTGTTCTGGCAGGACAGCAGGTGGCCTATTTGGATGAGGCTGATTGCTATTGACAGTCGTCAACCATTCACAACATATTATTATTATTATTATTATTATTATTAGGATCAAATCATTATAAGTTGATCCAAAATAATAAAGAAAATAAATTGCTCAAATATAACAACACCCTATTTTCTTACTCTTCTCCTGCAGCATCCATTGATTCAGTAGGAAAACAGCATCATATCGAACGGCTTGCTCTTAAATATAGCATATTGCAGATTCCTGCTGCTGCAATGTTTTCACAGTAATACAGCTTGTCTTAAGGGACCAATGTGTCCTAAAAGTCAATCCAATAAATGGGAGAGATCTAAACTGTGCTTGATTTTATCTAGTTTGGTTAACATATTTGATTTCTAATATTTTAAGTTTATTGCATATTATAGGAGAAAACATTTACAGAAATCAAATTGATATATTGATAGAAGATAAGAAAATATGTATATGATCTGATTAGATCAAGTGAGATAATCTAAACTCTCCTGATTTAATTAAGAATTATTATCTTGTACAAGACTCCGAATAATTGTATACTAAGAGAAGGATCAAAGAACACTGCACACATACAAGAGAAGAGGCAGAGCTCTGATAAGAACCATGTTCATTAAGAGGCATCAAACTCAGTTGCTTACGGTAGGTTACAGATTCCACTGATTGCTCTGCAAATGGTGTGAGTCAAGGAGGGAAGATGACAAAGAGATGCATGAATCTCACATGAGGCAGTGGTTTTCTGGAGCTGACAAAAGGAGTATGCATGAACACTGTGCATTTTGTTGGAACCAAGCAGAACGAGCACCTTGTGTGGTTGTACTCCAAATACCAAGTGCAGTCCAAATCTACAAGCATACACGGCAGAATATACTGAGGAAATCTTTTGACATGTTTCATGTACCCACCTTCCTCCCTACATGCAACCAAATACCAAGTAGATTCTTTGGCAGCTGTGAAGAGAACTAGCAACACGTTCCTGGAAAGCACATAGCATCATGATTTCCAGCTCATGTGCAGCTGAAGGTTGGCTGATAAAGATGGAGGAATCTGAGAGAGGGAGCGAAGCTTTGTGGCTCAACATGAGGAAGATCTTTCTGGTATTCACAAGATGGCTTTTGGTTCTCTGGAAGGTGATCTCAGTATGATTACTCCTGACTGTAGCTCCATGTAAACGAAGTGTAAAGACAATAATGCCTTCTCATCAAGAACACTCGTACATAGAATTACTAGAATTGGATTTGCTCGCACTGTGCCGAACAAATCAGATCAAACGTAGTGGAAGAAAGGATGATTTCAGGAACGAATTCATCCATTTCTCTCTGCTTTCTACATTTCTGTTTTTTTTTTGCCATCGATCCAAAACAAACAAACGAAGATTGAATCGGTTTACACACTTCAAGTCTCCGACAAACACTAATTAAAGCCCAATTCAGCTCCAGGAGTAAGCGAAAAAAGCGATCTTTTTTTCCTACACACGCTTAATGTCCCCCGCCGCTGTCGCAGTCCAAGACCAGCAGTTCTCCTCCGACGAGCCGCAGCTGGTCCTCCAAGTAGCGGCGCAGCAGTCGCGGCTCCATCGCCGGCGCCTCCTGTTCCTGGCACAGCCCCAGGATCACTGAGGCGCCGCCGCTTTCCCAACCCGGTGAGTTCCGCGGCCGCCGCCTCCTGGCCTGGAGACAGAGCCCGACGATGCAGAGCAGGGGGAAGGAGACGCAGGCCAGGGGGATGAGCACCGGGGAGCAGCAGATCAGGGCCAGTATCAGCAGGCAGGTCCTCCTCCACCCTCCTTCACCACTCGCCGGAGACCACCGCAGGGCGGCGCGCGGCAATCTTTGACCCATATCCGCCTCTGTCGCTGATGCCTTCCCCTCACCCCATAACAACCACTGCCATTAGAATCTCTAATCTATTCTTGCCCTTTGGGTTAGGCGTCAATAACTTCTATCTTCATATCTTAGTGAAAGAAACAATCTTTTTCTCTCTCTAACCGCTAGACATATCGAGTGCTTCATCCTCACTCCCACTAAATAGATGTAGGCAAAGATGATAAGATGCCT
This sequence comes from Musa acuminata AAA Group, assembly GCF_036884655.1. Lineage (NCBI taxonomy): Eukaryota > Viridiplantae > Streptophyta > Magnoliopsida > Zingiberales > Musaceae > Musa > Musa acuminata. The sequence goes on along the minus strand of NC_088339.1, from coordinate 25,288,376 downwards.
CCTACCAACCTCTCTACTGATGGCACCGTTCATCTTACAAATGTTGCTTGGCTCGAAACACAACCATCATCACATTTATGTGTGGTAGTTCAGTCATGCCTAGTAATTAATTCCAATGCATTAACTAGTAGAAAGGTACGCAGAATCATTCTAGTACAAATGCCAAATTGCTTATTACAGTCCGAAGTTACAGAGGATTGAAGTTGTCTTACTCTGTCGATGATACCAAAAATCTCTCCACTGCAAATTGGTAACTTGACAGGAGAGGTCCAAAAGCCATGGTGTCTCAACCACAGCCATGTTCTGCAGAATCCTCAACGGCTCTCTGTCCACAAGAGCTGATAGAATGGGCAGAGACGGCAACAGAGTTGGCCAGTCCCCACACTCGTCGACTGACCCAGTTATCTTCTCATGTTCTTAATGCAGCCTCTAAATTATTAGTTTCTGTGGAGAGCTACAGATCTTTTGTGTTGGAGTTCCATCGCCCCCAACTTTGGTTAGCTGGACCAGCTGCTATCGACTACTGCTACTGCTCTTTCCAACTACATCATTATCACACACCAAATACTATCAGGCTTGCCTTCCAATCATTGCTCTTAGACTTTACAACCATGTGTGCGCGGATATATTATTTCTTGTAGCGCAACACGAGGCATGAAACCCGGCCATTAATGTGAATTATGTCTTAGCATTTATCCTTATCCATCAGGAAACAAGCAGCAGGAATAGCAAATATTCTGTAGTCGTTCATTAGGACTTCTTTTCTTCTTCTTTGTCCAGATAAGTGTGGTGGGGAAGAAGATACTCGGCGAGGAACATGTAGGACATAGCTGGAGACGTGTTGGAGGTGAGAGACGAAGAGAGAGGCAGGAGATAAGAAGGAATGAAAGCAGAGCAAAGTAAAAGAGAAAGCGACGTGCTTCCCTCAAAATGAGCACAATCTCGTCCGCCTCATCCGGCCTTCTCTTGGGATGCATTGGATCCTCGATAGGCTTCTTCGTCGCCATCTCCATCGATAAGATGCCGAAGCCCATTTAAATATTATGGTGTTTTTGTTGTTGTCAACTCTCTACGTGATTGTATGATAATTCGGCGAAGAAATAATAACATTCTCCTGCCCAAATCACTGTTCCAGCCATTAATTACTAATATAAGATCGACATTAGGAATCATCATCTTGTTCTCTCAGCAGAGTGATTGATGCAAAACCAAATCATCGAGCAACGTTAGGCTTATCGTGCAGATCGAAGGAAGGAGGAGGTGTCATGAGATTCCTTCGAAATCATTGCAACGGCTACAACTTGTTCGTGATTTAAAATCCTTCACGAATCTTAAAGAAGTCGTCCTTCTTCTCCACAAAAAAAGCCACCGCAACAGTTCTCAAAGCTGTCCAACGGACTCTGACAGCCTGTTCTCTTCTTTGTGGGTGTATATAACTCCGCCTACCCGTTTCCCTCTTACCTACCAACGCAGCCATCAGCTCCGCTTCAAGACTCGAGCTTTTTGAGTCCTCTTTGCTTCTGTTTGTTTGGAAGACCAAGCGATGGCCGAGGAGACCAAGACGGAGGCACCAGAGGCGGCTCCCGCCGAGGAGGTTGTCGTCGCGGAGGTGGCGGCCGCGGAGAAGGAGGTTGTTGATGAGCCGCCGCCGCCGCCTGCGCCTGAGCCTGAGCCTGCCCCCGAGGTGCAAAAGCCGACCAAGAATCCGGCTTTGGAAGTCGCGTTGGCCGCTGAGGCGGCGGCCGAGGCGGAGGAGAAGAAGGCCGCGGCGCAGGAGGCGGAGGCGGCTGCTAAGGCCGCCACCATCCTCCAAGCTGTCTCCTTTAAGGAGGAGAGCAACCTCGCTTCCGACCTCGATGACCCCGAGAAGAAGGCCCTCGAGGAGCTCAAGCAGCTCGTCCAGGCCGCTCTCGCCAATAATGAATTCTCCCCTCCTCCTCCTCCGCCGCCGCAACCGGCCCCCGCTGCCGCTGCACCCACATCTGCTGAGGAACCTCCTTTCAAGGCGGAGGAGGCCAAGGCTGTAGAGGAACCCGCTGCTACCCCGGTGGAAGAGCCCCATAAGGCCGTGGCGGAGGAGGCCAAAGCTGAAGCGGAACCCGCTGCTACCCTGGTGGAAGAGCCCCAGAAGGCTGTGGTTGAGGAGGCCAAGGCTGAAGCGGAACCGGCTGCTACCCCGGTGGAAGAGCCCCAGAAGGCCGTGGCGAAGGAGGCCAAGGCTGAAGAGGAACCCGCTGCTACCCCGATAGAAGAACCCCAGAAGGCCATGGCGGAGGAGTCGGCCCCACCGGCCAAGGAGGAAGAGGCCGAGAAGCCGGCGCCGGCGTCGGCGTATCCTACGGCGGAGAAGGCCGTCGTGGTGGATGATGACGGCGCCAAGACCGTTGAAGCCATAGAGGAAACCGTCGTCCCCGTCGCCGCTCCACCACCCGCAGAGACCGAGGCACCGGCGGCCGAAGCGCCGAAGGCGGAGAAGGAAGAGGAAAAGTCACCTGCTCCTCCCACCGAGCCGACTCCACCGGCGCCGGAGGAGGTCTTCATCTGGGGCGTCCCGCTTCTCGGCGACGAGCGGAGCGACACCGTTCTCCTCAAGTTCCTCCGCGCCCGGGACTTCAAGGTGAAGGAAGCCATGGCCATGCTCAAGAACGCCGTGCTCTGGAGGAAGGAGTTCGGCATCGAGGCACTCCTCGAAGAGGACCTCGGCGTCCTGGAGATGGAGAAGGTGGTCTTCATGCATGGAGTCGACAAGGAGGGCCACCCCGTGTGCTACAACGTCTACGGGGAGTTCCAAAACAAGGAGCTTTACGCAGCAGCCTTCGCCGATGAGGAGAAGAGGAAGCGGTTCTTGAGGTGGAGGATTCAGTACCTGGAGAAGGGGATAAGAAACTTGCTTGACTTCAAGCCGGAAGGGGTTTCAACAATGGTGCAGGTCACTGATCTCAAAAATTCCATTGGCCTGGCAAAGAAGGAGCTCCGCCAGGCTCTCGACCTGCTTCAAGATAACTATCCCGAGTTTGCAGCCAAGCAGGTAACTTGAACTCTCGATCCTCCATTACTTTAAAGTTACCAACGTGATTAGATCTTTAGACTGTTAATCTAAGTTGAATATAAGCAAAAGATTCTGATTCCAATGATGTTGCTATCAAACGTTGGATTTTGATGGGTGCCTTGAGAACAGTTATGATGAATTCACGAAAAATTCTTGATGGTTATGGCTAATGATCCTACATAATACAATCGAAAGCGTAACAATGAGCTGCTGTCTTTGTTAGGTGTTCATCAATGTCCCCTGGTGGTACCTGGCTTTCAACAGGATGATTAGCCCATTCTTTACACAGAGGACCAAAAGCAAGTTCGTCTTTGCAGGGCCATCTAAATCAGCTGAGACCCTTTTCAAGTTAGTAGAGATCTGTCAATAATTCCTTTATTGTAGTAAATAACACGGCTGCTAATCTTAAATTTCTTGTGTTATCGAATCTTTTAGATACATAGCTCCCGAGCAAGTCCCTGTTCAATTTGGAGGCCTGAGCAAGGAGAATGACACAGATTTCAGCACCGCTGATGCTGTTATAGAGACAACCATTAAGCCCTCAACAAAGCAAGCGATCGAGATTCCAGTTACTGAGGTAGGGAGGTTCTTCTTTTCCGCTTCCAAACAACTTAACGTTTAGGTTGTGTTGTGGTCTTGATTGAACTGCTACATTACAGTCATGCATTCTTGTTTGGGAGCTTCGTGTTCTGGGTTGGGACGTGAATTATCGTGCTGAGTTTGTGCCTCGTGCCGAAGATGGATACACAGTGATTGTGCAGAAGTCGAGGAAGATGGTCGTGACCGATGAGCCTGTGGTGAAGGACAGCTTCAAAATTGGAGAGGCTGGCAAGGTGGTTCTCACAGTGGACAACACCACCTCCAAAAAGAAGAAACTCCTCTACAGATACAAGACCAAGAGCTCTAGTGATTCAATTTGAGGTGCTTGCTGTTGCCCAATCGCGAAAACCGAAAGAAGACATAGCGCTTTCTGTTGATTACATAGAGAGTTCTAGCACTTTACGTTCATGGATTTTGTGTTGAGTTAATTGTTTTGCATGATCTAAGTGGATGGATGCTGTTCTTTGCGAGTCGAATTCGTTTTGTGAAAATAGGTACAATGAGGACCTCTCTTGCTGCTGTCCTGTAAATTAAATCTTGTATACATGCTGTCTGTCATATGATTTTTGCTTGTGTTCAGAATTCCAGCCATGAGAGCTGCTATCTGCTGTCTGAGTTTTTCATTTCCTTCTTGGTTCTGTCATTTGGAAGTATATTATCTATTTGCTGTCTTCTTCAATCATGTGGTCTGCCACTTGAAGTTCAACTAGCATATCTATCTCCTACATTTGCTAATTCCAGCTAATGAGATTGGAATAATACAGCCAAGCTAACATGTCATGCAGTACAAGGATGGTGCTCATAATTGTTCCTGAGTCCTATAAAAACCATATTAGCCAAATTCAAATTGGCCTAGTGGATCCTTCAAAGTCCCTGTTTAGTGTGGTGGTATCCAACTTATTAGCAATTGCAGGTGGTCTTATCACAGGCTAATTGTGCAGGTGGCTGAGCCAAAAGCAAATAGCTGGACAGTCTAGTTTTATGCTTTGGCATCATTGCCTTTGTTTCACCTTTCCTGTGGAGCCAGAACACAGCATCTGAACTTGGCTGTAAGATCCCAATTTATGGTCATAACATAGATGATCAAAGCAAATACTTTGACAAAAAGGTGGGTAAGAACTTCCCTACATTATCATGTCTTTGGTATAAAGCTCTCATAATCTCTTGTTTGGCCACAGCAGGAGAGGGAGAAGGTTCATATTGTGTTTATCTTTAGCAGCTGTAAAGTTCTTCGACACCCTACATGCAACCAGTGTGTTGGAATTTAGAACATGATGGTGGTCACTATCCCTACCTTGGGGCATCTTCTCTGTGACAGTTGCTGTCCTTGATTTGGTCAAAAACTCAGGCTCCTCCTCTAATCTTTCCAACTTAAAAAGAGGAAAACCATTTCATTAGGAGAACACCTTGCATAGATTAAAAAATGTGGACTCATCTTGATTTGATCCTACAACACCTGAAGTTTATCACCCAGAAACAACAACACCAACACAATCATTTGATCTTCTCTGTGCTCCCATGTGCAGGTCTGCTGGAACTTGGCCTACTTTACCCGTATCAAACTCTAATGCATGAACTTAAGCTACCCATGAATCCTTACAAAATCCCCCATGGTTACAATCACACAATCATGCTCAGTTCATCTTGCCCCAGACACCAAATTTCCATGGAGTACAATGATTGTTAGAACAGCCAGTGGGTGCAGGGGGAGGCATTTGTACTGTGAGGGGATCCCAAGTTATCTTTGTCAGAAATTGACTGCTATTTAAGATGGCTTCAAGATCCAGCAAACATGAAGAAGACACCAGTTTGTGAGAAGGAGAAGGAGCCAGGGAAAGATGCACTTGTTGCAGGGCAGTGGCATGTGGGTGTGTCCAGGACTTGCAGCCTTAGCCTGGTGGCAGGGAAGCTGGGGAATGTGATTGTTTTGTTGCCCATTAAACTTGATGGCCAGGACAACAATGCATGTGCTTCATTAAAATCTTTTGGCCTTCAATTTATTATGCATCACACTCAGATTGCTTGGCATCTCAGATCATGCCATGAACTCTTAGTATTTTTCCTTTTTTTATTTTTTTGGGAATAACTTGCCATCTATTGCCAAGCCTTCTGTGTAATGCCAAGATTTTTCAACAATTAAATCATATTTATAAGTCTATACTGCAGAAAAATGGGAAAATATTAGAAAAAGTGAAACATTAATGCTGAAAAGCATATATATATATATATATATATATATATATAGTTAATATCATTAGTTAAAGTTCCAACTAACATCAATAATATTACATATTTATACTTTCTAAATAAACAATCAAATAGAAGGTGAAAGTGATAAGAAGTAGTTTAATTACTTTAACATCTTAATCTATTTTAAACTCATTGATAATTATAAGTAGTGGTAATTAATTTAAGTTTATCGGGCAGATTCTAAGATTAGTAAAATATGTGTAGGATTTAAATATCTAAAGGATCGGATGATTGATTAAATGATCACAAAAGACATCTTTAAAAATTCAATGATAATAACCTTATCTTTTCTACTTTTTAATGTCTGTGAAGAAGCAGTCAAAGAGCCACAACTAGAATTGGATTCCGGGTCAAAATTTGTCTTAATCCGACCCGATTGTTTGAGTATATTTCAATTTGGGATTGGGTTACAATGAACAAATCAATTCGCATGATGTGAGTTGGATTCATGGGAACGTCAAGCCAACTTGTTTTCATAACACATTATGTGTTCTATCAATAATCTTGCTAAACGTGTCGTTTAATCTCATTTATTTTTTCTATACGCCACCAAACAATCCAATGGAATATTTTTTTTTGTTATTAAAACTTCGATTTATTATTTTATAAAAATATTAGCGATTTTATACTTGCATTGACTTTTTGAAAATATTTATCATCAGATATAAGGTTATATTTTAAAGGAATATTTTTTAAAATATATTTATTTATATTATTAATTAGAGTAAATTAAAGTGTAAATTCCTTTAAAAGAATTACTTTTTAAAATTTTTTGCAAAGCATCCCTATTTAAAAAAATCAAAAATAATAATTTTCTTCAACATAATCATTTTATCTTGTCTGTACTCAACCCCGGTCGTCGATCATTGTCTCCATCCGAATCCAGCAACTTACAACAATATTACTTATTCAAAATCACTAAGGATGATCTACACATGATGGAAGAAGATGATCGATCCTCGCATAAGAGTTATAGGTGAAAGACGCTCAACTTTTACGTAAGACGTATATAATGACTCAGGCCTAATGGGCTAACTGGCCTATCAACTTCGTTTAGTCTAAACCACTGACCAAAATGCTTAAGCTGAAGTTGATAGTAATACACTCATCAGACCCTTATAAGTCAATCTTAATCCTGCCCACTTTCGATGTGGGACTAATCAAGGGTGTTACAATCATCCCCACTCAAAGGCTTGACGTCCTCGTCAAGCCCCAACATAACCCAGATCAAACCCTAGCATAGTGCATGTGAGGCGTAGCCCAGTGGTGGCTTCATGCCGTGATGAGTCCTCTGATTCCGTCTACGAGTAGCCTTTTCCTACTCGAGCCCCCTCACCATCGAAAGTGCATGTGAGGCGTAGCCCAGTGGTGGCTTCATGCCGTGACGAGTCCTCTGACTCCGTCTACGAGTAACCCTTTCCTACTCGAGCCCCCTCACCATCGAAAGTGCATGTGAGGCGTAGCCCAGTGGTGGCTTCATGCCGTGACGAGTCCAGTGATTGTAACACCCCTGATTAGTCCCACATCGAAAGTGGGCAGGATTAAGATTGACTTATAAAGGTCTCATGAGTGTACTACTATCAACTTCAGCTTAAGCATTTTAAAATATATACGAGTGCATCTTTATGCTGAGGGCTACAAGTAACGATGGACGATAAAAGTGGTGATGAGTTTGATAATATATTATATATATATCTTTATCATACTAAAAAAAATCATTCTACAGAAATTTTCAAAAAAAGAAAAAGTCTTTTCCGAAAATTCGTTATAAATTAAATATAATTTACACGTCTTCTGTAAACTATAAAATAAATGTTTTTTTTAATAAGGTAACAAATCTGCCCTCCATGTCAGAAACCAAACCGACCGTTCTCCGTCGACGCCGCCGTCCTTTGTCGCTCTCGCGCCTCCGCCTCTCTTCATCTCTCTCGTGCTTCAGCCCCTCTCACTTTCTCGCCGTCTCTCTTCTCCGTACGCCGCCCGCCTTCTCGCCGCGTCACGCAGCACATCAGCGCCCGCCTTCCCTCCCCCGCTGGTTCACGGCTTCCTCTCTCCCTTTCTGGCTGTCGCCATCTTTCTCTTTTCCGCTGGCTCATGTCAAAGCTGCCACCAAATCTTCCTTCGTCAGTCGCCCTGTAGCGCGTCCTCGGTCCCTGCCACCGGTTCCCGGCCATTACTTATTCCGGCCTTCGACTGTCTTCTAGGAGGATAGGAAGAGGGAAGAGAAGTTTTGAGGAGGGATTCGAGGAGGTTCCTACGTTTCCATAGGAGAGAGACAGAGCGCTAGAGAGAGAGGTAAGACTGTTGACTCCATTTCCTTTTGTTTGTATTTGATTCTGGAAACTCCCATAAACCCTAAGCCCTAATGGTATAAAGTCTCAAACTCCAATCTTTATATTATTCTTCGCAAAAAGCTTTGCGTTCTCTGCTTGCTGGTTGATAGATTAGATTGCTCTGAACTTAAAATCGTAGAAAAACCCATCAAAATCTAACCTTTCTCATTGGAGACAACGATCAGGTAGCTTCTCATCAGAAACTCATGTAATTTCCTCGCCTGCAGTAGACTTGGTTTATCACCAATACTAAGAGGTTTGCTTGATCCGTAAACCCAGATACTGAATTCCTGTAGGACAAAGATGCTTCTGCTGCTTGTCAATAGAAGGTTTAGAGAACTGGTGTTATGTTATCACAAAAATTTGGCTTTCTCACGCACACAAAAGTCCAACTATGTGGATGTGAAAATGAAATGGATGAAGGATCCTTTATATGATTCTGTTAACATCCTTCTCAAATCCAAGGAGCTCAGACCACTCATCTCCCTCAAGAACATTATTTCCAAAGAACCCACTGGCTGTATCCCCATCTCTGCCGTCTCCAAGCAGAACCGCATTCTAGAAGTCTCTGGCAAGGTTGCAGGATTTCTCAGGAGGTACCCAGCTGTTTTCGAGGAGTTCACCGGTCCAAAGTACAACCTCCCATGGTTCAAGCTCACTCAAGAAGCTGCTGATCTTCATCACAGAGAGTGTAAAGTCTATGCGGCCCATCGGTCAGAGATTGTCGACAGATTGAGGAGATTGATCCTTATGTCGAGGGAGAGGAGTCTGCCTTTGAGGACAGTCCAAGGTATGTTATGGTATCTCGGATTGCCCGAAGATTATCTTAAAAATTCAGAAGAGATTTCAAAAGGATACTTTCAGATTGTGGATATGGGAGATGGAGAGCAGGGATTGAGTGCATCAATTTGTTCAAATGAGCAGGTGTTTTCTGTGCTACAAAGGAATGCAATGAAGTCAAATGGGATCCTTCACTCGCCACCATCAGTCATTGAGTTTCCTCTTTTCCCTTCTAAAGGTTTTCGCTTAAAGCGGAAGATTGAGTTGTGGTTAGAAGAATTTCAGAAGGTCGAGTATGTATCCCCATATGAAACTTTTTCAAGCCTGGATCCGAATAGTGATATTTCAGAGAAGCGGGTGGCTGGGGTTCTTCACGAATTGCTCTCTCTCTTTGTAGATAACTCTGCTGAAAGGCGGAGGCTGCTTTGCCTCAAGAAGCATTTAGGTTTGCCGCAAAAGTTTCATATGGTGTTTGAACGCCATCCCCATATTTTTTACCTCTTGCTGAAGAGCAAGACTTGTTTTGTTGTCCTTAAAGAAGCATATTGTGCTGGCTCAGAAACTGCTATTGAGAGGCACCCTCTTCTGGGAGTGAGGGAAGGGTATGTGAGGCTGATGATCGAGTCGGAGGCTATTCTGAGAAGCCGAAGGAGTACGAAACCTTTGGAAGAAATATCATAAGGAAATTACGATGCAAATCCCGGTTCCAAGAGTAGAGAAAATCCTGATTCTGTGTAGATGGGAAATGGAAGAAGGCTGCCATAACTAGTTCTGTAAATTTCAATGGTAGCTAGAATGCCAGAACACCATAGTGGTTGCACAACATGCTGAGTTAATATTAAAAAAAAAGAGCCCATGCAAGTACTCCATTGTTGTTAATATTAAAAAAAAAGCTACTGTTTTATTGAAGCATCAGTGCGAAGCTTCAGATCAAATTACAAGATCTACGTCCCAGTAGAACTGAAGAACCCAAGATACAGGATGCATCCAATAATCTCATTAAAAATTTTCTTGTCTCTTTTGCTTATTCATGAAATATGAGGATCAAGAATCAGCTATTGTGCTGGATATTGTAGCTTCAACATTGAAAATCATCATGCTGCCACAATTCATATTCCACTTTCATCTGCATCAGGATTGCTATTTATTACCAATGATGGAGCTTTCAAGTTAAATGTGCACATCTCAAACCTAGTAGTTTGTATCAGCTAGAGTTGTCACTGGAAAGCTAACTTTCTTTAGTAGCATATGTATTTTTAGTATAAGCAAGACCTCCTTTTTTCGGCGTAGTCTGTATTTGCTGAATTTTGTTCATTTTGATGAAGGTAGCACCATAGGTAACAATGGATAAGAAAATTCAACTCATCAAGGGCCTGTTTTGTGGGCTTTCAAAATTTTGAATTGTGTTTCTAAAAACAATTATTATTTGGATGACAGTCTGTGTTCTGTGATTGATGATTGTGATTACGAAACAGAATATGGAAAACAATTTTAAGGTGTCATTACTGTCATGATTTCTATTATTTTCTAGTGGTCTTAGTGATTATCTGCTACATTTTTTTGTTTTTACTGTAGATAAATGTCCTACTTTATGCTATTGTTCTTTTAGGCTCTTTCTATGAACACCTTGTTCAGTTCCAAATTGAATTGGGAAGCTTTTGATAGGATAGATGTGCACAACAATATATTGATATATATATATATATATATATATATATATATGTAAGAAATGATGATTATTCATGGTTATTATTGGTTTTTTTTGAATGATTAAGAATGTTAAGACAGAGTTTGTGACACAGCTACAGAATTTCTTTATTAAGAAAAAAAAAAGTTATCTGAGAGGGCTTCCCATTGCTGAGCATTTATATCATCTTTGTCATGTAATAGCTCACTTTTTGTTTGACGATGTCATCCGCGACTCTCACGATGTGATGATGAAGTCCGAGCACGAGCAAATGATTCGAGCTCGTACGGTGTTCGTGCAAATGCCTTTGAACTTGTACTCTGACAAGCACTTTGATATGCTGCCATGCTGCAGGATTGCTATTGAAGATTGACTCGAGGCCCCAATCCACATCATTCGAAGCCGGGGCTATTGGAATCCACAAGCTACCTTAGCTCTGATCCATAAATCCACGCATCCGAACGCCGCCACTTCTATGGCTAACAACAGCCCACCTCTCTCTGGTCGCAGTCTCTTAGCTTGCTGTCCTACCACGCTATGTGCGTCGTGCTACACCGATTCTGTAGTTGCTAAAGAAGAACAGAGAGCCGGAGATGGGTCTTCTGGGATGGCTTTGGCGAGCAGGTCCTTCTGGATTTGGCTCATCTTCGACCGCCGAGCAGGTCACAGAAGGAATTGATGCAAGTCAACTTACCGCGATCGTCACAGGTTCTTGAGCTCCTTCTCCTCCTCTCGATAGGGATTGCCATGGCAGCTCTATCAGTAGTGTCCTGTGAATTTATCCTTCTCTTGAAAATGAAGACGGTTCCGAACTTATTAGAAGCATGCTTCACGAAAATGAACTGCAAGTGAACTAAAGGGCTTAGAATAAGTAAAGTTGGTGACTTTGTAGCCAAATCATCGTTCGCTACTACCTTTTCCTTCTTCTTTAGAATTTTACACTCCTTTGTCATCATTGCTAAACTCAAGGAAGGTTTGATTTGAAGCCAGAACTGTTCTTTCATGTCCTCTTGTCCAACGTGCCTTGGTACCGTAGACCATGCGGACAAAGTGACTGACGAATTGCTCCAAAGAGCATGAGAATTCTCACCCTAGTGTTTGAATACTTGACCATGCAAGCATAACTTGTGACTAATGAATTGCCTCTGAAAATAATCAGAATATTAGCAAAGCATATTTTAGATTTGATTAACGCCACAAATAACTACCATCTATTTTATGTACTGCAGGAGCAACAAATGGCATAGGAAAAGAGACAGCAAGAGTACTAGCGCTCAGAGGTGCCAAAGTCATTATACCATCACGAACTCTGGATAGTGGGTTGAAGGTGAAACAAAGCCTCCTTGAACAGAATCCGAGTGCAGAACTTCATGTTATGGAGATGGATCTCAGCTCCCTCGACTCTGTTGGCTCGTTTGCTCGATCTTTCAATTCATCGCACAAGCATTTGAACATACTTATGTAAGCGTAATCTCTGACTGGTGCAGCTATTATGTAAAATAGCATGAAACTTTTGACCTTTATACTAAATTTAATTTATGAAATTTGATTCCATTTAATTAGCTCACAAAGTAACATTCTTATCTTTAGAACTTCGTATCAGCAATAATGCAGGAATCATGGCTTGCCCTTTCCAGCTTTCTAGAGATGGAATTGAGCTGCAGTTTGCCACAAATCACCTAGGTATTTGTTTCAATCAAGCAAGTTGCTTTCCTAATTCCACATTGCATTTCTCCAACTATTTCATATAACTTGCGAGTCTTTCTCAGTAGCTATAACACTTCTTATGGAAGGTGCATTGGATACAATGCGGCATGAGTGAAGTACTATATATATATATATATATATATATAAGAGAGAGATAAATAAATGTGAGTGCCATCCCATGATTCTTCTTAGAGGATTTACTTGATGGTCCAAAAGAAAAGATCTGTGGGAAGGATCATAATACGATGGAGGATAAGTTATTTATATGACAGGCTGACTTTGGAAAGCAACAGAAAGACATGTAGTCAAAACTTGCTATGTCCATGATGATAGCAACCAAATAGATTTGAAGTGCATTCCTTTATAACTAAAATCCTGTATTGTGGTAATTCACAAAATGAGAGATAAGCTTAGTTATCATACAGGAATAGTGACAGTTGCAATCCATTCCACAGTAAGCTTTATATATTCTGGATGATCATCATCAAGGCATGATTATCATCAGTGCTCATTAAAAAGCAAGGTTATAGTATCTTGAGAACAGCCAGATCAGGTATATACTATTGATTAAGCAAACAGTAAGAAATAATTTTTGCTTCTTTAAAATATCAAAGATGTGTCCTAATGTTTCTGAATGCCACAGGACACTTTCTGCTCACTAATCTCCTGCTCGACAAGATGAAAGCCACAGCCAAAAAAATGGGAGTGCAGGGAAGAATAATCAATGTTTCATCAAATGCTCACCGAACGAGTGATGGATCTTGCTTCAACCTTGATAAGATAAATGACCAATCAAAGTTAGCTTCCTATTGGATAACTTATATTAGCAGCTGATCACATTTCAATTGGCTTACTTGATACAAAACTCTTGCCACAGGTACAAACCTTTCATCGCATATGCTCACTCAAAACTAGCTAACATACTTCATGCAAATGAGCTATCTAAGCATCTACAGGTCTGCATCAATTATGCAATTGCTGTGAAGTACAACAAAGATATATATTTGCAATTTGAAGTATCTTGCATGACTTTAATCAAGAGTGGATACATTAAGCTCCATTTAATTATCATCATCAGGAAGAGGGATCCAATGTGACAGTAAACTCTCTGCACCCAGGAGTAATATTTACGAACCTCGTTCGTCATATAGAGATGAACCCTAGTATGTACTTATTACTCATCTTCTTGTTGAGTCTCTAATTAACTTGGAATAAATCGTTTCCTTTTTTCTTTGTAGCGTTGATGAAATCACTTGCCGCTCTTGCGAAACCAATTTTAAAGAGCATACCCGAGGTATGTCATCGATTTCAATGATTCTTTCTTGGAAAGTTTTAATGCTTTTTTTCTCTGCAATTGCTGATCTTTGAGTGAGCAAGCATTCCGTCTTTGCAGGGAGCAGCAACTACTTGCTATCTAGCATTACATCCGCAAGTAAAAGATGTTACCGGGAAATATTTTGCGGACTGCAATGAGGCAATGCCTTCAGGAAAAGCAAGAGATGAAATCTTAGGCAAAACGCTGTGGGAGTTCAGTGAAGAACTTCTTAAAAGAAGAAGCAGGCCTGTGTGACATCGTATGGTCTCTTTCCTCGTGTATCGATAATTCACGGTTCCCTCTACCTTACAGTGTCCCAAATTATCATGATACTTCTGACCTCGAACTAATTCTGTATGAAGACTGTGCTTTAAAAAGCAGTATGTTACGGCAATCACGTGCGAAGCAGACGACACCGCTTTCTCGATCTCTTTCACCATGCTCTGCAAATGGCGGCATGCAGGTGGGTTCGGCAGCCAAGCAGTCAGCAGTCCTAAATGGCGGCGGCCAAACCCCGACCGGAGGGCGGGTCCGTTGCGGCATCCACCAGTGGGGCCCCGTCGTCGCAGTCGACAAGGTGGGTGCGCTTACAGTTGCATCTGGAGATGCGCCGAATATCGTGCGAGGATCTTGAAACTGGATTCCAACAGACGAGATTCGTATACTGTTACGGAGAAGATCTTATCGGATCTAGGAAGAATATACGGGTTTCGAGGATCTTCCCCGGTCAACCAACTCATTTCTTATTGGAATTACGTGGCTGGCTTCCCGCGCACACGTTTCACTGCTGCCGTCTCCCACGCCCAATAGAACCACGGTATCAATCAAACCCGGTCAATGCGTGCTGTAATTTTAAATCCATCGCATCTCATTTTCCCGATCGCAATCTTAGTAGTTGGAATTTTTTTCTCTTCTTATATCTCTACTTTTAGCGGAAGCGATGTCATATTAGTCAACTGACCGACGACAGCTGTTTGCTTTTATGTTTCAGAGCCGCAGCACGCAAAAGAAAGCGTTCGATCGCTATGTAAGTCAACCACGGTAGAGAGATCGGAGAGGCTGCGTTCCCACGCTCTGTGCTCTGATCCGACCTCTGCTGCTCCTCTTCCTCCATTTATCATCCGCGGGAGGAGACTTTAAAGCTTCCATCCAAGAATCCGAAACAGAGGCGCAGAACGAAGAGAAGGGAAGCAAACATGGTGGAGATGGATTCGGGGGAGAAGCGCCTCAACGAGCTCGGCTACAAGCAGGAGCTCAGGAGAGAGATGGTGAGTCTCCGTCCTCACTTTCCTCCTCATCTCTCTTGCAGAGATGGTGAGTCTCAGGAGCCTTGTCTGCTTCGGTGTACAGACTCTGTTCAAGACGCTGGCGATATCGTTCTCGACGATGACGCTGTTTACGGGGATCACACCGCTCTACGGCTCGAGCTTGCTGTACGCAGGGCCGGCCAGTCTCGTCTGGGGGTGGGTCGTCGTCTCCTTCTTCACTTGGTTCGTCGGCATCGCCATGGCGGAGATCTGCTCCTCTTTCCCTGTAAGTGCTCGTTCTGAGGTCTCAGATCATGATCTTTGCGGGTTTCTTCTTCGATCTTGCCTATGGTGTTCTTTATATTTTCAACCATTAAAGATCAAGGCTGAAGAGTGGTACTATGAGACCCTTAAATAACCTGCTCTGAACCAACTTGTTTGTCGCATCTTTCACTTGTTTTGATCTAATCTTAAGTCTCTGCTTACCATGGAAGCATGGCTTTTGCTGCAATCTAATCTGTAATAAAGGAAATGATCTCCTCCCCTTTGGGAATCGAATGCGCAATGAATCCATGAATTAATTTCCAATGGTTTATTTAGATTGTATTCCCTTCTTTTTGTGAGGAATGTAGGCATTTGTGAGGAATGCGCAATGATCCCCTTCTTTTTGTTAGTAACAAAGGGCTAGTTTAACAAAAGTATTGCTGTCCTACCAATTAGAATCTATAACCTCATTGCAGCCTGTCTTCTTGGTTGATGTGTGTTTGAGTTGCAGAAACAACCACTTTGCAATGTGGGTAAAGCTACTTCAATCTTCTACTCCCTGTATGACAATTATGGGTGGAAACTCATCACTAGGCTGCCTTATTAAAAGTGAATCTACAAACATTAACTAAATAACAACAATAGCTAATAAGCCTTTGTGGAACACATGCATGTAAAATGTATGATGTAGTAGGGAAATCATGTTCAGACTTGTCCAAAATAATATAACAAAGTTCTATGCAGCAGCTTCAAATCTCAATGGACTTATGATACACGATTTATCACTCAATTTTTGCATCTTGTGATACTATAGATCTTCATTTATTTAAACCAAATGTGATGTACTATTTTCCTAATTGGATTGCATGGGCTCCATCATGCCCATTGTCTCTCAGTTTGAAAACATTCCTGATTTATAGTAGGATAATCATATGGAATATACAGTGTAATACGGCAAATTTGCGGAACTATATGCAATATTCTATTGGCGAAAACACTCGTTAAGCTAATTTTAATTTTTGACAGACCACTGGTTCACTGTACTTTTGGGCTGCTCATTTGGCTGGACCTGTATGGGGTCCCTTTGCATCATGGTGTTGTGCTTGGTTGGAGGCTATCGGACTTATTGCTGGAATAGGCACTCAGGTTTGATAATCTAAAATTTTTCTTTGTCATATCTATGTAATTGTAACACTACCAGTAGACTCTTTCGATCATACTCTCTACAAGAACAATGCAAAATCAATGGTTTGATCATCTAAAAGTACTTAATTCTGCTAGAAAAAAGATCGGAAGTAGTCATTCTACCGATATTGCTATTAATCTGAAGATGATTTTGTTGTCCCAGGCTTATGCAGGGTCACAAGTACTGCAAAGTATCATTCTATTATGCACTGGGACAAACAAAGGTGGTGGATATTTTGCACCTCGAGGAGTCTTTCTAGCTATGTACATTTGTCTTACAATTATATGGGCAGTCCTCAACACATTTGCATTGGAAGTCATTGCCATAATCGATATAATCTCTATATGGTGGCAGGTAAATGTTTATCCACATGGTAGCCTCATCTGTCCCACTCCATTGCTTTTTTCTGGCATCTTATATGAGCTGCAGATTGGCATGTAATCAGATAAGGTTGATGTCTACCGTGTGTTTACCTGATGTGATGATGTGTACTGTGTTCCTAGTGTCTATTTGCAGATCTTAATCCATTTTGTAGCATCTGAAATTGCATAAAACGTGTTCCAACATTGATCATATGGATGGTAATGATGATGCAGGTGATTGGGGGTTCAGTTATAGTGATCATGCTTCCCTTGGTGTCTCTCACCACCAAGCCTGCTTCCTATGTGTTCACTCACTTCGAAACAGCCCCAGATTCGACCGGTATTACCAGCAAGGCATATGCAGTCATCTTATCTATTCTTGTAAGCCAGTATTCGCTATACGGATACGATGCCGCTGCCCATCTAACGGAGGAAACGAAAGGCGCAGATAGGAATGGTCCGATCGCTATTCTGTCAAGTATCGGAATCATCTCGGTGTTCGGATGGGCATACATCTTAGCTCTCACTTTCAGCATCCAGGTACTGTTTCCAACTCTGATACTCTTATTGGTGCCATGGCTTGACTTGTTCATCATGTTGAGGATGTTTCCTATTGCAGGACTTTAATTACCTGTATGATACTGGCAATGAGACGGCTGGTGCCTTTGTGCCGGCACAGATTCTGTATGATGCATTCCATGGGAGGTACAATAACTCTGCCGGAGCCATTGTCTTGCTGTTTGTCATCTGGGGTTCCTTCTTCTTCGGCGGCCTTTCGATCACGACAAGTGCTGCCAGAGTGGTAAGTCAGCAATGTATAATCATTTGTCTTTAACGATGCAAGCACATAAATGGAGATAAATCTCACCTCTTATGAGCCTTGATTATCCTACTACTCAATCAAAGTAAGACGAAACATGATTATCACTACTATTACTACTCGCAGGTGTATGCATTATCGAGGGACCAAGGAATCCCGTTCTCGTCGGTATGGCGGAAAATACACCCCAAGCACAAGGTTCCTGCCAATGCAGTATGGCTGTGTGCAGCCATTTGCATCCTGCTCGGCCTCCCGATCCTTAAAGTTAATGTGGTGTTCACTGCCATCACTTCCATTTGCACAGTTGGATGGGTTGGTGGCTATGCAGTGCCGATATTTGCAAGAATGGTGATGGCAGAGAAGAGGTTCAAACCTGGTCCATTCTATCTGGGGAGAGCAACAAGACCCATTTGCTTGGTGGCGTTCCTGTGGATCTGCTATACTTGCTCAGTCTTCCTGCTGCCAACACTGTATCCTATCAAATGGGATACCTTCAATTATGCACCCGTTGCTTTGGGTATTTGTCTGACTCTTGTAATGCTGTGGTGGGTTCTTGATGCCAGGAAATGGTTCAAAGGGCCGGTTAGGAACATCGATGTGCAAGATGGGAAAGTCTGAATTGGCACACTCGTTGTTTTAAGTTCGAGTAATTCAAGTAATGGTAATTTGTTAAGATAGAATGTAATAAAAAGATACAGAAAGCTGGCAGAAGATGGGTGGTACCATTAGAGTGGACTACAGATGGGAGGCAGATTGGGTTTGTTCTCTTATGGCCTCTTGTACTGCAGTCAACAGTGATGGCATCAGCTTCTTGTTTGTGACAATGATGCCCGTATCAAGATCGAGGTACCTCCCCTTTGAGAAATCCAGATTGTTTCCAGCAGCATCTGTCGCGATACCACCAGCTTCTGCAAAATATATGAAGGAATTGTAACAATCTGAAGAAATTAAGCTTTCGGCTTAGGTAACAACTAAAGAACATGATGCATTCTGGAAGAAGACTTATCTAATAAATCCTTACACTAATCTGATGTAGTATCTAAGAATCCACCAAGTAGAACAGTTCATGAACCTGAAGGTTGTCCCTACCTGTGACAACAATAGAACCGGCGGCATGGTCCCATATCTTCTCGCGATATCCTTTATGTGGGAAGCGTAGGTATATTGCACCATCTCCTCTCGCCAAAGCACCATATTTGGCCTGACTGTCTATTCTAACTGGTGGTGCTTGGACACCGAGTTTCTATTTGAACAAGTATCATCAAGTTTAATTTGCTATAGATACTCTAATTCGAATACATAAATTAATATGTTCTTAGTACCTTTGCTATTGCACTCGACAAGTCATGCAGGGAATGAGCTGCTTCATACGACTCGAAGAATGATGCATCAGCAGGATTTTCGGTAGTGCAGACAAATATCTGAATGGGGTGGGAAAAACGTCAGGCAGAAAGTAAACCTCGATGAAATAAAACATCAAGGAAAACACTACCTTTGCTGCCGAAGGTTCATGTAGCAACTGCATATAGGCACCACAACCGGTTTGAGCAGAGAAAAGGCAGCCAATTTGATTTTCCGAAGAGTGTCCATCAAGATTAGCAATAGATGTAAAAGGAAGATTTGGACATGCCAAAACACCTAACACGACTCTTCCTTCATCAAGCAATGCTAAAGCAATTGCATATTGGTCTCCCCGTACGAACCTAAATTTGGATGAAAGACCATGAGACTGGAAATGGAATATTTTTGGCAATAAATCATAAATAAAAAGAAGTTCATCCTGTTAATCATGGATGTATTGCTTGGGATGAGATAAAAACAATAATAGTACAACCATCATTATCAGAAAAAAAGCTACAATTTCCTCCATCCTTCAGAAACAATTCCAATTATTGCCGGACTTAATTTAGTTTTAGGAAGGAAAAGAAATGGTCCAGGCTTTGACTGCATAACATCCTTAGCCTCATATGCCTATTTTTCTTTTTGTGATGTTTGCAGTTTCATCATGTTACTAGCATACTAGAAATAAAATATAATAGATCATCAGGACTGTGGGTAATACAGTGTTGATTATCTCATATTGCAAACATATAATATCAAACAACATTTTTATGATCTACACCCCTTGTTAAGGACATAATATATTGGCTTTCTATTGACTTCTCTAGCACTGTATTGCAAGTATGCTATAATCATTTCTGGTATGTTCATACGTCCTATGTCTCTCCCTTCATTCTCTAGTTAGGTATGTCCGTAAATATCAAGATCCACTGTCCTTGCTGTTTTTCTGTAGCGATAGGTCCATCAAACTGACTTAAAAAAACTATATCATAACCAACAAAGATACATATGCTCTTTGAAAAACTATATTGTAAGTTATCTAATGTCATACATAAGCTCTTTAAAACTATATTGTAATTTGTACATAAAAATCATTATCTACTACAAGTGTGATGAAAGCTTGGATGCAACAAATTAAAAAAGCACATCCGCCGATTAAGACAATTATACATGCAGATTTCAAAGCAGCCCATAGAATTACATGAAGGCATGGATTCATATAAAAGAAAAGGATGACCCAACCATAAGACAATAAGTAAAAGCATCCTTACCCCTACAAGCAAAAATGTGGTTTTTGCCATTCGAAGCCTAGTCACTTAGGTCTTAAACGAGCATCGTTACCATGATGTCATGCATGCCATATCAAATCATAGGTTGATGTGCCACTGATAGTTATAGTTCTCCTAAACGAGCAATCATTAACTACATCTATATGGATAGTAGGATTTCTAATAGGTCTGGGTAAACTAATACCAATTAATATTAGCAAACAAGGATATACACATCAAATTGTTCAAATACAGTGCTAGAAGTATAAAAAAGAATTAACCAACCAAGGGAAAATAGGTTTGCAAAGAAGCATACATCACATGGCAACATATTATAGTTCCATAAAGATATATCATCTAGTGGAGTGATTTAAGATTTAGAATAATGTCTAAAGCTTTAATTCCAAACCTAATCAAATGACATCTATGATTAACTTGTACAAAGCATTGACATTATATCATATATAAAAATTGGAGACAAAAATTTTCAAGCTAGAACTACATATTTACCCTTTAGTACCATCTATAGGATCCAAAACCCAGTGTCGGCCATGAGGGCCTCCATCAGATTTGCCACTGTCAATTGCAGCAAGCACATCTTCCTCAGACACAGATATACTGTATGTACCTTCAGAAGAGAAAGTATCATTTACAAGATCTGTAATACGTTTCAGTGTTTCTTGAGATTCATCCTTTTGTAGATCTGCTGAATCCTAAAGGAGTAAAATATCATTGCTTTTCAGTGAACTTAGACATCGAGAACTAATACATTTTAGACCAAAATTATATGCACCTCTTCCGCCACCAAAGAAAACTTTTCAGAGGGAAGTTCCATCTTCAAAACAAGACTGACAATTGCTTGTGAGCCTGAAAATACAAAAAACATATGTTGGTAGGAGGAATATACTGATTATAATGTTCCAATGATCCCCATTCTGTCCAGCTTTAGGGATTCCTCAATCATTAACTCAATTATATTGCTTACAAACAGTACGAAAGAACATGATGGTTCAAGATGGAAATCTTCACAACAATTTAACATCTGATTTGATGATCTTGAGGACAGCTTATTGTGGTATATTCATCCAACAACCAGTGATAACATCAAGGCAAGAGTATGCTGTAAATTCAATTAATTGGCTACTACAGTCTGGAGAAACAGCTGTTCCTTGATTGTTGTAATGGCAATGGAACCATTATTAGACACCAGCAATATAAGCAGGGAGGTGCTACTCCAAAAGCAGTATTATATGAATAAATAATTATCTTTTCATGTGATATCCACAGCATACTGGAACTGAAGGTGACTATATTTTGCCAGGGAGGTGCTACTCCAAACAATATTTTGCCAGACAACGAACTGGAAAATAGTGGCTATTATTTCTCTTTCATATAACAGAGGCAGGAGATTCATGACCATACAAGTAAGTGACTGTCAGAGATGAGCTTATTTTTTCAAATGATTTCTTAATTATGTTTATTCTAACGGGTACATCCAGACTCTAATGAAGGTAGGACCCCTTAATTATTTTTGGCATAAAGTTTAAAAAAATAGGGACAATACCGAACATGCTCCTTATTTTCCGGAATAGTCTGTATCCGAAAGAAATAATACAAGCATATCTATTAGCAAAAAAAAAATTTGCAGTAGAAATTTTTTGTATTGCCATGTGTTATCATCTAACTACATGGACGTAATAAAAAATAGAAATATCGACTCAGAAAATGTGGCACTATAAAACAACACCAGCATAAAATATCTACAACCATCATATGTTTAATCATGACAACCTGTAGAATCTCACAAAAGACGTTTATTTTTTTTAGCAAATATTGGTTATTTTCCCAGCATATAGTGCCAAGAAGAGAATATTTGATGAGATTGTACCATAATCTGCGACTGTAACAGGACTTTTATCTGCTTTTGATTGAATATCTGATTTCAAGAGTGCCTTTTGTACTGTCTGCAAAGTAAAACAAAGCATATTCACAATCTTCAACAACAATGCAGGAAGCAGAACATCTAAATTATAATAAATCAATGAAACAAGGACAAGGCATATACCAAACCTCAATATGTTATGTAGACAAAGGGTGAATCAATAATCTGCCATTTTTAGTATCCATTTAACCAATAGACCAGAAACCTTAACATAAAGACTTATTAATCCAAGCTATTTGTTTCTGTGAGGCTCATTCCTTTTTTTTTTGAACGACAGCAGTGGAGCATCAAGTACCACTTAGGTTAGATGAACATATCGATACATGGATTTCTCAGTTCATGCGGAAGGACCGGAAACTCGTCCAATGCCCCTGCATCCATAACTACGGCCTAAACCCTTTTACCCGGAAAATTTAGTACAATCACCACTAGCGTGTAATTTTGACCAAAAAAGCACGCTTAAAAAACCTAAATTTCTAGAAAAAATTTTAACTACGAAGCCAGCTAACACCATGCACAAAGATTGTCGCAAAGTACTCCAAGATTGTTATATCATATGGCTTGCAATGCAGTCCCGAAATTTATTAGCTATGACCCCAACACCTCCAAACTGTAATTTTCGTACGATAGCTCTGTTAGCAAGGGAAAACAGGTCCAAAACAGTCGCTAAAGACGCTACTACAGCATCAACTCGGAGCCACATGGCGAGATCGTTTTCCCTCTACTAGCGCCCAAACTGGTATGACCAGGGAAATCAACACAAATATAACTGCAAGAATTTCCAATTCCATCCATCCGACCCACGCACCTGGCAGAGGCGGGCGGCGAGGGACGCCGCCTTCTTGGCGGCGGCGAGTTCCTTCTCGTAGGAGGACGAAGACATGGAAGACACGGGAGACGAAAATCCGGTGCGGTAGGAGGACGGGCCCGGTGAGGATCGAAGAGCAAGGGGGCGACACAGGGGTACGAACAGGTGACGGCGGTAGGGTTTGGGCTTCGAGAGAGGGACGCAGAGCACAGGAGGCGGTCTGGAAGAGGACGCTGAAGCAGAGAGCAATGGGCTTCTTCCGTGCGTGAGTCGGATCCCGGCCCGCGATGCCATTTGGGTGCTTCCATAGGGGACACCACTTTTAATCTTTTTATTTAGACAATATTAAATATCCATAGTACATTAATATATGTAATACGTTGGTAACATAACCATAGGGAAAAAGAGATATTATTATTATTATTATTATAAATATTAATTTGATAAAAAATAAAAGGAGGAATTAAGATGAGAAGAGAAGAGGGGATGAATGGGAGACACTTTTATGGCATTCCTACGAAGGCAAGCCTGCATAGAGTAGGATTCCCATTCCAATTTTAATTGCCAGCTGTCACCGACGCACAAACACGTGAGCGCGGGCTGGAACTTGCCATGCGCGCCAAAGCGTCACCGGACTTAACGGATCACGCGTTCCTCGCCATGCTCACGCCTCGTTACGACTTCCTCCGTGAAGCCTCGATGATGGAAGTATAGCGGACAGATGGACGTCCAAGAGAAGCATCCATGTCTGTGGCGCTGGCACCGGTGGCAGGACGGCCTGAGGCGGCCTTCGGTGGTGCTGCTCCTCGGAGCCATAGCCTTGTTGGGATGGTCATCGCTCCAGTCTACCCCGGCCTGGGTGGCTGTGGCCCCGGCGGCCGCCCCAGCCACGGCCAAGGACGATGTTGCCGTCGCCGGGAGGAGGAGTTGCGTGGAGTTCTACCGCCCCGTCGGGCCTAGGAATGTTGTCTTCTCCATCGAGGAGTTCGGTGGGGTGGGCGACGGTAGGACTTCGAACACCGAGGCGTTTCGGCGGGCCGTGCGTCGTCTCGGGGAGTTCGGAGACAAGGGCGGCGCTCAGCTTAATGTCCCTCCTGGGAGGTGGCTGACCGGTAGCTTTAATCTCACCAGCAACTTAACCCTCTTCTTGGAGAAGGATGCGATCATTCTGGGCTCTCAGGTACATCAAAACCACGATTCTATTAGGTTTCAAGCACTTCAACATGGTCCAACATTTGATCCAATCATCATGTCAAGGATATGAAGAGCTCTAATTTTCTTGGATGCTTTGAGTATTAAAGCTTCTTGCCTTGCTTAGATATCCTATCAAAAAGATCCGAGAGCATATACATTTTATTTTAAAGATCATTGTGTAACCCATTGCGTAGGATCCGGAGGAGTGGCCAGTAATAGAGCCATTGCCATCATATGGGCGTGGGAGAGAGAGACTGGGGGGACGTCATATTAGCCTCATTCATGGGGAGGGCCTCAGCGACGTCATCATTACAGGTCTCTCTCTCTCTCTCTCTCTCTCTCTCTCTCTCTCTCTCTCTGATGCATGAATAACTACACATTTGGTTCAGAAAACAAAGTGGTGAGATCGACAAGCATATGCAACATTGCATACCAAATGTTAAAGAACTTGTTTTTGTCTAGAAGAGAAGAAATGCTGAACGCCATACTTTGTTGCAGGGCAGAATGGGAGCATTGATGGCCAAGGCAAAATGTGGTGGGACTTATGGTGGAATAGAACCCTGAAGCACACAAGGGGCCACCTGCTTGAGTTGGTGAACTCAGAGAACATTCTCATCTCCAACCTAACCTTCCTCAACTCTCCATTTTGGACAATACACCCAGTTTATTGCAGGTCAGCCTTCGGTACATCGGTTTTCATGGCTGCTTTCAGATACTTTTCTCTCACAAGAAAATTTCATCTTCTTTCAGTAATGTGGTGTTAAAGAATCTCACAGTTTTGGCGCCACTTCATTCTCCAAATACCGATGGGATTGATCCGGGTATCTTGGCTTATCAGTTAATCCATTCAAGGGATCTTTCAGTAGATACTAATTCATCTTGTTTCCGGCCTTTGTGATTCCAGATTCAAGTTCACATGTCTGCATCGAGGACTGTTACATAGAGAGCGGGGACGATCTCGTCGCTGTGAAGAGTGGCTGGGATCATTATGGCATCGCCATGGCTCATCCTAGCTCAAACATAGTCATCCGAAGGGTCTCAGGAACAACTCCAACTTGCTCCGGTGTCGGAATCGGCAGTGAAATGTCTGGGGGTGTAAGCAACGTGGTGGTGGAAGACCTGCATGTCTGGGATTCTGCGGCTGCTGTGCGATTGAAGACCGACGTCGGACGAGGAGGATACATAACCAATGTCACTGTGACCAACGTGACAATGGAAAGAGTTAAGATTCCTATAAGATTCAGCAGGGGATCCAATGACCACCCTGATGAGGGATGGGATCCAAAGGCTTTCCCCAGAGTTAAAGGTGTCCGTATAAGCAATGTCGTAGGGTTTGATGTAGATAAAGCTCCAGTTTTGGAGGGCATCGAGGGCGCGGTCTATGAAGATGTCTGCATCAGAAATTTCAGCTTGTCTGTAACAGGCCGTGAACCCAAATGGCACTGCGAATTCGTTGCAGGAGAAGCCTATGACGTTTCCCCCTCGCCATGCCTGCAACTCAGCAGCAATGGGTCTTCGTCCTGGTGCAGACATTCATCATGAGTACATGAACAAGATGACAGAGAGAGTTTTGTTCCTTTGGTTCTCTTTTGTATAAGAGAAAGAGAGAGAGAGAGAGAGAGAGAGAGAGAGAGAGAGAGAGAGAGAGAGAGAGAAAGAGATTTAGGCTTGAATTTGATATTCATTCCATCTTCCTCTCTTCTCTTTAGAAAGAACAATGGTAGATATTTATAGTTCTACTAAATCCTCAATTTCTTTATAATCTTTTCAACAAGTAATCTTCTTACAGACTGATAATCCAATTATTTCACTAGTGTAATCAGTAACCTGAAACTCATCAGCTCAAAAGCGAAAAGCTTTCCTTCTTGCTTAAACATATAGCAACAAGAAGGCCCTGAAGAAGGATGAGCTCATCCTTATTACTGAAGCAGGCATCTGCTCCTGCCTGCATAAGGTTGAAGAATCAGTATCAAACTCATCAGTTTCTCTCTGACTGCATTAGGATACAAGAATACAACAGAGAACTGATAGTCCAGGAAGAATGATTGGAAATTCAACTCATGTTGCTAAGGGAGCATAGCAGCCAAAACATGCAACGATATGAGTTTTAATCTTATCAAAGATTTGAAACAACAATACCTGAAACTTCTTCCGAGATTTAACCACTGAATGTTCAAAATGTTTCAGTAAGCCTCTGTTTCTGATTTACTCTTTTGTAAATTGAAATACATACTGCTCTTTTACTGGTATACACAACTTTCAACATCAACAAGCATTAAATTTAGATTTAAGTATTTCGGATTTATGGTTTGAACCAAATGAGATTAATGGATCAGTTATTCTGGTGACAATTGATATCGACTTATTATATTTTTTATAAATTGAAGGTTTCAGGTAAAATTTTTTATGATATAACATAATGTTGTGAACTCCAATACTATTTTTACTATTTATCATTTTAAATAAAATAAATAAATAAATAATATCAGAGCCCCTAGATGGAGTTAGGAGGCACATCATGATGTGTAAAGAAATGCTACTATTCTTTTTCCCTTCAGATATCACCTACAATAAACAACATAAATTAGTGCATATTGTGGTATAAGCATGAAATACTATAAAAATTAATGGGCATATTGAACTAAAGCAAAAGCTTGAATCTTGCACTCTCTGTGCATAGAAAGTAAATACAGTTATATGCACAGTGAAATACTTTGACACATATCTTAAATTTGTGCCGGAGAAATTAATCTTTATTCATTCAACAAAATACATGTATATAGATATTTATAGGGTTAATTACATATTATCCATATAGTTAGTTATCTTTAGTATCTCAATCTTTATATTTTCAAGAGTTATATTGGGATTACTTACAAAAATGAAATATTTAAGTTTATTTCTTGACTCTGTTTACGAAAATACGTTATCATATATGAAAGATGATATTAAAATAGGGTCAAAAAATAATTTTACAGTTCGATTCTCACCAATATTAATTTCTCCTACCGTAACTTTTGCAAGTAGTAGTTGAGAAACCAATATTTCTATAACAATCGACAGATAAGGAAGAGGGCAAAATCACAAGAGAGAGAGAGAGATCCTTTTTAACAAGTGTTTCACTTTCCAACAAAATATCCGAAGACATAGAGAGAAAACGTGAAGCAATTGAATAGTACTGTCTCACTTTGTTTCCCAGTAAAACCCCTCTCTTTAATCTTTTTTCTTTGGACGATGAGAATAGTATTAAAAAATTATTTTTTTACTATGTTTTAACGTTATTTTTCTTACGTGATAGCACGTATAATATTTTTGTCAGCAAAATCGATAATGTGAGAAGGAATATAATTAAATATTTTATTTTCGTAAGTATAAAAGTTATAATATAACTTTTGAAAGTATAAAAACGAAGAGACTAGAGATAATAATTACAAAAT
Organism: Musa acuminata AAA Group; assembly: GCF_036884655.1. NCBI lineage: Eukaryota > Viridiplantae > Streptophyta > Magnoliopsida > Zingiberales > Musaceae > Musa > Musa acuminata. The sequence goes on along the minus strand of NC_088339.1, from coordinate 25,260,786 downwards.
TACAGAACTGAATAGTCGATAGTGAATCTTTGCATGAAATTGGTCTCGTGCTAATTACGTGTACATAATCTGAGGTTTATAACAGATTGGAGGATTTTTAACCATGAGACTGCTGTCAATTCCGTAGGTTAGATATAATAAAACCACATTCGCATGACAATTGGAGGTGATCACCATTCCGTTCAAACCAAAATCGAATCAAATCAATAATTTAATGAGTTTGAATCAAATCGGAGATAATGTGTATGAAACTGGATATTTTAATTCAAAGTTTATTGAGAATTAAAATTATCTGAAATTAATTTGGTTTCGATTTTAAATTTGACGGTGGTTTCGGAATCGAAAGCTGACGTTTCGGTCACCCCATAACAAATTCATGATGGGAAACTGACGAAACCTCATCGTCCGTTAATGGACAGCGGGACAGCACGATTGGACGTTTGGACAGGATCGCCGTAGGGGCGTTTGGATACGTACACCGACGCCATGGTGCAGCTCTGTGTCTTAGCCGAGAGACCGGACACGACCCGATGGACACGTACATCGACACCATAGGAGTGTTCGGAATATTACGATGCCTTTCGTAAGCTTGACCGCTCGAATCGAGAGACACAAGTCGCTCTGTTTCCTGCGTTGTGGAGAACCGAATCCAATTACGTGACAGTGCACCACTTCCTCCTGTCGCCAACTATGTCGTAACGTAGAGAACACGTTGAGCATTTTGCTAGAGTATAATATTTTATTCCAGACATATTATGTGGTCACATGAAGAATCGGAATTGATAACTGATACATCTATGATGCTTAGTCAGATCGACTGTTTCAACAGTAGTAGGATGTCTCCTTTTGATGGGATTCCAACATGTTTTTTATTATGCAGTCAACCAGCTTATGAACTATATCTATTCCACGTGCACATCCTGCATAAAATAAAATATAAAGTTAAAGATTCATTTTAGCATTTTGATAATGGATCACTTAAGATTTAATCATGCTTAAAATAATTTTTATATATTTAAAAATATAATATATAAGCTATTTTATCAAGTCTAAATTTAAGTTAACAATCGTTAATATCGTTGATTCATAATAAATTACTCATATAATAATATATATAATTTAATTTTTAAAAAAAATTATTTTAATCTTTATTATTTTGGTCATCGATCGCTTAAGTTTTATGGTTTTATTTATATCTAAAATAACCCTTATATTTTTAAAAACATAATATATAAATCCTCCGGTCAAGTCTAAGTTAACAGACATTAAAATCCGTTTACATAATATGCTGACTTATAATAAATTATTAATATAATAATATATATAATTTAAATTTAAAAAATATCTATTTTATCGAGGAAAATAAGAGGTCGAAGACAGAGGTGAGGGAGAGTTTGGACTATGCCCGATATATAGTTTATAGGATATTAGATGAATGAGGGACTATAGAGATCCAATGGATTGGATCCCCTTGTATCGTTTAGAGACTATAACATAATGACCTAGTATATCCATAGTTGATAAATTAAGTGAATTATTATGAAAATCAAAATTCACTGGATTAGAAAGAGTTCTAATAGGTATGACTCTTAGCTAATATTGAGCCTAGAGGATCACACACATATATGAGATATCCGCTAGAACCCATATCTTATTATATATCCAATAAGTTCCTGAATTATTAGATCATTTAGATGATGTCTAAGTAAGAGTAAATAAAAATTATTGATTAAAGATCTAAGATACTTGAATAATTGGATAAAGATTCAGTATCTAATAAAATAATTTATATGAGAGGCTAAAAGCTGACATAAACTAGTCATCTCTTAATCATTCGAGAAGCGTCGTACAATCTAGATTTTTCAATAACTTCCTCCCATCATTAATAATATTTTTTTAATTTAAATTATATATATTATTATATTAATAATTTATTATGAATCAATATGTCACAATATCTGTTAACTCATAAGAGTTTAAATGATATATAATCAAAATCACAAAGATTAAAATAATTTTTTATTAAATTTAAATTATATATTATTATATTAATAATTTATTATAAATACATAAATAATATAAAATGTTTATAAATTATTATTTTTTTAAAATATATTAATTATTTTAAATAGAATAAAATATAAAAACTTAAATGATCCATAACCAAAATGAATCTTAAAATTAAAATACACGAGAAGCATACTTATATCAATCACTAATAATTGTGTTGAATAGGCATGACAAAGATGTCGATACCCTTAAATTTCATGATATCAAAATTCAAACACAAACAATTATATCAGTAGCTAAATTTAAGCCAAATCATTTGGTCACACAGAGCAAAATGTAGATATATTGAATCAAACTTGCGAAAAAAGAAAAAAAAAACAAGTGAGCCATTATCTTTATTATAAGCTTCAAACAGCGGCTGTCAAGTCAAGATCTTGAAGAAACATAAAAAAAGTACTAATCCCATATACCACATAATTAGACTGCAAGAGAGACTTATTTTTTACTGGTTTAGCAATGCAGTAACTCGTCTAGCCATCCATTCGAATGATACAGCGGAGGCTCTCCCCCTTGAGCATGAGGTCAAAAGCCTTGTTGATCTCAGAGAACGGCACGGAATGGGTAATGAACTTATCCAATTCCAGCTCCTGCAACATCAGAGTGTGCCAAGAATTACTTATTACGGAGGGACCATCAGATCACATTAAGCTCAACTCTATATCAAACTCGGTCTACACCTCATTTACCTTGTTCATATACTTCTCGACGACCCCGGGGATATCTGTACGTGGCTTATAGTTCCCAAAGAAGGTTCCTTTTAGGGTTCTTTCGTTAAGGAAGTTCACAGGGTGTGTCTTGAATTCAGCATCTTTGTGAGGCACCCCGACAAGTACAGCAACTCCCCAACCCTGTAAGATGACAACCTTCAGAATTATGAGACATTGCCGTATATTAGATTTCTGAAAAGCAAGTTCACGGGGCAAGAGAAGTACATCATGAACACACTCAAATGCAGATATCATGGCGTTTATGTTGCCAGTGCATTCAACGCTACGATCAACTCCACCATTAGTCATTTCGGCAAGCACCTGTAAAAGTGATACATTCATCATGGGAAACACAGGTGATACATTTATTGAAATACAAATACAATGTCACACATGCTTAGTAGTTAGCAGCTTTCTTCCATTTGGAAATATGTGTGGTGGCAAATGGAGGAGATGAAATGTGGTATTCATCCCATTGATCATCAACTAACCCACTACCAAAATAAGGACTATGCATTTGCTTGGACTGATATGGTATATGTTTCATACTATTTATGAACTCTTTGCACATAATTTCTATAATTTGGATTTGTATATTATTCAATAATGGAATAATTCTTGTTATACTACTCTATGCAATGCATTTTCTTGAACACTCTTTATTACAGTAACTATAGCATGTTCTTGGTGATAGCATGTGGATCATACTTGAACATGAGGGGCTTTGCACAATGAGATCATGACAAAATGAGATATTTGATAGTAACCACAGAAGAATTAAATTGTGAGCCTCAGGAACAAACCTCTTGAACAGGTTTCTTATGGTCTGCAGGATTCACAAACTCAGTCACGCCAAACTTCTTAGCTGGTGATAAAACAAAATGAAGTTAGAACACAAATAGCTTGATAAGCACAAACAAAAATAGTGAGAAGATCCAAACATAGAAATAGACTCAAGTGAGGTAACAGTTCATTAATCCCACCTTCCTCAAATCTCTTAGGGTTAAGATCAACACCAATAATCCTTGATGCCCCTGAGGCCCTTGCCCCTTCAGCAGCCTAATTGAATAGAAGTTATGATGTCACAAACTAAAATAATATTTTCATTAAAGGGTTACAGAACAACATAATGAGAGGAAAAGAGAGACTCACTGCAAGGCCTACAGCTCCAAGGCCGAAAACAGCCACTGTTGAACCTTTTGGTGGTCTTGCAACATTGACAGTAGCACCATAACCTACATGAAATCAACAAGATCAGTCACTCTGTTGTCCTCAACATCCATCTGTATGGTTCGATAGGTGTTGGCGAGACTCACCTGTCGATATACCGCAGCTGATAACACAGACTTTATCGAGCGGAGCTGCGGGGTTGATTTTGGCGACGCATCCGACATGGAGGACCGTGTACTCGCTGAAGGTGGAGGTTCCCAAGAAATGGTAGATGGGCTTACCGTTGATGGAGAACCTCGACTGCCCATCACTAATCATCACTCCTCTGTCTGTGTTTATTCGGAGGAGATCGCACATGTTGCTGTCTTCGGACTTGCAGTGAGCACATTCCCTGCATTCTCCCGTGAAAATAGGGAGGACGTGGTCCCCCGGAGCAAGATCGGTGACACCCTCCCCCACGCTCTCCACAATTCTAAGAGCACCAAACAAGAACAAAGGTAACGAAATTGTGTTTCGGTAGACAAAAGCTAACACAGCTTTCTAGCTGAGACGAGATGATCCATACCCTCCAGCTTCATGGCCAAAGATCCGAGGAAACACAGGAGTCTGGCCCTTCGCTTCCCAGAAGTAGACATCAGTGTGGCAAAGAGAAGTGTACAGGATCTTGAGCCGAACCTCCATGGCCTTGGGAGGCGCCACCTCGACCTCTTCGATCACTAATGGCTTCCCGGCCTCCCAAGACACCGCGGCTGAGCAACAACCCAACCATCGAATCCAGATTCCATTAGCATCACAAGATTAATCGGAACTAAACAAGGCAAAAAGAACAAAACGATCAAAGGCCAACCTCTGCATTTGATGACCTGACCAGCCGTGCTCGACATCTCTTCCGCTCCTTCTCTCTCTCTCTCTCTCTTCGATCTTTCTCTTCGGTACACTTGAATTTGGAAAGACCAGCGACAGGGTTACTTATAGCCGGCTGTTAACTAGCATAGCGAAGAGAGAGAGAGAGAGAGAGAGACAGAGTTCGTTCCTTGATTACGTTCCCAATATTTTCCGCCGTCGCGTGGCAGCCTCATACAACGGCGAAACCAGGACCCGGTTTTGGAATACGGTAGTCTGCTGTAAGTATATTATTATCCTGTACCCGCGAATGAGACAAAAAGGGTGAATCGAGTAGCCAGGCTCTCAATCTGTGGAATGGACGAAGGTTCAGGTTATGGGCGGGAGTGGCGTACGTGGGAATCGCGTCGGTCTAAAACCGAGCGCTGGTTTCGGCAATTGATCCCTGGTTTTCGTGGCCATCCGCGGTTTTGTCGGTATCACCGTCTTTCTCTTTCTCTGGTACCTGTTCTTCGTTCGGGCCCCATTTCGCACGGGATTTGCTGGGATTTATTGTGACTTGCAGCATGATTTCTAAAATTAAAATTTAGAAACTTATCCATTATCTTGATAATTATCATGCAGTGAATATTATATTTAAAATACCCAAAAAATAAGATTTAAAATTAAAATTTATTAATAATAAATTTTTTTAATAACGAATAAGGATTCGACCCAACCGATAAATGTAACTTTAATGAGAATTTTTTCTTAATTAAAAATATTTTTATATATTAAATGGCTTATAAGATTACACCTGTATTTGAATGTGCAATAATGTATTAATCGATTGATATGCATATGTGAGTTGAATATAAATATTGCTTGAAGTGAACACATCAATTACATTATAGAATCTAAAGTATACAGCTCAAGAAAATCCAAAATACCCCCAATACAACCACTTCAATTTGATTACAAGCTCTTCCGGATGAGACTCAGAAGCACTTCCTGTGGACAATGGAAGGGCCATATTCTTGGTACTCCTCCTTTGAAATCCACGACTGTTTTCAATGCAAGAAAAGGAAGGAAAAAAACACATTATTAGCATGCATAAACTGGAGTTGAATCATTCACAAAAAAATAGGAAAAGTAATTGCAAGATGTAGACATGCATGAGATAACAATAATAATAACAAATAGGTCACTTGTCTATCATTACCTGTTCGAAACTGCTGATGGAGGCGAGGACGGAGCCACCAATCCAGACACTATACTTGCGTTCAGGAGGGGCGACGACCTTAATCTTGATACTCTTTGGGGCGAGGGCACTGACCTCCTTGCTCATGCGATCATCGATTCCAGGGAACAAGCTTGTGCCTCCGCTGAGAACGATGCTTCCGTAGAGATCCCTCCTAATATCCACATCACACTTCATGATGGAATTGTAAGTGAGCGAATGGATCCCATCAGCTTCCATACCGATCAGTGATGGCTGGAAGAGCACCTCCGGGCACCTGAACCTCTCTGCACCAATGGTGATCACCTGTCCATCCGGCAGCTCGTAGCTCTTCTCAAGAACGGAACTGCTGTTAGCTTCCTCTAGTTCATTCTCATAATCCAGGGCAACATATGCAAGCTTCTCTTTGATGTCCCTAACAATTTCCCGCTCAGCGGTGGTAGTGAAGGAGTAGCCTCTTTCTGTAAGGATCGTCATCAAGGCATCAGTGAGATGACGACCAGCTAGGTTCACACGAGAGATAGCATGAGGGAGGGCATATCCTTCATAAATCGGGACAGCATGGCTCACACCATCACCAGAATCCAGCACAATACCTGTCAACAGATGCCACAGATCATCATGTAAAGAAGATGCCTGAGACTTCAATGCTCGATCTAAGTCAAAGCAGGGCATTACCGGTCGTGCGACCACTGGCATAAAGGGAGAGAACAGCCTGAATTGCCACGTACATGGCCGGAACATCGAAGGTATCAAACATGATCTCGGTCATCTTCTCTCTGTTAGCCTTGGGGTTGAGAGGGGCTTCAGTGAGCAGCACAGGGTGCTCCTCGGGGGCCACACGGAGCTCGTTGTGGAAGGTGTGATGCCAGATCTTCTCCATGTTGTCCCAGTTGTTGACGATGCCGTGCTCGATAGGGTATGACAGGGTTAGCATACCCCTCTTGGATTGAGCCTCAGCACCAATATAAATATTTTTATTGTTCATCCCAATCATGACACTGGTGTGACGAGGTTGCCCGACGATGCTAGGGAACACGCTCCTGGGTGCATCATCTCCAGCAAAGCCAGCCTGCGGTTTTGGCAACATGAGCTACTCCAACAGTAATCGATCGATTGGAACATAGGAGAGGAAGAATCGAATGTCTGACCTTGACCATTCCAGTGCCATTGTCACAAACAATTGTCAGACCGTCAGTATCCATCTTCAGGGAACCTGAGAAGCCAATTCATAGCATAGCAATTAGAAGACATAATATAACATCTTCCATGTATTTACTACACATCCTCTCACAAACATTTAGCCGATCGAGTATCCCTCATTCATGTGCTTTAACAAGAAAAATAGCCTGGTCAATTCGAGATCAAATGGACAGATTACTTCTCATGTGATCTCCTGCGTTTCCTAATAACCTTAGAACCTCGATTATTTGTATCGTTCGTTTTTTGGGTCAATTTTCCAATCACTATCAGCAAACCATGGATCGAGATCAGCTTCTCAAGATTGAGCGTTTGAAACGGATCATAAATCATTCAGATTTTGGACATTAATCTTCTCAACAATGTGTCCGTCCACTAATCTTTGAACACGCTCGATCCACAATTTACCATTACAATCATGTTCGAACTCACACACTCGAGCAACTAGATCCTAAAATCGAACACAGGAAAAAACTAAAAATCCACCAAGTTTGAGATAAAAAGACGGTGATCAGTAGCACGCGCATAGGAATACGAAGAAGAAGCGATCGACCAACCTTAGGACAAGTCCTCAGCGCTTTCCCAAGAGAGAGGAAGGAGAACAGGGAGCGACACGAGAGGGAAGAGGAGACGGGACGACGGAAGGAATTTTAGCCGGGCGATTTCGAAACGGTATTCCGCCCATCATCGCGGTCGCAAGATTAAATAAAGGGCCTCGGAAGATCGACAACCGTCCGATGAACCCAGATCAGGGTCAGTAGACCGTGGGATCGGGTTCGGCGTAACGTGCGGTGTGGATGAGATGTTGAAGCCGTGCGGCCACGCCAAACCGTCGATTACTTGTTGTTCGTTAATTAATACCCGTCGAGGTTGAAACTTTATTGTTTTGTCGTCCTTTATACTATGGATTTTGTGTCAATTAAATTCTTGAGATGTTTATTTATTTATTTATTTATCTATCCGAGGTTGACTTTTTTATTATTATTTTATTTGTAAAAAAAATAAACATTTTCACACGTAGAGGTTTTGCCTTATTTGAATTAATATGTTTTGTAGATCAAGAAGAACCTAAGTAAAGAAAACATGGCTAATTGGTTCCTACGTCTTTAATCATAACGACAAGTTAGACATGTAATTAATTAATTTGAAACTAAAAATTTGTATGTTCTTATTCTAATTAGGGTTTTTGCCTTGTTTGGATTAATATATTAGTTATTTTTTATTTAAATTAAGAAAATAATTGAACTTTACTTAATTGTCTAAAAATATAGGCAAAATATTAATTAATTAACTCATAATTAATTTAATTTTTTAAATAATTTATTTCTTTTGGTAAGACTCTCCTTTTCCTTTTATTAAAAAATGAAGAGATGTCTCTAAATCTTTGTCTCTCATTACTTTTTGAGAAAATAAAATATTATTATTTTTTGACATGATTAAATTTAATTATAAAGTATTTTAGTCTTGATCTAATGAAATGTCACTATAAAGCATCCTTTACGCTTTGATAAGGGGAAGTGACATGTGGGCAATTGCAAACATGCCATCCTATAAACCTGATATCTATTTTCAATTATCATTAATGCCCTTCATTGAGAATTAACTTCATCATGAGTCATTGTACTATAACTATAATGTTCAATGATTCGACATACATCTTCACGATTAAATAATGACTGATGATTCTACTTAATCAACTTGTAAATTAATTATCCACTTAATTTTAGTAGTGATTCATAGCCCACTATCAAAATGGTCATTGAATCCTCCAACCCAATTAACTTTATTATTGGACCTCGGTGGATAAGAACCTGTGACAATCTCATAAGTTAGACTTAAAGTTGGATTTAAATCTTTAACTTATTAGATAACTAAAATATAAAATAATATATTAGCGCTAGGAGGGCCCAACATATCATAAGCAGATCGTGACAAAACTCTTTGAAATCCTTCAAATGAACACATAATGAATATGACCAAGTATTATTCGATCATAATATGACCAAATTCAATCACGAAGAGTCCTCTGATAATGATGCAGTTACATCTGATCATAAAACATCTTTCAATGATGATGTGAGGCTAATAGAGACCAAGGGATAAGAAATAATTAGTAATAAGATCGATCTTATACGAAAGTGTTCAAAAGTTCATCAAATATTCTAAAACTCGAAGGTATCAACGATCAACTATATAATAAGTGTAAAGAAAATAAAGACTGAATGATCCCCTTAATAAGAGTTCTATTGTCAGGTCATTCAATCTCCTCGTATCCCGATCGTTTTTTTTAATGTTGTCATACATCTTTCCTAATTAGCTATAAGCAAAATCAACTATTCATGAATCTTTATAAATTAAATTAAATCATATCAAACATTGTAATCAAGGGAGCCAGTGATAGTTATACTTATGAAGAACTCAAAAGGATAATTATAGAACCACTATAGTGCTCATCACGTAAGCCAATGCCCTAAGGTGACGATGATTAGTTGCACATGTGATTTGCATAATGATAAGGTATGTGTAGAAAATATCTCCTCGATGACAATGGTGATCAAATATAGTCATGAGGTAACATTCTATGATAATACGATCAAATCTAATAATAAAGAATCCTATACGATCAAATCTAACAATAAAGAATCCTATATGGTCAAATCCAACCAGAAAGTATTATTCGATAATGATGTAGGGTTGATAAGACTAAGTGGGAGAAGAACTAGTGACTAGTCTAATTCCAAAGAAGAAAAAGAAGATGATAAATATGACATCTAGACCTTAAGCTTTAGAAGTCCATAGAAGATTCTAAGATTCTAAAACTAAAAGGTCAAGAGATTCAATCTCATGGAAGCATATAGAAAATGAAGGTTAGACAACTCCTTTTATAGGAACCAAGTGATCTTTGAATTTAACTACCGGGCCTTATTGATTGTTCGATGGTTCAATTGGAAAAGTGACAATGCAACCATTAATGATCGTCATCAGGAGTGCAATCTCTTCATATCCATGATGATTTGACTAAATGTTGATATAGAGCATTCCTTGTTGATAAGGGATGTAAAAATAGTTGCAATGCCCATTAGGCAAGTTAGTACCCAAGCTGATAGTGACTAGTTACACACAATATAATCAAATCTGATCATGAAGAAACCTCTAACAATGATACGATAAAATTATATTATGAAGCATCAGTCAATGTCAATATGGGATTGACATGAACCAAGGGAGAAGAAGCAACTAATGATCCATACCTTCTATGAAAGGGTTTGGAAGTTCACTGAAGGTTCTTGATATAGAAATTATGACAAGTGGATGGTTGCTCATACTTCATCTCCTCTATCAAGCCAACAACTAGTTCTCACACCACCTTTATCTAGCTAGTATGTGTAACCATTCTTGACATTAATTATGATCCCGAACCCAATGGTCATATACCACACTTTAAAAGGCCTCTCATGTGTATTATTGATGATATAAATTTTGATACAAATTACATCTTATAGATTCGACATTTAATTGAATTCTCTGAACTCAAACTAACTTAAGTATTAAAGGACCTTATTGTGGTATGCCCTTGACATAATCATATAGGATCTCGATCTATATATTCTACTCATCGCAATCTGAGATAAATTTGAAAATGGACCTCATTAGCTTTGAATCTCCATCCACATTGAACAACCAAAATTTGACTTAATAGATTGCCATAAAATTTGTCACCCAATCTAAAACATAAAGCAACGAGGGTTTGAACATGCACAACATGAGTTGTCAAAAGTTAAAACACAATCAAATCGGCCATGAAACACTTCACTAGGATGATAGCATTGTCAAATGGATCATAAAGCGTATGCTATAATAACATAAAAGCAAGCATTATATTATGATGACAATGCAATTGACATGGTCAAGTTAATCGTAAAGACACTCCAAAGACAATATGTTCAATCCATACAATAAACATCCTACTACAACAACACAACCAGATCAACCTCGTGATTCTTAACCAAAATTCAGTAGTTGGTAGCCAAATAAATTCTATATTGTATCCCGACCTTGCTCTACGTATTATAACACCATGGAGGGACAAATGTTACAGGGAGTATGACAGACACCTCATTTTCATTTGACTAATACTTGGTCACCAAGCCACCTTTATCCAACTAACATGAACATCTCGACTTTATTCAATGGATACGCCATATAGGGCCAAGACTTACAATGCATCATTTAATGGTGCACTATCAAGGGGTTCGATTTAGCTCCACACAAAATCCATGCAACACCAATGAAAAGCTGACAAGTCATTATCACATGTTCCTCGGGTTTGATGTGATCTATGACCTCATGATCGTATGGTTCTTATAACTGTTCATGACATTAACCACAATCTCAAATCCAACAATTGTGTATAACACTACAAAAAGACCTGCCAGGTATATAATTGAGCATATGATAGATTCTAATATAAATTACATCTTATAATTTCAACATTTGACTTGAGATCCTCTAAACATGAACTAACTTGAGTACTAAAAAAACCCTCATAGATACTCTCCCAACATAATTTTGCAAGGTCTTGACATAGATTTTCTGCTCATCCCAACTTGAGATAGACTTATAAGTAGATTTAATAGTTTTAAAACTCAAAGATCTAGAGAGTCAACCACACAATAAGTGTGAAGAAAATGAAGGTCCAATGACCCTTTTATAGGGCTAGAGTGATTCTTGAGTTCTATTGTCTAGTCCTTTGATTGCTGGACAATATTATCTAGTCATATTATATCAAATTCTATTACCCAGAGGAGGGTCCAACAAGAAACTAATACCACTACACTTTACATAGAGCCATTTGATATATGATGAGTCACTGCAAGGAGTCCATGCTTTCATTATCCACCTCTTTATATTGGAATGTCAGAAGACCTGCCTAATGGAGTAAATAGATCTCTCATGGAGTCATACTCCTGGCTGCTAACCTCGGCAGGATTCAACACCTGTTCCATCCAAAAAATGCAGGTGGAGTTATTACCCCAAAAATAGATAATAAAATAATAAAAATCTTTCCACCTATTGAATGTGTTCCTTGAAATGAAGTCCTCATAGCCAAAGAACATTCCATGACAAAAGAACAGATAATGATACAAAGCAACCTAGTTGATTAATCAACTCCTGGTGGTGCTTTATCATGGTTAAAGAAGCTTAGAATCAGCAAGAGCTTGACTTGCAATAAACAGAAAAAGGACAAAAAAGAGAGAGGAACATTAGTGGTACAGTGGTCTTTGACCTTGTGTAGCAGCAAATCCATATTTGTCACTTCTGAAGCCAAGGATGGCAGTCTGTGCACGGAAAGGGCATCAAGAAACAAAAGGACAACAACTTGCCATTGCTCGAGTTTGAAGGAAGGCAGTGCATCTACAAATGACATTGTATCGAGCAAGCATCCCTGAAATAATACATTATCATTACAACAATCATAAAGTTATTCATTGAAAAAAAATTGCTGGAGACAATCAGGTAATCTGTAAAAATAAAGAACATAGTAGCATCATAAAAATATGATAAGGGTGAATGGTTAAGATCTTCATATTACTATGCAGAAGTTCATATTTAGGTGTTCAAGTAATCTAAACTTAAGCAACTTGTAAAACTTTAAGCAACTAGCAGAAAATTGACTTAGTGGAGTATGGTAAAATTGTAAAACATTTCACATATCACAATATAAACAAATTGGAATGCACATGTATCATCTAAATGGCAGATTCAATGCAGACAAACTGTCATAGTTACTTTAAGGAGGTGCAAGCCGTCAATCTGTGGTGGACAAATCAAGCCTAATGCATTGCTTCAAAAGTTAACCCCATCCAGAAGCTTTGTAGGAATCATGATTCATAATATTCAAAATATCAATATCCTGAATTGTGAAATCAAGATTTCATCCACCCTAAATTGTAATAGGTATTTTATGAAAAATGGCACCACTATTTCCAATAAATTTTATAGAAACAGAGTTCAAACCTTTTATGTGTCCCCTGTAAGTTGTTGAAAAAAAGTAAAACACCAAAAGAAGAGTTCGTGTAGCCTTTATAAATCTTATTCTACTATGGCAATGTAAGTGCTTCTGTTTGATTTGATGAAAGACTTGTATAGATATAGGTGTACATATAGATACAAAATCTCTCTCGGCACCTACTTCAGGCTACTTGTGCCATTCCATCATTGTAAAACCTAAATAGTTACAGAACCTTTTGAGAGGTGAATTCTGCAATTTGGAGACCAATTTGTTCTATGGCCATGGTCTTGCATGTCTCATTATGCTCGTCTCAAGATTATCTTCCGAATTTTTTGATCTTGTTACTAATTAATCTATTTTTATCTTCACTCAATTGTGCACAACAGAATAACTTTCTAAAAAGAATAATACATTTATTTATACATAATGTTTGTATCTCCATGCATATGCTACAAATATCTTGAACAGAGTTGTCTATAGCTTATTGTTGGCTATTAGCATCAGATATCTTTAATGAATTTACAACTTCCACAACCTAGGATAACATTTCCTGTAGCTGTAGAGAGTCAATGCTAACTCATCCAGCCTCCTAGAATGCAACAACCTTTGGTACTTTTATTGTGAATGAATAACTAGGAGTTGGTATAGGCATTATGTTGCACTTTCCTCTGACCCTTTTTTTTGTCAATTCATCTTTCCATCCCAGCTGACATGTTGCCCCAGCAGAACACCACCATAATCGGATAGGAAGTAAACAGAAAAACTTGGATTGTGTAGATCAATTTTCTTAAGTAAAAGAACTCAATTGCTGCATAGAAGAAACAACAAGAAATATCGTCATACCACAGTTCTCTCCAAAGTTGAAAGTGGAACTGGCAAACTAATTTCCATGACAAGCCCTGACAAGGCACGACAAATACATCCATCAATAGTTCGTCTTATCTCAGATGAGTGACCATCTTTCAAGATTATCTTGTGAGGGTATTCCCTCCCATTAACATACAAGAAATCCTCCTGTGAACTTTTGTCACATCCATATATATAAGCCAAAGAAGAACATGTTATCCATCCAAAAAGTGCCATCCACATTGTGGCAAATGATGATAACTGAAAGAAGAATTGTTATAAATTTATGTAAGTAATCCACTAATTAAAAGGAAAAGGGAAATTTATAGGAATTATAGGAGAAAATAAAAACTTACTTTCAAATCGAAACCTTCAGGTGGAGTGTCATGCCATGAGTCTTCAACATCAAACATGTCTGTGTCGAGAAACACAGTCTTCTTAGGCCACTTGACATATCCCCTTTCAAATTCGAATGTATCCTCATCTTCCTCGACATCCCCCTCATCAACACATTTTGGTTGTGGTAAGATAACAATTCCAGCCTCAGAAGCTTTTGCAAAAGAGGGGGAAAAAAGAGAGGAACCTAGTCAGTCATATCTTTCATTTTTTCACCTTTCTGTGGCAAAATCTATCTATATTACCCTAATAAAAAAGGCAAGGTATAACTCCAGTAGTATGTCAAACCTGCATCTCCAGCTTCAGCGATGCCTGAAGCAACAGCCTCTGCTGCCTGAGTAAGTGCAGCTGCACAAGCCTCAGCTGATGCAAATCTTAAAAAGCTGTCATCTTCAACTTGTGATTCTTCAGGTTTCGTACTACTTTTAAGGTCATCTTTTCTTTCTTCCTGAGCCATGTTTTCTCTCTCATCAGCCCATTTGACAGACTTACTAGCATTTTTGGACCTTGAAGTCTTAAGAGACGATTTCAACACAGACCCCTTGTCCATGGAAACCTTCTTTTCAAATTCATATGCAACCTTCTGAGAACCTGTTGTACTTTCCATGTGAATCCCACTGTCCAATTCTGATATCAGCGACTCCTTATCACCAACAAATGTTGTACTAGTATAGTCCAGCTTTGGAGTATTTTGAGCTGCAGCAGATGACCCAGGAGGAACCTGCTCACCAACAATTATGGTGCTCATGAACTCCACCTTGTGTGTCTTGTTCTTCTTTGAGTGTTTGCTCGCCTTAGATTTAGAAGATTTTGATGCAGATTTGGTTGCCTTTGCCTCTCTCTCCTCAAGAACAACGTCTTCCAACTTCTTAGCTATTGCTTCTGAGGCATCTACTGTACCACGGGATGAGTAAGCAAGTCCATCATCCTCATTTTCGAGGATTACAGCACTTTCAAATTCAACTTCACCAGGTGCAGCATCTTCTACTTTCTTCTTGGGCTGCTGATTCTGTTTGACTCCACCTGCAATTAGAACGCATGCTCACTCCTATGTTCACAGAAAAAACCCGCAAAAAACAAAATATCACACAAAAAGAATTCAAAAAAGTTTTTATGAGATCAAAAGATAGTTTCTTTGTCCACAGCAAGATATAATATGTCCGTTGCGTGTGTAAACAACAATCTATTCATCCCAAATGTTCACAATCTTTTATGAAAGAGATGCATTAACATGTCCATTAACAATAGAGAAACGACCAAACAATCTAAACAAGGATTGAAAGAGAAGTATAATTTCACCTCGGTTGCGGTCGTAATTAGGAACATAGCCCTCGATAGCATTAGATGGTCCAATCCATTCGTCCAGAGAAACCTCTCCTTTTTCCGCGTCGCTCCTCTCCCGAATAGTCAAACTCGAAATCCCCAAATCCCCATCGGACGATTCCTGGCGTCGGAACAAGCCCAGGATCTCTTCAATCTTGGAGGCACTCACGTCTGAGCTCCTCTCGCTGCTGAGGGTCGCCGAGAAGGCGCGACTAGAGACGACGCAAGCCTCACAGCAGTACTTGTAGGTCTCCTCGAGGTCGTAGACCTTGTGCTCGCGGAGTGAAATGCGATACCGGCCCCTCTTTTGGCGGTCGGAGGGGAGAGGGTTGCGGCAGAGCGGGTAGCCGCAGACATCGGCGATGGATAGCTCCACGACGACGTCCTCGTAGTCGGACCGGGACAGGAGGGCGGCGGCGGCGAGTAGATGGTGTTCGGATCGGGCGGCGCCATTAAGGAGCGCTTGCTGAATTTGGTAGACGGCGTCCGCGACGGTGGCGGCCGTCGGCGGAACAGCCATGGTCGAAGAAATGAGAGAAACCTAAGGGTTTCAAGGTTGAAGAGAACCCGTTATGTTATATATATATACATATATATATATATATATATATATATATATATATATATATATATATATATATATATATATATAACGGTCATTGCTTGTCGAGCACGCCACGATGTATCACGGTAGTTAACTTTGATGATGGCAAGGAGATGGCTAGAACGGGGGTTTCTCCTTCCTCCTCCCTTGCACGACCCATCGGCATCGCCCATGTGAACCGACACACCGCTCCACCCTTAAGCGTTGCCACCACCTTCATCGCGGAAGACCTCTTCCACGTGGTCACCTCCTCCTCCCTCCTACTTATCGACGCCATGGCAATAAGGGGCGAAAGCAGGTGGGTGGAAATAGTTGAGAGCAAACGATCGAGCAGCGGTGGAGCCTAAAGAAGAAGCTTGTTGCCATCTCTCTTACCCACTTCATAGCCAGCGAGGCGGAGCCGACGGGGTATAAGCGGTAGGGTGGAGACGATCGAGATGGAAGCAATAATCGATTATAACAAAAGATATATATAAAATTATAAAAAAATAGGAGTACCATCTAAAAACACAAAATATGAGTTCTATAAAAAAAATCCAAAAAGAGATTTTTAAAAAAATATTATATATATTAATAATACTATATATATATATAAGGCATTTTACACCCCCAAAAAAAAAATCGGATTTTACTTGGGGCGTCCTTTTTCGTACTTTAACGAAATGACTCTTTCGCCACCGGCCCCGCCCAGCCGCCGCCCCTGATCACTAGCACACTGTCGCCCTCCTCCAGGACCTCCAGCGTCGTCGCCACTTCGCCGCCTTCCACCAGTCGTCCCTTTGCCTTCACCACCGTAGCCTTGCCCCTCCTCACCATTATCGCCAGCATCACCAGAGGGCAGAGGATGAGTAAGGGGGAGCGGGAGCGAGGGAGGGTGACGCGGGCGACGCCGAGGGTGCGGTCGGGATTGGAAGGGCGGGGCCCCATGTGCAATCTGGGATGAGGAAGGGAGAGCGATGGAAGCGACACTGAGGGCACGGTCGGGGACGAAAGGGCAGGGCTCCATGAGCGATCAAAGACAGGGATGAGGAAGGGGGAGCGACGGAGGGCAACACCGAGGGTGCGGTCGGGTTCGGAAGGGCAGGGCCCCATGAGTGGGGCCATAGGGCTCCGCGGGCGACGGTGACGGTGACGGTGTGCCGATGGTCGGGGATGTGAATGGTGGCACAAAGGGTGTTTTCATCGGAAGTGACGAAAAAACGGCATCCCCATATAAAAGACTCGTGTTCGGAGTTCCAATTCGGAGTCGGACTTCTTTTCCTATTTCAATCCGGATTAGAACCGATGCTATGTATCCGGCTATAAATACGACCGCCGAACTGGCGTTGCTTCTCCATCAACAACCCACATCAATCCCTTCCCTTTTATTCAAACCCTCGCGCCGTTTCTTGCCGATGGAGGACAATATGTGGGTTGGGTACAGATTCACGCCGACGGATGAACTGCTCGTCTGCCATTTCCTCTTCAACAAGGTCCGAAGTCTGCTCCTGCCCGTCCCCTCCGATTTCGTGATACCAGAGCTCGACGTCTACGACAAAGCTCCCTGGGATCTCGACATTCGCTCCACCTAGTTCCTCGACCATGAGTCCTACTGTTTCGTCCGCGTGTGCCGTTCCAAAAAAGCCGGGGACGAGAGGTCGGAGCGGAAGGCTCGCGGCGGAACTTGGATCGCCCTAGATAAGCCCCACGAAATACTACGTGTAGACGGGAGGGCCGTCGCAGGGAGTCGGAGGAGTTTCAAGTTCTTTGTGGACATCGACGATCCGACCAAGAGCGAGGAGGGCAGAAGGGTTGCGACGGGGTGGACGATGCACGAGTACCGCCTCCACCCCAGCATGTACCCGCCTCAGTACAAGGAGGACGAGGAGATGATCTTGTGCCGAATCCGGCAAGGGAAACAGATCCGTGGACAGCGGCAACAACCATCGAGAGGAGGCTTCACCGGCAGCAGAACAGGTGATCACCACACGGGGTTGAACACGAATCCTAATGCAGTTGCCTGACTTCGGAGCCGAAATGTTCCTCGTGATTTGTGAGATTTTGGAACCGGCAGTGGCTGCTTCGTTACTTCGAATTGTTGGAGATAAGTACTTTGCTATGTGATTGATTGACTACTCTTTTAATTGAGCCTCTAAATTTTCTTTTCCTACCTGTCAGGAAATGCTTCTTAGTTTGTGGATCAACAAATCAATAATAAATGCTTCCTAGCATGTTATAATCTGAATAACCTTGCAGATTAGCTTTGCTCTACAGGTAGGTTCTCTATCTCATCGGCTATTACCTTACCTAAAAATATTAGGTTAGCCCGGTTTGATGTAAGCAGATGGGAGTTTTGTTTAGTTTGATTGGGGGATGGAATTGGATCGAGATATAAATTTTAAAGTTGGAAAGCTGATATCATTATATGTGATGGTAAAAGTCTCAAAAGAACTTTACTAATTCTACAAACCTCTACGCGTTGATTCATCGGCACCTTTAGCCCAAGTCAATATTTTATATCTTACCCGATCTAACAATTAAAAACTTGTAAATAATACACTTCTTTATGATCATATTTTCGATGATGTATTTATGAGGTAATTTCTAGGCTTTATTGATCATAATTTTCTTCAAGGCTTTTTATGATCTCAAGCATGCGTGGTATCATGAATTTTGAATACATTTAGTCTAAATTAGATTTTATAATTCTTAGTTTGATAATTCATTATTCATTTATTCTCATGAGGGCATAATTATATTTTTACTAGTTTATATGAATGACTTAATTATTATTGATAATTAATCAATTCTTTCGGTAGCTTAGGAATAAGTATTCTTATATACCTCAACTAGTAAATATTTTATTTCTTTGTCAATATAAGTATATTTATGATATTCTTAATCATACCAAATGTCTAAAGCCAATATTATTACTATGTCAATCTTTATAAGTGTTCCTTTTATCTTATTTGATAGTGCTAATCTCAATAACACCACCGAGTATCGTCAAGTTGTTGGCAGTTTATAATATTTGACATTCACTCGTCCGAACATTTTATATATATGTGGTGAATAAATTATCTTAATTTATGCACAAATCTACTTCCAACCATTAGACAATCAATAAACATTTCTCCGGTACTTAGGACATTATTGATCATCGCTTATTTCTTCGAAAGAACTCTTCTTATTGCTTCATACATTTTATGGATATTGATTGCGCGAATAATAAGGATATTAGAACGTTATATCGTATTTCTTCATTATAATCAAATCTCTTAAATTTCCAAGAAACAATGCTATATTATAAAATCTTCGTAGAGAATGAATATCAAGTGATTACTTATGTAACAACTAAACTTTATTGGATTCAATAATTGCTATATGAACTATTTGTCAAATTCTTTGATCCTCCATTTATATATTATAATAATATCGGGACAATATATATGTATGCTAATCTTATATTTCACCATCACAGAAAACACATAGCTATTAATTTTTATTTTGTTCATGATAAAATTCAAAATGGTAAATTACATGTTTCTCACATCTCAATCTTTTGATCACCTTGCAGATCTAGTCTATGTGGCTAGCAATTCCTTTTACTTCGGTCTATGATCAATATTTTTGATGAGAGCACCAACTTACGAGGCTATATCATGAAGAATATTATTAAAAAAATAAATCATGATAAGATTATCATGATCATCTTAATATTTTAATAACATATTATTATGATTATAAATTATAAAATCATGATAGTATATTATCATAAGTCTATCAAATATTAAGGATCATAATATCTTCTACATTATGAATTAGATGAATATTTTATATTTATTATTAATTAAAAATATATAATTATTATATTTTATAATATATATAAATTTATATCCACTATCACCAAAAAGCTAAGCTAATCATTTCTTTCAATATACACCACCACCAAGGTGAAAATAAATTTATTGTTACTGTGCTGATTATGTATGTATCGATAACATGCATCAAACTGCAATTCTCGTATTTACCATCCTGCAGGTTGAAAGAAATTTATAGTTGGCCATCATCGGAAAGGAACCACCACGGCAGCAAATAATGCTGCTGCTTCTGACAAGTGAACCCAAGAATGATACATGAGCATGACGTACTTACTGTAAGGGAGCTTTTCTTAACCTTTTGGTCTCTGACCTAACAGTAGACGAGGTATAAAAAGGTGTTGCAAAGAAGAAGAGTAACCCAGAAACAGAAAAGAAGGCATTTGAGTTGCTTTCTTCTCTATTAAAGCTGGAAATTATCATTATGTGGTGAGTTGAATGCACCCGACCCGTCCTTTCAGTAATAGTAAAATCAACGTAACGAGGACTTGGAAAAGTCAATGAGTATAGAATTCCGTCGACGAGCTCATTATTCATCGGATATATTATGATGTGCTTCTCTCACCCTACGGCTAAATCTATCTAAAACTACTGTTTCCCACTGTCATCAGCCTGTCACATCTTATTAACCATAATTAACTCTTCTCGTCAGCTTGCTGTGCTCATTTGCCCTCAAAATTCTTAAAGATTATCCACCCATATTTGACTGAAATAATGAAGTTTTTACTATAATATTTGATACGTTTTCATGTACCATCTCTTGAATCGATTATACTTTGAGGATTACTCCAAACCTACGATATGATTGACTCGCGCCTGTGTGGGGATAATCCACCACATATTGGTTGAACTTTTCCCTTTTTGCGATTAAATATTCAGAACAAAAAAAACACGTACGTTGTCATTTTGGTGATCATTGGCAGGTTTCTTCTGCAGTAATCATCGGCAGCAATCATTTTAGTATGGGATGAAGAGAACTGTGCTATTGGAAGGACCAAGTCCTCCCGAGTGGGTGATCTCTCATGTCAATCGTGCTATATAACCAGACTCAGCTGGCTCGCCCTCCATACTGCCATCGATCATGAAGGTAAGTGGTGGCTTAGATTGATTTCATGTGTCATCACCGTGGTTTCTGATCCCATCTTTCCTGGAATCCGATTGCAGAAGATCGTGTTGAAGGTCTGCATCATGTGCAACAAGTGCAAGATCTGCATCATGACGATCATCGCCCACTTCGAGGGTTAGCATGAAAGAACCCTAACCTGCTGCTTCAGTCTTGGCAGAGAGATGTGAGTGCATGCACGACCTTACGTACCTTTTTCCGGCTCGTGATTTGCAGGGGTTGTGTCGATAGCACTGGACGCCGAGAGGAACACTGTGACGATAGTGGGGAACGTCGACGCCACGCTCATCGTGAAAGCGCTGAGGAAAGCCAAGAAGACAGTCGACATCGTCAGCGTCGGGGAAGCCGGCAAGGACATGGAGGAGAAGACGAAGAAGAAGGTGGAGTTATGCACGCCTTCGCAGTCGCACTGCAGCTCTTGCAGGCCGGTGATGGTGGTGTACGACGAAACCAATTGGTGTAGCATCCTCTAAAGCAGTTGATTGTGCTACTACTTATTCATGTGTTTATTGTTGGGTCATAGTGATGAATTCTAAAATCAAAATAATATTTTTCTAGAAATCAATAAATTAACAAGTATATCAGAAAGTCAATGTTGGTTTAATAAATCTCATATATATTTATAGATAAAACTAAATTCTTCGTCATACGAGATCAGTTATGAGACCTTGAATTATCCTCACTTAAATATAATTTATTTATAGATCATCTCAAATAAATTTTAAAAAAATTTATTTTTCTTCCATCAAAATTTACATGAGATATTCATATAGGAATCATATCCTAATTATTAAGATTGTATTTCTTCACGAGAATTTGTTATGTATTAAGATTCGTTATCTCATTAGAATATTAACTTAAAAATTTTAAAATACTCACCAATCCCAACATTTATTTATATTTCAGTTCTAATAATAACCAAAATGACGTACATCACTGCGTATTCCAAAATAGCTACATGTATACGTTTCGTATATTGATCTCAAGATAGAATTCATGTACTGATCGATACATAAGAACTCAGATGCAAAACAAGGTTTTGAATCATCCTACAGAGAACATACGTTTATCTTTCTCAGTGCCCTTTCCAAAAGGCCAAGGGGTCAAACAAATGCATAAGCTCGGTAGATATGCAGGTTATCTTCTCTCCATTAATAATGATTTCTGCAATCCTCATATGAGCTCCGCTGACCTTGGAAAAGAATATGATGTAGTCGTACAAGGCTACCTCATTCTCCTATACAGCTGAGACTGTAAACAATATTAGTTTATCAGATAGGTGGTAAGCTTCTCTTAAGCTAATCAGAACAAAGGGAAGATGCATGGAAGGTAGCTAAAACAAGAATAAGGAGGATTCCTGTCGGAAATAAATTGGCAATAAACTTGATATTTGGCATACTACTTGACATGTTCAAAATGGTCGACAGATTGCACATCTGATGGTAGAACGAGTGATCATGTCAACTCACGTATCTTCAAACAAACCCGAAGCATTTATTGCTGCGTAATAAGCAGAACATTGTTGCTCTACCTCATCCTAAATAACGAAATGTAGAATATTACTTTGATCCTAAATCGGTGTCTCCGATAGGAAGGATATTATTCAAAAAAATAAATCATGATAAGATTATCATAATTAGCTCAATATTTTGATAATATGTTATCATGATTCTAAATCATAAAAATTATAATAACATATTATCATGATTCTATCAAGTACTAAGGATCATGATCTCAACATGATCTCCTATATTATAAAATAATTTAGATAAATATTTTATATCTATTATTAATTAAAAAAATATATATAAGTTATTATGAAATAATTTAGATGAATATTTTATATTTATTATTGATTTAAAAAAAATTATGTAATTAACATATTTTATAATTTTTTGTGTATATAAATTTATATTTATTATTAATAAAAAATTTAAGCTAATCATTTATTTCAATGTACACCACCAAGATGTGAAAAGAAATTTATAGTTAATATTCTGGTTACGTATGTATTTATAACGCGCATCAAACTGCAATTCTCATATTTACTATCCTGCAGGTAGAAAGAAATTTATAGTTGGCTATCATCAGAAAGGAACAACCGAGGCAGCAAATAATGCTGCTGCTTCTGACAAGTGAAGACAAGAGTGATACATGAGCATAACATGGTGTAAGGAAGCTTTTCTTAACCTTTCGGTCTCCGACCTAACAGCAGATGAGGTAGAAGAAGAGTAACCCGGAAACAGAAAAGAAGTTGACAATCGAGTTGTTTTCTTCTCTGTTAAAGCTGGAATTTGTCAGAATGTGGTGAGTTTAATGCACCCAACTGGTCCTTTCAGGTACAGTGTAATCAACGTAACAAGGAGTTGGAAAAGTCAACGAGTATAGAATTTCGTCGACGAGCTCATTATTCATTGGATATCTGACAATTATACATTTATGATGTGCTTCTGTCACCCGATGGCTAAGTCTATCTCAAACGACTGTTTCCCACTGTCCTCAGCCTGTCACATCGTATTAACCATAATTAACACTACTCGTCAGCTTGCTGTGCTCATTCACGGATCATCCGCATTGTTCCGTGTGGTGTATTGGCACTCCAAATTCTTAAAAATTATCCACCCACATTTGACTGACATAATTATGTGTTTACTAGAATATTTGATACGTTTTCATGCACCATTTCCTGAATCAATTATACTCTGAGGATAACTCCAAGCTTACGTTATGAGAAACTCGCGCCTGTGTGGGGGATAATCCACCACATATTGGTTGAACTTTTCCTTTTTTGTGATTAAATATTCAAAACAAAAACACACGTATGTCGTCATTTTGGTGATCATTGGCAGGTATCTTCTGCAGTAATCATCGGCAGCAGTAATTTTAATATGGGATGAAGAGAACTGTTCTCATGGAAGGACCAAGTCCTGCCCAGCGGGTGATCTCTCGTATCAATTGTGCTATCTATATAACCAGACTCAGCTGGCTCGCCCTCCATAATGCCATCGATCATGAAGGTAAGTGGCGGCTTAGAGTGATTTCATGTGTCATCACCGTGGTTTCTAATCCCATCTTTCCTGGAATCCGATTGCAGAAGATCGTGTTGAAGGTCTGCATCATGTGCAACAAGTGCAAGATCTGCATCATGACGACCATCGCCCCCTTCGAGGGTTAGCATGCAAGAACCCTAACTTGCTGCTTCAGTCTTTGGCCGACAGATGTGAGTGCATGCATGGCGTTACGTACCTTTTTCCGGCCGGTGATTTGCAGGGGTTGTGTCGATAGCGCTGGACGCCGAGAAGAACACGGTGACGATAGTGGGGAACGTCGACGCCACGCTCATCGTGAAAGCGCTGAGGAAGGCCAGGAAGACAGCCGACATCGTCAGCGTCGGGGAAGCCAGCAGGTACAGGCCGGTGACGGTGGAGCTATGCACGACTTCGCAGTCACACTGCAGCTCTTGCAGGCCGGTGATGGTGGTGTGCGAGGAAAC
Organism: Musa acuminata AAA Group; assembly: GCF_036884655.1. Taxonomy (NCBI): domain Eukaryota; kingdom Viridiplantae; phylum Streptophyta; class Magnoliopsida; order Zingiberales; family Musaceae; genus Musa; species Musa acuminata. Next base: position 25,235,922 of record NC_088339.1, on the reverse strand, counting down.
CAAAGGGTGCAGCATCCTGTAAAGCAGTTGATTGTTCTACCTATTCATGTGTTTATTGTTGAGGTGATAGTGAAGAATTCTAAACTCAAAATAATATTTTTTTTAGAAATCAATAAATTAAAAAGTAAATAAGAAAGTCAATGTTAGTTTAATAAATCCCATCTATATTCATAGATAAAATTAAATTCTGAGATCAATTATAAGATCTTGAGTTATTCTTATTCAAACATGACTTGTTTATAGAGCTTCTTCTCATATAAATTTTAAAGAATTTATTTTTTTTTTCATTTTTTAAAGAAATTATAAGGAATTTTTATTTTTAGAAATTTTAAAGCCTTGTTGTTAGGGTGATGGTGAAGATTTCTGCAATCCTCATATGAGCTCCGCTGACCTTGGAAAAGAAAATGATGTAGTCGTACAAGGCCACCTCATTCTCCTATACAGCTGAGACCGTAAACAACACTAGTTATATCAGATAGGTGGCAAGCTTCTCTTGACCTAATCAGAACAAAGGGAAGATGCATGGTGTGTCTGCAAAAGGAATATAATTATAGCATTTGGTGTAAGAGATTGGACCAAACCTTCATATTCTACCTTTTCACGCTGATAAACCTCCCCAATATCTTAAATGTATTCATCCTCTCTTCCTCACTTCATATCTTTGCGTCTGCCTATAGGAGGCATAAACCATTTCATTTCCTCACTTTATTTCTAACGTAAAATGCATGAAAGATGGTCTCAGTCCTCGTGAAGCAGTGTGTTCAAGCAATATTGGATATGGCAACAGACATGCGATGATGTTTGGGCAAGGATTACTGCCTTAAAAGATAAATGTGATTATTAATGTTCATGCTAGTGCCAATCCGTGAGTACAAATTCCTTTTTCTTCTCCCAACGCAAAATCACAACTCTTAGGCATGTTTCATTCGATGAACTGATGAAAGCATATTAACAGGGAATAGAACTCCGAGAGAAGGTCTCCAGACATACTTCCCATGGCTCACTGGAGCAGCATTCTTGCCAGTAACTCTGAACAAAGTCAAGTGTCGATCACTTGTATCGATTTCTAAATGATTCCATCTCTTATAACTCGAGCACAATCAGAAAACTAAAGGGGACAAAGAGCATTCCGATCGAACACCTGCTGCTGCTATGCCCAAAAGATCTTGTGGAGATCGAACATTATTGAGAGTGACGTATATGATGGGAATATAAACAGGAATAACCTTTATATATGAACAAATACTAGAAGACCAAAATACGCAGCGGAATAAAATGGAAACATAATCAAACAGAACACCAAGATATACGTGGAAAACCCCTTCAATGTGAAGGGTAAAAACCACGGGGCAAACTAGAGATAATCCACTATGAGAATAATGAATATACAAATCTCAATCTCTTGCCCAAAACCCAAGCAACAACCACAAGAGAATAACTGAGATACAAGGATCACGTTACTGCCCACAATATCTAAAACCTCCCAAGTAATCAGCCTACTGTAGATTTGATCTAACCTGAGATGAGAACACTGCTAGATGATTGTGAACAGTCTATCTGCGTTGTCCTTGTCTTATTCGTCGCTACAAAGATCTGCCTCGTTGCTGCCTTTTTATAGCTTTAATCTGCCTCTAAAACGCAGCCACCACACCCCCCTAATCTTAATTAGGGTTAGGTTAAGAGGGGGTGTGAGCTGTGGGCTGATAAAGCTCACATGGGCTGAATATGGGCCATCAGCCCAACAGTATAATGGTCAACACAAAACTGCTAGCATATAATGTGCATGAAGATAGCTGAGACCAACAGGATCGAGTCAGGTGAATTCGGCCTTAGCAATTTTGGTTTACGACTAATCAAATTCAAATTAATACACTTAATAAACTCGACTCCGATGTGATGGTGAATCCAATCCTAAATCCGATCAAATCTAAAATTTCTAGAAACTGTAATATTATATTTAATAAATATTTTTAGTAGCTTCCCTAATTTGATTGGGGCTAATTTCAAGTTTAAAACAGGTTTCCTTCTTCTAATTGTGTTTTCTAATTCGATGGGAATTCGGCATTCTCTCTAATATATTCCGCTTACCATTCCTCCTCCATCTACACCTCACACACACTCTTCTCGCTTTTGGTTCTGTCTTCCTTGCTTCTTTCTTCTTCGTTCCCCTTCGTTCTGCGGCAATGGCGTCGGAAGACAACAGCGATGATGAAGAGAAGAACTGGATGTAGGAGTTGATCGACCTTTTCCTCCTCAAGAAGGTCCGCAATCTGCCGCTGGGAATTCTCCCAGACTTCAGAATTCCCGAGCTGGAACCTGGGTCGCCAACGGCAAGCCCCGCGACATACCACATCGAGATCGGAGGGCGGCGATCGTCGGGACTCTGACGAGTCTGGAGTTCTTCAAGGACGGTGGTGACCTGAGGATGAAGAAGAAGGACAGGACACTCGGTACGAAGTGGATAATGCACGAGTACCGCCTCCATCCCAGCTTGTACGGGACGATATCCTCCTACGAGACCGAAGAGATCATTTCGTGCAGAATCCGGCACAAGGGGAAGAGCCCCGCGGATGACGGCGATAGCCTCGCAGCGAAGGTCCCAGCTTTGGCGGATACCCAAGAAATGTCGGAGCCATCGAGGGCGGCACCTGCAACCCAGGACGGGGCAGTTGACGTCCCCGGGTGTTCTGGGGTTCATGGCACCGGAGCTGCGGAAGAAGAGCCACGGACGACGGCACCTGCGACTCAGGGTGCGACGGCTCATGGCACCGGAGCTATGGAAGAAGAGCCGTGGAGGCGGGACATGCCACCCAGGGCATGACAGTTGACGTCCCTGAATGTTCTTGGGTTCTTGGCACCGGAGCTATGGAAGAAGAGCCACGAATGCCGGCACCTGCGACCCAGGCTGCGATGGCTGATGCCCTTGTATGTTGTCGTGTACCTGACACGAGAGCCTTGGGAAAAGAGCCATCTTTCGAGGTTTCCGCTGCGATACTAGAAGTGGAAGAAGAAGCGTGGACTTCCGATGAGATGCATGAACTTCACAAGATGCTTGAACTCGACGACCTGCCAGCGGAGGCCACGGCTGCAGGAGAGACAGCGTCAGCGCCACCAGTTGCGAAGCCACGGATGGCGGCGCCTGAGACCCAAAGTGCTGACCCTGGGTGTCCTCCTCTCCATCACAAGAGCTACGGAAGAAGAACCGGCTTCCGCGGGTTTCGATGCTACGAGACTTTCTACCCGCTGAGGACGACAAAGTGTGGACTTATGACATCGATGAGTTAATGGGAGAGTTCCCAGTATCTGCCCCTGCCACGGAACTCTCCATGGATCCTGCAGTCCCTTTGGATGAGCTCATCCGATGTAATTGAACTGGTTTAGTTCGATCTCTTTCAAACTCGAACCTTGTGTATAAATTGTATACGATTCGACGACTAAGTGTGCATGATGTCGCTTTTTCTATTTCTTTTCCTCCTTGTGTTGCTTGTACTTTTTGCAAGTGCACCATCATGTTTAAGACATTTTATTGCTGCAAGATTCACAATGTCCGAATCCAAAAATATGACACTCAGAGCAAGTGAATGCTTAAATGGTAATATCCTATTCCATCCAATTCGATCCATCACCAATTTACCCACCTCATCCTTCTTTAGTAGGTCAGACAAGTGAGGACTAGAAAGTTGTCATGACATGACCTGACCTGACTCAACCACAACCCCACCACCCACAAACCTGTGAACCTGAATCGAATCTGTTGGAATCCCCGAGAAGGTGCACACGCCATGATCCTAATCTCTCTAAATTCTCTTTTCACGAGTAAAAGATGGATCTTAATTTTATTTCATGTAAAGGCCAGCAAACACAACCGACATGTTTCATGCATGCAGCTCATTCATAAACTTTGTTTGATCCACAGCCAGTTCTTTATGTCGGTGACATCATCATGTACTCTCCAATTCATGAGGAAAGGCCAGTGAATTAATAGACTTGTAGTTGATGGCTTCTGAGAGAGCAGTAGATATATATCGAAATGTCAACATGTTGCAAGTGTCATCACCACCACCACAAGAAGCCAAAGCCTCTTTGCATCATTTGCTGCGTCCTCACAGAACACCTAATAGCATTCACCTACCAACTCGTGATGTCTCTAAAGCAACCCCACCACATGGAAATTGTCACCACCTAATGCAGTAGTAGCACGTCTGTGTTGGTTGCGAGCAAAGGTCGACGTCATATGGACTTTCTGACGGAGTGAGTTGGTGACTTGCTTCTTGACATTTCAGTATACGGAAGGTTGGTGGTGAAGTTTTAGACGATGACTGATTTGAAGAAGAAAATTGTAGAAGATTATATTAGATAATGAAGAGTCAAAATAACATAGCAATTGATTCAATCAATTAAATACATATATACATAAAACATCTGTATCTGTTTCCTAATAATACACATAGCAGTTCCTCACCGTTGACCCTACTTTCTACTGCAGATAAGGGATGCTCGCTTAAATGCCCAACGTGTGGGGTTTATGTGCAATGGATCCGAAATCCCATGAGATCCGTGAGAGATCGCACAGGAAAAGCCATGCAAACAAACAAAAATCTGAAGTGATTCCATCCAATATAATCAACCCCACCTAATGACGAATCCATAGTTCCTACTTGTGCCAAATGACACACGAGTTTGTTTGATAGTATTCCAATTTAAAGATAACGGATCATAAATATTTCCCTCCTAGTAAAGGGGTTGGTGGGCTACCGGGTCCGGGTCGCTGTCCCTCACCGACTCCGGCAAATATTGGCCGCAGGATCATGTGTGATCCGACGGCTATGATAGCCCGACGGACAAGGGTCTCCGAGCCCTGATCGGATCTGGATCTCAGAATCTTTCCGCACTCGTTCTGCAATTTACTCGACTTTCTACCTATCACGTGACTAAGAGGAGTTGGGCCCACCGATCCAGACGGTCATAGAATGGGTAGACCCTTCGTGTGGCCGACGAACGGGTTTGGAGAAGAATTCATGATGTGTCGCATCTACGCGGCTTGCAGATACATGGTCTACCCGTGGACCCCACATGGAAGGGCTATCTCCTCTATCTGATCTCTGTGTCGGTAGGTTGCTCGAGTAACACAAGGACTGGTTTACGAAGTAATTTATGAACCACCCGCTCTCGAAGGCGAACGCCGCTCGTCTATAAATAAGCGGCACATGGGAGGGGAAGAGGGTGTGAAAGGGCAGGTCTCCATTACCCGGCGCTTGCAGATCTTGTCCAAAGGTGAGGGCTGTCGCCTACAGGTTTGGTGCTCTGTCGCTTGCTTGTCTCTTTCGCGTCGGATTTCTAGCGATTTCGCTTTAGTTTCGTTGCTCCTTTCTTCTTTCTCGAGGTATTCTTCGAGGGTTAAACTCTTTCTTGTTTCTCGAGCTATTTATTCTTCGGATGTTCAACCCTTTCTTGTTTCGTGAGGTGTTCTTTGGATGCTTACTCTGTAGTTGACTGGTTGGTTTTTTTTGTGTTGCTCTGCGGTTCGAATGGCCAGATCTGCCATTTCTAGTTGTTCGTTGGGCTATATGGCTCGTGCTTCTTTAAGTAGAACCAGTCCGCCTTCGTTGTAGGTGTTCTTGACCTTTGGTGCAGAGATCCGCTTGGAATCATGGAGACGCTGTGGTTTTGTTGCTTGGAAAGTGGCTGGATTTACCTAGAACTATGTGATTCTTGATATTCTAATGCTTTTATACTTGAGAAACAAACTTGGAAGATTTGTCATCAGTTTTCAAGATCAAATCATGCTTGATTACTTGATTTAGGGAATTTTCTTTACAATTTCATGTGATTTACTGCAGAAACTTGTGATGCACGCGAGACATATGTAATAGTAAAGAACTTCTGCTCCAGTAGGAGGGAATTTTAGGAAGTAGAAACGACATGACTATTAGTTTATCACGGATGATGTTCCCATAAATATAAGTGCTTTGGCAAATGAAATTATCCGAAAACAGTGTAATTTATTATTATTATTTTGTTTTAATCTTGGAACCTGAGACAGAATTAAGGATACAGGCTGCCTAATAGGTGTAAGAACAATCTGTTGCTTTTGGGTTTGTTATGCCTAAAATTCCTTGTCTTCCATTCGAATACTATGCTCTGTCGTCCGTTGTTTGCGCAGGTCATGCGTATGGCATGTCTGTCTACATGTGTGTCTCTTTGGGGGATGAGCTCGTGGACTCGCTTACTGAACATTAATCTCGTTGTGATTCTCCAGGCTTAAGGAGATGGCCAGCAACGATACCTTCCTTTTCACCTCTGAATCCGTGAACGAGGGGCACCCTGACAAGCTCTGCGACCAGATCTCCGATGCCATACTCGATGCCTGCCTCGCACAAGACCCCGACAGCAAGGTTGCGTGCGAGACCTGCTCCAAGACCAACATGGTCATGGTCTTCGGGGAGATCACGACCAAGGGCGACATCGACTATGAGAAGATTGTTCGTGACACATGCCGTTCGATTGGGTTCGTTTCGGATGATGTCGGCCTGGACGCTGATCACTGCAAAGTGCTAGTTAATATCGAGCAGCAGTCCCCTGACATCGCCCAGGGCGTCCATGGCCATTTCACCAAGCGCCCTGAGGACATCGGTGCCGGTGACCAGGGTCACATGTTTGGCTATGCGACCGATGAGACACCTGAGCTGATGCCCCTCAGCCATGTCCTCGCCACCAAGCTCGGTGCGCGCCTCACCGAAGTCCGCAAGAACGGCACCTGCTCCTGGCTGAGGCCTGATGGGAAAACCCAGGTCACGGTCGAGTACCAGAATGACCATGGCGCCATGGTTCCCATCCGTGTCCATACCGTGCTGATCTCCACCCAGCATGATGAGACCGTCACCAACGATGAGATTGCCGCGGACCTCAAGGAGCACGTCATCAAGCCTGTCATCCCTGAGAAATACCTCGATGAGAAGACAATCTTCCATCTTAACCCATCCGGGCGCTTCGTCATCGGTGGACCTCACGGTGATGCTGGGTTGACTGGCCGCAAGATCATCATCGATACGTACGGCGGTTGGGGTGCTCACGGTGGTGGTGCATTCTCGGGCAAGGATCCCACCAAGGTTGACCGCAGCGGTGCGTACATCGTCAGACAAGCGGCCAAGAGCATCGTGGCAAATGGCCTCGCCCGCCGCTGCATTGTCCAGGTGTCGTACGCGATCGGTGTTCCTGAGCCTCTCTCGGTTTTCGTCGACACCTATGGTACCGGCAAGATCCCAGACAAGGAGATACTGAAGATTGTGAAGGAGAATTTTGACTTCAGGCCTGGGATGATCACCATCAACCTCGACCTGAAGAGGGGAGGCAATGGCAGGTATCTGAAGACTGCAGCTTATGGGCACTTTGGAAGGGATGACGCTGACTTCACCTGGGAGGTGGTGAAGCCGCTCAAGTGGGAGAAGCCTGCTGCCTGAACCCAAACCATTTCATAGGAACACGTCAATCTATCCATCTATCTATCTATCTATCTATCTATCTTTCTACGTGGTGGCAGATTGTGTGTCTGCATCATTGCCATCTGCTGCACCAGAACTCCAGTGTTTAAGATACCTCTCCATTCTAGTTAGTTTGGTGCAAGAGGATAAGTTTGATTAGAAAGGGAAAGAAAAAGAAAAAAAGGACGAGGCTATATGGAATTTGTTTGGAGTCACTGATGTTATGCCGTGTGTCAAGTTGAAGAAAAATAATACTCGTGTCTTGCAGTTTCTATAGAGCGTTTCTTTCTGTTCTGTGCTTAGTCCGGACAAAATCTGGTCCTCCAATCCATCAACCTCTAGGGAATATCTATCCAATCCATCAACGATTAGATAGATATTTTCACATACACGGTTATCACAGTGAGGACCGCAGATGAACGTTGCTGACACGAAATTAGTAACATTGGTGGTTCCCCGCTTTTTCGTCTCGTAAGGCAGCCCGTAGAAAGCTGCCTAGAGATAAATACAACACTGGGTTGCACAATGCCAAAAAGAAAAGAAAAACTCAAAACTATCCTGCACTCTGCGAGAATTAAAGTACGATATAGAGGGAAGATGATACAACAAAAAAAAAAAACTGGCATATCATACACGTAACAAACCAACAGCACATCATACCATGCTGTGAATCCAAACATATGGATTCCAACATCTAGGATCTCGAATAATAATAATAATAATAATAATAATAATAATAATATCAACCAACAGGGAAAGAAACCTTATAAGATATAAGATGGATCATCAGCCAAACAGGCTCTTGCTCAAATGCCAAAGTTACTCTAAACTCCCCAAAGCTCTGGTGACAGCAATCTCCTTGCAGTGGGAGCAGGTGGGGACAAGCCAGGTATTATATCTCTGATGTTCTTATTATTTGGGTTCACAACCGACAGTTTCATATCAAAGAGTTCTCAGCTGCAGGATCACTACCTCCAGCACCCATATCAAAGAGTTCAACTCTTTGATTACCAAGGCTATTTTGATATCTGAAGGCCACAAATAAAATTAGAAGGTCTAGTCAATAAAATAATACATATAAGAATTAAAAATTGGATTCATCTATGAAGAAAATAGATAGAACAACTATACTTAGAAAATAAAAAGTTCCAAGTAACTAAACAATGAAAGTGAATGTGTTTTTCAGGTAGACATATTTTTAGGTCATTAAATATGATGAAGAATGGTGGCAAGAAAGCACATCTTCATGTCATGTTCCCACATAGATAGAAGCTACTTGATAAGCATGCACAAATGCAACACGAAAAGAAGCTAAAGAGATGATTGTTACAGGCTACAACATAAAATAAAACAAAAAAAAGAGTAAGAAAACAGGCCAGATAAAAAAGCATCAAGCTACAATGTGTCCCAAATCTTGTAACTGGGCTAGAACAGGTGTGACCAACTTGTTTCCATCCTTTAATATTATGACAAACAAGCATCTGAACGATATAATTTTCTCAAATAGATATTCTCATATGCTCTTTCAACAAGCTACAGCAAATAGATCTTCTAACTAATCATCCACAAACTAATCTAGTAAAGCACTAAATAAAGCAATATCTAAAACTCCAACTTCATGACCCTGCGGCCTCAAATCTCCATGCTATCTCCTTGTGTTACTTTCTGTTTCTCTTTTCCTCATGGCAGCCATAGCTTCAATGACAAGACAAGTTGTATTGATGATTGCAAATAGCAGACTGGCCATTCTAGTGGGCAGCTTTGCCACATCGCTACCATGGCTACTGGCCACGATTGGGGGATATCATGGTAGGTAAGGTGGAAAATCGAAAAGAAAAAAACCATTAATTAATTATGTATTCAGACAGTTGGGCTTAACCCATGCTACTATCATTGGGTTTAATCTGTATCTAAGTCTTTAGCCTAGACACAATTAGAATCGAGATTGTTTGACAGAAACAGAAGTTGATATACAGTGGGATTGGACCAGGTTAATTTTGGATAGATATATTGAATTATGTCTCAGCTATGGATATTTTGTTTGAGTTGATTCAGTCTAATTAAACCAGCTCTGAATTTAATTAGTTGTCATATTGATTGAATACAATCAAATCATTGAGCCCCTAGTAGGGCACTCTGGCTGATAGCACCATCCAAAACAATAGCCAGACTGCCAGAGAATCACTCGTGGTCCCAAAGTTCATCAGGTAGACTAGAAGGAAGACGAGCACTCACCTAGGTTCCCCTCACATGGGTTTTTTGGGTTACATCTGTGGGAAGAACTCCCACATAACTGAGTGGCTGATCAAGGGGATCATCCACCCCACGATGGCAAAAAGTTTCGCCAAATAAATGACACCCAACTAATCCAATCAACGTCCAAGGCCATGCCTAATATAGCTTGCTTTATACAATCTTGTAAGATAATTTTCTTGTTCTTCAGCTGGACCTGATTGGTTGGAAACTATTCTTACAACCCAAGCGTCATCCCCAAACACTTTACCATTATTTATTTATTATCTTTCAATTGTCTCATTGTGTTGAATTGTGACCAATGTAATGAAACAAAACATCAGGTCAGGGTTAGATAGACCATCATGCCAGCATATACCTGCAGCAAAGTGAATAAAACTCTATGACATTAGATGATATTAAAGAAATGCACAAATTGCCTTTTCAGAATCCAAGCAATAAATTGTTGGTGAAACATATAAAAAAACATATCTTTCAATGTTTGTTCCTCAAAGGGAAGGCATGGAACACATATCTTCTTCAGGGAAAAAAGGTCAAAATGAAAGGCCCTAGATCAAAACTGAGCTGGAAATGCATTTCCAGCTGTGGAATCATATAATAAATGAGATAAATTTATAACTAAAAGGTTATCCTGTAACCCAAAGGCGTATCTATATGTAAATTGTGGAATATGCTACTAGCAGCAACCGTAAGTTGATGTCAAATGGAATAACTAACCAAGACCTACGTTTTTCTCATGGCCACATACAAGTTCAGCTCCTTGATCTGTAATAAGTCAATGACAACTGATTAGGAGAATAAAAGAATGGATGTCGTAAAGTACAAGAGTAAAAGAAGAAATTACCTACCATGGTTTGCTTCTTCTCATTGAGTTGCTTACTAACATCAGGAGTATTTCGACTCTCCTGATCCTTAATTTCACGATCAAACTCTTTAATTAACCTGTAAAAGGTTATTTTTAAAACAATTTGAAGTACATATAGGACTGGAGATTTATGGAACTGGTTGTTTCAAAGTGTAAATTGTAAGTATAAAGAAAACATAACAAAGATTGATCCAACATGTTAAGTTACTATGGCAACCAACATGATAAAGATACTCATACAACGATTGAAACTTGAAATATCAACTAACCTACCGCTTACATTCCCTCATCTTCCCAGTAAGATCCTCCAACTGCTTAGACTGTCCGTTAGGACTTAGGATCCTTAATCTTATCCAATTTCTGGAATCCATTTCTGCAGATATACATAGGAAAGCTAAAATGTCAGTTTTGCGTCTTTTGATCAATGTATAGAAACAGGCAATTCCAAGGTTCTTCCATAAATTAGTGGGGAATGATAAGGACTCAATAAGGTTACAGGCTCAATAATGATTCTGTGTACAAGTAGAAATGCAAAGACCTAACGGAAACTAGTTGTATAACACAAAACAGGAAAAATAGAATTTGTATAACACAAAAAGGGACTAAATGTCACATGAACTGATAATTATGAATCAATCTGCAAAAAAACAAAAACAAATGTATGTTTTTTTTTCAAAGTGCATATCTATAACCACTTAATTATTAGCATACATAAAATAGAATGAAGAGAATGATATGCCAAATCACCCTATGACCCTAATATAGATAGCTAAAGCTTTTTTATAGCTAACATCATTATAACCACAAGTTCAACATATCATGTCCAAAATAGCTAAGATATACTTTCCCAACTCTGCTTGGTAGTTTCTAATTAGAATATAAACTTGCACACCTAGGAAGATAATATATTTGCCTATTCCTTGTCAATGAACATCAGAGCAACCAAAATTATTCTGTGCCACGAAATATTTACCTCCAGTCATTTTACATAGTTGCAAATCTGCTTCAAATTGGCATATCAATTTTTTATCATTCCAGTGTAATGATGCTTTCAGGTAGAAGCTTTCTCCTTTCCTATCTAGCTAGATCTTAGAAGCCTATTTTGAAAACCACACTGACGATTTCAAGATTATCTTCAAAATTTCACTACAATTTTTGCTCTTACATATCATATTCTAACAACATATTGGTCCAAATCGTATCTGTAGATATAATTTCTTAAATTATAGCACATAAGGCATGCATTAAGTGTCAACTATAACCACCTTGCAAAATATAATTCTTTTAAGCTGACTATTATACAAGCACATCAAGAAAAAAAAAGTTAAAATCACACAACCAGGTCAAAAATAGAGGAATTATTTTTCTGAAACGTGTGGAAGATGACCAAGAAGATATACCTTTTCAATTAGATTTTCTAGCTTCTTACAAATTCAAATAGAAATTTACCTATCCAGCAAAGACAAAAACAACTTTTGTCTTCTCCCCATCAACAACCAATGGTGCATCCCAACACCAAGTTTCTTTTGTGTCACGAAATCCCACTCTGGTCACTTTGTATACCTTTGCAATTCTAATTCTCTAGTACAGTAATCTTCCATTCCAATGTCACATTTGGTAATGCTTTCAGGCAGTCCTAGATACTCGCTTTAGAACGCGAATCTTTATTACCCATTTTGCTCTTACCATATCATTGCACACATCGATCAAGAAGAAGTTGGTAAAACGCAACAACAAGAAAACTACATAAAAGATAGAAAGAATAGTTTACACAAATACCAGCAGAATCGCACGACCGCATCGCAGAAGAGAGCGATGAACTTACTGGAGGGCACGGAAGATGTCCTGGATTTCGCCATCATTCTGCTCCAGCTCCATGCTTATAGGCGCTCCGCTCGCCATTTCCCCCTACGAATAAGCTCGAATCTCCAGCAGCACAATCTCCCAAACCCTCCAGATACTCGGATCATCTCCGAACCAAAAACAAATCCATCTATCCTATTCCACACAAGGATCAGGTTGGGAAAAGGAAGGAGACAGGGTTGGGATGAAGAATTCCAAGAGAATCCCTAACCCTCGTTAAAGAAAAGCTCTGCCAAGAAGAAACCCTAAAAAGGAAAGAAAGGAAGAACCCTATAAAAAGAAGGAAAGTGATAAGGCTTAGTTGTTGGTTGAGGAGTGTGAACCAATGGTTTATAAATATGTTGGGTCTTCCTTGTCCTCGTGTCTTTTAAAACTCACATGTTTCGAAAGGATAAAATCGTATGGGTATGCTCATCGCCCAAAGTGATAAGTCCTTACGAGTCTACGGATCATACCAATAGTCAACCGACTAAATTGGTTCCTTATAAGATCGGCGTTAGAAGTCCGCTAGGTCTCCCTTACCTTCAGAGGTACCTTTTGGAACTCACATACTCCAAAGGAACAAAATAGTGTAGGTACACTCATCGTCCAAAATGGATAATTCCTTGCGAGTTTATAGACCGCACCAATAGTCAACCGACCAAATAATCCCTTATCAGATTGGCACTAGAAGGAGGGCCCAAGTCGTGCATCTCGACCGAGCAAACTCACTCCTGAATCGTGCACCTAACCCTTAGCTCTTCTATGAGAAGGAGCACTTATAAGGTCATTTGATCTCATATTGGTTGAGTAGTCTGGAACCAAGAGCTCATAAGTCCGTCGAGTCTTCCATACCCTCAGAGGCACCATTTAGAACTCACATGCTCCGAAAGGATAAAACCATTCGGGTATGCCCATCGCCCAAAGTGAATAATTCTTTGCGAGCCTACAGGTCGTATAAATAGCCGACCAACCAAACGGTTCCGTATCAAATTAGCACTAGAAGGAGGGCCCAAGGCTTGCATCTCGACTGAGTAAACCCGCTCTTGAGCCATGCACCTTGGTTATGAGTCCTTGGCTCCCGTACGGAGAGTACTGATAAGACTATTTAGTCCCCTATGGGCCACACAAATGATCGACCGACCAAATGGTCCCATATAAGAAAGAAACAAAGAAAGAGGGGGAATTTCGAACCAAAACCAAATCGATCGAGAGTTGCGGAAAAGAATTGCTCTTAGAATTTTCCTTATTTAAGAAGTCTATTTAAACCCTTCGATGGATGCATCGTATTATTTTTCGAGCGGAGAAGGTTGTTAGCTTAACTTGGGCCTGACGACCCGAGAAGGTCTGCGATTCAAGGTCACAATAACGTCTGATCGAGATCGAACGGTGGTGTGCTTCCATGCGATAAGAAGCCGACCATGGAAGAACCTTTTGACTCTTTCGGGCTTAACCTTCTTGACTTATTCTTGGCGGACTTGTGGGTCCACATGTGAATTCCACTCCAGTCGAGTGGCGAAAGCCCATACCTTTAACAAGAGTCGATACCTCAAAACACCCAAACCGATGTTCCCTGCCTAACCGGTTTTTTGGCTTGCCAGCCGGATCCCACGTACAGCCCTTCACTTCTCCAATTAAAGAGCGGTATGCGTTGGGTAAACAATCGCCTCGTAGACAAAATAATGCTGCCACAAGAACCTTTGGTACGATGTGCCCTTTCGCAGCGGGGTCCACCCGCCAGCTAATGGGAGTTAGTGAAGTGGGACCGACGTTCAGAAAAAGAGTCCGGCCGACGCGAACGAAACGCAAGTGGGGCCCGCAACCCACGCCCGCGCATTGTTTCTCATCCGTTTGACTCGGTAAAATTCGTGTCGAGCCGTCCGTCTTTGACCTGAACTTCTATTATGAGTGGACGACTTTTTTTTTGAACGGCTACAGTACAAAGACATATATACCTTTAAACAAACCTTGAATTATCCGATAACCATGTTTGAACGGCCTCCGCGGTCTGAGGTGGCGAAGGGCATTGTCGTCTTAAGAAATCCCCATGATGATCGTGGATGACGCGTCGCCCACCTGCCTCTGATCCAGACTGTTGAGTCCTGAGTAGGACAATCGGACGGTCCATATCGGCTAGTCTCGTGTGGTGGAGACGCGGTGAGCGGGTGCCGAGACGTGCCTGCGTCTAACCGCCACGAGCCTCTTGGCGCGAAGCGAATTCAGTGGTCCACGTACGCAACGAACCACCGTTTCACCAATTAAACGACGCCACGTAATCGAGTATTTTCCTATATTAGAAACCGCTCCCAACCGCAGGCAAACTCCACCGACCGCTCCTCCCAACGAATCGGAATCGGAATCGGAATCGAAGTCGAGCGATGGAGGTCTCCGGCGCCGTGCTCCGGCGAAACCCGGCCGTCTCCGTCTCCCCGTCTCTCCGAAATTCCCGCCGCCCTGCCCTCGCATGCTCGTCGACGGTGGGGTTTGGGAGGAGGGTGAGCGTTTCGGCTCGGCCGATGGGAGCTTCAACTGAAAGCGGAGGCGGCGGAGCGGTGTTCGCCGACGTGGGACACCTCAACTACTACGCTTCCCCGGTGAGGAGCGGCGAGGGGAAGAGGAAGAAAAAAGAGCAGAAAAAGAGGGCGAAGCTGGTGAAGGGGCTATCGAGGGATCTGACCACGTTGTTCACGTTGGGGATCGGCGCCGATGCCGGCGAAGGGGTTGCCGGAGAAGTCAAGGGGAAGATGATCTCGGTGCGTGCTAAATGTTCCTTCTTTTGCCAATTTGTTTATCTGAATTAGCGCAATCGATATTAATGCAGGAATACAAATTAATTTTGGCCCAAATTTCTGCATGATCATCATGTTCTTAATGCGTTCTTATTCATCTGAATTCAAATGCTTGACATTCAATACAAATCGGCTTGTGGTTCAGGAAGCGGCAGAGATTTTGCTGGCAGAATTAGAACAGCTGAGAGCCCAACAGAAGGAGATGAAGAGAAAGCGGAAGGAAGAGAAGTCTGCGATGAAGGCCGCAAGGGCTAAACAATGTGCAATGGCTGAATCCTCCTCGAGCTCTTCATCGGAGTCGAGCGATAGCGAACGCGATGAGGTCGTCAAGATGAGAAATTTTGGAGCTGCTGCTGTCCAGGAACCCAAATTGGAAGACCTGGCAATTCCATCTGCAGAAGCTGAGTGCAGTCCACGACCTTCAACTTTGGAGCCAAAAGCACGAGCAGTAGTGGATGTGTTGGTTGCTGTAATAGTAGTAGTACGAGCAGCAGCACATCAGGAGTCAGGAAACCGATGAACAAGATTGAGGTTTGCATGGGAGGCAAGTGCAGGAGGTCTGGTGCGGCAGAGCTGATGGAGGAATTCGAGAAGATGATCGGCGTCGAAGGGGCCGTGGTTGGCTGCAAGTGCATGGGCAAGTGTAGAGATGGACCAAACGTTCGAGTCTTGGATCGCAGCAATGGCAATGGCCAGGAAGCAGTCAGTGTTCCCAAGAATCCCTTGTGTATTGGTGTTGGATTACAAGATGTTGGCACGATTGTGGCCAATTTCTTTGGGCAGGAGAGTTTAGGGCTTGTGGCAGCATAGGGATCAACCAATTTGTATATAAATGTCTTCGTTCGTTTCTGCTCCCATTGTTTTAGTAAAGCTTTCTTAAGTTTGTGTCACTTGGCATACAGAGCATGATTCTGATATAATGTCAATATTTTTAGAATGGAACCAAGTAATCACATACTTGAAGGCTTAAAGATTCAATGGAAGTGATGTTTGATGGGTTTTCTCTCACATGGTTGTTCACCGGCAAATGTTGCTTGTTAATATTGGTGGGAGAAAAAGATTCGGGTCATCCCGGCGTGGAGTGGATTAGAGTTCAAGATAGGGCAACCTCCAACGCCACGTATAAAAACACGTCATCAATATAATACTAAGGGGTTTTACTTCTTTTCACTACTCATGCCGTCCACATTTATTACTAATTTAGGTGTGGAAGTGATCAGGATGAGAAATTTCTCTCGATCTTGATCTCTATACAGAAAATACCTCGATAACTTGATATTTTTATCTCAGAGGTATATAGAAAAATTCTACGCATATAGGTCTAAATTAACCAAGATGTCAACGAGTTTTTCTCCTAACATTTTTTATACTAGAAGGAGGCCCGATGTCACAGGAAAGTTTATCTATCAACCCTCTCAACGAGTGCTCGAGCAAGGAGGCTTTGTCTCTAACTCACAATACTTTCATTAAAGGAAGAAGTCGTCACCCTTTTTTCGCACGTGAATGTATTAACATCGGCGTAAACGTCAATGCGATACTAGCGTTTGTTTAATGACACAGGCCTCTTGCCCTCAGGGGCTATCCCGAGTCACCTACTCATCCCTACTGAAGTATTCTTGAATCACATCAAGCATATGCAGATGCTAACGGGCATGATGTGAGTTATAGCTTTGCTCTTGCCTCGCATAGCCTAGCAGGCAATGCCATAATCTCAGCCATGGTCAACAACTCAACCGCCACTAGCACCGATGCCCATCAGGGTCCCCCCACTCGATATAGTACCAACATCTCAAGAGCGCCCAAGGCCCATCAAACTATTAGCCGAGGGAGCACCCCGCTCTCCAACCGTGAAGTTTAACGAATCATTGCACCACCACTCTACTCCACCTAAGTTCAAGACCCAATTGGTAGATTCAACGAATTATTTCCTAAGGATCCAACTATGACAAATGGATCGATGTTTGCAAGAGATGCGATGAGAGTTTCAACAATCCAAAGGAGAATGATCGGTCAACCCCACCTCGATCGATCGCCATTCACCTAGAACATCCAAGAGGAGCTGATCTCGACAAACTTTCGCTTCCCATCATTGGAGGCCTTTGACGATAGTACCGACCTAGTGGAGCACATTATTGCTTTTCGTGCCCAAATCTCATTATACTATACTTTGAACACCCTAATGTATTGTGTCTTCCCAACTACGTTAAAAGGCTTGGCGTGGCGTGAGAATGATATACTTACTTGAAGCCACTCTCCATCAGTTCTTTTGCTCAGCTCACAAGGGAGTTCGAGCTTCACTTCCTCATGAATATTTGCTCGAGACTATCTACGATAATGCTTCTCGAACTTAAGCAAAGAGAGAAGGAAATACTCTCAAACTTTGTCACTTGATACATGAACGAAATTCGAAGGATGAAAATTGGTCATTCGTCACTTGTAATATAGGCATTTATGATGGGACTTAGGCTCTCTTATCTTTTCTAATCATTGGTAGAGAGGTCATCGATGATAATACTCGAGATACTCTAAATGGTCAATCAGTACATTATCACCAAGGCAAAGATCTCAGATAAGTATGAAAAAGTACATAAAAAGTCAAGACAAGAACAATTATGATGAAAAAGCAACGAATAAATCGATCCAAGTGGAGAGGCACGAGACGATTGTCATACAGGTTTCTTTGACTCTTTAGTAGTATATAAATATCAAATTTTTATTATTAAGGGATGTATAAACTAATTTAAAATTTTTAAGAATTTCTTTTATAATTTTATGATTTTTTTTATGAAATTAGTATAGTAGTATGTTAGAGAGATTATTCAATTGCATGGGGTTCTGGTAAGCATTGTATCTAATAGGAATCTAAGGTTCATATTGAGTTTTTAAAGAAGTTCATAAAAAAAAAACTTTGGAGACTCGATTAAAATTTAGTATGATTTTTTATCTTCAAACAAATGGACAATCTGTAAAGCAACAATCGATTCAAAAAATGTTGAAATCTAAAAGAGATCTGTCAAAAACTATTATCGACTCAGAATAGATAAAAAAATTATGCTAGCTAAAGGAAAAGAGACTTAGAGTTTAAAATTGGGAACCATATCCTTTAGAAAATATAACCACTTAAGATATTACGAGATGAATTTAAAATTGGGAACCATATCCTTTACAAAGTATCACCACTTAAGGTGTTATGAGATTTGGTCACGAGAGTAAATTTGCTCCTAGATTTGGTCTATGAGACATGTAAACAATCATTTACATGATTTTATGTTTCACACGAGCAGATTCTTTACTTAAGCATAACAAACATTTTGTTCTTGCAGATTAGATAATTTTATTTTATTTGAGTTACTTTTATAAGGAAAAAATAAAAAAAATCCTTTTTTTTTCTTAACTCTCCCAAATAAAAAACCTTCCTTCCAAGTATGATTTTTCCTAAAGGTTTTCCACAACTGTTCCACACCATCCCCTAAAATTTGTCCCTTTAAAATGCATTTAACCTGTAGATTTGTTATGCATATGAAGGATGAACAAGATAAGGATGGATCCAATAAGATTTCATCATTGAACATAAATTTATGTTTTGATTTATCTCATCTATTTTATGATGGGAACAAAGAGAGATATATATTACACCAAGGTATAATCAAGTTTGGGGATCTTTTTCTTTTGAAGGGGGGAGGAATGTAATCCCTAAACAAATTGAATTCAGAATAAATCTGAATTTAAATAGGAAATAAATATATATAATAAATTAAAAGAGGGGGTTTGAATCCTAATCAAAGTCTATTAAAAAGAAAATACTTTAAATTAAATAATTAATTATTAACTTCGAATATATTTTGATTGGATTCATAACCCTAGTAAGACTCTTTTCAGGACCAATAGATCCCTCCCTCCTTTTCACAATGGAGCATGGCCCTAATATAAGTGGACAGGCATGAGAGGATTGTTGTAGAGGTAAGTTGTGTGACTCTTTGGCTTTTAGTAGTATGTAGATTTTATATTTTTGTTATTAAGGGATGCATAAATAGATTCATAATTTTTAGAATTTTTTTTATGAATTTTAAAATTTTTATAATATTAGATTCGTTCACATGGAAATCATGTTTATTCGTAGTTAGAAATTTTGGTTCTAATAATTAGATAATTTTATTTTCATCTCCATACTTCATGAAATATTTTCTAATTAGACCTAACCAAAATCAAATTAGAGATGATTTCAAATCAGTCAATGAGGATTTTATATTGGTTCAATTAGGTTTTGGTTAGATTAAGTATGGTTCGGATCAATTGGATTGATTCAAGTAAAGTTTAGGCCAATTAAGGATTAATTAGAGTATGATTCTAAATACTAATATTATATAATATTTTTTGGATTGATGATAATTTCTTGAGAGCCAATGAGAAATATTATTCCATCCGCTGTGAATACGATATGAGAAATATTATTCATTTACCAGAGAGAATTCATCATAAGGGATAAAACATATCCATCCGTCGTTGGAAAAAATCGTGACACTTTAGTTGGTTTCATCGACTATGATTATGCTGCGAATCTTGATAAACGAAGATTTTGACAGGTTATGTTTTTTTTTACGTTGACGGTTGTGCAGTTAGTTGGAAAGCTTCCTTATAACTAGTTGTGGCTTTATCTACTACAGAGCTAGAATATATGACGGTGAGTGACAGAGGCGATCAAAGAAGTTTTATGGTTAAGAGGTTTATTCGACGAATTATGTCTGCATCAAAGTGTTACTACAATTTACTGTGATAGTCAAAGTGTTATTCATTTGACTAAAGACCAAATGTATCATGAGAGGACGAAACACATCGATGTGAAGTTTCATTTTATTCGGGATACTACTGTTGAGGGAAATGTCTTTGTTCAGAAAATTCATACGAAGGACAATCCAGCTGATATGCTTATGAAGCCTCTTTCGGTTTACAAGTTCAACCAGTGCTTGAACTTGGTTGGTGTTCATTATTGGTGATTGCCCGTTAAAGCTTTTGTGAAAAAGGTGGAGCAAGTTTTATTAATTGTCAATGTTGGGATATGCCAAGGTGGAGATTTGTTAGTTTGGCAAGTCCCACATAGTCCCACATCGGGAAAATCAAGCTTGTTATCTCCTATTGTAACTATAAATAAAGGTCTCGGCTTTGAAGTCAGATGTACCATAAGAAAAATCTAATTATTTACTTTGAGTTTAATTTTTATTAAGTTCATACTTAGTTAAAATAATTTGGGTTTATAGTTTGGATTTTTTTTTATAGTAGTTTTAGGTGTTTTATCGTCTAGAAATATTTTCCTAAGACATTTGTAAATTTTATCGGGCCAGTGTCATAGATACGATGGCACGACTCCTTTTGTAGCTTCAATGCCACGTTGAATCCCAAAACACCCAGAGACATCTAATGTCATTGCCATCCATGGCTCTTCTTCCGTAGTCATATTGAACCCAAGAACACTCAGGGACATCAATTGCCGGGTGGCAGGTCCCGCCCTCCATGGCTCCGGTGTTTCTTGGGTATCTTGCACAGATGGACCTTGGCTGGGAGGCTGTCGCCGCCACTCTTATCCTCCCCTTGTGTTGGATTCGGCACATGATTATCTCCTCGGTCTCGGAGGAGCAGATCATCTCGAAAAAGTTGGGGTGCAAGCGGTACTCGTCCAGTATCCACTTCAGACCGAGGCTGCTATTCTTCTTTCTCGGATCACCGCTGTCCTTGAAGAATTTGAGGCTCCTCCGAGTCTCCGCGATCGCCGCCCTCCTATCTTAATGCGGTATGTCACGGGGCTTGCCGTTGGTGAGCTAGGTTCCACCGCGCATCTTCCGCTTCAACCTGTTATCCTTGGCTTTGGAGTTGGGCATGCGGACAAAGCAGGACACACCCGTGGAAAGGTAGCTGGAGCGGACCATCAATTCGTAGGGAGCTTTCTTGAACACCTCTATCTCAGGAATTGTAAATAGGAATCGATCAAAGATTATGTTTTATTTATATTTATTATATTCATTTTTGTTCGCTTAGTATCATTTTATAGTTGATCAACTATTGTTTATACACCAAAATCATGGATGTCTTCATCTAGGCAGCAGAATATATGGAAATGATGAACCTCTTCAGAAGCTGTTCGTGGCTGTAAGAAATGAACTCAATCTTGACCTTAAGAACATCGATACAGAGCAAGCAAAATGTTGGAAGCCACATCCTTCCCTCGTTAAGGTAATTATTACATAATTACGCCTAAGATGGCCCCGTTGAACTGGATTCGGATCTCCTCGTTCTCGAACAAGTTGGGATGGAGACGGCACTCGTGCACTATCCATTTCATACTGAGGCTCCTATCCTTCTTGTTCTTCTTTCTCGGGTCACCATTGTCCTTCAAGAACCCGAGACTCAGTTCATGTGATCGCCGTCGTTACGTCCATCTGAAGCTGATCATCAGTTCCCAGGGCGCTTTCTTACGTCCAGCTCGGGAATGCTAAAGCCCGAGGGGATTCCCAGTGGCGGATTACAGATCTTGTTGAGCAGGAAATGGCCGATCGACGCCTCGTTCGTCGGGGAAGGACAACGGTGACCCGAGAAAGAAGAACACGAAGGCAGGAGCCTCAGTATGAAATGGATAGTGCACGAGTGCCTTCTCCATCCCAACTTGTACGAGACCGAGGAGATCATCTTGTGGCGAATCCAGTACAACGGGAGGGGATCCGCAGACGACGACGGCCTCGCAGCGAAGGCCCCGCTTGTGTGTGGCAGATACCATGGATGGCGGAACGTACCACCCAGCGCATGGAAATTGACGTGCCTGAGCGTTCTTGTGTTCGATATGGCACCGGAGCTATAGAAGAGAGCCATGGACGGCAGCACCCGCGACCACGTATGATGTAAGAAGCGTGGACTTGGGATGAGATACTCGCACCTACTTTGGACCATGACTTGATCTAATCCAACAGGAAGGAAATTGGATCTAACTCATGTTCATTGTAGTTGAATTGGATTCGGATTAAGGATTCGTTATTAAAAAGATATAAGTTTATTTAACTCGAGCAAAATATTTGCTGTCAGAGCAGAAAACCAAATGAATAATATGATATCGCGAGACATTATGGTACACTTTTGTAAAGCAATTATTTGAAACATAATTAAAATTCAAGTAAATCCTATATGAAGTCTGCGTTACAGAAAAAATGATAAATTTATAAATAAATATTGTATAATAACTTATTCCTAAACAAAGGGTCAACGGCCCCTATAATCAACACCCTCCTCCCTCCCCCAATTCGTTTCGTTCACTTCAAAGCATTCAGACACTCGGAGTACTTGACCTTCTGCCTTTCCCATTTCAAGCCTAATTGAAGGTTCAGATACTCATCTTCTTCTACAAGAAACTTTGGCCGTTCATTAGTTCCATCACCATTGCTGATGTTGGTAGAATAAACTTCCTCCTCTAGTGAAGGTTGGTCATTCATTGAAGTGATTGGATCCTTTGAGACAAGTCCCTCGTGAATATATTAGGGAGACCTTCAACATTCCGATTGAATTTAAGTGCAGTCACGAGGATTGTGAGATCGCACTTGAACTAACTCGATTCCTAAACTTATACTGTTACGATATGAATAGATATATGTAGGGAAGTACAGCCACGGATCTAAAAGATTAAGGCCCAAGAACGTATGACCCGAATCCGCTCAGTCCATAGGATCATCACGTTGGCATGTGGTGTCCTTTCTGACCCCGGCTCGCGTTGAGATTAGTGCAGAAGAGGGAATCGCGACAGATTCCAGCGAAGCATCCCGCTAAACGCGCCTGCGGCCGCGTGTTTGTACTAGACGTTGGTTAAGCCGAGGAATAAAAAGATTCCACATGGCAAGCGCCGTCGGGAATCTTTTATTGTACAGATGGCCGAAGAACACTGGACCAGGCGAACAACGACGACGACGCCGCCGCTAGATGGGGTCGCACCAGGCTGTCACGACAGCGAGGCGGCGGGGACCCCAAAAGGGAACGCAGACAAGAGAATCGTTATCGTTTTTGTATTTGGCGAACCCGGAAAAAATGCCTAGAAATTTTCAGCGCCAACTGCCAAAAATTTCAACAGAACATTCTTAATTACATAAAAATATCATTTTACTTTTATCTTTGCTTCTATCATCATGCATCCTGTGAGACTCGTCCCTACCTCCACGGCTCTTGTTAACTTTAATTGGACTCACCTCTATGCATCTCACTCTCGTTGTTCTTATTTGCGATAACAGAAATGAATATAGTTGCCCAAACTCATGTCTCTTTATCTTATCAAATTCATCTTTGCGTGTCTCGTCCTTATCGTCCTTATCCATAATATATGTGACCAATGATGAAGGCGCAAGCAAAAGAATTACGAGCGAGGAAGAATGAGGCACAAGGATCGATGTCGCCTCCGCCCTTGGTTGCCTCCATCGTCACTTTGGTGAAAGATATTGTAGATGAAGACGAAGGCAGGTAGATGATGGACAACGATTCTAGACTAAAATGGTGGTCGATAAAGATATTCTCATTATTTTAATAAAAGATACTTTATGAGAAATTTTAAAAGTTAGGACGCTAATTAAAATTTTTTTAAAATATTTTTTTTTCAGAAATTCATCATTTTCCATTTATCCTTGCAAATTGAAGTCCAATGTGCCTATTTCTACAAAAATATAAATATCTGTAAATTCTTATATTAATTGACTGTCATTTGATTACTAATCAATTCTTTAATCAGATAAGATATCTTCTAAGAACTGACAAAATTTCGAGAGATTTATATTTTATATAATTTTTAACCTGAAATTACTATTATTAGCCTAGTGAAAAAGAATTAATCTTAATATTTTAGATGGATATATGGATGTGTTTTAACATTTGAATACTAAACACTATTTCCACACTTAAATCCCAAAAAATCACCATGTCCTCCTGAACTACCGTGCTCGTGGCTTCCGTTGGGTCCCTCATCTCCTCACCAGGGACCACCTCCTTTACTAACGGCCCCGAGTGCCCTTTTCCTAACGTACTCCCCTCACGTGTGTTTTGCATCCACAGAACGGTGTCCACGTGAGCTCATTTATCCTACCTTCTTTGAAAAGTAATAATAGCAACAACAATCAATTTGAACTACACACATACAAAGGTTGCAGCTCAAGTGGTTGATGCAATCTAGCGACCTACCCAGTGCTGCGAAGATGATCCTACGGGCGGTCAATCGATGAGGTGGGAGGTTATGTCACTTTGATGCGTAATATACAGTTGGAGAATGATCGATCAGATGCATGTCATGGCGGAGTTTTAATTACGAAAAAGAGGATGTAGTTCTCAAGTCATTTTCCCAAACTTCTTTTAATTAAATTATTAGATATATTGATGCATGCATTTTTCATGGCTTGCATGGACGTCGACGACCGTAGTGTAGAAGGTGAGCAGTGGGCGTGGATGTGTCCAAGAGAAATCGACACGAACCATGGCATGAGATCGCAATTACGTTGGTTACTGAGACGTGCATGTTACCTTGAAAAGGACGAGGACGTGATTGATGGTCGCCTCTAGTCGAGTGGCCTTCTGCCACACACTGTCACAATCACATAGATTAAACTCCTAGTGTGTCCTCAGACGATGGATGTCAATCTTAAGATCTACAAATCGGATTTCAAGTAACGCTAAATATTCCCTTCAATCTATAGAGGATAGCTTTCGTTTACAGCTCTTCTTCTTCTTCTTCTTCGAAGAGTGATCGGAATAAGGTATTGCTCAAGGGTGGCGTAAACTGAAAGGAACCGATCAAAGAGACTGAGACTGCTGCAATCATATATGGATGCCCTTCCCACCTAATCCGCCGGCATTGTTGGGTGCAGTGTACTTTATTCTGAAGGGAACATTACCTTAAAAAAGGTGGGGGAAGGACCAATTCATTTCCTTTGACAACCCAACAAGACACAGCAGTAGGTCACTCATCTCCAGTCCCCCCTTCCTGAAGCCAGGCATAGAGAGAAGGAGCACATTCCACACCCAATAATTAAGTTCCGTCCCCATCTCTATCCTCCATTTATTTTGCTTAGGAGATAAGTCCCAGAGAAGGCCACGGACATTTGTGGTGGAGGTAGATAAATGGAGGACTCAGTCGGTCATGGCCATGGCTGTGGTTGTGTACAGACATGTGCTTGGTAGGGTAGTGCAGGCATTGAAGGTCAGCTTGTCCCAAGAAAATGAGGACCACCTGTGGGTCAAATCCACTACATCATCAGCCAAATTAGCCACCACATCAGTTCAGCAAATCAACAACCTCTTCTTCTTCCATTCCTTTTCTTCCTTGCCTGTGAGTGAGAACTTCTGCAGGACCAGCTTCTGGTAGTAATCCAACTATGGGAGAGAAGAGTCGACAAGCAGTATAGAAATATATAGGGATGCTGTCACAAAGTCAAGAGTGTTCTTATCCACCGCCTTCTTCTTGCATAGGTATGATCTGTAGCTCAAGCCAGTATAGGACCTGACAAGTGATCCAAAGATGATTTCTTAGATTATCTCCAAATGGTTTGTGTTTATGTTCTAAATGATAATCTTTCATTATAAATGGAGAGTATTTGGCATTAACTTTGCTAGGTTGGCTTGTAATTGCACAACAATACATGATTCATGTACAGCTGAACATTAGGGGGGGGTCCATAACACTGGTTGGAAACAGGATGGATACAGTGTGATGATAGCCATAGAATGGAAGCAATGGCTTCCATCAATTGCAAGGGTGGTCCAACGTGACAACCACCACAAATATTAATCTGGTCCACATCATGAAATATCATCGAAGCAGCATTGGCATGTTTCGGTCTCTTTGTTTGACTGAGAATACATTGCAGAGTGTCATACGGAATGGTTCAATGTGTTGCAATGATTGGTAGCAAACAAAACCAAGTTGTAAATATGTTAATCCGAAAAAATCTATTTTCCAAGAAAAAAATCTCTCTAATGACCATATTTTTCATTTACCCTGTAAAAGAAATAGGAAATAATTTTAGTTGTTTTTAAATAAGGTTCATAGAGAATGAACTCTTGTTGAGAACATTCTTCAATTGTGATCTTTCTCACCAAGCAAAGCCACATACATGATTCAATACCTGTCATATGATCGACGATTATGATTCATTTACAATTCTTAATTTGATATGCTATGTAACATACAAATGTAATCTAATATTTAATATGTTCATACTTTTTTGATATAATTTTAGATGTTAATAAATATTCTATATTTCATAAAATATTCGCACTTATCGCCACCGACTGTATTGTTCCACACTTTTATGACAAAAAAAATTCAATGAAAATTCTTGTGACCAAATTCAAATTAAGCAAACTTTTATCTGCATAATGTAATGCATAATTTCCCCACTGTGGTACTTGCATGAAAATTAATCACACTTTCATGCACCATATAAGCTTTACTGCATGAAAATGATGCAGATTTTTTTGCAATCCAAGTTAATATCGTTCTGTGAAACTAACACTAGCACTAAAGATCAGTATGACTGCCCTCAGTGTGAGCAGATGTTAACATCAACCTATACATTGCCAGTCGATCACTATTCACAATGCATTCAGAGATGAAGTTGCTCCGAGAGAACGAGTAGTGGTAAAAGGAAGATGCTGTGTGTTCTGAACTGACATAGATGTTGCGTTCTTTCTGTTCGGCGATGGGGATTTCGGCAGTGACCATGAGTCCAGGGATGTTCCCACAAACCAGAACCTCTCTGCACCCTCTGACACAAAGATCTTGTGGAGATCGAACAGGGAATTCTATTTACTGGCCCTTTTGGGACAGAACAAAGTCAATACTGCAGTTTTGGCAAACAGGACTCGTGGACATTGATGTTTTACAGATGGAAGGAAACCTCATGGTCAAAGAGACGGTGTTGTCTTCCTACTTGTACTGCAGTGATCAGCATCAGAATATTTTAAGCTTCTTCGCTGGAAATATCAGACTCATGTCAGCCCCACCATGGCCACACCAAACATTGGTTCTGAGAAGGAGATAAGACGTGAGCATTTCAGACAATTCAACCCTCTTCTTGCCAACATTTAAACGAAGGAGAAGAAAAGGAAAGGAGAGGAGAGGAGAGGAAAGAGAAGAAGGCAACCTCGACTCAAATCCAACCACTTGACTGTGACTCGCCCTTCCTCTTCTTTTTTAGCTTGGCCCTTCACTTGATTCCGACGCCTCCTTCGGTGTTGCCGACACTTCCGCTGGCAGGCCTTTGTTCCTGGTAGGAATGGGGAGGCAATCATGCTGCTACAAGCAGAAGCTGAGGAAAGGCCTGTGGTCTCCTGAGGAAGATGAGAAGCTGATCAGGCATATAACCAAGTATGGCCATGGATGCTGGAGTTCAGTTCCTAAACAAGCAGGTAATGCATATACGCATTGCCAATTCAACCAAAATATGTCCTCTCCGCTGCCTCTTGTATTCATATGCGCAATCGTTTCAGGTCTTGAGAGGTGCGGAAAGAGCTGCAGGTTGAGGTGGATAAACTACCTGAGGCCTGATCTCAAGAGAGGGACGTTCTCAAAGCAGGAGGAGAGTCTCATAATTGAACTCCATGCAGTGCTCGGGAACAGGTAGAAGAACCCCCTGCAGATGGTCTTCTCTTTCTTGTTTCTGACTCCACAACCTCTGCAGATGGTCACAGATTGCATCACGTTTGCCAGGAAGGACCGACAACGAGATCAAGAACTTCTGGAACTCCTGCGTCAAGAAGAAGCTCAGGCAGAGTGGCATCGACCCCAACACTCACAAGCCGCTCGCAGAGATGGAAGACAAGACCTCTAACTCCGGTGATCTCAAAGCCCCCGCCACAACCTTGGAGAAAACCAAGCATTCGGTACACAAGCCGGCATCATCATCATCATCATCAGGCGAGAGCAGAACATGGAAGAATTCGGTGACGCCGACCAAAGGCTTCTTCCACGACCATGAGAGCTCATCGGCCTGCCACTTATCCCCTCTTCCACAGTCAGGCTTTGCCCCTGACTGCGCTCCTCTCTTCGAAATGAACCAGGAGTTAAATTGCAGCACGATATCCACAGTTCTGCTATCGGTTCCCAGCGGAAACATCTCAGCTTTGATGAGCCTGAAACCAAATATCGATCTTTTCCGTGATGAAATTGATGGTATTCAGTGCAGCAGTGATGTTTATTTGAGTAACAGTCGCCGGAGCAGCATGAACACTGGTAGCGTAATCGAGTTGCAAAGCAGCACCTCCTTCGACGGTGGCATCCTCCCTTTCTCGGAGCTGACGCCAGAAAAGAACGCCCACGTCCAGCTCGAACGGGAACACGAGGACCTCAAATGGTCAGAGTACCTTCAAGGAACCATTACGGCATCGGCAACAATCCAAAGCCAAAGTCATCCTCTGCAATATGACATCAAGACCGAAAGCCAATCTGTACTCGTTGGTCTGGGCACTTGGCAGCAGAATCAGCAAGGACAGCAGCAGTTGCAGTCCTCAAACATCTACGGTAAGGATTTCCATATGGTATCTGTAGGTTTCGGACAGGTTTAAATCGAGTCAAGAAAGGTAGAGATAGCGACTCTCTTCCAACTCTTAGAGCTCCTCTGTGTAATGGGTGTATAGACATGATGTTCAAGAGTGATAAGCCAAAGCTTGTTCTGGTTGAAGTTCCACACTTGTGCAAATTGAGTTTTCCTCTTTCAGTGATTTGCAAAACATGGATGAAATGCTCCTTTCTTCGACTAAGATTCCTAAGCTCACAAGTCACTGATGCAAATCCTAAACAACCTTTTGTTCCAGCAGCCAACATGGACTTGCATCGAGGCTACTACATCATGGTTTCTTGCTGTCTACCTTTTTTGTAGCTCATCTGACAGCTGCTTGCTTTCCTTCTACCTCATACAACTGCTTCCATCATTGTGAAGAAGAAGAAGAACATACCGCAGAAAGAATAGGATGGTGCCTTTACGTCTATCACTGGCCATAAGTTTTCGATTGAAACACCTTTTCCTTCAGGCATCATACGAAAGCACAAATTTCCCATGCTGTGCCAGTTTCATGTAACCTGTGGTAGGAATCACGAGATCAAGGATCTTGTGGTGCTGCAAAGTCTGGAATGGCACTCAGCTCCTGCGGCAGGAAGACACCATCCAAGGAATTAATCTGTGGATGTGAATCTCCTTAATTGGCTCCTCCTGATGCTGACACCTTGGTTGCAGAGTGGAAACGACGACACCTTTGTTTGCTTCCTCTTCTTATTCCTTCTTGTTCTGCCTTTTGATGTGTGAATTCTTCCAACACATGATGAACATGAGTAAGAAAGAAGACTCGACAGTTTTGCTGATCCAAAACTCGTAGGAGTCTTCCTTGGGACACAATTGAACTTTCTTAACCTGGCAGACTTGTTAGGGACAGGTCGGCATGCGAATTAATCCCTTGTTCGAGACTAATCGAGATCATAGAGTGTTGACTTGGATCAATAGTCGACAAGGAAAAAGACAATACCATTAGCGACATTCCCTTTGCCAGAAAAACATCATCATCAGTCGATTTTAAGCAAATTTACCAGTCTTGTGAATCTGCAAAACTAAAGTAGGATTGGGACTAATGTGAGACTGTCCTTTTATTAGAACAATCCATTTGTTGATTGCAGTTCAATACTTTCTATCCACAGTAAGATCAAATTCTCCACCATAAACACTCGGGAACCCCATAGCCTCTAAAAACATCGACTTCATAAATTCAAGAATATTTATCAATCCTAATATGTTTAAATGATTTTATGTTATTGATTGTTTTAAAAGACGACAAGTAAAGACTATCAAGCAGAATAGCTAATTGAGACATGAAGAGCAGAGAGGAACTTGTTCTGTCAAGGGAACCTCTCAAGAGAAAAAGCATCACTCCACAAGACAAAACATGATTGTGATATAATACTATAAATTACGTCAAATAAAAAACATCAAAGAATGACCGGTGTGTCAAGGAAAGCCGTGTCAGAAATGTAAAGAATGATTGTCCGAGGGAACAGCCCAAAGATCCATATATATTCTGTGAACCGTAAACGTCTCGTGGAAAAGAGAGACCATTTTCAAAAGAAACATGGTGACAAACTCACCTAATCAAAATTAACCCAAATACAACACCAGAGAGAGAATCCACCGTATTTGAGTAGAGGAACTAATGGTTTGTTCAATCTTCCTATCATGCTTGGAATTTGCCTGAGTTCTGGCTAATAATTTTTTTTTATTTATTATAAGTATAAAAATTATAATTATATTTTTATTATTAAAAAATTAATATTAAATAATGATAAATCAAGATTATGATTATGTACCTTTCGATGTCGTTCAAAAAATATTTATTTGATCTATAAATATATCATCGTATGATTCAACGAAAGTAGCGATATCAATCTGTTAGAAAAACTAGATTTGTCTTTTGATATATTCATATTTTTTCATAGGATCACTATAAGGATTGAAAAAAACACTAAAGAAGATATGAAAGGATTTGTAACCTCTCTTTTATATGTTATCATATCAAATGTTAATCTCTTGGAGGTCCCTAGGAGATTCCCCTCATCAATGTCATCTCGTAATGGATCTTATCGTAATTGGAATTTCTTTCTATTAATCTATATTCGTAATCAAAATTTAATTAGATTTATATCATATCTTACCTAATTAAATAAGATCACATAATCTAACATTCTTTCGCTTCATCCATTAATGGGTAAGTTATAAAAACTTAAAATCAAAATAAATAAATAAAAATGTATTTTAAAATAATTTTACTAAATTAGATTTTAAAAGTTTTTAAAAGTATTTTACACGTACATATGAATTTTATAAAATATACTAATAAGTCTAATAAATATAATACTATATTAAATTTTACTACCAATACAGATTGTATGTCATCAATATCATATTTTTTTCTATGTACTATAACACTAACTTTTCTAATATAGTACATAGTGATTTCTATAATTTATCTAGTTAAGAGAATCTCTTATCACATTCAACTATAATCCCTCGAGTGTCATAATACTAAGTCATAGTAAATTCTTTTATTAATATACTAATTAATGACTTATCAACATATTTAAATCTATCTTCTTTAGCACTCAAATATTTAGTTATAAACAGGAATGAAGTTTTTATATTGTTTACAATTGTCATTCTTATAAATATTAGATTGAACTTATTATATTTTTTTTAGCATTCATTTTATTAATTTGTTTCATAATATTTTTATTAGTTAAGTCTAATGACCTTTCAACAAGCAATGCGAAGCCAAGATCTTATACGCCTAGTATAAACTAAATATACTCTAACTATACTAAATAATTTGAACAAAAGTGTACATGGATATTAGAAGCATGAGAATGAAAGCAAATATTATTATAAAATATATAATAATACTAATGCTTTGAGTTTCTAAAATATGATGCTATTTATATTATTTATATTTTATTTTTAGGTGAAATATTGATATATCAAATGTTCACTTAAAATTATTTATGGATGAAATAGTATTACTATATCTAGGTATAAAATCTTAAACCGCAAGGATATCTAAAATAGTATCATCATACTTCATTGCATAATTATTTGAAGTAAATTCTTCTGGGATTATCTAAATCTCTTAATTATATATGCTATTATGAATATTATTTTTAATATTATTTAGGACTAATTTTTTAATATAATTTTATAAACTATTAGCTTATGCCACTTTGATGACTACAAGATCAATATAATAATATAAAATATAATTTAAAATATCATATTAATAACAAAATATATGTTGTAATTCATGTCCTAAAAGCATATATAATTCATGAACCACTTTGAAAGTTATCAGTTAGATAAAACTTAAATATATAAATCATAAATAATATTTATCAAATATATTTTAATTTAATTTATATACAATAGTTTAATAGTAATAAAATAATAATAATCATAATAATTATTAAACATTAATCAACCTAAAAGAAAAATCTAATCTGATAATTATAAACATGATTAAATATAAATTATGCCTTTATAAGAAAAATATATATTATTTTATAATTTTAAATAAATGTATGTGAATAACTATAAAAATATCTAAGAACAATAATTAAAATTTAATTATTACAAGCAAAAAAAAATAATCAACATGTCATATGAGAAAACTATAAAATAAAATCATAAATAAAAATTATTTTTAATTTTATAAATAACCTAAATAGGTTAATCAATTTTATTTAATTGGGCATCCCAAAATTAAGCTACCTAGATTAGACCCAATAGCCAAATTAATCAAAATTAGATTCAATCAAGAATCTAATTTAAAAATAAATA
This sequence comes from Musa acuminata AAA Group, assembly GCF_036884655.1. Classification (NCBI taxonomy): domain Eukaryota; kingdom Viridiplantae; phylum Streptophyta; class Magnoliopsida; order Zingiberales; family Musaceae; genus Musa; species Musa acuminata. Next base: position 25,203,317 of record NC_088339.1, on the reverse strand, counting down.
AATTAAAAATTAGGTTAAAATTGAGGTTCGATCAAAATTTGACTAAAGTAGATAAAAATGGTTAATTTTATAGCTAAGGAGAATATATTCAAAGTTTACCCATGTTACATCATCTGTAAGTAAGTGAGGAGCACGAAGGAATAGATTCAAAGATCACCCGCGTTACATCACCCATAAGTAGACGAGGAGCACGAAGGAATATATTCAAAGATCAGACATAATACATCATAAATTAATTTAGAAATAATATTAATTCGAGATTGAAATCATGATTTAAAAAATGAACAAATCTAGTCATAGATCTAAAATTCTTTTTATGATATAAGTTATTTTGATTTCAAAATATGCTTGTATCAATTATAAACATAAAAACTATAAATATGTTATAGAAAAAAATAATATCAACAACTTAAATAAAATAATGTTAGATCAAGATCCAGATTATATACCTTTCATTTCAATGTCATTCGAATAATCTATATTATCTAACTAAATAGATGACATAAGCAATCAATCTATATCTACGTTCGGTAAGCATTAACACTTTGTCTCTGTGAGTCCACAGGTCTGGACCAGATTACTGAAGCATAAGCAATCATGGGTATTGTTCATCCACAGGTCTGGACCAGATTACTGAAGCAACTTCTCAACACATCTGGCAATGTATTGTTCCTTCTGTTGTGCAACCTTACCACATACCCATGAACCACCAAGAAAAGCTGGTTTGAGTGGCCATCAGCCACCATCCTTCCATGCTTCTCACCAACCCTCCTTCCTCTTATCTAACTCGTTCTACAATATCTAATTTTCTATGCTGCTTTGTGTCTCATCAAAGCAGGCCACCACAAGAGAAAGCCAGCAATGCACTCCAAAGAAAGGCGAAATGCTTCATGCCTATCACTCTCTCGACAGAGGAATAAACCCCATCGTCCACTACACCCTGCAGAATCCTGCCACATGACCAGACTCTGGCAAGCAACTGCTCCCAAAATCCAAGAGGATGTCGGACGTCTGGCAACCAGTGGCCGAGCAGCATAAGAAATAAGGATATAGAATGGAATTTGGGGGTGTTTAGTGGTGCTATTTGCGTCTCTCTATGTGAGGAGGCACTTGGATCTGTGTAGGAAGGCATCAAGGATAAAAGAAAGAATATAAACTGCTTTATTCAAAGAACAGATAATAAATGCTTCCCTAACATTCCACTGGAATCATTGGAAGAGTCATATCCCATTAGCCACTAATCTGGCTTCCTGGATTTGTATAAATTGAGCCTTCCAGGAGATCACTCCAAGCAATCAGCTTCCCATATTCTTTCACTTGGTTTTCTTCATTTCGGGTCTTCCTTCTCAAGGGGTAACGTTTTAGCTCTTCATGTTCTTCATGTTTTGTTTTAGCTCTTCATGTTCTTCTTTGCAGTGAATCTCTCATGTCATCTCTTTTGTTTTCTTTTTTGAAGCTAATGATAATTTCAAGTTCTTAATTGTTTGAGCTTTGGCTTTGCGATAACATCTTTGTATGGGTTGTATTGCTCATTGATTCATATTTCTTCAAGGTATAGAATTTGAGGATGGAAACTGCTGTGAGTGAAGCCAAGTATGAGTGTCTGCTCTTCGGTAAGCTCAGACTTCGGACATAATTATATACGTGAATCCTTCTTTCATTAATGAAGTCTTACATTCACATGCACTAATGGTAGATATGGATGATACTTTATATCCCTTGAGTGGTGGCATCAATTTGGCTTGCCGCAAGAACATCGAAGGTAAACTTATCTGTGGCAGCAGTCTATTTCCTAATCGTTCATCTACCAATAATTAGTTACCATAGGTCATAAACATATCTAGACAACGAGTTATGACACGGATCTTAATGTTGAATTGTGCTTGACCACAGATTACATGCTGCACCATCTTCAAATAGAAGAAAGCCAAATCCCAAAAATGTGCTTGGAATTGTACAAAGAATACGGAACAACAATGGCTGGTCTTAAGGTACAAACTTCTACTTGATTAAGAACTCCGTTAAGATAGCCATCAATTTAAGCATTTCATCGACAGGCATTAGGTTTCGTCTTCGACAACGATGAATTCCATGCTTATGTTCATGGAAGATTGCCATATGAGACACTGAAACCGGATCCTTTGTTGAGGAATATGCTCCTTTCAATGCCACAACGAAAGATAGTAAGCAAATCCACTTACGAAGAGCAAAGATCTAATTTGTTTAGACATCTCATGCTACTGATTTCATTGATTCCAATCTCTCAGATCTTCACAAATGCAGACCAAGCCCATGCTGCGAAGGTTCTCAGCAGGCTTGGCTTAGAAGACTGCTTTGAAGGTGTCATATGCTTTGAGACGCTCAATCCACCACCAAAAACGACTGAACTTGATGATAAGCTCACAGCTACTCCAGCTTATAATCTACCAGATGATGTAAATAATCATGGATTCTATAGTGAAACCGACTCAATCACCAATACTGAAAGCAACACAACTCCCCATGAACGAATACTCTGCAAACCATCTGTGGAAGCCATGCAAACTGCAATTCGGATCGCAAACATCGATCCCAGGAGAACAGTTAGTCATAATTTAGTGATCGTCTTTTGATTTCAGACACAAATGAACATATACTGATCGAAGATTTTTCGGCACACAGGTCTTCTTCGATGACAGTGCAAGAAACATTGCAGCAGGAAAGGCAGCAGGCCTTCATACTGTTCTCGTAAGTCAAAGATCTCCCCGCAAAAGTTGAAGGACCGTGCAGTTTCTTCTCAAGGGGGTATTTATATGAATCTATTATCACATAAAATTGATGTCACATAATATATTGTTGCAGGTTGGGAGCTCAGTGGTCGTGCCAGGGGCTGATAATGCACTAGAGAGCATTCACAACATAAGAGAAGCATTGCCTGAGATCTGGCATGATGAAGGAGACGAGTTGAAACCAGTGCTTGAGACCACCTCTGTGGAAGCCATAGTCCTGGCTTAAACATCATTGCATATGTATTAAACGCAGTGGGGATGCTGACATTACAAATCCGTGTACCATTGATGAAGCTAAAATATATATATATATATATATATATATATGCAACTTTGTGCTAAATAATAATATAGTGGGGATGATTTATAAACCACTTTATCTGTTGACTCTTGTTGTGTCACTTTGAGAACCTCGTTGCCATGAACTAATGCTGATGTTAGGGTATAAACAATACGATCTGATATCAGAAACTTAATGTGGTTGGAGTACATGAAAGACAGATTTGTTAAAGGATCAAATGATGGTGCAGTGGACTAAAACATTTAGGGTTTCTCATTTATTTTAACATGCCCAAGCTGGAAGATGAGGGCAGAAGATAACAGACTGAAGGCAGTCCTGATTGTAGAGGCATCCATGAATGAGGCAAACTCTTCTGCACAAGGTTGACAGTGGTGGATTGTAGAGTTTAGTTGGTGTGCAGGTGCCATGGTCATCATCAGGTCACTGTTTCAGCTAGAACCTGTGCAAAGAGGTCTTGCGTCCCAAAAAGCTCAGAGCTTGTATACATGCCTTCCTTGGAAAGGAAGAGAGAACAAGCTCACCGAAAGAAACTTGCATCAATCTTGCCCATGTAGGACTAAGTTGATTTCTGTGGAGTACATGGGAGCAGCCTTTGGATAGATGCAATCTACAAAGCAAGGGGTCTGCAAGGAACAAATTCTAGGTTTCTTTTCCTGAAAATGACAGAGTGGTCCTTTTTGGTTGGCTAAATATTGGTGTCAGAAATGAATTGCTATCTCTGAGTGGCGCATTCAACATCAGAATAAGAGTGTAAATGAATCAGCACCCCCACCCTGTTTCTACTTGAAGCATGTATCACTGCACGTCACATGGAAATCCAGGTTGGAGAGCACAGTGCAGAAGCATGCATGACATAGTACCTATTCAGATATAATATATAGTGTACTTATATCTAAAACAAATACCTTTGCTACTGATGGAAAGAAGTGATATCTGAAGAAGGTTGGAAGCTGTTCACATCTGAACATAAAAAGGATTGTTATTAAGGTTAGATGCCATAAGGACCACATAAACGATGATAAGCTAAACTCCATAGTCCAAGCTGTACAGAGATTCTAAAGCCTGTGCAAGTATATAGAATTCCCAGGTTGCAGCAAACCAAGATGTACTCGCATCCACTGGTAGCAGAGACATCTCTGTGTGTGCATAGATTGTAGATTAAGATATTTGCATTTGGAACTCACTATCTAATTACAAAGTTGACCGCTAGATTGTTCTCTATATCAGTTATAAGATATGGCCTTCCAGAACATTAGATTGGGTTAGGTTTCATATCGAAAACTTGCATGAAAATTGCAGAGGGGAAGATAGTAGAATTGTGGGTGGTTTAAATCTCAAGTCACATTAAGTTGATTACCTAACGCAGACTCTGGACCACTTCCAATTGAAACAGTGGTTGATGCAAAGAAGCCCACAGCCATAAAGAGCTTCCACAGCAATCGGTACCAGGAGTGTCGCATGCTGTAAAGGATGTTCCCATCAACGCTTGTCACGTACCCATTCTCCATGCTGACTGATGGGCACACATGCACGAAAGCCGGAGAGAGCAAGAGAGAGAGAGAGAGAGGTGATGGTGTTGTTACAGCAGTAGTTGATGTTACTCGGTCATTTCATCAGTACAGTCAGCCCTTGTATTTAAGTAGCAAGAATAAAACGAAGGGGAGGAAGAAGAAGATCCAACCTCGAGCTGCAGAGCGCCCCCTTGCTTCATTCAAGAATCACATGTTGCCTCCATTGTAGCCGTCGCTGCTGCTGCACCTCCATGCTCGAGACCTGCACAAACTCCAAAGGTCATTGAACTTGTATCGAGGAGATATTGCAAGGGCAACATGATCTCTATACCCAATCTCTTTCATTTTCTCCATGGACTCTCTTCGAGACCTTGTGTTCTGTAAGCCTGTTGCACATAGAGATGGGTGAGCGCGAGACTCGCGACTTTATGAACCTTGACTCCTTCTCACATCTCCCGTTCATAAGGCCGGCCCGTGAGAGGGCCTCCACCACCGCTTCCGGAGTCCGCCTCTTTGGCGTCGAAGTCCCGCACGTGCCTGACAACGGTGAGAAGTCCTCCAAGGACCTCACCACCAACCCCGACAGCGCCACCGTCTGTAGCCCCGGCAGTGGGAGCGAGAGCCGGCGCCGGTTCGTGTGCCACTACTGCTGCCGCCACTTCCCCACATCACAAGCCCTCGGCGGACACCAAAACGCCCACAAGCGCGAGCGGCAGCACGCGAAGAGTGCTCAGCTCTATCCGGACATGGCAGCGGCGCTCCACCACCAACCATCCACTGTCGAGGGCCACAACGTGCATGGACTCAGTCACTACGATCGCCACCACCCCTGTTTTGGACTCGATTTCCCTACCATTCCTCACTACCCTTCATGGCGCGCTAGTACCAGCGTCGGAGCTCGTTTCCTTGGTTCGGCGACGCAGCCGATCAACACCAGCCCGTTTCCATGGAGAGTTCCTGCGGCGGTGCATGGTGGCACAAACATGGGTTTGGTTCATGCGGATCGAGTTATGCCATTGCCTCTCACAAGAGGAGATGAGTCGAGAGTCGGTGGAGCCGGAGGAGGTTTTGGTTGGAGCGGTAATGCTGCTATCTCTGCTTCTTCTTCTTCTTCTTCTTCTTCTTCTTCTTCTATTACTACTACTACGTCTTCGAGCAGTCGATTTTACTATGAAATGCAAAGTGTAACGGAGACTGTGAATTTGGATTTGCACCTGTGATCAAAGCATGCATGCATTGCTTGGATTGTTTCAAGAAATTATTTGTCCTTCATTCTTCCTAGCAATCTATCTATCTATTCCTGTTCGAGTAATAAAGCTCTGCTTCTTAGTTTCTTCAGTGCTTCTAAGAGGAATATTCTTCATAAGAAAATGTGTGTGATAAGAGATAAATGAGTGTGGATTTCTTAGCCCAAATGACCATGTTTCTCCACACCCATGTTCGTTTCTTTCGTTATAAGGATGGGCTTTTTGGTCTTTTCGAGGCTTCCTCCAGTGAAAGTTCCCACGGCCATACGTTTTTTTTTGTTCCTACAGATGGAGCCTTGTGATTGGAGGTGGAAATGGTCCCACATTTGAGTTGGCCAAAAATATAAGCTTCGCCTGAGAGATTCGAACTCTCGCGGGGAGACCCCATGTACTTAGCAGGCACACGCCTTAACCACTCGGCCAAAGCGACGAATTGAAAGGTTACTGCTATTTAACCTATATAAATAATATCCAACAACAAACAAAATCTATTGTTTCAGATACTTTCCATGTGTTTGGTGCTTATATCCACTGCCAGCACATGTGAGTTTGAGCTGCAGCTGCTGATTTGAAATGGACAATGTTGCTCGAGCATTGCAGCTGTCTCTTCTTGATCATTACTAGCTTCAAGGCTTTACATCATTGTTGCCTTTCCTGTGTCCTTACCTCTAGTCCCATCATTACAATTAGTTGTTGACACCTACATGGAAACACCAGCAAGCTCCATGTTCGGACAAAGCCTGCGCATGTAGTTCTTGAAGACACTAGAGGGAGAGAAGATTCACCGAGCTGGAAAGGAGTGTATGTGGACAAGAAGAAGAACAATGGGAGGATGATGAGGTTGCAGTAATGTGACATGCTGGTGCCAGATGACCATTGGTGATTGGAAAGGGGCCCTTGACTTTGTGCAAAGTTTCTTCTTCTGCTCTTGCAATCAGTGTCCTACTATATTATTGTCTACCTTGACATTGTGATCCAATGATTGTTCCTACTGGAAAGTTCTCACTCCGTTCACTTCCTTGTTGGATGGCACTTGCCAATGGCTAATCATGGCTGTTCTTCGCAATAATCTTCTACATGTTTCACATCTCTTTTTTTCTTCTTTAAGTGAGAACTAATCGATTGCTTTCTGTTTTTAACATGCATTGGCAAACAAGAACGCGGTCATCTGCTCATCCTTGGCTCGAAGTCTGACAGATTGATACTGCTGCAATTTGTGCTGTTACTACTCCACAGACTTCACATATATACATGTAGCAGTACACGAAAGGCTTAGGAAGCACGAAAACCTTTTGCTGAGAAATCGGTAGATAATTCCCCTTCTGCAAGAAATATACATGCATACATAGTGATTAACAAGATCTATTTTTTCTACTCATTTAACTCGGGAAAATTAAAGTTCTCAGCATCACAATTCCACCTTATTAGCTCACTCACAGCCATGCGCAAGTTGAGTCACATGATGCTACATGCATTTGGGTTATCGTCGCTGAAGAGCGACATGTACTGCTCTTCCGGTGCGTTGGGGTTGGGGACCGCCTGAGCCGCGTTTCGGACAAAACCAGAAGGGGCCTTCTTGTCGTAGGCTCCGGCGACGTAGGGATACGCGACCAGGTTGTAGGGGACGTAGGGCCAAAGCTCTGCTCTCTTTCCCGTGCTCTTGATCCTCTCCAAGACTTGCTTTGCCTCGATGTGGCCGGTGACCGTCACCCTGCTTTGCTTTCGGTTCACGTTCACGTTCGTCACACCTACCACCCAATTCGTTCCAAGTCAGCTATAGTCGTAAGGAGAGAAGACTAAGGTGCAGAACCCAATCTGAAGTGTTCATGGAGCCGTACTTCCTTTTCAATCGTGAAGGATCTGTTTCTTACAGATGGTAGTGAAAATTGTATTTAGTAGTTGTGACAGAAAGAATGGGTGATCCCAAATATTTGATTTGATGAAGGTGCTCAAACATGAACTAGATGGAGATGATCGATAATGCTCAAGCAAAATCTCCAACCGGTGATTGTATTATTCTAGTGTACGGTATTCATGCATCTTCGGTACTGATTTCTTGTTCCAGCTAAACTATTTGCAGATACGATACAAGAAGAAACAACATGATAGAGAGAGAATATTGCACGAAGATAGAGGAAAGGGAAATGAAATGAGGCGTGTCAAGTACCTCTTATTGAGCTAACAGCATGCTTCACTCTCCTTTCACAGCCATCGCAGTCCATTTTCACCTTCAGATCAACAGTCTGATCGAACCGAAAACAACACAAACAAGAACTGATGATAAGGACAAAGCGTAGTAAATTTAACGGTAGAGAGCAAGCAGAAGAGATTATTTCTCTTCTGATGCCCCTGAAGCAAAAGGGCTCGAACATGGTGATGTTCTTCACCTGTAGCGGTCTCCTTTTCCTTATTTGCAGTGTTCTCTTTGTCTCTGTAACACTGCACATATCCGAGAGGTGATCGAGTGCACCCATTGAGAAAGAGAGAGAGAGAGAGAGAGAGAGAGAGAGAGAGAGAGAGGTGCTTGTGGGAGATGGGCCGAGAGCAATGTATTTATAGGAAGAAAGCAAGGGTAATAGAACAACAGGCCAATACAAGTCCATAAAATTTGCCTCCACACCTGTTGTGATCATATGATCTTTCAATTAGATTACAAGAACTGGTAGTCAAAGATTTATAGCTCAGGACACGCGACCAAGTGAATGTTCTCCTGGTTAATCTATCCACCCTCGAAGAAGACCTTTTTAGTATGATGTGATATAGGACTCTGACAGACATAAACATCAATTTTGGTGGTAGATTTCTTTCATTATATGTTTCATTAACTACGAAGGGGAAGTCCACCGGGTAACAAAATGATGTTAAGTCGACATCCATGACTGCCCACTTAGCAGTGCAAGCATCAGATTAATGCTATATTACGTTAAGTTTATATCATCATTTAGGTGGAGATAAACTATAACTATGTTCTTCCTTTCGATTCTCTCTTTTCGCTTTCTCTGCATTAATTATGGAGAATTGGCTTGTGGTGGAGGTCATTTGCAGCTTTGCTTGAACAGTCCGGGTGTGGCTGTATCAAGTGAGAGAGTCGTCTGTCCCACAGCCATAAATAGGCTTGAGCTCATCCCATCGAAGGCCACACATTCTACATGTCCCTTGCGAGTTACAAGATTGATCTGCCCCTTGCATGACTTTTATGTTATTATTTCTGTGTTATTATTGCTGATGTTGACAGTGTGACCTTTTGGTTTGCTCCAAAAAATATTTAAAAAATTGAAAAAAGTTATTAATAAATCAGGAAGAGAAACTAAAATTATATCTCTTCACTTGGACTTGTTATGCAAACTTTGAGAACTCGCTTATGATACTAATATACTCTATATATGACTTTCTAATCAACCTTTTACATGCAAAATTCTCCAAAATACCCTCTAAATAAGTTCTTTAGAGTCAACTTTGGTTAGGAGCAACGATGGAAGTCACACATGAATTTTATCATTAAAAAAATAAAATTCGAAGAACAGTAATTAATCACTCGTATTGGTGAGAGACTCTGCATTCGATTATTCTTTTTCTTACTGTGTATACAGATAAATATATGCATACCTTGTACAATAATAATAACGGCGTCCACTACACGGTACGCAACTTTGCGAAGCACCTAATCGGGGCTTCAATTATGCAAGGGAACAGATGGCGTCGCTGGTGCTAATAATATCCAGGTTCTAATGATTTCTGCTCACCAGTTTGGTTGGACAAGGATGATGAGTAAAGACTCTCATTTCCAAGTATTCCAGCAAATCGCAAGAAAAGGACTCTCTCTAAACGTTAAATGAGAGGCATTATTACAATGAGTCCATTCCACCGCTCCAATAATTGCAATTCCAGATGCCAATTACAGCTTTGAGAGGCATAGGCTGCTGCAGCTTTTCCACAACCACAAAGCCAGCTTTGAGTAGAGCAATCACTCCCTACAAGAAGAAATGTAAGGCTGGCTGGATTGGTGGCCAGTGCAGGTTTCCCCGTGTGCAGTTCATAGTCCCTTAGACTTAATAAGTTCAGAAGAAATGGAAAGATCAACTGCACAATTAGCAAGCAATTGTTTTCTAGTCTCCAGCTGCCCCTGATCATTAAATTGCTGATATGGACGTTCTATTTCTTGGAGGCCAGAAGATGCACCACAAGAAGAAACTAGATCAGCACCAATAATTGTCCATGTGAACTCATGCACCACCACTTTTGAAAACGAATCCATTTGCCTTACAGCCAATGCACACAAATACTTAACTTGAATAGACATTTGAAAGTTCCATCTTAGTGCATGATCAAACAGACCTCTGCATTCTCGTATTGGGCCAAATGTATCCTCGAAGGACCATGATGTGTTCTCATCTCTAAAGAGCCACAAATCTGACCCAGGACTAACGAAGCATAAAGATCTAAGTCACCACTTCAAAATTGCAATTTGTTGAATGCAGGAAGCACCAGCTGCATCCTCAAAGGTACTAAATATGGATAGTAGTGAGTTCCTATCATGCTGCTGCCTCCTTAAATCTTCTCTGCCTTTCCGATGACTTCCTCTATTCCTCCAACCATGCAAAATGACTGCTCAGGCAGGTCATCATACTTCCCATCCAAAACACCCTGCCAAACATGGTATAAAAGCGTAAATCACATGAACCAACATATATGCGAACAGCAGTTACAGAGATAAGTCCAATAGGCTCAAGCAAAACAGGCAGTTGAACAAACTCAAAAGCTAAGGAGACATTGAGATTTAAAGAATGTAGTAATTTGCAAACATATTGCATCTTAGAAGAATGTAATATTTTATGGCACGATCTCAAAGATGCGCACTATCCCTTTTATTCACATGCCGTAGAATGGCCGATGACACCATAGTCGCCGAAACTGGGTCTCCAATATCTGTGTATCAAGTTACACACATTTAGTATTGCAGCAATGCACAAAAGCTTAGTGGAGCCTGCTGCAATGCATTGTCATGAAAAGTCTGTTGATGGACAGTTAGGCACATACATTTCTCAAGAAGGGGGAACACTAATGTTGCTAACCTATCAGGACAATCTCAAATTTAAGGAGCAACATGGATCTCCCAAATACAGGTGATAACTATTCTGATAACCAAAATTTTTACATGAAACAGTAGCCAAATTCCGAGAAATGGCTATAGACCTAACATCAAATCATATTTATAGGGCTAATGGTTTTCAATTCTCTTAATTTAAGAAGGGTTCTAATCTAATCCATATAGTTCTAGGAATAACATGAGTAATATTATAAAAAGTATGTCAAATAATCGAAGTAAATCTCATCTGTTGATGTAGTTGCTGTCATCCATTAAAGAAACATGGCTGATCATCTATGGTAGGCCCTATCTGCTTGTCATCCCCTCTCGACAAGGACCATCGACCTCAGACTCCATCGAAGTGGTAGCCGTCAGCCAGCCCATGTTTTAATAGGGATGGAATTCTAGAATCTCATCTTCATCTTTTCATCATTTTCTTTGTTTAGCCTGCCAGAGATCCTTCTTTGACCGGATCTTCAATCCCACCCGAACAGGAAGGTTGTCCTTCCTTATCTAGCTTGTACAGAATTCCTTTTAAAAGTCACTTCCTAACTTCAAAGCCACTGATATTCCGATCAAGAACAAGCTATAATCAAGCTTTGAGGCTGCATCCACCTCTTGGCCTCATGTTTGCCAAGCCCAATCTAAAGCAGGCTGCCATCCAAGAACAAGATAAGGTTGATCACCCCTCTTCAGGCTAGCTGGACAATGGCTAGATTGACTTACAATGGGTCTTTGGGTGTGCTCAGAAGGGTCCAGTCTGCTCTATAAAATGTGATAAGGCAACATACCATGTAGTCAAGTCAAACAAAACAAAAATATTTAAGAAAAATCATATTATTGGATCTGCTAGTAAGTTTTTTATCTTATCACCATCTTGACTCCAGTATGCAGAGTGCAAAATTTCACACATGTCTTTGTAGTTAATTTTATTTGTTGGTTAAATTGGCACAGAGTGATTGTTTTATAAAAAATTATGCATAGAACTAGCCCATATACTGGAAAATCGTTATTACATTTCTATCTCTTCCCTCTTTCAACATGCAACTTTCTGAAGCACTTGTGGATTGTATGCTTAAGAATAGAATTTCATAATGTACTAATCACCAGAACATGTATGTGCCAAAGATCTGATACCTCTGACACATGAGAAACACTTTACTAGACTAACACAAACAGAGCATCCAATTTGCTTAAAAGAAGAATAATAACTTGAAAACACAAGTCTTTGAAATAGGTTCCTGATTTTCTAACCTGAAAGCTGTTAACACTTTCTTTCAGTTCGTTGTATTTTCCAGGTGCACCTGTGAATACCTCAGCAACATGGAAAGGCTGGCTCAGGAACCGCTAGATCTTTCGAGCACAAGCAACTGTCAACTTATCATCTTCACTGAGTTCATCCATTCCCAGAATTGCAATGATATCTTGTAGGTTCTTATAGTTTTGGAGGACCTTCTGAACACCACGAGCAGTGTTATAGTGTTCTTCCCCCAACATGTGTGGAGAAAGCATTCTGGATCTGGAGTCAAGAGGGTCGACAGCAGGATAGATGCCGAGCTCAGAAATCTATGAGTGGAAAAACAAAGCCCATGAAATTAAACTAGGATGGTAAGACAATTAACACACTGACAGAAACAGCTTACAGAATAACAACTGCATATATAAACCTGTCGCGAGCGTCCAGATGGGCAAAGGTTGTTGCAGGAGCCGGATCTGTCAAGTCATCAGCAGGGACATAAATAGCTTGCACTGAAGTAATAGATCCTTTCTTTGTTGTTGTAATACGTTCTTGCAGCCCTCCAAGATCAGTAGCAAGGGTTGGTTGGTAGCCAACAGCAGAGGGTATACGACCAAGCAAGGCAGACACTTCAGAGTTTGCCTAGCTAATTCAAACTGTATGAGGATACCAAGTATAGAGTACAAAAGTGATACTAAGATAAAATATTCAAAATTCAAGATCTCTACAGACGTACTTGTGTGAAGTGAAAAATGTTGTCAATAAAGAGAAGCACATCCTGCCCCTCAGCATCTCGGAAGTGCTCAGCAACCGTCAACCCAGTCAAACCAACGCGTGCACAAGGGCTCGTTCATTTGCCCATATGCAAGAGCACACTTGCTTTCACCCTGACATACAAACCGAGTAAACAAACACCATCATTAGAAAAAAGCATTAAAACAGCATAATAATAAAAAACAATAAGAAGATGATTCCAAATAGACCTGCTTGTCTCCAAGCTTAATAACACCACTCTCAATCATTTCTCTGTACAAATCATTGCCCTCACGAGTACGTTCCCCAACACCGGCAAAGACAGAGAAACCACCTTTGCAACGAATTTGATGATTCAAGTTAATTACCGATCATCAATATCAAGAATAAATGATCAACTCTTTAGACCAACCATGAGCTTTTGCAACATTGTTGATCGGTTCCATGATTAGTACAGTTTTACCCACACCGGCACCACCAAACAAACCAATCTTTCCACCCCTTTGATAAGGTGCCAGAAGATCAACAACCTATTAAAATGTGAAAGTTATGATAGGCAGAGCACTTCAATACTAATCTGAAGAAAAAAAGAGAAAAATACAGGAGTTTAAACAAAACAACATTATAAACAATACCAAGAGGAAAAATGCATCTGACACAGGCAGGTGAAGTAAACCACACCTTGATTCCCGTGACAAGAATCTGTTGTTCTGTTGCCTGCTCAACAAAAGCAGGTGCCTCGCGATGAATGGGAAGAAAATGACTTGTCTCTTTGCCATGAAAAGAAAGCAACAAATAAATTAGATATAAGCATGCATAATATCATAAAATATGAAATTAATTTGAACCAAATGTAAAGAAATAATAAATAAAACTCTGAAATCTTACTGACGTCACCCTTCTCATCTAACGGTTCCCCAATAACATTCATAATGCGGCCAACGGTAACCCCATCGACTGGGACCTACACAAGTAGAGAAGCCACAAATTGTAAGTGAAATTGCATATTTATTACTGCTACCAAATAACCAGGTGCGAAAAATTAAGATAACATGCATCTGAACAAAGAAAAGAAGCCATAAAAAACATAAGTAAAATTACATATATCTCACTTTACCAAATAACCAGATATGAAAAAACATGATGATGAGGTTATCATCTATGTTCATATGAATTAAGAGTATTGCCAAAACAGAAGCAACTTGACCAAGTCCACCAATCAATATTTGTAATACTCAGTCACCACAAAAGACATTGGATGGTCAATATTCACAACATGGGGAACGACATTAATAAGTGTGAATGCTTTCTGAGGACACAGAATTAGTTACAGCGTAAGCTGAAAGAAAAAAGAGGAAAAAACTTGTCTTGTTGACTTTCTAGCTGTCACTGAAGTAAACAGATAAATATCAATATATACAAATAATGATTTACAAAATCAATCTAGAGCCATATCCAAATTTAAGCTCATATGCTACATTACTCTGCTAATGATCTGTTTGAAAAAGATAGCTTACCTTTTATTTACATTGCTACAGTCATCTTTGACATAAATAACAATTGCTTTGCACTCATCATCTCACCACTACCCGAGAAAAAATATATCGGCATTGTACAAGAATTGTTTTTGATGTCGATCGCAAAGAAAGGCCATTCCGATTGAAAAGAGGAGAGAAGAGGTTTCGAGGCTCACAGTGATGGGCGAACCAGTTTTCAGGACTCTCTGCCCGCGGACGAGACCTTGGGTTCCGTCCATGGCGATCGTCCGCACCATGTTCTCCCCCAGATGCTGCGCGACCTCGAGGACGAGCCGGATCTGGTTGTCGAGCACCTCCAGCGCTGTTAGGATCGGGGGCAGCCCCTCGTCAAATCGGACATCGACGACGGCGCCGATCACCTGGCATACCTTCCCAATCGCGCCGGCGCCGGTGAATTCGTCAGTGATCTTTCCACTGGGCCCCGAGGCCGGTTTGGGAGGAGGAGTCGGCGCAGGTGGCGAGGGTGTTGCGGCGGCGGTGGCGTAGCGGACGGCGCGGTGGAGCAGAGAGCCGACAGGGGAAGGGCGCGGGGCCCCCGGGGGGGAAGAAGGGAGACGGCCGAGGAAGGGTCGGCGGGAAGATGAAGAGCGGAGGAGAGCGGAGAGGAGGCGGCGGGAGGCCATGGCGGCCGGATCGGAGAGGAGAGAGATCAGATTCGGGTTTTCAGATTCTAAACTCGGCCGAAACAACCGGTGAGAGGGCGACACAACGCATCGCTTTCTTTAAATATTATTAGTAATTTATATATTGTCTAATATTTCCCTACCTGTTAGTTTTTAGCCATATAACAAGTCTTGTGGGCCCACAACCAATGCGCGAATGGCGTTTCTTTTTCCAATCACAAAGCAGGTAACAAAGTGAGTTTATCATCGTTTGGTGGCGGCCGAATAGAGCCGCTGTGTCCAGTATTTTTACTGCCCCACCTGGCACCGTTTAGATTTGAACCGAATGAGTGGGACCCATCTAAAAACTACTGTTGGCCCACTGCTGTCGTCCAAGCACATTGCAGGTTGGCCGCAGGGAGCGAAACGTATGATGTGCCCAGAGCTGAAGGTATCAGTATATGTTCTTATTTAATTATTTTAAGATAACATTAAGAGCTTAATTGGGTTGTTATACCTTACGGACCATCCTCACCCAGAGCCGGTCCATGTGTTGCATGGAGCGGCTTGAAGGCACCGATTTGACTTAGGGTTCACATGGACCGGCTTAGAGCAGCTGATTTGACCTTAGGGTTCACATGGACCAGTTTGGTGACATTACGCTTCAACTCAGGCTCTCCTCCTCCGGTCTCACCACTCCACGATCGCCGCCGAGATGTCGAAGAGCGCGAAATGGGCGCATCTCTCTCGAGTCCTCGAGTCTCACGTCCACAGCATCCAGGAGACCTTCCAGGTACGGCTATCTTGGTATTCTTCGCTTGTTAGTCATCGCCTTCATTCATCCGTGCCGCGATTGCGATGGCAGATGTTGGAGCACTCCGCCGGTTCGTCTCTGGACAAGGTGGATTGGTCGGAAGTTACCAAGTTGGGGGATGAGGTCTCCAAACAAGCAACTATGGGTGCGCGTGCTCTTTCTTTTTACGATTAATTTTGATCAAATGAGTATTTTGCATCTTCTTAAGCCATCATGTAGAATCAGAAGCCACCACATCTGACTAGAATTAGTGGAATAGTACTGATTTAAAGGCAACACAGCAGCGTCCGATGGTTATGAATGGGTTTGAGCTCCATGAAGGAGAATATATCTTATTCTTCTGCTACTACTCTAATCTGTTTAGGCATTAGAAACTTAAATTTGTGTTAGTTTTGTTTTCTGTCCATGCTGTGTTTCAAGAAACATGGGTCGATTTTACTTGGAATTCCTAGTAGCATCAAAGTTGGTACTCGATTAATTATATATCATCTGCTACAGCTTCCGGGAGCAATTTGATCAGGGTGCCTTTTCATTATCATAGTATCAGTCAAGTTTGATACAATACACTTGACCAAATTTTGCAGACTTCTTGCCCTTATAGCTAGAAATTGATCAGAATTGGCTAGAATCAATTAAACTAAATTGAAGGTTGATGAATTATAGACAACCTGACAACCTCAAATGAATAGAAAAGCTGCGGCGAGCAGTGGAGGTAAGGAGACGAATAGGGAAAATGACATAGGAAATAAAGACAAAGGAATTTATATCATTCTTTGAGCCCACTCTTCTTTTTTTTCTCCTTTCCATCTTCCTGATTTTTCATTTTTGAGGCTATAAAATTAGTTAAGAGTTTGCCAAAGTTGGTCAATCTGGTTTAGTTTGATGAATTTTAGCTTATTCTTACCAACTTTTGGCTATAATTTTGAGAAATAATCCATAATCAGATCAGAATTACACAATACTATTGTATATGTGGTGTATAATATCAGACTTGACTATGTTTTGGTGGCTACTTGCTTACTGAAATTGTTACCATTTGGTGATTTTTAACAAATATGGTTGAATGACTGATGATTGTATCGGTTACTAATTTTAATCATTTTCGAGCAATCTTAGCAATCAATTCATGGGCAATGCAGATTGACAAGTGTTGTACTTCTAATATTTCTTTTCTGGGGTGTAATTATTTAAATGGTGCAGAGGTCAGTAAGTCTAAATTTCTGAATATACTTGGAAAGACACTGTATTTCTTGTGGGAAGGATTTGGAGGTAAAAAATGTCTGTGGCTCAGCGCCAAGTCATCAGCTTATGTTATCTCCTTAATCAGTGCATGGTTAATTAGTATACTTAAAAATTTTGCTTTGATTCTGTTTTCATAAGCAGCTTCCATTAGTATTATTGAACATGTTTTGATTTGTAGAATGATGTTAATTTATGATATCAAAATGCGTGAAGCTATCCTCTCGGGATGGTATCTATTCAGTAGTTGAACTTGCTTTGTTAGATGTAGTCCTTGATTGTGCTTATGCTCTTATGCAGCTGGAATGCTTTGGAGTGGAGAAGCACCCGATGCCAAGGCATTAGAGGAGAACATGGGCGCATATTGTAACATAATTCATGGTTTTGTCTTACTTTGCCATGGAAGCACAGTTGGAGCGGGGCCCACCCTCCATGCAAGTATCTATGCTGCTGCCAAGCAAGTTGTCGATTGCAGCCTTGCACTATTAAGAGAAGCAGTGTCCTACGGTGCATATCATGCTTTACTTGTGAATCCATTTGCTGTTTTAGATTTGAAAGTTCTAAATATCGTGGCTATAGATTGACCTTTTCTTTTCTTCACCACCGTCAAGATATGATCCATTTCCATAATCTGATTAGCAAGTTACAATTAGACAAGTGCTAAACTTAAAAACACACAAAAAAAAAAGATTAATTTTGGATCTTAATGTTGACCGGTGAAATCAGTCTAGATACATGACTGATTTCAGTCATCATTTTATGGATTTTTAACCCTTGGAGAAAAGATTCACCGGTCTGGTTACATGACTGATTTCAGTGATAATTTTATGGATTTTTTACCCTTGGAGAAAAGAGCTCTAGTTTTTTTTCTTCTTTTTTCCCTCAAAAAACTATATTGTGTTCTTGTTACACTAACAAATCTAACATGTTTTATTAGCTTGAAACCAGAAGAATGTAATACATTTATGAACTTTTTGCAGGGTCCCATGATCACGAGAAGAGATTTTCCATCTCACAGCTAGCAGGAACAGTTTGGGAAGCGTGTGCTGCCCTCAAGAAAACCCCAACTACAAACTGCACTGCTGTTGGGCGAGCCATAACTCAGGTTGCAGTTTCAGTGAAGGATGTTCTTCGGGAAATGGGTGAACTCAAATGTGCTGCATCTAATGACTTGGGAGATGGAGTGTCCAATAAGGCTGCCGAGTCAACATCTGATGAAGAGGGTGACTTAACTGAAGCTGATATCGGTGATGACCTCTCGGCCGAGGAGATGGCAATTGCACAATTGATCATCAGTGTGGTTTCTGATACACTAGCTGTCATTAAAGAGCTTATTCGCTTTATCACAGGCTTGCTCAAGAGCTCCAGACTCAAAATTAGCAGCAAGGAATCCACCGATTCCTTGGAGAAACTTCTTACTTACTGTCGGGAAATGGGTCAAGAGGTGAACGAGCTGGGAGCTTGTGTCTATCCACCACAGGAGATTTCTCAGATGAAGTCGAGTGCCAACAAGATGCATCGCTTAGTTGATAAGATGCACGTTGAAGTTGAGAGTCTTGAAGGCTCACCTGACGGTGTCTACGTCACCTTGAAACAATTGGAGAGTTCTTTGGGAAACCTGCAGCATGGATTGGGTGGTGATCTAACAGCTGAAATGGGAAGGCTAGCCGTGTAATGTATACATTCTTGTTATTCACATTATATTAGCTCAAAGTAACGAGGCAATGACGTTTTAATTCCTCCTCTGGCTTATAATGTTTGGAATCTTGGCAATAGGTGTATCTTTGACATGTTTGTTGTGGAAGCCATTACTTACAGAGTTACAGCTACTATGGATTTGTCTTATGATGCAAGATATAGAACAAAGCTTTGTCCTAATCAAATGGAGATTGCTGGTTCTGCAATTTGAGCAGCATGCAGCAGAGGATTCCATAAAAGGAATGACAAAAACAAAGGGATGAGTTTTACCTATTTAATTTTTTTTCTAATTCTTGTAAATTTCGAGTGGAGCCTATCAGTGAGTAAACCTTTTGTATCGAGATGATTGCAATGCATGTTCGATTACATACTTCCAAGTTTGTTTCCAAGGAATTTATTCTTCGTTCAGGAAAAAAAAAACAAAAAGGTAATCACCAACAGGTAAATTAGAACTGAATGACAATGCCAACATGCCCCCAAGGAAGGAAATATGTCCGTATGGCAACCTTAATAGAGTTCTGTATGACAAACAACGAATATAACATTTCTTTAACCAAAAACAGCATACAGTTCTACACACAATAATTGCAAAACTTGTTCATAAATTTTCCACCAAAACAGGAAACAGGTGAGAACAAAAGCCACTCAAATAAATGCACAAGGGTCTTTACATTTCCTCAAGAGCCTTGTGTAGGGCACAGGAAATTGCCACATTGATGGTTCTTATCCACCTCAGACCATTATGTGATAGTACATATAGAAAGAGGAAACCAATCCAACTACTCACATGAAGTCATAATCATCCATATCATCATAGCCACCGGCAGCAAACTCGTCCTCTGCCCTATCTACATGAAGCTGCTTTTTCTTTGTGCCTGTCAAATTATATCAGTGAAACAAAATATTCCATCACTATTCTGTGTCAGGATGGCAGCAGATATATATCCTAAAACGAGGTCATTCTAAATACTTACCTTGTTTCCTCTTGCCCGCATTAGCTTCCTTTTCTGCCTTGAGTTTTTCATTTGCAATTGCTGTAACAGCAGAAGCTATTTCTTTCGCATCTGCTGCTTTTAAAGAAGTCATAGAGAGCCTCATAATGGCTTTAAGAAAGCCTATGTAATGAAAGCTTTTCTGAAGAATAAATAAGTAGGTCAATACCAAGAGAACGGGTACTAGTAAAAGATTCAAAAAATCTTCAGACAGATCTGCAAACCTCGTGAGGCTGGATTTTATGAGAGAGAAGCTCCGCATACTCTGAGAAATCATCCTCTGAATTGGGAATAAAGTTATCTAGGGATTTTTCATCACCTTTCCTGGCAAACAACTCAGCAGTTGATTTGTAGTCAGCTTCTTCAACAAGTCTGCCAAGAGTTGTTACGTGTTAGCCAATGAAAGCACCTGTGACCAAAATGGCTAAAATAAAGGTAACTAGTGTCTTGTCCTGATTATATTACTACACAAGGGAGACATTACCCAGAGTGAATCCCTTGAAAACATAAACAAGAAACACAACAATTGTTTAACCTTTGTTGTCGAAGTTTCTCAGCAAGAGGATCTGCTAGAACTTCACTAGCAATTTCGCTTGTCTTTGCTTCAGGTACTTTTTCTTTCTTTCCAGTGCCTTTGCGACCTGGCTTTGGTGCAGCAGTTTCTACCACATGTTCTGGTTTAGGTGCCTGCATCAACAAAATCACAATTTACATCTCACTATATATATGTATGTACATATATACAGATGAAAATTAGCACCCTCCTCTGTTGTCCCACGGAATACCAACATACATCTTTCAACTGTCTTAGAATAACAGATTCACAAAACTCTTTTATCCAAACGAGAACAACAAAGAGGTTTGCAGTGAAGGAATTAATCAAAGCAACTATTGGACATATACAATAATGGAGCTGCATTTTCGCAGGAACGCCTAAAAGCATCCCAGTGAGAGTGCAGTTAGAGGCTGAGGATACACCAGTGTCACTGCATCCAAGACAATGTAAACATGGATCCAACAAAAGAACTATTGCACTTTTGAGATAGTTGAAAGGCACTACCATGTGATGATGTTACAGAAGATGTTTGTCCATACTGATAATAGTAAGGCACCATAGACTTGTGTCCCTAAGCTATTTCTTGAAAAACCTAACTGTTCAATGAAGAAGCTAAATCCTCAATGCTAACAATCCCCAAACAACTCCCATCTCTAGTTTCTTATCATATTCAATGAAGATGGTTTAATATCTATTTAAAATGCAAATGCAGATAAAAGAACATAATATGTAGATAATGTGAGCATTCTACCATAAATCTGTAGAAATAGTGAAATACATATATTAATCCAGACCATAGAGCTACAGACTACTGTTTTCTTTTTGTTCAATGAATTAACTATTGGATTCAAGTCAATTTGGCTTCTTTAAGAATACCATAACTTTCTTATATGTATAGAAAAACCATCCAACGAACATCCAGCAGATATAGGTGGATAATTCTATAACACATCCATTTATAATTTAGTTGCTTGCTGAACCTAAATTATTAACTTGTACAAATACATAATGTCCAGTTCCATATTTCATTTCAGTAAGACAAGACATCACTATGTACTATGAATTTCCTCAGACCTGCTAGTCAATATTTCCTCAGTACCATGCAATGTCCCATGCCAGAAACTGACCTACATACAGAAGGGTGAGCACACCTATACATATATTCAAGGATATTTACTTTCCTTTTCATTACAAGTGGACCAAAACCTTTAGTTTACCTGCAAAGCACATTTTACTGGAAAGCTACAATTAAACAACAACTAGATTAATTAATTCACATCAGCATCATCCATAGCCAAATTATAAGTTCCAGGATAGCGATAGGACCATCCACATATTCCAGGAAGGGGAAAAAAAATCTCATAAGTACATCTATGAAATCACCAGCATGCATATCATGCCACTGGACATATCAGGACAACTTTACCTGCACAGGAACTTCCTCATCTTCCCAGGATTCTTTGATATCTTCATCTTCCACATCCTCATCATCCCACTGGCTCTTTGGCTGATTAGTTATTAAACTTGGCCGCGCTGGTTCAAAGTCGTCTTCTTCTGAGAAAGAAGAATGAAGAAAGAAATGAACATGGCTATACTAGCAAAACACATCACAGGAGGGACCACAAACAGAAGAAGGATGCAAGATACTTCACTCTGCAAGGAAATACACTGTCATATACTAGACTACGCCATTCTATACAGATGTATCACACAAATAGACACATAAAAGACCTATTTCCCCCATAAAACCTATGTATGTCTTACAGAAAAATGTTAACAAGTAATGAATCTCAATAGAAAATGGAATTCAAGTATTTGAGAGATAAGATTATGATGTTGTCAAAAAAATCTGAAGAGCAGTGCTTCAGATTCTGGCAAAATAAGCCCAAAACGAGAAATTCTAATGGTCCTAATGTCTGATGAGAGGCAATGATCAAGGTAGGAATTCTGACATTCATGATAGCTGTAAGATTAACAGTTAAAATCATTTGGTTTCTATCTCAGGCATCTTATTGTCAAAATCATAAGTGCTGAATCACATCCAAGATATGAGTGCATACAACTTGTGCCCACAAGTATCAATGGCGACAGTCATGGTATTAATCTTAATTACTCCTAAAGTAAAAAATAAAACATGTTTGCCACTGCAAACAACTATGAATAACAAAATTACGACTAATTTTTTAAGATTTAACTATATTAGTCTTTTTTTTCTAAATTAAAAAGCGATCATCCCAAAATCTATAGTTCAATGACAACTAACCCCAATCGGCCATGAGCTCCCTCTTTCAAACTCAATCCTCTATTGCTTCAACCAACCAATGCAATGATCTAATCGAAATTTCTGCAACAAAAGCACAAGTACACTATCCGAATAAGAACAAATCATCCGCCAAACCATTAACGAACATAGCACAACCGTCCTCCCCCATTATCCGAAGATGAGGAGCAAAACAAAAAGATGCCGAAACCTCTAGAGGAACAAAAGATTCGCCCCAATCGACTGTCGCTCGAAGCAGCCAAGATTGGCCCTCGGGAGGGTTTGGTGGTGGACAGAGAGGAGGAAGCCGGTGCCCAATCGTCCGTACGTGGAGTACGGAGAGGGCGAGGCGCAGCCGAGCAAAGGGGGCAAATCGCGACGGCAATAGATGCGTGGAGGCGGAGGCGGAGGGCGGAGGTGAGGAAACCGATGGGAAGCGAAACCGATTGAGGTTGAGGCAGTGCGGGGTTCAGACCGACCGCCACCCGTTTGTCACGTGATTCCCACGTTGATTAGCGCAGACCATCGGGACGAGTCGTGAGTCGGTCAAAATTTCTTGACCCAGAGTCGACCTGGTTGGGTCGAAACGAGTCACGTCGGATCGGAATGGCGAATTAAAGTATGCTTTCTTTGTTCTCGTGACTCGGATCGGATTTATGAACCTAGTTGTCACGTCACATGAGTCGGGTCCGAGCTGTGTCGAGTTCACCCGGCGAGTACAACTCAAGATTCGAATCCTTGATGTGGACTTCGACGTATGTTTCGACGTAGAGAAATGAGAAGAAAAGAAGATAAAATAAGGTATAAATTCCCTCGCACAAAAGAAGGAAATATTTTGCAAGCAAATTTGGAGAGAATAAAAAATAAAGGGAATCAATTTCTCTCCAAAAGTGAATAGATTGGAGAAAAAATGATTTTTAAGCGATCATTTTCCTTAAGAGAAATTAAAGAAGTAATATATATATATATATATATATTATATGTAGTGGTTTAGATAAGAGGCATAAAATATTCCTTCTATATATCAGTTAAAGGAAAAGGAATCAATTAAATGGTCTGAGAGTTTCTTGCAAGAATTCCATAGTAAAAGCTTCTAAGTTGCTATTACAAAAAACAGTTTCAGATACTCGAATATCAGATTTAGACACCAATAATTCTTCCAAAGCTTAGATGATCAGTAACACACTGCAGTGACAATCACTGAGCAAGATGACACATCAGAGGATAACTGGACAATGAGAGCCCCAAACAATTCTGAGTCTTTATTAAAAAAGAAGAATCAAGCAACATAATTTCAGTCTTCTGATGGAAAAGAAAAAAATGCCATAGAATTTTAACTTTCGCCTCTAAAATTCTGGATCAATGGCGTTATTTTGTCGACGACTCTGAAGATATGGACCTTCATAAGAGATCTCTTAATTAGTTCAAAGACGCAGACATCATGCTTCTCCAGATTCTGAGTGAAAGAAAAGGCTCCCCAACCACCACTTAGGCCGCCGCAGTTGCCACAGCACACATAGGTCACCTTCCACGGCTTCCCATTTTCATCCCATAGAGTAATCCTTTGAGAGATCTTGGGAAGGTGCAATCTTGCAAAAGATGAAGGAACATTCTGCATACCACTTAACAGAGTTTAGACTTGAAAGGATTGAGCAGAACCACATAGAAAGAAAACACACATATACATATAAATCATTTTATGAATATCCAAAATCTAAAACCAAGAACAGAGACAAGTGAAACAGACAAAGATCCTCAACTTGCTAGTGTGTATAGACTAGTATAAACAGGAACTATGTATTTGCAATGTCATGTCTAAATATACTATAGAACTTAGCATTGAAGAACCTCAGACAGACAGGTGACACTGATATGCACAAGGCCTCTTCCGTCTCTGCAATATGATCAATCCATCCAATCAAACAATATATATGTATATATATATATTGTGGTTTTAGAATTAGTTATACAGGAAGTAACATCCAAAAATATGAAAGAGGGAGAAAATTTATGAATGAAAAAGGCAGGCAATGGCTTTCTCGAATTAGTAAAAACAAATTCTTCCAAACATGTGAATTAGTAAAAACAAATTCTCGAATTAGTAAAATTGGAATGTGAAATAGATTAGTATGTGCTTACCAAAAAAAAGCCTGTGTAAACATGAGAGTCATACATAACTACATGAAAAAATGGATTCTTTGATTTGAATGATTTTGCCTTTCGAAGAGCATTATATACTTCCTCTTTTGTGACTGGCCGCCGTTGCGATAACAGAGCTGGCATTTTTTGCACCTTTGCCACAACTACAAGAAATAGAGATGCTAAGGCCCAACAATATGCTTTACTTATAGCGATAAAACAAGCATAAAGCAACTACAAAGATTTGTACTTTTTAAGAAGAAAATATTACATTCACTTTCTATGAAAAAAGCATGTACCTTCCCCACGTCGACAAACTTCACTCGATTTCAGCAGTCGCAAGCACTTCAAAAGCTCATTTGATTGCTTTGATGGACTGAAACCCGCATGTTTTTTGCTTAATGATTGTGTTCTAGAAGATTGAGAATAAGTACTAGTTTTAGCAACTGCCAACAAAAGATTTAGCTTTCATTAATACCTTGAGTATCAAAGATGAACAGACGGCATAAACAATCACACCTTTTGTAGACAGAACTAGCTGAACAAAATGTATAAATTCGCAATTGGAACTATGTTTTTGTGTGACCACTCTGTGGGTTTGATTTAGCCTTATTCATGATTAAACTGTAGCAGATTGAAGACTTCTGCAAAGATATAAGACTCTGGAACTTTTCATCTATGGTACTAGAGGGTAAAGTTACCTCGTTGATTTATTTCTCTTAGAGAACAGATAATTAAGATTCACCAGATCAGTTGTCAATAGTATGAGCTGAAAATATCAAGTTAATCATACAACATATTAATTATAAAAAAGGAACTAAAATATGATATTGTTGGAAGTGGATAGAGAAATGCATAAACTGAGTGCACCAAAGAGAACAAAAGTACAACCTGCTTTAACATGTGGGCCTGTTTTCGATTGTTTGGACTTCAAACTATCAGGATATATGCATGCCTCCTTCAAGGGAGATCCCTGGAAAGCGAGACAGTCAACGCTTCTCATCTTCTTTTTTTCAACAACTGGGACATCACTTGGGTGTAAAACCAGAGGTTTGGAGTCCTGGACTTCCTCCCAGTCGTTGTTCACATCAATGACGGTATCAATGTCCTGCAGGTGAGGCCTATCAATGACAGCTTCCTCCTTGCCATGCATGAACTGACGGACAGTGGCAACATTACCACAGCTAGGCATTGCAAGGAAAGCCACCTCCTTTTCGCATGCAGTGGCATCAAACACCAAAACTGAGAAGAAAGAGCAGCCCTCAAGCCTGAACACCAAGAAGTCTCCAATCTCCATGGCATGGTCCACAACAAACTCCTTCCATCCACTCTCAAATCGAAGCCCATTTGAGCTATCGACCAGCTCCACATCCCATATCTTGCCACTTGGACCTCTCAAAGAAACCATCCCCAAAGATTCATTCTCCAAGTGTACACGGAAAGCCGGTGGAATTTTCTACAGCAAACAAAACAATTTACTATAATTCAGAACTAGACAACCACAACAGCTATTACAAGAAGCCATAATATCCCAATTATTTGATTGACTGTATGAATCTTTCCCATCATTGAGCACCCTGCATAACAATGTCTTTAGTTAAATCAAGAGCTTTCAAAACTATTTTGTTTGTTACTAAAATCCTATTAGATTTTCCTCTACCTCTCTCTGCACCACCAATATCTGTAGGTCTCCCTTGAACATGTTCATGTCATCTTATATATTCTCCCTCGTTTTTTCTTCAATCAAATTGAAAACTAGTACATTTTTATATATTCAAAGTACTAATTAGGACAGACATATTCATTACCACAAAAGTAAATATTCACACTTCATGCTCAATTAATTAGCTACTTCACCGGGAAAAAGTTATTCATTGATACAAGAAATTGCTGGTAGATTGTCTGCAAGGAACTAAACAACCACTGCTGCCTAGTCCACTCGCTGCCCTCGGAAAGAAAACCAGTCGATTCCTTATAAGATTAATGCTTGGAAGGAGGACAGAACCAAAAAACAGTACCAGGTGTCGACAACCCTAAGGAAACACCATCATCGTGCTTTGTTAGCTACTCCGACACCAAAGATTTGATCTTTGACGCGAGAGCCGGAGGAGGGGAAGGGAATACCAGGTATTCGGAGCAGAGCTCGGGGAAGAAGACCTTGACGAAGTGGGGGCTCGACCTCGCCATTGGAGTGTACTTCATCACTTCGTTCAACCCTGCTTGACTCCTTGAATCCATGGAGACTTACCTCCTCCTCTTCCTTTTTTATTCCGAAGAATCTAAATGACCTCCAGATCTCCATCCATCGAATGACGCGTGGCACAAACTCGTCAAAGACAATTAGGTGTCGTTGGAGCACTAGTTGCATAATCGTCTCTTGATTGAATCTATACAGCTGATCCTTTTGAAGATCGCTGTAGACCTGGTGGATTTCTAATCGTTGATCACGTGATGGACGGCTGATTTAAATTGTAACTTCATATAGCGGGATGCCCACAATTCGATTTCGATGCCGCGAATTCACGTGAATGACGTCATTCACAACGGTGAGAGAATATATGGAAGGTCAAATTTCGGAAAAAAAAAAAACATCCCAACTTTGTTTTTTTTCAGATTATTTCAAACTTTAAATTTTTTTCATAAAATATATTTTGACTATATAAAAAAATTATTTTATCTGACCTTATCCTACATCGTTGTGCTCGTGACCCTCGCACAAGGAAGGAGGGATTGTCGAACCCATCGTCAACCTTGCCTCTCTGTATAACTCCTATCGTTGCGGATCCTACGAGTTACATCCCTTTTTTTCTCGTTCAAGATTGGATAATAATAAAAGTACCTCTCTTTTACGATTAATAATAAAATAGTATCGATCATTCATTTTTCTTTCTCGTTTATTCATAATTAATGATATAAAAGAGGTCAACGATAATATAATAGTGATGGACTAGAATGATTATTGAGGTCCAATAAGGACGATTATACTTCGAGTGATGGACGACTATTCAAGCCGATCGACACGACTGAGGGGGGCGGTTGATAGGGCAGAGGTGTAATGAAAGGGTTGGTGAATGTGCGTCCAAGATTGGGCGACAACTGTTGATAAGGGTAGAATGGTTATTAAAAGAATTAAATTGGAGTGCTATGAATTCGCACTCTATAGAATGGACGACGTGGCCATCCGTCTCTGCCAACTGGATTACGTTTCTGCCGAACGACACCAAACATAGAAGAAACACCTCGGGTTGTCGGCCGACTGTGGGACCCATTTTGAGACACACAACATTAAAAGAAAAGGTAAAAGCCTCGTCTCGCCACCAAGGTCGTCTCCATAACATCCTTCCGCCGCCTTACGCTGCGAACTCGTGCGCAGCCCTCTTCCTCGTCGCCGTGTCCTCCGCCCAAAACGCCGGATCGGAGGTCGATGTCCGGGAACCTGATCGCCTTGATCGACCAGTGACTCCGGTGACGCTGAACCTTTCTCTTTCCCCTTCGTCTAATTTTTACATCGTACTGCGAGTGCAATAACAGACCATATGACGCTAATTAGGGTTTGTTGATTTCTAATTGTTTCACTTTTTTCCACGATGGCCAAATGGTCGTGGTAGGAACCCTTACAATGAGACTAAGTAGGTTTAGTGGACGATTCCTTGTTTAGAACGTTGCTTTTCTTTTCTTTTCCCTTTGTTTTGTTTGGATTCAGCAGGTTATTTAACCTTCTTTGTGTCATTTTTCCCTGTCTAGGGTTTAGCACTTGTTCCACAAGGAAAAGCTATTTGTAGCCCAAAAAGACGAAGCAGTGAAGATAAAAGAATAAGCTTGCTGAATAACTATCTTGCTTTGTTTCTCCCTGCATCTGTGCCAATGACGACCATCCGCCGGTTCTGCTGCAACGATTTACTTCGTTTCGCATCTGTAAATCTTGACCACCTAACAGAAACCGTAATCTTGCCTCTCTATTACTCATCTTCAATCTTTCACTCTTTGTTCACGTTATGGTTCTTTCGCTCACCTAAATTCCTTGCCTCCGGTTCTGGAATTCAACCAGTTCAACATGTCGTTCTACATGACATACCTGGCACGGTGGCCCGATTACTTTCACGTTGCAGAGGGCCCCGGTAATCATATCATGGGATACAGTAAGTTCTTTATTTCAGATCTATGTTTCTAGTGCTGTTTGACTGTCTGGTTGATTGTATCAGTGTGCTAATGTCCTTGTTTCAGTTATGGGTAAGGTTGAAGGACAAGGTGAATCTTGGCACGGCCATGTAACTGCAGTTACTGTTTCTTCTGAGTATCGTAGACAAAAACTAGCCAAGAAACTCATGCACTTGTTGGAGGATATCAGCGACAAGATGTAGTATTTGTTCTCTTTCTGCCTTTATTGTGTTTATTTATTAGTCATGACTAATTTCTGGGCTTTCTGTTGAAGTGCATGCCTGAATCTTGCAGTTGATTGTCTCATCGCTTATCACATGATTTAATGGAGTTGCCTATATTGAGCACATAGATGTTATTCAAAATCAATTTTGTAATTCTAATTCTATGGTAGTTGCCTCACAAATAACTGAGCTTATGCCTAAAAATAAGTACTTGTTAGGAAAAGTTTTTACATGAATTATTTAATAATAAAATAATGTCTTTCTATGCTCAGTACTTCTTGTATTGCTGTTTCAAATGTTTTACATTTCATACTGATTGTCATAGCAATCAAGTTAATCTTAAAATATTAAAATTTTCTCTTCTTTTTTCATTTTTCTATATCAATTGAAATTTGACACTTTTCTTGTAGATTACATTTTAAACCACAACCCAATAGATAGATAGAATAGCTTAAAAGATTTGTTCTGCTAGTGCAGCTAGCTGTGCCAGTTAGATTTGCATTTGAATGTCATCTTATAGAGTTATTGGGTTCACACTGGAGCCAGCTTAAGCAAAATGATGCGGCAGTTAAAATCCATGGATGCAGCCAGTCCTCATTTCAAGTCCAATACCAAAATTAATTTTGTTTTCTTATTAAAAAAAAACCCCAACTCATTTTTTTTATTTTTGAATAACTGTAAGAATAGCCATTGCAAAACTTTACTTGATGGTGACAACCAATCCTGGGATTTTTTTTTCAAGGTAGTCATATTTTTTTGTGTCCTCGAAATCCTTATCCATCCCCCTTCATGACTCTTTCTAATTTTCTTAATTGCTTCCAACAATTCGATACTCCAAAAAGGTTGAACATACCTTTTCCTTGAATATAAGTTATCAAGACATGGTAACAATGAAGTTCCATTAAAAGGTGACTGTCTGACTGGTTCTCTTTTCACTATTGAGTCGAGGCACTGGATGTGCTAGTGTAAGTTGAATTGCAACTTTAACAAGTCATTCATGCTCAAGAAATTCTTTGGATAAAGAACCTCTCCTGATCCTTTGGGCATGCTGTGGATACTTTGTGAGATGACTTTGTTATGGAAATGTGCGGAACAATGGCCATCAGTTTAATTGATGTAATTGGTCTGCGGTCACACTCATGAAGTCATATTCAGCAAGGCAGTTATGCACAAATAGCCAAAACAGGCATAAACATCTTTACCTCAACCCAAGTATTTGAGTTAGGTAGTGTCCCTGCATTTCATTTGCAGTCTTTGACATCAAATGAATGATTAATTTGTCTTCCGTTTCTTAATTATCGTCAATATCTATGAGGTTGTTATTTCCATTGTTGTTGATGTATCTATCATCCTTCTTTAAGCCTTTAAAATTTGAAGGTGGTCTGAACAGCTCATGGATGACAAAGTACCAGTAAATCAATTTTCTAAAAGGTGCACTTTAGTGCACGTAGAAATGTTGTAGTCTTTTGCTAAATGATTATACAATATAACCCTTGACAATAAAAATGAATTGACTGATCTTTTTTTTGCTTTAACCCTCTCCTTGGCCTCTCTCTATCTCTTAAATTCTGTTAATCATGAGGATGATCATGCTCATGATTGATCAAGTTTGATTTTGTTTGGAAGATGGAAATGGTCAAATTGAATAGTGATTGTCTCTGTTAGATACAGTAACAGGAAACAAATGTGCCTACATCCAAATTCCAAGCTAATAACAATCTGGTAATTCATAAAGCACTTGTTTCTCAGCTGAGGTTCCTATCATTACTTTCATCAAAGCTGTTTTATGCCTTCAAAATAAAAAAGAAAATTGTCTTCCTATGTTCCAATGGAAACTATTTGATCTTTGAGTAGTTGTTCTTGTGGTTTAACAATTCTGGTTGTAGCAATGCCATAAGTCACACATCGTTGGATTGTGATAGTTTTCCCCTTGTTATTCTGGCGTTTCTTCATGCTAATATATAAAGTTACCTTGTGCAGCGATAAAGCATACTTTGTGGATCTTTTTGTAAGGGCATCCAACATGCCAGCCATGAAAATGTATGAAAAGGTAGGCCTTCTATCACTTCCAGCTTACTTTTGACAAAATCATTTCTGTTTTTTGTCATTCTGTTGTTTGATAGACATCATGACATTCTCGTGTTCTGATTCGGCAAGTCTAAATGGTGTTTAATGGAATGAAAAAAAGCCCTGCTATGTGTTGTTTAAACTTTAACTTAGTGTTTCTGTGATGGGGAGCCATTACCATTATGAACGTAAATGAAGGTGATGGATGTGATAAAGAGCAGTAAAGAAGTCCATATTTTGCTGGAAGGAGAGTTATGAGGAATTGATTGCATCGGGTTAGTGGATGACCGCATGAGTGTTTCCTTTGTGAATCTGGAAGGAGCAAAAGTGTGGTTTATTTATTGTAACTGTGATCCATTTTGTTGTAGAATGAAACTATAAACAACCAAATTTCTGTGTTGTTAGGTCACCGACATAACTTTCTTGAGAATGCTAATCTTAACTTAAACCAAATTTCTGTGTTGAATACCTAACCACATTTCTGTGTAGAATCCTAACAACCAATCCTTTTTTAGTAGTATCCCAAATATCATAGGTAGGAAGTAGATAACTTTTGTTTTTGAACGTGTGTCCAACAAATCCATGGGCATGGGTCTATATGGAAGAATTTTGAAAACTATAGAGACAACCATGATATTAACTTTAAAGGGGCGTACATGAAACTTTTACATATTTTAAAGGATTTGTATATAGCTGCCCTATAAGAATGAGATAGATGTTGGTGTTAGAGTCAACTTGTTTATACTAGTCAAGGAGTTCCATGGTGCATTACTAAACAGTAGTCACTGGCCCTGATTTGATGCTGGATTTGTTAAAACTTCATATCAAGCATTTCATTGTTCTCGCTTAGTGGTACCAAATCTCAGTCAAACAAGTTATTTTGATACTCATGATTTCCTGCTTGTGCAGTTGATTATATTTGTGTTCATTTATTATCTCATTCTTATAGCTGCCCTATAAGAATGAGATAGATGTTGGTGTTAGAGTCAACTTGTTTATACTAGTCAAGGAGTTCCATGGTGCATTACTAAACAGTAGTCACTGGCCCTGATTTGATGCTGGATTTGTTAAAACTTCATATCAAGCATTTCATTGTTCTCGCTTAGTGGTACCAAATCTCAGTCAAACAAGTTATTTTGATACTCATGATTTCCTGCTTGTGCAGTTGATTATATTTGTGTTCATTTATTATGTTTGTTGACCTTTTTTTTTTCCCTTCTACAGCTTGGATATGTGATATACCGAAGAGTACTACGCTACTATTCCGGGGAAGAAGATGGGTTGGGTAAGTGACTTCATTCAAAACATCAAGTGACAGCATGCTTAGTTATCCAAACAGATCATGATGCTAATTATGTTTCATTTGCTTGCCTGATTTTTCAGATATGCGGAAGGCATTATCTCGTGATGTTGATAAGAAGTCTATTATACCCCTGAAGCGGCCCATCACTCCGGATGAGCTTGAATATGATTAGATTGCTTTTGTAAGTCCTCAACTGATTAGGTGATTATGCGCAAATTGTTGGTATCTTTTAGTGTTAAGCAAAACATCAATTAGATGTCTTGGATGATAATATATTTATGTGAAAACTGTTGTGTTGATCATATAGCATTGGATTATGCTATTCCTACAAACGACACCTTGGCTATGTGGATGTTAAGGACGCTGGTTTGGGACAGTCAGAACAAATTTGTTGAATTTTGTTGAAATATACACCATATTCATTTAGGTCCTCCATCTCCGAACCTTTTCATTTGAGGTTATACTTTTCTTTATGATGCAGTAGTAATTTGTGAGCTAATTGATGTCTGATGCAGTAGTAATTTGCATTGCCATGGAAATCGATTTGGAATAAGCTGATTCTGAAAACAAGGAGAGGCCAATACAGAAAACAGTTCTTTTTCTTTTTTTTTGTCCTGTAATGTTATTCTGAATCCGTTTATCACGTCTAACCTAAACCAAACATTGTGATCTACAAGCCAATTGTACGCTCGCTTGGAGAAGGCAAGCTACCATTGTTGTGAGTTCTCTATACGATGCTGTTGTAGCAACAACAATGAATAAACATGGGTTAATTACATATTTATCATTTAGTCATCTTAGTATTTTGATTTTTAAAATTAAAAAAATTAAATTAAAATTTTTATAATTATGAAAGTGAAATATTTAATTTCATTTATTCTAATACTATCGGTAAAGATATAACATGTAAAATGATAGACAAAAAGATAATTTCATTACTTTAGTTTTTTTTTTCTTAGTCAATTGTTATTGTGGTGGCAAACAACGACTTCGCTTAGGACTTAGTAGCTGTTGTGGTTATGGTCGACGAGAACGACACTGGGATGTCCTTGGAGATGGGCCGAGTGAAGTTAAGAGATTTCTACATCTTCTTGTAAGGGGAGGAACGATGGTTGTGTCGATACAGATGTAGAGCGACGTCGTTCGCTATGCATATGTGACTTTTGCTCTATATCGCCTTGTATCTGTGTTGGCGCTAACGTAGATGCAAAGCAGTGCTCATCCTTCTTCCTTCTTTTGCTGCTCCGCATCTACGTAAGTGCTAATGCAGATGCATGGCAATGCATATTAGAAGTTGTAGATGCCAACGTAAATGTCGACGCTCTGTATCTCATCGACATCACTCTACATCTGTGTCGGCACCGATGTAGATACAAGGCGATGCAGAGCAGAAGCCGCTGATGCAGATGTCGACACGCTGCATCTGCATCGATGTCAATCTGTATTTGCATCAACGTCGACACAAATGCAGAGCGGTGAAAGAGGAAAGAAGGATGAGGGATTAGGGAAAGGGGGAAGAAGGATGAGCACTGCTATGCATCTATGTCGACATCGACGCATATGTAGGCCGATGTAGAGCAAAAGTCGCATATGTCAACGTAGATGTCGACATTGTGCATCCGTGTCGGTGTCGATGCATATGCAAAGTGATGTAAAGCAAAAGTTGCAAATGCTAACGCTTTATATTTGCATCGACGCTGACACAAATACAAAATAACATAAGGGGAAAGAAAAATGAGGGTATAAGGAAGGGGGGAAGAAGGTTGAGCACCGCTCTGCAATGCTGGCACAAATGCAAGGTAATGTAGAGTAGAAGCCACATATGCTAATGCAGATGTTGATGCAGACGTTGCTCGGCATTTGTGTCGATGCCAACATATATGCAGAACGATATAAAGTAAAAGACACAGATGCTGACGCTCTGGATCTGCATCAACATCGCTAGTCATCTACGTTGGTGATGCAAAGCAAAAGCCCACAGATGTCGACACAGATGCCGACTCTCTGCATCTGCATCGGTGTCGCACTGCATTTATGTCAATACGACCATCGTTCTCGTCCTCCTCCTTTGCCTCATCTTCCATTGTCGCTCTCCCTCCTCTTTCTCCTCTGGCATCACTTTGCATCTATGTCAGTATCGCACTGCTCTGCATTTATGTCGATGGGACGCAAGGCCCTTGTCTCACCTCTCGTTAACGCGGTTGTAAAGCAACATCGACGCAAATGACTCACTTGGGATGTTAAAATTATCTTTTTGTCGATCATTTTTGTATCATGTATGCGATGTTACCTATCATATCTTTCGTCAATATAATGATAATGCTAGAGTAAATGAGATTAAATATTTTACTTCAATAATCATAAGAATTTTAATATAACTATTATAAGTTAAGGATCAAAATACGAAAAAGTCAAACTACAAAAGATTATCTACGAGCGATCAAACTATAAGACTAACGACCAAAGCTATGACAGCAACTACTTACCAAGTCTAATTCAATGAAGCCATATGTCCTCGCAAGATCACATATGAACCATCGAACAAATAAACGACGACAAACGAGTGCCGGCCGTGTGCATTACCAGATTTAAAAGAAGATTGTTTATTCTTGATCATGGTCAATATTTATTTATCTATTTCAACTCAAAAGTCATATAAAATATATAATATAAAGGTATTCTCAATATTTTTAACATCACAAACGAATTACTACATAGCGTTAAGTAAGTTTAGTATGTATATATATATATATATATATATATATATATATATATATATATATATATATATGTCAATTGATGGATGCAATTTTGTCAATGTCTTTCTCTAGATGGCCAAGTATTTGTCTCACCAACAACAGTGCTTAAAAGGTCCAACGGATAATCGTAGAAAAACCTCCCCAAGATATTGCCACGCTTGACAGATTCTAACGCCAAATGTCAACCTTTTCCTTTGCTTTCGAGATTAATTGGCCAACAACATAATAAGAAACCTAATTCCAAATGCTATAAGAAGAAGAACACAACCGTAAAATCCAATCACAAGTTGCCAATTATATAGCTCCAAATCGACATCCCCTTAACTACCTCTATAAGCCCCCCCCCTCTCTCCCAATCTCCACCTTCCGCAGTTGCAAGCAACAGTGTTGGGTCGACAATGGAGTCGACCCCTTCCATTCTCTTCTTCCTCGTCTTTGTCGTCATCGTCAACGTCATCTCCCTGGTTTCCTCCTCCGACGCGGCGCCCCTGATCGAGATCAACGTGTGGCCGAAGCCCATCTCTGTGTCGTGGTCCGGCCCCGCCGCCATCGCCGTCCCCCTCTCACCCTCCTTCCGCGTCCTCAATCCATACAGCGAACACCCTTACCTCTGCGCCGCCGCCGCCCGCTACACCCGGCTCCTCCTGCTCGAGCGCTACCGCCCCCTCCGCCCGCCTCACCTCAACCTCTCCTCGTCCGCGCCCCCGCTCAGCTCCCTCGCCCTCTCCGTTGTCGACCCCTCCGCCCCCCTCCGCCACGGCGTCGACGAGTCCTACACCCTCTCGATCACCGCGAATGGCTCGTCCTCGGTCGCCGAGCTCTCCGCCGCTACCCCCTGGGGTGCGATGCGCGGCCTCGAGACCCTGTCCCAGCTCGCCTGGGGCAACCCGCCCGCAGTCGCTGCCGGTATTCGCATCGAAGACCGCCCCCTCTTCCCCCACCGAGGCCTCCTTCTCGACACCTCCCGCAACTTCTACCCCGTCCGCGACATCCTCCGCACCATTCGCGCAATGAGCCACAACAAGCTCAACGTCTTCCACTGGCACATCACGGACTCCCAGTCCTTCCCCCTCCTCCTCCCCTCCGCGCCCCAGCTCGCCCTCCGCGGCTCCTACGGCCCCGACATGCGCTACACCCCTGCCGACGTCCGCCGCGTCGTCCGCTACGCCATGAACCGTGGCATCCGCGTGATCCCCGAGATCGACGCCCCCGGTGGGCGATCCACCCCCCGCTTGACGTTTGTTGTTATGCTTGCAAGAAGGGAATGACTGCATTTGGACTAATGGAATGTATGTATGCGCACGCACAGGACACACGGCGTCGTGGGCGGAGGCTTACCCGGAGATCGTGACGTGCGCGAACAAGTTCTGGTCGCCGCCCGACGGTCCGGCGCTAGCGGCAGAGCCTGGCACGGGGCAGCTCAACCCGCTCGAGCCGGAAACGTACGAGGTAGTCCGCGACGTGCTCCGAGGAGTGGCCTCCCTCTTCCCGGACCCCTTCCTCCACGCAGGGGCGGACGAGGTGAACCCGGCGTGCTGGGAGCAGGACCCGGCCATCAGACGGTTCCTTGCCGGCGGCGGCACCCACGACCAGCTCCTTGGGATGTTCGTCAACGCCACCCGCCCCTTCATCGTGTCCGCCCTCAACCGCACCGTCGTCTACTGGGAGGACGTCCTCCTGGGCTCTACCGTGAAGGTGGTGTCCCCAGGACTGCTGCCGCCGGAGACCACCGTGCTCCAGACCTGGAACAACGGGCCCAACAACACCAAGCGGCTCACGGCCGCCGGGTACCGCGTGATCGTCTCGTCGTCGGACTTCTACTACCTGGACTGCGGCTTCGGGGGCTGGGTGGGGAACGACAGCCGATACGACCGGCAGACGGGGGACGAGCCGGGGCGACCATTCAACTACGCGGGCGGGGACGGCGGGTCGTGGTGCGCGCCATTCAAGTCGTGGCAGCGGGTGTACGACTACGACATCACTCACGGGCTAAGCGCAGCAGAGGCGGAGCTGGTGGTGGGTGGGGAGGTGGCGCTGTGGTCGGAGCAGGCGGACGGGGCGGTGATGGACGGACGGCTGTGGCCGAGGGCAGCGGCGATGGCGGAGGCGCTGTGGTCGGGGAACCGTGACGGCGACGGGAGGAAGCGGTACGCGGAGGCAACGGACCGGCTCCACGAGTGGCGGCAGCGGATGGTGAGGAGGGGGATCGCGGCGGAGCCCATCCAGCCCTTGTGGTGCGTCATGCACCCGAGCATGTGCAACATGGTTCAGTAGTAGACGAAGACGTGATCACCTGACCGGGCTCGTTGCCTCTACATGCCTGTCGATTTTACTTATTACTCCAGATAAAAATAAATTTGTATTTCTCACGAACTACCATATATATATATATATATATATATATATATCATTCACAGGAAATTTACTTCTAAATATGATTCCTGCTGGCTAGTTTGAGTTAAAATATATAAAAATACAAAACACGTAGAATATTTTTAATATTCTTGACATCAATAAAGACGTATGTTTGGAAAGAAACGAAGCGGTAAAGCATACTAAACAGTCGTATTCATAGGAAGATACAACCTTTACCTGCGCTCATTATCATTTCCCACAAAATACATAATATCAAAAATCACAACTAATGTCTCTTCTTTACGATGACCTGCAAAAGAGTTCTCACAGAAACACATATTATGATACAAGTATGCACGTTGCACAACCAAATCCATTCTATAGCAAACCTAATCAGATAATTCTTGACTGAAACATGAATACTGGAAACTAAAATGTGTCATCAGCACAGCTCGGGCTAATTCTGAATGTTTGTAACTCCAAATGAAAAGATGATTCACATTTGAAAGTGAAAAAACAAAAGTGATTTGTGAAGCAACAAGAGAAATAGTTATGATCCTAATTTGCAACAACAAATACTTCAAAAAAGAGTCTTACTATCAATTGGACGGATAGCAAGTCAAAAACAATTTTATTCTGCAGATACTCCCTACTGAGCCATCCTATAAATCCTGATTGTGACAACAACTATAGCTTAAAATTGACCTGATTGACCCAACAAGTTCAATTAAAGAGAACCACGATTACCAACTTCATATTCTTCTACAAAATTTCTGAAGGTAGCAGCAATACACTATCAATAGGTTTACATCAATAGCAGGCTTCAAATCAAGTTTCACAGAAACATCAAAACTTGGTAAGGCACCATAAGATACAGTATTCATAAGGAAATTAAAAATCAAATCGTATATGTAATAAATACAACAATGTTTGACACACATTGATTGCAAGAACTAGTCATATAACATGATTCATGATAAGCACATCTACCTCGTTCATCAATGAGAATTTCTTTTAACATAATATGTCAAGATTATAGAGAAAGCAACAAGAAATTTTCGTAAATGAAGACCATTCCACTAATACAAAAATTATGCAAAACAATCTATCTAATAATTAATATCTACAAAAGACTGTTTTCTCAAGAAATATTCATGACCTATGTCCTAAGCATCTTCATAGCATTTTAGTTGCATAAGTTTACTAATTATTTAAGTATTAAGAACTTAGATGAAATATCTTATGCATACTGTACAAGTATCATATACAAAATATCTCGATATGGATACAGCTAGCAATATGAGGTGCTTTGTAACTTTGGAGTCAACTCCTTAATTGTAAAGTCAAGCCAATTACAAAAGGATAGTCAAACTAAAAGAACCTTAGAAGTAGTATCCTAAAATAGGCTTACAGCTTCAGGTTGCCTTTGACATATAGTCCAACTCCAATTGCAATATCCATATTAAAGTTAGCTGTCTTTGTTGGTCAAGGATACTCGTCAAAAAGCAAGATGGAAAGAGGCAAATAGGAAACTGGACAAATTGTACCAACAACTCCAGGTGTCCCAAATTACAAATGGTTGCCTTTCGTGCACTTCAATCTTTGAGACAAAATTTCATTTTAGGCAATTTTTAAGGTCAATCAGAACTTAATAGATGGTAAAAGTAGCAAATCAATCATTTTCAATGTGGAAGAACAGTTCTAATCTATACAAGTAATTCTTAAATTTTGTATTGGATGGACATGATATATTGTCAAAACTAAGCAGGAAATTCCGCGACAGAATCAGTTGGAAAATAAATGTATATATATAAGAAGAAAAGGAAAAAATTTTCTGCAGATGATCACTCTAGAAAAGGTTACAGACGATAGGATTCAAATGACATAATCCACCTGAACAATTCCAACAACAATGACCATCCATAATGTTCCAACTACTTGGGACCTTTTCCTGCAATCAATCTCTATGTAGGACAATATCACTAATCAAATTAAGAGCAATCACATCTACCAATTTCAAAGGGAGCATCAACTGATCATAGAGTTTTTTTTTTCCTCTCAGTTAATACCTGGATGTAATTCCTCTCCCAACCGGTTCAAGGAAACTGCTATTACCATAGCATATACATCCAGAAACCCTCAAGTGCCAAATGCTTGAGAGTTGTCTCTAGCAAGACATAAATGAATATACCACATAATCACATAGCAGCCAAAAGAACCTGTAAACCATTATCCAAACCAGGATGAGGTTATCTTAGTCCATTACTTCTCCTATTGACATTTTATCAACATTTCAATAGGAGGTAATTATCCAAACACATCAACAGAATTAGAACCTATAACAGACATCGTATATCTTCCAAAATGATATTAAGCACCAAGTTCTAGAAAACATTATTTCTGAAGCAAAATGGTGTAAAACAAACAAACAAAGAAAAACAAATTTATTGTTCTTTTTACTTCATTCTTGTCGCACCAAACAAGTGGACCATTAGGACAACAATAATGGAAAGACATAAGAATAGTCTTGGCATAACATTACCAAAACAAAAAAAATAAGAACAACATGAGTAGCATAAAGCAACAAAGTTTTATATATCTAATTGAAAGATAAGTGTTAAAATGAAACCAAAGTAAACAGCAAAAAAGGTCGCCAAGGAGAAAGTAAGGAAAATTCAGAATGTTGACTGTCATCAAACCAAGTCAATTGAGCAAAGTATACCTAGACAAAAACTGATTTTCACAGGAGACCAACTCACATGAAGTACAACAACTTTGATTA
This sequence comes from Musa acuminata AAA Group, assembly GCF_036884655.1. Taxonomy (NCBI): domain Eukaryota; kingdom Viridiplantae; phylum Streptophyta; class Magnoliopsida; order Zingiberales; family Musaceae; genus Musa; species Musa acuminata. Next base: position 25,162,928 of record NC_088339.1, on the reverse strand, counting down.
ATACTCGGTTAGCCAGATGACAAGGATCATTCTTTTTCTCTTTTTTTTTTCATTTGAATAGCTATTCTTACATCATACAGATAATCAATAAAAAGGAGAGCATGACAAAGAGTAGAAAGATTAAAACTCCTACAACTTACAAGTTTAATGTGAGAATCCTACAAATGTGGCTGACCTATAGCTGTAGTCATCCGATAAGAAAGCCAAGTACCACAAACTGTTGGTCATTGAATCACAGTCATGTATTTAAATTTCGTTTGGTAGCTTCCATTTTTAATAATAGATCTTTGATATCAGCTTCCATCCGCATCTTCATATTGAAATACTCTCGGTGTGCCTTCTCGATAGCTTGTAGTTCTTCAAACTTTTGTCTGCGCCTTTCCTCTGCCTCGCTCAATCGTAATTTTTCAATTTGACTAGCATAGTCTTCATCAATCTTAGAATTCTTGGCTATTGATATGTGCTTTAGGCTCTCGGCTTCTCTCTTTGCATCATCAGCACGTTCTTGGTACATTTTTGCCTCCGCATGTTTGAACTTTATGACACTCTCGAGCTCATCAACAACTGGCTTCTTTTCAAGGCTCATTTGCAGCTCGACATCCCTAGCTTTTCTGCCGACCTGGTCACAACCCATGCTCAAAACAAGTCCTGTATTTTCAAGAAGGGATGCCTTCTCTGAAGGAACAGATGGTAACCAGTCTTTGCTAGAGCAAGCTACATTGATTTGGCCAGCCTCATTTCTGGATGAATCCTTAGGTGTAGAGACGGAAGCACTGCTGAGGTTAAATTCACTATCTGAAATAAAATTTATAATGCATCAGAGAGATTATTATTTCAATTAGTAAAAAATCCAGATTTAGATATAAACACTATTTTTCATGCATATGCTAGTAGACAAATACAGCAGATAAAACACATTTTATTTTGTGAATTAAGACTAAATATCAGTTGGATTATGTGGTTTGGAAGTGTGAAATAAAAGAACTATTCAAGCAACCAATCACTGTAGAGAATTGAGTTCAATTGGTGGTGTTAGAACCCAGGTGAACATTATGCCAGATTAAAGGGGATCCTATCACGTTTGCTGGTGTGTTGATGCACCAAATCATCAGCAGAAGCTTCTAAGGACTTGGAGACTTCGCCTCATGTCTCATGGGAGGTAGCTAGTGGAGAAGGATAGTGTCGGCAGACACAGTAAAACTCAGTGTGGCTTAAGATTTAATTATTATTGTTTTGATTGTTGAATGTGTTTGGTAACTTTTTTTTTATTAACAAATTAATCAAGAGACCCAAAGTGACAACATTAGTCCAGAAGCTCTCCAACCATTTTCAGAGTTAAAGACGAAATAAGATAAAATGGAAGAACTTCAAGAAGTACAAGTTGTCAATATGTCTTGAGAGGCTGAAAATTAAACAAGTGTAGAAAAGGAAAGCATGCACTGGAGTAATTCTGTTAACTGGCCCTGTCATATGGAGCCAAATTAGTCATCATATTGTAGCAAAATCAATATGGAAAGGGGCATGAAACATTTGCATATAAGGAACTTCAAAGCTAATTATATTTTTATATTATCAGTTGTCTAGCATGAATGGAACCTATGTAAGATGATGGCACCTTATAGACTTGACTTTACTAATAAAAAGATGAGAACGTCCCTAATTGGCCAAGCTTTCACACCTTTATATGTAATTTTTTTGACATTAGAAGTCTTAATGCTACAGATACAAAGAGATAAACACAAAAAAGGTCTTAAACCCTTCAACACTGCAAGAGACTCAACCATCGTTTTAAGAGAAAAATACAACCTTACACATACAGAGCATTTATATGACAAGAATATTTCTATACTAAAGCCGAAGGAATTATTGCATCATTGATCACTGATCATACAATACCAACATAGAAGTGGCAAGTGGAAACACCAACTATTAAAGACTAACAAATCCCACTATCAAGGACAAGCTTTGACCAGAATGTGGAGTCTAGATGGAACGTAACTTTCAAAAATCAATCAAAAAAAAAAAGTGGGGATGGTACCACTTCTTTGCCAAGCCAGCCACACCCCACTCCGAAAAAAAGCCAACCTCAACAATTTTATAAGTAGTTTTTGCCATTATCTAGCAAACGTTGAACACAAAAACATATGCAATAATACTATATTGTTCTCACTGTTCTTCAGGGTGCATTTTAGTTAACTGTGTTATTCTAACAGTTTACAATATTTCAATAAGTTACATAGGTACATGAGACTCAATTTTTAATGCTTGATGTATGGTAATGATTAATGTTTCAAACTAGGATTAAAAATTATATTATTGTGTAATTATACATTCAGATTTAGTCATGATTTCTATTTAGGGGTGTGAAAATTAATTATATAAATGAGGAATGGAAAAGCCGCATGTTAGTCTTGGTTTGATTCCCCTTCAATCCAAAACAACCCATATCTGAACAGGCTGATATTCAATCATTTTATGACAGCCACATTTTTTATCAAGTTCTGGAAGAATGCATGATCAAAAGATGAGGCAACGGGAACAATCAGCTTCAACCAAACCTGAGCTGAAAAAATGGCTAAAACCAACCACCCTCAAATTTGATCAGATAAAAAAAACAGTTAGGTGTCCAAAGATTTCAGTTGGAACTCAGGAGTTCAGTGTGCTCGGTCAAAAATTGATTTTCAATCAGATCATACGAGATGAGCTTTAAATCAAGCCAGTGAAAGGAAAAAAAAAGCAGCAGATATTGACAGTAATTACAATAAAGACAATAAATGAACAGATATAAGTTAGCCTTAAGAAACTAAATATTTGGTTTAACTACTAAAATTCATGTCCTCCCACTCAGCTCAGTGATAGCAAATCCTTAACGATGGCAATCTTGAAATGTCCTTAACATTTATAAACTATGTGTTGCAACAGTACACATAAAACCATAGAGTAACAAATTGTGAAGTACAGCACAAAAAGTCATTCCATATACAACTAATTGATGTTCTGATTTAAGGACAACAAAGTTGCATCCACCTATAAATTACATGATCAGTACAGAACAAAGCTTAACAAGTGAAGATAAAATTGAACATGAGAGAAGTGAAGATAATTTATTCTTCATTATAAATTGAAACATTAACAGAAAATATAACACTTGTTAGACCAGTCAGGTTATTAAGCTTATAGTCATATTTTTCTCAGTAAAGACAATTTCATAAATATGAATAGGTGCATGTGTCGCAACAGATTTCAAAGTTATCCTTAGATACAAGATGTATGACAAGCACCAAGACCTTTGATGTTGTTGAATTTTCAACTATAGAGCATGTGAAGTATTCTACAATCCCAGCAAAATACACGAAGGACACATAAGATAATGTTATGAACTGGATATGCATCAAAGAAAGACAAAATTAACTGGAATTGTGATGTTGCAGATGCAAAACAATTTACCGGAAAGGAATGTCAAAATGTGCATAACAACTTCAGAATGACTGGCTTTTTTCTCCAGATTCAGCAGCATCTTATCAGCTAAATCGTGTAATCTTTTACCCCGTAAATCATTACTGGTAGAGAAGATCCTTTTGACATATTGAAGCTCCTTAGCAAGAGTGTCTACTTTCCAATCCTTAGCACAGGTTTTAAAAACTTCCTTGACAAAGCCAAACATCTCAGAAGGATGGTGACAAGCAACACAGTGAAATTGCATCTCAGTAATTCCTTCATCAGCCGACGTGCTAAGCCCATTTCGAATATAAGAACCTTGTAATCCACAATCTGTGTGGCACCAATGTAGACATACATCACAGCCAACCCAACTACAAGTGTTTGATGCATTATCAAACTTGGAACACACAAGACACATGCAAGCACTGCAGAAGCCAGTTTTGTCTATGCAAACTTTGCAGTCACAATCATCCACAGGCAAGGAATTCCGACAAGCAAGATTCCGGCACTTCAAGTTCAGGAATATCTCAACCAAATCGGAAGATTTTATGTTAGTAGTTCTCCGAATAAAATCAGGAAGACCTGTTTTTATGGCCACCAGAATCTCTAGGAGGACACATGGACAGTTGATTAATGTATCCATTGTCATGTCAGACCTCCTTCGAAGTGCCTCCTGAAATTCGCGCATCTGCCTGCTTTTATCTGTAACAGTTAGCATCTCAGAAATGGTTTCCCTCAGGTAGGCTACTGACTGATCAGTCATTTCCTGAAGCATTCTGCCACTAAGTTGCAAAGGTTCTGCCATAATCTTGGAAAGGATCTTCTCTGTAACACCAGAACCATTAAGGACGAGCTGCTCTCCATCCCGTTTCTCGGTCCTACACAAACTGCTGCTGTTTCTTTCCCCCATAAGCAGCCGCTTGTCCTTGTTAAGTTGTGATCCAGTCTCATGAGAACCATGGCTGTCCGTCGGGGACATCTGTCTTGGAAGGCTTGACTGCTGGATGCAAGTGGGCACTGATTGATGTTGGCCATTCGTGGTGTTAAGTAAATTATGTGATAAGTTACCATTCAGCAATACCCTTTGGTAGAGGGGGACAGATCCCTTCATTTTAGAATCATTTGAAGTCTGAGCTTGCCATATTGTACCACTGGACACCTGATCAACTCCTTGAAATATTGGATGGCTACCAACCGAGTACTCATAATTGTCCAATGAATTTTGTGTGAGAGAACAACTAGGATTATGAACAAAGGGTTGAGAGCTTGTGAATGAGATCGAAGTTGTAAATCCATTTGAATTTGTTCTGAATGAGGATGGCAAAGACTGTATGTCCCTGGCACAGCTCAGGGTTTCGATTTTTGGCTTTGAATGTTTTGAAGAATGATCAAACAAACCACCTGGCAAAGCAAGACAGAGATCAAGAGGTTCAATTTTGAGATTGTCATCTTCAAGTCTGCGGGCAACAATCCCACTAGAGCATGCTTTTTCTGGTTGACCAGTGTCAGATCGGAACACCAATTCGAAGCCCCTTCCGCTAAAGCCCTCGATGGCATTATCATCTTCCACAGAATCCCTTTCAGCTGAGAGAGAGAATGCAAGTCCCTTACCTTTGTCCTTGTAATTCAGCTTACTCTGGTCCCTCATAAGTGTCAGTGTCACTACCTCATGATTAATCTCACAAGTAACTTCCCTAGTTTGATCAAACAAGCTACTAGTTCCCTCTGGTTCAGTCTCGAGATCAATACCACTTTGTTCTTTCTGCTGAACTTCAAACTCCACGCCAGTCTCATGTTTTTGCTGAATTTCATCTTCAGCTTCCACACCTTGTTCATCGGCTGTCTCATGCTTCTGTTTGGTTTCAACTTTAGCTTCATTGCATTGGGTTTCTTTCTTATTCTCCATTGAAATCTCTTTCTGCAAAGGGCAAATAGAAGATGTCATCACTTTTGCTTCTTCCTCAACTGCCTGCTCAATTTCGACTACAGCTTCATTGGGTCGAGCTTCTTCCCTATCCTCCACTAACTTCTCTTCTTTCAAAGGAGAAATAGCAGATGTCATCTCTTTTGCTTCTTCCTCAACTGCCTGCCCCTCATGATTGCCTGCCAGTTCTTCCCCATGAAACTGGGAGCACGAGTTATCTTCCCCACAGGCTTCCTGCTTTGTCGCACAAAATTTAACCTCCACTTCAATATCCCCATTAGCATCCTCAGCTTTTCTTTCTCCTTCCCACCTTCTGTCATCCAGCTCCTTGACAGCATCACACTTCTCCCCACAAAATTTACCTTCTACTTCATTATCCCCATAAGCATCCGTAGCCATTCCTTCACCTACCACGCTACCCTCATCCAACTCCTTGACAGCGGTAGACTGGTTATTCCTTCCTTGATCACTAATGTTTCCTCCGTCCACTACGGCATCTGTTAACTTGCTACTCACATCCAGCAGACTACTATCAACAGCCTGATCATTTCTTACCTGATCATCTGTTTTTTTTGTCTCCATTATAGTAGTATCTGTTAACTTCGCTTCCTCCTCCGCAACAACAGAACCATTATCATCAACATCCACTTTCTTTCCATCCACTAATATCTCTTTCTGGTCAGGAACTTCTTCAGAAAGACTATTGTACTCAGGATCTCTATCCTTGTGGTTCTCTGATTCCAATCCGGTTGCTGCCTTACTATCACTAGAAGGTTCAGCCACAGGTTCAGGTTCCGGTTCCGGTTTGGGATCTGGCTCGAGCTCCCCCTCTTCCATTTCGCTACTACTGCCGCTCTCCTTGCATGACTTCGATGTTTTCACGGTCTGGATCTCAGCCCTTCTGGATTGCACCCCGGTGGGGGAGTCCCTGGACCTCACTTTCCCCCTATGATCATCCGGCGACGCCGCATGACTCCGCCTCCCGACTGAATCCGAATCAACCGACGGCGATTTCCGCACCTCGTCAGCACTGAGCTCCTTGGAACTTCTTGATCTCCACCACGACGAGCTAGCATTCCCTTCCCTCCTCGACCGGTCCCTATCCGACCTAAAACCCTTCGGAAACTCCCTCCTCAACCCCGAGAAGCTCTCAGACCGGTGCATCCGGTCGCTTCCGTACGACGAGCCCCGCGGCGACGAGGCTTGCATCAGTCGATCCCCGCCGTCCCTGCCATCCCGGTACCGATCGTAGCTCTTCCGCCAATCGAAGGGCTCCGGCTCATGATCGTACCGTCTCCGGATGTGCCGCGATGGCTCCCAATCGTCGTCGAGAGGCCGATCGTGCGATGACGAAGACGACGAGACCTTCCGCAAGCCCTCCGTCTTGGAGAAGGACGGCCTTCGGTGCGACGACGAAACCGAGCGGTCGGGATCCTGGTTCCTCCTCGGCCACTCCCTAAAGCCGAGCTTCTCACCCACATCGTTACCGTCGTCGAAGTCCTCCCCGTACGACGATGATCTTGGCCGCTTCATCAAGCCAACGAATGTTGAGGAGCTACCTCTCTTGATCCGAGCAGCGGTGGGACCGCGGCCTTCCGAATCCCTAATTTCTCCAGAAGAGAAGAGGGGCACAGGGGATCGAAGCCTGAGCGTGAGAGGAAAATGGAGGGAGACGTCGATCCGGCAGCGGCAATCGCGGTGGGAGAAGGTTTCCGGCGAACCGAGGATGGGGGTTGTTGAGGAAATTATTGTTCGTATTATTACCACTGCTACCACCCATTAAAGAGAAGTGCGAAGAAAGGAGAGCGAGACAACTCTTATCTCTCTCTCTCTCTCTCTATCTATTTGGCTTCTCGAAGGAGAGGCGTGTTAAAGAGGGCTTCTTTCCTTCGCTTCGCTTCGCTAAGCTTTTGCCTTCGCGTCTTTTCTTGCCTTTATCTTCTGTCGATCTCTTTCGTACATCGGTCAACGGAGTCATCCCCATGGTAACAGTAGCATTAATAGAAATAATACCCCACCCTCGTTTCTCGTTTCCCAGATTCCCTCGTTTCCTCGGGGACTCCGTGACCACCAGAGGCGGTGGCAGCGGTGGAGCGGTTGGGTGAGAGCGTTCGAGACAAAATTACTCTTCGTCTCGGCTACCAGCCCTATTACTGGACGAAACCGGAAGGACCACAGCGCTCTCCAACACCGAGGCAGGTAGCCCGGGAGGGCTAAGTTCAGGTTGCTCTCCAAAGAACGAAAAGAGGGAAATGAAATAGCGTCCATCGACGAACTTATTCGTCGACCAAACCTTCGCCACGTCGCCCAACCGAGGGGAGGACCGGCGCACGCGTCAGCAGAGTGGTCGCTGGGCGCGACGCTTCGTGCGTCGTGGATGGCAGCTGATGGTAATGGATTGGGTGAGCACTTCCTTGACTCCTCTGACAGCGTTGCGTGGGAAGCATTGAGGCGATCGAGGCTTGACTTTTTGACTCACCTGCATCCTTCTTTATTTCCGTAAATCTTTTAAATGAATCACCCCATGCATTAGACATTAACTAAGCATAATGCTTGCCATTTTTTCGCATTTAATCTCATGTATAATTGATTCGGTAAATTAAGTAGTCGACATGGACGATGGAAGTCACATCACGTCTCGTCGGACGCTATATCAGATGCACTTACCGTCTCATTTATATGAATCATACGATCATTTATTTTCACGTAATGGATTCATGCATTAAGGCCCACTACATGTGTGAAAATAGTTGTGTTGTGATGTGATGTGATGTGATGTGAGCTTGAAATTGGGACTGAAGCTCGATTTATCCTAAACTTGCAGCTCATTTTATGGAGGGGTGTGTAAGACGTCTGTGTAAGAAAGAGGAATTGGTATCGTATTCGTTTCTTGCACATGATGCAAACCAGCCTTTTGTTTCTTTTACTATTGATGCCACGCTCGAAGCACGTGTGGAAGAGAAGAATAATCCTTGGAGGGAGTGGTGATTAAGTGGGAAGTGTAGCCTAAATTTGGGCATGCAATCGTCATAATTAGTGCAGACCGAGAAGAGACCCATCTTTTTCTTTTGGTTGTTGGATCATTGCCGATTTGATCATGTTCTTTGGTCGTCGTGTACTGCCTCTTCGAGAATGATAGGAGCTCTTGCTTTATATGTTATGTTTGTATCTCTCTTTATGCTACCACTCAACTCATGTTAAATTTTAGGGGAACGATAAGAAGAGATAGAAAACAATGATGTTAACATGATATTTTTTTAGTTAAAGATTTATTTAAATATTTATGGTCTTAACCAACGTATCAATGTAAGCAGAATTTAAACGTTTATTAATTTAAATTTGATGAGAGAGATTTATATGTTATATTTTTAAAAATATAAGAATTATTTTAAATATAAATATAATCATAAATACTTTAGTGGTCTATGATCAAAATCATAAGAATATTTTTTAACTTAAATTATATATATCATTATATTATCATTGATTCTAACGTCTATTAACTCATATTTGACGGAATGAACTTATATATTATGTTTTAAAATATATAAAAATTATTTTAGATATAAATAAATCATTAAAAACTTATGCGATTTATAGTCAAAATTACATCGATTAAAATCAATCATTACTCTATTATTTTTGAAAATGAGTTAGGTTGGATCGATAATCAACTTGGATAACAGTTTCATATTCTTAAATCCTAAATGACTCCTATGTATGCAAAACATTACGGCAAGGTATATAAATATATGCAATTAATCGACAGCCTCCTAATAAGCTACTTTTAACAAATATTACACTGAAAAAAAAACTTATAGTATAAATGTTTAATTAAATACATTGATCAACACCAAGAATCCAAGTACATGACATGCAATTCATGTTCACGTACATTCATTATGATAAAGTATTTATTGTATTATGTCATCTGATGTCAACGTATTATGCCGTAGCAAATTATTACGCCTTTAAAAAACCTGTCATATCATCGCCGAACGAATACACATCAAACGTGTGATTATTTTAACGTTCTTTCCCATATATATATATATATATATATATTTTCTATTGTTATGTCATGTCATGATATCATATATTTATTATAATAGAATGCTTATCAATTTAATGTGAGGGATAAGAATTTTATCCATTTAATGCTATAGAGTGCTCGGTAGATTTGATATTAATTATTGATATGACACGCATATAAAAATCTTGCCATCATCGTATCGACACTAATTCATTTGTTGGTCAAAAAATTAATTCTAAGGAATGTGAGAATTAATTAAGATTTTATTTTCAAAGAATTTTTTATGCAAATCTAAAAAATATAATCCACGTTGGAGCAAAACCTTCACAATACTACAATTTAAAGAAAGCAAGCAATAAATAATCATAACTCACCGAGTGTGGATAAAAATTACGTCGTGAGTGTATAATCATGAACAAAATTTTCCAACAAAAGTTTTTATTTTTTTATTATTTTGTCAAAACATATATATTTTTTTATATGAGATTATTTTCAACATCCATTTCGTTGGGTTTCGTCCCATTGTAATTTTCTCTCGTTCATCATTGTTATTATATTATTGTCCACTTCAACCTAATGATCTTGTTGAAATATCTCTTTATTTCTCTCGTATAATATGTCTACGTATGTCTTTGTATTGTCACTCTTTTATTATTGTCATCATTCTTTAGACACCCTCCTCTCACTTAACATCTCGTTCCAAATCATCTCTTTGTTTCAATTGTTTGTCGATCTTAATCATATCGTTGGCTTCTCCCATCCCAATGATCGATCCTATATCTCTAACTTAACGAGAAAATTTTTTACAAGTGATAGAGCACCCATCAAATTCGATTCGAGTGACATATGAGAGACAAAGAAAAAGATGGAGATAGTGAATGATACACGATCGATTAGACATCAAGGATAATATTACTCTTTAAAAAATAAGGCGTGTTGCGTAAATAAAAAAAAATTTGTGAGGAAAAAAAAAAGGGATTTTAAAAAAGAATTTATCATTAAAATATAAAAAAAGTTAATAATATTATAACAAACTTCAATGATTTATGCGAAAAAAAGGATTAAAAAGACGTGATGCGTTTAGTAACGATTAAATATCATATTATTAACATAGACTTTTTTAAACTCTTTCAGGGCATTTTGCATGATAATTTAAATTTATTTTAAATATTTTCATAGCCACTTAAAACCCGGCTAAGTTCTGCAATCAACTACCGGTAATCGAACCAACCGGTGCCGCGACCCTAACGCAAACCCTAGACTTCGCTTCCGCCTCCACGATATAAATCGCTTTTCTATTGAAGCATTAGAGACTCTAGGAACCCTAATCCCATCAAGGATGGCGGAGCGTGGCGGCGGAGATCGTGGTGGCTTCGGGCGCGGGTTCGGCCGAGGTAGGGGCGAGCGGGGCCGTGGCCGAGGCGACCGCGGCCGTGGTGGGAGGCGCGGCTTCGGCCGGCGCGACGAGGAGGAGAAGTGGGTGCCCGTCACTAAGCTCGGTCGCCTCGTGAAGGAGGGCAAGATCACGAGCCTCGAGCAGATCTACCTCCACTCGCTTCCCGTGAAGGAGCACCAGATCATCGACACCCTTCTCGGCGGCGGCCTCAAGGACGAGGTCATGAAGATCATGCCTGTCCAGAAGCAGACCCGTGCCGGCCAGCGCACCCGCTTCAAGGCCTTCGTCGTCGTCGGCGACACAAATGGCCATGTAGGGCTCGGTGTCAAGTGCGCCAAGGAGGTCGCAACCGCCATCCGCGGTGCCATCATCCTGGCCAAGCTCTCGGTGATCCCCGTCAGGAGGGGATACTGGGGGAACAAGATCGGGAAGCCCCACACTGTGCCCTGCAAGGTCACCGGGAAGTGCGGGTCCGTCACCGTCCGGATGGTGCCCGCTCCAAGGGGGGCGGGGATTGTGGCTGCCCGTGTCCCGAAGAAGGTGCTTCAGTTTGCTGGGATCGAAGACGTCTTCACCTCGTCCCGTGGTTCGACCAAGACTCTCGGTAACTTTGTGAAGGTCAGTGTTTCTTGGTGCACTATTTATAGATCACATGTCTTCAATAAAAGGGATCGTGGTCGAGGTGGGTTATATCTATTGGCAATTGTTGGTTGTGCATTTGATAATGTTAAATGCTACCATAGATTCATCTTGGCGCCGTCATGCATGTGGATATCAATTGTTAAGTCTTATAGGTTATTTTACGAACGGTAGCTTGACGTGAAACTAACAATGAAACCATAGGTTGCTTCAAGGATGAAGCAACATTGCTCCTTTGATCCATATTGAAGTGTTCATGGTCAGACAAAGGGCTCTTCAGGTCGGATTATTTAGTCTAGTTTAAATCAACAAAACAATATAAGAAATATTTTGGAATGATACTTGGGAGAAGCTAAATCTTTTGTTCCCACATTCTTAGTATGTTTACCAAAGCTCCATAGGTTGCTTCAAGGATGAAGCAACATTGCTCCTTTGATCCATATTGAAGTGTTCATGGTCAGACAAAGGGCTCTTCAGGTCGGATTCTTTAGTCTAGTTTAAATCAACAAAACAATATAAGAAATATTTTGGAATGATACTTGGGAGAAGCTAAATCTTTTGTTCCCTCATTCTTAGTTTGTTTACCAAAGCTCTTTTCTGTTGGAACAAAATCAATTTAGTTATGTATATTATGGTCTAATGAAGAAATTTGGGCCACATCAACATGTGAAAATTCTTGCACATTCTTTTTGTATGTCATCCTTGATACTCTAAATCAATATTCTCATCAACTCACCGTATTTGATTAACATCTTGAAATTGCCGAGTTTGGGCCTTGCCAGCTTAAAATTCTAACAGCTTAGTGGATTCTAAGTGCACAAAAAAAATTCTCTTACATTTTTTTTCCTCTGATGGCTGCCATCACTATAGTCGTCGACCTCGTCTCCCATCCCTCTCCTGTTTTCGTTTTTTCTTAGTTTGTTTAATTGCTTAACATAGGTTGACATCAATGGAGTCTGATTGATTTCGGCGAATTATATTTGATATTTGATAATAAGACCAAGAAATAAGATAATATAGGATTGATCTTGGACAGTAACACTATGAATCAGGAGCATTGTTGGAATTATACAATTTGGACAATCACACCTATCTTTTTTCTTCTTTTTCCCTTCTCCTTGGAATTGGAGGAGAAAAATGGCAGAGCATATGATTTTCTTTCTCCTTTGACATTTGTAGATGTACTTAAAATCAGGCAAATCTGGAAATCAATGATGTAAATATTTTCTCTGTATGTTGCATCAAAGATTTACTTTAGGTGTTTCAGCATGTTTGTGGCCCGTGTCTCTGACGTCTGCAACAACCTTTTCAAGATCATGTGGATTACATGTCAATGACATGGACTTTGTGAAATACCAGCAAATGTTTGCACCTTCCACATTGTACATTTGACGTAAACAATTTGATGCTTTGTGCCTTGTAGGCTACCTTTGACTGTCTCATGAAGACCTATGGATTCCTGACACCCGACTTCTGGACAGAGACCCGCTACAGCAGATCTCCCTTCCAGGAGTACACAGACCTGCTTGCAAAGCCGACAAAGGCTATACTTCTTGAGGACACAGAGAAGGTTGAAGCTTAAATGCTTGGACGTCAGGCTTTCTCCAAGCATTTGATTTTTATTATGCCATCTTGTTTAACTAGGACCTGAGTTGGTCAGCTAAACTCTTTATTGGTTCGAGTTCTTTTGCTAGATGTGACAATTTTGTTATCCGTGATATGTTTACTCCTCATCCCAAATCTTGTGAGCAAATCAAGTTTTGCAAGGTTTTAGGCTTCAAATAAATAAGGTTACCTTTTTGGGTTCCCTTTTGCTTTCAGATTATAAACGAGTGATATTACTCGGAAAAACATAAGTGTAGCAGTAATTGGAATATGGGCAGTAGAACTGCAAAAGCTGAAGTGCACAAGTATATCCCATTGATCAACTTTTTCATTCTCTTCTTCCAGGGTAAGCGTTCATATATGTTGAATGAAAGAAAAAGAGCATCTTCAAGTCCCTTTAATGGCAAAAAGTTGGCTTGGATCCTTTTTCTGCTCATCTCTGTTGTATGTTTAAATGTAAATAAATGTTGCTTAGAGTTATCTAAGAACAGAGTTTTTGGTAGATTTTTGTCGGAAGTAAAAGGAGAGAGAGTTAGCATTTAGGTTTTGCAAAAAACAAGAAAAACGTGCATGTAAATATAGTCTTTTAGAGTTAACCATTTTTTATGGTTATGAAATAGCCACTAGTATGTCATCATCTCCAACTGATGGTCCAAATTGTCTGCATGAAAAAGGCAATTTGGGGTTGATAAAGTCCAGAGGAATCTGAAAGGTACCATTTTTAGGTGGATATCCTCACAATGGAAGTTTTGCTTCCAGAAAAGCATTTTGACATAAAATTCTGTTTGCTGAACAGAATCCTGTTTTCTTTTGTCTTCAAAACAGAAATCTTTGGAGAGTAGGAGATAAGAAAGGGGGAGAGTTTTGGATTTATCGTCCTTCTTCCCCTTCCCCTCCATCTCCTTTTACAAGAGAGGGAGCAGAAACCGAAGGGAAGAGGAGGGGTGAGGAGAGTCAAAAGAGGAACAGCGGTCGGTTTGAGGCTTTGACCCCCTCTCTCTCGTTCCACCTTCCTCTTCCAACTCGTCCTAAATTCCCTCCATAATCCTCTTCTTATTCCACCACCACCTCCTAAGACCTCCTCCCAGGGTCGCATGATCATGAACATCCAATTAATCCCGCCAATTTGAGCCTTTTGTCGTTCTAATCCGCCTTTCGACAGTTGTCTCGAACGAACTGCTTGTTCTTGGCGTCTCTATTTTTGGTCCCGTGGAACCAAACAAAACTCGACTCTTGAACTCCAGCGAGTCCTCTTGTGTCGCTTGCTGTGTTCCTTCGAGATTTGATGGGAAGGTCGTATCTTGCTGTTGTCTTTGTAGGATCCCCCGATTTGTTCTTGTCAAAGACAAGTTTTTAGCTCCGTGTTCGAAGAAAAGCCTTGAAAAGATTGGATTTTTAGGATCCAAATTGCCTGAATTCCGATGGGGAACTGCTGCGTAGCGCCTGCCGATCCGGAGAAGAAGAAGAAGAGGAAGAACAAGAAGGAGAAGCGGCAGAACCCCTACTCGATCGACTACAACCGTGGGCCGGCCCGTGGCCTCGTCGTTCTCAAGAACCCTACGGGCCGGGACATCGGCAGCCGGTACGAGCTCGGACAGGAGCTCGGCCGCGGCGAGTTTGGCGTTACCTACCTCTGCACCGACAGAGCCACGGGGGAGCTCTTCGCCTGCAAATCCATCTCCAAGAAGAAGCTGCGCACTGCGGTGGACATTGAGGACGTGCGGAGGGAGGTGGAGATCATGAGGCATTTGCCTAGCCACCCGAGCATCGTGAGCCTCAAGGACACCTACGAGGATGACGGCGCCGTGCACCTTGTGATGGAGCTCTGCGAGGGAGGAGAGCTGTTCGATCGGATCGTCACCAAGGGGCATTACACCGAACGAGCGGCGGCCATCATCATGCGGACCATCATACAAATCATTCAGGTCACGTCTCTGCACTTAATCAGTCATCTTAGGCATTCTTTTTTTTCCCCTTTAACGAAGCATTTGGATCAGATTTTGCTATGTGATGTGTTCTTTGAAGCGCGAAGCCTTGTTGTCATCTTGATCTCTGAAAAAAACTACGGAAGTGCATCTCCTCCTTTTCTGTAGCTCCTTTCTTCCATTTTTCTGTTAATTTATAAACTGGTTTGGAACAAAATTTTATTTTCTGACCATTTGTAGAATTAGTGAAACTAACTTTTATGAGATCACCTCTCTCAAATATTCGGCTTTACTATAAGGTAATTCTGGTCTATTTAAAACAGTGCTGTCAATCGCAGAAGTGGAAGGTATATAGAACTCATATTGGTCCTGAATTTGTTCGGGTTATTCACTTCATGTCTCCTAATTTTCACTGTTAAATGGTTGTGTATTCTTTTTACTTTTTCACTTTTAGTGGTTCTATCTTCTTTTCTTTTATCCAAGTTTTTTTTTTTTGGCAACTATAGTTTCAGTTTGATGAATGTGTGAATATTCTAATCAGCTGCAGTTCAATCTGCATATTGTCTTGTATTAGGATGTCGTTTCCTTTACCTGTAACGGGATTATATTCTACCCATATGTTTTTGAAGTGGTCTTATTGTGTAGTGTTATTATTGGATATCATTGTCTTATTACAATGTGAATTATAATATACTGACATAGGCTTACTTGCTTTGTGTCATCTCAGGTGTGCCACAAGCATGGGGTTATGCACAGGGATCTTAAACCTGAGAACTTCTTATTTGGGGACAAAAAGGAAAATGGCCCATTGAAGGCAATCGATTTTGGATTGTCTGTATTTTTCAGACCTGGTAAATTGCTGAAAGAATACCTTTTTGGTATTTTGTCTCTGATAACATTTTTTTTCTTTAACTCAAAGACGCACGTGGTTCCTGAATCTTGATTAGCAATAATTTGTTGAGGAGACCGGTGGGCTTATTGTTCTTGCCGGCAAGTCAGTTTCCATATTATGATGATTTTTCTTCTCCTGCACAGGTGAGCACTTTTCTGAAATTGTTGGCAGTCCTTATTACATGGCACCAGAGGTTTTAAAGAGAAATTATGGCCCAGAAGTAGATGTTTGGAGCGCAGGAGTGATCCTATACATTTTGCTTTGTGGCGTGCCTCCATTTTGGGCTGGTAATCCTCTTTCATAGAAGATATGAACCATCAGAGAGCTTTATGCGATCTTCTTTGGCTTTCCTTTAGTTTAGATTTTGAGTTCTCAACAAGTGTATCAAAAAACTTGGGTGTGGATTTGGTTTGCTTTTGAACATCGAGCAGTTATCTAACTATCTATGCATATGCAGAAACCGAACAAGGTGTTGCCCAGGCAATTCTTTGTTCTGTCATAGATTTCAAGAGAGATCCGTGGCCAAAAGTTTCTGAAAGTGCTAAAGATCTTGTGAGACATATGCTTAATCCGGATCCCAAGTATAGGTTGAGAGCTGAGCAAGTACTTGGTAATCTTTAGCATTCGTTCATTCTGTTTATGTCTCTTACTTTGATCAATCTGGTTCTCATAGCATGTATTGCATCATTGAATTATGCCTCTTATATTTGATGTTGCAGATCATCCATGGTTGCAGAATGCCAATAAGGCTCCTAATGTTAGTCTAGGTGAAAATGTAAGGGCGAAACTCCAGCAGTTCACCGTGATGAACAAATTTAAAAAGAAAGCCCTAAAGGTAAGAACATTCATGTTATTTTTACTGTGTCTGGTTAACACCCAAGGCTTATCCACCTTTGGCTTTTGATCTTGTGCATGAATGGATTTTCATCATCTGATATTTATCTATGATACTTATATCAATGTTCTTGTTCAAGCATAATTCAGCCACTGACCCATTCAGATTCATTGTCGTAGGTGGTGGCTGAATATTTATCTGTCGAGGAAGTTGCAGGCATAAAGGATATGTTTGAGAAGATGGACATAAACAAAAATGGAAAAATAACTCTTGAGGAGCTGAAATATGGTTTGCTTAAACTCGGTCACCAGATTCCTGATGCTGATGTCCATATTTTAATGGAAGCTGTAAGTATCTGAGAGTCGTAGTTGTTTTTATATACTTCACATTTGCATTCAATTTGTGGTCATGTCAAGTAGACTTGATTACCATGTGTACCCATGCGAACCTTGATGGCAAAATATACTGCATAGTGTACAATTGTAGAACCACCTCCAACATAGCTGGAAGATTGGAACAGAGATGGCTGCACAAAATATTGAAGGATATGTTGTTGATTAATGGCTAAATACTTTTTTTCAATGGAAATGCTATCTTATAGATTTGTAAACTGATATAGTATGGTAATTAATTCCTACATATATTTTCAGTGGGAATAATATTTTGTTGAGTTTAAACTGAGATTATGTTGTTACATACAGGCTGATGTCGATGGAAGTGGCACTTTGGACTATGGGGAATTTGTTGCTGTATCTGTTCACTTACGAAGGATGGGAAACGACGAGCACCTGCACAAAGCATTTTCATATTTTGATCAGAACAACAGTGGATACATAGAAATCGAAGAGCTCGGCAACTCCTTGGCTGATGATTTAGGTCCAGATCATGAAGAAGTCATTAATGCTATTATTTGTGATGTAGACACGGACAAGGTCAGTTATTTTATCGCTTTTACTTAACACCCCACACCTATTTCTTACCAAAATTCATCTTTTTCTTCAACAGACAATTAGAATATCAAAAGAATTAATAATTGGTTTTCCCAGTAGTTGTCTTTAATGGATCTCAGCAGTTATTTTTAATGAATTTGATTAGTTAAATAAAATTGAGAGCAAGAACTCAACATTTGAATAGTTATGGATGATGAGCTGATGTTGGACCTTTTATCCCAGGATGGGAGGATAAGTTATGAGGAATTTACAGCAATGATGAAGGCAGGCACGGATTGGAGGAAGGCGTCAAGGCAGTACTCAAGAGAAAGGTTCAGTAGCCTCAGATCTAATTTGATGAAAGATGGATCTTTGCAGCTGAAAAGTCACGGTAGATAAAACTAAATGAAAACATATCTGTATATTTGAAATTGTCTATTCCCTTCTCTTCTTGGTTATGTGATATTCTTTATAGTTAAATTGGTCCCCCCTGATAAGTTAATGTGGTTATTGAAGATTTGGCTTCTATGAGTTCCAACGATCGATGATTGTGATATTACATTCCCGGAAGTTATCAACTTCGAACCTGAGGTTGCTCTGACAATTTATGCTCAACTTTTGTAAATTTCTTGATGGATATTTGAATTCAATTGTAATTGCCACCATTGTGATGTTGCGTATTATATGTCACGGCTCTTCTCATTTTATCCTCGGATATCGTCTTTTTTTATTGGGATCCTTTGATTACTGTTAACAATGATATAGGATTCCGTCGATTGCTACTCCTATTTGGTCTACTGTTGTTAACTTCAAAAGTCATGATAATTTTTTTTCACCATGAGCCGTTCTGATACAATTTATCATGAGTTTAGTTGATTTTTCTCATGCGATAGGAGACGTAACGACTTGCGTAGAAACAAAATGGATACATTGTCATTGTCACTCATTCGAAGCATAATCTGGGATCGTATGAGCATAACTCAATAAAGTACTTTATTAGCGACACATTTTGCTCACTCCAAAATAGAAAACACAGATGAGTTCTCTAGAACGAGGAGGGAGGAGAAGAACTGGATGGATTGCTGTCTTCAATTATTCAGATACAAAGTCTGAATTTTATGGGGAATTTGGACTTCAATTATTCTATCATTCATTCATCTAAGAATGTTCCTCAGAGAGTCACACCTATAATAACAACATCTGAGAATGTAATGTGAGATTAACTTACAGCCTTTTCTGTCCACAAGAGAAGTCTATCTCATATCCCCAAAATAAAGCCTGGAGATTCCATGGTCCAGAACAACAATAAACCAGATCTTGACTTCGGTTGGACGTCTCAATCCAGATTCGCTTGCTTTCCAAATGACAATTATAATTGCCATCAGGAATTAGCATCAACAGCATGCTTTCATGCCCCCCACCTCCTTTGCACTCTGACCAAATGGTCATAATTGCTCCATTAGTTGGCTATGTTGCATATGTTATATTGAATGAGAAGGTATCATTGCGCACTTGAACAACAATTTATGAGTGACAGCCATGATGATGATGATGATGAACAGATGTCACAGGGAATACAGCAGCTCAAAAGCTACTGTTGACCCATCTAGAAGGGGGAAAAGCTACTCAAGAAGAAACTTGTGATTATAGCTGAAGACATAATATTTAGTAAAATATCAACCAACACACTCTTCCACATGTACACAACCCTTCATTTGCTTCATTTTATTCTTTCATACTCACCACTTAAATACAGCTTCTTTGAGAACAACGTTCTTCTCAAGATGAACATTTTGCAGAGAGAGAGAGAGAGAGAGAGAGAGAGATTGTAGAAGTTAGAAGAGCAAGCTTCATAGAAATTGCTGGAACTATATGGATAAAGTTTGAATTTTGTGGAGTCATAACGAAGAGTAGGAGGAGGTTTCAGAGAAATTGGAAGCCTTCGCAATTAGCTAGACTGCAACGCAAAAGGAAAGGAAAGGAAAAGAGACATCTTTCATCAAGGAAAGATG
This sequence comes from Musa acuminata AAA Group, assembly GCF_036884655.1. NCBI lineage: Eukaryota > Viridiplantae > Streptophyta > Magnoliopsida > Zingiberales > Musaceae > Musa > Musa acuminata. The sequence continues at coordinate 25,143,297 of NC_088339.1, read as the reverse complement.
GAGGTGAGATCTGAAGAATTAATGGCCCATCATTCGACTTGGAAATCAAGGAAAGGAAAAGAGACATCTTTCATCAAGTCTTCCAACTCCCACTCCCACTCCCCCACTCTAACCTTCTCACCCTCCCAAAACAATCCACCTCCCACTGCTTTGTCACTTGGGATCCCGTTCACGTCAACATTATCGTCAGCGATCAGGTTGGTGTTAACGAGAGGGGGCACCAAGAGCAGCTCGCCTCCTCTACCCATAGTGCCTCCTCCCTCCATCGCCATTCCCTGACCCCCACCATAGTATCCATTCTCTGTACCGACTCGAGCTTCATGCAAGTAGTAGTCGTTCTCTAGCCCAACCTCAGGAAGTGGCACTAGGTCGTAGTGGTTGCCCGTGGGCAAGCCATGCGTCGATGAAGAAGATGAAGATGATGATGAGTCCATGTCCATAGCCTGGATTTGAGGTTCATTTACAGTGCTTCCATCTCCACTGTTAAGGAAGAAAGACGATGACGATGACGACGACGACGAGGACGACGAGTTCTTGAGCCTCTTTTTAATGGTGGAGTTCCAAAAATTCTTTATCTCGTTGTCGGTCCGGCCAGGCAAAAGTGCCGCAATTTGAGACCACCTACACAAGTTATTCGTACATGTACATGAATCAAAACACTGATGCATGTGTTCATATTTGATGTACTAATGCTGGAATCAGAATGAGTTAAGCATATAGAATGGAGGAGATGAAGTGAAGACAACCTATTGCCGAGGATGGAATGCAAGTGGATGATAAGCTCCTCTTCCTGAAGGGAGAAAGCGCCGCGCTTGAGACCGGGTCGCAGGTAATTGATCCAACGAAGACGGCAGCTCTTTCCACACCTCTGCAAGCCCGCATTCCTGGCGACCTCGCTCCAGCAACCTTGTCCATTTCCGACCATGTAGTTCATGAGCTTCTCATCCTCCTCGGGCGACCACAGCCCTTTCCTCAGCCTGCTGCCTCCGTCGTTGGTGCTGTTAGTGCTGGCGCCATCTGTCTTCGCCGGAGCGTCCGGCTTCCTCATCCTGCCAAGCCTGGGTTCCACTTCGAGGTCTCGCTGCAGTGTGGATCACTTCATGTGGTTCGAGAGAGGAGTCAAGAATATATATGTGCACAATTAAGCCGAAGATGATGGAAGAAAAGGAGAGACGCATAGTAATGATGATAGTGATGGCTGTGACCTTTGCTTAGAACCCGGAGAAGGGAATAGAACGTGTCGAGCAGGAAATGTGTGCGTTTTTGTTGTGTGTGTGTGTGTGTGTGTGTGTGCTGTGCAAGAGAGAGGTGGGTCTTCTTGTCTTTGACTCCAGTTTTCGTCTTCTTGGATCCATTTATCTTCACTCACAAGGTAATCAGATAAGGAGAGAGAGAGAGAGAGAGAGAGAGAGAGAGAGAGAGAGATTGGGGATTGTTTTGTCGTGAAGCGAAGCTACGTGTTGGGGCTACAAATTATACTCTCCAGACTTCTCTATCTTCCTCAGTTGCCATCACGGACATGTATAACAGAAGTGGAAGAGACAACAGTATACGTATGGTTTTGGTTACAGTTCATGCACGTACGTATGTTGCTTGATTAGCTGAAATGTACACACAAATCATTGTTGCATGCACAAGAGATAGAGATAGCACAATCTCTCTCTCTCTCTCTCTCTCTCTCTCTCTCTCATGAAATTAACATCTAAGCAAGTGGTTTTCATGGGGAGCTACGTAAGTACTGGTCGAGTCATATATATATAACATTATATTCCCGTGGTTGGTGAAGCTGTGTCTTACAATCTTGGGAATGTGGTTCCCAAGTCATTCTTCATTGCTACGTGACCCCCTTTCCTTAAAAAAATAATAAAATAATCAAATAAAACTGACTCTCTTGTTTCACTCTTTCATATGTGGGTATGATTCTGGATGTCACACTACCTTTTTATTTTCTATTTTTATTATATATATTATATTAACTTTACATAAATAATATTAGGATTTGAGCTTAAAATATCAAAGTCACTAAAGGAAGAAGAGAGAGAGAGAGAGAGAGAGAGAGACCAGATTTCTTGCTCGGATTAGGTCTTGTTTTTTTGTTAGAACCATAAATGAGGCATTTGCAAATGTGCTTTGAGCATACCTGTAGAGAGTTCCATAGCCCTCTTGCTTTCATTTCTTTCTCACTCTTTGCCTAACTATGTTCTCTATGATCTAAAGAGGTGAACATAATTAAACGTTTAGGCAACAAAAACCTACAAAGAAGGAAAACTACCAAGTATCCATGAAAGAAGAAACATGATAGACAGAAATTGGTGTTAGACAACAAATATGTTGTGGCTAGTGAGTTAGCACGGTTAGGTCCACGGGTTGATGTCGGGGGCTTTCTGTAGGGTGATTCGAATGAGGAGGTACCCAAGCTCTCCGGAAGGAGTGCTGGTTGGCGTTGGTTGGGATCGGGGTTGATTGACGACTCCTTGGTGTCGGGCAGATTGTGCTTTTGTGCCGAGTCCCTCATCGTCGATAAGTGATCGCCCTCCTGCAAAAATGGCCTCCGTCAGGTGGTACTCGGTCGTGGCCCCTCCGACGAGCAAGTTAGTAACGAGAGAGATTGCTTTTTTCCTTCTTTTTTCTTACCTCCCACTGGCCGGAGACCAGCTAGGGGTTTTATACTGTGGCGCGAGGGCTGATTGGTGCGTCAATTCGACATTACTGTTGCTGACCACCGAGAGATGGGACGACCCTTCTGACCGGTCGTCGTTCCGGGACATACAGAGCAACATCATATAGCACCGTCCCAAGCTCCTGGGACACATATCTTCTTGATACAAGCTCCCGGGATGAGACGGGTATAGGACTCCGATTTGATATGCAGTGTTAGCGGTGTGTGTCCAGGCCACTAAAATATACTATATCAATTGGTTGGGATTCAGAAGGTTATGTTTGATAACATTTTGATCGGGCAACTAAGAACCCAAATGAGAATGCGTATTCTATAAATTTTTTGATTAAATATTAAAAAATAAGAAGATGCATGATTTAAACTCAAACCTCCTATGATACTACCATATATATATATATATATATATATATATATATATATATATATATATATATATATATATATATATATATATATATATATATATATATATATATATTAGGAGGATACTAATTTTAATATTTAAAATCAAGGATAAACGTATGATTTGAATTATAATAATCCTAAAAATTTATGTTGATAAAAAAATGATGCAAAAGGTGTGTGGAAGGTTGAATCTATCTTTTGTGATTGTTTTTATGAACATATTTACTTTAGAAAAATGTTCTGAATGTTCTCAAAATAATTGCATTGAGTAAATGGAAGAAATAATATGCAACTGTTGGTGGCCTCAGCATGTAAATAATATACGTATAAGTGACCATCACGTCTCTAAGCACATTTGGACATACATTATATTCGTCATCAGATTCAACCGCTTTCAACGTACGTCAGTCGAGACGCGAGGGCCCACCAAATACAGAGGACGTGGCAGGTTTCATTTGGTGTCTGTGGTCAAGCATTGGATCCGCCGTGTGCGGGGTGCGACGGCACGCCCGGTTTGCACCCTCGTCGTACGGCAACTTCCAGATCCGACAGACGCCCACCGAATCCGGTGCTGCCGGATCGATCTCATTGACCCCGATCGAGTTGTCGCTTTCCTCGTCGCTTGCGGGAAGGAGGAGAATCGATTCGTTCGGGTGGTTGCTTGTTGATGGACCAGGGCAAGCTTGGAGATGGGGCGACGCCGGGGACTTGGGTGATGGGAACGCCGGTTGCGCCGCACGCCAATCCGGGCAACTGGCAGGGCGTCCCCGTCGATCACGTCACGTCGTCGTCCGCCGGGCCCTCGGCGGGGCACTGCCCTAGCAATACCAACCACGCCATGCCTCCCGTCCCTGGTGCTTCCCACTTCCCCTCCTCGACGTACGGCGGCGGGACCGGCAACCCTTATGTGAACATTTCCCCTTTTCCTCACGGCAGCAACGCCAGTGGAAACCCTTATGTCAATGTTTCCCCTGTTCCTACCAAGAGTGTGTGGAATATCTTATCGGTGCTGTCTTTTTGTTTTGAGTCCTGTGGCTTCTTGAGTTTCGATTGTTTGGCTCCTTTGTTCCAGGCCCATCGGAGACAATCCTTAAGGTGCTTGGGCGGTGCGGGAAGAAATTGGAAGACACCACCAGAAAGGCAGGGGACGTCGCTGGCAATGTCTGGCACCATCGTATGCTTTTTTGCCCATTACATCCTGGTTTCCTGCATCAAGTACAATTTTTGCATGGTTCAAATCTCGAACATGTGTTACCTGCCACTGGGGAATCACCAGAGTGACCAAATGTATCTTTTTACATGCATTTATATAGAGAAATTGTAGGGGTTAAATGATTTTGTTACTAGTTGACCAATAAGATCTGGTATCCAGAGGAGTTAAATGTCGATAAGCTACTTTCTTTTTGGAAAGTACATTTTGCCCTGGTAACAAATGATCTCATGAAGTTGTTGATGTTCTCATATCTATTCAATCTATAGCATAATTTCATACTTTCTATTGTTCAGCAGGAGATAGCATCTTTAATGTGTACTTATTTCAGTATCATGAGTGCATATTGAAGAAATCAAAACTTGCGGTATATGAGTTTAGTCAGCAGAGAGCTAGATTCTTGCGTAATGCATTTTTGCTAGATTAGGAGTATTTTGATTGACATCACAACAAAACCATGATACATGGTCATTCAAATAATAAGTGGTATCTTGACAAGATTAAACAAATGAAGTTGGAAATGGTATTTAATGAGTTATGTGGAAGCAGAAGAAGCTATTATCATATTGGGCGGAAATTTTACCCAGCTGATTAACTCGAGACAAATTAACTGATAAGCTAATGACTTACACTGCGGAAGACATAATTTTCTCACCTTCTTTGAGAAAAAAAAGGTGGACTTTGCATATCAACCTATTTCAGGAGAAATTATATGTTATATGGCCTGTCTATAGCGTTTGGAAGGGTCAAGAATAGCTTCACACTTGGTGTGAGTTTAAGATGACAAGTATTGGGTTTTCATGGCATGTATGTGCTGCTATCAGCGGATTGACTGTCCTAACTCTGGCAAGGAAATGAGTTGATTTCTCAATGTGGAACTCGACTGAGCTGAACTTACAAACAAATAATTAGTAAAGTTAGTTAAAGTATGTACCAAACCCAAAAATCAGTTAACTATATATTTAGCATGTCATTGCAAGGCTGGAATTCAGGTCTTAAACAAAGACAACAAATTTTCTGTTTAGTTGTATGGAACATATATTATCAGGTTCATTTGAGTTTATCAAATAATACTTAAGCATATTCATTTTGTTGGATCAACTAAGGAGGTCCTAGTACTAGTAGTTTCTCAATGTATTAACAATGTGATGATCACCTGATCTAGATATTATATATGGACTATGAAGCTCAAGACACATGTATGTGATAGCATTTTATTCAGGATTTGACAGCTTGACTCCTGTGGTTAATGTTTTTGATTGGCTATTCATTTTAAGCTACAATATCTCAGAAAATCCAAATAATGACTACCTCTAGCTTCTTCCGTCATTCAGTTTGGTCCAGCACTCCTAGTGTTCCATTTTTTAAGCGCCTTTCAAGATAATAGGATATGAATTCTTTCCCATTTTAAGGCATTAAGATAAAGCAGTGATGTATAAAAACCACAAATTAAGACATATCTGGAACTTTTGCTTGCTATTTTGGGTTTTAGTTGGTAGAGATACTAGTTGAAAGTTCCCCAAGATATGGTCATTTGATTGTTCTCATATGCTTTTTGTTTGACAGTTAAAACCAGCCCCAATGTCACTGATGCAGCCTTGGCTAGGCTTGCACAAGGAACAAAAGTTCTTGCAGAAGGTGGGAATGAGAAGGTTTTCCAGCAAGCGTTTGGTATTTTTCCAGGAGAGCAGCTAAGGAAAGCATATGCCTGTTATCTCTCTACTTCAGCAGGTCCTGTGATAGGAACACTGTATTTATCCACAGCCAGGATTGCATTTTGCAGTGATAATCCTCTTTGTACTAATTTCTCCAATGCTCAACAAGAGTGGGCATATTATAAGGTGCGTCTCTAATCTACATAATTTATTTGTTTTGCAGTACAGTGTGTCTATAATGTTCGGATGTCTCACATGATAATAGAAAGATGATGTGATTATTATTGTTTACGGAATGTTTTGTTTTGAACAGTCATAGCTGCGAACTGTAAGATATAAACAATAATTTACTCAAATTGGCATAGGTTAACCACCTAATGAATATATGAAGATGCCTAATTTATGTTCAGTAAAAAGTAACTTTTAATTAAACTAATGCAATGGATTGTGATCAAGATGCAAATATGCTGAATTCTAGGTAGAATATAGTGTGGCAATCAACTAAAGCTTGCAAAATTATCCACACTAGAATATCAAGCTCTGAAGAAATAATCGAGCAATGATGATACACAAGCTTCACAATAAACCTAGGAGGCAAGGATAAGTTTACTGTATTCTAGAAAATGCCAATCTATAGATCACACATGAGCTAGGGCTCAAGCCCTGGTGTGTTTTGGTTACAGGACAGAACTGTTATCTCATAGGAAAACCAATAGTATGAATCTAGTAAATTTTTGACTTCTATAAAGCCCAGATGAGCTAGGGTTGGATCTCTCGTGTTCAGGGAAGGATTTTGGAACGTTGTTGTAGGCCTGTAGGGGAATGGCAAGCGATTATTGTGGAACATTTAAATGAAATTGTCAATTTCATAGTAGGGATGCTGGTACATTTTTCACCTTGTTTAAGATGCTTGTGATGCGTATTTGTGAGGGCTATTTGCTAAGGCACTAATATTTGTTGGATTTTTTGGGGGTCAAAAAGCAGTTTTCCCCCCTTTTACAATGACCAAAGGTTGCCGGGGATGCACCAGAGGTATTGTAGCAGGTGGGATTGAATTCTCTCAGTTTCTTTTTAGTTTGCTGGGAGCTGGGTTGGGTTTTTACCAACCATTCTGGGTTGGTAAAACCAACAGAGTATTGAAGTTTCTTGGAGCTATTTACAGTTTCCTATTATCAAATTCCTTGGCAAACACCTAGCTAGTTAGAGTCCTAGTCCTTTTTTCACTAAGTTGAACCTGGGCCGATTGCTAAATTGGATATATTCTGAAACTAAAACTTCACCAGATGATACCAATTTAGTTTTCCCCTGATCGGTAGGTCCATCGCGTGCGGATGGCTATTTTACCAATGAGGGAGTGTCCTTTTCACTCTTCTTCCACAATTCTACATGCAAATATTTCTGACAAATAAAATATCACAAGGTTGAAAAAACCATCAGGTTCTTTAGACAGCAGCATCTAATAGTATATAACTTTTTTTCTGGATTTGTTCAGTCACAATTGAGCTCTGATTTTTTAATCTCTGTTGCAGATTTCTTAAATTTTCAAATTTCATGAACTTGCAGATTGCTGTGCCTCTGGATCAGCTGAGGGCAGTCAATCCTTCTGCTAACTCCAGGAACCCTTCAGAGAAATACATTCAAATCATCACCATGGACAACCATGAATTCCGGTTCATGGGATTCGTATCATATGACAAAGCTCTCAAGAATCTTAGGGAGGCCCTACACTTCAGTCCCCATGGTTCTTACCAGCCCAACTTCTAGTACCAGTTAGATCTTTCAGTACTTTAATTCAATCTGGCTGGCCTGAGTTGTAAATGGTGCAAAATCTGTAGCTTGCAGTGGGAGATGTTGGAACATGAACAGTTGCATAACAATGTGCTGCAAATTAAATAAGTTTGCATCAATATGAAACATTATATAAACTGAGGTGCAGTGTCTGAGCGCAGAGACGAAGATGATGGTTCTCAATTCTTCTTCTCTTTTGCAAATGTTGGACATGTATGATCCTGATGGGTTGCGTGGATAAATTTTTAGTATTATTTATCTCACCATTTTTGACATGGCTGTCCTAAAAAAATAAGCTACTTGTCGTTATAAATTTTGGTGCAATATATATTTTCCTCTAAATATCTAAATATTAAAATCCTCTACCTATTGTCATGATTAGTATTAACTGATTCGAGTTAACATACCTAAAAGGTCCTTCGTGTTCTTTCATCATAATTAATTTTTAAAGCATATATAAAATATTGATATATAATTTTTAAGTTCTGAATGGTATGTAGTAAACATAAATTTGAAATTATAAATGTCAAAATAATTTACTCTCTTGTGATATTTGTAATGATAATAGTAATAATATATGTGATTTTGCTCCCTATAAAAGGGGCATATCTGAATTATGATCATTATCTGCTCCGCTTTCATCATTCATGTGCATGTCACGTGATTGGTGATTTGTGGTGTCCAGGCCTCGTGCGACCCGTCTGGCGGTGGTGTTGTCCCTCCACCTGCTGCCTTCCTCACTTGGAACGATTGCCTCCGTCTTCCATCGAATCCATCCATGGCGGCGCTGATTCCTATCTACACTACCCAAAATCCTCGTCTCCTCTTCCTCCGACCTTGCAACTCCACCTTCGTCCGCGGAACCACCACCATTTCTACCTCTCCCAACCCCCCTCTCCGCTCCGCCCCGGCCGCCCTCGCTCCCTCCGCCAAATTCGACCTCTCCGAGCTCCTGGGAGGCCGCGGCCTGTGCAGCGGAGAGCAGGGCATAAAAAAGGAGCTCCAACGATCCCCCGCAGAAGCCCCTCCGCCTCCCCTCTCTTCTCCTCCTCCTACGACCGCTCCTATTTCGGCACTGGGCACCGGCGATGACGCCTTCGAGAAGGAGCTCGCCGGCCTCACCGGTGGCTTTCCCGGCGGCGAGAAGGGCCTCAAGAAGTTCATAGAGCGGAACCCCCCTCCCCCCAAGCAGAGGCCCGCCGGCGAGGACCTGGCCACGGTGCTGTCCGGGCCGAAGCCGAACCCGCCCGTGCTGCCGCTCTTCTTGCCGGGGATGATCGTCATCGTCAAGAACCCCAAGAGCCCGTTCTACATGTACAGCGGGGTCGTGCAGAGGGTCACCGACGGGAAGGCCGGGGTGCTCTTCGAGGGTGGGAATTGGGACAAGCTCCTCACTTTCGACCTCAGCGAGCTCGAGCAGAGGGAGAAGGGCCCGCCCATGGTGAATCCCAAATCCGCCATGCTCGAATCCATCGTTCAGAAGTTGGGATGACAGGGGTCCCTCCATTTCATCATTTGTGAAACCCCACATGAATCTGGCATGTCATCTCTATCAACCATTCCATAAATCTACTTGAACAGGAGGTGTGGAGTTTCTCCGTTTGCTATATTGTTGTAAGAGGTAGTGGATCGAATTGACATTGAAGCTTCATCTAATAGATTGCTTTGATGGTTGTGAAAATTTCAGCTGTTTGACTGTTAATTGATACGAGTGATAATTGCTGTAAAACAAAATAAACTATAATATGTTAGCTTCAGATTAGTTTGATTCAACTCGATGTATCCTCTGGTGACACTAACTGTGTCATTCATTTGATCCTATAAACATGACAGCTTCCATTGCCTGGCTCTTAAATCCTAGCTTCAGATCATGCACTGTAATAACTCTCTTCTTTCAGTGCATGATCTACAACACTAGCACACAGTAATTTTGAGTCCTAATCAAACTCTATTAAAAATTTAAATATATTTTTATTAGATTCGTAATCTTTGTCATTCGAGATAGAGGACGATTGTCCGAGAGATAAGTTTTTCGACTCTCTAAATTTTTTATTTTTGTTATTAAGGTATGCGAGTTATCGAACCGGATAGAAAGTTAAGAACTCGAGCAAGAACTGGCACATATTCTTGACAATCAAATTAAAATGTGATGAACCACAAGTACATAAATATGTAATGTAGCTCTTTCCAATGATTACTATACGCTGTTTTCAGGGTCTGAAACTTTCTGGATAGTGAAGCTGGAAGGTTTTTGTTGAGTCTTGGAGATGCTCAGAAGGATTTGGTCCGAGAAGCTAATAAACACGGATCGAAGGAACTGAGAAAGAAAATGTTATGATCCGAGGAGACATATCACGGAAGAGCAATATGCAAACATCCCTGCGATTACAAAAGGCTGACAAACAAAGCCGCATTTGGGTCATAGGATTTGAATGGTCTAAGCCTTGTCCGAGGAGGATAGGAAATGCTAATATACTTATAAGCACGGTGAAGAACAAAAACTGAATATAATAAATATAAATAATACAGGGTGTTTCCTAATTGGATTATCCTCTCCTATCTCTACTAAGCACAATATAACGTAATTTTTGTTCCCTATGTAAAGTAGGAAACTATGGTGTTTCCTAATTGGATTGGCGCCCCCACACCCCCCTCCTCTCTATATATATGATATCGCCGACGGCGACGCCACTTTTCTTCAGTCTGGCCACTCTCCTCCTTTCGCCTTCTCGGTTCTCTTCTTTCTCCTTCTTCGTTCCCTTTCCTTCCGCGGCAATGGCGTTGGTAAACACCAACGACGGCGGAGACGAGACATGGAGGTGGGCGGGATGCAAGTTTACCCCGACCGACGCAGAACTGATCGGCAATTGCCTCCTCAACAAGGTTCGCAATCTGCCGCTGCGAATCCCCCCCGGCTTTACCATTCCCGAGATGGAGGTGTACAATAAAGCGCCCTGGGAATTGATGGTCCGATCCAGCTACCTTCCCACGGGTGTGTCCTACTGCTTCGTCCGCGTGCCCCGCTCCAAAGCCAGCGACAATAGGCTGAATCGGAAGACGCGCGGTGGAAGCTGGGTCGCCAACGGGAAGCCCCGCGACATACCGCTTCGATATAGGGGGGCGGCGATCGCCGGGACTCGGAGGAGTCTCAAATTCTTCAAGGACAGCGATGATCCGAGAAAGAAGAACAAGAAGGACAGCAGCCTCGGTCTGAAGTGGATAATGCACGAGTACCGCCTCCACCCCAGCTTGTACGAGACGATCCCCTCCTACGCGACCGAGGAGATAATCCTGTGCCGGATCACGGACAAGCGGAGGGGAGCCGCAGACAAGAGCGACGGCGACAGCCTCCCAGCCAAGGCCCTGCCTATGGCAGATACCCAAGAAACGCCGGAGCCATGGATGGCGGGACTTTACACACACAGCATGGCAATTGACGTTAGCACCGGAGCTATGAAAGTAGTGCCGTTGATGGCGGCGGCACCTGCGATCCAGGATGCGACGGCAGATGTCTTTGGCAGATATATTCACGAGGGTCTCCCTGCGGTGCCAGAAACGTCTACATTCGATGATATTTTTGGATTTCTTGACGACCTCGAGCTCGCAGCCGACGACACACCTACAGCGGCGACGACGGTAGCTCCACCTACTACGAAGCCGTGGACGGCGGCACCACCCAAGACCCAGAACGACGACTGATGCATCGCACTGCAGTGGAAGAAGCGTGGACTTGGATAAAGAGAATGGAAGCACGTATGGAAGGAAGGCTGTAGTAACTAAGAGAAACTGGAGTTGTCACCAATTTGTCTCCACAACATGTCCTCTATTATAAGTACTATGAATCACTCGCTCTCTCGCTCGCTCGCTCTTATGGTCAATCTATAGTTCCATTCGAGTTGAAGCACAAATACGACTCAAAGGTATTTTTCCTGTATTAGACTCTTCTGTTCTATAGTGAATAAATTTTGCTGGTTGGGTACACCATAATTTCAACTCAAATGGTCTTCCCGAGCTAATGAACATACACAACATATAAAATTATCAGAAACACCGTATAAACTTGTCCGAGGTATATGCAGCAACACACAATGAAGTTGGAACTATCAACTCTTGGAATGGCTACTTGTCTCTCCCTTATCCTGTCTGTGTATTTACTTCTCTGGCATCTAAATGCTAATTCTCTAGTATTGAATCTGTATCTCCTCTGTAATCATAGTTATTTAAGCCTGCCCTTGAATACTTGTGTTCATCATTCAGTCTCTAGCACTGACTATTTAGTGTAACTGTACATTAATTTCCCCAGTTAACATTTTAGATATTAGTACCATTTTATTGTATTATCATTGACTGCACTGCACTGCACTGCACTCTTTAGTGCTTTCTGGGTTAATGCAATGCAAATCCTTCCCAAACTTATCAGATTCTTCCACATTATTCATCCTTTTTGGCAGCTTAAGATTGCAATTTTTGGTTCCATCACTCATTCCATTTAGATGTCGTTGAGCAGCCATTAGTCGTAGTGCGATCCTAAAATGTTAGAAGAAGGCTTCTTTTCTAATTAACAGTTTTGGTCGATCCTCATAGTTATATAAGAAATTCTGCAAAAGGATCTTTTTGTAGTCGATCAACTATTGTTTATACACCAAAATCATGGATGTCTTAATCAAGGCTGCAGAATACACGTAAATGGCGAACCTCTTCAGAAACTGTTCATGGCTGTCGATGTTGACCTTAAGAACATCAAGACAGAGCAAGCAAAATTTTGGAAGCAACATCCTTCCCTCGTTAAGCTAATTACATAATTACGCCTAAGATGGTCCCAAGTTTTAAAGAGGTCCTGAAATGCATCGGGTTTTTTCTTTTCTACTGGACAAAATTTGCAGTAATATTGGCAATTGTAATCTGTGTTTTGTCGAAGAGATATAATACCTGTGTGTTTTGCAGTTTATAAGTTGGGACTCATGATGACAAATTGTAATTGGGTCCTCCATTTTGTCTTGGAACATGATGCTCTGGACAATCCATCAAAATATTTCCATGCACAACATAAAGATACCTTTTTCTTTATTTTCTTTCCTCCTCCCAAGCCATGCTCAGAATCAACTAGATTTAAGACGTCGAGCCAGATTACAAGATAAACACTAGAATGAAAGAAATGACATTAATTACTCCTGACACAATGCCAAAAACAATAGTTGAAAAACTCAAAACATGCTGCGGTTTGAGAGAATGAACCATGGAATTCCGATATTGGGGGAAAATGATACAACAAAAGAGCGCACATCATACACTGTGACGAGAGTGTCTAACATGCTGTGAATCCAAACACATGGATTCTAACATCTAGGGTCTTCAGGAGTACACCAAACAAACAAACAGGGAATGAAATCATATACAAAAATCTTACAGATACATGATGGATCATCAGATTCGATTCTTGGAGATTCGCATCTTCTGACAACTTCTTTCAACTCGGTCGGAAAGAGAAAGTAGACAAGCGGGCTCGGGTTCTTCCTCAAATGTCAAAGTTATCCTAAACTCCCAAAGGATTCTGCTGACAGCAATCTCCTTGCAGTGGGAGCAGGTGGTGCCAGGCCAGGTATATCTCTGATGTTCTTATTATTTGGGTTCACAACCTACAGTTTCACATACATAAACACAAGAACGGTAGTTAGAAATTCCTTCTAGTGCATAAAGTGGAGCACCAGAACTAGCCATGATAAATAATGGACCTCTAAACAAGGGTTTGTGATTCTTGTCTGAGTTTGCAGGTTCTAAAATTTTACAATAAGCCACGGTTTTGAAATTACTTCACGTTATGAAAGAATTAGGTGTCTTGCACGACAGCCATTAAAGATCAGCTTAGCTCCTTGACCAAAGCATTTAAAATTTAGAGATAATCAACCGATGTTTGAAATCATGGATGAAGATCCTTTCTGAGTAAATCCGCTGAAACATTGCACTAGCAAATTGGCAGTGTGCACAATCTTACATGTTATATACTACACAGACTTGTTTGGTTTTCAGTTGAAACTCTCTCTTGGTACTGAATGGTAAGTTTTCATGTAGTAAAATTTATTATCTAAGATCATAATAATCTTTGAACTAGATAAATGAAGCTCCAGATTGACAAAAATTGAACCAGAAAAATCATGACAACCACTAGACCAAACAAAGAAAAGAGGGAGTACCTTCACGATGATGATTGCAATTACACCACAAACAATCAGAAATAGGAAAAACATGATGCACTTGTCAGTGGCAACCTGAAAAAAAAAGTTTTGGCTTTCAGAATATTTTTATTAGAAGATATACTGGAAATTTTGAACAAAGAAATGGTGGTGTTATGACTATGGAATAACCTGCCGACCAATCTCTTTCACCAGCTGAGTAGCCTTCTTGATAGAAAATTGAATAGTATCCAGCTCATTGACAATCCGACCCATTTGATCAGTCTGCATAATTAGACAATAACTACATGCTGTAAAACTTGAGACATCATTTACTAATCTGTTTTCCAGCTTTTGACCAAATGCACCTAGACTGTTAAAGAATCCAAGACATAACAAGGCAACTTACTTTGGCCAAAGCTGTAAAAGCACATTTCTAAGATCCTGATGAAACTCTACCAAAATAGCCATGATAAATGAAAATGATTTCCATTTGCAAGGTGACAAATATATTTAATTGAAAAACCATGGAGAGAGAAGTTTAAAGTCCTGCTGCACACAATGTACTAGTTCTGCAGCTTAAATCCAAAGCACGGAAGCCTGGCGTGACAATCTATTAAATAAGAAAAGTATATCATCATCCTAGAAGACCTTGAGTGCATTTAAGATCTCAATAAATGAATCGAACAGAAAGGACTATACAAGTTAGATTCTAAGCAGAAGTTAGAAAGTAAGCTTGAGAAGAGTAAAAGAGTTCATGGATAAGATTATCTCAAAGACTACCAGAAAAGAGTTAGACAATCTGACATCAGCAATCCATTTTCTTTAACAAATTTATCATACATAACACAATTTCAGCAGTCATAGGTTTTACCTAATGCAAAGATTTAATCCTGGTTGGGCCTGTGGCTTTTTGACTATTGGAATTTCCATAATTTCTAATAGCTTCGATTCATTGTTTTATCAATATAACTAGAATCAAACTGAGCAATTGCCTGATGCAAATGTTTGGTTCGGGTATGGGTTTCCAAATCCTATTCTTGTGGGATTTCAAATTGCTTAGTGACATCTTGCAGTCTTCCATACCATAGTGTGGGAAGAGAGACAAGAGACTTACAGAATGAAAAACTGCAAGAGAATATTTCCTGAATGGAATGCAATCAAACTATTTGGTTTTCAGCAAGTTTCAATAGAAATTAGATGAAATCATTAGCACCAACTGAAGGTGCCTGAAACTGGCCAAAATCACTCAAAATCAACCAGAACTAACCAACCTTGACCAGAAATAATTGGTTAAATATGTTGGAAAGCCAGATTGGTGAACTTAACCATTGACATTGGTTGAGACTATATTGAAAAGTAATGATTTTGAAGAAAGTTAAAATCATCATCTGAAGATCAGATAACAAACTTGACTGCTACATGGAACTCCAAACAAAGTAACCGCTCCACTCCCTTGTTCGATATGAAGTCAATGAAGACTCTTAACACCTAAATAAAATATATTTACCTGCAATGATTAGACTAGCCACTTTCCATACATTTCAACTTAAATCGGATTTTAAATATTTGAAAAAGCTTTGTAGAAAGTTTGCCAAAGTAAAGGCCAAAGTATAACAAAAACATAAACTAATTCTAGGGACTTCCCTTAGTGCATTGTGTAAATGAAACCAACGTTCACTTAAATAGGAAGACAGATATACAACTTACTTGTTGCTTAAGATTTGCAGCAGTTTGAGTTCCTACTTCAATAGTTTGCTCAACGACCTATCATAACAATGTTCAATCTGAGAAGTGAAAGAAGCATTAAGTATAACAAAGAAATTTTGCACGTCAATGCCACACCATTTTTGAGCGTTGAATAGCTTGGTCAGTCTCATCCATCTGCTTCGTTCCAGCATCTATAAGCTCTTGATTAGACATATCTGCACAATCACAGAGTACTAAGAACCTAATAGGAAAGACAATTGTATGGTAAAATTTCAAAGAATGAATGAGAGATGATTAAAGAACCTGTTGCTTTAAACCATATATCAGAGAAGTGCCAACAGAAAATTACTTTACTACTCTTTAGTGCAAACTGTAAATTTTGGGCAGAGCCATGCCACACTTATGTACCAGCATTAGATATTTCAACCAGGCATATCAGACCTGAATTTACAACATAGTCTCTTTGATTGAAACAACATGCACAAGCATTCGACTAATCATGTCTTAGATTCAATGGGATGTGTACAATAGAAAAAAGGTGTTCCTTATCAAAACCTCTCGCACAAATCTGATTTCACATTACATGGATCTGACAACAGTGTATTTTGCTGTTTCAATGCAGTCAATAAACAAAAATAAATGTAGTATCATTCACAGTAATTATAACTGATAATAGCAGAAGTTTTATAGAACAAGGAGGAAGTACCAACAGCTATTAGGGATTTAAAGAATTAAAATTTAAAAAGTGTTATCACAATAAAATTATAATGAAAGTTATTTTTAGCCTAAAATAATAAATCCTTAACTAATGTCAGTGGGACTTCTGGCACATCTTTATCTGATTGGAAAAGTTTATTTTGATAATCCTATGGCTGCTTTTACCTGCATCATTTTTGGACTTTCTCCACAACCACCATAGTTGCTTGGTGTTTTAGTTAACATCCAACAATGTAGACCGACCAATATTACTGAGACTTATGTTAACCAACCATTTCTGTAACTCAGTTCCAAAATGCTAAAATTTCCATTTTCACGAACCTAAAGCATGTGGATCATACATTAAAATTTTAAAGTTTCTGTTCCATAATGCATTTATGCATCTTTTTTTTTGTCAGTTCTGCTCAATGACTTACTGTTACTACTCTGCAAAACACTTTGAGCAGTTATTTTCTTCCCCCAATAACATAAAAGTGCATCCTTTTCCATAAGACCAAAACAAAACTAGATGACTGAGCTATATGCTTTCACCAAAAAAAAAAAAAAGTCTTGTATCTAATCTACATTCTCTTTGGTTAACAGATCATTGCAAGTTGTTAATTCCAAGTGACGATGTGACCTTTTCTGAAGATCAGATTACAATGAGAAACAGTCATCACTATGTTGCCATAATTGTAGAAGCAAGCATATAAATGAGCCCTTGCAATATACTGGAACCAACTCAAAGGTCATGATGATTAATGTATAAGGCCAAGCCTTTTAAAAAATGATGCTTCTGAAAGTCCTTTCTCACTACATCTACACAGCTCCTGCAGTCTTCTGCTTCCAGTGTAATCTTCTGCTGGATATTAACTACACCAAACAGCTCTCTAGCATATATTTCTTTGATGGTGTTTATCCTGTTTCCCTTCTTTCTGGTGCTCCAATCATTTGGTTACTAAAAGTTTAAATTGTATCATGGCCATTTTGTATGTCTTGGTAGCTAAAACCAATGAATGAGTCTTTAGGATAGAGATAAACTAAAATATAAGATATAGTAAATGGTGAAAAAATACCACAAAAATATTACCTGATGCCATCTTAACATTGTCCTCAGCTACAGGGTCACTACCTCCAGCACCCATATCAAAGAGTTCAACTCGTTTATTGCCAAGGCTACTTTGATATCTGATGGACACAAATTAAAATGAGAAAGTCTGACTAAAAAAAAAAAAAATCTAATCTCAAGTTGGATCCAATTATGAGAAAACAGATAGAACAGCAAGTATAAATAAAATAAAATTTCCAAATAACTAAAAAAATGAAAAAAATAATATGTTGCGAAAGAACACATAATTAGGGAATTGAAATTAATCAAGAATGGTATCAAGGAAAACCTTCTTCATGCTACGTTCACACATAGAGAACTAAAATATTTCTTAAAACACCATTAAAAGTCACAAAAAAAACTTCATATACATATAGCATAAGATATCAGTTTTCCTGTACGCCAAACTTACAACTGGAAATGGCATGAAAGCTTCTTCTAGCTGCATTCATATGTTTGTCTCATCCGACAACAGTAAGTTAAGGTGACTGTTCTTATGAAGCCCTGATGTGGCCATATCTTGCATCTGGACTATAACATGACCTACTTGCTTTGTTCCTTTAATATGACATATAATCATCCGAACAACTGAATTACATTTAATAGATATCCTAAATTGCTCCTTGAACAAGCTACACTGAACAGTTCCAACTACTAATCCACAAAGGCACAAACTAATCTAGTGAAGCACTATATAGAGCAATATCTACCACTCCAACTTCATGAACCTGCAGCCTCAAATCTGATCCAAGGTACGGTATGTATGATCACATGAGTACATCAAAAATTATGAGAGTAACTGTTCCTAGGAAAAAATACATGCACAAATTGTCTATTTAGAATTCAAATATAAAGTAGTTGGTGAAACGCAAAAAAAAAATTTCCTTGTTTTAAAGTTTGTTCCTCAGAGGAAGGCATGAATGGATGTCATCTTCTTTAGAAAACAGAAAGTCATGATTACAGGCCCTAGCTAAAAACTTGGTTAGAATGCATTTGCAGCTAGAGAATAATATAAACAAATGAGATAAATTCATAATTCAAAGATGCATCAATTTGTGGAATAGGCTACTAATATGTAGTAACAACTGTAATTAGATGATGAATGGAAAAACTAACCAAGACCTACGTTTTTCTCAAGGCTACATATGAGTTCAGCTCCTTGATCTGTAATAAGACAAAGACGACTCACTAAGAAAAAGATAATGAAAGAATGGCACAATGTGAAAGAGCAAATGAAAAGTTACCAACCATCGTCTGCTTCTTCTCATTGAGTTGTTTATTAACATCAGGAGCATGCCGACTCTCCTGATCCTTAATTTCTCGATCAAACTCTTTAATTAACCTGTAAAAGGCAATTTTTGAAACAATCTAAATTACATATGGGATTCCACATTTTTGGAACTGGTTGCATGTGAAGTATAAATTGTCAGTATAACAAATTGCTCAGATAAGTTAAGCTACTATAGTATCCAAAATATAAAAGATATACAATGGTTGAAACTTGAAACAATGAGACTGAAAGAAATGTCACTTGACCTACCGCTTACATTCTCTCATCTTCCCAGTGAGCTCCTCCAACTGCTTAGACTGTCTGTTTGAATCTTTAATCTTATCCAGCTTCTGAAATCCATTTCTGCAGAGATACATAGGAACGATAAAAGTCAGTTTTCAACGATGTATAGAACATGTGATTCCAAGATTTTTCCATGTACTACTACTAGAGAGGAATGAGTATCACACACTCAATGATTCTGTGTTTGATGCAAAAGCCATAGTAAAATGAATCGTATAACACAAAAATGGACTGAAGGTCGCATGATATTTGTGAATCGAGTTGCAGAAGAAAAAAAAGCAAATGTAACAATTTTTTTGTCAAAGAGAAAATATAAAACTTCACAAGGTTATAAGTACAAAACTGTAAGGATGAGAATGAAAACTATTGCTAATGCATTCTCACAGTGACATCAACAACTATCAAGTAAGTAAAAAAAATTGTCCTCCAAATCAACTGATAATTCTCCACCAGTTTCTCAACTCAGTCATGAATCTTTTCCAATATGTAAGAACTAAAAAATCATTTGTATGATATAAGCTTACAAGTAGATTCTGGTGTTTGCATCCTAGGATTTGGGTTAACAAACTAACCAGATAATTATCTGAATATTTCCCTAGCATAATTTGAATTCTTCCAACTTTGTTGAAATCACAGACAACTATGGTGAAACTACCTAATATAAATGTAATATGTTGACAAATGCATAGGTAATTCTACTCCTAAAACATTCCAAGTTATGAAAAAAAAAGTCATGGATATATGGCATGCGTAATTATGCGTCGGACAAACATGGCTTAGAAAGCTGTATAAAAATTAAGCAAGTTACAAAATTTACTCCCAAGCTCTCCTAATTCTCGTACTCCACCATGCATCTCATTAACATTTTCAAGTCATTCTCCACCAGAGAACGCTATCATAGCCAACAAACTATATTATAACCACAAGTAGAAGTGTAGAACATATCAAGTTGATAACGATCAACATACAATTTTCCACTATATTTACCAGCTTCTTGCATTTAATTAGAAAAACGTACATACTATAAATATGATTGTTTATTCCTCGCCAATCACCATTATAGCATAAAACACCAAATTCTTATGATGCCATTGAATAAGTATCTCCAGTCACTTCATACACATTTGCAACTCTACTTCAAATTGGCACATCAATCATATATTCCGACATTATGGTCTAGTGATGGTTTCAGGTTTGAAAATCTCCTCCTCTGTTTGGTTAGATCTTAGAAGCCCATTTTATATACCACACCAAATATATCAAGATTATCTTCGAACCTTCACTATACCTTTTGCTCTTACCATATCATATTCCAAATATATATAGGATTGAAATTTCGTACCGTACTGGTGTACCAAGCTTTGCTCGGTACAATACGACATATTGAGGCGACATCGTCGAGGCTGCATACGCATTTTATAAAATATTATATATATATATATATATATATATATATATATATATATATATATATATATATAAAATATTTTATAAAATGCGTATGCAGCCTCGACGATGTCGCCTCCTCCTCTTCTCCTTGTCGCCTCGTCTACGACATTCGGCGAAGAAGGCAGCAAAGACATCAAAGGCCGTAGACGTCTTCGGCCTTCAACGAAGAACGCAGCAAAGAAGAAGGCTGCAGAGTCGCAGACGAGGCAATGAAGGAGACTACCTCTTATGCTGCTCTAGCCATCGCCTCCCCTAATCCCTGCGCCTCCAGATCCTCCTCTTTACGACTCTCCTCGTCGTTGCCTACTGGATTGGGATCGTCGAGGGAGGGCGACGTCGGATTGAGATCGAGAAAGGGCGTGGAAACAAATTCACGCCGAGGTTCTCCCGATTCTCCCTCTTCATCTCCCTCTTTTTCGAACGCCCTCTCCTTCTTCTTTCTTCGACGCTTCACCCTAAGCCTCACCACAGCCAGGTTGATACCAGCCATTACCACCCGAAATAGCCCTGTATCGTCCGATACGGGGCTATATCGAGCGGACTGCCCGATAGCAGGCGGTCCGCATAACGATTCACAGGTAGACCGGTACGGGCAGTACGATTCGAAATCACAAACCTTGGTCCAAATCCTATTTTTCAATGTACATCACAATACATGAGGCATGCATTTAACATCGACTAAAACTGCATTATGAAAGAAAGAAACTTTTCTTAAAAGCTGACAATTTACTCAAGCACATATAAATAAATGTTATGGTGATACAACCAGATCAAAAATAGAGGAACAATTTCATTGAAGCACAAGGAAAAAACAAAGATATACATTCTCCACAAGATTTACTAGTTTCTTACAAATAGAAAGTTTACATACGTAGCAAAGTAAAATTCAACATTTATCTCCTCCCCATCAATCATCATTGGTGCATCCAAACACCAAGTTTCTTCTATGTCATGAAATTCCTACTCTGGTCACTTTGTACCCCATTGTAATTCTACTTTAGGACATTAATCTTTTGTTCCAACATTGCAATGGGTGATCTTTTCAGGCTCAGTGTTGCTTTCCTTTATTATTATTTCATTATGACCCTAGATTTTCGCTTTATAAGCCACACCTAACCGGAACATTATCTTTGAATTTTTATTGCCCATTTGGCTCTTATCATATTATCCCCAACTATATCTCTTCCAAAGCCTCCTTGTCAACATAAGCTTTTCGCGTCAGAACATGCAGCAACCAAAAATAATTCGTAGAACACAATAAAGACCAGATAAGGAAAGATGGGATTTTTATAAGAGTTATAAAGCAGTCATACAACCAGGTCGCAGAAGCGAGAGATGAACTTACTCGAGAGCGCGGAAGATGTCCTGGATTTCGCCATCAATCTGCTCCAGCTCCGCGCTCATAGGCATGTCGCTCGCCATTTCTCCCTACAAAGCAGATCGAATCTCCAGCAGCACGATCCCCCAAACCTTCCGGGTCTTTAGACCATCACCAAACCAAAGATAATCAAATTATCCGACTTCACCAGAGAGAAAGATCGGGTCGGCGAAAGGTACGAAAGGGTTGGGATGGAGAATTTCAAGAAAATCCCTAATCCTAACCCTCTCGAGAGAAAGGCTCTGCCGAGAAGAAACCGTAAAGACGAAAGAAGAAGAAGAAGAAAATGGGGGGGGCAGATTTCGAACCCAAATCAAATCGATCGCGATCTGGGGAAGAGAATTCCTCTTCGAATTTTCCTGATTTAATAATTATGTTAAAGCACTTCGATGTGCCATTATTTTTGGAGCGGAGGAAGGTTACCCGTGGGCTCGAGATCGTCTGATCGAGATCGAACGGTGGGCATGGCACCTTGAGAAAAGAAGCCTTCTAAAAATTACTTCTGCCCCCAAAACTACCGGTTTTATTATTGGAGGACATGTAGGTCCATGTGGATCCCACCGAAAATAAACCAGAAAGCAGATACGCGTACGAGTACGCTAATCGAGTAGCAAAATCAGCACTTTCCAAAAATCGGAGGATACCTTGCCCGATTTACGCCACGGCCTCGGGCATTCACGGTCTCCCATGCGGGTCCCACATTAAACCCTTGCGACGCCCAATTAAAGTGCGGTAACAACTTGGGGTAGCCAATTAAAGTCTGGTAATAAAAGAGATTGCTGCCATGAGTATCTACGGTGGGACGTACGGGCTAATTAGCGGGCTAACCAGAGGCGGCGAAGGATAGGACAAGGGGAAGGGAGCGCACGTGCGGCAAAAGATGATGTACGTGACGATGCATGATACATATTTCGTTTTCCATTTTGAAATGTTTTAAACATTATGGTTTATTGTTGGATGGTTTATATATAGAAGAGTATAAACTTTGAATCTTGTTTACTCTGTATTATCAAGTTGCTAACGATGTATAATTTTGGTATGTATACATGTTGAATCAAGGGTAGTGGATTTGTAAAGTAACTACGGCAATATTTATTTGATATCTTCTCTTCTCCTACGTAAGTGCATCCAAGAATGTTTAACCCACTTCACTTGTAAACAGTGAGATTTATTAGAAATAAAATTATAATATAAAAATTAATATCAGATTGAAATTAAATATCTTAGATATAAGACATCAAAATATATATTTCTTAAATATAATAATTAATAGGATATCTCGAATATCACGAAGTAAGCTCGATGATTGATAAAAAAAAAATTAGACCCTTGAATAGAGACCTATCGTGAGATAAGAGAAGAGATCTCTATGATTTAGTACATAGCTTTGTTTAACAAGTGACAAAAGTGTAAAATTCAATCAAAGCTAATGTCTTCTAAAGTTGACTTAGAAAAGAATCAAATAAAAATAAAATAATAAAAAATTCAAACAAGTGATAGAAAATAGGGTTAACAAGGCTTATTATATCAAGCAAGTAGCAAATCTCAATTGAATCAAGAAATATCAAAAGTTTCATATTATGAAAAAATGATATAGAAGATGTGGTTATCCGAGAATGACACATTTAGCACTATACAATTAATTAGTGACACATGATTATTACCTCAATACTATATGGATGCTATATCAATACCAAGTGACTATCACATCATCACCAAATGATAATACATCAGTGTCATGCAGTCGCCACCTCAGTGTCATATTATTATCGACATATGATCAATATGTGGTAGACACATGACCAACCCCTCAGCAACCACCTCTTGTAATCAACGTCGATCATAAGATTAACGGTCCAAATAGCAAACTATAAAAGGGCTCCTTAGTATGATCTTAGACGCTTTTTCTCAATATTGTTCAAGTCATTAGTCGAATCCTCAAAACACAACTAACTTAAGTATTAGAGGAGCATTTGTCAAAAACACCCCCGATGTAGTTCTACATGGTTCGACCTCTTCAGAGTTGATCAGATTCAACCTCTTAGTATTCAACAAATCTCATTAGAGTCGGACATGTATAATACTTTCATATGACACCCCAAGATCAAATTACGAGAGATGTGGAATCAACATCTATCGACTTAAAATCAGTATCCACGTTAGATTACCAAATTATACACTAATATTTTCTAATTTCAACAGGGAATTGAGTAGATATTCACTATCAAAATACTTGGTGTAATTCTTGATTTAGAATTGTATGTGTTAACAAAACAGAGTAGCCGGGCACGTATTCTCAACTTCAGCATTTCTTAATGGGTGGGAATACGTGCCCTGCTACTATTTACACCTTTAACAGATCACCTAACAATATGCACTGTAAAGCATACCATCGATAGCATTTAATATATATATATATATATATATATATATATGTTAAAGGATGACGTATTGTATTTGCATTACTGTGCCAATGCGAGTATGCGTAGGTTTTGTCGTATTCCTACTGCTAATACTGCCAGTGTCCGACGCGTTGCAGTCTATGGGCTAGTCCTTTGTCCATCCGATCCAACGGTTCCTTTCCAATCTGATCAACTCTGCCCACCGTCAAACGGCGCCCGTCTCCCTCTCTCTCTTAACGAGGCAAGCCCACCGAATCCTAAAGCAAACGGGGGCGATCGAAATGTTCCGAACTATCCAAAACCGTACCCTCGTTTCTCCCCCCCACGAACTATCTCGTTGACGCGGTAACCGCCAATCCAGGATTTGGGTGCCTTTTTGGGTGCCAGAATCACGTGGTCGGGGAACGAGAAGCACCTTTCCCACCGTTTCTGGGTTCCTGCCATTTGTTGGCGGGTCCCGTGCGACAGTTCCAATAAAAAAGGTGGGTACGCCTGCGTGCAAACGTTAGGCTTTTCCCTCGAAGGGTATCACCGGAACACGCCGGTGGAGAGTGGTACGGATCATGTGATGACGGAGCCGGTATGGCCCCCATGTCGGTGGTTCGTGCCGACCGGAACGTGTCCTTCCGAAAACCATTTGCGCCCGTGTGGGGCGACGGGTGTATAAGCGTGTAAACGATCGCTGGTATTGATGGGGCCTGGCTTTGCTTCGCCACACTCGCCTCTTATATCTCGCTCGTGAGCCTTGAGACTGGACCGAGTTCTCCGCGATATAGATGCCTTCATCGCCCGTCGAGCACACCGCTGTCCGGTACTCCACACGGGAGATGATTCGCTTCCTCCTCCTGTGAATATATTGGTTACCTGAGGAGTTCGGTGGGCACAAGAAAGTAATTAGGGGTAGGATTATTCTTATTATTAGGATTAGCAGTGGCGGTGGAGGAGAGGTGGAGGGGTTGAGAGTATAAGATGAGTTTTATGGCGGCGAGGAGGGCGGAGGAGGAAGAAGAAGCGGCAGCGGCGGAGATCCACTTGCCGGCGGAGGTGGATTGGGAGATGCTCGACAAGTGGCGGTTCTTCGTCATGGGCGCGGCTCTATTCTCCGGCGTGTCTGCGGCCCTTTACCCGGCGGTGGTCCTCAAAACGCGGCTCCAGGTCGCGCAGCCACCGTCTCCGTGCCTCCGCGCGGCGGCGGCGATCTTCCGCCACGAGGGTCCCCGGGGATTCTACCGTGGCTTCGCCACCTCGCTCGCCGGCACCGTCCCAGCTCGGGCTCTCTATATGGGCGCGCTGGAGGCTACCAAGAGCGCCGTCGGCTCCGCCACGCTCCGGCTCGGCGTCCCGGAGCCCACCGCGTCGGCTGCCGCATCCGCCGCCGCCGGGCTCAGCTCGGCCGTCGCCGCACAGGTCGTCTGGACCCCCATCGACGTGATCAGCCAACGCCTGATGGTGCAGGGTTCGGCGGCCGCAGCCGCCAGGTACCGCGGCGGGGTCGACGCCTTCAAGAAGATCCTCTGTTCCGACGGTCTCCGCGGCCTGTACCGAGGGTTCGGGATGTCCATCCTCACCTATGCCCCGTCCAACGTTGTGTGGTGGACGTCCTACTTCCTCTCTCAGAGACTAATCTGGGGTGGCGTCCGCTACCACATGGACGGCGGTGGCGGCGGGGAGTTGAGGCCAGGACAGGGGACGGTGGTGGCGGTGCAGGGCGCGAGTGCGGCGGTGTCGGGGGGAGCGGCGGCGGTAGTGACGATGCCGCTGGACACGATCAAAACGAGGATGCAGGTGTTGGACGACGGCGGCGAGAGGATGACGATCGGTAGAACAGTGAGGAGCCTTCTAAGGGAGGGGGGTTGGAGGGCGTGCTACCGAGGCCTAGGGCCGAGGTGGGCTTCCACGTCGCTGTCGGCCACCACCATGATCACCACCTATGAGTTTTTGAAGAGGCTTTCAGCCAAAGACGCCTCTGTTTGAGGTACTTCACCCCGGGAAAAAAGGGGAATCTTTTGCCTACTCTCTTGTTCTTCTTCCTACAATTTTACTGTATATAAATTAGTCACTGTTAGTTGAATGAATGTTCGAGTTTTCAGTGCCATTACGGAATTTTCTGATGTATTCTAGCGCAGGTATGGATATGAACTTTTATGAAATGAAAACTCGATCTTGATTTATTGCTTTCCTCCCAACCTTTGAGCTAGAAAATGTTCCTAAACCTCTGTTAGATTCTTAGTACTAGATACTTAGATGGCTGCCACACACTGAAGACCTACGTACGAAGTGGTTCTTCTTAACGGCAGTGTCAAAGATAAAAAAGCTTAGGGCTCTGAAATGGATCAATAAGCAAGGAACTAGAGATCACAGCTCCAGTGGAAGGCAGGGAATGATAATGCAGGAGATGTTTGATCATTGTGGGGCCTCTTTTGTCATCAAATTGTTGTCCTTTCATTTTTGGATTGGGTTTAATAGTTGGGATTTTTTGATGAGCTCTTGTTGAATCCAAGGGGCAATTGGTTCTTCTGAGATCTGTGGGCTTGTTTTGTTCCTTCCAGTAATAAATAGTGGCTTAGATTGTTCCATCTGAGGCCACCCATGGATGACCTTTCCTAGTGTCGTGGTTTTTTGGGAGCAACGTTGGCTTTGAAGTTGGGTTTTTGTCTCTGGTGCTGAGTCGGAATGTATTCTCTTCATATATGACATGAATGGAGACCGAAGTCTTTGATGCTGATGTAGAAATGTTTATCACGTGGAAAGAAGCCTTACACGATGGTTTGCCGCTGGCTTCCAACTCTCTTTACATGGGAGAATTCATTTCATGGGTTATCTGAACATAACAAGCTCTTCTTGTTTGATGGTATAAAATCACATAACAAAGTAATCACCTGACAAAAAAAGGTCTATATATGTGTATATATATGAAAACAAAGAAAAAGACATGTTGGTGCGCATTGAAGACAGATGTTAACAAAATGATATTGTAGTGTTTGACTCCCTTCTGATAAGTAGAAAACAATATGCAACGATGCGTTGACTAGCATCATTGGACTCGTCAACCACTTGGAAGACTTGGATGTCCTTCTGGTTTTAGAACAAGCTTCTCCCGTCGAAGAAGACGAGCATTCTATGGACATTTTGACTCTTTCAAGTGTCACATGGACGAGGCTTGACCTTCGTCTTTGTGACACGAGAACTAAGATAAAAGTTTCTTTAACGAGTTGGACCATTTCTCTGTCAAAGACCATCTAATAAAACCCATTCACTATAAATTGCGACTCTGACGCAAGCGATCATTATCACTGGAATCATAAAAACATTAAAGAAGGTGAGAAGAGTACAGAAAAACAAAAAATATTTTTACTGGATTTCATTTCAACTGCTTACAACGTGTCATTATGTGAATAGATTTCATGTTTCACAAAGTCCAAATAATCAACTTGCATACAAAGGAGTTTCGGTGCAAGACCCACAACCTAAAATAATTGAACCACTAATGCGTGTTCCATTGGACCACTTATCTAACAAGGCAAAAAGGATAAGCAAGCGGGCTTATCTTAATAAGTTTACACGCCAGCAAATCATGTAGCTCAGCAGTGGTTAAGATTCTAAATGCTCTAGAAAATTAATATCTTGCTAGTATAATAAGATTAGAAGCATCTGCAAATATGTATATATATATATATATATATATATATATATATATGGTGCATGTTTTAATGCCACCTGTTTCAGCTTGCTACTTCATATCTACTCTGTTCTTGTCCAACATTAGGCCGAAGGATTCTCCACAAGCCTTTCACTGTTTTTATTTAGTCGATGCTCATAAGTTGAAGAAAGCTCATGAATTTTGTTTTCTTGGATGATCTGTCAGCCAAACATCTTGATACATGTCAAAACTGCAATACTGTCGGTTTTGTTTTCTATTTAACTAGAGATATTGTCTTAAATAAAGCTTAACAATGGAAAAGGAAGTACATAGCTGGTCCCAAAATAGGTGAGACATCCTTCAAGATCATGTTTCCTAACAAGAAAATGACATCCCAACAAAGATGAGATTGCATGGATAATTGAGAGATTTCTGTCTGTTCTTTGAAACAATACATAACAAATAAATCACGAGGCAAGACATCGAGGATTTTAGAAGATCAAGATGCCACCAAGTAATCAACAAACATAAATTAAAAGATTATGACCCTCGATGTGTCTTCTTGTGATTAGAATGACGACACTGATAAGTGGAAGCTGACTAAAGACTTGGACAATGAGAACTTAGAGACGGAATTTAAAAGAGTATGTGTCATAATTACCTTACTGCCAAGAGAACATCTGCGATGATGAGCGAATATACAAGAGCACTAATGAAGACATACGTTGGTATAATATGGTTAGGTTAGGTTAGGTGGACCAACATCTAGAGTAAAAGGCCATCAAAAGTTTCTCCACCTCCAGATAAAAAGGCAACAGTGTTTAGATGAACTGTCTGTATCTGATGTATCAAAACCACAAGAATGTCTCTCACCTGAAGTCCCATAGTATGTATCGTGAAAGAAGTGAAAGACAAAGCAGACTATTAGCTAAATTTCTTTTCTGTAGTGATGATATGAGTGCTTGATATGAAACAGATAGATGTGCTAGAGTACAACTCACCCAAAATGAATACACTGCTTTTGACCAACTTCATCTCTAATATTTTTATCCCAGCTATGATGTCATCTCAGTGAGACCATTGACACCATAGTTCAGAATGACAGATAAATTTAGATGTTTTGTTGTGGGATGTTCCAGCCATTGCTTATTTGAAGACTTGTAAGCAAACCGAGTAACAGTAAAGTAATACAATGATTCATGCTCACAACACATGACGACACTTACTGAGATGGTTTGGCCAACCCAAAGATTTAAAGAACAATAGGAGATCACTTTCGGCTTCTCAATCCCTGTGAAATAAGTTTCAGGTCAGAAATCAATGCTAAGTATTCATATAAAATCCTCAAATTTCTTTTAACATTTAGAAAGTGGAATTCTTCTTCCAATTTCCAATGATTTTTTCCCTTACCACTCCGATGACAAGTAGCAAGAACTTGATGTGAAATTTTGCCTGATACAGAACGATGCATCAAAGCCTGGAGTTTGAGCAGTGATTTTTCTTTTTATGAGAAAAATCATACTCCATTTTTCTCTGTATTTCTTTTCTCTTCTTGCCATTCTATATCATATGATTTCTCTTCTATGCTTCTCAGCCAAGTAGTGTGGGGAACCCACTGCCGGTCCGGCCCAGGGCGGCCCGGGACCCGGCCTCACCATTGGACCGGGGGCTACTCGGGGTTGACCGGACCGCTCGAGGGGAGTCGAGGCTCCGTCGGAAGAGCTGCCTGACGGCGGCAATCAGCCGCTCCGCCGGATCCACAGACGGTTCGGACGAGGCCGACGTACGGAAGCTCCGGCAGAAGCTGGCGTGGCGGCCCACGGCCTCCTCCGGAGAGAGCAGGAGGCCGGAACGGCAAATCTCGTCCTTGACGGCCTCAGCGCAGAGGCCACAGATCCAACGCCCACCGTGCCGCTCCCGGACCCTGGCGATGTACGCCGGCGTGCACTCCTCAGTGAGACCGCAGCAGTCGCAGGCCGCGAACTCCACCTCTGCCGTCACCGCCGCTACAGAGTCCGCCACGCTAATCACCGTCGCCGACATGACAAAGAACGAATCTGGAGATCTAAAAGCAAGGGAAAAGAAACCTTGGACGGCTTGAAACAAAAAGGAGCGATGTATTGCTCGCTCTATATCTCTCTCGATCTACCGATTTGGGGGCAGTGATGGAGATGAGATGGGAGTGGATGGACAGACGGCTACCTCTCCGACTCAACAACAGCGCCAAAGATTGGGGATTCCTTCTCTTCTGCGTCACCTTCCGCTACTGCCGGCGGTGTCTCCTTGTCTTCTTTGGGTGAAGAGGCCTTCATCTCTCAATCAAGATCGAGATCAAAATTTGGCTCCTCTCCTCCTCCTTTGTCGAACTTTTCTTCCCCGGAAGCAAAGAAGCTGTGTCCACTTGATCCTCACGTCTTCTTCCCTATCTTGCACTCCTTCGTCTCGGTTCCCATGTTTCTTCTCTCTTTTCCTTCTTCGCCGCTGTTGCCGTTGCGGCCGCCGCTGGTCCGAGTGGTATTGATTTTTATTGGAGGGGGGATGGTGGATCCCGCACCAATAATTGGGGAGGAAGGAAGGACGAGGTGGGTGGTGGTGCCTGGCATAATTGGCGGTAGCTGCCATCGATGGCAATTACTTAATGACGCCTAATTCGAATCACCAACCTGAATCGTCACTGTAGGTGATGACGAGGCAATGAGGGCCCGGGCGTCGAAACCTGTGGAACAATCATGACGAAGGTTGAGGCGTGGGTAGAATGTAGTTCGGTATATGCTGATCCTCTGATATGCCTAATTTATAATAAGATAGATGCCAGCTGCCTGCCAATTCATCCGAATTTCTTCTGGAGTCTTCGTTTGTAGGTTGGACGTCATGCGCACCGGTGGGCACGACAGGCGTCCGCGAAAGACGAGCCACTCGGAGAGTGCCACATCCTCCAATGGATCGCGGCGGGACCCAGTTGTGTGATTCCGTACACAGACGACAGGGGATCCGCATGATTCTTTCTACATTTTAGACTCGTCTCGTCAATATTTGTATCCGAATGCTCATCCCCACGCCCAACCCATATATAACTTGCAGGACTCATAAGAGTCCTTTTCCTTTACTCAAAAGCGTCTTCCCTGTCCGTGGATGAATGGACACATCACATCAGGTGAGCCCGGTTTCAACTATCTATTCATCAAGCACTAGTTGACTAGAATTATGACATCTTCCTCATATTTACAACGCGAAATTGTTTGCCATGCCGATAAGAAGGCGCATCACCATTTACTGAAACATGGGTAGACTTTCACTCCAACAAGGTGGCACTAAGAACAACAGCACTTTGACGTGCATTGTGCATTAACAACCTCAACATCGCATCAAACGCTGAAATCATATTCAATTGAATTTAACATTGAAGAATCTATAACTATTGCAGAATAAGCTGGTGACGATGGCATACCACTAAGCTAAGGACATCCACAAGCATCTCATGTCCATACTGGTAAAGATATACCTGCTCCATTACTTGTTTCAGCAATCCTGAAAGGAAAGAAGATACATATGACCTTGTAGAGGAAGATAAACATATATTCAACAACCAAAAGGATAGGTACAATAACCTCAGATAATTATGTATTCTGTTTATCAACACCTATTGAGAATTATCTTTTTTATTTAGACATATATATAGTTGGGAGCTGCCTGTTCAGGTGATTATTAGCTGGAGATACCATGTTAACTCCTCTTAATTCTTGTACACATAAACATTTGAAGACCGATAGTCGTAGAAGAGAGCAAAAGTCATGTTATTGCAATACCCATGCAATACAATCTCGAACAAGCAGAAGTTAAGTATCACTTCATCCATTCTTTATGACAATTCCAATAAATGAGATGGAATGTCATATACAACTGATATTTAAGTCAGTAGTAAATTTTAGTCTCAAATTCAATATAAATTTGGTCTCAATCATTCTATTTATTCCCAAAGGTGCATCACACGCATCACACCCTGTCGACTCATTTCCATAATTTAGTTCAGCCAAAAACAGATACAAATTTTAGAATTCAGTCAGCATATTAGTTGCGTTTGTCCAATATCCCTACAGTCCTTTCAAAATTATGATGATTCACCGATACAAACTAATGCGCTTAAAGCTCTAACTATATTCATAAACAAAAAGTGCCGAATATGCAAGGTTGTGCATCAGCCATTCTTAGCTAAGACCACCTATAAACCACACATGGTTTATCTATGTTATCTCCAATATCATTTACACCTTTGGTGCTCTAATGCACCTCTCGTAGCGATGCCTCATCAGTCATATCAAAATCCCACCTGCCTATACCATTCATGAGTAATCCTACACCAGTAGAATCCATACTAGTAATAACATAGCCTCCTCTCAGATGCTTTTTGCTGAGCTTAAACATTTTAGATTTATGACATATTTTCTTCATCTTACGTATCTTCCAAATTTTGATCTCATATGATTGCATCTTCTTCATAATCAAGTATTTTGCAATTTGCTTATGCAAGAAGGTCCTGCTCAAATACCAATATGTAAAAGAATCATATAATATCATTAAGCATCATCTGTTACTTCATCCACACATCTTGATGTACCTTGCATATGTTATCTATTGATATATTCTTTCATATATGTTCATAATGATGGGTAGAGAAGTAGGCCACAGCATAAAAATTTTCGACATCAACCTTATATTATTTGTCTCCCAATATTCTTACATGTTATGCAAAATTTCCCATGAATTTCTCCATAGTCTCACTAAAAAATCAACCTATATTATTTCCATAACGATCCAACCATATGTCATCCACAGCATACAACATTTGATCGCAAAACCATGTTATACCTTTGGCACTTCGCCTTAAGAAAACTAAATCTAGAAACTGGAAGTTACTGACATAAACAGATGTGGCTAATAGTCACTCCGATTAATTGAAAGACAATGACAGCAAAGATGGTGTCTACTATTTACTCATATTAATGTGGACAAGTAGTTACCTATAAATGTTGCAGCAAAAATGTGGTTAAGAGAGTAGTATAGTCCAATTGTTACATAGTACTACAGATTTTTAAGCACACAGTTACGCTAATCGACAACATCATATGTAACATCAACTATAACTTATAGCAGATAAGATTTCCCGAGAAAATCTCGTTGATCTGTTGAGAGAAATCTTCTCTTCTATAAATAGTAATCATGTCAATAAACCTTAAACCTTGATCAAGCTATGATGCTATGATAAATTGAAACGTGATTACAAAGCTTGATCAAAGTTTATTGACATGATTACTATTAATACAGGTTAGAGGAGAAGATTTCCCTGCTATCAATAACAACCATTCACCACAGGAGACTGAATCAGCAAATATCCAGGATTATACTTTCTAATGAGTAAACACATGCGTGATATCTATTTGATCTAACATTTAGTCAATAACACAAAAGAAAGAAATCACGTTGTGGATTGTTCAAGGAATCAGGATTAGGAAAGCTCACCAATGTGGCAAAATCAATCGAAATCCTCCCACGCATATAGCGGAGGCCTTCAAGGCTGTACAAGCTTAATCTGTCCCAGTCGCCGGAAACACGCGTCAAGATTTGTCTCCCTGGAAAAACGAACCGAGATCGAAACCCTAGAAACAACGCAGGAGTATACCAACCGATCGGAAGAAGGGCGGAAGCGGGTTGCTTGGGTGTGGGGATTCGCAGGGCTATCGACCTAGTAGCGACGTCGATCGAGAGAGAAGATGATGACATGGCGATCGTGGTAGCTTTGTTTTCTTCGATCGGATGATGGGGGTCGGAGTAGCGTTTTATCTTGAGGGATCCGAGAGTGCAAGACGAGGAAAAAGAACTGACCGCAGATATGGTTGTTTGATATTTTGGGCGAATTTTTGAAAAGAAAAACCTCTAGGATTTTCCCGCCCCAAATTTGAAAAAAATTGGTAGAAGATTGTTTTCAAAAATTAAAAAATAATAATTTTGTGCTTGTTGGTCATCTCCCTCTGTCGTGCCTTTGCCTCGTCGCCCCCCCGACCTCGCACGTTTAGTATCGACTATTCTCTCTTCTCCCCTAATCACTTATGTCTTCATGTGCTCACGGTTAATGTCGACTGCCCCCCTCTCATCCTTTGACTACTTACATTTCTGCACATACGTTGGTAACATTAATTGTTTCTCTCCTTGTTACCTATGTGTCTTTGCATACAAGCTAGTTTTGTTGGCCACCCTTCTCCCCATTCTTTAGTTATTCGTGCATCCATACTAAAGTTGATCGATAGATCGAGTACTCAAGTATGATAATTTTTTTTAAAAGTTACGAGGTAAGATGATTTTTTCACGTAGGTAGGATATTATGGAAGAATTTTTCTTGGGTGCTACGTAGAAAAAAAAAATCAAAAGTTATATATTTTATTTTCGAAAACTTGCTCTTGATTTTTTATGAGTCATTGGACAATTATCATTAATTAATGTCTTATATATATATATAATTTAAAGCATGTGAGGATGCTCGTCGAGGAAATAATAAATAAATTATATATCAATTAATTTAAGGAAAATTATTGTAGATTAAAAAAAAGACCACAATGCTGAGAAAGGTGCAGACCCACTGACTTATATTTTTCAAGGAACTATTGAAAGTGTACATAACAACGATTATTTTAGAAATTGTCCATGTAGTTCAACTGTGGTTCTAAACCATTTAATTTGATATTGTTCTATATTTTTTAAATGATATTATAATAATCGAATATAAAAATGGCGTCCGGCTTTAACTTGAAATCACGCATGATTAACTCACGTGTTCCGGTGGGGCGTGATGAACCAGAACAACAGATCCCAAAGAAGTGCAGCGCCTGCCGTTAACACGCATGGGAGCCCGCTTGTCCATTCTACGACAGGAAAGCAGAAGATGTCGCGGGTCCCACCACGCTATGTGAGAGGGTGCAATGTTGGCCCGCACTTTCTTGCGCGTCGCTCAGGTAGGCAACGGTCACAAGTTTCCGATTCAAAACTGAAACCCATGCAACGTTCAAACTATACCGGCCGCGCCAACGGCTCGATCGTTTCCATGACGAATCTACCCTCGTCGTTTGGCACCGTGACCCATGGTTAGGAAACTTGAATCG
Source organism: Musa acuminata AAA Group (assembly GCF_036884655.1). NCBI lineage: Eukaryota > Viridiplantae > Streptophyta > Magnoliopsida > Zingiberales > Musaceae > Musa > Musa acuminata. The sequence continues at coordinate 25,108,282 of NC_088339.1, read as the reverse complement.
GAGAATGACCCGTCACTCGTTGGATCGTATGATTGATTAAAAAAGTATTATAATAAATATATAATAAATATCTATAATATCAAAATTAATAAAAATAAAATAAATTTTGATAAATAAAAGAAACTTCGGTCGTTATGATAAAATAATAACATCCGTTATCATTATAAAGAAGTTTAAAAGTGAATATATAATTTAATTATTTAAACAAATATATTGTTATAGATATAAGGGTAAATTCTTACCCTTATCCTAGCGTAGAGGTTCTCTAGTGATTTCACCAGTGGCTCTCCATTATCTTCGGCCTCAGCCCTTCACCCTAATGTTCATCATCTATTCATGACCTCCATTACTCGGGTCTAAATATACGGTGTCTTACTTTTTTCGATATGAGAGAAGAAATGTTTATTCATATCATTCTACTTTGGTCTATCCCAAATATTTACCATTGACTTTATCAACTACATCTATCTTCTTAGCTTCTTCGACATTGTCTTCGCCTAGCTAATCATCTCCTCTCACGATGAGAAGGATAATTTTCTCATCTCCGGTGTCATCTTGCCCCCACCACTCCCCATTCTCCTGCCTACCCCCATTAGATTTGTCTTCTACTCAATGTCATCACATCAACTCTAAAAAAGAATCAGGATTACATTATCGATGACGAGAAGATCATATCTTCTATGACCGTAAGAAAGACCATGTAATATATCTTGAAATTTAGGTTTGACATAAGAACGAGAGAGATAATCTCACCTTAAAAAACAAGCAAAACCTTTCAAAAGAAACACTTTGCAAGAAAAAAATGAAAGCTTGAGGGGTTTTTAAGAAACTTTACCTAGTTATAAATTACATGTATCATGTAATTTAAATGGAATCTCTGTTCAAATAATTAAGTGTGAGAAAAGATGATATTAAAAAAAAATCTTCAGAATAAATATGACTAAAGGAACAACAGTTGATTATCGAAAGAGAATACAAACCAATATAATATGTAGAATAGAGAAATAATTTTAGAAAAATGAGATGAAAAGAAGGCACAAGAGAGAAAAGGAAAAAATGAATCGACGAAAAATATAGATGAATAGATGAAGGAGAGACAGAGAGTCGGGGAAGAGTTGTCAATGATAAATGAAAAACGAAAGGATGAGAAATATCATTTTTTTCTCATATTAACTTTAATTTAAAATTAACATTAATATCCTTTAAAATAAATAATAAAAATAATATACTTTAATATTCTTAAGTACATTATAAAACTGAATCAATTTTATTTGACACCATCAAGTCATGTAAATTATCCAAAAATAGATCGACTCAATCAATTCATTTCCTTTTTTAATATAGCCGATCCAATAAATGAATCAGATCAATTAATGAACCGATTTCCTATCGATTACTATGACATCATCAATACCGGTAAGGGCAAATCAGTCATTTTAACAAAAGACAGACTGTGTGTTCCTTGGAGCGCGACACGTGCCCTTTCTTCACTTGTTATATCGCCACGCGCGTCCTTCTTCGGTCCTAACGCATCCGTCGTTTCCCGTCCACTTCCGTGTCTCCTCGTTCCCGAACGTTGGAGGACCATCGTGACATATCTCACGCGTGGGACCCAGCTGCTCAATAGCTTCACCGCTCGCCAACGCGAGTAAGTCGCGCGTAACCCAGAAAATTATTCTTAGAAAGCGAAACGTTAATGGCCGAGTACGGTCACTGAATGTTTACTTACCGCTTACCTCGTTTTCCGCGTTGGAGCGCGGCAATTATAGCTCGATTCCCGTCCCGCCGCTCTACGGTCAAAGTTTCTTACAGATACCTGGATTTATTATACCATCTAATAAATAAAATTAAATAATTAGTAATTAATCTTTAACGTCGTGTCGTTCGGAAGCGATTCCCGTTCTTTTCCACCCCTTCTGCGTCGCTTCATTCTCCTGTTCTCTCTGTTTCGGAGGCTTCGAGGTGACCCCTCTCTCTCTCTCTCTCTCTGCGGTGGAGGCTTCGAGGTGACATCTTCGTGGGATCTGGACCTTTGGATCGAGATCGGGCGGACATGGCCGAGGACGAGGAGTTCGCGAAGGCCGTCGAGGAGGGGCTGAAGCTGGCGAAGCGAGTCTACGCCGGGAAGGACCGGCAGTTAGCCGCGCCACCGCTTCCGGCTGCGAAGATGGAGCGGACGCCGGAGTCGCTCCATCCTGGGGCGCCGATGGTGTACGCCGTGATCTCCGACCCGGCGATCGTCGACAACCCGGACATACCTAGCTACCAGCCGCATGTGCACGGGCGGTGCAACCCGCCGGCGCTGATCCCGCTCCAAATGGGGGAGATCGGACTGGAGGTGGACTGCCTCCTGGGCACGGCCTTCGTCGCCGTCCGCGGCCGGTGGAAGGTCCACTGCGTGATGCGGCACAAGAGCTGCGACTGCCGGCTGGTGGTTCCTGTTGGCGAGCAGGTGAGAAATTTTGGTTTACCTTGACTTAGCCAGTGATTCCTTTTTCTAATCTATGATTCCAAAACCGCGGTATGTCTTTGTTGAAAGTCATATTAGGAAAAGAGAAATTATTTTGTGAATGATGAGTTGTAAATGCTATGGTATACAATTGCTCTCCAAAACCGCGATCTCATTCAGTTTTGTTCGAGTTTCTTGACAATATAGACCAGAAATATAAATTATTTCGAGTAACGCATGGTTGATGAAAATTAGCTTGATATGCAGTTTAATTAAAGCCTTGAAACTCCAAAAGCTGCCTCACGGGCAGGAATAGCGTTTCATGATTCCTGGTGTGTTGTATTAGGTGCTATTACATTGTCAGCTAGGGTGATGGGCTGGTGAGAATTAGGCTTGAAAATTTTACGCCTACTACTTCATGAATGTGCAAAATAATACCAGAAATACAATGAATTGACAGGAAAACTGATTATTATGCCTTTGGTAGTATTGGGAATGGTAACGTAAGCTCTGAGAAAAACAACAAGTTGAACTATTTCTTAATACATGTTTTATGTGGTCGTATTTGAATTCTCCTAGAAAAATGGTTTCTGGCAAATCTTTTTCAAGTGCCAAACTTAGCCCAGAGCTGACTTATAAAGCTGTTCAAATTCGATTTTACTTTCATAAATGAAGTGCAGTTTAGGAGTGCTAAAGGTTATCATAGTTATTGTCAGATGTTTGACTTTTTGAATTGTTTGATCTCAAAGTAATAGCTATGTGATAGGTGATTTAAGATATCTTATGGGACTTAATAGATCACACATTGGGATTTGGCAGAAAAGGACAGAAACCAATGGGTTAGCCAAGGTAATCTTATGTTTATTTTTGTCATTATTGGGAGATTCCTCTGCATAGGTTTCTATACCATAACACGTATCATGGGAAATACAATATCATCAGCGATGAATTGATTAAATGATGACAATGTTCTTTCTTGTAGTGATTAAATGATGGATCATATATAAGTATATTGCTACTCCGAATAGCCTTATATGAAATGTTGACAAGATCCATGTGAAATTCATGCCTTCTTCTAGTCAATGGCTTTTTTCCCCTGCAAACTCCTTTCTTAGTATTTGCTTTCTTCTCAACCTAAGTATGGTTTGGCTAACAGGGTTCAATTCTAGGTGTTGAGGTTGAGGTTGGTGGAAGATCATACTATACCCAGGTGATTGAACTAGAAGATCACAACATGGAGAACACAGCTAAAAGTGAAGGTGGTGGCTTCCTAAAGCCCCAAATGTTTTTCTTAACAATTCCCCAGGTGATTTAGCCATGCTTCGTGGTCCGTAACTGATATCATGCTCTCTTTCTAAATGTTATATCAATGTCACATGTTGTCACCATTTGATTTATCTTCTTTTTTTCAAGGTCAATGGTGGAGTGGACATTTCCATCAGAGTTAGATGGTCTCAGAAGTTAATTTATAAGGATGGCCAGTTCTTTGTTACTGTACCTTTCAATTTTCCAAAATATATCACTCCATTTGCAAAGATTTTCTTAAAGAAGGAAAAGATTTACTTAAATGTGAATCCTGGTACTGGAAAGGAGATAATGTTACACACAACAAGCCATCCTCTGAAGGTGATAATATGTGGTATATTAGTTTTTATGTATAGCACATGAAAATGATCAGATCAGTTAATTTTATATCCTTATTCTCTTTCCAGGAAAAAAAACGCCAAGCAGGGAAGTTGACTTTTTTGTATGAAGCTGATGTTGAAAGTTGGTCAAATAAAGATTTTGATTTTTCATTTAGTGTAAGTTCCAGATTTCTAGTGTGTTTCATTTCATAGAACTTTGAACTTTCGTCTTTCAAGCTGTATGCTGTCTTCTAACTTATTATATCAAGCTGAAAATCGAGAGACAAGTCACTGCTCCCATGAGTTCCTTGAGTTATGATTTTTTTACTAAAAAGGAGCACAAAGAGCAGGACAACGTGCCAATTAAAAGTTGGAATGCAATTATACGTGGTTGTAAGGCTTATGTTTTCTAGCTTTAGCTTAGGATACTAATTAATAAGATCTGTGTTATTGTCACCTGAACCTGTCTTTTTTTATTTTATATTCATTTGTCAATTTCTTTAGTGACACACTACATTCCTTGTGTTGGTACAATTTGTTGCTTACTCCATATATTGTAGTTTTACCATTCAAAACTTTTCCTTTTTTGTTTGGAGAATTTGGGGTCTAAAGTAAATGATACTACGATATAGACTTGGACCATTGAGCAGACAACCAAGTAAATAATAGTGCCAGTTAATTGCTTAACCAAATTAGTGGATGAACTAAAATGTTTAAACTGCATCCAAATATGATTAGTGTAAAGAAAATTAATAAAGCAAGTGACTTGTAGAGGCTAGAGGTAATAATGTAGTATAACAAGTGTGCACAATGCTAAGCTAACTCTTCTTGAGAACTATGCTTAATGATACATGCAATTATTCAGATAGAAGGATAGACTTAGCTTCACACGTATGGATTTACCTGAGAGAGTACTACATTGATTTGTAGTTGTTATTTGCTGTTTGCCCATTGAACTTGTTAGGTAAGAAAAGAGAAGTATGCTCAATTGTTCATTTGGTTCTTCAGAATATATAGCATTAGAAGGATGGACCTAGCTTCACGGAAATGAGTTTGCTGAGAGAGTACTACATTGATGTGTAGCTGTTATTTGCTGTTTGCCCATTTAACTTGATGGGTAGGAGAAGAACATTTTTCAATTTTGTTGTGTTTTTGTTATGAATCTTACATTTCTTGCCATTTCTATCTTCTACAGATTTATTCAAATGATTTGTTTGGTGGCATACTCTTAAAATCTGCAACAACAAATGATGGTGATGAAAGAGATATGTTCAGCCTTTATCTTTTTCCAGGAAGTAACCAGAAAAGAAAGGTAGTTCTCTCTGCACAACTTGCCAACACTCTTATTCTCAACTAAAGCAAAAGCTCCTTGCCCGTATGCTTGGCAGCCTAACATGTCACTTTTTTCAATGAGCAACAGTAAAAGATTGAACTCAACATATTTATTTTGCAATTTGTATAAAAACATTTAATATACATTGTGTATTTTAGCTATGTTGAAGTAAAAAAAAGACATGAGAAACAATTGTATTTAAGGTTTTCCATTGAAAATTGTTATTGTCTTGCAGTTTAGATTGGACTAGAACTTTAAAAGAAAATTCTTGTTTTCCTGATGGCATTATCATTATGATCTTTTTTTTGTTGTCAAGTATCAAAATCTTGATTTAGAGAACTTCTGATCAACTAATTACAGTGCAAGTCTATAGAACAGGGTAATAGATAGTGACTGTGACCAACCAACTCTGTCGCCAGGTATGTTGGATTATAACCCTCTTGCCTATTGTCCATAAATGACATCTCATTTATCATTGTCTGTGATACTTGTGTAGAGACATCAAGCTTCCATTGTACCAAACTTGACCCAAATGAGAGGTCCATCTAAGACCATCCAACATGAGTTCCTTCGCACTCATTGTTTTTCTCTTGTTATGTTCTCCGTCGATAGTATGTGTTGCTAGTACATGGTAGAATATATTTCAAAATTTAAGATACATGTAAATATTTCAACCAAGTTTTCCCTTATTTTATGAAAATAATTCAATTCAGTGTGTAAAATCTCTAGCTGAATTCATCTGGTTTAATGCCATAGGTTTTCAAAAATGAAGTTGTCTTTGTCGTTGACATAAGTGGAAGCATGCAAGGGAAGCCTATCGAGAATGTTAAGAGTGCATTATCAACATCACTGTTGGAGCTTAGACCAGGAGACTACTTTGATATAATAGCTTTTAATGATGAGTTGCACTCATTCTCATCCTGTATGGAGCCTGCAACTGAGGACGTGGTAGAAAATGCTATTAATTGGATGAACAAAATTTTTGTTGCTGAGGGTGGGACCAACATTATGCTCCCCTTAAATGAGGTAACTTCTTCTTATAAGTTTCTATGTATTACTATGTGGTGGTTGTATTTCAAATTCATGTTTACAGCAGCAGGATGAGTTTCTGCATATTGATTGTTTTTTTTTCTAATCCTATTCTCAATTTCTCATAGGCAATATGTTTACTATCAAGTATGAAAAATTCAATTCCTCACATTTTTCTTGTAACTGATGGAGCTGTTGAAGACGAGCGCAACATATGTCATACTGTTAGAACACATCTGGCAAATAGGGACTCCATTGCTCCTAGAATTTCAACTTTTGGTATAGGTAATGGTCCATTCTAGTGGACATGAATGCTCTCCTTTATAAGTTGTTTCTATGGAATTTTCAATTGCTATTACCTGGTGGATTTGTATCATCAAAATTACTAAATCACAGATGATGGTCAAGTATTCCTCAGATTGGCTTGCTCTATTTCAATTGGTTGACAATTCGCTTTTTATGTACTTTCGGTGTAATTGAAATGGTTGACAAACAAATTTGCTCTTTTCTTCTTGATGATTACTTTCATTGCCATAACCATTGTTTGTTTTGTGAAGTCTATTTCTTGCAAACATATATTAAGAAGTGATCATTGGAAGATTGTTATTCGGAATACTAAACTGCAGCCAGAAAATGATTTCGTTATACTTGAAATTCGAATATTTTACAAGATGGTTCATATGTTCTTAAAATTTGCAAATGATCATAGTGCAATCCTTACTTTTTTGATAATTTAATAATGCAGTGAATGATAGATCAGGATTTCTATGCTATTTTGCCCCGCTGCACTCTTGAGGCCCATGCTTTTTAAGCCTTGGTTAACTTGTTGTTCACTGTAAACCAATACCATGTATTGTATAATTGTCCATTTTATTTGTTATAATCATCAATTTATGAAAATTATTAAGGTCATTGCTCTGTACTAATGTAGGTTTTCTTGTTTTCTTACAATGGAAACCTTTGTTAGGTACTTATTGCAACCATTACTTCTTGAAAATGTTGGCATCAATAGGAAAGGGGCAGTATGATGCTGCATATGATTCAGGTAGGTTGCATTTTTCAGTTTATGGAAGTGGCCACTCGAAATTACATCTCTCATGCAGCTCTCTACTTGGCTTCTTTAGGCCTAATAGTGGGATCAAGTTTATATTAAATTTTGGAGTTCTTCTAGTAATTGTCTGGAAGTGTGCTATAAATTAGAATTTTTTTTTGCTTTCATATCTGTATATAAGGTAGGTCTAAATTACATTGAAATCACAGGACAGAATTTAACTTAGAACAATTAGTCTCTACTTCAATTGTTAATAATAGTAATGTGTTAGTCTCATCCATATATAAAAGTAATGTGTTAGGACATCAGGATTTAGCTTTCTAGGGGCATCATTGTTGTATATTTAGTTAAATTTCTCTGATGACATGAGTCCTAACAGTCTCCAATTTGAGCCTGTCGAGCTAATTGTACCTTATATTTCTATCTAGATGCGATCGAAAAGCATATGCTAAGATGGTTTCGTAGAGCTTCGTCCACCATACTTGCAAATATCACTGTTGACTTCTTCAGTGATATTGATGAATTTGAGGTATGTTTTCGAATTTGTGAATCCTAACTGGTAACTGGAGTGCAATACAATGCCCAAATGCCCTACCATATTTTTCAAAACAAAAATGCACCACCCCTTTGTGACTCTTTCATGCTCTTCTAGGCCATATCTTCTCTTATAATCATGCGTGCATACGGAGGTGATATCTTATGGCTGTTGCCTATCATTTCATATGACGAATGCTGCTTCAGAACTTAAGAGGTTGCCTTTCTGGTTTTGTAGTGTGAGGATGTCCATATTATATCTTTTCTCTACTCTTCCAAAATCTAAATTTGTATTCAGGGTTCATCCGTGTTACAAAGGCCCATTACCTGGAAAGATTGTTATTACTTATTACTAACTATTTTATTGACGGTCTGTCGTACTGAGAGACGGTTCTAGGCATGAAAAGATTAGAACTTAGATTGTAACAGAGTAGAAATATGAGCTATGCCAACTGTAATATCATCCAGTGACGGTTATCTGCAATGCCCACCATAACCCCCCTCCATTTACTGACCTTAATTCACAAGAATTTTCCTTAGTTCATTTACTCAATAACTTTTGATAGAACTGCTTCATGTCGGTCCTCTTTAATATAACGATCTACTGAAAAAACTGTCTTGCAATCTATGTAGTGAAAAGATCAATTGACTGAGGTTTTTGGCTTAAATTGCATTTGATAACCTCAATAAAAATTTGCATGATTTGGATGATATTAAGTTTTTGCTTTATAAAATTCAGCTAGGTTTTATTTCATTATCAATCGATTTTATGATTCACTTCCATTCTTTTCTTGTGCTATATTTCTGATAAAATCACCTTAAAACTTGCTTGCTTTCCTTTCAGGTATATCCTATCCATATTCCAGATCTTTCTGCTGAAAGTCCATTGATTATATCAGGTAGATGTTATGGCAAGTTTCCAGAGACCCTTAAAGCTAAGGGAATCTTGGCTGACATGAGTTATGCTGATATTGACTTGAAGGTGCAAGACACAAAAGATTTATCTCTTGAGAAAGTAAGATGCCTATATTTTGCAATCCATTGCCTTTAACTTTTTTGTTATATTAACATTTATGGCATATTTGTATTTAATATATGTTTTATTACCAAAGATTAAGTATGGCGTACATGACTCCTTGAATTTCCTGCTGCTGTATACTTAGTTGGCTCCTGGTTGGAGTGCTACCACATGATGCCCATGCCAGCAGAACCCAACAATACATGCAAGTTGCTATGCTGGCCCACTTCTATAGCAGTGAGGGAGCAAGAGGTTCTTGATATATTATTTTTGTGCATGAAATCGTGGAATTTTACCATGAGTTGTCACATTAGAAAATGAAAATATACGGATTATTTTATAAAAAAAAAACAAACTCTAGGATTATCATATTGTTCTGGGCCCCTACTAGTGCTCAGATGACGTGTTATAACACTTTACCATACTGTGCTAGCACATTCCCATTTATGTGCCAGGGTATCTTGAAAGGAAGGGCTGGGTCATATTTATCATGATTCTTGTCGATTTGAAGTTCAGATGTTCATATTAAAGACTTAGAGACCTTGTATACTGTTTCTCCATGGTCAACATTCTAGGAAGTTTTGAAAGGTTTTGACCAGCATCATTTTGCTTTCATGCGGATTTTGGAAGAAGATGCATCTCTTTTAAGATTGTGACATAGTTGCTGCCAACTATTAACTTATTTTTGTTGATTTTGTTATCTATCAGAGCTTACATTTTAAGTTTAAAAAAATATATATTGCAATACACACCCAGTTGTAAGCACTGGTTTTATGTTTTAGAATGAAAGCTAATTGGAACATGTTTTATACTTTGAAGTTAGAGAAAAACATGAGTATAAAGCACTGCAACTATTTTCTACGTCAAATTTGTAAATTTACCTATCCTATTAGTGTTATGAGTCATTATTCTCTCTTTTTTTTTCAAAAATAGTTAGAGAGCTCTGATGACTAATGTGATATCCAGATTGTGCTCTGATCTATATTCTTACATGCCCTTTGACCTTTCATAATTTTGAGGAGCACTGACTTGGTATCCATGGCAAAACCATCATCATTATCAATATTATTAAGAAAATAGAATGCTCCGGACAGATTCTTTCATAATTTTGAGGAGCACTGACGTGGTATCCATGACAAAACCATCATCATCAATATTATTAAGAAAATAGAAAGCTTAGGATAGATTCTTATGTTACAAGGCTTGTTTGTTTATTTATATGCTTGTGTATTTGCCCTTTTATTCACATGGCGATTAGCTGAGTTATGCATGCCACTGAAAACAAATAGTGAATTTAAAATGTTTTTCATTTCTAAAATCACATTTTTCTACAGGCTTTGGCTAAGCAGCATATTGATCTTCTTACATCTCAGGCATGGTTTTCTGAGAGCAAACAACTCGAGGAGAAGGTTTGTTGTTATCATACTTTGAAGGACATCTATATTATGAATTTTGAGTTTTTCTGAAAAATTAATGCAAGAATATCTTTTTTTTCAAAATGTCCAAACATATTTTTTCTTTAATTGGCTGCAAATTTTTTGGGTTCATGTCTGCTTGTAGAACAAATTTGCCACAATATCTAAATATTCAGCAATAGTTAGATGAAAAAATTATTATTGCTAGATCTTATACTTGTTTCTATTTCCTGCTTCAATCTGTAGGTGATTAAATTGAGCATACAGAGCAGCATCCCGTCGGAGTATACATGTATGGTCTTACTTCAAACTGAAACAGAGAAACAGGAGGCCGTAAAAAAGGTATGGAGGATGCGGTATTGCATTCTACCACATGGCATATGGTTATTCAAAGTCTGTAACATGTGCCTATCTATTACAAATACAGAGTTTGTTTTTACCAGAATAACAAATCACCTGATCTGCTAATAGAAAGGTGATTTAATGATTAAAATCTCGGAGTAATTTTGTCACACATCAACTATAGGGTAGGACACACAATATTTGAAGCTTCAACGAATTCTTTAGTTGAAATGTACTTCTTAAAATAGTGATGACTTCTTGTGCTCCTTCAGTAAGCTGAATAAGCATGTGGATGGTTTCAACTTGTAAAGAAAAATTCTATGCTGATGTTTATGGTCATTATGCTTTAATTAAATATGCATGATTTTTTGTAGCAAATAGCTGCATTGCTATCATAAGAACAAATTTTTCTGTATTTTCCATATGCTGAATAGTTTCAGTCTTTCAGAAAAGGAGAAAAGTCTTAAGAGTCGGATTCATTAATTTAAGATATTATGATCGTGTTAAGTAAATTTCCTCATTTCTCATCTTAATTGACATCCTCTCAGCAAATCTCCCAGTCTTAGGTTGTTGCATTAGCAGTAGCGAAGATCTTGGGTAAGAAATCTCTGTTATTGTTAACCCAGTTACTTTACTAGTTTCAACATCATCACTTCTTAGATTTCTGATTACAACGTTTTGTACGATATGCAATGATATATCTGTTTGCTAATTCTTCTTTATTTAAGTTCTACATAAACCCACTGCAACAGGAATGTAGTCTGCAATCAGCATACTGTTTTGTTTGCATTACCAAAGAGACCAACCTGAAACTATGCATTGTGTCTCAGCACCATAACTGTGAAGCCATCTGATGAATTTTGCAAAACTCGACAGGTTAAGAAAAGAGAATCTCGAAAGCATTCTGGCCCAGATGATAACTTGTCGATTTCAGTGCGCAGCATGGTTAACGGATTTGGAAATGTAATTGCAACCAAGGAAAATCGCTCTACGGGGTTTGCAGAGGCTAAGGAACACGAGACCTTTGAAATCTACCACAAGGCTGTTGGCTGCTGCAACAGGATAGCCTGCTGCTGCTGTTGCCCATGCTGCATAAAGACATGTTCTAAGCTGAATGATCAGTTAGTGATTGCAATGGCACAGCTCTGCACAGCTCTATCATGCCTTGCCTGCTCAGAGTGCTGCACCGAGTGCTCCAATTAGTTAGATTCCTCTCTCGTCTCACTCTTGTACATTAATTATGCGAATCGTTCGCTTTGTGTTGCCAGTGAGTTGTACAGTGCCTTGTATTCATGGCTCTCTAAGTTTGACTCGATCTGGATTGGCTGTTGAAGTCATGTTTTTAGTCAATCTGGATTGATTGACTCAAATTTGGCCCAAATCAAAAACTGATAAAACATGCAAACTACAGTACAAAAGAAATCAGACAAGCCAACGTGAAAACAAATTGTTTCCTTCTTCAAATGCTTTGATGGCATCGTTTCACTTTTATTTGCAACCCTGTGGGGGAAAGTATGTTTGTGGAGTATGAACTCGTCAATGTTGACTCATATCCAGCCCTAGTCGCGATCTTTCCATTTAGGGAAGTATCTCGTGCACTCTGGAAGCATTGGAACCCTAACACCCACTAAGAGCAGCTTTGAAGGAGCTCACATGGCTTCTTTGCCGTACCTTCCCTCGGACTGATTTAATTCTACATGCCCTCTCTTTTGCATTTAACATGCATCTCGAGGGAGATGAGAAACCCTAACTGTAGTGCAAGTCTTCTAGTGGACCACATGGGAGAGCTGTTTGTAATCTCTTGCACCCAGAAAAGGTACGGTTGCTTCCCTCAATACTCTCATGCCTCTCTTTCTTTAATGAAGCTTCCTCTTTAGAGTTGTAGAAAGGTGGTATGGTTCATCAGATAGCTGCTGCAAGTCCTCCTAGCGGATCTTCATTATCTTCCATATAAATAAATAACCAAGGGTCGCTCGCTATGAACATCTCAACAACATTCTGCGAGATTTCTTTGCTCAAAAGTGATGCTGCAAATGTGTCGATCGGTTGACCGCAGCGATCGATGGAGTTAGAACATTATACTATTGGTCTCGTAGTAGTTTATACCCTAATCATCGACGTAATCTCTTACGTGTTTACGGGGGTGCAATGCTTAAGATGGAGTCGGATGTCATCTTCACAATCCTCATAATGCTGATGTTGTCTGTACAAGTATACCTCTCTCTTACGACTTTTGGTTCTGGGTTTTGCTGCACTGTTCAAACTTCTAGTTTGTGGCTCCTGAGATGGCACGGAATGCCATCATTGGACTCATCTCATGCTTCTTTTCCGGACTGCAGTGCATTAGGCACCTCTATGTGGTCAAAACATGGCGATCGTGTCAGAATAAGCATCTTGTTAGCGTTAACCTCTTCGTTAAGCATTCGTCTTAAAGTCAAACCTTTTCTGGCCTGTGCCGTCTCCTGTGTTGGCTTAATATAAACACCTGAGCTGTGTGCACAGACGTGGACTCATCAAGAGCGATGTAGTTTGTGATAGTTTTATGGCATCATTGTCGGAGTGCTGGGTGCAGATTAACCATCATCTACTCATCTCATTATTATAGAGGCAATGGGTGGTATGCAAAGCCTAATCTCGGGGTTCTCAAAAAGGAAGCTGTTTGCAGGCCTTTATTATATCCGCAGGTATCTCCATTTATGGGGATCCATTAATCATAGGAAAAGACCGCAGATGTTGTCTCTCTTAGATTGAATCCTGCAACTCGATATCAAGGAAATATTTGTGTAGCCAATCTCAGATTACACTTATTATCGATGCTGCTGTTCTGCTGCAGTATGGGCTTCCGACCATGGGGAGACTTGGAGATAGTCACTGGTTACTGATGAGCACGAGAGAGAGAGAGAGAGAGAGAGAGAGAGAGATGAATCAGCCGGTACGGTGGGTAAGGAACACACGCACACATCAATACCCATGCCATGCTCTCTCTCTCTCTCTCTCTCTCTCTCTCTCTCTCTCTCTCTGTTGCACTGAGATCTCCTTTCCTATCAACATAGGACTCTTGCTATGTCTGTGCAAGAAAGATACAAATGAATAGATCATATGCGAATCCATCGACAGGCTTGGGGCCCTGATGGATGCATAGATATAATGCACGACCCTGCCATGCCACCGGGACATACCTCACGAGGGCATTGAGATCATCATTTCCCAGTGATAACGAGTACAATTATTGCTACGGATACATATATAAAAAAGCTCAATAGACTTGAGGCTACACAGTAGGGAAGTGAGAATCATAAACATCGAGTGCCACTTGCAGAGAAGTTGATAAGGATTGGAAGCTCCCTGGGCCACTAGCGCAGGATAGAACTGCAACTTCTGTGCAGCTTTGATCCTAACCAAGTGGAATGTAGGCCACACTACCTGTTTGTCTACATGTTAATGCTGTACAGCCCTGTCTACAGCTTAAAAGCAAAGCACAGACAACCCAGACGCATCCAAACTCTGCTACTGTCCCAGCTCTCGTACATGCTACCTTTTCATAGCTCATCCTGGATTAACCCATTGCTGCAAGTATTACTGGGTTTGGCATCAAAATACATGACAAATATATACATCCGATTCAGATATGATAACGATGATGTGCCATCCATGATCTTCCTTGGTAATTCCTAAGATCCTAAGCTTGTGGGCATTGTATATATCAAGAGCTAGAAACCTGGGGTTTAAAACTTTGATGCAACCCAAGGAAACAAGCAGTCATGTCCAAGCATTATCCTTTGAAGCCCCTGTCTGGCAATGATCTCCACCCTCATGTGCCCATGGTGGTCTGATTCAAGCAGGGGTTGTGGTTTCCAGGGCAGGCGGTGGGTGTCGAGAAGTGCCCGTGTACTGAAACCAATGAGATGAGGTTTACCTGCACATTCTTCTCCCTGGTTGGTCCAAGGAGAGAGATCATGAGAGCTAAAGTGGCTGGCAATGTTACTTGGATCCCCAAACCTTCCTCTTGTTTCTACTACTCAATCTGAAGTCGGCAACTTCCAGGGCTCATCTGCAGCAACCTCAGGATTACATGCTCAAGATCATTGTTCCCGTCGATGGGTGCATCAACCAAAAAGGCAGAAAACAAAAAGGCTTCAGGGGAATTTCTCTCTCTCTCTCTCTCTCTCTGTATGGGGACTTGAACCATAAGTAATGCCATTAAACTAGTGAAGATTGGACAGGGGATTCTGTAGCACTTCTCTCCCAGCCTATTTAACCATCCACACTTCCCATTGGCTGAAGACCATGGTTCTGAGGACCTGCTCTTTCTTGTTCTCCATTTAAGGTAGGCAGGCCACGGACACTCTCAACAATCTTGGAGAGGAGAGGGAGGCTTTCGCTTTGTTCTCGCCAAGGATCTTTGGTTGAAGCTATGGGAGTAAGGACTGGGACCTCTTGAACTAGTTTTCCCTGCTTTGCTTGCCATCAGTGCCTCAGTAGCGTTTGTGTCTCGTGTTTAGATCTTTGGCTGGGTGCAGAACAAGTTCCACGGGAGGCAGGAGAAGAAGAGCTTCGATGCTGGATCGAGTTCAGCTCACTGTAAGTGAGATTTTTCTTCTGCAGTCTTTGTTGTTGCATGACAGCTGATCTCTGCTCTGTTCTTTAGATCCTTCCATGCCGAGTTCTCAGAAAGAAGAACTCAACGACTGGCCACAGGCATTGTTGTCGATTGGGACGCTCGGCAACAGCGAGATGAAGGAGGAACCACGGCGAGACGAGCATTCTCGAACCTTGGATTCTCCCTCAGAAGACTTATCCAACTTCACGATCGACGAAGTAAGCAACCTGCAGAAAGAACTGAAGAAGCTGCTGTCACTCAAGTCGAAAACCAAGTCCGCTGGATCGGAGTTCGGCGAAGAAGACAGAGCCAAGCTGCCGCTGAATCGATTTCTGAACTGCCCATCGAGCTTGGAGGTCGACAGGATCGCGAGCGCCAAGCTCGAGTATCTGGACAACGACAACAATGGAGACCTCTCGCCCAACACCAAGATCGTACTGAGCAAGGTGAAGGAAGTGCTGCTGGGTAACCGCAACGCCATCAAGAAGAAGTCCATCTCCTTTCTTCTCAAGAGGATGTTCGTCTGTGGCGGCGGCTTCGCGCCAGCTCCCGGCTTTAGGGATCCCATGCCGGAATCAAGGATGGAGAAGGTATGCATGCTTGCTCGCATCAAACTCTCCTCTGTTGCGCACCAAACACTTCATCACACCGTCTCATGATAGATTTTGAGGGCAATTCTCACCAAGAAGATGCACCAACAAAGCTCCACTCCATCTTCATCGCAGAAATACTTGGAGAACAAGCCAGTTGGGAGATCGCAGGAAGGGGAAGCGGAGGAGGAGGAGGAGAAGAGGAAAGCTCAGTGTAAATGGGTCAAGACGGATTCAGAGTGTGAGTTCAATTACTGTTGCCACTTCAATTTTAGCATGTCACATTGCATTTTTGAATAGCTACTGAGTCAAGATTGGTTCTTGCCTTGTCTCCAGTTATTGTTCTAGAGATCTAGAGACACCAATCGATGAAGATGACCATGGTGAGTTCGCGCTGAATGCTCTCGAAGAACACATGCAGGCATGCAATGGAGGGTTACAGAGCACATAATAGGCTGTGTTGGAAAAGGCTTCACTTGTGCCATATATAACAAACAAGTTGCACATTTCTTATCATTAATTTCTGAGGTGTCCGTCCGTAGGACAATTCTTGGGATAATTCAGCCGCGCATTGTTTAATGAAATCATCTTTTTTCTTGTGCATATCTAAGACGAGCCTGAAAGATCGAGAAACTATTAGATATGCTTCAATCAGATGGTCTCTCCAATGTAGGCCTAAGCAAAGCGGTACTTTGTTGGCTCTTGATGAACATGCCATTGGCTTAGGGAAGAGCTTCAGGTTCATCCCTACTTGCTTGATCGAGGAGTGTGTGTGTGTGCGCCTCTGGGGAGAGGCATGCAAGAGTGTGGAGGAAGCAAATCCCTGCAACTTTGGCGAATGCCAATGTGCAGAGTCCAACATTTCCTTTCCTACTGTAATCAGATACAGATTACATAGATAAAAAGCTAAAGAGAGGAAGGACTCATCTGATCTAATGGATGTAACCTAAAAACTAAATCTACCTATATAAACCAAAGAGACATCAGCAACATAAACACATCAAGTTCCTAAAGTACTCCTAAGTAATGTTGGCGGTGGTTGTTGTTGAGCGGAAGCAATTAGGTCATCGTCCTCCGGAGTCAGGCAGTCGATCGGAGGCGTGCGGGTTGGGCAATTTGTTCCCTTGCCATTCTCGCACTCCGTCGACGCTTCGCTCTTTCCATCCTCCGATCTGATCTCCACATCGTTGACCACGATCGATCTACGGGGCACGCCCGCGCTGCATCCCAATCTGATGGCCACGCCGCTCGACTTCGCCGAAGACCCCCGCCAATCGTTGAACGCAACGTTGCTCACTTCCACCGCCGATGGCTGCATGCATGCATGCACGTATACGCAGTTAGCTGTGGTTCTCCTAATCGCCAAATCCACAAACCTTTGCTGTCGTTGCCTTACATCATCGGGATCGCACACCGCCCCGCCCTTTTGGTCACAATAGTTTTGGTCGATCCGAATGGGGTTTTCCACGGAGAAGAAATTGATCCTTGAGGAAGAAAGCACGGACATCGGCGATCATATGCTTTAGTAGTCAATCAAAGCTTAGAACCACGGAATTAATACTCACCGGCCATGTCTTGATTCGGACGCCGTCGTCAGTGTTGGTGAGATTGGATCGAGTCACACGTACCTGCACCACGGTTTCTCCGGCTCTGTTCTTCCCTAAGCCTCCAACACTGCAAGGTTGGGTACGTTAGTCCATCGTTGCCATTACAGCTAACACAGTCAAAGAACAATGCCTGTGCTTCGTACAACTAGACCGACCTTATACCATGTCCAGGGCCGCAGTTGATTCCGGTGATGTTAAGGTCAAAGGCGCCGTCGTCGATGGCAATGCAGTCTATCACCTAACAGTATTATTATTGTAAGTTGGTAAAGGTAGCTAAAAGAGTTGTTGGATATACGAAGGAAACTTTTAATTATGATATATGTTAAAAGCAGATAAAATATTTAAGTTATATTTTTATATTGATAGTGATTTGATTGATTGTGTAGATGATAGAAAAAGTATTTTATAAGTGGATAATAATAAAATAAAAATGTGTTACTCTCTTGAGTATGTTACGATTATAAATACAATATATCAAATAATTTGACTTCAAGAAAAATAAGATGATCTAACTAAAATTTACTATCATAATAAGTCTACCATTGTAATGACGAAGAATCGTATCTTTCATAAGTATACCAAACATATTGAAGTTCTACATCATTTCATTCGTGATAAAAGAAATTTTCAAATGGATTATTACATCGAAGATTAGTTTATCGTTATTTTTACAAAAGTTTAGCGATTTTTTTTTTTTTCTGAATATAACTTTAAGTTATAATTATTTTAAATTAAGAAGGTGTGATAAGATTAATTCAAATAATTAAGCTTATGATGAAATAAAAGATAAAAATTTAGATTAAAATAAATAGAGAAAGCTGAAAAGATTTATTGGGATGGAAGAACTTATGGTAAGAAAATTATAAACAACAGTTATACTTTATCCTCCAATGATAATTATATATACTTGGATTACGAAAGCAGAGTTGGAGCTCTTCCGATTAACCACAATTATAGTAATAATAATAATAATAATAATAATTATTATTATTATATAGTGAAGCTGACAGCATTCTCCCCCGGCGTGGCCGCAGCGGTGAGGGGACTCTTCGTGTCCGGCCGCCATGGCCGTATAAGCAGGGAACTGTGTTTCTGTTTGCTTTGCATGCACTGTGGCCTTTTCCTACTCGAGCAGCAGTAGTTCAGGAAATCATTGTCTCGGTATAGAACTTTAGTTGCATCATGCACGATTCCTAGGAATCATACAACAAGAAATTGTAAGCGGATCATATGCACAAATTAAATCTCGAATCATATGATCCACTGGATTAAGCGATATGGCTGATAAATCTGCGGTCGATGTATGTGAATGCTTCCGGGATTGACTTGGATGAAGAAGATTACAAGATAAAGATTCGGGTTGTCAGAAAAGGAAACTCGTCTTGTCGTAAGTCTTTCAGAAGCACTCCGACTCGAGAATCTGAACGATCGAGATGACATGCGACAGACGGCAGACCGTATATGATCTACCCAAGTCCAACACTATATATAATACAAATTAAATATCACAACAAATAATGCACATACACACTATTTGTATAGGAGAGAGCTTCTTCTTGAAACAGTTGTTGTTGTCCTTTTCCTTTACTAGAGATGGAAGCTATTGTTGATGGAAAGCTATTGTTGATGAACTGATGAGTCAGCATGGTATGATCCACATGTCGATGTCGAAAGTCTGTGGTCGACTTTGTTGGTTACCGAAGTTGGTCACGCCCTCAGGGTACTGGCAACGGAGTGTTGGTTGGCATCTCTCGGTCGGGATGATGATTATGGCTCTGTGGTGGTCATTTTTCTGCACAGAAGGCCCTCGTTGGTTGGTTACCGACTTTGGCTCCTCCGACGATCAAGTCAGTGCTTAATGGGGGTTTTTATTTGTCTTCCGCTCCTCGCCTGGGCCAGATGGCGACAAGGGTTTTTATACGACGTCGTGTTTAGTACAATAGTTGATCCTCGAGGGACGAGATAGTACATTTGTGCGGTCACTGTCCCGGGACGCGCGGGGACGATGCCATACGATGTCGTCCCGAACTTTTCGAGATGGAGCGTGCAGAGGAACGCCTTGGTACGGATTTCGGTTTGACGCATAGGAGTGCTCCTCTTGCTAACCTAGCGGTGGCATTGGTTGTAACGTGGCTCGGACCCAAAATATATCTTATGCTATGTCAAACCTTCACCAGAGAATAATGTGAGGGGTAACCAGGCGGGATTGGTGGCTGGCAAAATCTTACATTAGGTGTCTTATTGCAGTTTCCTATGACAATTATGGTTGGTTAGAAACAATGTTTATTACTATCGCAACCGTGAGGTCAATAAGCTATCTGTGTTGAGGAAGGTAGCAGTGAATACCGAAAGGACTCAGAATAGAGTTTATGTGGTTAGAAACAATGATGTTGGACTGGTTTTCAGTTGGACTGTGATGGCTTCTTTGAAGCATCTTCTGGTCGTGCAAAGTGTTGGCTACTTCGCGAAGGACGAGTAGCAACGAGTAGTTAGGCCCAATCCAATTGAGGATTCGATCAGATTGTCAAAATCTTTCGCGTAAGATCTCTGGTTCTTGTCCTGTTATGTGGCTAATGAGATCTATGGTTGATGACATTAAGCTACTCAACTCCGTTGAGTTTAAATGTACACATAGAAAGGTTCTTACTGATGTATAAATATTGACTAAAATTATCAATAGGATAGCTAATATATGCATTTGATATTGATGAGCCATAGAGCAATAAGAATCATACTCGATGGGCCAGAGAGATGGAGGAGACTCATCCCACGTTGGTGGGAGAGATCTCTTTCTTCCAAACCACATTTGAAGTTGTGGATACGGAGATGATTCTGGCGGCGCTGTCGATCTCATCGTTCCAAAACCCTTTCTTTTGGTAACAGTGCTTTCTTCGAAGCTCGTCCTGTCATGCCGGCAAATTGTGATATTTCGTGCGCTGCCAGATCGGTCACACCCGCCCGGGGTTGGTGGTGGGCCATTTGCGTCCCGACAAGTCAAATGGAACGTTCGTGACGCCAGCGAGCGACGGGGACGCCTTCCCAAGATCGGACGGCAGGTGAGATGGAGGAGGAGATGAATCCGACCACCGAGATTTAAGTCTTCTGTCACCGCGTTCCGCGATCTTTCTGTTCGGTCGTCTTACTCTACCCCGCTCGCACGCCCGATTCCCGGGAACGAAGCCCAATCCTATTCCTTCCTTTTTTTTTTCCCTGTTTTGGGCTTCGGAAGCACCAGAAACCTTCGCTTCTGATCGAAATTTATCGACGATTCTTTTCTGTTCGTTCCAAAGTTGGCGTCTTTCCGGTTATGTTAGTTGGAAGGGCACGCCAAGATCGGGTCTTGAGGCACTTATTATTCTGATGGGTTTTGCGCTGTCTCTGGCCTATGTTTTTCTTCAACCGTAGGAAAGTCACCTCCCGCTCGGGGCGGGACGGGGTGGACTCCCGGCAGCAGCAGCAGGGGGCGGGGCGGCGGCTGGACCGGCGCAACGCGGTCAAGAACTTACAGTATGAGGCGGCGGGGCCTTCGTGGACCTCGTTCTCCTCCGCCGACTCGGAAGAGTACCACAACCTCCGGGCTACCCGGTCGCTAGACCTCTGGCCGTCGACGTACGCCCGCCAGACGAGCTTCCGGATCGGCGGCAGCATCGAGGGCGAGGTGGACATCCTCTACCGCAGCCTTGGCCTTGACGGTCCAGATGACTTCGCCATTTCTCAGTCCGACTGGGAGAGGCACAAGGTGAGGTCCTCTTCCGACATCCTCCCGAGGACCAGACCACTCCAGCCCGACATCCCATTCCCGAACGATCTCACCTTTGCGCCTGAAGATCGCACCTTGGTGATCGATTCTACTCCTTGTGAGCCATTGTCAGTGTCCGGAGAAGAGCACAGAAGCCAGGAGGATCGGGAAGAGGAAGATTGGCATCTCACTGATGGTTCGAAGGCTGAAATTAGGGTTTCTGATGATGAACCTGCCAAGTATCCCTGTGTATCTCCGAGTTCTGGGGGACGAGATGGAGGAATTCGAGGAGTCAGGCCTCCAGTTCTATCTCCATCATCTATGGCAAAATTTTCACCTTCACCGTCGATACCTATCCTCGACAATCCGTCATCAGTTCTTAAATCGCCTCCAGTTTCCCTTACAGCCGTTAACGGAGTGACTTCGTCTTGGACCTTTGCTCCAGAGGAAAGTGGTCCTGAGGCAGGTGGGATGAGAACTGTAGATTCTGAGGTGATGAACAAGAAGGAAGAGGTTCTTGCAGGAGATGAAATCAACGAGGAGTTGTGGTTGAGGGAAACCGCTGAAGACTTCAATGGGACATCCTCTTACTCTACGATGAACGATGATGAATCATCCAGTACGACTACTGAGGCATTGTTCATCATCTCACCAAATGGTCGGTTCAAGAGGAATATAAAGTCATGGATGCGTGGTGCACTCTTGGGGAGTGGTTCCTATGGAATGGTGTATGAAGGGATCAGTGAGTAAGTAATGATGCAAAACTAGTTATCCAAGAACTTCTTGCTGTTATGCATACTGCATGGTTCTTCTTGATGCTGCTGTTTATCTACAACATGCTTCTAATGAGTTTTCAGTTACCTTGTGAACACTCTCATGTTTAATAAAGAATCCTATAACATGACGGTGTAAATTTTGGAATTTTATATTCTTTCCTTTTTGAATCTCTGTAGAATATGACCAGGTTATATAAACTTGTAGCATTTTTTGTAACAAGTGCTACACTTTTCTATTTAGACAAAGCTCGTAAATAAGATAGTAGTTAGTAGCATTGGCCAATATGTTACTAGGAACATCTTCTTTAAGTCGAACTTTTAGATGGATACATAGCCCATGTAAGATATTTCCATATTCAAGTTTAGGAGTTTTACTTGTCCTATATATTTTTGGTACTTATGTATTTTGGTTACACTTAGATCATCTCAGTCTAAGTTTGTTAGTGACCTTTTCCTTCATGATCACATTATATCTGTCATTTGGTTAATTAAGTCATGACAATTGGTACCAAAAGTAGAACTAATACCATAATGGGTGGACAAAATAGGAAATAACTAGTATTACTGTATGATTTTGAATTATGTGATAGGCCTTGACGAGGGCATCAAGCCTTAGCATAGTGGAAACTATAATACAACATAATCCCACATTAGGAGTTGATGGGTTGGATTAATACATAGGGCTAGACGAGTCAACACTTTGGTCCGCATGATTTTATGCCTATATACCTGAGTTATTTACTAAGTCTTAGGTTGGTTCATAACACGTGTCTCAGAAAGGAGATGAGTATCTAATAATGTGTAAGATGCTTTGATTACATGTAAGAGTGCACTATGTTATGATATTTTACATTTATTTTTCCATAGT
The DNA here is from genome assembly GCF_036884655.1 of Musa acuminata AAA Group. NCBI lineage: Eukaryota > Viridiplantae > Streptophyta > Magnoliopsida > Zingiberales > Musaceae > Musa > Musa acuminata. Next base: position 25,085,306 of record NC_088339.1, on the reverse strand, counting down.
GATGTACAAATAGAGTCACAGAGAAGTAAAAAGCCGGTGTAATTTACACTGGGAGCAAGATTAACTTCATACCAAGGTTTATAGTTTCAAATAATATCGCCCGATACGGGTGGTACGTATCGGTCCGACAGGATACTGGTACACGGACCGTCCGCTATCGGGTGGAACGCGTAACATCGTCCCGTATCGGACGATACGGGGTTATATTGGGCGGTAACGATCGAAATCGACCATTACCGATTGGTAACAATGCTCCAACGGTCAAATTGACCGTTGGAGTCCTTTCTCTTATGTTTTTAAACTCTTCTTCCCCCCTATTTCACTCCATTTCACTCCATTTCGCTCTCATACTCTCTTAAACTATCTCAAACTCTTTTTTTCTCATATATGCGCTCTCCTATACTTTACAAAACAACGATTTGTGAATCGAGGCTAATTTGGGAAGATTAAGAGGAAGAACTTTCTAATCAAAAGATATGTACTCTCTTTCTTTAATTTGAGGGTAATTAAGATATTTAATATTATGATTAGTGTGTTTAATATTGATTAATTCGAAATTAGACACTTAATAAGTTAAATATTTATATTTCATGCATATTAAATATTGAACGATATTTATGATAATAAAATAAGTTTAATAAAGTTTTGTTAAAGTTATTTAATGCTGCGATTAGTCATTTTAACGATGATTTAATCGAAAATTGATCAATTTTACTATTACTATATTAAATACGAACCTTGCACAAGTTATTCCTTAAAGTCCGAAAAAGATATGCGATACTATTCTTACCTAATTTATATTGATTTTGCTAAACTTATATTATTGCTATATTTATTTCTAACTTAAAAATCCTATCATAACTTTTTTTTTCAGATATTTTCGAAGGATTTTATGCCTATATTAGGTGTATCGCTCGTTACGCCTTGGTGTACCGCTCGATACATGGTATCGTACCATGCCGAGCAAAGCTCGATACTTCGGTATGGTACAAAATTATGAATCTTGCTTCGTACCATAAATTAAGGAGCATAGATATAGAAATGAATATTGAAAAGATTAAGAAAGAAAAGTATCAAAAAATCCTAAAGTCAATTGAAGTGAATACATAATTAGTAATTAATGAACATAGTATTTCTCATATGAGAATTATCACACTAATACCTGGAAAGTATAAAGTATAAAGAAAGCCTCAACTGCTTGGATGGCCCTATTTTCATATATCTAAGGTCATGTAGGTTACTCAAGCTCTTGAATAGCACTATTTGCATTTATCCAAGGTCCAGTAGGTTCTTGCTAGGATTTAGTCTTATTCTTTGTATTCATAGTCAGACATTTGATTATATATATCAATATATAACTTGCAGATCTATTTTAATATGAAACACAGTTTTCTTTGCTAATGATATTTTCAGTATGCTCAGGAAAATGTAATTGTATATGTCTGCTAATGAAAATAACTGTTTGGTCCATCTTGTTGCATTTGGAGTTTTTTTTTCCTTATGTTTCTTTGGTTAACGTTGATAAAGTATCGTTGAATATCCTATTACTTTCCAACTAATGTATGCTATTTTAAATGTTTAGTGAGGGTATATTTTTTGCTGTTAAAGAAGTATCTTTGCTTGACCAAGGAAGCAATGCCCAACAATGTATACTTCAACTTGAGCAGGTGAGATGATGCCAATTTTCACTTTTGATGATCCAGCTGCATTGATTCTAAGTCATGCTCAAGATTGTTCCCAAGTTGTTTTCCCTTCTCTTTCTAGTTAAATATGTTCTGGGACTTCCATGAATCTGAAGTGTAATTGAAAGTTTGTCTAAGTTCTGTTCTGAGCTTTCTTGTTTGACTTTTTCCTTCCAGGAGATCGCACTTTTAAGTCAGTTTGAACATGAAAACATAGTTCAGTATTATGGGACAGACAAGGTATATTGTTTTTCCAATCTTGTTATTTCATAATATTCTTTGTTTTTCATGAATTTCTCAATGTTAGATATATTTTCACATGCATGACATTAGATACGCAGCAAGGGAGAGAGAGAATATCCAATGCTGTGAACACCAATTTAAAATGTCACAGATTTGGGATATTTGAAGCTTTTAATATTTTTTCCCCTGCTTTTTTTTTCATTTGAGTCAACTTAGCTAATGACAACATATTTCCTTTCTCGTTATGTAATTTCTTCATCCATTCTTGAATCATCTGATATGTGGTGTGGATCTTTTTACAGGAGGATTCAAAGCTATATATCTTCCTTGAACTTGTCACACAAGGTTCCCTCGCTTCTCTCTATCAAAAATATCGTTTGCAAGATTCCCAAGTTTCAGCATATACCAGGCAGATCTTAAATGGCTTAAACTACCTTCACGAGCGAAATATTGTGCATAGGTGATGCAAATGTTTTTTGTTTATGTCAATACTCTTATTCATAAACTTGGTTTCTAAAGCTATGATGTTACAATTGTGGATCTTTTTTCTGTCGCAAGCCATTTTTTTGTTGTTGCCATGTCCCATGGCTGAACTGTACATATTAGTGAACTATATCCCTGCATAATATGCATGCCACTTTAACATGTTTGTTCCTATGGATCATGCATAGGAGCAGACAAGGACAGCTAAAAGCTTGATTTAGTTCAAGACTAGTCAATATGTAGAGGGACATGTAACCCTTTCCCATGCCATTATCTTGGTTGTCTCTATTAATTGAACCACAATGATTTTTATCTGATTCTGCAATGCTGTCAATCCTTAAGAGAGATTAGGACTGGATTTGCATATAGTATGGAGGTTTCTATGTAACTGCAGGGGTTAAATATATCATTCTGACAATTACTTTTCTTTAGTGTTTCCCAGTGTGGCTTGTTTATTGGAAGACAAACTTAAGACATCTTCTCTTTTTTTCAGAGATATCAAAAGTGCAAATATATTGGTTCATGCAAATGGATCCGTCAAACTTGCAGATTTTGGACTGGCAAAGGAGGTTCGTTTATTGCTCTCTAGTTTTCACATGTTACATTTAATATCTCATTGATTTGTTAAGTATCATCTTATTCATATTATATACTGCTGCTGTTGAGAATTTCAGATGACCAAGTTCGACGCGATGAAATCTTGCAAAGGCAGTGTATATTGGATGGCTCCAGAGGTTAGCCCTTTCTGTAGATTCTTTTCCATTAGCAAACATGTTGAGGACCTAATCTGGAGTTTTTTGCCAAAAGAATCTATGAAATGCTTTGCAAACATGGTAATATCTTACTATAGATATTTGTTTGACTGAGGTATATATACTATATATCAACAAATAGACTTAAATAGATTGAAAGTTTCGACTTGTTCATTATGACAATCCTAGAAGGCAATTTTGGTTTCATCCTGTTTTGAGATTTGGTGCATATAAATATCATTTAAATATCATTATACATCTCAAATCCATGATTGCCACAAAAGATGCATCTCGGACTTAAATGATTGTGGTATATGATCCTACAATATGCTGCCTGCTGACATGTATGTGATCTAACATTCTATGTCACATGTTCCCTAAAGGGTTTTCTCTTCAGATTTGGTGCTTGTACTGAAAACAATGAGCTATAGCAACTGCTTTATAGAATGTGTTTTAACCTACCAAGACCTATCTCTTGGATAAGGACCAAAGTTTTGGTGTAATTTTGTTTAACTGGTTTCTATCAAACAAATTAATGAAGTTGTTGGAAATTCTAGCACTTATAGCCAATGATAATTCTTAATTTCAAATTTCCAGGTCATTAATCCTAGAAGTTCATATGGACCTGCTGCCGATTTATGGAGCCTTGGATGCACTGTTTTGGAGATGTTGACTCGTCAGATACCTTATCCCGACCTGGAATGGGTGAGTAATTTACATGTCAGTATTAGATAATTGCTATTTTTCCCCAAATGCTTTGAGTTAAACCTTTCTTCAGTTGAATAACAAAAAAACAAACTTTTATACCTTTTTCTAGTCATACATTCAGCTGTTTTTTCTGATCTCAATTATCACCTCCCTATGAGTTAAATGACGTTTGCTGCAGTGGGGCAGCTAGCCATCGGAAGAACAGTGAGTGCATGATTAATTTAAATTAGTTGGAGATTCGGACTCGACCTAATCAATTTAATAGCCAAATAAAGAATTAAGGTGTGTAAACCATCCATTTTTATTTAATTTGCTGAAGGAAAGAACAATAATTACCAAAAGTATTAAGATATAAATACTGAAAAAAATAATAAAATCTCACACTTGTAATTGCATCAAACTACCAAACTAATATTTGGCATTGTTTGACTTATGAATTTAAGGGTAGATAGTTGATCATTAATAAGATGATATGGGGTGAAGAATTCTACAATTTAGATGAGAAGAGAAGCAAGAGGCCAAAAAAATTGAGATAGGAATCTTGTTTAATTTATTCTGTAGACATCCAACTTCACTGAATAGAGTTATTTGGAATCAAGGGTGGCAAATTAGAGCTTTGCATTTCATATATTTGATAATCAGAGAGGACAAAGTGACAATGGTGCTTAGCACGACCAATCAAGGCATGTATGTTGGTGATGAGGTTAATGTTAAGCTAGATCACAAGAGCTAACCTGGACATTTTTGTGAGGTGGCAATATGTATAGAGATATGTCGGGGTGGTCAACCAACTGAAGGGGAGAGAGTTTAGGGATCAGCTAAGTTGGACTGAGGTGCTCCAATGTGGTCAATCCAGGGTGAATCTTGCTAAATAGAGGGGGTGCTGGGGATACGTCCAATGGGTTCCTCTTTTGATGCTCAAGTTAGAGTTAATTCATTTCAAGGCAAAGAGAATACTTGAGGAAAAGATATTAAGAACATAAAAGCTTAGCGAAGAGGAGAGGAAAACCTAAACATGCTTTGTACAGTAGATCCCCTTTTATAGTGTGAACGTATTATAATATGAACTATTATGGATCGCCATCTTAGGATTTTGTAGATGACATGATAGATGGTTGGGTTTCCATCCAGGAAAAATCTAAACATGCTTTTGTACAGGAGATCCGCTTTTATAGTGTGAAATTGTTATAATACGAACTATTATGGATCATCATCTTAGCATTTTGTAGATGACATGATAGATGGTTGGGCTTCCATTCAGTTAAGGTGCAATAGAATTTAGTTGGGCAGTTTTGACTGCATTAATAAAGCTTAGCAAAGAGGAGGAAAATTCTAAACATGCTATTGCACAGGAGATCCCCTTTTATACTGTGAAATTGTTATAATGTGAACTGTTATGGGTCGTCATCTTAGGATTTTGTAGATGACATGATAGATGATTGGGCTTTCATTCAGTTATGGTGCAATAGAATTTAGTTGGGCCGCTCTGACCGCATTGATGGTGTGTCTTACTGTTATTCCTATATTCGACGATGTATCAACCTGCTATGTATAAATCATATATCGCTATTTAAGTGCAGGTGGCCTAGGGGTCAATTGATATCTTCATATCAACTGGCATTAACTTGTTTGACTGCCAGTTGGATTTTAATTGTATCTACAAGCTGGACCAACAAAATTTCCTTGTTCTTTCAGCCCCTTGAGCCATACTACTTAGCATTCTCGATCAGACATAGTAAATGGCATACTTCCAGGCTCGAGGCATACCTAGTGGGCCTCGGTGCTGCAGTGGGTTTTTCTGTTGGTTGTTTTGTGGTGAATTATGGAAGTAAATGCTCCACATATGTTGATAAGACTGGTTACATACATTCCTCAAAGTCCAGAGTGGCATGTTGTGTCCTTACACTCGGCTCCTAATTTAGACAGGAAAGAACTAGTGCCAAATTCAAAGGTTTTAACTGGAGGAAGCAAGATAATATGCGGAACATGGTGTTGCATGACCAGTTAATTTGATTTCAGGATCTTTTGGAATCCCATTCTTCTCTTTGCATGCAACATGTTGTCGTTGTTGCTGGCCCATTGTATAGTATCGTTAGTATTTGAATCAAATTTTATTGTTCTAACAGATGAAATTTGCAGAAATTAGGCTGTAAGATTTGGATACTAGCTGTTGTTATTCTCCAATGGCAAACTACAGAGGAGAATCACCTAAGAGAACTTCAAAAAAAAAATTAGTTGCAGAAAACATGGGTCAAATATGAGTAAAAAGGGAGGACACAGTAATACAAAGGCAAAGAGGACCTTCCATTGTGAGAAAATTTTGTTTCTGTAAAATCAATCACATGAGGCCTGTTTTGCAGGTTTCTGTTCCTCTTAATGGAAGAAATTCTATAATCAATTTGCATGAATGATGGTACAATATTAGTTCATGCAGCATGAACTCTATCCTGGTTTCTTGTTAATTCGAGTTTGAAATATGGTTGTCTTGATTTTTTAATACATCTGCCAGTTGTATATGACGATTTCTAGTTTGGAGGGATACAATAAATAATGTCAATGCATTTGGCGTCAGTAGTTTTCTTTCCTCCATTCTTTTTCTTTTTTCTGTTATTTTTTTGATGAGTGAAGACGCTAGTAATTGATACAGTCTAATTTGCAGGCACAAGCCTTTTATAGGATTGGCAGTGGCGAACAGCCTCCTATTCCAACCTACTTGTCTAAAGATGCACGTGATTTCATTAGCCAGTGTGTGCAAGTGAATCCAGATGATCGTCCCACTGCTTCTCGACTTTTTGAGCACCCATTTGTTAGGAGATCGCTGAGTGCTTCAGATTCTGATTCATCATCACTCAATAATAGGAGACGAGTTAGCTAGACAAGAAAATGGCACCTCAAAAACATCTAGGTAAAGCATTCTATCTTGAAATTTCAAGCAATTAATAAACTCCTGCCAATATTGTTGGTCTACTAAGCTGGTATACATACTCGAGACTCGAGAGAACTCTGGATTGCATCACTACTTCGTGTGTATAAACAGTATACTTAGATTGGATGCTTATCTTTGAGTTGCGTTCTTCATGTGCAGATTTTTTGGCCACAAGCTGCAAATATGCCGGGAAAGATATATCCACAGTCTTATTCATGGCATCAGTCATGATCTAGGATTTGGTACTGAAGCACCCACAGTTTGCAAGATGATCTTGATGCTCATTCGAAGGCCAAGCTAACTGTAATAATTGTGGAAAAATTCGTGTTTAGCTGCACGAGATGGAAGCTGATGTGCATCCAATCATTGAGCAAGATGAAAGCACGAACTCATGTCTCTCTTTGTTTTTGAGTGCCAAATCTTCAAGGGATGTTTATTTTGAGTAAATAGTCATTTTTGTGCTGGTAACTCAGTTGTATCTTGTTGTGTTCATGTTGTAAATATTCTTTCGCATCAATTATCGATCTTCTTTGAACTAATTTGACGGATGCATCAAACAGAGTTGCGCATCTGGTTTCCAAACTAGTTTTAATAGCTATCATGGTGTGCTCGATGTGGATTTTTCCTTTTCTTCTGTGTTCATTCCCAAGAATAGTTCATCAAGGTAACTAACTACTGATGTGGTGCTCCAATTGTTTGCTTCATCATTTTGATCTGAATTATCCCTTCTAGAGAACAGTTTACATAGAACCCTAGATGAATTGCAGCATAATTTTGAACTTCCGGAGATTAAGGCAATGACGGTAGAAACTTAGGGATAAGATTATATACGTCGATCTTTCTTGAATCCTGTAAAGATTAAATGTCCTGCAGATTATGAATCTTTGATTAGTCAACTCATAGGTTGTAAGGAGGACTAAGGAGAACACAGATAGAGCGTGGAAATAAAGTTAGCAATTGAAGGACAGTCTTAATCAATAATTTCCTTCTTCCCATTCTCCCTTGTATTGAAAAAAGGACAAAATAAAATTCTACAGACATCCCTCGAAAGTAAGCAATTTTATTTTAATTTATCTCCTTAAATTTAATTTCAACATATTATACGATGCTAATTAATTTTTAATTTGCTTCCATAACTTCTAAAGATTTATTATAATATGATGGCAATTAATTTTTAATTTATTTTTTTACTTCTAAAAAAATTATTATAATAATGAAAATGTTGAGGATTTTATGGGATTTTATATCTCGATGTATTTTTTTAACTTAAGTAAACTAATATTAGTTATGGTCAAAATTAGTTGACTTCAAATTTCAAATTGGATGTTAATAGACGTGACAGATATGATTGATCTTAATATTTGGAGGTTGAAATATTTTAATGATAAATATATTAAGTCAAAAAATTTGAGTATACATATTATGTATATTTATTATATAAAAAAGAAAAAAAGAGGAGAATTATATATTTTGCAAGGGTGTTAGAGCAAAATAACAAGAACTCGACGCCAATGGGGGGGTTCACGTTTAGCATTAAGGGTTAGAGAGAGAGAGAGAGAGAGAGAGAGAGAGAGAGGTTTTCTACCACAATTTCATCACCAGCGTTCGCACTCGAGATCTCTCCACCTTTCTTGTCATGGCCTCAGTTTTCCTTCCCTCTCCGCCTGCCATAGTCATTCCTCGTGTTCCTTCCCAAAAGAGACGACTTCTTCTGTCCTCCTTCAGGCTTCTAGCCTCTTCCGCTTCTTCCTCCTCTTCGCCTTCTCCATCTTCGAAGCCTGAGGTCGTCGTCACCAGAGAGCGAGGCAAGAATGCGAAGCTCATCAGTTCTCTGGTACCTCTTTTGCCTGGCTATGCGAGACCATCTTTGGTTTTGTGTTTCTAATTTCGGTAACTCTTGATAGTTGTTTCTTTATGGATAAATTTGGAATCTTTTCTTGGTAAGACTCGGTGTTGCAGCATAGGAAAAGAACTGTGGGTGTTATCTTGTTGTTTGTGCATAATTAGATGGTAGAAAATTTTCATGGAGCTTATTTTTTAACTTCGCCTAAGTTGTTAAAAAATAGCACATTTCTTACATCTGGTCCTACCAGATTGAAGCATAATCTTGACTTCCTAAGTCTTGTGATGATAATTTTATTTTTCAATCTTCGGTTATCTCTTTGTAGTCAAAAAAGAATTTTTCAACAGCACTGAGCAAATAGAAAAACTCTTCGGATTGAGCTGATCATGGAACTCCAACAAATCAATTTTGATGTTATTTGCATGAAGAAATTCTCCCAGGTTGACTCCATAGCTTGTCTGCTTGCATTTTGGATCCATCATTTGCATAACCATATCTTAAAATTCTAGAGCTGTAAGTTTCTTGACGGTCAAGGCACATGACATCTCTTCAAGTTGTCTTTATACATTTTGCAAATTCTTCATCCTTTTCATTTCTATTGTGGCCTGTCATTCCTCCACCGTGTCATTCCAACTTCTTCTAGTTTCTATATCAAGAAGAAATTAATTCAAGAGCGTAGCAAGTCTTTGATACCAAATGATGGACAAAATGAGGAGATGTTGAATAAGAGATGCTTTGACGTTTCGGAGATAACCAAGAGCAAAATCTCGATAACAAACTATACATTCATGTGAGCTGATACAAGATTGTGTCAGAAGCTTTTTCCGCTTTTTTTTCTAGATATTTAGATATTAGATATCTCACTCACCAAAAACCTAATAAATTGACCCAATTTACTAAGATACAGGTTACTAGGGTCAAACCACAAGTCACAGAACAAACCTTTTTCCTTTTCAGTGCTACTGATAGTTGCAAAATGAAAATCCACACAAACCTAGTTTTTAGTGCAAACAAAGTGGTGCAGTTTGAAACATTCTGGAGGTTTTACTAGGTTGTCACCTGTGCACTCACTCTCATTGCTATAATAGCTAAACAACTTAATTTTGATATATTGACACATTAAAATTTTTTTACGTAACTGCCTATATGGTGCATGATGAATTTCAATCTTCTTGTTGTGTTGTAGGAAAAACACAACATCTTTTGTTTGGAGGTTCCTCTTGTTAAGCATACTGAGGGACCTGATGCAGATAAACTTTCAGCCATCTTAAGTGGTAAGTTTGTAAACTTGCAAATTTATGTCAATATTTTTATTTATCTCAGCTGAATCTTTAACCTGGTTTAATTGCATTGACCTTATACTTTAGCTATTCTTAATCTATTTATCATTAGTTTCTCTTATATACTGATAAAATTGGTTTCACAAACACGTGTACATGTTCAACCCAAAGCCATGAAGCTGCAGCCTTCCTTTTAAACTAAAGGCATTCTAAAAGGATTTATTCAGTTGGAATGAATGGCTCCCTGATCTGACTCCATTTAGGACTCCAATCAATCACCTTCTACAAAACCTAATTAGCCCCTGAAGTTTCAGTTAAGATGCAAGATATATTTCAAATAGAAAATTCAAAGCAATCTCAATCAGGCCAAACAATCTTGAACCTAGGATTCCACTTAACTAAGATTAGTCTAATTCTAATTCAAATTGAATCAATGCTGCATCACTTATGGTGCAGTAATAATGATTTAATTGGGGCAAACAAGAAAGGCATTTGAGGAAAAAGTTGGAGAACCAAAGTTGGTGGTACAGACTACAGATGTAAAAATGAAGGTTGTGTAGCTTTTAGTAATGTGAACTAGCTTTCAGAAAAATATAGGCACTTGATTTATGTTTGAGCTAATGAACATTATTGTATGTTCACATCAGACTTTCCAGAAAGGATAAGAACTCAGGTGACTAGGCTGATAGCTGTTAGAAGGGTTTAAAGGACTTGCTGAACAGTGAAAGTAGGCTTTAGTTGTTATAATACAAGTAAAAGTGACTGCAAAGCTGAAAGCAAATATTGGCTCAAGATATATTTTTTAGAACTTCATTTAGTGTATCTTATCAGGGAGAACATGATGGTTTTAGCAGAGGGATTACATTCTGAATATACACATCTGAGAATGAGTTTATCTTATGACTACCACTCCCATTTGATAGCTTCTATTGAGTTGTTTGGTTTTATATATGCAAATGTCACCATTATACTCATCGTCTGATGTCCTCTTACGAGATAGAAATGTTTTAACAAATCATTTCAACATATACCTGCTGATCGAAACCTTTCTTAAGTTGCACCATTCTCGCAAGATGAATGATTAGTCTTTGTTCTATTGTTCAGACTCTGAGTTTGATTGGATTGTCATAACTTCTCCTGAAGCTGCAGCAGTGTTCCTTGAAGCTTGGAAGTAAGGGTTGAATAGTAGCAATTCATGGCCTATTTGTCATGATGATTAATTGGTGATGCTGGTCAAGTATTTGTGTATCTTATGACTACTTTCATTGCAAGTATGTGCATTCCACGAACATGAATATTCTGAAGTTGCACGGTTTTCTCATTGAAATTTTCTTCTAGTGAATTTTGAAACATAGATTAAACAATACTGTAGATCTTTTTGTGGAGTTAAGAGAAGATACAATGCATTGATGCTGAAAAGTCGGGGTCATCTTTCCTGTACTTACTAAATTCTTCCAAGTTAGATTCTGACACATCGACTTAATTTTTATTTCATGTATGTGATATTAATGTATATTGCTGTATATGTCTATAAATTATTGCATGTGTTGGATATCAAACATCTTCTGTGTGGTTTTTCTTTCTCACTTTAACTCTTTCTTTTTTTGCCAAACAACCCTTAATATTGTACTAATTTATTTTGCTGTGTGAACATATCACTCAATTTCATCAAGCCTGATTTTGAGAGGTCAGCCTCTATAAAGGAATTTTTTCCATAAAATGATAAATAAATGAGGTAGCTTTAAAGGGATTTTGAATGAGTGAAGCTAAGATTTGGTGTGTTTTGACATGATAAATTTAGGAGAAAATTTTGTTGTGATGGTTATTTATTTTTCTGGATGGTTCTTTACAAACTTCTTATCTATTATGTCCAAAATCCCTGGTATGGAGATACATTTTAATATGACTCCCCAAGGATTGTGAGGGCCTTTATTGACTACACCATACCTTACTAGTCTGAAGTCAAACTTGTACATAATGTGCTACCAAGCCAACATGTTCCCTCGCAATAAATCTTTTAAGATTTTTTCTATGTTTACCGAATTATATAGTGTAACACTCCGATTAGTCCCACATCGGAAGTGGACAAGATTAAGGTTAGCTTATAAGGGTTTGATGGGCGTATTGTTGTTAACTTTAACTTAAGCATTTAGGCCAGTGGTTTGAGTTCAATAAAGTTGATAGGCCAATTAGCTCATCAAGCCCATGTCGAGACATATAGTGTCTTGCAATGTAATGACTATTCAAATTCATATTTAAGAGTTACTAAATTCATATGCTTAACAATTGATTGGTATTGGTCTACATATCTTTATTTGAAACCGGCTAGTACCTGATTGGTATCACTGAAAAATAATTAAAACACTGATTATGGTGACAGACAGAACTTAGCTTACTGTTATTAGTTCCTGATTGGAGCAGTAAACCGGGTTGTATCTGAAACCATGCTTGAAGCAATCAGAAGTAGCTGTCACGTTTGGAGAAATATAAGCATTATGCTGAGCTACTACAGGAATATAGTCCTTAGATTCTGTTACATTTGTTGTCGTACTGTCATGTGTATTTGATCTTGGTGCTGAGTTTGAAGGGGTTGGAGTAACAGGGTAGCATACCTTTGACAGTTCTTCTAGCAGTTCTGAACCTCATGCTTTTCTTCCTTTTCTTCTCTCTCATGCTTCTTGTTTGAAATTTCATCCCATGCTTTTTTAAACAATTGTATATCTGTCATATTGTCTCATTTTCTGTGCTTGAGAATTCCTAACTTCAAAAACATTCGTTCTTTCTTTCACCATTTGGTCATCTACACGTGCAACGTACTTGTGATATGGTCCAATTTTCAATGTCTCCTGACTCTAAACCCTCAGGATGATCACTTTCTGTAATTTTTCAGATTATCAATTTGCATAAATAATCTTTATATTTATCTACATTTCTGGTTATCTTATATTTATGCTGGTTATGATGATAAATAAGATATCATCTATTGATAATTTAGTTATAACTAAGGTTTGTTTTTTTATGTTTGTTTAACATTTAGTTATAAACTGTAAGTTGGCTTCAATGTGGTTGGACTGCTCACTACCAAAATTATTGACCAAAATCAGGGTTGCTGGAACTCCCAAAGTGCGAATTGGAGTTGTTGGAGCTGGCACAGCAAGCATTTTCCAAGATACATTGGAATCAACTGAGCAATCTCTTGAGATTGCTTTCTCTCCTTCAAAGGGTACTCAATGTTGCCTCTTAATGGTCAAATACTACCTAGACTTATATAATAGTTTCTTTGTATTATCAAGTCACACTGCTATATATTGGTGCATATTGGAATAAATTCACATCTGAGTTAATAAGTAATTACTCCATGAGATGAGGGAAAAACATTAAATAACATTGAGAATAAGTTTTTGAAGTTTATAAAAGAATAAATTGTATTTTTCTATCATTGGTGACACAATTCTTTGTCAGAGTTGCAAAGTGCACATAACCCCATGAGTGGGATCTTGGTGGGTTTATTATATGCAATTGTAAAGTAAATTGAAAAGAGATACTTCCTATCATTTAAATTATAATGCCCCATATGCAATTGAGAAAGCTGATCAATGAGTCCAAGGACCTCTTGTTATGAGGATAGTTTATGGATAAATCGATAGAAGTTTCATGGAGACAAGCCATATGAATATCAAGTTGCAGTAGGACTTTTGCAAGTAAGACAACTTAGTCCAATCATGCCACATGTGGTGTCAAAATAATTTTCATTCATTTTTATGAATAATCTAAAATATGTTAGTTTTAGGGCTGTCATCCCTCCCAAATGAATGGCACCTAAAAGTTTACTTTTTTTACTTTTTATGGAACATATGATATAGCAAAAAATCTAAGTATTTGATTTGTTGCTAGAACATTGCTACTTCGAAACCTGTGCCATTGGCTTGCTATGTGCCAGAAGGGGTGATTGCACTAAACACTATAACATGGTCACCCTATGGCCACATGGCATAAGACATGATTAGCATGGGCTTGTACCATGATACTTTAATCCTAATCGAATGTGGATATGCTATGTGAGTGCTAGTCATTATGCATGACAGTATGACCAATCATGGTTATTAAAGTACAATGTAGGTGATATAAGTGACTCATATCCACACAAAGGGCATGGCAGAGATCAAACACTTAAATATAACTAACTAAAATGTGCATGAGTTTTGTGGAAGAGATTTTGGTCAACAGGGGGAAATTGATGTGTGGCTTCAATAGCTGATCTTTGGTGTTCCAGAAGTTACCATTATGTTCAAGTGTTGAATACTCTGGTTCTTCTCAGAGATGTAAAGGGACTAGTAGAATGAAAATCCAGAGGTTCTAAAAATACTATGTAACAGAGGATTAGTACTAAGTATAGTTTTGGCATATGAATTTCTCCTATTCTGTAGCATCATTTTACTTAATTGTCATGATTAATTCAGTCCAAAACACAGCCTTTAACAATGACTGCTTTTCTTTTCTGCAGCAACTGGAAAAGTATTGGCTTCTGAGCTCCCAAAGTATGGTCAGAACAAAGTCTTGTATCCTGCATCTGTAAAGGCTGGCAGTGAAATTGGTTGGTCGAACTTTCTAGCTGTTATATTTTTATTGTGGAAAACTAAACAACATTATACTGGGAAAGATCATATCGCCTCACACAGGCCATGGGCATAGCAGGTGGGGTCAAATGGTGGGATGTTTACTCATTCAACTGGTCTCAGTAGCCCCTGTGCTCTCAGCTACACAACACAAATTTTCTATTAAGGCAGCACAACACTCTTTTTCTTTGGACTGTTTGCATGTGGAAGAATTTTTTTAAAAAAATTGTATCAAAATTTTAGTTTTTGAAGGTATTATTCATTGTGCAGAATAATTGGTCAGAAAAGTTAACATTTCTTTCAAGTTGGAAATAATGAGTACTTAGTTGCTGATGAGATGAAATATTATAATATACATCTGGAGTGTGTGTGTGTGTATATATATATATATGTGTGTGTGTGTGTGTGTGTGTGTGTGTGTGTGTGTGTGTGTGTGTGTGTGTATGTATATGCATATGTATGTATATGTATATTGCTTCTCCAATGTAAATTGTTAACAGAATTAACTCCTTACAGGATCTAGTTAATTTGGTATCAACTTGTTGTTGAGGCTAGTCGAGGCTATAGACAGTTTTGTTACTGCTTGCTTTAATGTATTTTCATCATCTCTTCAGAGGAAGGCTTGTCTGCACGGGGATTTGACATCATAAGGATGAATACTTATAACACTGTAAGATTCAAATTTTGGACTAAAATTTTGTTCCTATGGATTTGCCCCATTTTCACTGTAATATTATCTGGACAAGAGTTACATTTTATGCGTAAGTGATACCTGGAGTCTTAAAACCTGGTGCATCAGATTTCCTTCCTATGTACTTATTATTAGAAAGTTGTGGTGTAACAATAATTTACCAATCTTCTGTAAGTTATTTATTCATATGTTTACATTCTTTGCTGACAGTTTGATCTATCATATTGCAAGAACTTCCACTATCGAAGATGAGAAAATTATGTCAATTATAGTACCATTCATGATTTATGGATCCATTTGGTGTTTAATAATGAAGTTCATGGATCCATTTGGTGATTAATAATGAACTTCATGTTCCATTTACTAGATCACAATCATTTTTCTTACATGCATGAAAATTTTCAGTTTTACTTAAAAACTTTTATACTTCTCTTTGTCCAACTTGTTTTATATTCTAACACAATCATATCTATTTATTGATAGATTCAAGTTAGGGGAACTGTACTAGCTACTATCTAATATAGTGCAAAAATAATTAGCCCAGATACTTAGATTAGATGGGGGTTGTCTCGAATTAGATTAGTCTTATAAGAGTTAGAGAAAGACTGAAGGTGAAAAGACACATGATGCTTCTGGACTATATATAGATCTTACTATTAAAAGAATAGGCGGAGAAAGATCAATGCAAAGGTCTCCAGATAATTAAGCTGAACGATTGTTGCTGCTCTTGTACTCTGCTTCCTCTAATTGAAACATACAAAATGGTCACTATGAGCATAGTATTCCAACAAAGGGGTCCATTTAATACTACTTGAATAGTTTTTTGTCTAAAAATAAGGAAAAGAAAGGTCATATGCTATTTACATCACCCAAATGTGTCGAAGGTGCACCTTTTGGTTTCATGCTGTACCTTGGTGTATAAAAATGAGGTTAAAAGGTAACTGTACCAGTTGTTATAGATCAGTTTTTATAACCTGACAGAACCTGCCAGATAAGACTCTAATTATAGTAGCTAGCCAAATTTTGGGGCATGAGGTGAGATAGCATGTGCGACAAATGGTCATATTCTTGTAATCTAATAATTAATATACTTTGGCTGGAGCAAGAAAGCAGCCTCCAAGCTAGCATAACTAGGTAATGAGCTTTCCTTGGATACTTTGCCTTGTCATCTTTGTGCATTTATCTAAGTTGAACTGTGGTTCTCAATGCTTTCTTCAGAAGATGTGCATTTTGCTGTCATGTGACTAATGTTCTAATATGTCAATTTTCAGTGGTTTATCATGGTTCTTTACTGGTTATTCTGAGTTCATGGATTGTAAAACTAGTTAGGTGAATCCATAAATCAAAGTAATTCTGCTTATAGATTCAGACTATCATGCTGCTATAATCTGGTTGGATCTACTATTTTGTTTTATACGTTTTTATTGCATTAGTTCCCATTCAAAAGGATTGATAGTAGACTTTTTTGTTTCCCATGAATACTCATTAGGTAGCTGCTAAAGATGTGGATGAAACTATTTTGGAATTTGCTCTTTCTACTCCAGTTGTTGCAGTGGCTTCCCCTTCTGCAGTCCGGTAAAATTCAGATGTTTGTTCATGACATTTGATGTTTGAGTTACGATGTCTTCCATATTTTCCCTTCCTGTTTGTTTTTCGAGGCAAATCAGCAAGCTAGCAACAGTTTTCTTTCTTTTTTATTGAACTCCATCATGGTGTTGGTTTTATTACAGCCATGTGCTTTGGTTTGTTGTACATGACAGTTAAATGAACTGGCTCTTCTAGTTCTTGAGGATTCCTGGTTTATCTGAAGATAGAACAGATATTCTGAATATTACTGTTTTAAAATATTTTTGTTACTTATGAGCTCCATAATTTATTTCTTTCTGGAGTGACTGTTGTTTCATTCTTAAGAGTTGTGCTGAACTTGTGTAAACAGTGCTTGGGTTAAGCTTATCCGGGAACCAGAGAATTGGGACAACTCAGTTGCTTGCATCGGCGAAACAACTGGTTTAGCTGCCAAAAGATTGGGCTTGAAGAATGTATACTACCCGAAAAACCCTGGTCTTGAAGGGTATGTTTTGCCCTCTCCTCAATTGTATCTGTTTCTGACACCCAGTATTGAAAATAAATGAGAATACATCCAGGTTGCAGCAAAGGCTGCTAGCAGCCAGAATGATTGAGTTTCAGCTTTTCCATGCTTATCATAATATGTCCTGACCTATAAATATAAAGGTTATTCTGATTTGAAAGAGATAAATAGTGCCTTATTTTGCAAAATGAGAAAACAAAGGCTATAGAGGTAGTGCACTTATTCCCTTTTCTCAAGGTTGAAATAGTCCTACATACCTTTGTTTTTTATGGTAAGGACCATGTAGGAAGATGTCATCCCATGATGCTATAGGTGTGATGCAGCATTGCATAATCTCATTGACCTTTTTCTGTATTGAACAAAAGGTGACAACTGTTTCTAGAAATTTGAGGCTTATGGAAATTAGGAAGTTGAGATCTCTCTGAACTTTGTATTTGTGTATGTAGATCATGCACATGCCTTGCGTGAATGATATTGCAAATACTTTTAAGTAGAGGAATGGAAGTTGCAATACAATTTTTGGTGCTGAGTGAGAAGTGGAAGTGGGAGGTGTGTGACATTCTTGTCTCGATGATTAGCCTTTTGTGATCGAGTCGTCTTGGACAAGTCCTGGATCTGAGGGAAACAAATTCGTCTTTACTGTCTGGGTTATCGTCTGAATTTGATGTGGTTGATTTTGTTCTTTCTACAATCCGTAACTGAACTGGCTGATATCGTCACATGGCACTCTGGAGTAACTCATGGTCTTATTCTTCGTCAGCTTTGTTCCATTTTTCTTCGACACTACTCTTAATTAGCATCGAGAACTAGTTAACTCCTTAACTGGTAATTTCTTTTAAACTGCAAGTTAACTTTGGTCTTAACAGGTGGGTTGACAGCATTCTAGAAGCTTTAAGAGTTCACCCATCAACGCCAAAAGGTTCTTTTGTTGTACCATATTTTTTTCTCCTTCATTTTCTTTCTGTAAACTTTTCAGCTATGAAGTACATTGTGTTTTTTGCCTCCTTAGGCACTAATTTGCTGAGAAGGAAGCAAGAGTTACATGGAAAAATCTGATACCAGAAATTGTAAGAGGCAGCACAGTTTCTTTTTGTTCAAGCAAGTTTTGCTGTAGCCATTTGCGGCTTGGCATCCTGTGAAATCTGCAAATGAAGCTATTCTCTGCTAAATTTGAGTTGTGTTTGCAAACTGAATGAAACACATTCTTCGGGATGAACAAGAACTGTAAAAAAGAATGGACAGCTAGACACCCATCTTCTGTGCATTTTTTTGTGTATATATATGTACTACACTGACCTGAAACAAGGAACAGGAATGCACTGAAGAACTTTACATAACTTAATTATTGTCTTTAGCCTGTAAATACATTGTGGAGCTCAGCAAGTTCATCATTCTCTCCAGAGTGTACATTACAAAGCAAATGGTAGAATGCCACAAGTGAGAGAAAAGAGGTAACATTCATCATTATCACAGGGTTTAATATAAGGCTTATCTTCATTTCCTGCTTAACTCGTCGATAGAATCTTTCCTAAACGGCACAAGCATCCTCAATCCTCTTTGCATATAAATCCTTGGGAACTTCAAAGAAAAGGTCACCAAGTGGACCCCGGAAGCAGACATTCATGAATTTACTTTTGTTCTGAGAGATCTAATTAACAACAGCTTACAATAGATTCCAATAGTAAGTACAGTACTCACAGGCGAGCGACCAACAGACCGACTGCAGAACGAGGAGAAATGACAAACAACACTCATTTTTCTACCAAGAGAGATTGTTCATGATGGTTCTTCTCAAGTATAATACAAAGATGTAATGCAAAGTGCGTGCGTAGTAGTTAAAACTGAAGCAGTGGCTACACACAAAGAAACCATTTTCTTCACCTTAACTCGAGACCTCGACGCTGGCATTAGAAAACAGCAGTTTGACCTTTTTTCCCCACTCAGTAGCCTAATTTGAATTCACGGCACAATTTTACTGGTGAAGATCTGACCTACCGCAACTTAAAAAGTACTATGAGCTCGCCAAGTTTAACCAGTGCTACAACAGCAACAATGCTCATGACCTTTTTACATTGGAATGAGATTACAGACCACAGGATTGGATTGATCTGATTCCTCCATGACTATGGGATTGGAAGACATCGAGTAGGTTCCAGACTTTTGCCGAGAGGACCTTATCCCCAATCACTTTTTGAGTTCATCTGCTACTGCAGTGTCCTGAAAGCACTTCTACCAAAACAACTTGGCACCGGACATCTATAGCTAATCATCCATCCAAGCCAAACTGATGGCTCGTGAACTGATCAAAGAGGCGTAAGCAACATCTATCGTGCCTTTGCAAGTGATTGGGCCGATCGACTAGACACACCATGCAACAACTTAACGAATCCGAGGAAGCTCAGCTTCCCATCTGTGTGTCTTATCCAGTCACGCAGAACCACGTGTACAGGTACAGAAGGGCTGAGGCCGAGTTCCTGTAATTACAAAAAATAAAAAAAGCTCAGAGAAGCCGAGAAAGAATCTGATTACATGGTAACTGCAAAGAAGAAGGATTAACATCGGAGAAAAGAAAATATCACTAAAGAAGCTATAACTAATAGCAGAATTAAGCGTCAAGGCAATGTATTCATGCAAGGTATGTTAATCTGTTGATTCTTATCCTCGAATATATCAGACTAATATAAGAATTTTTTACCAACTATCCATGCACACAACACTATGTTATTTCTGAAATAGCATGAAGAAGTGATTCATATAGTTAATATGTGCAATCATACAGCTATTCAGGGCCCTTCTACATATGCTTACGCTTATGGAGAAATATTTATACTTGGAGCCAAGGAATATTTTTCTAGGCAATACCCCTATGTGGGTTAGCAACATGCTGTGCTGATCTTGTGCCAATATAGGCAAACTGATAGCAGATGATGGGAAGCAATTCTGCAAGCCTAACACCTCAAGCTATGACAGTTATATCAAAGCTTATATACGTCTTAGGTATCCAGCAGTGATATAACATGCAAAAGGAGTATAAAAAATGTGCATACCGAAGCCAGTTCCTCGATTACAATAGCTCGATTGCCATCTTTCTCGAAAAGCTCATAAGCACATCGGGCATGTTGCTCCCATCTATCTAGACCTTCAAGCTGATGCACACTTAATGTTGCTGCACAGAACTCATCGAAATCCATTCTTCTGTATTGTAGAGCACCGAGCTGGCAAATTGAGAGATAGTGTTCAATGTGATATACAAACTATAGGTTTGATGACATGATAAGGGAAAAGGTTTGCAGCTAAAAGTCTGCACATACCGAGACAAGAATATCCTGGACATGCAATTCCTTCATTTGATCAGTCACATTTTTCATCAAGGCCTGATCAAGGATTGAAATTCAGTATTAAAAAGCAACAACTAGCGATTCCAACTTGAGATACTATTCCTTCTCTAAAGATATGAGGAGCATTAAAAACTAACCATCTTGATATTTTCAAGATTTATGCACCCATGTTTCGTAGGTTCCAATAGAGCAAACTGTCTCTTCAGGTAAAACAGTTCATCCACTGTCAATGTCTTTGACAAAGCCTGTTTCATTCATAAAAAAAATTTCGCTTATTTATCGCAAATCATTTGGATACATAATCATTTGGAAATTCTAAGCTTTTTACTGAGAACTTTAGTTTATGGGTCTGGCTTGAAGATAAATATACTTCTAGACTATTTAGCTTCAAGAGAGGGTTTGTTGCAAATCTGCAGTCCTGGTCATCAAAAATACCAATAATCATCAAACTGGTAAATTGGAGCAAAATACCTGCTTACCAGAAACCTAGAAGACTGGAATGCACAATAAATTAAATTTGACAGTGAAATATACTGACTGACTATTAATACACCATAATACATAAGTGGCATTGGAACTCAATGTCAGCCAACTCAAAGTGCTCCAAATCTTTTACCAAATGCAGCAACAGGATTGGAATTACATCAAACATGCAAGTCATGCATTTCGAATCGCATGCAAGTTGAATGATCTAACTGAATGTTATATGCCCTATGGCAGTATCAACTGGTACGCACCCTTAAAGCAGCCTTCCGCAGAGATGATGAGCGGAGGTAAGATTTAATTAATCGAAATACAAGGATATCTAGAGGAACTTTGATATCATTGTAATTTCTAATCCAAGGATGGCCTGCAATCAGGAAGAAATTAATTATTCAGAAAAACAAGACAACGATATCATAACTTAAGAACTCATAAAGAGACTCACACAAAGCTTGTGCAGCGGTCATTCTTCTACGTGGATCTTTACTCAACAAGCGCTTGACAAAATCTTTTGCCTCAGGAGACATAGAAGGCCAAGGTGGCTCTGTAAAACTTGGATCAGCTTTCAAGACTGCCTTAAAGATGCCAGACTCAGTTCGAGCCCAAAAGGGGCGACTTCCACAGAGAAGAATATATGCAATTACACCAATACTCCACACATCAGCTTCTGTGCTGTAAGATCGATGTAGAACTTCAGGTGCAACATAATATGCACTTCCTACAATGTCATTCAACCTTTCATCTACAAAGCACAAATGCCCCTTGTTCAAGTGCAATCTAGATTGACATATCAGATGAACAGTTGAAATATAACTAACAAGGAGAACTTCTGGCTGGCAAACATTAATAACTAACCTGGCTTTACAAAATCTGATAAGCCAAAATCTATAGCCTTCAGCTGGGAATTCTCATCCTTTGAAGTAAAAAGAAAGTTCTGACAAAAAGGGAAAAACATTTTTTAAAAAAAATATTACATATAAAAATAAACAAAAATAAAACAACCATTTAAAGGGCTAAATGCAATAACAAACAATAGTGGAAGAAGGAAAGTCGTATAAAGTTGCAAACTCTCATGGACAGTAAGAACCACTATTGCAGTAACGAAGATATAAATAAGTAAACTTAACAAAGGCTTCCAATAAGTAAGCAAATTATCCTCACAATAATTTCTAGAAAACTTTATCAAAGAATATAAACTCATTATAGAATGTGCAGATATGAATAATATAGTATAATGAGACTTGACCTGACCAATAAATTTTAGACCCTAGGTGGTTTTTTCTATCTTTTTCTTAATGAAGCAATATGCATCCTGCAATATTAACTTACTAAAATGCCAATCATGTGGATGACCATTTTCAGTGTTCTCATCAAAGATCTACTTGAAATTTTTGACCGGTGGTTGGTACATACTGGTCCCAATAGGCACTTGAGACCTTCCTAAATGGACTAGTAAGTGCAGATATTGATGACAAGAAGGATCACTTCAATATACGCTGGTACAGGCCATTGGATGGTAAATTACAGTCCGACTGGTAATATGCAACCTTCCTAAATGGACTAATAAGTGCAGAAATCAATGACAAGAAGAACTTGGAAACACTATAGTCGAAACATTATCTTGAAAGAACACTCATGATCAACAGAATGTACAGTAATACACCAACATATGCATAATGGAAAGATCTCATACAAAATGATGGGATCATTCTTAAGGGCTATTATGGACATCTATGAAAAGATAAGTAGTATCATGACCGCTGATACTTCAATTGTTGGGGAACTAAAATATTGTAAAGAACTGCAGATATAGAAGCCAGAAAATTATATAAACAAAAATGATGATAACTAGTACATATTTATATGGAAAAATGGTATGCAAAAGTGCTTGTTGACCTTCTAGCTTACATTCTCTTAATTCATTACCCCAAATCTCTACCATATACAACCAGAATTTTCCCTAAGAAAATCTGTGTTACCTCTGGTTTCAGATCACGATGAACCACTCCTTGGAGATGGCAAAATGCAACTACATTCAATATCTGTAACATGACAGCCTTTGCATCATTCTCCGAGTATGTGCCTCCCCTATCCAAGGAACAAGAATATGCATAAGTCATATGATTTATGGCAAAGAGAAAATTAATATCTACAGAAACAGATTACAAAAATGTGAATATATGAACAATTTAAATTGCACAACTGGCTCATAAAGTACCTGGAAAGAATTCTATCCAACAATTCTCCTCCTTCACATAACCTGAAAAAGAGATAGATAAGAAGCCAAGATCTTTAATATATAGTAATACATAATAATTATGAATACATGTTATGATGACACTAAATCAGGTTTCTTAATTTCGATGTATACTGCTCGGTACGGGTGGTACGTACTGGTCCAAGAGGATATCAGTATGCGGACCGTCCTAGACCGAGCGGTACTAGTGTTTTGACCCATATCGGGCGATACGGGATTTGTATCGGGCGGTAACCGACCAAAATCCGACCGTTACTGAGATGTACCGATCGGTACGCTCCCAATTTTGATCGTTACCGAGATGTACTGGTCGGTACACCCCAAATTTCGATTGCTACCGAGGCATATCGATTGGTATACCTCAATATTTTTGGACTGTTACCTCCAGGTATTTTTGGAGGTTTTGCAATTCTTTTTGGGTGTACTATCAATATGCCCCGATATATCATCGGTACGCCTCGATATGTACCACTTGGTACATTGGTACAGACTAAAATTGAGAATCTTGCACTAAATATTACATTTTCATAAAACCAAAGTTAACCAATACCCAAGATAGCTCATGTCATGAATAATGAGAATATTTGATGAGAAACTGGTGGCAACAAGAAGGTAAAGACAATTTTTTGGTTCAACGGTCTTCAATTTCAACACTAAATTTTAGCAATAAATTATAGTGCAAGAAGAGTGAGAACCCATTGAAAAGAAGGGCAGAAACAATTTCCTAATTATCTGGTAAAAATTCAGAATAGGATTAACCGGGTGGAAACAAGTCAATTTAAGGGATGTCACTTCATTGGGTGAACTACTTCAATTACATCACATAGGATTCCAATCCAGTAGCCATTTCCAATTCATTAAGTTTGTCCATTTAAAGTTGATTACTCTACAAAGTAGAAAAACTTGAAAAAATAAATCTAGTTTTCTAAGAAGAAAATAAACTTCTAACCAAGCAGGACTCAAGAAACATGATTTTTCAAATAAAAAAGGCTTAAAACTAGTTTGTCATTAGTGTCTATGTTCACAGTAATAACTAATATTAAGCCGCGTATAA
The DNA here is from genome assembly GCF_036884655.1 of Musa acuminata AAA Group. NCBI lineage: Eukaryota > Viridiplantae > Streptophyta > Magnoliopsida > Zingiberales > Musaceae > Musa > Musa acuminata. Next base: position 25,060,861 of record NC_088339.1, on the reverse strand, counting down.
CTATATAGAAGCAGGAAGTAGATATCACTTGACAAATAACCATAATTTGCAACATCAATGTGTTAGAGACTTACTCCATTATTATGTAGACGTTGTCATTATCTTCATAGGCATCATAAAAGTGAACTAGGTTGTTATGTCCTGTCAAAGCTCTCAAAATCTTTACCTCTCTTCTGGCATCCTCAGTAGCAATGGCAGTAGTCATCTGCATAAGTTTAAAAGTGAAGGCAAGATAAAAAAAAAGCACACCATATGAAAGGATCTGTTACGTACATGATAAATTTTTCCTGCAACCAATACTTAAATTTCATTTGTCTAGAAACAGGCTAGTAGGCCGCATCTCCTAATTTAATTTTAACAGTGAATCAGAAGGGACCCACAATAATAGTCATAAAAGACCAAACAACCAATCAAAAATAGTGTCATATGTGGTAACTTGAACAAACAAGGCCTCGTTTTTGTGCATAACTACAAATATTATTTTACTTCAACTATGATGAATAGTGGTGACATATACATTTATCCACAATAGAATTTATGTTTACCACATTAGAGTTGTATATATTATAATTTAACAACAATGCCAAGGCAGCTATTGAAAATGCAACCTAAATTATTCATATAGTCTCACCGAGGTGAACTTATGATGAAGGCTAGGCTATTGATTGGTCATGGAAAAATGCAACCTAAATTATTGCTGAACTTAAGATGCGCATAGAGAATAAGTATTTTCTAGGAACTAAAATCCTGACCACAAAATTAGTGTTGATTGTTGACCAAACAGTATCAGTCAAGCAAACATGAAACTGCAAGTGCACATAAGTCAATGCAGTAAGCATGAAAAGCCTATAAAGTCACACAGATCAGGCACTATATCCAGTTAAATGCTTATAGTGAACTAAGTGATGCATGAAATAGCTTCAGCAACTTCAGCATCATACAAAATCTTCCTGGAAATATGTCATCTAGTGTGGCATGAAAAGATATAGGAGATTGGCTGCAGTCATTGGGTCAACTTGGTAAAATGGATTTTTTGACAATCCAACCTGTCTAGAGACAAATGTACTATACAAGGAAGCAGACAAATGTACTTTCTTATCAAAGCTTCATGTTCCTCTTCACCAGGAGCTCAAGCAGTTTGAGTTTTCTAAGAACCATAAAAAGCATGTCATCCCTAAAGCCTTGTTGCAATTGCAACCTTTAAATCATAAACACTGGTCTGACGTCGGGCTAAAAATTGAACATTCTGATCTAGTAAAACACAAGAAAAATCCAATAACTTTCTTGATTCCAACCCATAAAAGAATTCACACGACAATGCAGCAAAGCTGAGACATTATGACAAACATTAAGAAGTTGATTATCTGATTCTCTATTACCAAAACAATCATCAATCACAACAAACCACCAAGATAATTCTGTTTCTCTAGTTCCAATGAGTTTATCCCATCTTTTTCAAAAAGTAGCAATCTTTTCAAACAAACAAGAAAACCGGGCACATTCCATATCAATCGTTCAGCAAAACGATCTATGATGGCATCTACTAGCATGTTTGGCTTAAGAAACCAGCAGCAGATTTGCAAGAGACATAACTTCACGAAGAAAAGCACTGAACCAGCATGATGCAATAAAACACAGCAACATTAACAGAACCTCTGCAGATGAATCTCACCTAATTATGCATTTCTGGGACTAGTAGAATGTCCAAAATTGACCATAAGATCTATTTGTCTAAACAACCAACAACAAAATGATTAATGCAGCAAAGTTGGCAACTTGGAAGCAAGGGCAAAAGAGGAGATCTTGCACAGACGAGAGATTTTTACTGTACCTTAGCCTTCGGGATGACCTTGACCGCCACCTGCTGCCCCTTGCTCTCGCCCTTCTTGACCTTCGCCGTGCACGTGTACCCGAAATGTCCCCGCCCGACCTCCTCCCCAATCTCGTACTTGCTGGCGAACCCCTTAGAGAACCCGAAGTTCTTATCCAGCCCAGCCGCAGCACGCCTCTCCTCCCTATCGTCCGCCGGGATGGCCGCCTCGTTCGGCTTCACCGACCCCAGCCGCCGTGCGAGGACCGCCCGGATGTGCTTCGCTGGCGACGGCGGCGGGAACGGCCGCTTGAAGAACCTCCCCGGAGTGGAGGTGGCCGACCCACCGCCTTGGGAGGCAGCGGAGGGGGATCTCTTGGCGAACAGACTATGGGCAGGGCTGGGGCTATAAAAAGGGAAGAAAGGGGAAGCCCATGGCCTGGGTGCCTTCTCCTCCGTCACCGTCGCCCCGGCCTCCGCCTCAGTTTCCTTCTTCGTCGCCTCCTCTTTCTTCTTCTCGTGCGACGGAGACGAGAAAGGGTCGCAAGACTCCGCGGACGCAGGCTTCCCGTGGCAAAGGCCCATCTTTTTCTTCAATACGAGATCGTAGATCCACGAAGGAGAGAAGAGGAACGATTCCCAGACCCTAGATCACCATTGGCATCTCTCACCTTCGGTTTGCTCCCCTCCTCTTCGTTTCTCTTTCTCGAACAGAACCCCTCGGTAGTGAAGGTGGGATTGGGTTACTATTTAAGATAGCTATAACAACGGTTGTTTAGCGTAAAGAAAGGTTCCGAGCTCCAAACAGCGCCATTGTTAACTAGTGATTCCGGGACCAAGTTGCTTCCTTGCACACGCACACACATCTCTCTGTCATCACCATCACTGCCTCTCCCTGTTTTCTTCTGGTTAAAGCGACATGCCCACACTACAACGTGATTAATAGGGCACTGGCCCCTGATGTAAGACTTACCAGGAGCATGATATAGACCATGTCAGATTCATGCGTTCTCCAAAGCAGCATTGAAGCATCACCAGATCTGAAGTTTGGTACTGGATGAGTCTTGTTCCTTTGCAGCCTCCGCCACCAAGGTCAAAAGTGCGTCCTTTGATCTTTGTTGGCCTTCGTAATGGTAAATATCGGCTGCATTGGATCGATCTTTCTCAAATCCTGATGGTTTAGGACGATGCAGAGGTCGTGGATTGATGATGGGAAGAGCTTTGGGTGGCTTGGAATCGGATCTGCTGCTCTGCTACTTCTCCTTCCTCATGTATTTCGTTGCGCAGTGCGTGATGGCCATGAAGGAGCATGACATACCGTCTACAGGACTTACTTTCTACCCAACGGTGGTCCGGTGTTACACTGGAGTGGGACCCTTCCAGCGGCTAATCACCGTGCGGGTAAGCGGCAAGATTATTTGAATGCGGGAAACGAGTACCCAAGTAACGCTTCCCGCGGCTTGTTTCCGGTGCTCCCCATCAACAGGCGCGCTCGAAGTTAGTGCTTCGTAAGAAGGGTGGACGACAGACGCGTGGCGGAATGTCAGTGGCCGACTAGGTGAAGAATTAGGTTAGCGAACGAGTTCCGGGGGAACGTTGTCCTCGTTGACTGCAGCGCTCGTTAAGGTTATTTAATTACTTCAGCGGGTCGGATTTTGTCGCCAACGATGCACGTATTTAAGGAACGCGGTATGCTCTTCCGGCGGACCAGCATGGAGTTAAGTGGTTTCCGCACCCTTGAAAGACTAACCTCTGGTTTTTTGTTGGAGGATTCAATTCTTTCCTTTCAATGATATAATTAACTAAATTACTTGATTGGTATAATAATATCTTTTACCTGATTAGTTAAATAAATTACTGAAATTTCAAGTTTTATCTAGAAAATTATAATTAAAATTTTCAATCATCTGCTTGAAATTTGGAAAATGCTAAAGTTTTAGGATATTAACCTTTTTTAAAACCTTAGATATTAAAGATATAAGTTGGGATTCCAAAACTACAGAAAATAAAAAAGTTCCAAAGTTTAATTAAAACTTGAATTCCTATTTCAAATCTTTCTACCATGCAGGACTTAATGGTACCTCATCTCGAGGGAGGGCACCACAGAAGTGGATGAAGGAGCACCTCATCTAGTGGATCATAAGATCACTTGTGGCTGGTGACCACAACTTGAAGTGCATTTAATAATGGAGAGAGGGAAGAGCTGCAGTGGGAATTCGACAGCAGAATTGGAATGGTGTGGCTTTCCACTGACAGTGGATGGTGATTCAATGCTTTCTGGTCACCATCAGTCAATGGCGTTTCCTGCTAATCTTTCCTTCCCTGCTTCTTCAGCAGATGCAGATTGAGCCCAGTAATTATGAGAAATAAACATATATAAACATCATTTTAGACATTAGAGTTATTATTCCTTTGCAGCAATACTGATTTTTTTTTTCTAAGACTTGGTTCTATTTTAATTTTCTTCTCCACCATGCTCTTAATTTTCTTTTGTTATCATGTGTTCTTTTAATTCATCTTCAATAGAACTTAGAGGTGGCCTTTGATTCATGATTTTTTGAATGCTGTGATAGACAGATATTATTAGGAAAGATAGAGAAAAAAATATTTTCATTTCTGAATATAAGGATAAAATGAGGCTTCTTTCTCCTCCTCATTTTTACCGCAGTCTTTTGCTCAAAAGAATTAAATTTGGTTCCAGAATAAACTTTTTTTTCAGGATATAAAATTGTATAATCTATCACTGTTACTTTTGATTTGGGGAAGAAGTGGATTTGGAAGCTGAAGATAACACTGTGAGTTGTGGGTTTTAATGGAGAGAAGAAATAGCAGAATCCTTGCATTCCATTACTTTTTAGATCACAACTCTCCTGCCACAATGACAGTGATTGAAGCATCACCAGAAATTCTTTGAAAATAGCAGAAAAAAATATTCAGGTCAAACACCAACTGCTTTAAAGTATAACCAGACACTTAAAGATGCCCTTTGGATGATCCACACAGAGTTATACTGACACCTCACACTGATCAAGTTGATGTTACTTGTGGCACCTTTTCTAATTATTTTTCCATATCTTTATCAGTTGATGGATACATTCATTCACTCATCCACATCCAACCAGCAGCAGCATCATCATCATCATCAGAACTTGATGACATGATTTGTTGACTAATGCATCTGATATGACCAACTTTTCTTACATCAACCTTTTCTTTTTATGGTATATTAACATCACCTTTTTGTTTGGTAGCAGATCAGTATTAGGATAAACCAAAAATTATGGTCTCAGGTCCTTGAATTCCATGTCCAACAACATGTGATGACCCCACAAATGCCTAAGCATGCTCTCTAAAACAGTGGCAATTGAGCCCCACTCTGCTACAAAGGCTAATAAACTTAAATGTCAGTGAGGATGAATCAGTTCTTTAAGAGAAGGGTAAGGCAAGCAAGAAATTGTTTAAGATTTCATTATTAAATGACCATCCAACTTGAGGAATACCAAATGCAGCTCAACTTCCTTTTTGAGTCCAAAAAGTAGTGATAGAGATCTCAGACTTGGAGGCATTTGCAGGATAGCCAGGAGGCAATTACTGGTGACTCCCACGCTGCTCCATTTAGACAAATGGAGCAGAGTTTTAGTGCTGTTGGGTGGATCTCCACTAAAGATCCTGTGATCATTATGCTGCAAGTTGACCACATTAAGCACTGCTATAGACACTGGCAATTCTCATTATCAATTGTGCCATCAATGAAAGAAGCATATCATCTGAATTTTCTTGATCAAAATACAATGTTGCCACCTCAGCATGCAAGAGATGAACACAAGAGTTTTATGTGTTTTTTCTTTGATTTGAGAAAGTTTTCACATTCTTTCTTGAATGAATACCATGTTTACGGAAATATTTTTGACAGCCTTCATTGTTCTGTACTATCAAGTGAACTACAGAAGCAAGAGAGAACTTTTGTTTGAAATCAATCAAAAGAAGAAGAATGACATTCAGAAAAAGTAAGGCCCTAATGTTGAAGATAGTCTGCAATTTGCAGAAAACTAATGTTGAATGCTTTCTTCTTCTAGATTCTAAGCCTGGTATTGGACTGGACTTCTTATTGATCCAACACTTTGTTCGAGTATCTTATCCGTGAGCTATCTTTCCTCTCGTTTATATTCATTTCAATTGCTCAATCACATGAGACTTAATTAGAACTCATTTCCTTCCCCTTGAGAACTGATGAACAACTTTTAACTACAAAGAGCAATGAAAAATTACCTTTAGCAATAATAGTGCGATTCTGTCATTAGTGATCAAATATCTTCATCATCGGAGATGCATCTTGACGAAGGTTTCAGAAAATACTTTCATTACCTTCTGAGTACAGTTTTTGCAGAAATTATTGGTGATGAAAATAACTTTCGGGACTAAAATCATAGTTAGATCTTTAGAAATAAAAGCTTTTTGTTGCAAGATGTCATATCTGTTGAAGAGAAATTTAATGATAGAACACTGCTATTGCTACAAGCAAGATTGCATCCTCAGCAACAAATTTTTTCTTGAATTAAAGGCCATAGAGAATCAGAATCTTCACCAAAATTTTCATTGCAATTAAGACACTTCCATTGCAGGAAAAGCAGTAATTTGTCACTGAAACCATTTGAGAGGGGTGAACTTTCCGATACGACATTCCCTAAAGTGAAAAAAACTTTACATGAAACAAGATGAATTTAGATTAAGCAAAACTTGTTTTACTAATTTGATGTGCTGCTCCAAATCATCCAAGAACTTTGCGGAAACCAAGGCCTCCCTAGTTTAAGCTGTTTAGTAACCAATTTAGCAGCAAAAGCAGAATTAGTGTCACAGCTTAACAAATACAGCTTATTGAGCACATCTACATACATGCAGCTATATAGCTATAAAATGATGTTGAGAACCATAAGATATCTAATCAAAGTAAAACTTTACAGTTCTCTTTCTTAGTGATGATTGGTTCTCCAAACCTCCAGAATGAGGAGTTTCTGAAATTTGTGTATTTCCAGCAACATGGCAGATTAAAACATTTCATATATATATTTTTTAGCAGCAAAAGCAGAATTAGTGTCACAGCTTAACATATACAGCTTATTGAGCACATCCACATACATGCAGCTAAATAGCTATAAAATGATGTTGAGAACCATAAGATATCTAATCAAAGTAAAACTTTACAGTTCTCTTTCTTAGTGATGATTGGTTCTCCAAACCTCCAGAATGAGGAGTTTCTGAAATTTGTGTATTTCCTGCAACATGACAGATTAAAACATTTCATATATATATTTTTTAGCAGCAAAAGCAGAATTAGTGTCACAGCTTAACATATACAGCTTATTGAGCACATCTACATAAATGCAGCTACATAGATATAAAATGATGTTGAGAACCATAAGATATCTAATCAAAGTAAAACTTTACAGTTCTCTTTCTTAGTGATGATTGGTTCTCCAAACCTCCAGAATGAGGAGTTTCTGAAATTGGTGTATTTCCTGCAACATGACAGATTAAAACATTTCATATATATATTTTTTAGCAGCAAAAGCAGAATTAGTGTCACAGCTTAACATATACAGCTTATTGAGCACATCTACATAAATGCAGCTACATAGATATAAAATGATGTTGAGAACCATAAGATATCTAATCAAAGTAAAACTTTACAGTTCTCTTTCTTAGTGATGATTGGTTCTCCAAACCTCCAGAATGAGGAGTTTCTGAAATTGGTGTATTTCCTGCAACATGACAGATTAAAACATTTCATATATATATTTCTCAGAAGATTCAAAGTGATATATCTGGTAATGCGGATGGGAATTTGTGACAGGTTCTAATTGGGCCAGTAAACAAACAGATGAAAATAAGAATCATGATCACTTAGCATTCATCACCATCCTGCTTCAGCATCCAAGTGCATCTTGTAAAAACACTATACAAGACAAAATTAGCATCAAGAAATCTTCACCAGCAATTTCTATTAGTTGCCTGAATATTAACTCAGAATCTGTGGTACCTGTCATTAGAGTCACAAAAGAAGATGGGAGAATGCAATAATCATCCGGTAGCAGAGACCACATCTAACAAACAGTGACTGGAAATTGCACCGAATGAGTTGGCACAGACAACAAGAGAGGAAATCAAAAGAGCTCAGGAAAGTGCAAGTCTAGACTCAATGGCCATAATTGATGAGCTTGAGAATTCTCATTCGGTCCTCACAATTACCAAAAACAAAGTCACCATGTGAAGCACAGTCATTGCACCTCTCTGATCCTTAACTTGACTCAACAAGTAGAAGCATCAGAAAGAAACAAGTTGGAGAGTGGGAAGTCCAAGATGGAATTTGGCACTGGCAATGTGTTTCGAGAAATGCATGAAGAACTGGATCAGAAATGTGAGTAGATATAAACACAAACTCAAAGTGGAGTAGGAAGAAAGAGATACATATCAAGGAATCTGCAACTTAGTTTGAGATCCGTTAATTAACATAGAAATGGATACCACCATTCAATTGGATCACAAGATGTAAACACAAACAATGCATTGCGTAAAAGGAGAGACAGTGCAGAAACCACAACAGTAAATTCTCAGATCACATATGCTAAGAACTATGAAACAAAATCTAACATGGTATGTATCAGAGCAAAAGTCATCATATGTTTAGAGGGAATCTTAAGAATATAAATTCGATCTTTCAGATGGAATGATAGCGAGAAGAACTTTGACATATTATTATTATATGAAAACATCAAATCAGGTGTATCCATGGTTTAATATGAAAGCTTGATAATTGGATAGATCAGCTCTCACACAATGAAACTGGAATTGTAAGTCCTAAAGAATCCTTGATTGAATTGCCACAAGAGTTTGACTCGATCTGACCGAAGAGCATATCCTTACGACATTTAATTCTCTGATGCAGTGCAATTGCCAAGTCCTTAGATAGCATGCCCAAAGAGCACAAGGACAGCAGCAGAGGTGGGGGCTGGCATTTAACAGAGACCGGTGGAGATCAGAAGGAGTGATAGCTCTTTGAGAGAGTGAAGTAGGCTCTCTTTAAGAACCGGCATTGAAGGGAATTCAAGGGGAGTAAATGGTGGCAGGTGGGCACAATCCCATGAAGTATATGACCTTCTTCTTCCAGCTTTTAATGCCAAGGGCTTCTTCCACTTTAAGGATAAAGCTCCTCTCCGAGCTCTAAATTCCATGCTCCCATCTCAAGTTTCTAAAGGGGCCACCCTCCAATGCACTTCTCAAGTTCTACACATCAAAAAGCTGGTTTGCTAATTAGGAGTCTTAGATTTCTCTTGTTGATCTCTCTATCGCCTGATCATTATTTTGTGTACAGGAGCTGAAGGACGATATTGTGCTTAAACTTCCATATCGTTCGGCATCGCTTGTTATATACTTATAATCATTAGAATCGAGTGGCAATTGCTTTGTTGTATACTTATAATCAGTCGAATTAGATTCATTCATTAATGGATTTGGCTTCCTAACAAATCCATGTTGGAGATGATAAGGCGAAAGAAGAATAGCTGTCATACGTAGGATGTCTCGTTCAGAAATTGCAGTAGTGCTCCAAATGCATTACGTTATATGCCATCAGTAGCTACTTAACTTGCTTCACCAAACCTTGGCAGACATCATGTCTGCATAAAAATTCTGATCAATTCCCACATAAATGTTGAGAAAATTAGTTAGAGCGGAAAATATGGACCATCTTTTATTAGGTTAAGAGGGACATTATATTCATACATACATAGATCTGTCTGTGTCCATCTCTTGATTTGTGTAGAGCTAAACAAAACGAGAGAAACGGATGATAGACACCATAATTGCATGATTGTGAGGTGCTGCTGCATAACCAATAGGTCATGTTAATGGATCACAATCTTGTTTGTCCACTCACCATAACCAATAGGTACAGTAATCGAGTTGAAATTGAAGAGAAGGGGAAAGGACTAAGGCAATCAATGGGTGGCTGTGCCATTAATGTTTGTGTGGAATAAGAATTTAACGAGAATAAATATTTTTTTTAGGTTGAGTAAATCCCCCCCAGAAAACTATGGGAAATGATGTTTCTCTTAGGCCTAAACTGTTTGCATCAGCTTTGTGAGAGACCAAATCTTCCAGCAGCTTTTGTGGAATGATTCAACCAGCTAAAATAGCAATCTCCTCATTTAAAGAGGAGGGAGGGGAAGGTGTCCATTTATTTCAGAGATGTGATAGTTTTCAATTAGGGTTGAGAAATGGGTGTTGGGATGCTTTAAAGAGGAGTTCATCGGTTGACTCATATTTGGAAGTCGGAGTTAATGGAAGATGCATGGCACTCAACTGCTTGTGCAGTTGAGCTTCTCCTCCCTTCAATTAGACGTCACACCAGCCGTGCTATTAGTGCTTGACAGTGTTGGATAACAGTGTGACTTATGGACGCAGTTGAACTTGACCTGATTCCCATGCAATTACTACACATGCACGGGGTTGTGATTCCTATGTTGATGCGTGGTAAGAGTCATGGATCACAGAAACAAGAGAACTTGTGTTCTTTTGTAGCATCTCCCATTAGATCCTTGCCTGCGGTTGAGTGCTTTTAAATGTGCCTCCTAATCCAGCCTATATAAGCAGCTCAAATCCTACGAGGAGATGGTAGAAAGACTGGCACTTTGAGAGCTGAAGTGCTGCTTTGGTTCGAACTCCATGGTGTCGGTGTCGGTGTCGCTGCAAGCGGCCCTTTCGCCGGAGGAGAGGAGGACATGCCCCGACCTCCAGGATTTCTTCTCCAGGAAAAGGAAGCGCAGAGATGGAGAAGAGAGCCAAGGTAACAAGGAGCCCAAGCTGGTGAAGGACGAGGAGGAGGAAGAGGACACCGAGCTGGATCTCGACGCTCCCTTGCCTTCGGAATGGCAACGCTGCCTCGATCTCAAGGTAGATAGATATCAAACATTACAAGCCATGTCAGCTCAGATGAGATTGCATGGAGATCCGGAAGAGAGTTGATGCGTAGATTTCGATTGTGCAGTCGGGAGCGATACACTTCTACAACACCAGGACGCACCGGAGGACCGCCATGGATCCCAGGCTGAGCAGCTTGGAGCCACCGAGCTCGCGGCCGAGGCTGGACCTGGAGCTCAACCTCGAGCCGCCGGGGAGCCACCTCTACGGAGCAGAAGGAGATCTGGTGAAGCAGGATGCATGCAACTCCGAGGACGACGAGATGGTGGCGACGGCCTGCATGCGCTGCCACATGCTGGTCATGATGAGTAAGGCATCCTTATCGTGCCCCAGCTGCAAGTTCGTGCACCCACCAAATCACAGCTTCTCGGCGTTGTGCACGCCAGCTTTCAAGCTTGTGTGTTGCAAGGATCAGTACTCCAATTAGTCTTCCTTACGTATCTTTAATATGATGTATAAAGTATTGCAAAGAGGCAGGTTTTGGTCAGTTTATGTTCAGGTGGAGCAGCACTCTTTGTTCAATGGATTCACGTTCCTAAATAAAGTAGCAGTAGATGACTGTTGGAGAAGACAATGTGTCCCTGTGCCTGTAACTCTAGTCTTGTGTAATAAGACAAAAGTATATTTAGTGGCAGTCAATGCTTTTGCTCTGCAACCAAGTAGCTGCTGCATCAGAAGATGTTAATGGTGCAATCTCTGGAACCAGTAAACCCTACCAGACAGCTTAATTGAAGGGTCTCTGAAGAATTCTGCTACTGAAGAAAACTCTGCAGCAATGATAGCGAAACATATCAGCGAGGAGAATTCGTACTTGCTTGCTACAGGATGAAGATAAATTGATGATATCACATGTGTGACTGAGCCATGTAACCACCATTGCACCTGCCATGGAGTGCATGTGAAATCATTGATTAGGCCTTCCAGTGGTCGCCTATCAATGATTACTGGGGCAATGAATGGAGTGCTATTAACTTTAGTTGACGAAGCATTTTGGAGCTGCCCATCCAATGTTGATATGACATGTAATTTAAATGGCAGTATGATGGTAAGTCAACTTCACTCCATATATGACTTTGGGAGCACAAAAAAATCTTCCAAAATGAATTTGTTCCTCAAGAATCCTGGCTGCAACAAAGTAATGATCTGATCCAATCCAACACAGTAAATTTCCAGGTTATCATTGAAATGGGATGGGAAATCTTCAGTGTCCTGTTTTAGAGGAATACTAATACAACCAACATTTATTTGCTGTTTTCCTTTGACAGAAACGTGTAGACAGTGTACCTGTTTTAAATTCTTTGGTTCCCCTTCTCTTTCATATCCTTCAAACAGTTGCAGGCATCACAAAGAAAAATGGTGGTCCAGGATGTATTAGTGGCTGTGAAATATGTATTGAAGCACAAAGATATACTTTAAATTCTCTCTCTCTCTCTCTCTCTCTCTCTCTCTACAGGAGAAATGGCTTGCGGTAAATGTCAAACATCTCTGAAGAAGATAGCTGAGGCTCCTGCAAAGCAAATTAAGCTCACATTAGGATGCCATTAAAAAGATGAAGCACACTATATGATCAGAATTAAGGAGAAAATGATTGTGACAAAAGCTTCATCCTATAAAATGTATCAAATGAGGAGGAAGAGAAGCCCCTCAGCACCCAATGGCATGTTTATGTTCCCCAAGTTCATTTTATTTGAAGATATCTCAGGTAAAAAAGGGAAGAATTTCTTGATTGTCTTGTGGAAACATAAGATGTTATTTACACCCTATATGTTGATAAGCAACAGTTTGGACTTTAGGCATTGACAAATCACCATTAGGAAGTGAAAAGCATAACATGTTACTGTTTCACTGTAGATACAGGTGGATTAAGGTACATGAAGCAGATAAGTATGCACCCTGTTCATGTGCAAATTGCATGATCCTACATGAATGATCAATAACTTGGATGAAACACCAGTTCACTTTTGGTCCTAGAAAACACAGCTGAGATTTCTTATTCTCTCTGGACACACACACAAACAAGGAGGGAGGGAGAGAGAGAGAGATGTTATATTTCAAAATCTTCAAAAAGAAACTAATACATCGCCTTGGTCCGATGCAGATTTTGCTTAATTGAGGACTTGGGAGAATGATGAAGCACACAACATGAGGAAAAGGAAAGTAAAAAAAAACAGATAAAGCAACTGCACATGTTTTGCCATGACAATCAAATTCCAACTATTTTATCCTTGACAGATTCACACAAACAATGAGTCAAAGTTATGAGCTTTGGTTACCAAGACATCCCTCTTGAAATCACATAAAGTTTATCTTTTGTTATGATTATGACTAAACACTGATGGAAAATTCAACATCAAAACAATTGCTTCTCCAGACTAACATACTAGAACTTGTGAAGAGTTGAAAACAAGAGGCATCAAACAAGTCAGCAACTGTGGAGATTCATTCATCTAAAATGAGATAGAGGAGATCTTGCAGAGAATGAGAGCAAGGGAAAAACTAAGTTTTCTAAGAAGCATACCTGGGTTAACCCAAAGTTGAACACCTTCCTCATAAGAGAAACAATTGGGCCACTCATGCGAATGCCTGTGCTGGCCTCCCGAATAGCAGAGCGCATGGCTGTCAACAGGCGACCATAAGTAGTTCCTGGTTCATTCTCAATGGCTTGTATGAAACTATAAGTCATGGCACCCGTAGATGTCGAGCCTGCCAAAGCCTGCAGGACTTCAAATTACAGTGATCAGATGAGCCGTCACTCTGGCTAAATGCATGAAAGCAAGACTGAAATAAACAGACCAAGGGGAAAGAATGGTCATCCTTGGATTTAACTCAGTTTTTTGCGGAGCCATGCACTAGATAACATAAGCATGGAGACAGACTAGACTTCACCCCAGATCAAATAGGAAATGTTGGCATGAGAACGGACACAACTCTTATCACTTTGCCATGTTGTTTATATTACAACTAATATAATATCTTCTTAAGTTCAGAAGGTCCAGACTGCAATAATAGACTCAGACAATGATCCAATGAAATCAAAAGCAACTCTGGAATTTCAAGTCAAATAGCATAAGCATAATTACTGTAAATAACTTGAATAAAAGATAACAAAAGGAGTTCTTCCTATGATCTCCAAGCCCTGAGAATCTATAAGAAGAGCAGAGCGCAAGTTTATATTCACCAGCAAAATTATTCATCGTGTTAGAACAACCCATATTTATTAATCCTCAATGGTTTCCTGGTGAATCATGCACTCACTGAGGTATCTGCAGAAGTCTGGTGGTCATCACAACCACTGAGCAAAATAGCCAATCCCCCATTCGTGCCCTTCCATGTACCTGATGGTGGGTTGTGATCCTCCCACTGGTAATACCCTGCCCTGCGTAAAGCAAAAGGTTTCATTATATCATGGACATGGACTTCAAACCAACCTGACGGAATGCTCATTGTAAGAACATAGCGACACTGATCTCGGAGTTAGCACTAGCATTCTATTTGATCTGCTCAAGTTTATGATGGCTATGACTTGGTTTGATGTACTACGTTGGTCACCTGGATAATCGGCAGAGGTAGGGGAGGTCGAGGACTGTGCCACTGTGGCAGGCATCGACGAGCGCATGGAGCTTGACGCCTCGGGGGAGCGGCCGGACGAGCGTCTCGTTGATCTCGTCGTCCAGGATGGTGCCGTTGGCCTCGAAGTCTAGGGGGCAGAGCGCCTCGTCGAAGCCGTCCACCTCGTCGCCGCTGGGGTCCAGCCGCTGCACGCCGTGGCCCGAGAAGTGGAACACGAGCGAATCGCCGCTCTCGCACCCGCTCACCAGCCACCGCATCGCCATCCGCAGGTTCTCCTTCGTCGGCACCCGGGACGGGCCCCTCTCCTCCTCTGCATATGGTTGCATGACACAGGAATGTTCTCGGTCATGGTTCTGACGACCGTCTTTGATCATGCTATTGAATCCGACAATGACGAAGAGGGCCTGAGGAGATCCATGAACCACTTCCTTACCGGTGAGGACCAGGATGCCTTCCGCAGGGAACCCAAGCCTCTCAATCAGCAGGTACCTCATGCAGTTCACGTCATTCACCGTCCCCTTGAGCTCGTACCGCCGCCCGACGTAGCTTATGCCGACGAGAACCGCCCTCTTCTTCCCCCGCACCCGGGGAAAGCTCGGCGGCGGACTAGTGATGGGATAGCCTTGGGAGCTGGAGCCGCTGCTCGACGACGAAGAGTTGAGGGAGCCGATGCCATTGGAGATGTTCATGACCACGGACTTGAGGAAGCCCATGGCTTGCCGGACCGGGTCTTGGGAGCTCCCCACGTCGGTGATGGCGAGGCAGGCGGCGCAGCGAATGGCCCGAGCTTGCGGCGGTACGACCAGTAGCACGTCGCAGCCGCTGCACCTGGCCGTTTTGTTTCTTCTGCTCCACATCTTCGTCTCCCTTCCAGCTTCACATTCCTCTCGTGGGCTCTCTCTGCGAGGCGCCACCATGGCCTTGCAGGAGAGCCATCACCGGAGTTTACAGCGTGCTCGATTCTTTTCCCTTTCATTTTGCCATGGCATATATTCCGATGAGAAAGGAGTGCGAGGGGAATAGGATTCTTGCTACTTTGTTTTCCAGTGCACCATTTTAAAGAGTTGCGTTCAACCAATGCAGTCTTCCAAAGATTTGGATTGCCACTACCTCATGGCAGTCATAGATTTTGTCGACATAATCCAAGATATTAGATATGAGAAGACAGTATGATTCTTAAGAAACTTAATTTACCTGCTTAAATATTGGATGATATGAAGAGATAAAAAGCAATATCTGCTTCACTAATACAAGATGAATGTGAATATATCCACAGTAATATAAAAGGGAACATTAAAATCATCTTCTGGCAAAGCATCCTGCAACCCAAGCAAGATGTAATCAAATAAACAAAAGAACTCAAGACTGATGTTTCTATAATGTATAGATCACAACCTCTTATTTATAGCTGAAGCAACAGAATCTGCTGAACCATGCTCGAATCTTTTCTCCAGAGTGTCCTTTTCATGTAGTAGGCTTGCTCATGTCTGCTGATGATACTTTCCTGTACTTTTCATCATACTACAATTAATTAGGATGGACTGCTGCAGAATCATAATAGCATGACAACCTTGGGGGTGTCTAAATGATGTACAATCGATTTGGCCAGATATGCAGGTGTCATGGTGACTATTGTCCAAAGTAGTGAAATTTGACAAGCATTATCCAATATTTGTTTTCCACCTTTCTTACAAAGTGAAAGGGAAGGAACTGATATGACCACATAAATATTCACAATGTTTTCCATTATAGACAAGATGAACCAAACAGATGAGCTCTTATGTTGCTGAGACATTTACAACTTCCTGGACTGAAACTGATCTACCCTTGTGAATTTTTTATGGTATGGTGAGCTGACTGGGGCTAGGATCGTTAGTATGACTTCTATGAAGTATCTTCTGTCCCCACAAAGCTTGTGTAACATCAAGAGGCTATTTGAATGATGTAGAATTCAAACCGTTCATTCATATAGAATATTTATGTTTGCTTGCGTCTATCAAGAGCAAAAGAACAGGTTCTCCTGCTTTTTCTGTAATGTTCACTTTGATGCTCCACATATCTTGCATGGTCACAATCAGAAAACCGGCTACCTAAATTAAAAGTAAACTTTGAATTGTTTTTCGGCTTGGAAGAACAACCTGCAGATAGCTATCAGTATCAACATGCCATGCCAATTGATTGCAATTTCATTTTTTATCTCCTATGTTTTTCGACTCCTTGTGTATCAGTGCTAGA
Organism: Musa acuminata AAA Group; assembly: GCF_036884655.1. Taxonomy (NCBI): domain Eukaryota; kingdom Viridiplantae; phylum Streptophyta; class Magnoliopsida; order Zingiberales; family Musaceae; genus Musa; species Musa acuminata. The sequence continues at coordinate 25,044,270 of NC_088339.1, read as the reverse complement.
AATTAATCCCATCAACTTTCTACTATACATTTCTGAATGAGATGATGCCTCCATCAGGTCATGACAGTGGGAGCTCTCAGCACTGCATGGATGAAAGAGACTATGTTGCCAGATAATGTTGTGCAGTGTATCTCACCAATGAATTATCTCTTTCCTGGAGTGACAATTGCCAAAGTTCTGTTGATGCTAGCCTGCAATCTCCATGAATGATTCACTCTTTTAACCAACTAGCAATCCAGCCAAAACCCAGATCCTCTTTTGTTCAAAATCTTCTACTTGCATATTTGTAAATTTGTTCCTTCCTTTACAGTGATAAGCTGGATCAAATCTCCAGACATAAAGAACATAAATGACATCAACAGAGAAACAAAGTCAACATGGCACCAACAGCTACTGCCTTCCACTTTGCCTTATTAAATAGGACCTGAGTATCGTATCTCTATTCCCTTATTATTTCAGGAAGTGATATTTACAATTTCAGGATAAAACTGATCACAAACACAAGAATATAATGTATGACACATCAAATATACCTCCTCCATGCAGTTATGATCCCTAATTCCACCTCCTGCTCTAAACTTATGCACCAATCCACCAACCTCAATCCAACTACAGCCGGTATCTTTCCTTATATTCCTATCATCCATTATTTCTCTGACAGCATTGGCTTCCTCCCACTGCCCTCCAGCAGCATAGATGTTAGCCAATGCAACATATGATCCCGAGCATTCTGGTTCTAGCTCAAACAGCTTCCTTGCTGCAACTTCTCCCATATTAGTATTTCCATGGACTCTACAAGCACTCAGTAATGCTCCCCATAGTGATGGTGTAAACTTGAACATAGACCTGCTTATAAGCTCATAGGCATCATTCAATCTTCCTGTCCGTCCAAAGAGATCCACCATGCAGCTATAATGCTCCTCTCTAGCTGGTATACCATAAAAGTCATGCATCAAACAGAACAATCTCCAACCCTCATCAACCAATCCCGAGTGGCTGCAAGCTGATAAGAGGCAAATGAACGTAATGTGATCAGGTTGAATCAAAGCTGAGACCATGAAATTAAAAGTTCTAAGAGCCTCCTCGGTGTTCCCATGCTTCCCATATCCACAAATCATTGAATTCCAAATGGCAACATTCTGCTTAATGCTAGCTCCATTAAACGCAGCATGGGCAGCTTCTATATTTCCACACTTTGCATACATATCAACAATGATGCCTTGGATAACCTCATCCAGATCAAAGCCCCTCACTATTGCTTGTGCATGAAACTGCTTTGACAGGCTAATGAACCCAGAAAATGCACATCCGCTAAGTAATCCAACAAATGTAGATTGATTTGGCGCCAATTCAACCAAACACATCTCCACAAACAGAGAAACAAGACCCTCTATAACCCCAGTTCGACCATACCCTAATATTAAACAGTTGTAGCAAACCACATCCTTCAGTTGAATCCTATCAAAAACCAGCTGAGCAAGACCCAGGTTTCCATTTCTGGCATAGACATCGACCAATGAGCTTCCAATGAAAGCATCAGAATCCAAGCTTAACTTGACTATCCATGCATGGAGCTGTTCCCCCAGCTCAAGTGGAGCGCTGCCCAGAACAACACTGAGGGTGTGGCAATTTGGTGTCATGCCTTGATGCAGCATATCCGCAAACAAATGCATCATTTCTATCTCGTAGCCCTCTCTATCGGCATAGGCCTTTAGCATGACGGTCCAAGCAACAACATCCCTTTCGGTCATTTGGTCGAACACCTCTCGGGCCTGCGATAGAATACCACATTTAGCATAGAAGCTGACGAGAGAGGTCTCGGAGGAGCATGCGTGAGTTTTTTGTTGCGTCCTCCTGATCATGACTCCGTGCACCTCCCTCCCGGATCGGATGGCCCCGAGAGTAGCGCAGCAGTTAAGTACGGCCGCGACGGAGAGGTCGTCGGGCTCGTGGAGGCCGCTCGAGATGGACTCGCGGAAGAGGGCGAGGGCCTCAAGCGGCCGGCCTTCGCGACCGCGCTGCCGGATGAGGGCGGCGTCAGGGTCAGGAGCGGCTCTCTCGGGCTTTTCGTCGAACGCCAAGACGACGGAAGGATCGCGCGGGCGTCGCTGAGGTGCGTTGTCCCCCTGATGTAGCTTGACCTGCCTGTGGATAGCGGAGGAAGGAAGGGCGGCCGCGGCTGCCGCCGGGGTACCGGTGATGGCCGCGGTTAATTGCGCGACGGCACCACTGTTTACTAGCAGCATCCTAATGCATTCCAAGCATATGACTGCTACAAAGATTCCAACTTATATATATATATATATATATATATATATATATATATATATATATATATGGTTACGAAACATATGTCATAGTCGAGTCAATGTCAATTTGTTACTATATTATTCCGTGTTCCTTTTTTTATCAATGAGTCAAGTAAAATATCATATATGTCTCTTGAGCTCATACTTTATATTATGATCTTAGTTCGCTTATATGTTATTATATGCTTATTTGATATCAATGAATTGTATGAGATGACATATATATCTCTTAAGTTTATACCTTACGTTATGATATTAATTAGCTCATGCATTGTTATTTACTTTTTTTAATCAATGAATTGAATTAAATATCGAATATTCTACACTTAAGTTTATTCCTTGCATTTGATATTGATTTGCTTGTATATTATTTTTTGTTCCTTGTTAAGTATGAATCATATAAAATGTTAAATATGATTCTTGAATCCTTATGTTATATAATTTATTATTCCTATATGTCATGGATATAATAATCACTTGTGAAGCTTTGTAGCTCACATTATTGTCATATAAATTTTTTAAGTCAGTTTGTCACTCACACTCGTATTAGTTTTGGAATAGGCAATCAAATGTTAGAAGATTATGACATATTTTGATAGTTTAACGAGATAATATTTTTTAAAAATATTTTATTTGTAATGTTATCCAAACGTATGAGTTGGTGTTTATTACTGTAAATGTTAAAAAACCTCTCATGTTAACTCTAAAGGTTTATGTTGATATAAATTTATGGTAAATGATTGGTTTTAGGATGATGATAATTTTTGCTCTCATGGATTTATAAGTGATTGTTAATGATTTTTTAGATGGCCTTGAGTTTTATGGAGTGATTGAGGCTTGCATTTTATTTAGTGTTGTGTGATAGCTAACATGTTTATACTTTTATTTAAAAATTCGAGACTAAATTTGCTAAAACCTAAAAAATATATTAGAATACAAATTGTTTTATTTTTCTAGTAACATAAATTTGTTACCAAAATTCATGCGTTGTCATCCCTTTCTCGCGAGATTAACATCATTAGTTCTAACAATTTTTATATGCATGGAGAGACTGACTGAACAATTGAATGTGATGTCTTAATCTGTGGAGATAATATTGTTTGTATGGTTATAATCTTTGATCATTCATGATATTCGAGATTGTTAGATTTTGGATGAATAAGTGTTATGCACCTTTATGTCGTAGTGGTTTGGGTCGACATGACTTGATCCTATCCGAAAAACATAAGGTCATGCGAATGGGTGAGACAGTGAGGTTAGGTGAGGGGGTTGGCTCTGACGTGGGGTCGAATCATGCTAGATCTACATCATGATCCTACACAACAGGTCAAAATCACAAGGGATTCCCAATTCAACCTCATGCTTAAATTAGTAAGTGAAAATGTATGAAAAGTTTATCCCTCGTCCCGGGATAGAGGACTAATATTTATACCTACAGAGATGGCCCAGGGAGTACGACGATTGATAATGACCGCTAGTACCTCACGCGACGCGATCATGTGGGTGGCTGACCCATACGTCCGCTATGGCACAGGTCAACCTGTCTGAGTTCCTATGGCACAATGTTGACTTATACAGTCCCGTGCAACATAGAGTTAGTCAGAGGGGCGTCACTTATCAGGTTAACTTCCTTCCATGTTAGACAGATATCGGGTCATATTCCGTCGATTGTCAATAGACGATCTAGGATTGATGTTTGAATATTCTCTATCAATCACAATTTTTATTTTAAGATATTTACTAAACCAAATCAAATATGATTAAAAAATCTTATCGAGAAAGGCATGTTGATTTTTTCCTATAAACACCATTATGATTGCTGGATTCCTATGTAACTTATAATTACCCTATAAGTTTTTTCATTAACTATTTATTTATTTTATTTTATTTTTAAAAAAATTACTTGGAGAGTTATTCCAAACCATATATATACACACAATGATTGATTTGAATACAAGTTTAGTTTCTCTAAAAAAAAAATCTTATTCTTCTCATAGAAATTATATGGATGATGGTATTTATTATACCTTATTATCTTCATTTCATTTCTGTCCTCTCCACTCCCTATTATTTCTTAGCTATTTCTCTACCATGGCTTGTCTCCAATTCATGCTGGTCATCTCTCTCTCTCTCTCTCTCTCCAATATTGCTACCATCCACAAGTCTCATCTACCACGGATCTTCTGACTTCACCAACCACCGCCACCCAAAACATATCTCCCTCTTCCGTGGAAACTTCTCCGGCGGTGCATATTTATCAGCTATCAGCGTGGAAGACTCCATTCATTGTTATCCACCTAACACACCCTGCCCCACAACGCATCATGTGTCCCACACACACACACACGGCTGGGTCGAACGCAGCCGCTACAATTGAGATGTCATCATCGCACCAAACCCAGGCGGCCCTCCACCTTCCTTTTCATTTCCTTTCGGTTCATCAACAGGAGTCGTCGGTCTGTGCTCGGGCGCATCATCATTGGCCACAGTATCCTCGGCCATTGCATGTGTGCTGGTGTGGGGCTGCGCCTGTCGTCTCCCTTCCTTTCTTCCTCCTCGTCGATGCAAAAAAAAAGTCATGGCTGGGTACGCTTCTACAGTTCTCCCATGCATGGATGGCCACCTCGTTGCTGTTCATGAGCTGTTTGTGATGCTTCCATCAATCATGTCATGCTCCGGTGACATATGACAGCAATCAACACAGCCTAATATTCCATGTCAAGTGCGAGGCTTGTCTCCGTGATTAGACCTTAAATATGAGCATGATTGTGGAGTTCCATGAGCTTTCAGTCTCTCTCTCTCTCTCTCTCTCTCTCTCTCTCTGGCGTGTTTGCTTGCTGTTGCAGCAAAATTTCAGACAACAAAATTGACTGAAGGACATACAGAATGTGACTCATCATCAGAGTGCAACCGTCATCATGATGTGAATGAAGCGTGAGTGGTAGGAAAACAGTAAGCTTTACCACATTAGGGTTGCCATATATTCTTCTCAAGGAAGATTAAGTTAGCTGTCACTAATCTTCAGTTGGGTTCACTGAGCATTCAACTAGGATTTGATCAAGCAGACCTTATTAATGAGCTTGGAGGTCATACATGCTATATTTATCTTCATCATACAGCACCTAAAGTGTCCATAAAACACGAGCAGCACTGGAACCAACATTAGACACCTCCTCTCTCTCTCTCTCTCTCTCTCTCTCTCTCTATATATATATATATATATATATATATATATATATATATATATATATATATATATGTTAGAAGGAGGAGGAAAAGATACATTAATTCCTCACCTTGTAACGGGGTTCGTGTAACATTATTTAGGGAAGACATGGCACATGCCATGGGTCGATGTACAGGGAAAGGACTCGTTAGCTAGAGAACTCCTCTAAGAGTTTATACCTTCTTACCTTTCCCCTGAAGGCCTGCCTTGCCCTACGAGAGCCCGGAGAGAGCTCTCCGGATCGACTCCGGTCGGTGACATCCGAAGCAGATCGGTTCAACAGCTTGGGTCTCTTGATAGGCTTGTGGAGCTGCGATGAGAAGACTCGATGATGAAGCTCGACTCCTCCTGACCCACTGCTGCCGTTGCCGACATCAATGTTGGTGGAAGAAGAGACTGAGGTGTTGGGATCCTTGACGGCTTCTTTTGCAAGAGATTTGGCTCCTTCCTCCCTCAGGCACCAATTGCATGCTCCGTAGGATTGGGCTTTTGGGTAGAGATCGCTGCAATACCTGACCAAAACGTTACGGATTAGCCGTGCATGGGGATACTGTGCCTCACCCACTCCATTCATTGTAATTGAAGTTCCTTGTACCGATGCTTGTCCTATGTTTGATGGGAAAGTTAATATCCGATGTTATGGTACGTAGTCATAACAGAAACTGCAAACTAATAAATGTTCAGTGGATGCAAGGAATGGAGAAAAATATTGATCGAGTTCAAGCTTGTGGGAATGCCTCTCAGTGGATTAACCTATCATATATGCTTGATGGATCGAATGAATCGGATGAACAGATGGTTTTCATTGAATACATCGAGAGAGAGAGATCAGTTCCTGAGCAGGCACCATAAACATGGGAACAACCATTGTTGGACATAAGAGTTGGAATTGTTTCTTTATCTTGACGGGATCTGATGATGGATTGATGAGATAACAACTTGGTGGAAGAACTAGTGTTTCCCTAAAGAAGAAAGAAAGACAAGGCATAGATTGAAGGGAATAAGATTCACCACCGTTCATGAGTTCGATTTGATATGCAGATGGTTCTGAATGGCTTTAAATTCACATATATACGAAGAGGGCATAAAGGCAAAACCAGACTGATGGGGGTACCATAGATATGATGAACACAGTCTGTATGGGGATCCCTTTTCTGTGGTTACAGATGCATAAACAAGTCGGGATAACACTACAGCACGAGCGAGAGATGAGAAGGGGAGGATGACCTACTTGTGCTGACACCGGACAAGGCAGACCTTGCACCGGAAGAGCTCCTGCGCCAACCCGTGATCCCCGCACATGCAACAGACCACCGAGGGTGGTGGCGCGACTCCTCCTTTGCTCCCCATCCCACCCACCGAAGGAGAAGAAAAGGCTCGGAATCTGATCTGATTGCCGCTCTCTTCCTTTCCGTTCACTGGCGAGAGAGAGAGAGAGAGAGATGGATGGGGAGGAGGAGAGGAAAGACAGGCAGTTTTGGAAGGATGTTGAGCGGAAAAGAGAAGGAAAGCGATGGATGGGGTTAGGCAATGGTTCATGGGGCCTTCAAGAGGTGGGAAAATGTGGCCAACTTGATGGGCAGTTTGCACGAGAAGCATAGCAAAAAGACTAATAGGCTGCTGTGCGAGTCAGACTAAGAGGGCTTGGTGGACTCGCAAGCCATTGCTGAAACCCATGGCATAGACTGATCACAAGTCAATAGTAATACTATCCTTTGTGGAAGAAAGCGTAGACTTTGGAATGGTTCTGATGAGTTTCTTGTTGACTTTGCTGGAAACCATGCCATCGTCGGTATACCGATCGCAAAGTCAACCGATGAAAGATCAGGTCTTGTGGATGGAGTGCGTAGGCTGCAAGGACCATGGAGTAGTTCTCATGTCTTTCTTGCTGACCAGGCCTCACTCATCACATCCTCACCTTCGTGTTTCTTCCTTGCACCATAATCTATTCGCTTGGAACCAAAAGTCAAAAATATCTCGGACTGAGAGATAAGCTGCAGACTCTGAGGTTGCATCTTACAAGGTTAAGATAGATTGAGAGATCTAAAAGAATAATCTTATTAGAAAGCCATAGTACAGTGAAGTGGGTGGTGATTATGTTGGTGATGAGAAACAAAATAAAAGGTTTCCGAAGGAAGCTTCGTGCAGTGTGATTGCTTCAAACGAGGAGTGTAAGAAGAGATGAGAGCTAATCCAAGCAGTCTCCAAGGGCGGTTGGTGCAGCAATCAGGTCAAGAACAGAGTGAATACTTTTGTTGTCAGTTCTCAACATCAAGTTTTTTCTGAAGCCATCGAATATTTCCACGGTGCTGTTTCTGTTGATCTCGGAGCCCAACAGGAGAGAACCTTGAGAACAATAGTCCTTTTGTCTCAGAAGAAGAAAGATTCTTTGAAAGTTGGCACAGAGCAGCTCGGTCAATTCAAGTATATACTCAATCAAACAGAACAGCTGAAACAACAGGTGCAAGATGAGGAAGATTAGAATCAATGTAAGAAGTGCCAAGAAAGAGAGAGAATCAGGTCCATGCCCATCCACAAAGATCAGATCATATGTCGAAATTTAATACAATAGAGACTGCTCCACACTCTTTTCTGATGATATATTCAAATAAAACATACTCTTTTCTGATGATATATTCAATACAAGTAATTCCACAAGCCTCCACACTGATTGCTTGATTGGTACACTTGAAGACCAACACATTTATGACATCCAGGGGTTAAGCAATAGAGACGGATCACATGCATCGATCTTGTGTCACAAAAGCTCAACCGATGACTATTCAACCTCCTTAAGCCAGAACGCGACGGCAAAAGAGGGCATGAATACTTGCAATCTCGATACAAAGGCTCATGGGTCCATGATATCCAGGCTCATTGATGAGAATGAGCAAGCTGCAACTGTCGAAAGCTTCACAGCACACACATGATCTGAAGTGAACAAGCATCCAGAAACTTTGTCCTCTGACAACGACACCAAATCTGAAGCAGGAAATCCGAGAAGAAAGAAACTACCACTCGTGAGAAGAGAAACAAGAAATGGGCTACAGCCTCATCCTATCATCAAGCTTAAGGAGGTCCTATCTTCAAAATATTTAAGCATGACCTTCTAAAAAGCTACTGATGAAGAAACTTGCCCCTCCGTACTCTCCATGTCAATAAAGATACATCCTTTCTATCCAGTCTCCAGGAAATAACTAAAGTTACACAGTGTAGCCAGATTTCATTTTTCTCCACACTGCTAATCTCCTTTCCAAAGAAAACAACCAACAAAGAAACTGGCAATCATCATCCAGTGTAATAGGCTTGTCAAAACCTGCCTCTCTCTTCAGAAACCCATGTCCCTTTCGGTCAAAAGAAGCTGCCCAGTGACCACCTTTGCATCAATTTGCAATCCTCTCTCCTTCAGACAAACTCACGTATACTACAGGATAGCCACTGCTCTTTATTGACCAATCATATCCCACCTTTCCCCACCATCAAAGCTCAAAAAACGACCACAGCTGTGACTCCAGGATACTAATTCTCACCTTCAGTCATTGGTTGTGTGTGGAGAGAGCCCACTTGCTACTTCCTTTATTCCTTTACCAACACCTTAGGGAAAGGCAGCTCACAAAATTGTCACTGCTGCAAACACAACTCTCTAATACTTTATATATATGGAAATTGAGTAGCTATTGACGAGTAACATCCAAAGATTTGGCCTTTAGCTCAAGCGACTTGAGATAGAGAATGGCTTCATCAAGGATGGTTGCTGCATCCTTCCCCTTCCCACCAGGAATGATCCTTCTCAGTATGCCAACTGTTTCTCGAATCCTTGCCTTTTTGTGCTGCTTGTCACCTGCATTCTTATCATGATCCCCTCCTTTGACGGAGCTTGACTCGGCGACACCATCTTCCTCTTTGTTACTATGATCTATGGGGATGTCAGGGTGGTGAAAGGCTGCCGAGCTAGCAGTGTCCATAAGTGATGAATCAAATTCATCCACATCAACTCTCCTCCTCTTTGCCAGATGCATCGAACTAGTTACCTCAGATGAACTCTTCTCCATTGCCCCAACTGGGGAATGACATGTGTTGGCTTCTTCATCATCGTGATCATCGTCAGAATCTGAGTACAATAGTGCATCGATTTCCTCTGGGTCTTCATGCATCACTTCACCTCCATGCCCATCAGAAACTGTTTCAGTGCTGCCCTGCAGACCAAACCCGGCATTCATGGAATTAAAGCATGGAAAAGGGATGCCTGAAAAGCTGAACATGAAGATTGTTCCATCCCTTGACCGATCAAAGACCAAAAGTCTTTTCTCTGATCCATCAACATCTGAAGGCTTATGAGATGGGAATGGAGGTGAAATCAAAGCTGATCTCTGTTGAAAACATTTGTTACGAAGGACACGAGGTAAGGCTGTTGTTCTACTCATTGAGAAAATACAACCATGTGGATTAGTATATGTAGGAAACAACATCAGATTTGTGTTCTGAGACCCCATGACAGGCTGCTGAATGTTATTGGAATCATTCAAGTTAATAAGACTCTGTGGTGAATGCTGAAAATGGATTTCAGGAACAAAATCCCTCTCCATCAGAACAAAGTCCAATTTAATCACCTGAAAGCAAGTAATAGTTGATTAATATCAATCCATGAGTTGATCAGACAAAATGTAGCAGAATCAACTTGCTTACCACAGGCAATTCTCAACTGTCAGATAATATTTACACAACAAAAACTACAAAATGAAAAGGTGAAATTCCCAATATTGTTGAAGATGAATCACAGAAGAGAAACTAATCTACGTAATGGGCTTCAGGAGATGACGGAAGTATTCAACCTGTTACAGTTCAATACAATAGGTTGTTAGCGGATAATGAAAATATAGAAAGCCTGTAGTTATTTAAAAATTTTACAGAAACACTTTTTGAGTCTCTTCTTTGTTTCTTACCTGGCAATCCTGCAATAGTCGGAAACAAGCAATGACCCTAACAGTTATGGTGGTGCTACCTGCAATCCCATTTTCATGTTTCAAAGCTCGGAATCTCGTGCTTGTCACTGCTTGGCACACCATTACTACTGTGTTTTGTTCCAAAATCAAGCCAATTCACCGGAAACTCGATGAAGTCCAGGAAATCAAAAGTGGAAAGGAAGACAAATAGTCTTCAGAGAAGGCCAGCAAGATGACTGAATCTAGGAGGCAAGACACAGAAGAAATATACCCTGAATAGAAGCCTTCAGTGTATCAGCTGTGACTAAGCAAAGGGTGGATGAAAGTAGGAGGAGAGAACTAATTACAGAGAGAACTAGTCACACAAGAACCCGACAATACAGGTTCAAGGAGATCACTTTCCGGTAGACATCAACCGAAAGACTCAACCGCCGCATACTGTTCTGATCTTTAACTACAAGAACTTCAATTTCACACTTCCTTCGGTGGCTTGAGAATCCTGCAACACCACCCCCTCTCATTAGTGGAAGATAATTGCAGAGCTCCAAGAAAAGGTAAGGTTTCACACTTCATCATCATGGAGTATACTAGAAACTGAGAAGAAAAAATTTTTGTAATACAATTGTTTCGAAATCAACCAAAATTTTCCCCAAAAGAATAACCAATAATACCAAGCAAATGAGAGCAGAAGATTGGTTTCGAAAACGGGATCAAGCAGGTTCTAGTGAATGGAGTTTTATCGACAGCCACAAGAGAACAAATAATTCGTGACTAATATCTCATAAAAAACTGCAACCGATTTCGATTTGAAGCAACACCTACAATTGATTTCGTTAGATAACGAAAAAAGAAAAACAAATCCGCAAACTCAGGGGAGATTTCAAAGATCTTGAGAAATCAACCAAGAAAGCTGAAGATATCCCAAAAACGAGATAAAAGACACGATCCTGAGCATCAAATCATTCAAATAACTGCTGACTCGAGAATCCAAAATAAATAAAAAAAGCTTCGAATATGCATACTTACGACGGAAGAGCCGATCAAGAACGCGATTTCTCAGAAGAACCGCAGATCTCCTCTCACCGTAGTGACCTATTGCCACGCGCGAATAAGGTGATGAGATCGAGGGAACGACCGGGGAGGAACCACTTGTGTAAGGGGGGGATCACGGGAGGAAGGGTGGGCTTTTATGGACCCAATAGGACAAATATACCCTTGTCAAATCACGCAAATACCATAACTCTTCACTGGCACAAGACTGTAATTTTGGTGATTATATTGAACTTAAGGCCTGCGGCGCGGTCAAATAGCCTGTTGACCAGAGGTGGGGCCGGTGACACTAATTTCCTCCTTTACCCTGCCAATTGGTCCTCACCAAATTGCCACGGTCTTGTTCTAATTTTCTTATTATTATTCTGATAGAGGGACCTTTGGCAGAAATTAAAGTGGATTTATAATTTTCTTTTTCCATGAATCTTAGAAATGCACTGATATTGGTTTTCCTGTCATTATGATCTTAATTAAAAAACAGAACTTGTTTGAATTTTATCATTGTGATCTTAATAAAAATAAGAATAGTATGCAGCATAAAAAACAACCTTTTATTCAAACAACTTGTTTGAATTTTGTTTCCTTTGATGATGAGGAGTTCATATGTCTTGTGCCTATGGCAGAAAACAAAGCATGTTTGTTAGCTATAGTAGTAATCCAAATAGTAAGAGAACACAACTTTTTACCAGTGGAAATTTGACTTCATCTGAATGCTGAGACTTAGACCAGGTCTTGCCACTCTGTTAAACCAGAAGGATGATGAAGAGGAAGTGCTCATTGCCCAAAAGTGGGTGCAGCAGCTTCAGCTCCATGAGCTTCCTGTTGCTTTCAGAAACTGCCCTACCTCTGTTGTGCACTGCATCAGGTTTCCACTATGTTTAGGTTAGAATGCAATTGTTAATGGAAGGGAAATCAACCATGGGGGCACTTGAAGACTTAAGGATGACGGATGATGAGTGAGGATGGATGGATGGAGTTAAACCAATCTTGATATAGTGTCAGCAAAGACATATGGGTTCAGTTTTGACCTGTGATGGGCATATTTCTGTCTCATAGTGGATTCTGACACTATATCAAGATTGACTATGCCATATGTCCATGCTGAGGAGAACTTTAAATCTTCTTGTAATCACAGGAAGGGCAATCACTTTCTCTTGGTGCCAGCAACATATATATTATCTGCACAGTTAAAGGTGTGGAACATAAGTGACATCAATTTCATCAACTCTGCTGCTGCATTGAGGTTTGTAGCAATTCTTGACAGAAAAGCCAGGTGACAGTGCAATTTGTGGGGGATTTGATTCTGCAAGACCAAATAAAGGCAGTGCAACCTATTGAACAAACAAAGCAGATGGTCATGCAGGATGTGCATAGAAACAGATAAAAGAACACATGCTATGATCCCAAGACCTGCCAAAATTTAAGACTTGTGAGAGAAATTTACTTTCAAGTTGTTTAAGCTTCCCAGTACTATCTTGTGTATGGAGTGGAGGGAACAAAGGAAATGGTAAGAGTCGAGAGAGTCCCCTCACTTGATGTCCAAGCATTTTGGTAGCACACAACTAGCCAATCTTTTTACATCAATGGATAGATTATATGATTCCATATTCAAGAACATTGTCCATCATCATTGCAGACATGTGTGATAGACAAGATTGACATACACTAAAAAGATGATTGTGGATGATCACCATGATCAGAATGTGTGGGTGTTCATCTGTATCATTTCAACTCTTTTGAAATAAATGATAGCTATGTCTATTTTATGCTTTTCCTCAAAAATTTAAATGGGTGCTCCAAAATCAACCAAGTCAAGTCCACTCACAACAGTCTCCTGCAATGAGAGTATACCTTGTGCAACAGTGCCTTTGACTTCATTTTTGTCCATGGAATTCCAGTCTGACTCCATGTTTGCCTTCTCACTACTGCCTCCCAGGTTTGAGCTGAACCATCATTGCCCTGAGACTCCTCTGGGGTACTTCAGTTGGAGAATTGATTTGTTATGTCATGATCCAAATCAAATAACAATGATTAATATTTGTCAAACTAGAAGCATTTGAAGACCTAATTATGTTTGCTTGTTTATGGAAGAGTCATTGATCTGAATTTTAACTAAATAATTCAGAACAAAGTGCTTGTTTGACAATTACTATTTTGCATGGTATGAATGCCACACTGAATATATTGTTGACAACTAAAACCATTATCTCCTTGTCTGTGAAAGAATCATCAGTGTGAATTAATTAATTATAACAAGAATGAGAATTATAAATTATAACAAGAATAAGAATTCAAATTGTAGTGCCTTGTAGTTGACTCATCTCAATCAGGTTACTGAAGTTAAAGTCTGCAAAGAACTTTCAAGGCATTACTTTTTCCCTATGTAGTGGAAGACTCATGATGGATGAAACTTAAAAGAGGGGACCTGCAATAAGCACTCAAGAATACTTCAAGAAAGCATTACAGCCATTTGGTCATATGAATTCTCTAATGGAGACACCACACTTGGAAAGCCACCCACCACCTCCCACCTCCACCATGAATGCCCCCCTCACTACCATAAGAAAGATGAAAGGATTCAGTGTGTTATGAACTCCAAAAAGAGCTTTTAAAAGGTGAAGAGCAGAATCCATGCTCCAAAGCGCAATGTCTGGAAATGCAACCCCACCAACTCCATTGACCTTGAAACTTCACCTCCTGCCCCTAAATCAAGTCACTACCATTATATAACAGTAACCTATGCCAAAAGTGTCAACTCCCGAAATCCTTGTCCAGTTGTTTTTCCTCCAATATATATGTATATATAAACATCACACACACATGCAGGTTGTTCAAGTAATCCAGTGGACGCCTAGGTGTCATTAATGCTTATCTGATTTGCAGAAACAATTCATGTATGCTCATGAATAAAAAGCAGGGAGGCAAGCTATGAAGGTGTTTCCTGTGAATCTAATAGGAAACAACAATGAGCCATTTATAAAATGGATTACCTGTGGTTGGCAATGAAGGTGATCTTTGTTGGCCTGCAAATGGCAGTGTTACAACAGTGGGGCTGTTGATTAGGAGATGACAAGTTGACCACAGATTGCTGCTAATTGGGCACCAACTTGTGCTTCTACTCACAAGACTCTCCACAACTAAACTTATCCAAGCAAAGCCTTGTTAGTTTCAGTATTCTGCAATGCCTATGGATTCAGAGTTTGATGGAATGGATCCAATAGAATCAGTGAACAAAAGCAGTTGTATGTAAGTTCTAGTTGAAACTCACTGACATAACCAACTTAATTGTCTCAACATGGTATCCACATGACATTAGACAAACAACTGAAGCCACCTCTACTTACATCTTGGAAGAAGATTCAATTGATATTGACTTGTAACATGAAACAAATTAATCAAAATATCATTCAGCAATGACAGTTCTATCATAGCAATTTTTATCGCAAATACGTATTTGTTTTGTTAACATCAAAATAAACATCTAGGGATATTACTGTAAGCCTTTTTAGATTTTCAATATGATTCACATGCATGTCTTTCTTATTTTCTTTTTCTAGTTAATTATTTCATAGAGTAGATATTTTTTACAGTTGTACTCATTTTTTGTTTTCCACTAATTTAAACAACATTGAATATTTTGTTAACACTGATACAAGTTTTTTTTGTTCTAAACAATAAAAGAATAATTCCAAATTCCACAATAGGTCTAAACTCTATAAACACTAACACCATGACTATATATATCAAGGTCTATATTCTCATGAAATAGTATCAACATCAGCACACATCTTCTTACAAAGTCAATACTATCAATCAATTATTCCATTTCTTTTCAATTATGCTTCATCATTTCGGGTACCCTATACAACCTCCATCATACAAAGTACAAACTAGTATGAAGGACTCATAACAAAGGAGCAGGAACTTGGTATATGAGCTGCCACCACCAGGGCCCATTCCATGGTAGATGTGACAAAGCACGGTCAAAATAATCATCAGCAAAATGCAAGAGATGTTTATTTCTAGTTCTAGATTAATAGTTTGGCTAACGATTTTCTTTAATCAAACATAAAGGTTTTAACTCTCCAGGAAATATCTCCTGGTAAAATGAAAGGAAAAAAAGCAAATCATCAACAATAATAACCAAGAATATTTACATTTCCAAGAACAACTGAGGACCAGCTGTATCTTGACAAACAATCAACGTTTTATGTACAAGAGGTAGCAATCTGAATCAGCATCCAATTCTATCCGTACATACGACCATGCTAAAAAGTAAACACAATTGTAGGAAAGTGGGTTTTTCAAGTCACCAATCACAGTGCAGAATAATATTGTTAGCTCTCTTGATGTTTAGAGAGCTGTTGTTTCCTAGCTGGGAGCATTCGAAGCATGATGTGTCAGGTATTGCTTCCACGTCAACAGCCACCTCATTTGGATTTCAAATCCACCAATTAAGTGGAGTCCTTATAATAACTTTGATACGACACGACAAGAGGACCAAAAGGCTACAGAGGCTGCCTTAAGTATTGCTGGATTTTGGTAAATCCTGAAAGGTGGCAAGGATAATAGCGATTACATAAAGGAAAAAAAAAATTAAGACAATGCAACATATACTTGATGCAAATCAACTCAAGAGACAGGTCAATGAAACATCAACTTGATAATTTTGCTGAAATTGTGGTAGTATTTTAACCAAAAACATAACACCTAGAAACTATTTGCATACAAAACCACAATCTCTTTGGGCTAAGAAAATAGTCTTGTCAAGTCTCTGTACGTGATTAAATATCAATTAGTCTATATGAAGATAGGTAAAGGATTCCAGTGATTGTGCTTCTAGAGCCCATAATAAGTGTGAATATAGCTAGACAACAGAAATTAATATTTGGAAATATGCAGTAAAAGAATAAAATGGCTGGTAGTCAGAATAAGCTAAGATGCTTGCTGATATCCCTTAAAAAATATGCAGTGAAGGATTAAAATGGCTAGCGGACAGAATTGGCTAAGATGCCTGTAGATATCCCCAAAAATAGCCAGCATCTCTAAAGCTAATGGCATAACTTTTTTAAGAAAGCTCTTATCAAATGATCATGAACTGTTCTAGAGAAAGTGACAAAGATAATGTAACTGTTCCACAAGAGGTGTTCAGTGCATGAGGCTACAATGTCTTACCCCTGCAAACAAAAATGTTACTTCCACAACTCCACATCCTTGACAACCATCTGACAAAAGGAATTAACCATACCCAGTCATAGTTTTGTTATATATCAACAGTAATTCTTTCTGAAAACAACATAAGCTTAGAGATAAGAGCATATGTTTGTGGACTACTACATTCATTTTATGAAGTGGCAGACAATCAAGGAAAATGCATTAACTTCCATGGAGAAGAACAAGTTTTTGCAGACTCTAGGATCCACAGTGTCACAAGCAAGATTATTAAGAAACCTTAAACCCTTATCAACATATTGTTATCAATGAAGTGACATAAATATTTAAATTGCTATCGAAGAAAGAGGAGACTTACCCAATAGCAGTAGCACCCCAAGAAGCAATGTTGTAAATAACTTGGCTTCCCTCCCATGCCTTTCGGAGCCTGCTCTTCTTCTTCTTTACAGAAAATGTTTTGCAAAGGGCTAAAGATCACAAAAGCAGGCAGCATACATCATAAGCAATGGTTTATACTCTGCAGTAGTTCTTACAAATCAAGGAGTACATTTCAAACAGCTCACCTTCTTGAAGCTGATTGGGTGTTAATTCCTGCAGAATAAAATGCTATCAATGAGTAAACAGACAAATAGGCTTACTAACTAAAAAAAGATAAATGGGTTGAGGAACAGAACCAACTAAAACAAATAGACACTGTATAATATTCATACATGCACAACGAAATCTCCAGTTACACGACACATATTAGCTTCTTACTAATCTGTTTCCGCTACAATTATGAAAATATCTTGGCCACAGCAACTTTGGCACATCTCGAAGCAATTTATTTAATCTATGCAATTGAGCATGCATACAAGAAAAGTGGTTTTGTGCCTAAGTGAGTATGCAGTACACAAGCATTCTCCACATATGAAGTCTCCATTATTGGCCTACTAGGAGATAAATAAAGACCTCCAAATGCAGAAAAAGGCAAAAATTGACAATTATACATGCATGACAAAGAACATATTGCCATCACAACAAGAATCTTGACATACTTTAGTTTGCTTTAGTGATAATAGGTAAGCAGCCATGAAGCATGCTATGCCATCCACAATATCCTCTTGATTAACAAGAACATAATCGTCTTGGTCTGGGACACTCCCCCCATCAACATGCTTATCTTCCCACAAATCTGTGGCAGTAACCATGTCCCAAGATGCATTATCATCTGCAACCAAGAGAATATATTAGTTAATGTCATTCATGTGTACTGGCACAATAAAATGAATGTTTATAGATGAAAAAAAAAGTTTTCAATCAGTAGAATGTGCATACTTATAAGGTAAATTTTATTTAAGATGCAAGGAGATCTGTACAAGTTAGCACACCATAATTATTTTGATAAATAGATGTCTGGATGCTTCCAAGCTTTTCAAGAAAGTCAGGCGATTCAACTTTTGCCTTGAGAAGGGAACATAGCTGCACAAGAGGAGGTAGCAAAGATTATACATGTCAATTTATTATCGAATAAGATGCTACTGGGAAGTTAAGGCACAGTTATATACCAGCAACTTGTCCATTTTTATTTATATAAAAGTATAAAACATTATAAGCAACAATCCTCCTTGTGCAATTTGTACAGGAAACTCACCTCGGAAACTGTACATGAGTACATTTTTCGTCCATGAAAATTTTTTATCACTAGGCCAAAAAAATGGATGTTCTTGACAAATGCAAGGATTTCTATAAACTAACATAAATAAATGAAGCTACTGAAACTTAAAAATCAAATTTTAATTCACACGTATTTGGCAATACACTGTAAAGAAGTCACCTGATTCCACAAAAACAAACTATGTAATACTTACATCACTCCACTCTTAAACACAAAGTTGGTTGGTCGCCACTACCACTTTATGTGGAGGTTATTTCTAAAGTTTGGAAACAATCATAATAAATATTACATGCACTTCCTCAACAAAGATAATGAAACATTAAAAAACTGTCCTGAAAGGAAGACATACAACACATCAACACATATTACAGAAAAATGAGTCTCATTACATTGACATTCAGCTCGCCGCTGAGAGCTACCTTCCAACTATGCAACTGATTGCTGCTGATACTGATACTACCTAGCAACTCATAGACACAGTATACTACAAAGTGTGGCAAGCAAAGCATGTACTGGAAAATGGACATCATACAAAGCCTTATTGTCATAGTAGGATAGTTGTTTCTATATCCCCTATTAAATGCAAAGTGTGTATCTACAAGTAAACAAAATCTTTTCATTTATTCTTATAGTGCAAAGGCTTATGGAAGGGAACATGAATGTAAATTACACGTTCATGTAACTTTAACACAATCTTTTCATGTAACTCCCCATGTAACTTTAACACATTCATGCCACTGTCATTGAATGTGAATTACACAATTTTTTTATTGTCAAATTACGCTTTAACTTTTAAGTGTAAAAGAATCTCCATCTTAAACAAAGTCTGTCATGCCATGCACTGTTGCCTTCAGGTACAAGAATTGAGAACATTTATATAACACAAAAAACAAAGATTACAACATCTGATATTTATATGTAATGCACTAAGCTACATTGAATCTATCAACTAAGATAAAAGGAGAAGTTTTTAGGTTGACTCATGCGATCTGTTTTAAAAGTTTAAGTGAACTCGGTTACATAAATACCCATAACTATCCCAATAAGTTCATCCTGATAATTATCAGAAGCACATTCTGTAACACTCTGTTTAGTCCCGCTAAGACTACGATTGACTTATAAGGATCTGATGGATATATTATTATTAACTCCAGCTTTAGTATTTTGAACAAATGGTTTAGACTCATTGAAGTTAACAGGCTAGTTATCTCATTAGGGTTGTGATAATTAGTATTAGAGCTGGGCAGGGTCAGAGGATATGTCACAGCATGAAGCCACCTAATCTATGCTATGGTAGGCCTTGACGACAACACTTTAAGTATGAATTTTAATCAATAAAACCTAAGACTCCCAACATTATAATTTTCCAGTTTGTTTCCT
This sequence comes from Musa acuminata AAA Group, assembly GCF_036884655.1. Lineage (NCBI taxonomy): Eukaryota > Viridiplantae > Streptophyta > Magnoliopsida > Zingiberales > Musaceae > Musa > Musa acuminata. Next base: position 25,024,533 of record NC_088339.1, on the reverse strand, counting down.
GATAACTAGTTAAAATTCGTCAGCGGAAACATGAATTCTAAATAACATGAATCTGCAGCGACCAGCTATGGGCGTCTGAGATCATGTATATAAACAATTCCCCACGATCCCTACGGAGAAAAAAAGCTTATCATCATAGAAGTATAAAGAATTTTCTACATCAAGGTGCAAAATTTTCAACCAGAAAAGCAGAAATTACATGAATATTCCTCGACCCGACCGTCCATCCCAACAAATACGAATCAGATTTGAGATCCAACCAAGAATCAGACGAGTCCTACCTCATCAGTCTCGGTATCCACCGCAGAATGAGACTGCGGCGGCGATCCCTCCTGCTCCTTCTCCTCTTCTCGAAGCGGAGTCGGCGCGTCATCCACGTCGTTCTCGTCCTCCGAATTGGGGGCGGCCGCGGTATCCGGCCCGAGGTCGGCGTTCTCGATCAATTCAAGGGCTCTCCTGCAATTTTCCAGAACCACCTCGAGGGCCCGCCTCCTGACGCGGACCTGCTCCACCTCCGCAGCCGCCTCGCGTGGGCGGGACGGCATGGGTGAAGGGGCCGCCGGGGCTGGGGAGATGCCTGCCTCCATAATGCCCTACAAGAAAGAATGGCCGACGAGGGGCCGAGAGAGACGGGATCGAGTCGATAGGCTTGGGAGGAATTGGACAGTGGCGTGCCGTGTTGTCTTCCTCGTGCTTCTCATTTGCTTGCATTTACTTGTGGACCCCTCTCAATAATTTCTCCTAGGTGGATCAATTAAAAACTAGTTAACGCTTCCCGTGATGGAAGCACGTGCGGCGTTGCGTTTGCGCAGGGTCGCATCGGCTGGGCCCACACGACTCGACCGAAGAAGGACCCATCGTGCTGATGGTGGTGTGCGGTAAAATATTTGGACGGACCATAAAAACGGAAATAAAGCCAGAAATCTTATTCTCGGCTTTTATTTATTTATTTTTTTTTATTAAAATAAATGAATTATAATTATCCTCCTAAATTAGACTATCGAATTAGACACGCCTTCAACTCTTCTTTGTTTACGTCGTCGAGCTGCCACTATCGGCTTAACAGAATTCCCTATGCGTGTCCTAAAAATAATACTCCTACACCATTCTCTATATATAATATAACTATTTATTATGTTGTTTCACTAAATGTGAGGACGGGCCTCTCTCATTCCACTCCTCGCGTGTTACGGCCTCGCGTCCTCGGTCGCCCTCTTCCTTCTTCCTTACCTGCTTCCCAATTAATCGATTGACCAAGTCTTATACATCAGAGTGTTTGTGTCGGAGAAGAATAAGGATTACATCGTGGAGACGTTGAGCCGATCGCACGCATCAGGAAGCGGATGATTAAAATATCCCGGCGATCCAAGCAGCGGATGATCCTCTGACACCAGTCTCAAAGCACGCGGGTCTTCCAACTCGTGGGTGGTGACCACACCGCTGCCCGCTTCCGCACCCTGCCGATCGCCGTTCCATCTCTCCCTCCGCTCCTCCCTCTTTCTTTTTTTGTACGTGTCATCGCGTCTCCATTTCCCGATGAAGAAGCCGAGCGGTACCCGGCGCCTTGGCATCGGCGGCGGAGTCGAGCTCGGCGGCGACCGCCTCGTGATCCGCCTGCCGGACCCCCGCTTCCTCCGCCTGGTTGCCCGGTCGATGCTCCTCGCCGCCGCAATCCTCTCCTTACCGTGGCTCCGTGGCACCCTCCTCCGCCGCGGCGACGCCGGAGAGGTCACAGCCAGCCGGCGGGCCATCGACGATGAGTATATGCTCTTCGCGGCGCTCCTCCGCGATCTGAGGCGCATCGGGCTCCTTCGTCCCAAGAGCAACGTCGTCATCCTCAACGATCCAACACTCAGCGTTCGCAACACCGCGGTGCCGGACAGCTCTGCGGACTTCGTGTTCTCCGTCTCTGCCGGTGATTTCCATCGCATCGACCAGATCCTGAAGATCGGCGGCGTCGCGGCCGTCCGATTGAGCTCCGATCCGTCAGAATCATTCCGGTCGCCGGCGAACTACCGCACGGCGTACGTCAGGCAGATCGGCTCATCCGTGGTTGTCGCAATGACGAAGTCCTTCGCCAGCGAAGGGGGGATTCGGCTGCGGCGGCTGCTGGCGGTGCCGAAGGCGAAGAAGGAAGCCCTAAGTGGGCTGGAAGGCGCGCTGCTGGAGCCGCCAGGCCGGCGCGGATGGCGGAGGAGGACGAGATACCTGCCGGAGTTGACGGGGGACGAGCTGGACGGGTACCCGCGGCGGGTGTTCGTGGAGGTGGTAGCGGCGGGGGAGGCCGGCAGCGGCGCGGCGTGGTTCGAGCAGCACTACCCGAGGAAGGGCCGGGCCTTCGAGGTGATCCGGGTGGAGGTGGAGGTGGAGGAGGAGGATGAAGAGGAGCCAGAGGAGGGGGCGTCACAGTCGCTGGCGGAATGGCTGGAGAGGAACGTGAGGGAAGAGGAGTACGTGGTGGTGAAGGCGGAGGCGGGGGCGGTGGAGGAAGCGGTGGCGGAGGGGGTGATCGGGCTGGTGGACGAGCTCTTCCTGGAGTGCGATCACCAGCTGTGGGAAGAGGACGAGAGGAAGAAGAAGGAGAAGGAGACGACGAGGAGCGGGCGGCGGGCATACTGGGAGTGTCTCGCGCTCTACGGGAAGCTGAGGGACGCCGGCGTCGCCGTTCATCAATGGTGGAGCTTCTGAAACAAAAAGAAGGAGAAAGAGAAGAGAGGAGAGATGCGAAGGGGAAGAAGAAGCGATCGAGCAACGAACCGAGTCGAACGCATGGATCGAATGACGGAAAGCGTGAGCAGATTGGATTAGGGAGGCGTCTAGTTGGGCGGAGGTCATTTGAACTACTTCTGAATCCGGGAAGGAAGTGTCCCCATTGTACATTTTGAGCTGAACGTTTTGCTTTCTTCCTTGACATGATGGAAATGTACATTTTTAGGAGTTTTAGTACAAAATCCATAGTTTTCTTTCTTGCTTTACCATTGCTTCCAGTTTCAATCAATTTGCTCGGATGTCTCAAGAAACCACTTCTTAAAGAATAATTTCCTATTTTTCCTCATTTATTCTTTATTGGTGTATTATTTATTTTTAAAAAGAAAAGAAAAACTATTCTTCCTCTAATGTACTGCTAAAAAAAATGCACCAATAAGAAAATAACACAAACAAAATACGCAACAGAAACCAAACTGATGGATACGAAGTCGTTTCAACTGCTGAGCTCGCGCGCAAGAGCCCACCTTGAGGTCATACTGCTGGTGGCCGGCGATGATGCTGACCACGGCATTGACGGTCGGGTGGCGCCGCCACCATGACGAGAGTTCTCCATGGCAGCACGATCCTTCTCGTGTGTGATTGGTATGTGCGTCATCAGCCTGTGGCTTCAGTGTCACTGCTCTCCTGTTCTTCGTCCTCCAGCCAATTCCATCTTGATGGCTCCCAATCTTCCCTCTCTTCACGTCCTCCAGAGCCCCTGCAGTCTCACAGCAATCCAAAAATTCTCCTCGCGATCCTCGAAAGGGGTTCTTTCGGTCCTAGATTGACAGCATCTCCGATCAAGCCAGCATTCTTTCCAACTCTGTCATCTTCACTGACCTCGTCCTCAATCAGTTCACCGGAGAAGGACGAATCCGTTAAGCCTTCCAACATGTCTCCATCCCTTTCAATCTTACTCTCGTGGAACTCTTCTGGTAAATCTACAATCCAATTCAATTCAGAGTTCTGATTACTAATGATGCATTCCTTGCCGCCTTCTTCGTGCAACTTACCAAGAATCCTCCAAGTTACAGCATCTGGCCTCACCCCGTTCTTTCTCATCTCGCCCACGATCTGATAAGCCTCCTTTTTCAATCCCATTCTGCAAGCACAGTCGATGACGATGTTGTAGTTCACAATCCCAGGATCAACCCCACAATCCACCAATTCATACAAGAAATCACAGGCCTGAGCCAATTTCCCTGAGCAGCAAAGACCTCTGAGGATAGCTCCATAAACGTAGTGGTCATGGATCTGCGATGGCCAGATAATGTCATCCCAAATCCTCTTTGCCTCCGCAAGACGACCAACACTGCATAATCCTTCAACCACCACAGTGTAAGTTGTGCTGTCGGCGGCGAAACCCTTATCGATCATGTCGTAGAATAGTCTCATTGCTTCATCAACCTTTCGGAGCTTGGTTAATCCTTGAAGAACCACATTGTATGTCACAACACTGGGAGCACATTTGTGCGCAGGCATTGTGTTGCGCAATACATCGAGGGATTCTTCTGGTCTCCCGACATCCAGTAAACCGCGAATGATGGTGGTAAATGTCACCACATCAGGCTCAGAGATATTGCCATTCAACATGTCATCAAGGATCCTTTTAGCTTCGTCAACCTTGCCAATCTTGCAGAAACCATGGATGACGGTGTTAAGGGTGACAACATCTGGTTGGCATTGCTTCTGAAGCATCGAGACAAGGACGTTTAATTGCTCACTTGGGTTGTCCGCAAGGCGCAGAGCACTCAGAAATATGTTGTAAATCCTCGTCCTGTCAACAGCATCTCTTTGTAGCACGAACTCTGCAACATCCTGAGCCTTGTTGATGTCCTTTTCTCGGCAGAGGCCCTCCACAAGCACTTTGTAAGTAGATTCTGAAGGTGAGTACCCAAACTCGGTCCCTTCCTTGAACAACTGGTAAGCCCTCATGCAACCCTTTTCTTTGCTCAGGCCATGCACTATGTGGTTATAGGAAGCCATGCCAGGAATGAACCCCCTCTTCCTCATTATGTACACAATTCTTGAAGCTCCATGGTACTTCCCGACCCTGCAAAGCGAATCCATCATTTGGCCGTAAGCAAACAACTGGTCGATGCTGTCCCCCTGCGGCATCTCCTCGGCGATCCTGAAAACTTCGTGAAAGAACCCTTCTCGGCACAAGGCATCGATCAAATTGGCGAATGCTGCACCGTTCACTGATGGCTCACGCTCGTCTTGCATCTTCCTCCAAAGCTCCACCAACATCTCCCTCCCCTCGTCGACTCTCCTCTTCCTGAGGACCGCCTTGATCAAGACGCTGTGAGTGAGAGAATTGGGCGGAATGCCGGCTTCGAGCATTTCGTCAAACATCTGTCGCGCATGATCCAATTCTCCGGTCCGGGCAAACCCATTGATGAGGGCGGTGTACGAGACAGCATTCGGCAGGCGGCCCTTGCTTCTCATATCGAGCAAGAGGCTGCGGGCTTCGACAGGCTGGGATTGGGAGGAGAGCTGGTCGATTAGGCGGTTGTAGTTGGTGAGGGAGGGCACGAAGGCAGGCTTGGCGTCGGTGAGGCAGCGGACGACCTGGAGAGTCAAGAGCGGGGTACCGGCGTCAAGGAGGCGGGCGAAAAGAACGTTGGCGGTGCGGTCGTCAGGAAGCCACCCAGCGGCGGCGGAGAGAAGGAGGCGGCGGTGGGCCTCCTCCGAGCGGCCGGCGGCGCAGAGGGCGTGGACGACGCTAGCGAGATTGAGGGAGTCCGGGCGGTAGCCACGGAGGCGGAGGCGGTCCAATAGACGGAGGGCCTCGTCGACGTCGCCATGGATGGCGCAGAGAGAGTGGATCTTCTTCCTCCAATACGAACGATTCCCGATGCTCTCCCCTTCGAACACCTCCTGTTCTTCTTCCGTTTTCTCTTTGGATCTCGAATGGAGGTGGTGGATTTGGGCGGTGCGAGGGGGAAAGGAACAGGGAATAACTTGGGAAGGCTTCGTTTGGGCGGCTGCTGCCATCAGGAGGCGTTCAAAGAATGCCATGGAATTGGGCAGCGCAGGTGCCCGACGATAGCTCTTCGGGATTTGCATGTTTATCCCTGCAAAGCTGGGAGAGAGAGACAGAAGAGAGAGAGAGAGAGAGAGAGAGAGAGATTCTTTGCATACACTCAGTTTGAAGCTAAATACATATTAACCAGTTAGATATTTTTAATGATTTATTTCTTAAATTTAAAAAATTTATGTTAATTTTTTTATAATTATAAAAATAAAATATTCCATCTTATTTACTCTAATATCAGTTGGCTTTATCGACTAAATACAACACGACAGTATTTGTAAGAATAATATAAAAATGAAAGATAAAATAATGATTTCAACATCCTAATTATGTTTTCTTTGTTATGTTCTAATTTTAACTTCGTGATTGACTGTTGTGGTGGTGACGGATGGTGATGCCGTCGAGGACCGTGAGTGGTTGTTGTGATGATGGTCGATGAGAATAACATGGAGATGAGCGAGGTAAAGTCTTGGAGATGGAGTTGAGATACTTTTGCAACTTCTTATGAGGGGAGGAGGAAGAGGTGGGAGAGCGATAGTGAAAGGTGAGGCAAAGGGAGAAGAGGATGAGGATGAGGACGATAGTTGTGTCGATATAAATGCAAAAGCAACGTTGCTATGCTCTACAGCTATGGCTTCTGCTTTGCATCACCCTGCATTTGCGTTGGCATCAGTATAGATGCAAAGCGACGCTCATCCTTATCCCCTCCTTACCTGATCCCTCATCCTTCTTCCCCCTTTTGTCGTTTTGCATTTGTATCAGCATTGCCACAAATGTAAGATGATGCAGAGCAGAAGCCACAAGATGCTGAAGCTCTACATTTACGTTGGCGCTGTTCTGCATCTGCATTAGCGCTGATGTAGATGCAAAATGATGTAGAGCAAAAGCGATATATGTCAACGTTATGCATCTGTGTCGACATCGACGTAAATATAGAGCTATTGCTCTCCCACCAACATTAATAAAACACAAAACCTTTGCCTCACCTCCCGCCAACATGGATACAAAGCAATGTCGATGCATATGTCTTGCTTGAGACGTTAAAATTATTTTTATACCTATTATTTTTATATTACTCTTCATACGCATTAACAAAACACAAGACCTTTGCCTCACCTCTCGCCAACATAGATACAAAGCAACACCAACGCAGATGCTTCGTCTAGGACGTTAAAATTATCTTTTTATCTATTATTTTTATATTATTCTTTATCTGCATCAATAAAACACAAAACATTTTCCTCATCTCTCACCGATACAAAACAACGACATAAATGCCTCACCCGAGATATTAAAACTATCTTTTATCTTCCTATGTTATCACGTACTTTTATCTTCCCTTCCCTCAACAAAACCAATGACATTAGAATAAATAAAATTAAATATTTAATTTTATTTAATTATAAAATTTTAATATAAATTTTATAAACCTAGAGATCAAAATGCTAAAGAGATGAAACGTACACAGTATCACAATAAAGAAGATTGAGCGATAGAGAGAGTTGTTGACGGAGACAGATACCAATGATGAGAAGATGGCACTTAAATGAAAGAGAACCGAGTGTGCTTAACTCAGAAACAGAAATCTTGCATGACGTTGCATATGTAAGTTGCTATATGGCAATGCATAGCAGCGAATAATATAGATGTTGAGTTAATGCATGCTTGTATAAAAAATTCTGCGGGCAAATTAAACAATGGTGTAATTCCCAGTACTCCAAAAACATTCTTGAAACTGTTTATAGTATTGAGCAGTTGCACATAATAAATGTGGATGTCCATATCCTTCTACACGATATAGAGGTCCAGCAACAAAATCCTCGTTCTTCAAAGTTCCTCCACAAGACAGGAATAGGCTGCTACATAACCCACAGGTTGTAAAATAGAACGTATTGATCAATGCAACAACAGTGAAATATATATATCACAAATTCTAAAACCAAGATAGAACCGGCGTACCGCATATTCCTTGCTCACATCTTAATAGTGAAATAATCTGGGTCAAAATGATGCAGTCTTACGTAACCATCTTCGCCACCACTCGAGAAACTATGTAAAATAACAGAATTGTAAAAGATATAAGTTTGGAACATGCAGCTATTTAAATGATAAGCAAAAATAACGAGCCTGGATCAGTATCCAATTCCAGGAAGTAATAGATTCTTGCAAATAAATAAATAATGACTACTGGATGCCGACATGCTTCATGTTGACACTTCCTTACACCATGTAGACGCAAAAAAAGAAAGATACTGTAAAATCTAGGAGGTTTTGTTGCACAGCAGAAACTGCTGATACCATCACACAATAAAATCTAGAATTATATCTCATTCAACTATATTAAAAGATACTGTAAAATAGTGCAATCATTTCATCCCAGAGATCTTAAGTCTGAAACATGGGGAAATCAAGGAGGAAGAACAAACAGAAATGAAATGATATTCTGCTGATAAACCAAGATCACGTATCTGATTGCCAAATGAATGTTTGGAACAACCAAATCAGCAAAAAAAGAACAAAATCAACACCCAGGAGAAAGAAACAATGCCTTGTTCCTTGTACACACACAAGAATACACTTGCATGCATGCATGAACAATATAGGCAAGGATCACAGTAGAAAAACCAAGGAAAGTCATTAGAAATAAGTCCAACAAACCTTCAAATGCTACATGTCGCAACAATGTCTATCAAGAAGTTAATGTTGGCTCTCTTGATCTTTCTAAGAAAAATTTAAATTAAAAAAAATAGATCCTGAGACAAGAAACATAAGCTTGAAAACAAACCTTCTCCCATCAGGATTGAAAGCCAGAGCATTAATCGGTCCAAAATGTCCCTTCACACCCCCGATTTCTTCTTGAAGAATCTGTTTCAGAAACAACTAGAAAATAAATCTACTTGCAAAGCCTTAGTCAAACTCAACCACAAGCATTCAATACTAGTACAGGACAAAATTTATTGGCATTGTAGTAAAGAACTACATCACCTTGTGAAAGAATTTTGCCTCAAATTTTCCAGCACGACGATCAGTGGTTGTGACATGTACTGCCTCTTGGCCTCCCCCAATAACCACCTAAACAAGACCAAAATAGAGAAACTTATATACAGGATCAAATACTAACTTAGACCTGATGTCAAGTTCTATCTCTGCACCAAAATAATAACTAGCCACTGCACTCATCAAAGGTGCAGATAAGATTTAAGAACACATGGTATGTGAGGGTGAGCCCTGGCACCATAGGAAGGTTCTTTGCAACTTGGGTGACTAGAGTTCTAGTCATAGAAATAGTCTCTCTACTTGCAATGGTGATGCTGGAACATTGAATCTCCCAAACCCAGCATCGATGACAACCCTCGTACATTGAGACTTGGGGTGGCTAACTTCTACTACTACTATAGGGGCTGCTATTTCTTCCAAAATCATGATTTACATCCAAGCTTTGGTTGCTCATGAAAAGCCCATCCATAACACGGTTCAATATATGATCAAGAAACCCAAAAAAATGAAAAGAAATTAGTTACATACATGATCAAGAAGTGGAGATATCGCACAAGCATTGACTGGACGCTCGGTCACGTATGTCTTGATAAGAGTCAGAGTTCTAGCATCCCAGAGCTAAACAAATAGAACAAAAAAAAAGAAATAAGAGAAGAATAATAAGAAAAATGAAGTGAATCTAGTGGAATACAGAATTGCAGCATTAAGGATAGTAATTGACACCTTGGCAGATTTATCTAAGGAACCTGTCAAGAAGTGGGAACCATCAGCAGATTTTGACAGTGAGGTAACTGTTTTCTGATGACCAGTTTCTTTGTCAGATTCCTTCAACAGCTGGCCGGTCTGTAAAAGTTACAGACAAATGCAAGAATAAATATACAAGTAAGCAGTACACAAATACGAAAGTGAATAACGTGGATGTTATCAGTGAGGTGGCAAAATTTCTTAGGCATGTGTCCAAATCATGCATGTGCTTTTACCTTTTAATTTGTTATTTCTTGACTAAAGTCTCTTGGATAATACCATGCATGTGGACAGAGATTACCAAATTGACTTCCTTGAGTCAGATGATAACAAAAGAACAAGTTATCCATGAGTCAAGTTTGCCGACCATGCTTTGCTGTCTCACCCAATCCTTCACAAGGGCCACCAAATTTCTTTGAAGATCTGCCCCAAGGCATCAATGATGCCCAAACAGAAAATGTTTCTCATAAGCAGCCCCACATTACGGAAGAAGACTAGTTCCCACTCCGTGCAACCAAATTGATGTGATTCCAAAGATCACCACACTATGGAAACATTTATTTTTTTCACACAGTGTAAAATAAGTCAAGTTACCAGATTGCACAATCATGTGAGATTCTTACTTCCTATTCATTGCTACAAGAAATTCTAGCCAAGAAAAATATGACCAAAGTATACTCATCTGCTAACTAAAATTTGCTTGATATAGGAAGCAGAATATATTCATGAACAATTAAGTGTAACTCTATTAGAAGATAAAAATAGAAAAAAAAATTATGATGGTATGAGCAAGTCCAAAGAGATATATAGATTCCTGGTTGGATTCTGTGAGCCAATTGGAATTAATGGCATGACATTAAAGGTAACGGGAGACCTAAGAAAAATAATATTGGAAACGATAAGAAAATGAGTGGCAGCTCTTAGTTTGACAATTTGCCCTAAACAAACTTCAACATTGACAAAGATCCATATAATGGACCCCAAATATATGTTACATTATAACTTCTAGGGTATCTTGTATAAGAAGACAAATGCATGAACTCATAAATGGATCCAAAAGATGTGATAAAAATAATGGCCTACTGAAAGGATGATGCAACCCACCTCAGTATCCCACACACGGACTACTGCATCTTCACCAGCACTTATAATAGTCTTGTTTAGAGGTCCCCAAATAGCCCTATTTATTCGCCCCTGAGGCCCCTTGATTGTAAGGACTGACTCACTACTCTCTGCATAACAAGCCAATTTGCAGAAGTGAGTAATTGACTATTGTAAGAAAATATAACAAACTGCATATCAGGAATCACAAAGATAAATAAACAACTGAAGCTGTTATAGCTGGAAAGAGATCATAATTGATAATTTCAAGTCAAACACAGAAAGTGGTAAACCAGAGTCCAAAATTAATGTGAAAAGCTAAAAGAGGCAAGTCCTCAGTTCAATGATGGTTGATTGATCAGTAAACATGGCATTGATTCAAGCAGCAAAACTGGTGTAATCCCAGGGATAATAAAAGTTGGCAGAATAAATAAGGAGTTTTAAATATAAGAACCCTAATTATCTATGTTTTCATCATCTATATTTCAGCAAACCAAACAGAACAATCGATGCCATTTGACAGAAAGGTGTTTTAATGTATTTACAATTGATAAACATCTGTGATGCTAAATATATGAGAAACAAGGGCAACATGAGATGCTATAGATTTATATCTGAATCTATCAGGATATGGTTAAGTAAGTTGATCATTGACTTTACTTTTTTGATTTGTGTAAAATTATCTTTGTTCTGTCCACAGTGCCACATTTCAGTTTATCATGACCAATGTTTAATGAGCAATTATGAGGTACTCAAAAAAGTGTAAAAAATACTACTTGGTCAAGGCTTTTAAATGACACATCTAGCTGAGAAAGCTTTAAGTTCGAAGGAAAAAATAAGTCGGTCAGATAGTAAAGCCGCAATGGAAGAGTCATTGTTTATAGGTTAAATATGCATCATCTTAGAATTACAATGTCATGTAATATATAGGCGGCCTAAAAGAACCACATAATTTTAGTGAACTATCAATATACGTAATCTAAGAACAAAGTCCACTGGTATTTGAAGATACTATGTATAATACCTCCTTTTTTTATAATATATTTTTATATTTCTTTCCCTGCTCTTGTTGTCTACTTCAGGTTACATGACATGTTATAAATTTATGCACCTAAAGAAGGAAAGAATTTTTTTTTTTCAAAATGTGCAATAATTTCAGGTTCAAGATGATGTTAAACAGTTCATACGTTCATTAGGATCCCTTGCAATTCGTTTCACTTGAATGGTGGATGGCAACCCCATAAATGGATCAGTCGTGATTACGGCAAGCTTATCACCAACAGAGAAGTCCACAGATCTAGCTGGAGAATCAAAGTTGAAAGAATAGAGTTGGGCCCCTGTCTGGACATTCCATAGTTTCACGCTCTGATCTGCACTGCCCGTGATGAGGCGCATAGAGTCCCCTAGACATATAACAAAAGAATATCAGCCAATCAATCAAAGTATATAAGAAGAGAGAATTTTATGACCACGTCTTGAACAGAAACTAAGACAAGCATTCACATAGTATATATGTATCTCCAAACAATAAACAACAAACACTTCACAAAGTGCACCAAGATATATCTGTTCCTCATTGTCTTCAAAAGACAAACTACTGGCATATTTTTCCTGACTTGAAAATGCAACTGCATGTTCACTAATGTGGTTGGTACGGAACGATGTGGCATTTCCCTTCCAATAAAGCAAACAAATAACATAAATTTGTAATACTTCTGATGGAGAATATAATCTCATCAAATTTCTCTGTGATCTATTACTCACCTTATCAGGATAGCTGAAAAGCTGGCATGTGCACACAGCATCAATAATATTTCCAGAAAACACTCAAGCATATATGAATTCAGAATAAATATTGAAAGTAAAACATACAAATCTTCAGAATATGGGGAGGTGGATATATGACCATCAAGAACCAATTTTTCTTACGAAATTTGATTTACAGAACAACAAACTGACTACAATAGGAACAAAGAAGAACAGCTAAACATGATAAAATGGTCGAATCTTCAGTCAACCAAAATAAAGAGTAAAAAGAATATAAAAGAAAGGGACGTCAAAGAGAGAAAGCCCTCACGGGAGACGTCGCAGCACCAAACGGCGCCGTTGTGGCCTCGGTAAGTGCCGAGCCTCTCGCCATTGTCGGCGAACCAGACGGTGGGGTTGTGATCCTTGGCGCAGGAGAAGAGCAGATCCCCCTCCCGGTTGTACTTGAGGAACGTCAGTGGCCTTTCATGGCCCTTCATCAAGATCGGCCTCATGGCTCCTCTGCTCTCTCTCCCCCCACTCCCTCGATCGAGCCCGCTTCGCGATACTCGGAAAGAAACCTAATCGGTACGTTAGGGTTTGTGATGTTTCTTACATACATGAACCGGACTTGAACCGGACCGAGGGGGTTCGGCTTTTAGTTCACGTTAGGCGACCCAGCCTAAACCGGCCTATATGGGCCGCACATTAGGCCATAAAACAGGCCTTATTTCTTTTGGGCCTCAAATCTTATCACCTTATGTACTCCATAATCATGGATGGATGAGAGGCAAAATGCATCATTTATATCAAACAAGTTCCATATTTTATGAATAATAAGAATGTAACATTAGTTATACAGGAGATGGATTAAAGAACAGATATTCCAGGTTGTGTTCTATGAATATTGGAGTTGACATGGTCATAGAATTATGGATCCAATCTGGCATCAGGTGTGCACAATTTTTGATGTCATGTCTTTTGCCCATTTTGATCTTACATGTTGACCCAAAAAGGCCTTATAATGATTCATCATGTTGACTTGTATGATCTTAAAGAAATAGAACATATATTTTAGTCTCATATTGAGAGTGGACAAATATAGAATTGACTTATAATAATCTAATAAACATACTAAAGTCAACTTGAAGGTTTAAATTCAGTTTTATATTGTGATATAAATTAAGATTGATTTATATGATGGATGTTAATGGTTAGATTTAATGAAGTTAACATGTCACGGATCTTTAATTTGATCTAAGATGAAGTCTAACTCATGAGATTCTCATCTAAACATTGATGTGAAAGGATTATCCCTGCAATTAGAAATATTATTTTTTTGTTATTATAATAATTATTATTTCTTTTTCCTTGTTTAAAATCAACATCAGAGACATAACAATCATGTCACTGTTCTTCCACAAGTCAATTAGCCACCACCATTCCTTTCACACCAATAATGGGCACTTCTGTTCCACTTACTCTGTAATCTAATATTTATTTGCGCATGAAGTGCTTATTGGAGTTTCTTATCCACAAGTTAAGTGATGGCAAGCAGAAGTCAACTTACATAAAATATTAAGCCATGGCTATTGACAAGCATCCATATGGCAGAAGTAGAATGCGAGCATTGCTGTAAGTATTTGAGTGTCTATGCCACTTGGTTGACTTTGCAAAGGTTGGCTGATTAGCCTTTGAAAAACAGCATTCCTATGTGCATCCTATCACTCTTTGATAGGTTTTGATGAATTAAGAAACAAATAGAAAATTGATGAACAACTTGAAAAGGCAGCAAAAGTCAACAGGCCTTGATAACCCACTTCATGTCAGAAATGAATGCATTCTGCTGACCTGTGAGACAATATCAACCAACTCAGACATGGCTACTTTCCACTGCTTTTGGGTGGAAGCCTGGAGATCAGGAGCTGACCTGTGAAACAACATAGAAGATGAAGATTGGATGCCTTCACAAAGTAATGAGACTGAGTATTGCAGGAGGCTTTCACCACTAGGACAACTGCAATGGATCAGTCTTGTTGCTAAGTCAAGAACTCTCCCCTGAGAGCATGACCATGATATTGAAGTCTATCAGAAGTCTAAAGATGTTTAAAGAAAGGAAAGAGAAGATACAGTTGGTGGTATGTGGCAAGTGAGTGGTTTGGTCAACTGTGATGATTAGGAATAACAACTGGTGACAGCTTGGACTGTGCTTCCTTCTCTGTAAAAATGGAGTCCTCACAGGACAAGCAAAGAGGAATCCAGATGCTTCTTCCTCTTTTCATCCATGGCATATGGAAGAACTGGCTTTCTTCAGCACACATAAGAATGCAATGCAAAGCTCACTGTCCACTTCAGTCATTTCCTGTCATCAACAATAGGTAGTCAACTTCTGCAGACTAACAAGAGAAAAGAAAGTAGTGAAGGATCTTGCTGCAAGAAACTTGATTGGCACTCATCAAATGAATTGGTCGAGAAGTTTAATCGTGTCAAGAACCCAATCTGATCCTGCAAAGTACCCACCAGGTTAGTGTCAGATCAAGATGGGGGTGGATCATTACCTGACCCACTTGCAGGCTTCTTGTACAAGATATCCAGAATCTAGCAGCAGAGGACATGCCTGAATCTATTGTCTGCTAGAATGAGATTTGATGTAATCAGTGTGTATTGAGGTGATACTTTCTCACTTGATATGAGGCAAGAACACCTGTTTCATGGTTGTAAAGTTGTTTGAGTTTGCAGCTTTGTGCTTGGAACCAATTTGAGTTGTCTCTGAAGTTTGAAGGCAATGTAGCATCTTTTGCCTCTCAGTCTTCCAGCTCATGTATCACCTTGATGCATTATTCTGCAGCAAAAAGGCAAGATATATGATTCACTTCTTCCTATGTAGTGCCCACTAAATGAAGAATGTGGAGAAGCTTTCAAGCCATGACCAGAAGAAGCCTCAGTTCTTCTCTTAGGAAAAAGGCATTACAACAGGTGGAAACAGCAGTCATACCAAAGCTTTCTTTCCAAGGATAGTAGATTTGAGATCTGTGCTCAATGATTTTCTCATCATAATACTGTTCACTTTTCTCTGTCTAGTCAGAAAGCATTGCATCCAATTTCTTCTTGCTGAAGGCTTCAATCCAGTATTCATGGATTTGTATCATCACACTACCTGAATGATGAGATCTTTGATGACATTAGAATTAAGTAAGACAATTGCAAATAAACTCTTGGGAGATGTTCTTAATGAATGTACAGAGAACAAATCATACATAAGAATATGATCATAATATAAATAAAGCTGTTGTAATTACAGGACCAGAAATGGCTATTGCACTTGCAAGAACGCAATCTTTCTCCTGGTAATGCCTATAAAAACCAGCATACCTGGAGATCGACTACAAGCAACATCCACAAGACTCGAACCATCAAGCTTATTAAGACCAACATAGTGGCCATGCCAATGCCTAAAAATCCATTTGCAGCAGCCACCGGAGACACCCACTAACAGAGCAGAACCTGAAGAAAGCTAAAGGATTACAACATGACATGAACTACTGATCGGAAGAGAGAATAGAGTCCCAGTCGATCTCCCATGATGGATACTTGTGCAACTTAAAGCTCTCTGATTCATCCCATGGTGCCTCAGTGAAGTCCAAGTACTGGATTTGGGAGGCAGCTGTTGTTCCTGAGGAGGTCTCGTCTCCCTCGAGGGAAGACGAACTCTCGGATTTGTTGTCCTCTGAGCCTGAGCTGATGATTTCGTTCGCTGCTGCCACGTTTGGTCTAGTCTTCCCCTGTTTCTGTGAACTGACCATGCTCTCGCAGATGGCTTGGAGCTTGGCGTCAACAGAGGAGTGGAGCGGTGCGCCGAAATGAGCTCCATTTCTTCTAAGTTCCGGGAAGTTGAGCCTCGCGGCGTCGCCCCGGAGCTTGAATGCTGCACGGTCATAGGCCATGGCAGCTTCCTCTGCGGTATCGAAGGTCCCGAGCCAGAGGCGAGTGCGGTTCCGGGGGAGGCGGATCTCGGCGACCCATTTCCCCCAGTGGCGCTGCCGGACACCGCGGTAGAGCTTGGAGGGCTTCGGAGGCGACGCGGAGCAGCCAGATCGCTTCATGGATTGCGGCCGGGGGCCAAGGAAGCCCGCGTAAGCCATTTGCTGCTGCTCCGCAGCTGCCGAGAGTGGATGTTGGAATTGAACAGCGGGTAAGTAATTGAGGCCGATTCGAGCTTGTCGGCCGAGGGCATAGTCGTCTTGGATTCGGCTCA
Source organism: Musa acuminata AAA Group (assembly GCF_036884655.1). Classification (NCBI taxonomy): domain Eukaryota; kingdom Viridiplantae; phylum Streptophyta; class Magnoliopsida; order Zingiberales; family Musaceae; genus Musa; species Musa acuminata. Next base: position 25,007,905 of record NC_088339.1, on the reverse strand, counting down.
AGAAGCTCATTGCGGCCATGTCGATTGTTGTCGAAAAGGAACCACAGTAGGAATCAAAGATTGGATTTTGATGATGGTCACAGGAGAAAGGAGACGACTCGGAAGGGGAAGAGCTGGGGAGGTATGGACTTGGAGCACCTTGAATTGCTTCAAGTGCTTCACTCAAAGGATCTGATGAAGATGATGAGAAAACTTGCATGGTATTATGCATATCCACAGCAGTGGCCATGACTTCTCTATGAAGAAAAACAAGAGGCTTTTAGCTAAATTGGTTAGAAGAACAAATCCAACTGGTTCTAAAACCAAGCAAGGAACAGGGCAGGTGTAATAAACTAGGATATCAGAAGAACAGAGAACTGAGAACCAAACTGAGGGCAGAGAAAAATAAGCCCCTGAACTGAGGAAATCTGTAGAAGAGCAGAAAGCCAAGAACAAATGGTCTGGATTTCTGTTCTATGATGAAATGGAGACCTCTTGTTGCAGAAATTATTGCAAGAAAATGGCCAAAGAATGGCCTCTCTATCTCACCTTGAGAGACAACAACTAGATCAAAACAGGAGTTGAAGAAGGAGAAACTAAATCAAAAATTACTCCTTGATAACCTGCAGAGGATCTCTCAGCTCACCAAGTTGGAGTTGAAAATTTGAGTCCTTTTTTCTCTGCTCAGGGAAGGAGCCTAATGAAGAGTTTATATAGGCCTATAGCTCTTCCCTATGAACCAATGACTAGATGCCAGGTACCCAGTAGCCAGTGGAGGGGACACCTGGTAGCTGGTGATTGGCTCAGTGGTAGTTTGACCCTTGGCATCACAGCCTCTTGGGTTTCAATGTTGTGTGTTCTCTCAGTAATTAATAATGGCTTTGGATATGGGCATATTCCTGTGGGCTCAGGGGTGACATCATCTGGTTTATTTCTAGCCACAAGGCTTTGCTTTGTGGAGATTACAAGGCAAGCATGGTTGGGTTCACTACAAGATAAGAGCCTTCAGCTTGTGAAAAGGACAAGAAGAGTAGGTGTAATGGAAGGAATGACATGTCTTGAGCTCAATTAGGGTGGGCTATAAATTGTTCATAGGATGTTGATGTTTGAGGTTGGTGGTTTTTAGGGCATTATTTTTAGGTGATCATGCATATTAAGCTCAAATTAGGTATAGTGTGGGCTGTCCATAAGATGGTGATGTTTGAGGTTGGAGTTTTTAGTGGATGATTATTAGGTGATCATGATAAACAAGATAGAGTGTTCTGGAACAAGATAAACAAGAAAAATAATTAGAGAGACATTATAAAACAATATCCAAGAAACTTATCCTTATCTAATTCACCTAATTTATTGGCTCATGTAATAATCACCCACATAGATAAAATGTCTTTCAATTAGCCAAATTATGGAGATTTTGGATCCATGAACACATATACTGTTACTGAAGTAATAGTTCCAACTGCTATTAGTTATTTCAGAGATCATAGAATGAGACATCTCCATTTGTCAGATCTCAAAGTTATATGAGCTGCAAAATTATGCACCATTGATGAAGCATGATGCCAAAGAGGCTCAAGCAAAAAAGAGTTCTTCATTAGACTTTAAGAGTCACCTATATATCCTCTAAAACCAGATGACAGGACAGATGTTGCTGGCAATCCATCATCCTAAAATTCTACACTCCCAGTTTCTTCTGCAGGTAGAAAGAATGATACTTTTTTTCCTCTTTTTCTTTGTTTTTTTGGTCTGATGAACTTAGAAGCATCCTCTTCCTTCAAATATTTCTTTCTGCAGCTTACCTTTCTGCATCCTAATCCATAAATCTCAGATAAGGCAATTCTGATCAAGATCATTTGACCCCTTCACACAAGGAGATCCAGAATTCAAATGTCTACCCTCATCAATTTTATGTGACAAGTTTACAGAATTGCATTCATTGATTTCCTCCAAAAAAAGGTTATCAACTCTCAATTACTTATGCTACATGATCTCATCACTTCTTCACTCAGAGGAGCTACTTCCACTTGGTTTTAAACTGTCTCCTGCTGAAGTTTATGCTCTTACAAGATTCACCATATCTACCACTACTACATAGTGGTGAATCTTATGAGGGTGTTCCAGGTTAAGAGGTTGCCAGGAGTGGAAGAAGGTGAGCAAGACAAAGTGAAACCACATGATGACACAAGCCAATGCATTATGACACAGAAGTATGCATAAAACAATGGACAGCTTGGAGACATTTGGAATTGCCCTTAATTAAATCAGTAATCCACTATAGACCAAGTTAATAGATACAGTGATACACTGAACTATTACATGCCATGACCAAGTAGCATATCAGCCATCAGAAAGCAAAGATGATAGCGAAAGCATGCTGAATAAACTCGGAACAGATAGTAGCCACAAGCAGCGACAAACCACGTGATGAATGTCGCATAAAACCAATAAAGTGCCAGGACATTATAGGAGTCATTAGGACATAGAACCAAAGAGCCCAGAGGTAAAGTAGTATTCTACCTTAAACTTCAGATTGCTCATAGGTTGGAGAAGTTGGGCACAGACTGGCAGGGAAGAGTCCTTCAGGAAGCGTAGTGAGTTTGTGTATCTCATGTCTGAGGCAATACCGTTGTTGTGGGTTAGGAACACTTGAGCCCTCTCACAACCCTGGAGTGCAGTCTTGCATCCGCTCTCTGGGCTGCTAATGAGCACAGACTCACAGATCTCATTCTCATGCTCATCTGCAACTAGGATGTTGTAGGTTCCTGTGTGATCAGTCGTACCCTCAAAACTGCAGATCGTTGTACCAATGACTTTTGATCTACACTCAACTCACCTTTGCACCTGCAGAGAACAAAATGGTTTCACCATACTGAAACCAAAATCACAAAGAGCAGAGCTGCGGTGGCAGATATTGTCATAGAGGGGCAGAAACTCACCCCCGTTCCAAAGCCAATGTGAAAAGATATGAACAAAATCCATATAACTGCATCTTGAGCAATATCTAGTGACTGAAGATCAACCATACAAAAATTCAAAGACTTTGTGCATGTTCATCAATTAGAGAAGCTTTAATCAACATCATGATTTAATTACTCTCAGATCAGAGAACATGGGCACTAAAATAACTTTACATTTAACTTATTGGCAATGCCAAAATTGGATGCAAACTAAACAGCCTTCACTTTGTTTGACATACTTTCACCATGGTGTTCATTGGAGCCACAGAAATTGAAGAAATGATGCACAGAAAAAGGATGAACAATGAATGTATTTCTATTCTTTTCTGTTTTAGGTAATTTAGGCACAAACACGATAATTAAACAATTTTAGTACCATCTACGGCAGAACCATCAATTTATCATGAAAACTAATGTTCCCCATAAAATCACAATTTCAGACATATTTACAATTACAAATACATATGTACATGACAATTTACATCCAAACGACATGAGAAATTTGTGATGGCCAAAGTGAAGTTCTTGTTCAAGTGAAACAAGGCTGCTCCTGAAGCTTCACTACAATCCAACGCCTCACTCTTCTTTCTTCCGACTATTTTTTTTTTTCTATTAATCAACAGTATACTCCATAACATTCTGCTGTTTCTGTCCAAGTTGTCTGTAATTCTTCCCACCCACCATCAGTAATGTAATGTCTTCATATATCAATCCCTTGTTACCATCACAACTAATCTCTTCTGCATCTCTTGCCCTCATTCAACTCCAACAACTCTTAGTATCTATCAAATGACTTGACTCAAACAATTTAACCAGCCTTCCCACCCTTAATATTCCTCTGAAGGAAGCCTTCCCATCACAAGAACATTACACGTTTAGCAAATAGCTTGGTTGTAATTAATCTGAATACATAAGTATCGGAAGATATTGGCGTGCATATATCAAAGGTGATTGACCCCGTTTCATGAAAATTTTATGTACTTACAAAAGTATGAACTTTTCCTAAGCTCTAACTTTTATCTCCCTTATTGTACTTTTGGTGCATTTAAACAATCCAGGAAGCATTTTTGACATGGTAACAAACATCAATAATTACCTCAAGCATTTTCTGCTTTACATACAATAAAAAATAAACATTTTGAATCTATAAAAGAATAACTGTATACTAAGGAGATATGGTGTTTATTGTTTTTCCAGTAGATAGTGTATATTTTTGTGGCTTAGCTGTTGACAAAATATTATCTATCTTTAGACTATATATGTATTTGTGCTTTCTAACTTGAGCTTGGTCCCTTACCCTTTTCCAAATCAAGCGCCAAGTTTACCATATAAAACATTGGCTAAATAACAAAATCACAGGCTATAACATATTTATATACATATATGAACATGTATGGTCTATCGCCTCAGATATTAGAAAAAAGAATGTGTCGAAACAACATTGTCTCAAACAAATAAGTAAAAGATGATATATCATGAAAAAAAATAAGATATTTGTTCACTCATATACCAATCCTTCTACCAGTCAACTTCAGTCTATTTTTACTTGTATGGCATTGCAAATCTTTGCATGCATGACATCTATGAAAAAAAGCACCTTCTTTTCTAGATCTGCCGCTCAACTAATTCCACAATCTCCTACCGAATTCAAAAGAATGCATTCAATCTTACTTCTTCTTTCACCGTGAAGTTTCTGAAAGATCTATCGCTAAGGAACGCAATTCCCTGGCTGACATCAAGAATTGAACTTCCTAGTATGATTCTTACGGAATTCCACACCCCTCATCGTCGAGCAAGAACCTATTTTGAGGCCTTCCCCACAATTCCTTCCCATATCACATCTACAGTTGGCATGCCGATCACGAAGTAATATAGATTGACGGCCTAAAATCCAACAAAAGGCGAAACCCTTGTTGAACTTGATAGGAAGAGGGGATGGAGTTATCAAATAGAGGAAGAGTACGACAAGCTTCAATCTTCTATATTTCTCTCAAGAAAAACTCTTTACAAATTTCAGAAACTCTATTACACTCATGACCCAACATATGGGGTTTATATAGTCTCCAAAGATACATTATATTAATTGTATTCAAGATGAATCATTCTCTTTCAAGAAACCCTTTCAAGAACCAATAACCAATGTGACTTATCCTTCTATAGACTTTTAATTCTTCTTCTTGTTGTAATGATTCTCCCACTTGATGCAATGAACCTTTTTATGACACTTGAACAAGTTTAATTCCAACATTCTCCCCTCTTAAACTTGTTCCATCCAGCATGTCAAGTTTCCTTCGAAGTTGTTGAATATATACCTCTTCTTCAAGAACTCCATTAAGAAATGCTGATTTGACATCCATTTGTAAAATCTTCCATTTCATTTGAGCTGCTAGAGAGATAAGTAATCTTACTGTCTCCAATCGAGCAACTAGCGCAAATACTTCTTCATAATCAATCCCATATTGTTGTTTATATCCCTTCGCAACCAATCTGGCCTTGTATTTCTCCACATCTCCTTTTGCATTTCTTTTTGTTTTGAAGATCCACTTAACACCGATAGCTTGGTGGTCTTCTGGAAGTGTAGTAAACTCCCATGTATTATTTTTGTTAATTGCATGAATCTCTTCATTCATAGCTTGTCGCTATTTTTCATCTCTATAAGCTTCTTCGAAGGTTAATGGATCATATCCTGCAAAAAGACAAAATAATGAAAGTTCATCATTGTTAGTATCAATCCTTCGAATTACTTCATATAGGTCCTGAATCGGTCTTGTCCTTCTTATAATTGGACTTCTTGAATCATGTGACCTAGCTGATCTAGGTGATGATTCTGGCAAAGCAACTTCGGTGCTTGCTTGTATTATATCATCTTCTTCTGAAACTACAGCTTTCTTATGCTGCTCATCACTTTTCCAGTTCCAAATATGTTGTTCATTAAACTCAACATCTCTTGACATCACAACTTTATTTGTAATAGGATTGTAGAGTTTGTAACCACTGGAATTTTCTGGATAACCTAGCAAAATGCATTTCTGACTTTTATCCTCCAATTTTGTTCTCTTTTCTTCTGATATCTTAGCAAATGCAACACTTCCAAAAATCCTTAAGTGATCAACTCTTGGTTTTTGTAAGCTCCATGCTTTTTCTGGTGTAACATTACCAATTCGCTTTGTCGGAAACCTGTTAAGCAAATAAACTGCACAAGCAACAACATCACCCCAAAATTCTTTCGGAATTTTTCTTTCCTTTAACATGCATCGGACCATATTAAGGATAGTCCTATTTTTTCATTCTGAGACACCATTTTGTTGAGGTGTGTATGGCATGGTGAATTGATGTAGAATTCCATTATTTCTACAAAAACTTTCAAATTCATTTGATATATATTCACCACCTCTATCTGTTCTTAAACATTTAATCTTACAACAACTTTGTCTTTCAATCAAATCCTTAAATTCTTTGAATTTGCTTAAAACTTATTTCTTTTCTTTTAACATGTAAATCCAAGTTTTGCCACTATGATCATCAATAAATGTAAGAAAATACCTGCTTCCTCCAAGTGTTACTGGATTGATAGGGCCACAAACATCCGAGTGCACCAGATCGAGTCGATGTCATGCTCTTTTTGTTCTTCTCACTTTGAAAGGCTTTATTTCTTGTTTACTCATGACACATACTTCACATAGTTTTGCTGGGTGATCAATTTTTGGCATTCCTGTCACCATATTATACTTTTCTAGAAGTTTCAAAGCCTCAAAATTTAAATGAGCATATCTAAGATGCCAAAGTGTAGAAATATCCTCAATATCAGCTTTAAAACAATTTGATTGATCAAAAATACTCAAATGTAGAGGAAACATTCTATTCCTTGCCATTTTCACATGTGATATCAATGTTTTATTCTTGTCACGAATTGAGAGAGCCATATCTTTCATCTCAATATCATAACCTTTTTCAAGTAAATGTCCCAAGCTTAGAATATTATTTTTCATATCAGGAACATAATAAACATCTGAAATGCATAATTCCTTGCCATTATTAAGTTCAAGGAGAATTTTACCTTTGCCTCTTACTGGTCTTTGAGACAAATCACCAAATGTAATATTCCCGGAATAACTTGTATCCATTTCTGAAAATAGCTCTTTGATGCCACACATGTGATTTGAGGCTCCTGTATCTAGATACCATGTCATAGACCGATCATTTTTCAAATTTTCATAACTCATTAGCAAAACTTGATTTTTCTTCTTTTCTTCCTCAACAAAATTTGCCTTATCACCTTGATTGTTAGGATTATAATAACATTCATAAGAGTAATGTCCATACCTTTTGCAAACATAGCATTGTATTTCAGACCTTTTAGAGTTTCTGCCACGTCCACGGCCTCGGTCACGTCTTTGACCATAACCTCGGCCTCTTTGGCTATAATTTTCTCCAACATCTTCACTGTTTGGAGATTCTTGATTGGTCTGATTTCTGCCTCCTCGTCCTCTTTGAGAATTTGATTCTCTTTTATTTTCAAGAGCAAACTTAGTTTGTAGTGCTTGCTCCATAGTTTTCTCTTCTCCTCTTTTTGTAATCCTTTGTTCATGAACTTGAAGGGAACCCATAAGTTCTTCTAAAGACATTTTTTCCAAATCTTTAGATTCTTCAATCGCAACAGCAATAAAATCAAATTTCGGATCTAGAGATCTCAATATTTTTTCTATTACTCTCTGATCATTTACTTGTTCACCATTTCGTCTCATTTGATGAACAATAGAAATGATTTTTGAGAAGTAATCAGAAATAGTTTCAGAAGTACCTTGTTGTAATTTCTCAAACTCGGCTCGTAAAACTTGTAGACGAAGTTTCTTTACCTTATCAACACCACCGAATGCTTTTTGAAGCATTTCCCAAGTCTCCTTTGAAGTATTTGCTGGAGCGATGATCTCGAACATTGTATCATCAAGCCCTTGGTAGATTGTGAACAAAGTCTTTTTCTCCTTCTTCCTTCTTTCTTTGAGTTGTTTTCTTCATTCTGCATTCATTGCTCCTTCTTCTGCTGGACTTGGTTCAGCAAATCCATCTTCTACAAACTCTCATACATCTTGGGAGCCTAGAAGAACCTTCATTTGATGCACCATATGTCATAATTTTCTTTTGTCAATCTGGGGATCTGGAGTTGGATGACACTCAAGGAAGAAGTCATAGCTTAACCTATGCTCTGATACCAAATGTTGAACTTGATAGGAAGAGGGGATGGAGTTATCAAATAGAGGAAGAGTACGACAAGCTTCAATCTTCTATATTTCTCTCAAGAAAAACTCTTTACAAATTTCAGAAACTCTATTACACTCATGACCCAACATATGGGGTTTATATAGTCTCCAAAGATACATTATATTAATTGTATTCAAGATGAATCATTCTCTTTCAAGAAACCCTTTCAAGAACCAATAACCAATTTGGCTTATCCTTCTATAGACTTTTAATTCTCTTCTTGTTGTAATGATTCTCCCACTTGATGCAATGAACCTTTTTATGACACTTGAACAAGTTTAATTCCAACAACCCTCACCTCTGATGTAGGTTGACGTCGACGTCTCGAACCCGGCACAACAGGTGTCGCGGAAGACGCGGCCCTGGGCGACGAACCCCCGCTTGACGCCGGCGACGTCGCGCTCGGCAAGGGCCAGCGCCGCGAGGACGCACGCCACCACCAACATGGCAGCGGCCGCGGAGATCAGGAGGCTTGGCCATCGCCGCAGTGGTGGAGAGCAGAGCAAAGAAACGAGAACCAGCGAGGGGACCCTACGAAGCAGAGGCAAAGGTGTTCGAGGGAAGGGTGGCGGTCACTCGCGATAAGAAAAGGAGGTGGCTTTTGCAGTGTTGAGAATGAGGAAGTTTCAAAAATTGACGACGTGTCGGGCCCAAAAGCGGTGAGGTAAGTTTAGAGACCGTCACGGGATCCGACTAATATAGGGTATATGAGATGGCGGGCCACGGCCAGGGCGACATGGGGTAAGCATACCGTCGTCATACGGAGATCGTCCGAGTCGTGGGATCGGAGTTTTCGTGAAAGCGAGTGCAGGACTCGGACGAGTTAAGGTTCCTCTTAACTATCGGATCAATTTAATGTCCTCATTGAAATCAAAATATTGTTATTGAACCCAAATAATAAGAAATAACAAAGATATATTTATTTTGTAGGAGATGAGAGATCCTCTCACCCGTTATTACACAAACAAAAACTCATGAAATGCTTGATGATCTAAAACTAACAACAACTAGAAATCTAACAACAAACAAGCTCGAGAAAGAACTTGGAATCAGAGACTTGAGACCCAGACGTCATACTAGTCTAAACCAGCAGATAAAGCCAGAGAAGACAGCAAGCAAGGACGAAGGGAAGAGATGTGAGCGTTGGCGCATCAGATGACGGGGCTTCCTCCGGCGCTCCATCGGCGGCCGGAGCCGGAGAAAGTTCAACTGACGTGCTTGGCGGTGGAGTTGCTGGAGACGCAGGAGGTTCTGGCGTTGGGAGCGGCGGTGAAGGTGGCGAGGGCGGTGTAGTTGGCGCCGGATGCGGTGACAAACCTGGAGATGGCAGTGGTCCTGATGGTGATGGTGATGGACCTGGCGATGGATGTGTGGGTGCAGCACCTGATCAACGAAGATTAGAATCACGTTGTCGAGTGCAATGAGAACTCGTTAGAATTCATGTTCGTAGAGCAATCGATCATTGTTCTCTACATGAGAATGGGAAGATAACTTACGTGGAGAACCACCCGGAGGACTTGCAGCTGCGATTTCAATGAAGCCAAATGATCAGAATAACAATTAACACATGCAAAAGGAAGCAAGATTGCATGGCACACCATCAGGTCTTCTTCAAACAATAAGGAAGAATTTAAGATCAAGCACAGATATGATTTCCATGAGAGCATCAGACGAACATACCATCGCAATGAACTTTGGGCGCCCGCACGGAGCAAGCGACGGGGAGGCCAACAACACGCGTAATATTGAGGGCGATGCCGAGATTGGAAGCCTCGTCCAGCGACTGGCAGATGCACACCGGACTCTGGGTAACGACAGTGGCAACACCGGCACAGCACGCCTTGCTGGGGCTGGCGGTGTCGCTGCCATTGGTCACGTAGGGCAAGCAATCCAACAGACTAGTGACGACGTTGGAGCAGTCGGCGGGTGGCGGAGCAGCAACCGCGGCGGAGACCGACAAGGCATAGACGGCCATCAAGCCAGCGACCAACGCCACCCTAGCCATTGCAGACCGCAGGACAAAGATGAGCGGTGGCTCCCAGGCGCTGTCAATACAGCATGTAAGAGATTAGGGTTTATATATATATGTGTGTCTATAGAGAGACAGAGAGGAGGAGGAGGAGATGAGGACAAGGGATATAGGAGCTTGTAAAGTCTGTCATCCAGCGTGAGGTATGTATAAAAGGATTGTTTGGATCTGGAAATCTTGACTGGTTGGATTGGTGCAAAGGATTCCAAATTGGAATGCACTTATTATTAGCTGTTATGACTTTTGGACAGAAAAAACATGCATGTCAAGAATGCTGGCAGTATTGATTGATATGCTGTTTTCGTATCATACGTTTCTATAATTTCTTCCACAATTTTGTAAGTGAATCAATGTCAATCGCTTAATCTTTCCATGCTTTCACTGCTAAGATCCATTTGATTGATTTATTGATGAAAAGGGTGCGTGGAAATTCATTAATTTTTAATTAGGAAGGAAGAAAAGATAATTAAGAGAAAACTTCATTTCGAATATGATATTAGGATTCGAATTCCTCAGTAATTATGATTGATTTTCTTTTTAATACTAAAAGGTGAGGCAATTACTGATCAATGCATGTGAATATCGTACTTCACTAAGGAAAATGGATGGTTTAGGAAATATGAGATTTTTTTTCTTTTTTTTTTTTTTTACCAACACTGAAGTGACCAAAGAGATATATATATATATATATATATATATATATATATGTATATATATGTATATGTATGTATATGAATATATAAGTATGTGTATGTATATATATGTATGTGTGTATATATATATATACACACACACACGCGAGCAGTGATTTCAATCTCTTTCCCTCTTTCATGCATCCGAACACAGGGAATGTGGCCATGGAGATCAGCCAAGAACAAGCGAACAAAGAACACAGAGAACTGTCCCCCCTATCTATCCATTTCTTCTGTTCCCGCCCTGAGAAAACTGTCCTTTATTGTGGATCAAATACGACTCTGATTCCCTGACAGACACTAGCGATTCAAAACCTTAATTGGCATGATCAAGAAATAGTCAATAAGCATGCAAGAGTTCATCCAACATCTCCAAAACACACGGCAAAAATGAAATCTGGATTGGATTGTTTTGTGCATGTCTTAGTGAGTGTTACCGAAGAAGCACAAGTGCACGAGACGGACAACCTCAAGCAACAGTTATGTAGGGCTCTGCTCTAATGGCCGCTACAGTTGCCGAGAAGGAGATGTCCATCCATCTCTACCTTATCCTTCTCTGCTATGTATCAAGCGAAGTAGAATTCTGCAAGCTCGAGACTCGATGATTCTGAGCTGAGCTGATCGCTTGTGCTATAACTCCTCCACCTCTATCGAGTTCCTTTTGCCTTTTTCTTCGGATGAAAGAAGAGAACTTTACTGAATGCTAATGATTGTGGAGTGAATCTTCTCCTGTGCTCATATGACGCCAGAGAATCCATCACATCGCAGCGTCGCAGTCCACCAATTCCCAGGGGACCATCCTTTTCCTCTATATCTATCTCACTTATCACTCCTCACAAGCTCACGCCTCCTCCTCCTCCTCCGTAGCCTCACATCTCTGCCATGTTTCAGCGAGCAGGAAGCTCTCGGAGTTTCCCCAAACACTTCAACCCAGGAACCACGGGGTCCTCTTCAGGTAACTCTGCATCTGTGCCGGATCATGGTTCCAAGGTATCAGCTCGGTCTGAGACGTCGCTGCTGGTGCTGAATGCGCCGGAGCCGCCTCCTCCATGGCAAGAACTCTCGGGGCGCGTAAGGAGGGCAGTTCTCGCTGAGGTCAACAGGCCATCTTCCTTGACCAAATGCTTCGTTTCGGTGCTCCGTGGCCTCTTTCCCATCCTTCGCTGGGGAAGGCACTACGATCGCAAGTCGTTCAGGCGAGACTTGATGGCTGGCCTGACTCTCGCGAGCCTCGGCATCCCTCAGGTGGTTCACATAGTGAATTGTGTGCACGTAGCTGCTTCTCGTTCTTCGACTTCTGCTACCGTTTTCTGAAAGCCATTTCGTCTTTCGCAGAGCATCGGATATGCTAATCTAGCCAAACTCGATCCCCAGTTCGGCCTTTGTAAGTTGCCATCTCTAGCTCACATAGCATACGCTTGATCACCATTCTTATTCCTTGTAATACAGATTCAAGTTTTGTGCCACCTTTAATCTATGCTGTGATGGGGACTTCACGAGATATAGCAATAGGACCGGTCGCCGTCGTCTCTCTTCTGCTGTCGTCCATGACTCAGAAACTAGTGGATCCTTACACCCATCCTGAGACGTACAGATCGCTGGTCCTCACTGCTACCTTTTTCGCTGGCATCTTCCAAGCCTCGTTTGGATTTTTCAGGTCAGTGGTTTCTTGTCAATTTAGTATCAGGTAAATCTTCTCTCTCTCTCTCTCTCTCTCTCTCTCTGCAGCAATATCACTAGGCTAATCTTATCTCCCTCTTGATCAGTTAATCTTATCTCTTATCTCTCTCTATTCATATATGTTTGCTCGTCACCGTCTAAAAACGATAAAAATAAAATACTATGATGTAATTAAAAAAAATATTTTCGATCAAAAAAACCATTGTAGTATTTAAATAAAAGATAATACAAGAACACTTACAAGATATTCTATTTATAAGACGTAGCGGTAACGATCATATTCCATCATTTTACTCATGAGAACTATCCTATAATTTCTAGATGTCTATAACTATCTAGAACATCATAACAATCTAGATAATTACTATAAATCAATTCTTAACGTAAAGTAGAAAACCTGTGTTGTTCAACTGATTTATCACTCTTCAGATTGGGTTTCGTCGTCGACTTTCTTTCACACGCCACAATTGTGGGATTCACCGGAGGAGCTGCAATCGTGATAGGTCTTCAGCAACTAAAAGGACTCCTTGGGATCAATCACTTCACCAACAACACTGATGTTGTTTCTGTCATCAAGGCTGTTTGGTTTGCAGTTCATCAACCAGTAAGCATAGCATGCTTTGATGCAAGTATCTCTAATCCTGCAATGAATTCTCATCGAACTCGATATGTTTTCGTGTCTCGCTGGTGACAGTGGAACCCTGATAACTTTCTCATCGGGTGCTCCTTCCTCGTGCTCATCCTTATCGTGAGATCCATAGTAAGTAATGCAGAGTTTTACTCCTCCTTATATTTCGATAGAAAGATCAGCTGAAGACACTAGTGTCATGTCATTAGGGTTTGAGGAAAAGGAAACTCTTCTGGTTGGCTGCCATCATTCCTCTGCTCTCTGTCATTCTATCAACTCTTCTGGTATACCTGACAAGAGCGGATAAGCATGGCGTTAAGATCATACGGCAAGTTAAGGAAGGATTGAATCCGAGCTCGGTCAAACAGATACAGCTAACTGGTCCATTCATTGGAGAGACAGCAAAGATTGGCCTCATTTGTGCCATCATCGCCCTCACGGTCTGCCTCTAAATATGAACTCAGAAGGATCATTCAGCTGAACACCATGGCCACGTTTAACTTGAAATGAGATTGCAGGAGGCTGTTGCTGTAGGCAGATCATTTGCTGCAGTAAGAGGCTATCAGCTGGATGGCAACAAGGAAATGGTGGCAATGGGATTCATGAACATTGCTGGATCCTTGTCTTCCTGCTACGTTGCGACAGGTAAACAGATTGCTTAGATTATTCTGCACTTACAGAGTAATAGTAAGTACTGCAAGTTCTTCCTCAAACGTTGCAGGATCATTCTCCAGGACCGCAGTAAATGTGAGCGCAGGCTGTGAAACCACGGTGTCGAACATGGTCATGGCCATCACTGTATTCGCATCCTTGCAGCTGCTGATGAAGCTATTGTACTACACACCAGTCACCATACTGGCTTCCATCATCCTCTCTGCCCTCCCGGGCCTCATCGACATAAAAGAAGCTTGCAGGATCTGGAGGGTTGATAAGATGGATTTCCTAGCTTGCCTCGGAGCTTTCCTTGGTGTTTTATTCGGATCAGTGGAGATTGGTCTGCTGACTGCGGTGAGCTGATCGAACGCAAATCTCTCTCTGGTTCTTTGTTCACAGCAGATGAATCTTGTTCTAGTTTTTGCCTCAGTAGACATGCAGGCAAAATTCCGACTTCGATTTCGACTACAATCGCTACTTTCTGATGACACACTACCTGAACATTTGATGACTCTGTTGTTTCCAGGTAATCATCTCCTTTGCAAAGATAATTATTAGTGCACTTGTGCCGAAAACAGAGATGCTTGGAAGGATTCAAGGAACAGACATATTCTGCAGCATGAGACAGTACCCATCAGCTGTTGAGACACCAAATTTACTGATACTTCGCATCGATTCACCCTTCCTTCATTTCATGAATGCCAACTCCGTAAAAGAAAGGTAAGGCGAAGCAGTTCATGGAGTGTTGGCCGTCGCTTCCCTCCTGGCCTTGAACTCACCCGACAACGGAAACCATGTTGCTGCAGGATCTTCGCGAGGATAACAGGAGGATGCGATGCAACGATGACCAGATTCGTGGTCCTGGACATGTCAAGTAAGTTCATTGATTAGCTTAAAGACAGCGCCAAATCTCACTCTCCGCATTCTTCTTCACACGACCATCTAAATCCGACCATTGTGGGTTGCAGATGTCACGCACATCGACACATCAGGTATTCCTGCGGTCGAAGAAATACACAAGAAGCTGACCTCCAATGGTGTTCAGGTGAGCCAGACATGATAAGGACACAAAGCCATTCCTTCTTTTCTGGAAATCGATCGGTCAATCTAAACTCCTTGCTTGGAAATTTCATTTGATGTTACAGCTAGCTATAGCGAATCCCGGCTGGCGAGTGATTCACAAGATGAAGTTGGCCGGGCTGGTGGACATAATAGGAGAAGAATGGATCTTCCTCACCGTGAGCGAAGCTGTTGAAGCTTGTGGCTGTGGCAACGAGGAAGACAGCAGCTTGAGTGGGTGAGGTGTAAGCTATCTTCAAGCAATGGTTTGGTTGCAATAAATGAACCTTGTCGAAACTCTGATTCATGGCCTTCATGGTGATGAAATAAAACTTTGCATCCAGTGAAGTAAGAAATCCTGAAGGCACTGCAAACAGGAGGCCATCAATGGTTCGTCCCCCACCACTTCTAAAAGTCCACCTTCTGAAGCCACCGGGATCGACCTCCATTCCTCAGATTCCCCACCAAAAGAGTCAAAGGAATCCAACTCAAAATCCATTATTCCTGAAAGAGATAGTAAAAGAAGCTCCTGTGTTGGAGATTTAACAGTAAAAAAGGAACCGGGGTCCTCACTCTCACCTGGTTGGCTGCCTTGAACCTCCACTGTTGGTGGCCGAGAATGATTTGGAACGCACATCCATCAAGCAAGAGCCGTCCCCTGTTCATTAATTTCGCTTGACGATAATGAACGATGGATCAGTACGGAGTTGTGTCTTTTGATGGCTAGGCAAGCAGCAATGTGGCGATTGCTAAGAACAAATCGATAGGAGGGGAAACAAAGGAGATCAGTCAGCGATGGACAAGGAACATGGAGTCTGGCCATCTCTATCTATCCCTCAGGATTAAGACAAGAAAAAAAAAAGGAACTAAAATCCAAAGATTAAGTGAATGAAGGGAAAAAAACAAGAACAAAAATTTCATTTTTATGTTATTGATTCGATACAATGAATGAAAAGCATCTTTATTAGTGAAAACAATGCATAAAAAGAAGAAAAAAAATGCACATAGGTAGGTATATAAAGACTGGTTTGAACAAAAAAGACATTTCTTTTCCCTCTTCAGTTTCTCTTATTTGAAACCTCAAAGATGAAAGATCGATATAAGAAGCCAAATGTTTGTGTTGGATTAACTAAATATATCATGGTGTTCAAAGAAGTAAGAATCTTGTCAAAACTGGAGCACGTTGGAGCTCAAAATTTTGCAGAGCTCGTACGCCGTAATTGGTATCTCGGCTCTGATGGCGGAGTGACCCGCAACGCCATCTCTTCTTCCTGAAAGAGGCAGCATGATGAACCATTAGCTCATATCTCCATTTTGAGGAATCCATTGTCACAAAGAAAAATGCATGATCATGATGCAAAATTCTACTTCTGTGCAGTCTCTGAAACAAATTAGTCACATCCAGCAATCGCAAGATCAGCAAATTACAGATGTGGAAACCTGAAGAATTTACCCCGCTTAGTTGATGAAAACCTCTTCTTTGTCTTAGAACGAACATCATTATTGCTACTCCCAATGATTCATTCATTTAAGAAAACATTTAAATTCACCTTATTATCATTTTCCATGCGTAGGTTTTAGTTGAATTCTGTGTTCTGATCCACATTACAGCTAACGAGCTTGGGTGGTGTTCCAATCAACAGAACACTTAAATTGGTTCATGGTGAATGCCTTTGTGCCTAACAGTGAGATACATCTCACGGGAAGGTATTCAGTAATAAGATTTGGGTGTTTCGATGTAGCATATGATAATTAGACTACCATTCTTCTTCTTCTGAAGCAAATAACCAAAAAAAAAAAGATCAAAGATGTTCTTGGAAGAGTGCTGCAATGAATTAGGAGTTTGGCGCCTGCAGAGAAATGAATTGTGGATGCATTGATCGAAGGAATTCTATATCTTAGGAGGATTTTTTTTTCGAAGCATAAAAGCTTTGGAAATTAAGATATGTACAATCAGTCCATGGAAGGAAGTTTGTGCGGTTGGTCAGATTTGCTATCCAACTCAGATCGTGCTTCTGTGTTCTAAAAGAGAACCTTCTTCTTAATTCCGTTCATACCTTCTGTTTCTTGAGCCGCTTGTTGGTGTTGGTCAATTGCATCACCTCCTCTTCCAATTGCTTTATATAAGCCTGCGATCCAATGCATAAGAGACGATGCAACCAAATCTATGTAATGTGTGGATATATAGACACCTGCTTTCGTGCACGCGATCGAGCTGCCGACTCTCGATTCTTTATCATCCTCTTCTGCCTCCTCTCCGTGATCTTATCGATCGTCTTCTCGTCGCTTCTCTGCCGCTCGCTGGTCATTTTGGAGTCCGATGAGGCAGGCTTGACGACGAGCTGGTGGTCGCACAGCCCTGCATTTATGACCGCGTTGGCGAACAACGGCAGGCCTGTCTCCAAGAGCGACATGGGTTGGCTCTGCTGCTGGTGTTGAGCGGTGGTCAACTGGTACCGGAGCCACTCCTCCTGCTGCTGCTGCTGCTGCACCACCGGGTCCATCGGCAGCAGAGGCGGGGAGTCCCCGTCGATCCCACCACCGCAGTTGGGAGCGCCGACGTTGATGGCGCCGGCCCGGACCAGGAAATCCTCCAGCGTCGTCTCCCCGAACGTCTCGGCGCCCTCCGCGTTGCCTTGCTCTTCGTGCCGCATGATCTCGCGCCACACCTCGTCGACGGTCTTGTGGCTGAGCGGGCAATTCAGGTCGTAGTTTCCCGGAGGGACCGAGGAAGCGTTGGTGGTGCACGATGACGACGACGAGGACGACGAAGAGGAAGAGGAAGAAGAAGACGGAGCTTGGATCTGCTGCTCCACTGCCATGACCGAATTCAACAGTTCATCCAAGTTCATGGAATTCAGCGGCTTCCCCAACTCAGACAGGTGTTGTTGGACGTCGTCGAAGGTGATGGTGTGCAGCGAGCCCTGTGCGACGAGGGCTCGCGGCGGGCAAGCAGAGGCTTGACCTCTGTTCCCCATGACCTTCTCGGGCTCGTAAAATTGGAGTATCTGAAACAAGAACATCTCAGTCCCATCGAAATTTACATCACTTCCATCGACATTAACATAGAAAATTGCAACTGCATCCTGCGATACACCGATCATTGTCACAGAATTGTCGATCAATAGCATTTGAGAATAAAAAAAAACTCGAAATTTGCTCATGAAATGGAAGACAAATACGTCTAATGATCCACGTAACAAAGAATTTTATTGTAGAATTGGAAGACAAATACAATAATAATAATAATAAAATTTAGAACTGCAGATCCTGTAAAATTCAAAAGAAGAGATTGGAAAGGCTGTGTTTGAGATCACACGTGCATGCATACCTCCCAGAGAATGAGAGGAAGAAGACAAGTGATGTTGGGGGGGAGGTGGTGGCGGAGGAAACGTGGAAGAAAGGAGGAGGATTATATAGGGAGAGAGAGAGAATGGAGAGGAAGAGAGAAATAAGAGGAGAGAGATGGGGGCCGTTTTGGCTCTCAATCAGTAGAACCGGACCTTTTGTTATGATCTTTCTAGTGACGGCAGTTATGGGCGTTGGTCGGTCCATCGCCGCCCGGCTCATCGCACACCGGTTCACTGCCCTGTGACAGTTATTTCGCGTCGTTGCTAAATCTACATCGCATCTCCCTTCCACCCAATTGATTTCACGTATATTTGTCCCATTAAATTGCATATTCATAATACAAAACCTGGATTTTTATTATTTAACCGTTGAGTTAAACTCTATAATTCGATTGTTATGATTATTAAATTATCAGGAGAATTATCTTTTGCATTAAATTGAATGAATACATGCGATTGATCTTAATTTTGCATCTTAAACTCAAATCAAAAGAAAATATTAATCTTTTTTTTATCGGTTTGTGTATGTTAATTTGTTGTTATTGATGATTTTTAATAACCCATATGATTTGTTGATTAGTGTCCTTTTATCTCCTTAAATAAATATAAAACTATATTAATAATTTAAATATATATATAAAATTTAAAATTATAATAAATGATAGAGAATATACGATCACTAATAGGAAGATAAAGACCCAAATAACCTGCCCATGTGAATAGGACTTCAAAAGATAACTCAAGTCAGTTATAGAGTTACCTTCCCAATAAAATATTCATAGGAATATTCTTAAAAATCTATAGGATAGTTCAAGTCCGTTACGAACCGTCTTCTATACAGAATATTCATAGGGATATTCTCAAAAGTCAAGAGGTAATTTGGATCGATTATTAACGATTCTCTTAGTAAAATATTTATAGAAATATTTCTAGAGATCTAGGGACAGTTCGAGTCGGTTACGAGCTACCTCCCTTATGAAATCTTTATGGGATATTATTTATCCTAAGATCAAGATTAAAACATACTTTTAACTCCAAATTAAAGGTGATAGACTTTGGTACTAAGTTCCTTTTGACCTTAGTGTAAGGAACGAGTATGGAAAAATCATATAAACGAGTCGTTACATATGGATCATGTTTACGTTGTACCGAGAAAGATACCAACAATATTTT
This sequence comes from Musa acuminata AAA Group, assembly GCF_036884655.1. Lineage (NCBI taxonomy): Eukaryota > Viridiplantae > Streptophyta > Magnoliopsida > Zingiberales > Musaceae > Musa > Musa acuminata. The sequence continues at coordinate 24,988,445 of NC_088339.1, read as the reverse complement.
TCTATAATAACAAACAATAATCCACAATAAATTGACGATAATAAGGGTTATTTTATTATCACATACGGATCTTTACGTTGCACCGAGAAAGATACCAACAATATTATTCTATAATAACAAACAATAATCCACAATAATTTGACAATAATAAGGGTTATTTTATTATCAAAATATTTTCTTATAAAAAGAATAAGAAATGAGAAAAGGTAAGGATGTGAAAATAGTTTTTTTTTAATAAAATTAATGAAATCATGGATTGAAATCACATCATTCATTTTTTTATTTTTTTTTCTTATTCATGTACTTTCTATGCACACGCGCATATCTCAAACAGTCCAAGGAAAACATGGTGCAATAAAGAATAGATAATTTAATGTAAGACACATCCAAATGGAAGCATTCTACTGTTTGCGTGAGACCAATAAAGCCTTTCTTTCTCTCTCGTCTTCTACAATAAAAATAAGTCTTCTACAATAAAAATAAATATGGATCAGAGTTTTGAACCCGACGTGAATCGAACACGCAACCTTCTGATCTGGAGTCAGACGCGCTACCATTGCGCCACGGATCCACACGTTATCATGCTATATATAATAATGATAATATAAAATAATTTTACCGTCGAAGAATCTCTTTAAAAGCCCTGCGACAGTTGGCCGAACGACGCGGGCCCCACGATGCGAAAAAGTAATGGTAGGAGAAGTCATTCGCCCGTCGACGCCGCCGTCGTCGCGCTTCGACGGAACGGGGGGAGACGGAAGGGGAGGGGCGGCTTCCGTCGCGCTTACCAGAAGAACAACAAGAATCCCCCGCCAACAAAAATCTCGTAAGAATCGAATCAGATCCCCACTCCGTTTCCTCCTTCCTCTCTCTCTCTCTCTCTCTCTCTCTCTCTCTCTCTCTCTCTCTCTCTCTCGTCGATCGCATCACCGAAAAAAATATCTTTTTTCTTCTTCCGGAGTTCTACCGATCAAACTGGTGCTTTCATCCGCGAAACTCTTAAAACATCCAACCTATAATTCCGATCCTCGGATCGTCTCTTTAATCTTCTTAGGTCGCAGGCGAAGTGCAACCTCGAGTTCTTCCCCATGGTGCTCGGGCTCTGACAAGAAATCTCGATTGTTTTTCTCGTGGCGGTCGTTATGCCTTAACCGGTTCTCTTTTAATCCGCAGAAACCCTAGGAGATCCGACGTTTCCCCGAATTCGGTGCCAGAAACCCTAGAAAATCCTACGTTTCCCCGAATTGGTTCTGGGTCGCAGGCCAAGCTCAACCCGAGTTCTTCCCCTTAGTGCTCGAGTTACCTTTTCCTGGGATCCTATGATCGAAGCGGAACCCTAATTGGACTTGTGATTCTTGAGAAGATGGTGTTTTGGGAAGGGTATGTGAGCGACGACGTGATGGGCACGTTCGCCCCTATCGTCGTTTACTGGCTCTACGCCGGCTTCTACCAGCTCCTGCCGCGGTTGGACCGCTACCGATTGCACACCGAGAAAGAAGAGGAGCAGAAGAACCTGGTGACGCTGTCGACTGTGGTGAAGGGCGTACTGTTGCAACAGCTCGTCCAAGCAACCGTCGCACAAGTGCTCTTCTTGGTGAGAATTCATATGCCCTTTCTTAAGACTTGTGTCGAACAATATGCCTGCAAAACAACCAACTCTTTTTGTTGGGTAGGTTTGACTTTTAAAGATAATTAGGTGCGTATGTTTGATTCACTTTTGTTTGTTTTCGCGTATGCAATAGAAAATACTTCTTATGATTGTTCTTTGATAACATGCTTGAGGTGATTTTGGTTATAATGCAACTCAACTATTTCCTAGAAGAAAGTGAGTCGAGCTTGTGATGGTAAGATTTTGCTTGATCTAATTGTGAAGTTGTTCCCTGGACGATGATATGCCTCCCTGAAGCTGTTGCTTTTGTTTGATGTGGCAGTAATCTTAGAAATATTGCTTCAAAAATATTACGGTGGGGATGACATCTCTTAGCTCAAATATTAGATCGTTTAAAAACCTCATTTGTTATGAATGCGTTTACTATGCTTATACTGAAGAAGTGGATTTCCAGTATGTACTAGAAAAATGTAAGGGCCATTTACTATGCTTATACTGAAGCGTGTGTACAAAGGTGCCTTTGTGGGAGACGATTTGAAAGTTCGATGATTAGTAGATGTTCTGGGGGGGACTTTGTACGATGGTAAGGATGTTCTTCTATAACATTGGCAATATTCGAGTCACGCAAACAGTATCTTTATGTATACAATACAGAGAGGTAAGGAGACCCTACTTTGGCAGGAGTCGTACGCCACGTTCATGACCGCTAGTTTTTGTCTTCAAATTAATTGAGGACATTCCACATGTGAATGGAAATTTCATTCCGATGATGCATAATGGAAACATCACACCATATGTTGAACCATAGGGAAAAAGAGTTACCATGAAGACCTTACCATGGAATATATATTGTATGAGGTGTCCTGACACCAGATTTATGTTTACGACAATTATACCAGTGATGCACCTTAATCAATCCTTCATCTCCTTGACTCTCGAGTCTGAAAACATATGTGGTGACTCAATTGCATCTGCAATTTCTAAGAGTTGGTTACATTGCTCGAGGCAAAGGTCCTAAAACATACATATGACTTTTTTTTGTGCTTAATTTATGAAAGTTCCTAGGCTTGGTTAAGTATTCTGCATTGTATTGATTTACAGTTAGCATTAATTGTTTGTATGAGGATGCTGAATTTGATGAAAAAAGAATTTATTTGATTGGTGATACTTCTGTGATTGATGTAAGACTCCACACGTCTTTGTTGCAGGTGACTGCCCAGGCAAGCTTGTTGGGGGTGCCTGTTCAACCATCTATTCCAGTTCAAATCTTGCAGGTCTTCATGGCAATGTTAGTAATGGATACATGGCAGTATTTTGTGCACCGATACATGCACCACAACAAGTTCCTGTACCGTCATATTCACTCCCAGCATCACCGCCTGGTTGTTCCTTATGCAGTTGGAGCACTCTACAACCACCCATTGGAGGGTCTCCTCCTTGACACCTTTGGTGGCGCCATGTCATTCCTGATCACAGGGATGACACCACGTACTGCTGTGTTCTTTTTCTGCTTTGCTGTAATCAAGACTATAGATGATCACTGTGGCCTTTGGTTGCCCGGTAATATCTTCCACATGTTCTTTCAGAACAACACAGCCTATCACGACATCCACCATCAGCTACAAGGATCTAAATACAACTACTCGCAGCCATTCTTCTCAGTTTGGGACAGGATGCTTGGGACATACATGCCGTACAGCTTAGTCACTCGTCGACAAGGTGGGTTAGAAGCAAGACCTTTGAAAGACTAAGAGTTTGAACCATCATATACATTTCCTTGTCTCAGAGTACTGCTGCAAACAAAACATTTCACGTACGCGACGCTTTAAAGCTGTTCTATATAGCGGGAGATAGGATTTTTCTACTGCAAGAGATTGGTAATTCCCTTGTATTTGTTGTGGTCACAGTTTGAACTGTTTTAAATCTTTTTTTTATCATGTACAGTTTGTGTTGCACAATTCTTCTGCAGATCATGTCTAATTTTAGTCAATCTGCCACAGCACTGGGTGCAAGGCTCTGTGACAGTTTTGTGGACATATATGCTGATTGCAGTTTTCTACTTAATACTGTTGTACATACTTGTGAGAGCAGTAAAAAATTGGACTATTGAGTCAGCACAGGGACATGCATGCAACTTTGGATGTTTCTGTTTTAGATGATAGTTGGCAAGTTTTGCTACATGTACATTAAACGAATTTGTTGATCTCAACTTATTTCTAATACTTGGCTGAGAATGAGATGGAGACATTTCCTCATGCATTGAAGAGTTCCATGGCCATCGATTTAGGGTTTTTAGTTCGATGGCCATATCTATGTGCTCATGCTATATTTTTGGAGGTGAGGTGATGGATGCTCCAAACTCATCAATAGCAGTGACCAGACCAAAACAAGATCAAAGAATGTACAAATGCATGGAATGGCTCTGCCATAGTCAACTTGGTTTGGCATCGTCTAGAGAAATTTTGTCAAACTCAGCTGAAAATTTTGTGTTTGTATTAGACCTTGATGTAAAGCTACCTTTAGTGTCGAGTGGTGAAATGTACCAATAGTATGCAAGAATAAGAGGGCCCATGAAGGATTTGTAAAGAGGAATAGCAGCAGTAAGGAGATGGTGGTAGCAGTGGAACTCACTCTGGGCAGAACTGAGTGAAGACTGGGAGCCTCCGGCGCTGGCTGGGGCCATACAGGATCCGAGATATCTGATCATCCTCCGCTTCTGTCATGGGCCATTGAAACGACGGCTCTGTTGATTGTGGAGAAGAAAGAGGAGTTGTTTGCAGCTTGCAGTCAGCCTCTGCAGTCGAGGGAGCGGCCATAGCTCCGGCTGATGCAGCAGGAGATGCTTGGTTCGGGGCCGGAATGATCAGCCGCTGGTAGTCTGCGTCCGCTGTCAAGTGATTGTTAATGGCAGCAGGTGGAGCAACATTTCTCGTGGTTACTCCAGCAGCAGCATCATAGACAGCATAACTCGATGCTGCAGATGGAAGAAGAGAGCCGAACACAGCATAACTCGATGCTGCAGATGGAAGAATAGAGCCGAACTGGGTTCGGCTTCGGCCGGAACGCATAGCTGGTACCTGAAACGCGACAGGATGTTTAATAACAGTGAATGAAGAGGAAAGACAAGGATTTTCTCCTTGTCTGAATCTTTTATTAATATTAATAAAATAAAAAGAAAAAAATTAATATTCCCTTATTTTTTTCTTCCCTGACTTCCACTTGCTACTATTTCTGACTCAAGAAAACATTTTATTTATCTTTTATCTCTGAATCTTTTACCTTCACATGCACTTCATATGCATTCATCCTCTTTAAATCTGTTAAATAAAACTCACTCTTTACCTGAAGAAAATGAATGCAAATATACAAGTCGAGGCACCATTAATCATAATCCTCTTATACTTTGTGCTCGTACTTCGCATGATAACTCCGAGCTAAACCATATATGTTTTACTTGCTATCAAGAAAAGACGATGATTATTGTTTACCTCAGATGCTTGTTTCACAGAGCGGCGACCACCGCGCAGCTCCTCCTTCCCATGAGCAAACTGTCGAGTTCGAAGCCAACAAATTAGATCAACCAAATAAAAAGATAATTTTTAGGAAAAGAATAAGATTAAATACATCAAAAGAAAGAGACGCACAGAACTAACTGTCTCTGTTCATTGCCGTTCTGAATCCTTACAGATCATAAAGACAGATAGAGGGAGTTCCTTACATCTCGACTACTTCAACAACTGTCACTAATGGTGTTTGGATTTCGACCGAATCATTTATACTCTCCCACTCCGACTGAAAGACTACCATCTTTGCTACTATTCCGAGTTCCATCTGTTCTCGGACATTTTGATATCCGCAGGGACCTGGCAGTATTAGAAGCTTACCTGGCATTTGGAACCGTAGCGGCAGATCCCGTTCTCGTCCCAGGCGCGGCAGGCCTCCGTCCTGTGTAGACTCCGCCGGCTGGTAGTCTCGGCGTCGCTAACCAGCACCCCGTCCATCACCACCACGTCCTCCCCCACCTGCATCGTGAGCGGCGTCATGTGCACCGGGAGGTTGTCGATGGGGGAGAGCGGCGAGACGAAGCAGCAGCCCCCCTCCGCCGAGGAAGACGGAAACGAGCTCAGGGAGGATCGGAGTTGGAGGAGGCGCCGCCTCGTCGACGTCGACCTGAGATCGGATGAGTCGGAAGGGGAGAGATGAGGCCGGAAGCGGGTGTAGCGGAGCAGGGAGGGGTCGAGGTCGAGGGAGCTGTCGGCGCCGCCGCCGATGCCGGAGGAGCTGAGGGTGGCGGTGGCGCAGGCGTCGAAGGCGGGGGTGAGGAAGGCGCTCGGCGAGGGGGAGGAGAGCCTCCGCCGTCGGATCGACGACAGCTCATTCCATGATCCTGATGCGTCGATGCTGACCGTCCGATCGCCGCCCACCCGATGCGGCTCCATCGGTTCAGCTTACCTCTCAAAATGAAATTGACCATAATACGCTTTTGAAATGGATTTCATAAGATGATATGCCGCTTCTAAGATTTGAAATGACCTGATTACCGTCTTTTAAGTTTGAAGGGGGAGAGACGAATAGCGCCATTCGAATATTTAAAAAACGAAGTTGATAACATGATTGAAAAATAGAATTACGTTTTCAAATAAAAATGAAAATAATTGATTCCTATAATTGAAAAAAGGGGAGATCGGGAGTAAGATCGAGAGGGGAAAAGAAAAAATAGAAGACGAAAATTTGGAAGATGATACACTGGAACCAGATGAGATGGAAATCGTTTGACGAACTCGTAGAAGAACAAAACGACCAGGACGAGGTAAAACTCATCAGAATCGAATCCCACAAAGAACGAACCAAAGCAATTCTGCTCAAAATCCAAGTGAACTAAAGAACAGTGATCCGAGATCCGACCTTCTTGTTGGGGGAGATCAGATCGGAGACCCGTCCGGCTCCGAGAACGCCAGTGTTCGCCACCTCATCCAGATCCCCTTTCGCCGTCTCTGATCCCTTCTCTCTTCCCTCTGGGAATTTGAGATGGGTTCGCCCGGGAAAGAACGGGCCAGTACAAATATATAGGAGACGAGGAGTGATGGATGAGGTGGACCGTATCATCTTTCCCGTCTCCCGTGTCGACCGACACAACCGATCCTCACGCGGTGCACAAGTCAGGTGCGGTTCATTTGGTTTGGCCCAAATGACCCGATTTCCTTGTTCCCTGTTCGAATCAGAATAGCTGATCCTCGCACGGAAGGGACAAGAGTTGTGGCCTACATTTGGGCAAACAAGACACGTGGCAGCTTTCTGTCGTGGGACACACAATGAATCTGAGCGGGTTTCCCTGTCCCCTCAATCGCCCTGTGCAGCTGATCGACTGATCCTAGCCTGTTCATGTTTCACAGAATGCTAACCTACCCTAATCAAAAGAAGTAAGATTTGAGGCTGATACCTTTACATTAAGAATGCAGAACAGGAAGGCAGCTATATCATACAAATGGGATAGCATCAGATAGATGCAAAATGTTCAGAGTGAGTGGAAAACCATCAGAAACATGTTACCTCGAATACACAGCAGGAGAGATCTGAGGTGGCTCCAAGAACCAACATTTAGCATCCTGACGATTAAACGTGTGATGCAGACAGATTAGGCTTGACAAGGAAAGGAGAATTCTCAAAACAATTAGATGTCGTCCAGATGCAGATTTAAGGTTCAGCTCAATCAAGCAACAAAATCAGAGTACGGAGGTTGTCAATTTACAGAGGATCAGTGAGCAGGCAGAGTAGTTGCAATCTTGTCGACCTTCACCTGGCCATCGATAAGCTCATAAATGTAGACCCAAACACGAAGGTCATCAATGTCCAGCAGTACAAATCTGGGGTTCGCATCATAGGTTATGCTGCTATGAGCTCCAGTTGCCGAGCCAGGGTTTATCACAACACCACCCTCGTGCTTGTAAGCCTTGAACTGGCTAGTGTGTCCGGTCACAAGGATATCTACATCCAGTTGTCTCTGAAACATGGCTAACGAATCCAAGTCACTCTACGGGATGATCTGTATAATCAACATGATAAATGTGACAGATGGATGACTGATAAAAATATCTATCTAACAAATGAATATGACCGGAAATTGAAAGAAGTTTGCAAGTGACTTGATTTAACATCAACTTCAGCTGTGTATGAAAACAGCTACTTAAAGGAACCTACAGAGAAGTCTTTAAATACCATAACTTGCACGAGAAATTTAATGAATTCTTGGGCAATAATGATGCCAGCCCATAGTCCACACTTAAATTTGTTCTCTGCTAAATTCAGGATCATAGCAAGGGTTTGCATCTGCAGAAAACAAAGTTGGAAACCTCCCAGGGAATGACCAGTCAACCGAATCAAGGTTGAGTTTTATGAAAAAGCATTGATAAATTTAATTCCACCCATGGGACTATGATACTCATAAATCAAGAATAAGCTATAGATATCGAAAACATGAAACATGGATACCCAATAACCACTTGATAATGTTAAAAAGCAACAATGAGAACTGAGAATTGAAAGAATATCGTCTGGGTGATCTTGACATCAAAATAAATTACCTGAAGAAACATTTTGACATTTTTGAATATCATGGTTTACAAGAGAAAATTATTGAGTCCATGGCAGTAATGATGCCAATCCAAGATCACATGTATACTAGTCCTAGACAATTTCAAGATGCTAAGAAGACTTGCATATATCGAATATTGCAAGATGCCAAGATCATCCAGATTAGTAGCTTAACCAAGTGCCATGGTTAGATGCTTAACCTAATACGAAAAAAGGAACAACATATCAAAATCTTCAAGATACAGAATTGCCACTGCAATGAGAAAAACAATCGACAACCTCTTTATACAAATTCAGACAATATCTATTGATCTATTGAAATGAATCATGCAAGTGATATAAGGTGTCCAGTAGTGTATCGATAAGATCAAGTTAAAAAAAATTCAAAATCAAAGCAACATAAAGTGATTTATGTTAATTATATCAACAAAAGAGTATAACGAATATAAGGACCATAAATAGTGCCAGAAGAAAAGAAAAAATCTAATCAACAGGTAAGGAACTCATAATTTCATAACGTATTTGTCATTTTATTCTACAATGTTCTAGCGAATTCAGTTTATGGTGATTTAATAGATAATACTTCAGCCATATGTAATATCTATCTATGTAGTAATTCCTTCTAAAAAACAATGCAGACAATTTATTCAATGCATAAAATATGTGTGATTTGAATTCCAATGTAGGATACTGAAAGATACATGGTCAATGTCCCAGAGCAAATAAAAAAAGAAAACCTGATGGCCATGGCAAAGCCCAAGCTTGAATTGACCAATCGTGAGTCTTTCTTTCTGGATAACGAGCATCCTCATCATATTCACCTCGAGCAAAATGCAGGTCAGGACAAAGGCTTTTCAAGTAATCATGCACATCCTACAAGATGAAAGTTGTCAATCTCAAGAATATTAATTTTCATGTGTGAGATTCTAAGAAACCTACAGTTGTGATGTAAACATATTGCTCAACATATTCAACCATTGAAATTGGAAAAAATCAATCACCTACTAAAATCTGCTACCTAACATTACAAAAATGCAAACCATTGGCATTTCGATGGACATCATATACAAAAGTACATTAAAAAAGCATATATTACTTTAAAGGGAAGAGGAAAATAAGCACCTCAATGCACAGATTTCCAACACACAAGATGTGTTGAATCTTCCCAGGCACAAGCATTTGCTTAAATTTGGCGGGCAGATCCGGCGCCCGGTGAGGGATGTGGAGGTCACCGATTGCTAGAACTAGCACCATTCTTCTCCAACGTAAAAGACCCAATCAGACTTCAATCATCTTCAAAATCTGAAAGGTCGAATCTCCACAACGATCGATATATGATTACCATCTAAACCAAGATCACATTAAATTCAGCTTCGCAGATGGATTGCAATGCAACAACAAGCAAAAGATTCAAACAAGCGAAAACCACCATAAAGCCAAAAATGCTACTAAAATGGAACCTAAAAGGGAAAAAGGAAAATACGATCAAGAAAGGGAAAAGAGGACTCCGGTTGTTGCGATAAAAAAAAAGGGTTTGGTGAATCACTTCGAATCGATTCATCATTCTTCTCTCGATCAATGGAAAGAACAAGAGGAACAACACCCGGCGATCTGGGGATCGACGATTACCCGAGGGAAGAACAGAGAGGAAGGATCCAATCGAAGCGACCGCGGCGACGTAGCGGATGTCCTTTCCGCGGGTCCATCGGAACGTGGGGGTTCGATTTATATGTTCCGTCGGATCCATTTAACTCATCAATAAAGACAAAAGGTAAGACCTACCTTCCGCGCGCTCACCCGGACCGACCCAAGACAAACCGAAGTGTCAGTTTATACCGTTACCGAAACCTGATCCAAGTCAGCCCCTAATTTAACCAATTATGATTTAATTTGGTTCAATAAATCCTATTAGCTTTAGAAAGAATTAAGTTTTAGATAAGCCTAATAAAAAAAGGTATTATTTTTCCCCTTTTTCAATCTTATAAAGCATCCAATTATATGAAAATTATTCTAAATCTTAAATAAAATTTCATTAACACTTATTCAGAATCTTATATGAAAATTCAATTGGAAAATAGAGTTGATATGGGTTGCCAATAAAAACCCTGCTTGAAGTACACTATATATTTGGAGAAGAAAATACCGCATAGTTGTATTTTATGAGAATATTCACATAAAGTGAAAAAAAAAATCCACTCCAAAAAGTAAGACTCAAAGTGCAAGCCAACTCTCTGTTACATATTACAAATGCTAGGTGAATCAAGTTTTACAGATAAATACACAACACGATAAACGAATGTCGATGAACTTTGTTCAACATGTATGGACGCAAAATGGGATGAGAAAGAATGACTTCTGGTAGCTGTAGCAGCCTTAATGTCCTTCAAAGAATCATCACCTGTTGTCACCATCGAGCTAGTGTGCAATCGTGCGAGTCCAAATTTGCATCCTTTGTTTATGCATGGTAGGATTTAAGAGAAGAGCCACTGGGTGTTGGGCGCAGCGGTGGGCGGGGATTTCTCATAGGCGACCTTGGCATGGTATTGGAACTCTTCTTCTTTTGATTAGATTGCGGAGGCAAAGCAGCATATTTTGGGTCCTGCAATTTCTCCAGAGCGGCCAAGACCTCGGACATATTAGGCCGGAGTTTAGCATCATTTCTGATGCACTGAAGAGCAAGGCTGGCAAATTCATGAGCTCCGTTCTTTGGATACCGACCCTCTAGCCTTGGGTCAATGATCCGATGCAGTTTACGCTTGTCGCCCAAACTAGGCCGTGTCCAATCCACAAGGTTCTGCTCTGCAGCAACTCTTATTTTATCAAGAGCTCTGCGTCCGGTCAGTAGTTCTAATAACAAAACCCCGAAGCTGTAGACATCGGCTTTTGCATTGAGCCTACCTGTAAAATTTAAATAATGGACACATAAGAGTTCATATAGGACTTCTCAGAAACAAAAGAAAAAGATCCTAAGAACATTAGAACCATATAACTTTTAAATAGATAAAAAGGATGAGTAACATCTCAGCAATGGTCTTGCTGTTGGCAGTGGTAATAAAACAATTCATATTTCTTATGCTCGGCAATAATCAACCTGGGAAGGTTTCAGAAGAAAATATTGGTTCTTAACTGTGGATAATCAACCAGGTGGCTCTGTATTTACATTAAGCCTCACAAAAGCATTCATTGTTAACTTTCAGCCAAAGCACAAAACATACTTTCATGTAATTCATTTGCTAGAGAAGTGAGAACTTATAATAGAATTTGATGTCGTTAACAAACTTGATCATCAGCAGGATTCCAGCATGTCTGCTGGGGACCTCATGCAAGAAGTAATCTGCTTAGTTTAGGGAAATTTTCTGCAGCGTGAATGGAGATACAGAGATGAACAAGAAAGGGTCTAATATACAAAATCAACAATTGGGGAACCTGTTGCGATATATTCTGGAGCTGCGTATCCGTAAGTTCCCATGACTTGTGTTGAGACATGGGTCCTATCCCCAGTTGGTCCATCTTTTGCCAAGCCAAAGTCTGAAAGCTTCACATTAAAATCCTGCATTGTTTGGAAAGCAAAATAAGTCGTAAGTTCGTAAGCCGATCTCTATAATGAATTTTCCAAGCTCTCATCTCCGGTACATACCGTGTCAAGAAGAATGTTAGAAGCCTTAAGATCCCGGTATATAATTTGACACTCATCATTCAAAAATGAGAGTCCCCTAGCAGCTCCGATTGCAACCTTGATCCTAGTTGCCCAAGGTAGAGTCTCAACACTTCCTGTAACAGGCAAGCATGAAACCAGTGTCAACAAAGTTCTGAGTGCCAAGCATCCCAATAAGGAAGATAGCCAGGTACATACATGCGTAAAAGATACATTTACAACCACTGGCCTATGGGAGCTTTTTCAGGATACACAGGTACAGATTATGAATGCTTTCCAATCTATCGAATAGACTTACATGGAAACAGATACAGAATTGAGACACATGAATACCCAGAGAATTGTAATTTAATTTGTCTTAAATGTGGGTTCAGGTTTCTTTGTCTAACTTAAACAAGGGTTCATATCCCTGAAAATAAACAGTGCTAAATATATTATTGTTTCCTCAACACGTACTTCTGAAAAGATGACTCTCCAAGCTGCCTTTTGGCATCAATTCATAGACCAGAAGTCGATTATCACCCTCTGAACAGTAGCCAATCAGCTTGACCAAGTTTGGATGGTGAAGCTGACCAAGATAGTTAACCTCTGTCTACAATCAATTGTTAAAAACGTCAAAAACCAGGAACATGTAGAGTGGACATTAAGAAAGAAGAATTCTAGTGCAGTATATTTGCAAGATCATACCAGCCATTCCTTGTGGCCCTGGAATCCCTCGGGTTTAAGTTTCTTGATGGCAACCACCACTCCTGATCCAGGCCTTGAGGGCGCAAGACTTTGTTCATCAATCCAACCTTTGTAGACACAACCAAATCCTCCTTCCCCGATAAGACTGTCAGCGCGAAAGTTTCTGGTAGCACTTTTTAGATCGCTGAATGTGAAATCCTTCAAATTTGCAGAAGACAAGATCTCCCTTTCAGTTCTTGGTGTGGGAAGAGCCCCGCTAGCAGTATGTTCTTTGTAGTGAGGCGCAGAAAGATTTGATGGAGTGGAACATGTCAGAGTGGATGGAAATGAAGACAAGCTTGTTTTGCTGGTAGAAGTCCCTGAAGCATCTATTTAATGAGGGGGAAGAACACATAAGAAATGATGAAGAGCAACATATCTCAAAAGTAAGCACACGATTACAGCATTAGACATGACCGGTATATATTATCGACATCGGTGACCACAAACAATTCAAGTTTGATCATTTCAAATACATGTATCCCAAAGACACTAACTTTATCCATTTTTTTCTCCTAACATCCAGCATAACATGTTTGCTGTGCAACCTAGAAAGCCACTAGGAACATAACCACAAGAAATGAAGTCTAATCCCCGATAATACCTAGAAATACAATTGTCATATGCATCTAGGCACATAGCTAAGCAGAATGATCATAAAGACTATGTAACAGGAGCAGAAGGCAGTATAGGAAACAAGATCACGATTTATGTAACAGCTTAATACTCACCCAGAGTACATATGATCTTCTCTAGAGAGGATTCGAGTAAAGTGCAAACTCTACAGTACAAGTGTAAACAAATCTCTTATCCAAAGAGCAGAAAAGATAGAAAGAACGCAACAACAATAATCCAGAAAAGGATCGCCCAACATAGAAGTCTAAGAAAATAGCAACAAAAGAAGCTAAACAACAAAGCACATAACGCAAAACCCTGAACCTTCATCCCCTCAGTCCAAAGCAAATCCGAAACCCAGCTAGGAAAGCAATCTCGAAGGACAAACTCGACACTCACAAGAAGCGTTCCGTGAAGTCTCTACACCGGACGACGAGCCCAAGCAATTGCCCATGGCCTCTATCGAAAAGGTAGAGGCTTTCCAAGAAATGGATATCAAAGGAAGACGAAGAAGAAGGAACGGAGAGCCAAAAGATTCAGACTTTCCTCTCTATGTAGCTTCTCCGCGAACTAATCGGTGGAAGAAACATAGGAACAAGGTGGGAAGCTGCTTCTTAACCAGGGGCGGAAGGAGACGACCGTGGGCAGGGAAGTTGTGGTGGAGCCGGCCCATTCGGTCTCCAAAATACCCCTCCGTGCCACCGAAATTGCGGCGCTGCCAAATCTACTCATAGATACTCTGTTTCTTACTGCAAACAACAAACAGATCACCCAAGAAACAGAAAGGGTAAAAGAAAGATGGATCTTTTGGTCAATTCCGGTGTTCCGGGCCATCCAATGTCCACGGCGAAGACTAAGAACAGTCGTCAATCCACATGTCTTAGAACCAAGTGATTCACATTAGAAGCTTAAAAATCAACAAAAATCAGACTCTGCTCCTCTTGTTGCTTCCAATCATATCCTGAATACAAACAGGTTTCGACAAGAACAGCAATGGCTGACGAACACAATAAATTCCAATTAAGAAGAAATGTTTATCAAGACTACGATCGATAGTCAAATTCCACAATTCTCGGTATTAAATCTTGGCTGCTCTGTTTCTTTTCTGATCAATAAGAGAGGGTTTTAATTAACGTTTAAAGACTCGACTCATAAATAATGCGAGTGCTGCTTTCTGTCTTATTCCATGATTGAGTTGACCCGACAAAAACATGATCTAATCCTTAAAACGATAATGCAGGCGAAGTCGTCGGCTGCTATTCAAGTTGACCGATTACTTAGGAAGAGAAAAAACATATCAAAATCGACTTGATTCATGATAAATACGTTTAAGAGAAATTAAGTCCACCAATCATACTTCATTTCTTAACAGACTTTGTGATCATAAGGAAATACTTCAAATCACCTGATTGTTCTCTCTCTCTAAGAAAAGTCAAACATTGTTGCTGTCAGCTTGTCCATGTCAATTAGTCACAATATGCTGTGGCTGACTCACTCAACACAAACATCAACCAAAAGCAATAAAGTGGTGATTTAGATTACTGATTCTATTATCTTTTTTTTATCCCTGCCTGATGCAGTGTTTGACAGTGTCATTCTTCCAAGGTCAAAATGTCCACCCCTGGATGATGAATTGGAATTTCTGTGCCCTATGAAAGAATTCTTCCATATTCCCGATGGTGTCACTTTGTCTTATTGAAGCTTCTGCAGGGTTTGATTTGAGTGTCGACAGAGAATAGTGAAGTCAAGCGTGGCATTTGAATCTTAGTGCCTCGACACTCCTTTGACTTTGGTACACGAGTCTTGTGGCAATCATATCAAGAGCACGTAATCTTCTCATGACATTAAATTTCAAAGGGGCAGACAACTTGGTGCACACTCCATTTCAAGGTATCGTTTGTTCTTTGAAAATAATATTAATTTGCTTATTTTAAATGTTTTCATGTATATATATAATAAACCAATTTAATTAGATTTTTATGTGTTAATTAATATATTTGGATGGATATTAATTGGAGGCTTATATATAATAATAATAATAATAATAATAATAATAATAATAAATCTTTCAAGAGTGGAACGATAAACTCGTATTACAATAGGTGATTGAACAAACATAGAATGTTTTATTTTATTTGATTGAACAAACTCGTATCTATCGATCAACCTATGTCGTAATAATTTATAATTAAAAATTTGATTCTGATTCAATTGATAGTGTTTTTTCTCCGATCTCAACTTTCAATTTTGATTATATACATACATACATACATACATACATACATACATATATATATATATATATATATATATATATTCGTTATTTTTAATGATTTGCGAAAAATAAATGGGCTGGGCTGAGTCGGGACAAGAAAGCGTCTTGGCCCAGAACACGGAGAGGAGAGACCTACAAAACCCTAACTGCAGAGTAAGCCCGCAGCCCCAAGCCCTTTTCGAACTCGCGATCCATGATGGCGGGAGCACCAGAGGCTGCCGATCCCTCTCCCGACGTCGGAACCGTCTCTCGATGCTTCGCCCTCGGTGCCTCCGCCTGCTGCGGCCCCGTGGGTACCCTAACCTTTGAAATTCTTCGTGTCGAGTTTTTCGAGTCAGTATTTTGATCGAGTGGAATTTGTCTGTTGACGCAGGTTGATGGTGGACGAGCGGTTCGCGCTGGTGAGGAGCGTGGGGGAGGAATGCATGCAGGAGGGGGAATTGATGAACCTTCATGTAAAGAAGACGGCTCCTGTCTGCTATGATGAATTCGAACCGTCTGGGAGGATGCACATCGCTCAGGTTCGAACTCGTCTCCCTTTCTTGTGATCGCAACCGGTTGAATGCTATATGACTACTTTTTGATATCGTCCTGACTTTGGAGGCATCGAACCTGACTTTTGAATGCATTGGTGGTTTGCAGCTGAAGAAAAGCTTTTAATTTGTTTTGTAGTCTGCTTGGGTTATCTTCTGCTGGTAGCTGTTACTCCGTGTTTTTGTGTTCTGCAAACTGTTTGCTGAGATCTGGCTTGATGGTTTTTCTTTGCACCATATTGTGTTGTAGTTAATTAGATAATGTGTATTACATCCAGCCAAAACATTCATCTTATTACGCTGCATGTTGTGATTACCAGATGTTATGTCTTTAGAGTTTGTTAAATAGATTGAATATTTCATACGTTTTACAACTTAGTGCAACATAAGGGATATTCAATCATGGACAGGGAGTTATGAAGGTGATCAATGTGAACAAGCTGACTTCAGCTGGGTGCACTGTGAAAATATGGATTGCCAACTGAATAACAAGATGGGAGGTGATTTGAAGAAAATTCAAACCGTTGGTCGATGTCTCATTGAGATCTGAAAAGCTGTTGGAATGAAGCTCGACAGGGTGGAATTTTTGTGGTCTTCAGAAGAAATTAAGAAATTAATAGGTGGAAGCATAAGTATTGGTCTATTGTAATGGATATAGCTCAAAGGAATACACTTCAGCGTATAATAAGGTATGCTATATCCGTACATGTTTGTTTATGATTTCTCGATGATGTTTAAACTTGAGAGGATAATGTTGTCATGAAGCTGATCACTAATTGTAAGATCTAATTGTGTCCAGGTGCAGTCAGATGAGTTGACTGTGAAAAAAAGATGAGTTGACTGCAACTCAGATTTTGTATCCATGCATGCAATGTGCTGACATATTTTTCCTCATAGGTTTTCTTTCCTATACTGGATTGGTTGTTTCTTGATCTCTGTGTAATCTTTTTTGTTTCTTCTTTTCTTCCATGTGCCATGTCAAATTAAGTTCTATTTACATGTTACTCAGCTTGCTTTTAAATAACACTTTTGCAGGCTGACATCTGCCAGCTAGGCATGGATCAGAGGAAAGTGAATGTGCTTGCAAGAGAATACTGTGATGCCATCAAAAGGAAAAAAACAAGCCCAACATTTTGTCACATCGTATACTGCTATCTCTTTATGCATAAATATTTATGGAAAGTATGTAGATGGCTATCAATATGATATTTACTGACAATTTACTTTGGATGATGCAGACATGCTTCCTAGATCGCAGGAGGGACAGGAGAAAATGTCACAAAGTGATCCATCCTCTTCCATTTTGATGGAGGATGAAGAGGTATATGTTTTTAAATGCAAAATTTTTTAAGCCTTGGGATCCAGTGCATCTTCATCGAGCTTGGAAATGGAATGAGCATAATTACAAACCATCTTTTGTTTCATTTGATGAAAGCATCATGTTGTTTTGTGAATTGACAAGGTCATGAAATAAAACATCAATTGTAGCACATCAATGGTAGCATGAAATCCGGTACTATGGAGAGGTTTATATGTTTTAGCGAGTATATAACCAAGAATATAATGTGATTTGATTCTTGTCATTGGAACATTCTTTTTCAATTCCATAGTTATGTTGAAGTCAAATCATTCAAGTTGTTGCTATATTGAGATTAACTATCTATATAAAATTCACTGTGACATTTTACAGTATGAAGATTTTCTGGGGATCTTGGGTGGAAATTAGTAGTGATGGTGAGTCTTGTATTGTATTAGCTTTCCCTTTCTTTCTAGTTTATCACAGTGGTTCTTTTTCCTTAAATTGTCATGTCATAGTAGTTACCTTACCTGAAGCCAATTGGCTTACAAAATTTTTGGGGAGCTAAGCAAACCCCTATACTGAATGGTTGTTATTGTTGGTGCTGTGTTTAGCATCACTTTTTGCCGCTACTACTTTTTTAATGTTACAAGGCCTGGACTTATGTTTTACCCTCGTTGTTTAATTAATTAATCTTATTATATATGAATGTTGCTTAAATTCCTGTAATTCCTTTGCCTAAGTTTTGCATCAAGCTTGCAATAACAGTCAGTTTCTCTCGTAGGCTGATGCAACTGTGAAGATAAAAAAGGCTTACTGCCCACCAAAGATTGTGGAAGGGAACCCATGCCTGGAGTACATTAAGTACATTGTTTTCCCATGGTTTGTCTATTTTGAAGTTGTGCAACAAGTGGAAAATGGTGGAACCAAGTGAGCTCTGTCAAGATTAACTTAAATGCCCCTTTGAAATCTAGGAAGAATTCACTAATGTTCTGCAACAAATTTGTCTTGCAAATGCAAATGCCCCTTTAAATTTGTTATTCATTGTTAAAAATCCATAGTCAAATAAATTGTAAACTTGGTGCTGAATTTTATAACTGCATGTACAAAAGCATGGCTTGTGTTTTCCTTTTTGACACATACTTGGTCTCCTTCCAGTGGTCATGTGTCTAGGTCTCCTATTATCTCATTTTAAAGCTCTGCAATTTTTTTCCCCTTTTTTTGTCGTTCAGCTGAAGTATTAATGATGATCTAGTTTCTTTTGTTCCATTTAGAACTGTTGCAAATTATGTTGTCGTTTTTATGTTTTTTTTAGAAGGATGTACAACAACATGGAAGAATTAATATTGGACTATGAGAGTGGGGCATTACATCCAGCGGATTTGAAGCCTGCCCTTTCGAAGGCTCTAAATGTTATATTGCAGGTATCAGTTGCTTCTGTCAGTTTTTCTTTTTCTTTCTATGGGTGTCCTGGAATACAAGACTATTGATGGGTTGATATATCTTATGTGAAATTAGAAGTGAGTCTGATATGCAGAACTGTTCTGATTTGTGCTGTTCTTCTACTTTCTTTTTAACTTCAAGAAAGATTATTGAATGGAGCCTTTGCCCTTTGCGGTTGGCTATTGACATTGAAAGCAGACTGCACTTTAAGCAGTGTCAACATATAATTTCATACGAGATTATGAATCTTGGAAGTCAGTAGAGATGATAGTTATATAAGAGGTATCATTTGATGGACCTTATCTTGTTGCAATTTCGCTGCCACTGTATCTTGTAGGCTCTTAGACATATGTGATTCGTTAGTATGGCTTGAGTTAAATCTAAAAACCTGGACTTAGGGATGTCTTCATAAACATTCTTTTCCAAGTTTTTATGATATTTCTAATGAGATACAGTAGCGTTAACCATTACAGAACGCATGTCGATGATCACAAATAGAGAGAGTTGTTGTTTGAAGTACTACAGGCAAATAATGACTTGCCAAGGCCACATACAAACACGTCCTTCCTGCCATGGGTAGTAGCGGTAGCAGCCCATGCACAACTGTTGGACACCCTCTAAACAAATGTCCAATACAATTTGGAGGAAAAGATACTGAAAGAATAGTTTGGCGACCAGTCTCATGAAGAGGTGTGAATCCATACCACTTTGTGTGTGGCTTTATTTGACCATCCTCATGGAACTCGAGAAGTTCTTGATCTAAAAAATAGCTGCTGCTTCACGAGGATTAGCTTCAATAGTCAACCAAACAATGAGGCAGTGCATCAACGTTGTCCACCCTATCGTTCTTGTAGCACTCTCAGGATGATCTCTCGTGCTCACATGAGAGATCCAGAAAGCTGATGCTGCTATCTCACTGCTGCCGCTCCTAGAAATCAGAAGAAGATAACATGCCAGTCTAGACATGCGTGTCATGGTGGGAAATCTCAACGTGAGTTCTCTTGACCTTGTTAAACTATGTGTACTCGGGATGTGTTCTTAATCATCTGTGATGAACCTTTTTTTTTTTTATCACTTCACTATTGTGTACCTCATCCAGCTACTTCTTGGTTGGAGTTGTACAAGTGTTTCTTTCTTTAGATTCCTTGCTACCCAACATCTACAGGCTGATAAGACTTCCTAACCACTGCTCCTAAAGTTTATTGGTTTGAATGCATCAGTATGCTAAATTTCTCTGGCAAAAGCCATCTTTGGTGTGGATGAAGAACACCTCTAAACCATGTGGGGATATGGAGCTGAGGATCAGAAACAATATCTGCACTGTGAAATCTAGGCTTCCAATGAGATCAAATAGCAACCCACCTGCATGTTATCTTCATATTTTGGTACATGGTCCCCCATGTTTGATTCCTTCAGTTTTCCATGGTGTGGAGGAATAGTACTGTAACCAAAAGAGAAGTTATGGACCTTCTTGTAACTGGAACTTGAATGTGACATCTCCCTTGTATGAATCTGTCCTAAACATGGGTCTTCCAGTCCTTGTGCTGTGCCAAATCTTACAACAAGTGCCTGTTTCTTAAGAGTTTTTGTCTATGATCTCATAAGTAATACATAAATAAAAAAAGCATGTATTTGATCATATAGAAGCTTATAACTATTCAATTTTTATGCAATGGTTTCATTTTTATTTGGTGGGAAGAGAGAGGGGGAGCAATCCACATTCAAAATTTGTGCATTGAAGCTATGATTTCTTTTTTTTTGCAATATAGATTCCTGTGTTTAATTTTTACTGCAAATGAAAGAGGATCAAGCAATCCACATTCAAAATTTGTGCATCGAAGCTATGATTACCTTTTTTGCAATATAGATTCCTGTGTTTAATTTTTACTGCAAATGACAGAGGATCGAGCAATCCACATTCAAAATTTGTGCATTGAAGCTATGATTTCTTTTTTGCAATATAGTTTCCTGTGTTTAATTTTTACTGCAAATGATAGAGGATCTAAATAAATCTAACCTGAACTAGATAGGATTACACTTCATTTTTTGGACTTTTTAAGCTTGGAATATACTATGAATTTGTTTGAGTAATCTCACTAGGTTGGAAGATGTGTTTCTAAGCTAGAGGTAAACTTTACATGTAATTATATAGATAGATGGAAGCTGCTGAATTAGTTTTCTTCCTTTCCTTTTTTTTCTTTTAGTAGGGAAGATTCTCCTACCCTTCTTATTGCATGAACTGCATCAGCTACACCCAATCTTTCCCTCAAAAAAGTGACCTTACTGGCTTGAGCTCACTGTCCATTGATTTATTAACTCACAGAAAAAAGTTCTTGCATGAAAATCAAGTTTTTAATTAGGTAATAATCTTGGTCTTTTTAAAACCTAAAGTTTCTTGGCCTCCTCTCCTAAAAAGGTTCTGCATCCTACCCTGTTCTCAGCTGATAGATGGTCATTGCAGTGAAGACAAGGGAGCTAATCATCCTCCGCACAGCCCATGAACAACACTTTCAGAAACCTACACTTGAGAAACCTTCAAGGAGCCCTCTGTTTCTTGAGCAAACTGGTCTACATACAGCATGTCCCTACTGGCAAGCTTCCAGGCCTATGCAACAACAGTTGGTCAGTGTGCTCCCACATGGAGCCAAATGCCACAGGACAATGTCAGCAGCATTTGCTCATGAGATTTAGACAAGTTTGCATTGGTCCTCCCCAAGAACACATCACTCCTGACCTTTCCATATGAAAAGTTCAGCTCCACACACAGTCTTCCACTGAGGCTGAGAAATCCTATTCCAGCACATTGCTCTCAGGATAGATTATATAGGTTCTTGATCTTTTGCAGCCATTGGACTGTGTATTCTTCAAATCAGAAAAAACATTCCCCTCATTGGTTTGCACTGGTCATCATGAATTATGCCATCAATCTTTTTCTCCATATTTTTGGCATTTGACTTACATGATCGTATGCCGAAATCTATGTGTTAAGACAAATTAATGCATCTAATATTTAAGAAAAATTGATGTTCTTGGGCTTTAGAAAACACTCAATACTCATCCTCAGAGATATGTGTGCTTGTGAGTGCACTGACCCACCCACCCTACCCTGATTCCCTGAGGAGAGCACCATGCCATGTCTTATGATCTGTAATATGAAGCCCTTAACATCCCTTTCCATTGACTTTCCATGCCTAACAATCCGACTACTGCTGCTCTCTATCTATCAAGAAGAATCTTTCTGTTACCTGAAGTAAGTTTTGATGTACACAGCCCTTGTGCATGTTCTTTTCTACAGAAATGGCCTGCTTGAACTCAGTCTCTCACTGTTCTTGATACCCTCCCTTCAGATCTGGACAACATGCTAAAGCCATAAGGTGGTGGCATCTCACCACAAGAGTTCAAGATTTACAGAGTGAGAAGGGAGAACTCGGGCCTCCTTTTGGATTTCTGTGACAGTCGTTTACTGGATGCAGGATCACATGATGATCAAGATTCTTTTGGAAACAGCTGCCAGCATGTGTATTTAGCAGCAGCTTTGGGTGGATTGTGCATGCTAATTACTTCTCGACAATGTTATCTACTGAGTTCAGTGAGTTCTTCCGGCATTCAGCCTAAACTGTAAAGGTAATTTCCAGCTCCCCACCAAAGAAAAAGAGAAAAGAAAAGGTTTGAGTTTAGAATAAGCTTACAGAATTCTGAACAAGACCTTGCAGTTGCACCATCATCATTAAAGTCTGTAGGATAGGAAGTGACAGTGGATCACATGCTTCTCTTATCTCAAATGCAAGAAGACTTTTTCCTGTGAGGCCAAAGTGGGGTACTGGCTGGCTAAAGGTTGCCTTCCGGTGTCAGCAGCAAGGATATTACTAACCAAAAACCAAAGACAGAACCCCTTTCCCCACACCTTGTTTTCTTCCTCACCTTCTTGGCCTTCACATGCATGCTGTTTCTTTCCTCCTTTCCTGGGTACCATTCCTCATCTCCATTCTCTATCTCAAGCAGCATATGTTCCAGACTCGCTATACCTAATATTCTTATGAACAAGTTCAGCTAGAAGCATTCATCAAGTAAAAAGTAGTAGTAGCTGCAAAGAAGAGACCTTTTAGAAAAGGTGCAACTTTTTAATATATGGTCCATGTGGCAGCCAATTTCAATGTCTTGTAGGTTGGCCTCTCCATGTACTTGTACGATCTCGAGTCCGAGTTGGTGCTCTAATGCTTTCACCTGTTGTCGCTCAACTTTCCTGAGAACACCTGCAAACATGCAGTGCGGAGAGGGAGAAAGAGCAGCTGCGGAAACCGGTAGACACCACTCGGCACGGTCGAAGGAAGGGGAAAGCAATTCACTGCTTTGATGCAATCGAAGGAATGCCTCTGAAACTCGACAACCATATATATATATATATATATATATATATATATAGTAGAATTCAAATTCAAATGCTGCTAATGCAGCATAATTCTCACATTTCAGCAACCATGCGGACAGCGATGAGGAGTCGATCGAACAGACGAGCTAATGGAAGTTGGGGTGATCTGACCATGGCCAGAAGGAGGCGGATTGGTCTTCCATGCCGCACAACAGGTTGCTGAAGCTTCCCTCCGTGGCGCCGGTCTCGATCTTGGGGGATTGCATCTCTGGCCTGGAAGAACTCTGAAGGAGCTGGTCCATGTCGGCTGGCCTGATGGAGTGAATGAAAGGTAGGCTTTGGTGAGGATTCAAGGGGCTCTCGGTGACCGATGTTCTCGAGATATCTAAGTTGATCTCGGAGCTATTCTCACTTCTGTTGCTGCATGAACCTTCGGTTTCTTTGTTGAGGTTGATCAGCTCCGGTGCCTCTCTGCCTTTGAGCGCCGATATCTGTGCATGGTATGCAACCACCGGAGGTAAAACAAATGTTCTCACAAAAAAGACAAAAAGAAAGATCGCAAGCTATAACACCAACTTGATGATGTTCATGTGAAGTACAAAATAGAAATGCGGATGTGAGAATCCCAATCGCAGCTTTAAGAAACATAAAGGTGATAACTTGACACCACAAAGGAGACGGTTCTTGAAACCATCATCAGGTCATCATTCTCGAAGGCTTATCGATTAGGGAAGAGAGCTATTAAGTGATTGGAGAGATCGAGAATTCTCGGGTACCTCAGCGTGGAGCTTCTGGTTCTGTGCGCGCAGAGCCTCATTCTCCGATTTCATTGCCTCGAACTGTCTCTTCAGGACATCGTAATCCTTCTCCAGTTGCTTCGTCTTCCACCTGGCCCTCCTGTTCTGGAACCAGATGGCCACCTGCCTTGGCTGCAGCCCCAGGGCTCGGGCCAGCTGCATCTTTCTCTCGGGCTCCAGCTTGTTCCCCTGCTCGAAGTTCTTCTCGAGTGTCCTCACCTGCTCCACGGTGAGCCTCCTCTTCTTCTCGCCTGTCTGCATGCCGTCATCCGAGAAGTCTTCATCGGCGTGCATCTCATCGCCGTTCTCGACCCCCGAGAAGGACAGAGATCTCTTCCCTATCATCGGAGCCATGACTGCGCCACCACCATCCGAGGGCTTCAAGCTGGTTTAGTTCCAGAATTCAAGGAGACAGGTGCTTGGAGATGCGTGACAAGCTTACCTCTGAGGTCTTGGAGACTGTTGCATGGGGAGTTGTGAAGGAGGGCGGCAACCGCAGAGGAGAGTTGGTGTTCTTCCTCATGAGGAGTTTGCATATGTATCACATAATTTGGGGAGAAGAAGGAAGAGGATGACGACGCCATACCATTGCAGGACATCAATTTGCTGCAGAGTGCAGAGGATGGCAGGGTCACCCGCCTATGAAACTGCTGAAAGAGAAAAAGAAGAGATGCTAACAACAAGAAGGTTGTGGTGGACACAGACAGAGAGAGATTAGAGAGCAAGTGAGAGCTGAGGTGTGGAAATATATCATTCAACACCGGAAAGAAAGTAAAACAAGAATTATATCCCGATGAATATTAACATCATAACTACAAAATGGACCAAATTGCACTGTCAAGGACTTGCACTCACGAACACCAATGGAATTAGTGTGACCTTTTGTATTTATATACTGCAATGTGACTTGGTCTTCAAGTCCCTATATCCAAGTTTAATTTGCCGAAGAAACTATCTAACATTTCTGCATCTCCACCTACTTGAAGTTAATCCACTGGGTGTTATCCAAACATATGTATGCTGTACATGCTTTACCTTTCCTCTATCCTAGTTAGCTAACTAGGGCTAAGATTGTTCCATTTGTGTTGGATGTTCACACGAAAGTGTGCTTGGGTCTCCTTGGGGAGAAGAAGTTGTGTGATGTAGGTCAATGAATGAGAGGGGTGAAGAAACAGGGTTGAGATATCCATGCTAGTGAAACAATGATTTGCACAGCAATGGACAACACAAGCATTTAAGGGGATGGTGGCCCTTTGAGAGAAATGGAGGTCAGGAATCAAAGGGATGGGGTCCCGAGAGCTGCTGGGGTTGCTACCTAACTCACATACAACAGCTGTTAGTGAATCTGGCCTCACATCATCCATCGGTCTTGCAGCAAACCAGGAGGAGTAAGGGGAGAGGAAAACATTAACATTTTTTACTCTGAACAAGAACTGGTTGTTTGTTTTGATGAATTAAGATCATCAATTATCCATGACAGTATAATTTCACCATTATTAAGTTGGAGTTAAAAGATCTCTCAATACATTTTAGGGGTTTTATTTTTGTCGATATCGATCGGTCATCAATACGACGGTAACATTACTGATTTAAGCTCCAACACCACGAGTAATTTGGTTTCACCACACGAATCGATCTTGATTTTTTTAATGGTTCATTTTCTTTGCATCATAAAAAGATTTCAACGTCAAGTTTTTTAACTTGTAAGAAAAAAAAATCATTTCTTTTTTTTATTTTATATTTTGATGGGCATACATGAATACTGAAATGATGATTTTATGGGTGCACAATTTTGTGATCCTACTGATGCAGACGCATGAATTAGATGTAGCTCAGATGTAGGGTAGAGTTAGATATGAGGGGTGCACAGATTTGAATCAGACGTGTGATTATTACTGGTAATGCAATATAGGATGACTGGAACAAACATAACTGAGGGAGAAATGTGAAGAAGAGATAAAGTCAAGAAAAAACAAGCTCCTTTCCAAGAAGAAGAAGAAGAAGAAGAGCTTGAAAGATTATCGAGTTACATGAATAACAAATCATTCGTGATGGCTCAAACTCCCATTGTTGATGCGAGTGTTGGATGGGCCTATCCAAGCGTTGGGCTTTCTTTGCTTTGCTACAGATTTGTGTCTCAGTTCCTCATTGATATGATAGATAGGGAGGCAGAGCTGCTTCTTCCTCGGAAAGAACAAGAGAAGTCACTATATTTTCATGTTTTGACTCTCTTCAAAGCTTCATCAATCTCTATATATTGTCTTACGCAGTCCAAAGAAAGAACCAAGTCACAAACTGCTATAGGACGAAGTAGAAGTGAATCTTCTTTCGATATCTCGTAGTGGTTATGTTCTACATCATCGAGGCTGGTGTTCTTGTTTTCTTCTTCCCTGTGATCATCAATGCACACCTACTGAACTGGCGCAGATTTGAAATCATAGGAAGACTGATATCAGCAGAATAATCTTTCTCAAAAAACTCGTGTGTTTGGGGAAACTACTGTGACGGACTGAGTAAATATATTTGTGTAAGCAAAGTTAATATTGTTTCAGATTCTTATGTGACTAAAACCCTACCAATCACATCAGAAGTATATTGCAGATGATCAATGGCTTTCTTCTTCTTTTGAGGGAAGCTAAGCGTTGCAAGAACATTGATCCGACAAACTCATTCAATTAAGAACGTTGTTCAAGACTACAAGGACCAGTAGCACTACACGATCGACACACACAAGTTTAGCTCCTCGTTTTAGTACATCGAGACCACGCCGAACCCGCTAGTCATGTTGCAATGAGCACTTCCTGGATCTCATTGCATGGTTCACCACGATGTTCTTGAAATGACACCTTCGTTTGATGCAGCAGACAAATGACCGACCTTAAGGTGGACCTTCTACATGAGCAAGCTTCTAATGATGGCAGCTTGAGCGCTGCTGGACTCCGTGGAAGCGAGCAACTCCGAGAGCCTTTCGCTCAAGTCGTCCACCTCGCGGTGCAGGCTTCTGATGTAGTTGCAGGTCTCCTGCAGGACCTTGGCTGCCGACACCTGCGCACCATGAAGCGTGAGTGAGTCTCGCAGCAAACGAGCATTGGTATATATGCTTGCCTGATCCTTCAAATCAACTTACTCTATCGGATCTGCGAATGCGGGCCTCAGGGAGGACTGCTTGCAACTTGGACACCAGATCATTGATCTGTTCGTCGGTGATCCTCGACGCCGAGCTCGACTGCCACGATCGAGGCCTCCTGCTTGACATCTTCGCTAGCGGATGGCGCTTTCTGGTGTGTATGGGCGTCCAAGACGAGCTATAAATAGGGAAGAACAAGGACTAGAAGACAATGCTAGTGCAAGTTGTTCCTCTTGTGGGGAGAGGGGTGAGACAAGTTCTAGGGACAGGATATCGCGAGCTGAGGGAGAACGAGAAGAAGTGGGGAGCGATGTCAGGAAACCAAAAGCTATGTGGGGGAAGAGAAGGGTCGACGGAGAGAGAGACAGAGAGAGAAGCAATGAAGATCACAGGAGGTGTTGCTGAGAAGGAAGACAAGCGCATGAGAGAAATTAATGGGCAAGTGGTGCGTCTAAATAGTGACGTTGGAGAGAGAGAGAGAGAGAGAATCACATCCGGGGGATACACCATGCTGCCATCTCTTCCTGTGTCTGCAAGTGGAGACTTCGGAGAGGAGGAGGGACTACTGATGTCAGTGTGAACCACGCAGACCATGTTATGTTGTACTCTAAAGTATTTGTCCCGCACACTATCATATTGCAAATTACAGAGAGGCGGACATGTCAAGTTTGGTTTTCTTCACCCCCTCCACAGAATCCAGCGAGCGCTCGTCCACCTAATCTTAACTCTCAAATCTAGTCTCTGGTTGATCTCCAGTCGTTTTGCTCATAAGAGAATCAATGCTGTTAATTTGTGTGTGTGTGTGTGTGTAAAGACGCCATGAATGATACTTCAATTCCTGTTTTGCACCATCAACATATGACATGCAGGATAGAAGCAATCGGCAGCACTTCTTGGCGACAACCGTGTTGTGTCTTCTCGCTCATGATGGATGTCTCTTCGATGCACAAAATGCATGTGGCTTTCGTTGACAGGTGAAGTGCCCTAGTCATAGTTGCCAACACGAAAGCCCATGCCGACCTCTGCTCTTTCCTATGGTGGATTGCTGCTTTACCTCTCAGAAAACATTTGTTCTTCTCTCCCTCCGAGTCCTTCTGAAGAACACATGTTTCTTCTCCATAGCTTCTCTTATCCATAAAGCATGATCTCTTCCTCTGGATCTACATGTTCACGTCTTAGATCCATAGGTGCATCAAGATGCAGTGACGGAGCAAGTTCAAATCCTCGATAACTTCCCATGATCAGCTTTCCTTCTAATACAGGACAGAGTAAGATCTGACCGGATAAATTACATGTATGCTGAAGAATCCTCATCGTTAGAAGATCTTGAACTTCGCAGTAGTTTAAGATTTTAAACCAGAGAGAGAGAGAGAGAGAGAGAGAGAGAGAGAGAGAGAGAGAGAGAGAGAGAGAGAGGTGATCTTCCAGGCCTGGGTCAGCGGTATAGCTGAGTTCTTAAGCCATCACCATGCTTTGCTTGCATCATCCATAATTTAATTTAAGAATCTCTCATAAAAAAGTCTTCTTTGATTTAAGAATCAATGATATGTTTAAGATTACAGGGATGATCAAATAATGATCAGGGGAGAGGCTCAAGCACAAACAGAATGCTCTTCTCGCCCAACCAATCACAGCAAAGCACCAGGGGAGAACACCAGTCCCTCCCATGGCTTGGATCTACCTAACACCTCTTCTCGTTTCATATAATACATGACACACAACTCTGAGCATTAGCAGCAGCAATAGAATAAGATTAGATGCTCACTAAGATCTAATGATGAAGCTCACACCTCCATGTTGTTTACTGGCACCGCAGTACCAGACTGAGTTCGACATAGTACTAAGCTCAGCTAGCTCTCTGTATAATATGTGTTTTAAGTAGCAGTTTGCAGACAAATACAGGTAGCCATGACCTACATGACACAGCAAGAATACAGTTAACTCTGCCGAAATTATATGGTTAAATTGATTCGGAGATGACAAGAGTGGAGTTTCCATGCTGCCTCGCACTTGATGGATCACATGATTTCCATCCGATCGACAGCGAAGATGCGCAGAAGATCACAAGGCAATTTGGTGCTTCTTTCTGGTGAGCTGTTTTTGTGAGAAAGCAGAGGCAAACATACAACCACACCTTGTTTCGCAAGCCGAGGGAGGATCCGATGAGCACTTGACAGTCTTCTCTTCTTCCCCATGTAGATTGCATCAAGCTCTTTCGGTCAAACCAAGAGGAACAAGGAATCACATGCAAAGCTGTCGTATGATGCCCCACAAGGATACTCGATGTTGAAAAGCTTGAGAAAGCTTTCTTCTACACCCATGTGGTGCTGTAAATTGGCACTGTAATCAAAACCCAAGTTGCTTTACTGGTGGAGCGGCTGCTGGGCCAGTAATGGCAATGATGCCCCATGTTACAGGAGTGCCAAGCAACTTCTTTTACATGCTCAAAACCATGTTTAGGAATGATAAGCTGGTGCCCGAAGCAATAAGAGAAAGAGAAAGACTGGTCTGACTAAAACCCTAAAGAGGCAATGATTCCACCCATATGCTGATGCAACTACCCGAAATCAATGTACAATGATCAGGAACTTTATGCAGTCACTTTTTGGTTATTTTGTACTGAAACAAAGTCATGCGTCAAAGAAACACTATGCACAGACACAGCACAGAGGCCACTTTGTAACTTGCAGGAGGAATAGCTGAAAGCCAGAAGAGAAGTCACGGATGCAATGAATACGGTCATCCCTACTGGCTTTCTTTCAGAGGGAGTTGGATTGATTCATGGACAATCATTTACAGGATCAATTTCCATCTTTTGGAATATGACTTGAAGCACAAAGCATCAATCCTTGCTAGCTACTGCCGGGACTTGAAACAGCTTCCAAAAACCTCTACTGAAGATGGAAATAGATTAGGAACAAAGCTAGCTCTTGTTAGGTTAACAGTGGAAACCAAGTGCTTGATACATCCATGAATGTAGGATCAACACAAATGCAAGGATGCATAAGCTTCAACGATTTTGGTTCTGTGTTCCACCCAACTATTTTATATACGTAAAGCTGTCCTTTGAGTGTAGCCAAGTCTATACACCATCATCATATATTTAAGAACACATGGCACCGCATGTACATTATTCAGTCTTATACGTTACATCCCTCACGTGGCCGCATCTCTAACGAGCAGTGACATGGAGTAATGTGATGGACGGTGCTGCTGTTTCTTGCGACGCCTTCTTCCATTTGTTTTGAGCTTCCCCAAAAAAAGTCGGTGAAAGGCTCCGTGCATCGGCGCCACCTTTCCAGAATTATGATGTGGATGACATCTCGTTGATGTGATCGTGACTTGTAGTTTGGGTATTTGGATCTTTTACGTTCGTAGAAAAGGGTGCATTAGAATCATGGATTACGTTGTGCTTTGGGAAGGGTGTAAGAAGAAGAAGAAGAAGAAGAAGAAGCGGAAGAAGCACAATCCATGCACTGAGGCCTTCAAGAGTATCTTGAAAAGCTCGATGAGATGTGATCCTTCCTTGTGCCTGTTTCGTGAACTTGTTTGATGCATTCCTCAACATCATTTGGATGATCAAACGCTAGAAATATCTCAAGAGTTTAGGATGTAGCATGCAAAATTCTGTAGGCCCAACAATGAAGGGCCTTTTGGCTGTAAGATTCCAGTTTCCAATCACCATTGTTCTTGTTTCAAAGCCACAAATTTCTGAAACTAATCAAGATGTGTCTCTTCAGATAATAATATATGTATATATATAAACCATGCCAAATTACATTTACTAAAGAAAAATTCAAGAGCAGTGTATTCTGACATTCATCAAAACCGTTCAGTAAAATTATAATTCCTTTTCTTCGCATACAAACCATTTGTGTATACTTGAATCTGTTATTCTGATCACCATGTTCCCCAAGCAAACTAGTAAGTACGCCACCAGGACTGTGAACACCCATATGCAGAACAACATGCATGGTAGGAATGACATCGAGGTAAGACGAGGACCATATATAGCTGTGTCGGCAAGAGGTAGCAACTTCATCCTGTAGGGTTTATGTCCTCGAGAAGTGCGTAATATGGAAATGGTATATATGGCGTCTCTCATCTTCACTTAGGTCTTCTGTTTCTTTTCTGTATGGACACTGTATCAGTCTAAAACAAATAATCTATTTTCCAACTCATAAAATCTGAATTTACATCACACATATGATCTGATGAATGTGGCAGCATCAGTTGGATGCCAAGCTAATATAATCCGAGGATATGACTCCTGAAATATCTGAATCTCCTGCTTTATGGGCTCAATTAGTGCACGCTGCTACTGACATACCTCTTGTACAGAACTCACGAGCTACTGAAACTTGATCTGAAGAACGTATGTCTATGGGGAACATACAGAAGAGATTGGTTCATGCAGAACTCAGTAGGAATTCAACACAAGTATGGCCACCAAGTTTCTTTCATGGTGTGACTACTCGGTGGAGTTTTTGGGTTATTTGCAGCAGAAAGGAAAATGAGGAGAACCTAAGAGTGTTGCAGTTTGTAAGGCATAATAATGAGTTGCTCATCGGTAGAGATTACAAGGAGTTGCTCGTAGGGAGAATAATTAGTTTTGACGGAGGTAATAGGAGCGCTTCTGCCATGGCCAACTCAGGAATCAAAGTCAAAGAGGACAGTATGAGGTACGTATACATACTGCAACTGCTACATGTGTACAACAACTGCCGCATGCAAAGTAGAACGAGATGCTAAGATGTAACAGCGCAGAAAGGTCATACATGCTGCGGCTGCTCTTTTCTGAGGATATATATATATATACTACATGCAGATTAAGTACGAGACGGTGAGCGAACACTCACAGGCCAAAACAGTTGGTCATTGCTCGACGATGGAGATGGCCCCAAGAGGACTTCTATCAATCACCGATGGGGAAAAGACAGAAGAGGGTAAGAGGGCTGTGGAGATTGAAATGGCTACGATTAACCTACCTCAGACATGAGCACGTGATCGTGGCGACGAACTGGGGGCATCCCATGCACGACTGTCTACCCCATGCAGATGCATATCACGTCCCGTGGAGACCAGATTCAGATCACATCAGAAACCTCTCTCTCTCTCTCTCTCGCTCACACACACACACACACACACACACACACAGAGAAACCCAGTATTTTGCAGAGTGAGTAAAAAGGACAGAAGTAGTAGTACAAGTGATAGCATCATCTAGCAGTTTATTAGACGAGATGAACACTTGATTCAAGGAGCGGCAAAATCAAAGAGACGCCAGCTCGATTGATAATGGCAGGCTATCACAGGTGACAAATTGGTGAAACGACGGATGACAATTCTTGTGGGGAACTTTGCACTCTCGGAAAAAGACTTCACAACCTTTGTGGGGGGGGCACCATTTAATCGTTGTTCACTATCAGCTGGACCATTCATGAGAAATCCAAGGCAAACATAGTGCACATGAAGCATACACCGAGCTTGGAGAAGTACTTCCCAGCGTCCTATTACTGTTTTGCTCACTTCTTGTACTTAAAATGCCAATTATTTAGCTCTGCAATCATGAAGCAATGATACATGAATGCCTTCTTATCGTTTATATTTTTTGAACCTTAGGAAGGACTACTTAATTTGTTATTTTTGAAAGGAATTTTTTTTTTGATATTTTTCATATGCACATACATACGTTGTTCTTTTTTTTTATACACACCCATATATATATGTATGTATATATGAATGTATGTATATCACTATGCACACATAGAACACACTCAAATATGCATATAATGAAAGTAAGAGGTCTATATAGACCTTCTCTCTCACTCATGTACCCCACAGGCACCTCCAAAGCCTTCCATGTGTGTGTTCTATTATGATCCAAAGTAGTTACCAACTCAACCTCTTATCATCCCCCAACTCAAAAAACATGTAGATATGGAATTATAGATAATTTTCATCGGTTGATTGTCGACGTAATAATGTCAAAACCTCAATTAGTGTTAATACTTTGTTAAAAGAAATGTTTCATATGTTTCAGTTTTTAGGAAGCCACAACCTAAGTTGATGTTTTGGAAGTGTACCCCATTGGAGATTTAGGAATACATTAGCCCTACAAATCTATAAGAGAAGACAATACCAAGAACAAGAAAAAGATGTCCTATGCCAAAAACAGAAGAGACACAAGGCATCTTTCAGGTACAAAGTAAAATGGTTAAACAACTACCTACACAAAATGCCCTAAGGTCAACTGATTCCTTTGTTTTAGCCATTTTCCAGAGAGAGACACTGGAGAGAGAGAGAGAGAGAGAGAGAGAGAGAGAGAGAGAGAGAGAGAGGGGTGTGGGGCTCCTGCTGCCTCCATGGGTGATGGGCCAGGATCAAGTTGGGCCCAATGGTAGAGTACAGAGGGGTGACACATGGTCCCTGAGCTACTCTATCTAGTATAACTCTCCTGCCTTTTCCTTTCTCTCTTCCCTTCTATATAAAACACTGCATTTCTTCTCTTCCCTACGCTTGGCTCCATAGCTCAGAGGAGGGAAAAGAGAAAAAAGAAAGGCGTTGCAGACATTACGACCATGTCCGGCAGAAGTAGCGCGATCACGGATGAAGAGATCAATGAGCTCGTCTCCAAGCTCCAGTCTCTGCTCCCGGAGTCGCGCCGGCGCAGGAGTGCAGGCAGAGTGAGGAAACAAAGCGCCAACTGAGTCTCTTTGTTTGTCGGTGGCCACTCCATGAAGGTTCACTAAAGAGTGTGTGTGTGTGTTATGGGCATGCAGGCGTCTGCTTCGAAACTGCTGAAGGAGACATGCAGCTACATCAAGAGCTTGCACCGGGAGGTGGAAGACCTGAGCGACCGCCTCTCCGACCTAATGGCGACAATGGACAGCAACAGCCCTCAGGCTGAGATCATTCGGAGCCTGCTCAGGCCCTAGAGAGAGTTTTATATTGCTGTTGTCCTCTCTCTCTCTCTCTCTCTCTCTCTCTCTCTCTCTCTCTCTCTCTCTCTCTCTCTCTCTCTCTCTCTAATACTACATCAGGAAGCCTGGTCAGTAGATCTGAGGGTTATCTAAGGTGCTGAAGAGTATATAATAAAGGTGTAAACTAGTTTAACTATGCTTGATGATTTTGCTGCTGTTTAATATATTAGGCTTCTTAGCTACTCGATACATTACTCGATATGCACAATAAGAAAACCTATAGAATCCTTCATAAAAAGATGAAACAAGACAAAGAAGAAAAAGAACACCTAGAGGAATGCATGGTAAACTTGCAAAACGCCAATTCAGAGACTCTTCCCTCAAAATGAAAGAAAGAAAGAAAGAAAGAAAGGCAAAAGAAGAAAAAAGAGGAAGAGGAAATGATGACCAAGGAAACAATCTTGTTAGAGACACATTGTAGCAAGCTTGTTTTAAGGAATCTGACGTCCAAACAACTAGATTTAAATCGACCAAAACGAAAGGCATAACCAAAGGAGGACAGGGATCATTGCACCATGTGATCGATGACAACAAAATCTACCATGCGTCAGAAAAGTATGAGAGAGAGAGAGAGAGAGCAAGGGAGGAAGGATCATAGGCAGGTCCAAACGCTGCAGTATAATGTCAAGCTTTTCGGCTAAAGCAAAAACGTCGCAGACGTCTCCAGAACTGAATCAACTTTGGAGAAAGAGAGGCTAAAGCTGCATCGAATGGTTGCCGACTACCGAGCCTTCTGCAGCAAATTAGCCGCCGAGAAAAGCTGGACGATTGTGTCCTCGGCTGGGACCGGAGACGAGGTGACTGTACGTCCGCAGTGGAAATGACACGCCGTGGGACCGAGGAGGGGACCGCCATGGGCGCACCTAATCTGACGGCTGCCGGTACGAGCACGAACATTGAGGCGCAGCGGGCTCGGCGTGGGGCCCTCCACCGTGTGAGGCTGAGGCTGAATTGGCGCCACAACCTATTAAACATTAAGGTCAATGAGAAATTACGATAGCGAGACAACCATTTAAACTCTGGTTGGAAACATGATAGGTTCTCTCAGCTATAAACATGTCATAAAAGTACCAAACAAACAAAACCTTCGGTAGAATGAGATGAAAGAAGCCTGAATCCAATGATTCAGAGAAATACATATATACAGATTAACTCAAGCCATCAATACTGCTTCCCCACAAACTCACCGTTTTGCCTTTGGCAACATCACATTCATGAATTCTTGTAATGCGTCAGTGACATTCTTCATTTTGATCATTAACAAATGGGGAAAAAATAATCGGATTTGCAATGTACATTTCTTGATTATAGTGATATACCAGTTGATGCTTTATTACATCCTTCCTCCTCGCTGCTAGTGCTAATGCCACAGCTGCCACATCTCTCTTCTTGTGATTCCGGTGAGAAGTCCAAAGGAGAAGACCCGACCGCAAGTCCGACAAAGTCGGATATCCGGCATGTGGTCTCATCACCCGGGAAGGACCAGGCGGCGTTGGTGGTGGAGTGCTTGTTCTTTCCACCGGAAAAGTGCTGGAGCTGCCGAATGGGGGTTGCTTGTGTGGATCCAATAGCAACTGGCTGATGCAGCATTGGAAGCCCTGTGGCAGTCGGCTGCGGCTGAGTGGGAGTCATTGAATTGATGTTGTTGCTCCATGTGGGATTATAACTCGATCTCCCCTGCAGCTCCTTTTGGAGCTGGGATGTTTCAGCTTGTAATGTAGTGTTCTCATCTTTCAGCTCATTCCTCTCCGTGGCAACCTGATGCATTCACCACATTCAGATATATATACGCAAAACCAGCATTAGAAATTGTAAGACCAACCAGGAGACAACATACAAAAGTCATTGTCCGGATCACAGCCACAGTCCCGCAGTTTCCAAAAACAAAAGAAACTAGAAAGAATGTTCCAAGAAAAGATGATCAGAATTGGATTAATGACAGCACCATGACAAACTGCCATATGTGTTGCCCATTGGTATCTGTAGCAAAAAAGAACTATAAAATCAAATGTGAATCATTTTCTTATTAGGCACAAGGTTGTGAAATTAGATTATTTTGCATTATGAACTCTAGAACATATATAATATACTATGTTTCAGACTTGCAGAATTTACTGCATGAACCATTTTGATTGGCAGAATTCTAGTGGTATCAAAAGAAGTTAGATTGTAGTGAGCATCTTTTTGGAATTTGCTAAAAATGTCTGAACAAATGAGCCAGTATACCAACATCTTGCAGGCAATAAATTAACTAATAACTTCAGTGCTAAGCACATAATTGCTAGAGATATTTAATTTACCAATGGCAAAATTTCTGCAGTCTTATAGTAGATGCCAACAACGATGTAAAGTTTCATTTGCCGCATGGTATAAAATGTGGTCTTTCTCTAATCAACAAAGTAGAATAAAATCACCTTGCAAGTTTTGATATTTCAATTAACTTATGCAGTGGAGTTTCTATCGACATTTATGTATATCCATGGCATACAAAAGTGACAACATTTCTAAGATTTAGGGTCGACAGTTAGGTTTTATACTAATAGTGTGATTCAGATAGCAGAGCTGCATTTTCCTTCCTGAGAGATTCTACATGCGCGAAGAGATATCTTAGTACTCAGGCAGTATCACCCAATATGGAAGCCTTACAATTGTTTTGTCGGTCTGGTTCTGCACATAGAGATTAAAATGGGATGAAGCTCCTTATTCAAGAAAACATACAAAACCTTCCACATGAAAATTATGTTTACCAAGATGGGCATAAAGATGTAAATTTAGTATGTATTGTAGCGAGAAAAACATATTCAGACATGACAAATGGTTTTCTTGTTAAACACAGCTGCTTCTTCATGTATATGGTGGTAATGCACAAAACTGGTGGCTGGGCTTACTATGCTATGTGTATGTAGATATATACTGCTTAGGGATAATGTGGCTTTGAAAAACAATGCATAGGATAAGATTTTTATATCAAGTTTGCTCTTTGAAAGAATTCAAAAGAAAATTTTAAAAGGTAATGGAGGCTAGCAAAATCACTGAATTTTCCACAAGCAGAAGGTTAATGAGTTGCATAAGACAAAATATTCTGACTCAAGATCTTGAGGACTCCCTAGATGATTTGAAAGAGCTTCTAAGTGGCTATCATTGATGGTAATCATAAAAGCATGTTGATAAACTCTTCAGGAAGCATATTTGGAAAGATGAACTTTTAGTAAAATTTGAAAAACATTTATTCACTAGTAGGAATCATCTACATCTACATCAACAACAACAAAACCGTAAGTCCCAATTATTTGGGGTCGACTATATGAATCTTTTGCCGTTATTGAGATATGTAAAAGGTCATATGTTTGATTATATTTAGATTATTTTAATCTTTATTTATAGTTTATATTAAAGTCTTTTCAAGTCTTCCTTTATATCTTCTCGTACCACTGATACTCATCATTTCACCTCTTTTGACTATCGCATCCGGAGGTCTCCTTAGCACATCCATATCATCTTAAATGATTTTCTTTAATATTATCCTCTATCGAAGCGATATTTAGTTGTTCATGAATAAAAGTGTTCTTTTTCATATTTTTCCTAGTAACTCCATACATCCATCTCAACATTCTCATTTTGACAATACAAACTTTTTGTATGTATTGTTTCTTAACTGTCTAACACTCAGATTCATAAAGCATTACTAGTCTTACAATTGTCTTATAAAATTTTTCTTTTAATTTCAAAAGTATCCAATGATCACACAAAACTCTTGATGCCCCTTATCATTTTAACCATCTTGTTTTTACTTTTTAAGTAATATCTTTATCGATTTGTCCATCTTATTGAATAATTGATCCAAGATACCTAAAGTTTTTCCTTAACGGAATTTCTCGTCCATCCAACTTGGCTATATTCTCCTGTCTATTTCTAGAATCACTAAAATTAGATTTTATATATTTAGTTTTAGTCCTATTTAATCTAAAACCTTTAATTTCTAAAGCTTACCTTCATGACTCAAGTTTATAATTAATTTTACTTATGCTCTCATCAACTAAGACAATATCATCGACAAATAACATACATCAAGGAAGTCTATCATATAAGTGAACTATTATTAATGTGAAAAAGTAAGGATTTAATACAGATCCTAGATGTAATCCTATACTAATAGAAAATTCACTAGACACACTCTCTATAGTTCTAAAACTAGTAGCTATATTATTATACATATTTTTAATAACATTAATATAATTAATGGATATATATCTTTCTTTTCTAAAAACCATCATAATAAATCTCTATGAATCCTATCACAAGCTTTCTCTAAGTAAATAAAAACCATATGCAAAACTTTTTTTCTTCCTATATTTTTTTCATTAATTGTTTTAATAAATAAATAGCTTCTATGATTAATCTTCCAAGTAGAAAACTAGATTGATTTTCAGATATATTTGTTTCAAGCCTTATCCTACTTTGATTACTCTTTCCTAATGTTTCATAGTATGAATCATGATTTTAATTCCTCTATAATTTGAACAGTTTCGTATGTTATCCTTATTTTCGTAAATTGACACTAAAAAACTTTTTTTCATTCATTAGACATCCTTCTGAATATCATGATTTTGTTAAATAAGCTAGTTAATCAAGCTATTTACTTGTCCCATAAACTTTTTCAGACCTCAATAGGGATACCATCAAGCCTCACACTTAAGTTCTAATCACCACAATATATGGTCTACATATATTGAGAAAAATATTCCATCAAAAGAATCCAAAAAAATATATATGATCTTGAGAAGAACATTAAAACTATACTCCTCGGTGACGTGTCGATTATGTTCTGATCACAGCAATATGCACCATAATTACCATACACATATATTGTAACTGACCAAAGAGACATTTACCAACTACATGACCAACCACAAGAAAGAGTTCATTCAGCTGGTCACGTTTAAGTTTCTCTCTTTCAGCTTTATGTATCTTCTTTGGAACTCCGCTCTGGTTCTTTTTGCTAGAAAGAGACATACAACAGCAAGCATCTCAGAATTTAGATTTGAAACAAACAGAAAAAGATAATGGGTCACGAATTATCTGATAAGATTCTTAGGAACCAGCTGCAAATACAAGTAATCTACAAGATAGATCAAGTGTTAATAGATCACCAATATAAGTCATAATCATACTGAAAGTTTAAAAGCACACTGACTTATTGTGAGTTATAGTTTGCATGCATGTCCTAATTTGTATAAATGGGTCAGGTTAAACGACTTGCATGGAGATGCCTCTGTTTGGCTTCATATTTCAAGTTGAGGATTAATGGCTTTGATGTGCACAAAATTAGAAGCCACTTAGCAAGCGTATGCTGCATGCACTATCCCAACAGATCTTATAGGATCTTTGGATATGCCAATATGAATACTGATATCTACCTTAACCACCAACCGAAATGATTCTATCTCAGCAGACAATGCAAGCTTCATGAAACTTTTGACACATTAAGATCCTAAAGTGCTTCAAAATAAACATGTTCTTATCCATCAAGGACTTTCACTGCATGTAGAGAGAAGAGTTCCCAATGAACCCCTGATGGAAGCACTTGGGTTGCTTCACAGGGTAGAGATTAGGTTGAGCTAGTATCTTTATACAGCCAGCAAGCTGCTGCAGGGTTCCACGGATCAATATACATACTTTAATCTTTACTATTGCCCTATAAGTCAAGCAATCCATGTAGCTCAAACTTTAGACGGCATTATTTGAGGGACCAGAACCGTCACATGCATAATATAGTCAAACAATATCAAAGACAAGAACACCACAGATCTAGCAACATCAAGCAACTCCGGTTATCAATAACAGATAAGAAAGCTTAAAACTGCGGTGACAAGTTATTGACCAACCCGCCAACTGTCGACTCAGTTGCCACATTTGACTCGTTAATAGTAGTAGAGGGATCGTCCGACACCATTCTCCAAGCTGTCCTCGAATAACCTACCAAACTACTCT
This sequence comes from Musa acuminata AAA Group, assembly GCF_036884655.1. Lineage (NCBI taxonomy): Eukaryota > Viridiplantae > Streptophyta > Magnoliopsida > Zingiberales > Musaceae > Musa > Musa acuminata. Next base: position 24,948,434 of record NC_088339.1, on the reverse strand, counting down.
TTCTTAGTGAGACCGCATTGCCAGAAAGAACATCTCAATAAGTTTCGCAATCAGTTTAGTTCGTCTAGATAACGAGGTTGCATAAAAGACCACCCTTTTTAACATTAAATCGAATAGAAACAATTGATTGGACAACGGCACATTTCGGAAGCAGCAATTCAATCTTTCCTCCTTCAAAAAAAGAGTTCCGAGTTTCCGGATCCGAAAAGAAACAAGGTTGAGCTTTGGAACTGCGTTAATCCGGTTTTACCATTTCGAAACCCAACTAAAATCTTGACATTGAGCATCACAGTCGCGTCTAAACCCAAGGAAAACGAAGCACGACAAACTAAGTCAAACCAAGAAACCATGCCACAACCTAAAAGAAGAGATCGAGGGGACAAAGATCAATCAGAGAAGCCACGATCACCTGCGTCGCCGAGTTGAATTAGGGTCGGTGTGTTGGTTTGGGGGATTAGTGCTGCTGCTTGCTCTGCTTGGTGTTAGAGAGGAGGGGGGCGGGGTGGAGAAACCCTCGCCCTCGCGTGTGCCGAGCGGCCTTCTCCCTCTCCCTCTCGTCTCGCCCAGGTAACGATGCTGACTGTACCCCCTCACGGTGGCCTTTTCCGCGAATGACTTGGCGTCGTACGCATGAAACAGCCCACACACCTCTGTCTCTCTCTCTCTCTCTCTCTCTCTGTTACCCTTTCTTTCTTCCCCGAATGCTACCTTCCTATTGATTAGAAGGAAGGGACCCACATATGCGATCATACTAATCTCGATTATCATACCAAAAATATTTTTTTATAATATATTAAGAAAAAATATATAAAAGGAAAATATTTTATGAAATGTTTCTGGACAAAAAAATTTCCTAACCGTCCTTTTGAACTGAATCTCAATATTTTTAGATAAAATATTTATTATTGAAGATGATGAATTTTGAATATATTTTTTTAAGTGGTAAGTGACGAAGAAGCTAAAGACCTTACAAAATATATATTTTAAAATTTGAATTTGAGTGCTTGCTCGTAGATTTATTTGTAACCGTCGATCGAGGTGATTGATTCGTCAACAAATGGTATCTATGTGGAGGTGACATGAATGTTCCCGAGTGGTGATTGGGTGAGTTTGGAGATGAAGCCCATCAACACTTGGGCTTTGATGGTTATTATTAGTGTAATGGATGTTGAACTCTTGTAACCCCAACCACTTAAATAGTTAGCCAAACCCATGGAGTTAGGAAAGGACATATTGAAGGGACTATTTAGTAATCATATAAATCACATAAGATGAAAAATATAAACGTAGCTTTAGCACTAGTATAAATGTTAACTTCTCTATCAGTAGGTACGGTAGCTTGGCTTCGCTTAGAATATGATCGATATAGTAGATAAGCTTTTGAATTCTAATATCCTATCAAAATAAAATTAAATTGATGGCCATTTTGATAGTAGCTAGATATAGGCTTAAGATCTCCCTCGAGCTCAAAGAGGTGAGCTACGACAACTTGGCTAGGTAATCCTTTAATTTGTCAAAGGCTCTATAGTACTCTTTTATTCATTCAAAGCCCTTTAGGTTTTTCAATGCTCGGAAGAACATAAGACATTTGCCACATAATTGAGACAAGAATCGATTAAGGGGTATTAGTCGACCTATTAACTGTTAAACCTATTTGATCGATCGAGATGGGTGCATTTTTAATATGGCCCATATCTTCTCAAGATTTCTGCCTATTCTTTATTAGTGCATAATGAACTTTTTTGAATTAACCTTGAAGATACACTTTGTTGGGTTAAGGTGCATCTAAAATTTTCTCAACGTTTAGAATGTTTATGTTGGGAAATCACGGATCGATATCTCATGCATAGTAGAAAACAAAAACAAAATCATATTTTCTAAAGTTAAGTACTTGATCATTATGCGACGATTGGTAGATGAGAAAGTCGCAAAACCATACATATCATGTGAGAAGTGTTACATAGGCAGATCGTATATCCTTAAAATTTTTAGATTCGATAGAGAAGATAGAGAACTCACATACTCCTCTATAGCGATAATCCATACGACTGATGCAACGATGACACTCCTTAGATTACTACGAGATCTCTCTCTCTATGTGCAGCACAATATTACCGGAGTCAAGGAAAAAAGAGAGGAGGCTAAGGAGAATAAGAGGGGTGATCACCAGTAGTTCTAGCCTATGAACCGTGAGGTTCCTCCTATTTATAAAGGTGCATGCAGCTTAGCCCTTAATTGATTATATCATTATTGGATATTAGAACTCTATCCAATTACATAATCTCATTGGATCTCATCTATATGATCCAAATTATGGGTTTCGTGGATATCTCATATCCATACTCTACTCGTCGTAATATCCATCATATGTTTATGACCCTCTAGGCCTGATACCGAGCTGGTTGTAAGTCGATCTTATTAGAACTCCTTTTGATATAGTGAATTATTATCTTTATAATAATTTACTCGACTCATCGACTATGAACGTATTAGGCCACTATGCCATAGTCCCCAAACGGTGTATGGGATCTAATCTATTGGACATATTTGTCTTCAATTACCATATATCTATAGTCCCTCGTCCATCTAATATCTCAGAGATTGCATATTGAGTATGGTAACGTTAAGCCCATACGAAATGTCACTAAAGATAGTGCACTTCAAAAATAAAACAAGCACCTAACAACTTATCTACTTGGTGTTGACTACTTGTTGATGGTTAACAGTAAAATTTTGAGGCCTCTACTTCACTGGTCATGCCTCAGTGAGATGTTCATATGGTGCTAATGCACGCTGGGATCAATCCTAAGCATATCTCTCGATGACTACATAAAAACTTTCATGTTGCTTTAGAGGAAGTCAATGAGTTGTACCCTCCTCGGTTAACACCCACTCTTATTTGTTTTATGTTGGTTGATTTATGATCATGTTGTATGCTAAGAGAATGTCCACTATTATGAATTTGGTTGAGATCGTCTTTGAGTAGAGCTTTTTCCCAAATATGATGTGCTAATTGACGATCCTCAAAGGAGAGATAAAATTACTAATGAATCCCATCAAGGAAAAGACCATCGAGGCAAGGTCATTAGTCGTCAAACCCAAGTACTAATAAGCATCATAATAGAGGATGTCGATGGAGCTTCTTATTTCAACCATGACTCTCTTCACTAGAGCATTAATCATCCTCATAGATACCACCAGGGCATTGTCATTGTTTAAATCAAGGTACCCCCACTTCTTCTTCCTTATATGTTATCTCTAAGTTATCATCCATTCTTTAGTGCTTCTTGATGGTGGCTTGACATAAGCCTTGTGGATTGATGAGCTATCCTTTCCGAACACTAGTCTACTAATTATGGCATCAATCTATCTCTCCACTGACCCCTCTGGTAATGGTAAAGACTCCCCATCAGTCTCTCTCTCTTTGCTTGCTAAAGTCTCAAGAGGGTTGTCACAGGCATTTGGGACACACATTCATAATGTAGTATTGCTTAAGCTCCTTGGCTAGTTGGGTGAAGGAAATCATTGAGAATGACTTGTAGATGGGCATTTCACTTTCGAGGCAAACTCGTAGTGTGGTGGGGAAGGTACAACATATCAGGACATCTAATAAGTCGTATAGCATCATCTAAATACGAAAAGCCACTATGTGTTCAATTGGGTTTGTGCCACCATCAAACACCTACAAAGTCGACAAATAAAAATTGATGGGAATTGGCTTCTCTTGAATTTAAATAATTGTAGTTACATTTAAAGGGTATGATTTATGGAATCCACTGATTGCGTAGCCTTAGACTCGATCAAGATAGATTATGGGTGGCAAGGTCGGCTAAACTCCATGGTAGGTGACTGAAGCACCTTGTTTGTCAAATGCTCAATCGACCTTAGGCATTATTGAGGGATTGGCATCATTATAGGCCAAATGACCTTAGCCGGTATCGATGGGACTACGAGCTATGAAGGGCTGGAGCCATTGATTTGGCTAGCTGAGATAAGAGTGGGGCAATAATGTGCATCATCCTTGTTAATATTATACTTTCTAGGTGATGTTGATGTTCAAAAATATCTTAGTGAGAACGAGTATGTGGGTCAGGATCCCCATTAGGGGAAAGAAGTCGAGGTCATTAAATAGATGCTGATATTGTATTGGGATCTGTGCTAAGATGGATGCATCGAGATTTGAAAACATCAACTACTATCCCTTATGAGTGAAGGTATTATAAGTCAAGGATGGATCATCCTTGCTCGAACACTAGTTGAGCAAGTCAGCGAGCTGACGTTCTTATAACATGGACCCTTCTAAATATTAGGAAAACTTCGATGACATCTAAATCAACTTCACACAATTAGAGCCCATGTGCACAAGAGAGGTGAGTTACTGTTTGGGTGGTTTAACGACTCTTATAGGGGCTGAGGCACATCTGAGTGTGCTTCATGACTGACCTACATGATGATGAAGGCCAGATGACTTTTTCGACTTAGTCTCTTCAACGTTCAAATCAATTTCGACGAGAGTGAAAAAGATTTAATAAAAAAAAACTAATCTTGATTATCATATCAAAGATAAGCTTTTATAATGAGTGAAAAATGAGGGATAATATTCTCCTGGATAGAATATTCCCTAGCCGCCCTTTGGGATCGGTGTTCATGTGGCCCAATCGTTTGCCAGATCTGCCTCCGTATCATTGATTATACTATCATGCATACCATCATATATCGAGCGATGAATTCCGCCAATCAATTAATATATAGCATTTGCGCTTATATTTATCCGCACATGCTGGGAATCATTGTATCACGAGGAGGCAACTTATAAACATACACCATGATGATGTTGAGTATGGAAATATTATGCTTAAATGCATTAAACGAGGAAGTTGTTTGGTGACTTGTATTATATTCTAAGTTGACTTCTCAGCCAGCGTAAAATATATTTAGAAATGTGAAATGATCAAAGAAGCTGAGCTCAATCGAATCAAGAACTTATATTCTACTTGCAGCATTCTGAGAGAATTCCTGGACACTAGGATGAAGAACTTGCCATTAAACAACCACCCTTGTTGTTTATATTAGAGAGTGATGGTTGTTTTGTCTCTTTCTTCGATGCAAGTGGCGTTTGGCTTTGTGTCAAGGAAGACTGACTTCACACTAGTGGACTACGGAGGAGGCCCGTGTGAAGCTTCGTTTGTCGCCATGGCAGAATGCATCACTTCTATCTGCGCTCAGAAAGGCGAAGGAGTTGAACCTTTCGGTGCGCATAAATTCACAAAGCCTGTGAGAGTTGACTAATCATCTGTCTCTCTCGAGGTAAGTTCACGGATGATATTAATCTATCCTTTATTGGCTCCTAAATTCGGGGTAAAGATTTTTAGTGCTTTCATACAAACTATCCGAGGTGTCCCCGATATATATAAGGTTTTCAATCTGGTTTTTCATAATCCTGGTGGAATTGATAGTATTTGGATTTGTCTCTTTCTGTCAACTGAATCTTTATTTGATGAAGGTCTTTTAAGAGCTTCTTCTCTTTTATTTGTAGAAAAACTTTAGTTCTAGTTATATCTAGGGGGGTTTGCTCGAATCTTAAGCGAGATAACTCAAGTCGTTTATTTCTCCTTTACGATGGTGTCCTTGGGTTTAGGGTGGATTGTGGCTACTCCTGCTTTAGCCTCTTGCGTGACTCACGTTTACTCGAGACCATTATTTCAGTAATAATATATTGATTGACCATTTGATATGCCTTTGGTACAATCGCCGGTGGTCTCACTATCAATGATTAGAAGAGGTGAGAGGGCTTGAGCTTCATCACGAAGGTTTGTATTATGAGTAACTGATGGACATTTATCACACCTTAGATTTTATTCATAAATCGAGCGATGAAGTCTATAAGCATTTCCTTCTCCAATTGCTTTAGTTCGAGAAGTATTACCATTGATGGCCTTGTAAGCTGGCCAAAAGAACTGATGAAAAGCACGAGTGTACCATTCTCGTGTTGGGCCTTTTAACGTGGTCGAAAAGTTATGACACATCAGAGCATTCAAAGTGTCATAAAATAATATTTAAGCACAGAAAGCTATAATGTGCTCTATCGGGTTAGCACTACCACTGAATGCTTCTGATAACGAGGGGCGAAAGTTTACTAGAATTGGCTCCTCCTGAATTTTCTATGTGAATGACAACCAACCTTAGGTGGGGTTGACGAGCACTTCCCTTTTTAATTGTTGAAACTCTCATCGTATCTCCTCCAAACATCGATTTATCTATCGTAGTTGGATCCGTAGAGAATCCTATATTGAATTCATCGATTAGGTCTCAGATTCAGGCAAGATAGAGTAGTGATGTGGTCCGTTGAATTCTATGGTTGGGAATCGAAGTATCCTCTCAGCTAGTGGTTTGATTAGTCTCGAGTGCTCCTAGGATGTCGATACCACATCGAGTGGGGGAACCATAATGGGTGACAGTGCTAATAGCGGTTGAGCTAGGGACCATGATTGAATTGGTGGCGTCGCTTGTTAGGGTAATTACGGCAAAAGTGAAGCACCAACCTATATTATGCTTTTTAGCATTTATACTTGCTGAGTGAGATACAAGAACACATCGACAAGGATGAATAGATGGCTTGAGGTCGTCCTTGAGGGTCAGAGACCTGAGTTATTGAATATACGTCAGTATTGCATAGACGCTTGTGCTACGATGGATGTGTCCATATGCGAAAAGGGTGGCTACTGTCCCTCTTAGGTGAAAGTATTATGGTTCAGGAGTAAAACCTCCTCACTTGAGTATTTATTGATAGAGTCAACAAATAGGTGTTCCTAGTACATTGGGGCCTTAATCTAGTGTCAAAATATTATGGGAAGAAAACGTTGACATCTTAGTCAGCCCAATGTGGTTTGGACCCATATGTGTAGTGCTGTCCAAGGCGTCTTTGAGATGGAAACGTTGAGCTCTCGATGTGTCATTTATACGAAGACTAAGGTCGAGAGAGATTTCCTAATCTGATCCCTCCAACACCCAAGTTAGTAATATGAGGTATACGAGTGTAGACGCGAGTGGTCAAAAAAGTGATCATACCATTTTCATTGTGTTAAAGATGAGCTTTTATACCTGGTCGTAAATGAATAAAATATTTTATAAAATATTATATGGGAAGACAATCTCTAACTGCATCTAATAGCTTCTTCTTGGCCTCTTAATCATGCGGGAGAAAAGAGAAAGTAGCCCATAACCTCGTGCCTTGGACCCTTGCCCACGTGGGCAAATGAGTCGATGATGGCTTTCGCCTTCTCCTTCCACCCCGGATTGTTATGTGTTGAATAACGATTAGCTGACTATGTACTCCTTATCACCTTCCAACAAAGCCTGAGTAAATTTATCTAAAAACACTCCTAAGATCCTTAGTTCCTTCAATCTCTCATCAAAGATATTAATCTGAAGTTACTTTAAAAAAAATTATTTGATTACTTTTTTGTTATTTATAATTTTATTTTAAGAACATCTAATATTTTGAGGACACCTTTTATAAATGAATGTAAACAATTTTCTTTTCTTCTCATTGAATAGCGAGTGACATGGATAACCAACGATGTTATAGCAACAAGCGACATCAATACAACATAGGACGATGAGAGCTAGGGGAGGAGGAAGGGAGTGAGTGGAAACAAAGATAGGGAAGACTAAGGATGAAACAAAGGGGGAGAAGGAAGAGAAGCAGGAGAAGACGAAAATGGAAGAGAATATGGGTGACAAAAAGGGTGGGAGGGAGAAGTGGAGGGGAAGTAGCAATCTTCGAAACAACGAAGGGGGTAGAGTTGTAAATAATAATAATAATATTATTATTATTATTATTATAAATAATAAAATAATATATTTTTATTTTTTTTAAAGCATACCAATAGGAAAGGGATTGCCAAATGTAAAAAAAAAAACAAATAATAAACTTTTTACTTTATTTAAAAAATAAAACAGAAAAATAATAATAATCACAAAAGAAAACAGAAACCGTCATCAACTAATACCAAAACTTCTCGCTCCCTCTATTTCCCTCCGTCGACGCCTTCGAACAAAAGCCCTCCTCCTTCCCTCTCAACCAAATCCCTCGCTCTTCATAGGGCCTCATCGCCCTCCCCCCGCCCACCTCCCTCCGACCGGAAGCCGCATCCGGACCCGATGAGCCACCACCCGAGGAAGAGTAACTTCGGCATCGAGCCATTCAAGAACCCGGTGATCCTCGACCCCGGCTACGCCGATAAGACATGGAAGATGCTCGAGCACGGTATTCGCAATATCTTGAACAATAACTACGACGGCCTCAGCTTTGAAGTGCTCCACAGGTGCTGCTGCTGCTGCTTCTGCTTCATCGCTTTTGAAGCTGCCCTTTTTCGTACTCTATTAATTGTTACTATTGCTGATTGAATGAATGTTAAGAATCAGAGGGACATGTTTACTTATACAACTAAGTGAGACCTCATGCATGAGAGAAAGGACACCTTGAGATTGATGTCAGGAAAGTGTGTTACTGACCTGTGATCCTGATTTGTGCTTTTGTAATGGACCCAGGAATGCTTACAATATGGCGCTCCATAGATTTGGAGAAAAGCTGTACTCCGGTCTGGTGACCACCTTGACGAGGCACCTACAAGAAGTATCAGCATCGATTGAGGCTGCCCGAGACGATCAATTTCTAGAGGAACTGAACAGAAGATGGTTCGAGCATTACAAGGCATTGACGGTGATTCGAGATGTTCTGGCTCTCATGGACACTGCATACGTTTCCGAGTCTCATAAGACGCCAGTTCTCAGACTTGGATTGGTTCTGTGGAGAGACAACGTCATTAACTCCAAGGAAATCCAGGCCAGGTTACCCGACGCACTTCTCCGCATCATACAAAGAGAGCGGATGGGCGAAGTCATAATTCGAGATTCGGTGAAGAACACGAAGATGCTAATGGAGTACCTGGAACCTTCATTGTATGAGAAGGATTTTGAGAAGCCCTTTTTGGATGATTCGGCCATTTTCTATGCTGGCGAGTCGCAGGTGCTTATCGAATGCTGTGACTGTAGGGAGTATCTTAAAATGGTCGAGAGGCGGCTCCGGGAAGAGAAGGAGAGGGCCTCTCACTATTTGGCTGATAGAACTGAACCAAAAATACTTAGCATCGTGGAGGAGGAGATGATTGCTAAACACATGAGAAGACTGGTCCATATGGACTCTGGCCTCGTCAGTATGCTTCTCCGTGACGAGTATGAAGACTTGGGCAGAATGTACAGCTTGCTCCGGCGATGTGCCGGAGGCGTCTCCACGATACGCGATCTCATGACTTCACACCTTCGGGAAACAGGGAAGCAGCTGGTAACGGATGCAGCGAGCTCGAGGAATCCTGTGGACCTTGTTCAGCGGCTTCTGGATAAGAAGGATAAGTATGATAAGATCATCACTGGTGTATTCGGCGACGACAAGACTTTCCAAACTGCTGTGAGTACTTCGTTCGAGTATTTTATCAATCTCAATAGCAGGTCTCCAGAATTCATTTCTTTATACGTCGACGACACACTCCGTAAAGTCTCGGAGGGAGACGGCGGAAAGGATGTAGAGATCGTCCTCCACAAAGCGATGACGCTTTTCCGGTACCTGCAAGAGAAGGATGTGTTCGAGAAGTATCACAAGCAAAACCTGGCGAATCGACTGCTCTCGGGGAGAGCAGTTTCAGATGATGCCGAGACAAGTCTGATAGTGAAGCTTAGAGTTGAGTGTGGGCATAACTACACCTCCAAACTCGAAGAGATGCTTACAGATATCAAGTTTTCCCAGGATATCATGCGAGGGTTCTACGCCAGCCAAGGTGTTGATGAAGAAGCTGGGGAAGGCCCGACTCTGGCTGCCCAGGTTCTCACCGGTGCAATATGGCCATCCCGACCAAGTACTGCATGCAAGCTTCCAGATGAAATCCATGATGTTTGCGAGAAATTTCGAGCATATTATCTCGGATCTCATGCATGCCGGAAACTAACGTGGCAAACTGACCTGGGCACCGCCGATGTGGTGGCCACCTTCGGAAACGGCCAGAAGCACGAGCTGAATGTTTCGACATCCCAAATGTGCGTTCTCGTGCTGTTCAATTCAGCAGACCGGTTGAGCTGCAAGGACATCCAACAAGCAACTGCGATACCGTTGCCGGATCTCAAGCGGTGCCTTTGGTCTCTTGCTTGTGTTCCGGACATGAATGTGCTCTGTAAGAATCCGACGAACAATGATATCGCAGAGGATGATGTTTTCTGCGTCAATGACAATTTCACAAGCAACTTGTTCCAAGTTAAGATAGATACGGCGGCAGCAGAGGAGAAGTCGGAGTCGGAGCAGCAGGAGATTCGCCAAAAAGTGGAGGAAGCCAGGAAAGATCAAATCGATGCTGCCATTATCAGGGTCATGAAAGCCCAGCGGGTGTTGAATCTCAATAGCCTCGTCACAGAGGTCGCCAAGCAGCTGCAGCCGCGCGTCCTGCCCGATCCTGCCGTGATCAAGAAGAGGGTTGAGTCCCTCATCGAGCGGGAATATCTGGAGGACAACAAAAATCAGTATCAGTATATTGCCTAGACGTAAATATTAGTGTGTCCACAGAATCCAGGCCTAACTCCGCAACTTGCATGCGATCGAAGCCTCTCTACTGCTGCTGTCGTCGTTCCCTCTTCATTTCACTTTTGGCTCAATCAATCACAACTTGTATATTATAAATTTTGATCCTATGAGTGACACAGAAACTTGATTTGCAGACAATTCAACCTTTCTCTATTTATCCCCAATAAACTTGATTGATACAGTAAAATAATTGACTCTTTCCTATGTGATTCCCTGGATGAAGTGGCCGTGGCGGAAGTGGGGAAGGCTTTTAGGGCAAAACTTTGACGGAAGCACACTGTGAGATCGATGCATCAGGGGGAACCCAATCGGAATGTGATCGAGATACGATGGAGATGACGAAGGAGATTGGAGGGACGATCGGATCATGGAATAGATCAAGGATTTTGAGGGAGGGATGAAGGAGAATAGAGAGGATCTCACCTGAAGCCCTTACTGCCACTCCGCCGTGTCCGCCTCTTCGCTCGCCGAAGCAACCAAACAACCGAGAAGAGGGGCGGGGACTCCTTTTATACTGGAGGCCCCATGCCGAACCTTTTACCCGGTTCGGTTGGACCGGCTCGGCTAGTTTTTGGAAGTCTCTCTCTTTTTCTTTTATCCTATTGACGCCGCTGCTTTCCACACTAGTTTTTGTGCCCATCGCAACACTACTGCAAGCACAGGATTTGAGGCGCCCCCAACCAAAAACATATCCGTCTTCCAGCGGAGAGCAACGGCGAGGTGCCCGGTTTCCGTGCTCCGAGCACTCAATGCCCGGCGCAAGAGACCAAAGTCCACGCCAACCCACCGGCCGTGTGCCAACGGGTTGGCCGTTCTCATGCACACCGTGCCTTCGTCTCAAGCCTCTGTTCCTCGGGAAAGCGACCTCCATATCCTGAAAGTGTCCACGGAGTCTAAGAATCTTGCTTTAGGGAATGCCGTCCATGCCCGCTTGATCAAAACCTCCCAGTTCGACGTTGTGCAATCGAATCATCTACTAGGCTTGTACTGCAAGTGCGATCGGCTGAGTGCTGCCCGTCAACTGTTTGACGAAATGCCTGAGAGAAACGGTGTTTCCTGTAATTTGCTCATGGCAGGTTATTTACATGGTGGATTTCCCACGCAAGCTGTTTCTGTATTCAAACTGATGAGTTTCGGGGAACTGTTGTTTCATCCAAATGAGTACGTCTTCACGACTGCCCTGGCTTCTTGTGCTGATATTTCAGCTCTTAATGAGGGTCGGCAATGTCATGCTTATGTCTTGAAATCTGGACTGGTCTCACATTCGTACGTCAGGAACGCACTGCTTCACATGTATACCAAATGTTTAGATATGGAATCTGCTCTGGGTGTTTTCGGGGGTGGCTCAGATTTTGACCTCTTCGTGTTCAATTCCATGATCAATGGCTTTTTGGATAATGGACAACAGAGTGAAGCTAAGAACATCTTGAGTCGTATGGTGAAGGAGATTGCCCAGTGGGATCACGTCTCATATGTTTCTGTTCTTGGCCTTTGTACTGATTCAAAAGATCCAAAATTTGGGGGCCAAATTCATGGTCAAATTTTGAGAAGAGGAATGGAGTTCAGTGATTTCGTTTGCAGTGCAATTGTAGACATGTATGGAAAATGCAGTGATGTCCAGAATGCTGTGCTTGCTTTTCATGAGCTGCCGGGCAAGAATGTGGTTTCATGGACAGCAGTCATGGCTTCCTGCACTCAAAATGGTCACTTTGAAGAATCCCTCAAGTTATTCATACAGATGGCAGATGATGGTGTTCAGGCCAATGGGTTGACATATGCGGTCGCCCTGAATTCATGTGCAGGTTTGTCGGCTTTAAGAAGTGGTGATGCACTGAATGGCCATGCTGAGAAAACAGGATGTAAGTCTTATCTTAGTGTTGGTAATGCTTTGATTAACATGTATTCTAAAAGTGGTAGCATTGATGACGCAACTAAAGCTTTCACAAGCATGCTTAACCGAGATATTATTTCTTGGAATTCAATTATAAATGCTTATTCCAATTTTGGGTTTGCTAAGGAAGCTTTGGAAACTTTTCATAACATGTTAGCGGAAGAAGAGACACCAACTTGTGTAACTTTTATAGGGGTGCTATCAGCTTGTGCGCATCTTGGACTAGTAGATGAAGGATTCTATTATCTGAATCATTTCATGAGAGAATTAGGAATAGAACCTGGAAAAGAGCACTATACATGCATGGTTGGTCTCCTATGTCGAGCTGGGCGGTTAGATGAGGTTGACAGATTCATGAGAGACACACGCACTGAGTGGGACATTGTGGCATGGAGAACTCTTCTCAGTGCTTGCCAGGTACATGGGAATCATGGTCTTGGTTACAAAGTTGCTGAGCACATACTTCAATTGGATCCCGATGATGTAGGAACATACATTTCATTGTCGAACATGTACTCTAAGGCAAGAAGGTGGGATGGTGTCGTAAAGGTTCGGAAACTTATGAGACAAAGAGACATCAAGAAAGAACCTGGAGTCAGCTGGATACAGATAGGGAATGAGACCCATGTTTTTGTTTCGGAAGATAAGAAGCACCCTTGGATGGAGCAGATTACTGAGAAAGTAGCAGAACTTATAACTGAAATAAAGCTGATTGGCTATGTACCCAATATTGCCTGTGCATCTCATGATGTGGAGGATGAACAGAAGGAAGAATATCTTAGATACCATAGTGAGAAACTAGCTATTGCTTTTGGAGTGATTCGCATGCCACCAGGAGCAGCAATCTACGTCATGAAGAACCTTCGGATGTGTGATGATTGCCATGTTGCCATGAAACTTATTTCAATTGTGACAAACAGAAAATTAGTTGTTAGAGATGCTAATCGCTTCCATTGTTTTGAAAGCGGATGTTGCTCTTGTGATGACTATTGGTGATTCAAGGGGATTGTAGGATAAAAAAAAAACACACACAAGATTAGTGACTGCTTGAAAAGAGAGACTGTCACCATCAATTTAGTTGGATTGGTGTTCTTTATATTTCAGTCTGTGATTATTGGACCGGAATCGGTTAAAGCTAGACACCAAAGCATCAGGTGGATTACCCTGTATCACTAATCTGTTTTGGAAGTCTAAATTGTAATGTACAAATTAGTACGATATATTCAAACTGTTCCGTTAACTTTAACTTTTAGTATAGCACATTGTGTTTGTACTGAATGGCCATTATGTCTGTACTCAAAACTGAGAATTTCAAATAAAAAGAATTCAGTAAATAAATGTTCTTTCTTTTTGCCTTTTTCTGTATTCAGCAACTTGTGTAATTCATTTGCTATTCCGAAATTAATATGCCAGATGTGGTTATTCCTGATCGTTTCATGTTTGTCTCAGGTGATGTGATTTCATTGTGATTTATTTGTGACTTTGTATAAAGCCTAAGCATTTTCTTCTTGTTTTCAGTGCTAATCAGATTCCATTTTAGTGGAAACATAGGGTTACTGTACATCAGAATTCTTAAATGTAGCTGTTAAATTCTCCTTGAAAGAAAACTTCATAAACTTTCCTCCAATCAGTTTATTGTTGTTCACTTATATAAACTCTTTAGTTGGCATGCTTTTGTGCTCCTTTGTTATGTAAACAAATTTGTTAAACATATGCTCTTTTTAGTGTAAGCAACTTATAGCCTGATTTCTTTTCTGGGGGAAAAAAATAAAGCATGATTTTCCTGAACAGAAATGAACTTACTTTTATTGATTTAGAATTCCAAATAAATTAGAGCTATAAATTGTCAATAATTAACTTTTATAGCTGAGCATATCATGGTAGTCTCATTCTCTTAGCACAGACTTGAACCATTGAATGCACTCAATAGTATGCTGCTCTCTTTGTTGTCCAAGTTCTAAAAATTCAAGAGAATATGGATCAGTCTACCATTTCAGTGAGAAACTTTTATGATATCAAAAATTCTAATCTTATCATTGTCCAATTCTCTAAAAAATCAAGTGAGAGTATAGATCTTTCAAAAGATCTCCCTCATAAGAGCAAACCAAAATAGTTTCAATCATTGGGGTCATGTTTGTTGTGCTATTATATGATGGAGGTAGATATGAGATGAGCATTTGCATTTAATGGATTCTGTCAGTGATCTTAGTAGACTCTGCTTCTTCAGTGTTGCATCAATCTCAAAATAGATCCACTTGTTGATTCATTAAATTAGAAAGCCAGGTTATCCAACTCCCTACTTTTAATTCACTCAACTACCTTGTCACCAACCTGCTTGTTCTCTTAAATCTCTGAGCACTCCATCTGACAGCTATTTGGTCAAATAGCAAAATAATGGTACTTCAGGAAACTACAAATACTCACAGAATGCCCAATCCCTGGCAGTAGTATTAGACTGATGATTCCTTGATGCATGACTTGCCATATTGAACTTTTAAGATACAACCATGCAATGCCAAGAGTAATAGCTTCCTGTTAAGGTTCATTCTCATGGCAATCTAAGCAGATTGTCATATTGAACTTTTAAGATACAACCATGCAATTCCAAGGTTCATTCTCAAGGCAATCTAAGCAGATTGTTAGTCTCAATGCAAAGCTCAGAAGATAATATTATTTCCATTACCAGATAGGAAGTCTCAGTTCATCACTTCCATGCACAAGACTCAATATTACAACAACTCTCAAGCAAACAGCTAATCGAAGTGATTCCTCAGAGGAACTTCATCTTCCAAGCTGATATCAAGGAAACAGGAAAAGGAAATCAGAAACCAAAAAGGAGTTGACCCATCTGCAACTTGGCGGGTGGTCAGAGTCCACCACCGCTGCCAACTTCTTCCCAGAAGGAAAAGAAATCCCCATCCCTTTCTTCTCCTTCAAGCTCAGTCTAAAGCTATATACTGAATAAGTCGAAGAGCCAAAGCAAAATAAGCTCCTCTCACCTAGTGCTGCTATACTGCATGATGCATTAGTACCTCCCTGTGTAAAGGTTGGCAGGTTAAGCAAACTGGCCACCACTGAAGGTTTGGCCAAAAGACCAAGCAAAAGGAGCCACATTGTCCGAGACCACAGAGTAACCATCACTGGTGGTGACCTTGAAGGAGAGGGCCTGGCCATTGAGGTAGGTGTTGCTCTGCCAGTTCTGGCCCCAGTTCCTGGACATGGCCTGCCACCCAGTGCTGGACCCTTTGATGGACACGGCATGCACATCTCCTGCTCCCCCCACGTTGGTGATGAGCACCAGGTTGAAGTAGGAGTGGCCATTGATGGTGAACCTGATTCCCCCTCTTCTCCTGCATGGCACTCTGCAGTCCAAGACGAAGTGAATGACCTCTCAGAACAAAGACAGGGAGAAGGTAGACGATGCGGCCACGGAGGAAAGAAGCAGGACGAACTTATAACAATCGACACATCGGGACAGAACAGTTTACTACGATGTAAGAGGTGCTGCTTATGAATCTGAAACACCAACCTTCTGTAAGCAACCGGCACGATTCCAGCCCTGTACTGAGCAATGTGCAGGAAGACAGGCTGGGAGAGGTCAAAATGCTGCAGAGGAGGGTTGCACCAACCCCCCGCATTGTTGGGGAGGGCGTAGTTGGGTGGGCAGTAGTTGGTGGCGGTCACGACAATGGATCCTGGAAGGCACCACTGTGGATCGTCCACGCATCTGAGCTCGTAGCAAGAGCCGCAGCTGAGGCCATTGTTGAAGAGGGCGGTGCTCAGAGCCGCGGTGTTCGTCCCGTAGCCCTGGCTGTACAGGTTGCCGTAGCCACAAGCCCCACCTGCACGCCAAAGAACTCAGCAGCTCAGTGAGCACACTACTCTCGCATGACAAATCGATATCAGGCTCTTCTTCTACTCTGGAACGCACCCATCGTGCCGGAGGCATCACTTCCTCCATAGAAGGTAGCATGAGCGCCAGACCACCCCCCTCCATAACCATACCCAACTGCAACAGAGAACAGCGAGGGAAAGGCAACCAGAGCAAGACCAAGAAGAGCCATTCTCCTGCAAAGCGAAAAGATATTGTCTACTGTAATCTCCAAGACTAAGGTCATGATCAGTGGAGGATGAGAGAAATAAAAATGATACCTGGAACAGTAAGAGTGTGAGGTGGGAGACAAGAATGATGGAAGAGAAGAAAGATGATCTTTCTTTGAGGAAGGAATGTAGGGAGATGAAGGGGGGCTTAAATAGATGTTTGAAGTGGTAGAATTCATGTTTTCACCTACCTTTTCACTGTTCCGGCAGAATGACTGATGAGGAAGTTGGTGTAGGAATTGAAATCATGTGGTTTTGAAGGTAACTTTTGAGAGGTGAATCACCCAAAGCTCACATAAAGTTAATAAATATGAAGAAAATAAAGGAAAATGGCATTGCTTCAAGCCACATGCATGGAACTTTCAAGTATTCACAAAACCCCACCAAGGGCACTGCCTTCTGTCTCATTCTGTTCACTCTCACAGGAACAGTAGCAACTAAGCTTCTCATCAGATTTGTTGGATCAATCTACAGAAATAACCGACGTTCTTTGATGTGCTGATTCAGAAAAAGAGAAAGAAAGCATCTCGGGGTACTGTTGTTTCTGCTTATGTTGAAGTTAGATCATTATCTATTTCACCAATTTGGCAACCTGCTCTTGACAACAGATGCAGTCAGAAAGATTAACTTCAAGAGTATGAGCAACATAACTATTTGGCAGAGCAGTAAGCACAGAATTAGATTATCTGGCTTTAATGCAAATCCACTCCACTGGTAGGCACCAGATGCTACATCAAGGGAACAATCAGCAGAAAGTCTTGAAGTATTATATCAGGTTCTTGTGTGCACTTGGCAACATATCAACCCTAAGACTGATAGATGTTAGAAGTTTTGGTAGCCATTGCTCCTTCACTAGCACCAACCTATCACCAATGACCTTTAGAAACCTTATACTTCAAAAGGTTTGATACAAATAGCGCGATAAACTGTCGATAACCAACTGACTCACTCTTAATTACTTCAATGATTGTCTTTCTCCAACCACCACTCTTTTTGTGGCACCTTTGCTTGTTCATTTATCCACAGTTGTTTTACTTTCTCCACTACGATCTCAGCTTTAGTAGTTCACCACATATTTGGGACCTTCAACTCTACTCTTTCTAGTACTTGAAGGATTGTTTATCATGATCTGGTATTCAGTAATGAATTCAAGAATTTATACACAACCTCCAGGCAGTGGCTAATACAGCTTTTTGTCAGTAGTACTCTTTTTTCTTCAAGTAAAAGGAGGTGGATCCTCCATGATGTACAGCAATAGCACTCTGCTTCCATCCAAGTTTTGGTTCCCATGATCATGGTTGATACCTTCTTCATTTTTTTCTTTGGCTAAAGGTATCAATGAGACTTCACCCTTTTTGCAATTGAGGAAAAGAATGGATCAAAGTATTCACCCTTTGCAATTTGTAAGATTCAAATAGGAAACAAAGAAAATGAAATGTTTGTATATGTTGTATCTGATCCAATGTTTCAACTTGATCTGGATTGAAATTTGTTGTCATCAATGTCCTGTTACTTTCTCATAAGCTTTTTGGAGGACTTAAAAAGTCTCCAGGGGCATGCTAGAATGAGAGTATCTTTTACTGTCTCTTTAGATATTTAAACTCAAGAAATGCATGTTGCTAGATATCATTTGAGTTGAACTAAGAAGGTTAGTTTGACACTTTGCTAGGTATGGTTAGTCCAAAGCTGAATGCACAGTCCAGCTATTCACCATTTTTGTGTGATCATGTGACCCTCACCAAGAACATCAAGATCAATTACCAGTCAATCGCGGCAAGAAAAATGCCTTCACCAGTTTACCTTTTGCTCTTATGCATTGCACATGCTAGAAGGAGCTTGCACCTAAAAGCACTCTAGATCCATGTGTGCAATTTGTGGGCTTCACTTAATTGATTCTTAATCCTTAAAGAGAAAGCTTCAGCCATATGGCATCATTAGCAAACCCTTTCCCTGAGAGAAGCTAATCAGCAGCTCTTACCATAGTGCATATAAAGCAGAGAATTCTGAGTCACAAGTGTCTGATGAAACCACCAAAGTGCAACACCATTTGATTTCCTTCAAGAGACAAAGAAGGCCATTCATCGACAAAATATTTGTTACACTCTTTAAAGGCCATGATTGATGCTGCATTGACCAGAGAGAAGATCTCCTTTCGAGTAGATTTGGTGGGTGAAACTTTGCCACTTAGCTGCTACATTATGAAATATTTCTGGCTGAAACAGCTACATCATGAAATTGATTTGTTAAGTAGGACTTCCATTCATTTAAAATATGGATTTCTGTAGGTAATCTCTCCTCCTATCTTTCACTAAGGAGGTCTTTTGATTCAAAAGCACTGGGGACAAAGAGATCATGGGGAATAAAGAGAAGGTGCTTGTTACTGCCCCAAGTTCCTCTTTGCTTTCCTCCCCTGAAGACCAAGTTCTTCCTGTTGATGGCCTACAGTTTCCAACTTCTAAGAAGTTGGGTAATTGCTTCTGCATTTGGTGAGCCATGTATCTGCCCACTGTGAAGACCATCTAAGCCTTGGTGGATGGAATTCATGCATGCGGTTCATACATGGTGCCCTGGAGCTTGACAGTTGATGTTATTGTGCCAATCTATGGGACTGCTTCCTGTGTTAGGTTCATATGTTGACTGCTGTTAGAACTTTTTCTTATTGTATAATATCAGTGATCTTCCAATATCATGCTGATGAATTAAGATACTGAGTAACAAAGTAGGATAACATATTTCAGGTGTGGCTTTCATATGGTTCAAAGAGACAAAGGACTTTTGGCAGACATTGATGACAGGGATTCTGTCTTTATCACTTGGGTGGTGCATCATTTCTGAAGGATGATGAAAGCCAAAACTACTTTTCACTATCTTAAATCGAAGGAATGTCAATGCTAGCAGAAAGATATCTCTTTCTTTGCATTTCGATCCAATCTTTCAGAAGTTTGGTCCACAGTAGCTGGAAAAAGAAAAATAATTAGAGAAGAAACCAATTCATCCCTGTTCTTGAGATGCATTTTTTCCCTAGCAATGCAGAAAATGACAGCACCATCACAAACATCCTTTTCCGAGTGCCAAGGAAGCATCATATTCCAGCCAACAAAAAAGTTGGAAGTAATTTGATGCCAATAAATCTTAAGAAAATAAGGTCACACTCCATTGTTGATATGAAAATTGAATGGGTGTTTGCTTTTCAGTTTCATGTTGCAGCACAATCACTAGTGATAAGAGTCTTCAAACAAGCAGAGTCTAATCTGTTCATGTCTTGGAATTGCCAGTCAGGAACAGTGACCAATGCAAATGGAGGAATTGGTGTGTCTCTTTGAGGTAGGCATCACTCTTCATCAACCCACTGTGTCCTGCCATAGTAAGCAACAAAACTTTGTAAAAGGAGAGGAGGAGAGTTAAGGTTCTGCAAGCATATCTAACTATAGCCTCGCCTTCCAAGTAGCCTCTGAAGAGAATCAATGTCAACCATTTGAACACTTGTAAGCTGTTGGCACCAGTGAGTTTGGCCTCCAAAGCATTTAAGATCATGTCTTTTTTGGTTCCTTTTGACCATGAGAAAAGGATGAGGTCATAGTCCACAAAGCAAGTTGACCATTAGATACATCATGAAAGCTTGGTTTGGTCTAGTTTCTCAGAGCCATTCTCTTGATGCCTGGAAGGCTTGCCATGAGCTATCTTTCCATTCTGAGGGCTGCAATTCACATGTGGTGCAGATATCTGCTTGGATTCTGAGGTAGGTCAAGATATCACCACTGTCACACAAGAAACAACAAGGACTGATATCAAAGGCATGCACAAACATGATGGTGGAGGTGGAACAAACACTCTCCTTTCACTTTGATTTCAGATTGTTTTCATGCAAACCATGCCAAACCTTTTCATGTCGACATGAACCAGACAAACAGCATGGCTTACTGTTCTGTGCACAAGAACTGTACATCTTTGTAAACCTGATCTAACACCTCAATTAATTAGCTATTCAACAATATATATATATAGCTAACAGACGCATCGAATATAAGAATGATGCTTTGGGCCTAGTGATACGTAGATTGCGTTAAACTCATTGGATGTTTTTTTTTTTTCATCTTGGGTAAATATACCATGTACAAAAGAGATATTGGTCGTGTCAAGCGTTTTGAAAGGAACGTATCGTATCGTATTCAAATAGATTTTTTTTTTTTTTTATCCTGGACGAACGTATCGTATCGAAGGGAACATGTTGGTCGGTTGTTGTCCTATTAAGTCTGACCTTCTCAGAAGGGTAAATGGGATTTCTTATTTGATAGAAACACCAGCTTACTGAGATTAATTTGGTATTATTTGGAGATTTGGATGGACATCAATTGTGGTACGCCACCACGAGTTGCTGTGAACACTAGCATTTGCTCGTTGGATGGCAAAGGCAGCCCATAGCGGGCTTAAGCACGAGAACAAGTCATAGCACTGTTATGCATGGGTCTCGTCCTGCATGTACGCAGGTTCGACATGGTAAAATTTAGCATAGTCTGCACTTTGTGCGATAGATATTCTTGCATGATGAGCTCGTAATGTTTGTGATATTATGACGTGTGATGTGGTAGGATGAGAGCGATAGCGCTAGTACTCGTAGAGCAGTTTCTTTTGGTGCTTTCGAGATCGACACCTAAGGGATTAGTAGGTCGTCAAGCAAGATAATTCTCTATTTTTCCATTCAGGATAAAAGAGATGTGTTGATGAAAGATATCATCGAGAGTGTGGCATGATTTCTTTCCATTAATTATTAAGAGAGTTGAGTTATTATGATGCCTACGAGAACTATTGAGAGAGCACAACTCTAGTGTCTAGATTTAACGCTATTGATGATGTATGCATATCATGATACATGATCGTATGTGTATGATGATATTATTTTGTATTGCTATGTGATATATGTTAAATCAAAATTTTGGTTATCCAACTCGGATGAGATTTCAGAGTCAATCGAGATCTACTTTTAAGTTTATCTTAAAGTATAGTAATGTCATAAGTGAGTAGAAAGTCTAAGTCAGAGACTTACGAAACTAGGTAGGCGATCTACTCGACAAGATCCAATAGATGCTTAAGTCAATTTAAGTTGAACATATTGAATCTATCAAACATAACTTATATTAACAAAGAGTCAGGTGTTTGATAACATACACGGGGCCCTTTTATAATATGAATGTTGAGTTTGTGATCGTAGTTAATGTTAGAAACAGTTATATGTACTATCAAATCATACATGTACTATTAAATCTGTAAAATATAAGATAATAATTCATTGAGTTAGTATTCCATTAATATTACACGATCGATTGCATGGAGCTAAAGACCCTCTTCTTGGGGGTGCAACATTGTCAACCTCGTAGGCTCCAACACTAAATGATATATTGGTCGAATGGGTTTGAGATATTGGTTAGTTGGAAATGATGCGTCGACTAAGTGAATTTGATGTGCCAATTAGGTTTTTGGCTAGATGAAGATGAGGTGTCGGTAGCCATCCATATATTATAATCCTCATATCAATATTCTTCGTTGGTTGACTGATATTTTTCTTATTCCCTTTGGATACTCTTTTCGTAATGATATTTATTTATCTAGCATATTGTTATTAGCAATCTTTGAATTTTTTTGTTTTTTTTGCCTTTCTCTACTAGACATTTGTGATCATTATATTTTCTTTTCATATTACAAAGCAGATTTATCGAAGGATTATTTTGGTTAATCTCGGATGTTGGTTGGAGTTATTTGGATGGCAAGGATGTCAACTAGTTGATCATTTATTGTAATGTATATTTTTTTTTAGGATTATGTATTAAAAATAATATTCAACTCTTTAAGATGGATTTTTGAAGGAGTGGTTTATACACGATATAATTTACTCGGCCATCCGGTCAATTAGAAATATGACCGAGTTGAAGATGTCTTGTGGTTGACCTTCGGATATGATCTTTTTAAAAGACACGCAAAGTTATCAATCTTGAGATAATGACCGACATGAGCATATAAATGAAGACACTACGATCATCTTAAGAATGCAAATATCTATGATTGACTTAAATACACACCCTTCTTGATGAGACAATAAAGCCATAAGTCAAACCATTGTCGGCTTGTGCTAAATTGTGTAGTAGTTCATAATAATTAAATTGGGATTCGATCGACGTAAGGATGTGACCCTTTTGAAGATGCGACTAGCTTTAGTCACGAGCGGAGAAAGCAATCAACTCATAGATGAATGAATGACAATTGTCGTTTCGATTTCTCAATATAATGGGGGTAAATTTTAGAAAGGTCTTTTTGTCTTTGTGTTGCTTGTCGATGTTGTCTTTTGTTTTTTTCTTTCTCCCATGAGAGATTACTAAAGAAATTTGGATGACTTTGGACCAATAATAAGGTATTGGATATGCATGAATGGATGTGGATCAATTAATCAATTAAATCTCGTTATTCAATTTCGTTATGTAATCATCGTCACTTTGTTGAATGATCGACAATTTTGTTATCGACAAAGTGGAGCTAAAACTATGTCATAAATTATTAAAATGATACAATCGAGATAATAGTTTGATGATCATTCCGTAGTGTTTTCTCGTAGAGGTGTTAGAAAAATCAAATATATTGTTGGGTCCAGTCGACTTCGACAATTGAGCCCATTAAGTCCAAATCAGCAAATGAAAGAAATTAAAAATATAAGAAAGAAGACGAGGAAAATAGATCAATGCAACGTATAGAGAAAAGAGGAGAGAGAAAGTAAGGTTTCTGAGTTTTCTGTTTGACGATCGGTGGTCAAACATTGTCAGTTTTACTCCAAATTTTATGTGGAGAATCCTTGCAGCAAACTCTACAATCCTAACGGTGTTGATCTGCAGTTTACCCTCTATAAGGTACTTTCCTATGATATCCATTTTGTGAGACCTAGAATTCTCTTGGGAGGAGATCCACGTATATGATGAAGATAAGCTATTCCTGAGCCAAGATCTATGTTCTTGATGTTATTCTAATCCTCTAGTTATTCTAGAGAAGACCTACTGTAAACGTGTTATCAGTATTATTGATAGTGGAAGTTTGAGGTGGACTACGGTCCCGTGGTTTTTCCCACATTGGATTTTCCACGTTAAAAAGATTTGATCTCACTATGTGATTGATTTTTGCTCTATTGTTTATATTGTGCTGGTTGATATTTTCATTTGGATATCAAGTTGGTATTTTGATGAGGAACCTATTTTGATACACAAAGAGGGAAAGAATTATTCCGCTTTAACATATTTCTTCCCAACATATATTAGAGCATTAGAGACGGTGTATATGATCATTGGATTAATGCTTCTATCACGTCATTCGGATTGTATAAATGTAAACCGGATGAAAGGAATTCTATCTAAATTTGTTTAGTAGAAGGAGAATAGTTTTAAAGATCAATTAGAACGAACTTTTATTTTAAGTTAGGTCACGCACTTCATATCGATCGTCAAGATGCATATCCAATTTTTACCATTGCAAGTAAAAAATAGGACTCCTCTTATCGTTTGAATATGCCTCAGCAAGAGTAAATGATTGTCTTCTTAGGAGGAGGATATTATGACGTTTAATGAAGTAATTATAATATTAAGTCGATCGTTAAAATGATGAGAGTGAATGCATGGCCCATAATTAGTTCCAACTAAGGAATTGATCAAACTCCACACCAATTGATCCAAAATAATGATCATATCATCGATATATATTTTAAATAAATTTTGAAAGTTTTAAATTAGAAATTTTAATTTAACTATTTTAACTTAGATATTGTAATTTTTATTATTAGTCATGTGGCATGATTGATCATAAGGAAAGGTGCATTTCCGAATTTATATACGAGACAAAGGAGAATATTAATAGATGTGAGAAGATTTTATACCATATCAGAAATTAAATATATTTATTTCTTATCAAGATTTTTAAGAATTAAGAAACAAATAATGATAATTTAGATGTGTACCATATATCATTTTTCAAATTAAGAAAATGATAAATCGGATTAGAGTTGCGTTATATAAATCTAACCACTAGGGTTTGAGGAGTGTACCATATTTGGCTTTTTTTCAAGTAAGAAAATGAGAAAAAAGGGTTACAACTATGTTATATAAATTTATTCAGTTAATCATTTCTAATTAATAACTATTTATAGCTTTTTTACTAATTAATTTAATATTCAAATGGTTTCTTATAAGCTTTTCACATGAATACGGGGAGAAAATAGGTGGTCAATTTTGTAAGGACTATTAAATCCTTCTGGAATGGTAATTTCGCTAAATCATTACTTCCTCTTTTCTTTCCTCACAAAATTCATATATTTTTTAAATTAATAAATATAAAGTATATATATATATATACTAATATCCCTAAATCATATCATAATTTCCCATATATATATATATATATATATATAGAG
The DNA here is from genome assembly GCF_036884655.1 of Musa acuminata AAA Group. Lineage (NCBI taxonomy): Eukaryota > Viridiplantae > Streptophyta > Magnoliopsida > Zingiberales > Musaceae > Musa > Musa acuminata. Next base: position 24,923,372 of record NC_088339.1, on the reverse strand, counting down.
AGAGAGAGAGAGAGAGAGAGAGAGAGAGAGAGAGAGACTTTTGGGTGCCCAAATAATAAATAAATGTACCTGCACAAGTGATGAGAATCCGACCCGTTTTGGGTCGCAAATGTAGGCAAACGTGGAGACATCCGTGAAGACCTTTTGGTTTCCCATTGATGGGACGGTGGGACCCGCTTGTGGGCCGCATGTCTCAGCAAGTCATAAGACGAGCAGGGAAGTTGGGTAAGAAATTACTCAATTCGGATCCGCATCGTGGGATCCGATTAAGCTTTCGCGGGATTTCTTCTCAGCCTCTATAAAACCCTCCCACGCTCGAGCCATCCATGTCCCTCGTGCTCCTCTCGCTCTGCTGCCTCCTTACGCCCGGTCCCATTGCCATGGCCGTCATCTCAGATATCGAAGAAGATACCCGACCGCAGGCGTCCTCGTCTTCTTGGGGCGATGCCGACGATGAGGCCTTGGCCTCGGTGCTCGCCAAGCGGGGGCCGATGCCCTTGCTCGAGGCCGCGATCGACCTCGTCAGGCGGCGGACAGAGTTCTTCAAGGACGAGGCCGCCGTGGGCGAGGTCGTGAAGGCGGTGACCGCTGCCAAGGAGAAGTTCGACGCAGAGGAAAGGCTGAAGAAGAGGGCCGCGGACGAGGCCCAGAAGAATCGTCTTCAGGAAGAGGTGGCTGCGGCAGCCAACGCTGAGGAGAAGAAGAATTTGCGAAGTAAGCTCGCATCTTTCTTTTTGAGATCCTTAATTCTTTCTTTCTCGTATGGTATATATATAACACACCAAACTTGGCTAATTTAGACTAAAAAGGTTAAAGATTAACTGGACGAGACTTGTGTGGAGATGCAAAATTAGATTTTTAGTAGGGTTCCTTGATTTTTCGTACACTCTTGGCCCTTTTTTGTGTTTGCTCATTTGATTTTATGGTGATGCCACGGAGCAAACTCTTAGTATACGGCACGGAGGCATTGTGCTAAAGAAAAAGGTGCCTTATAATTGCTAAAGGTGTTTGTATTCAGGTCGTGCTTGACACGAGCAAAGATAGATGGACAAGTGATAGCACTGTGAATGATGCATTCTATTTGAATGATTTCACAACCACTTGATTATTAATAGGAAAAAAAACACATTAATTGAATTTTCTCAATTTTCTGCAATTTTCTCACTCAGTCAATCCGCTTCCTTCACCGACAATTTCAGTTGGTAGCAATTTGGGCGAATTCATAAGTAGGTGCAAAAAAGTTTGTAACTTATATATGTTCTTGGTGTCATCAGAAATTGTATGACTTCTTAGGAAATGTTTTCCTTCAGATGGAATCATAGTGTTAATGTCAGGACTTACAGGGAAAAGCTATCTTGTTTAAGGTCTGCAATTCGAACCTGGAAAACTTTGAGATAAAAGTTTTCATGTATTATTTTTTGATTCTTGAAGCCTTTGACTGCTATTTATATGCTTTTAAGCTTTCATCCATGAAGAACCATAACTGTACTTTGTTCTGCAGAGCCAAACTCTGGAAATGGTCTGGACTTTGATAACTACTCCTGGACTCAAACGCTTCAAGAAGTGACTGTCAATATTCCAGTCCCTCAGGGAACAAGATCAAGGTTTGTTACTTGTGAGATAAAGAAGACCCATCTGAAGGTCGGGTTAAAGGGACAACCTCTGATTATTGATGTAAGTCTCTAAATAGTGCATAAGATACGTGACAAATTTTTGTATAACTCTGCATCGAGAAGATTTTATTGACAGAAGCTCTTTTTCTTCTTGTATTTTACATGTTCTATGTCATAATTCTTCCAGGGTGATTTTTACCAATCAGTGAAGACAGAAGATTGCTTCTGGAGCATAGGTATGTTTATGCAACTGCATCTGGTGCTTATGTATTCGAGTGTTCTTATGATTTATAAGTATTTGATGTTGTCGTACAGAGGATGGAAATTTCATTTCTGTACTTCTGACCAAGCAAAATAAGACGAACTGGTGGAATTGCATGGTACAGGGTGAGCCTGAAATTGATTTACAGAAAGTACAACCTGAGAGTAGCAAGTTGTCTGACCTGGATTCTGAAACTCGGCAGGTCGTAGAGAAAATGATGGTAAGTCTTTCTCGTTCAACGATAAAATCGACTTATCTGTGAATATTATCCTGATTTATGGAGGATTGTTTTCCTTGATTTAATTGTGTTTTTGTCTGGGCCTCATCGTCGAAAATCCTGTGTATTGCGTTCGGACACCAAATCACTTGTGTTTTTTCAATGCTTGGAATTACTTGTGCCACTGCCTGCCTAATGTCCCTTTGATGAGTGGAACCTTGGTCATGCTATGAGTCATCGGTATCGTAACTTTGGAATGTCTCAATTTTTGCATAAGTTTGTAAAAATTCAATTTGTTGGGATCTATAGGGTACCTATTGCAGTGGTTAAATTCATCACTGATACATGCAGTAAATAGTTATCTTCTTTGTTGAACTATGCAAGAAGTTCATATCACTTAAGTATCTGTACTACGATTTTATCTTCTTGTACTGTTCTAGCATGACTCTAATTTTTCTGATCTTTACCTTTTTCTTTTGAAGTTTGACCAGCGACAGAAAGCCAGGGGTCTTCCAACAAGTGATGAGATTCAGAAGCAAGACATGCTCAAGCAGTTTATGGCCCAGGTGAACAGGCATCTCTGTTCTCTTGACACTTCTCCTGTCCACTTTTTGTCTACCTGCTTGCCTTGAATCTCATCGAGATTTTGATCGTTTTTGCTTGTGCAGCACCCAGGGGTGGACTTTTCAAAGACAAAGCTAGTCTAAGATTTCACTCCCACTCATGTCTTTGGCTTGCAAACAAGTGTGCTAAGCAACAATTGTCTTTTGATCTCCAAGCTCACAAGATACCTGATAATGGAATTTACAACATCGTGATATTATGTAACACTTCAGAGCAGACTCGACAGTTTTGGTTGAAGATCCTCTTTTGTACCCCTTTTCTGTTCTTAGTGTTCTTTTCTGTAGTTGAATGACTAAATCTCTATAAAACTGGAGAAAACTTTCATTTGTAGCTTTAAAACCTACATATATGTTTTAGATTTGTGGGTGTTTTGAGCCTTGTTGTGTTGCCCGGAGTGATACTTGGTCATTTATACCATCTGTTGCGAAGTTGTTTGGGCTTGCCGCCGATTGCAGGCAGGTTTTGTTTTGCGAAGCAGGTCAACTTGAAACTTATTTCAGCTCATTGTCATACAAAAAAACACATAAAGGTCTGGATTTTATCCCTAAAGCATGTTACATATTTCATTTATGGAGAGATAAATATGATTTATGAAACATAATTAGTATAAAATATAAAATGCCTACGAATGATACGACCAAAGAAAAACAATTTTAAATAAAAATGAGGAGAAGATTGTTTTTTAGGGATCAAAAACATGATAAAGAAATATATAGATGAAAACAATTTGGTCCTTGTCTTAGAATTGGATCTAATATGAAATCTTAATGGGTTCTGTCAGATTTGATTTAGGTTTTGAGAATGGACTCATATCTTGAAAGAAAATTTATCTTATGAGCTGGATTGTGATCTTTCTAATAAAACATACCAACTCTTAGAGAGGGGTGCATCAAATGTCAGCATTGGTTGCTGCATCAAACATTCCAAATATTTCTCACAATATTTCTTGCACAAACTCAAGCAGACACACACAGGAATGCAGATTTCAACTGACACCCAATGTTTATGAACATGAACTGTTCTGATATCTCAATCAAAGCAATTCAGTAACCAGTGGCCATCAGTTTAAAGATCATTGATGCATTTCAAGCAGAAACTGTGAAACCAGCAAAACCACAAGAACGACAACCTCTCACAGTTCCTCCACTGTCATGGAACAATAGTCTATCGACCACACACATGAGCTCGTATATAAGTGGCACTCATGCTTGCGTTCTTCTGAGGTGAGCTTCTTCATGGCTTAGGTTACCAGGTAAACAGGACCAAACGCCTGAGTTCCCACAGGATTGTTATGATTGTCCAAGTACATGTAAGGCACCTCAGTTTCCTCTGCTCTTGTAGGAGTGAAGCAGCAAGCAAGAGGTCCTGAAGCAGCGAGCCAATTGTGTTGCTGAACCATTCCAAATCTTCTACTATTTCCAAACAATGGACCTGAGAACAAACTGCGCTCTGTATCCAAAGGATTCGAGCCCTTGGCGAACTTGGTTGTCGGTGGTGCTTCCTCTGCTGCCTTCTTCTGATGAAACTTGAACCAGGAGGATAGCGACCTCTTCCATGTCTTGTTCTTTCTTTCTTTCATCCCCACCTTCTTCCTGAACGAGTCAGAATTTGGCAGTGAGAATTCTCTGTCTTTTGCTTGATTTCTTCCTTCTTCTACGATCTGATCAGAAAATTAACATGGCAACAGAATAACATCAAAGATTAAACCGTTCAGTTCTAAGAACAAGAATGAATGAACTCTACTCTACTCCTCTTTCTTTAGAGACTGAAGAGTACTTGGACATATATGCATTTAGATTTACGGCTCCTCGATCTTTCTATTCATCTTTCACCAGCGTGATAGATCATGAAAGGGCAATTCTCTTGCACCAGTGGCAATTCTAAGGATGACAAAAAGTGTGAGAAAACAAGTACCTTTGGGAAGCCCGACTGGAGATCATCATAACCAATCGCACGGCGGTTCCCATTTTTATCTTTGGGGAAAACGGGAGGCTTCTTCATCTTGCGACTGCAACCCACAGAAAGGAACAAGCAGTAGATGTGCAGTACAAAGAGAGAGGTAAGCCTATGAAGCAAAGAATAAATCCACAACCAAAAGCATCATTCTCAAACAAAGTTCCTGAGTGCCTTGCTGGATTGACACATAAAAGAAAGCAGAAATTTCTTGATCAATGTTGATCTTTTTCCAAAGATTGTCTCATAAATGAAAGCTTAAAAGAAAATGAGACACTTTGAGAACATGATGAACAGATTATCATTAAACAGGAAAGAAAAACAGAGAGAAAAAAATCACAGAAGAAAAACAGAGAAAAAAAAAGAAAACTAGAGGAGGATTTATACCTCTTCTGCATTGCTTTAGCTCAATAAGAATGAGTAGCCAGATCCTGGAGTAGAAGTTTTGGAGGGCAAACACAAAGGCAGTGATATAGAAAGACACAGCAGAGAAAGGCCAACATAAATACAATTCTTTAACTGCCATTTACAAACACAATTACTGGCTTTTACTCTGTTTCATTAAACACCAGTTGTCTTTCCTTGATCAATGGAGCATTGGATTTTCTTGTGGAACAATAACCTAAATCTTGGCACCTTCCAAGTTTGGATATTGTAGGCTTTGAAGTCAACTTTTCATTCTAACCAGAAAATGTTGTGTTTGAGAATGTATGATTCTGAGCCTTTTATTTTGCAGGGGTTCAATTTTTCATACTGACCAGAAAATGGTGTGTCTGATGATACTGTATAGTCTTGTAACTTGTTGAGAGAGAGATCTTGTGAGGGAGAAAGATATGCAAGAGCATCATATGCCATGCAGCTCATTTGTTTTGTTCTGCATTAAAAAGTGGCCTCCATCTAAAAAGATTTTAACAGTTTTTTCTCTTATATATATATATATATATATATATATATATATATATATATATATATATATATATATATATATATATATATATATACACATATATATATATATACACATATATATATATACACATATATATATATATACACACATATATATATATATACACACATATATATATATATATACACACATATATATATATATACACACATATATATATATATATACACACATATATATATATATATATATATATATATATATATATATATATATACGCGCTATACGAGGGATAAACATGATAAACTGCATAAGTCTTTTAACTTCACCTCTAAGGCTCCACCGGGATCATCTATAAGGATATCCACTGTATTATTCTCGACAATCATAATTACAATAGTCACTCGCGACTCCAACGATATTGTTCTCTATTATCATCAAAAATATAATTGAGATATTGAAATTATCTTTTTGTTTATCGTTAAAATAAATGAAGTTAAATATTTTACTTTCATAATTATAAAAATTTTAATATAATTTTTTAAAATCTAGAGATTAAGATATTAAAGAGATCTAACTATAGATAATTTATAATTATCCCATTCAATTTTTCATTTGCATTCAATTTTTCCTTCCAAACATGAAACATTGATTGGTGTTGTTTAGGCAAACGGAATCGCTCTCCACAGATTCCCAAAGTCGTTGCATATCTTACCATTTCTGCGATGGATAGCATCGGATTCGACTGTATACAGTGCGATAGATAACATCTGATGCACTTCTGTTTTCTCTTTGATTTAAAGAATTAGAAGCAAAGTCTAATGTGTTGTCTTTAGATGCGGGTTGGGTGGGTGATCTAATCCTCCGAAAGCGATCCCTGAATCCATTCCGTTCGATGTGCTTTCAACCTCATGAACTGTTGTCCTCGAATGTTTCTCTTGTTTCTTTCCATCTAAAATACCGGAAGCAAAGTCCAAGTTTAATTTCAGCTGTTCAGCATGTCACCTGACTAGAAAACAGAAGACAGCTCCGTGTGCGTTCTTCCCACTGCAGGACCGATACCTGCGGCCGTTCTGTGGGCCCATTTTGGGTTCCAATCTAGAGAAAAGGAGACATCTTTCCCCCTATTTATTTATCTTTTTTTGGGGGCTTCCTGTGGGCGATCTCTGACGTGAACAGGCCATCTCGCGGACACCGTGCGCTGAGGAGGTAGTTTTCAACGCTATCAAATTCATGACGCGTCGATTCGCCACGGAGCGACCTAAAACCCTGCTCTTGCGTTCGTTTTCCTCTTTCCCCGGTCGCTCTGTACGCCTCGTTTTTCCTCTGCCCCGTCCGCCATGGATCGCGCAGCCGCTGCTCCTCCTGTTTCTATCGACACTATCAATCCCAAGGTGCGATCTTTCGTCGATTTCACTGACAAAAGATGTGATCTCTGGATTTGGGTTTGATCTGTTCTTTTTCGTTTTTCTAATCGTTTTTTTTTTTTTTTTTTTGTTCTTGTGTGGTAAAGTCTTAAGCTCAGTGTCCGTATCTCGATTCACTATGCAAAATGATCGCCTGTTCTATCAATCCAAAGGCGCGATATTTCGATGATCTAACTGATAAAGATGCCTTTTTGATGTGATCGCTGGGCACTGGTGATGATTCGGGATTGTGCTTGTTGTTTCCTTGTCCGTTCTTCTAGTCCTCTAGTTTTTCTGTAAAGTTCGCCTGCTTTGAGCTGCTTTATTATTTTCAATTGGGTATGCAAAGTAATGCTTTTGCTCTTTCGTTGTTCTCTCATTTGAAAATTTCCTTTTGGTTTTTGTCATGCATCGGGGAATAGGCTAATATTAGTGTCATTTTCTATTCTGTAATTAAATCACACATTGATTATGTTATGCATTTATTTTTTTTTCTAATACCAAATACAAGATTACTTAATCATGATTTCATGCCTTTCTAATTTATAGATTGGTTCTACGTTTAAAATTTTATATACATAAGCTAATAATTTTGAAGTCTATTTTTCACTCCCTCTTTCTTAATCGGTCTTCTTCATCATGGCATCGTTCTGCGGTATGCCTTTTGTCATTGCTTTTGTCGATTTGGTTGGATGAGCATTCCGCTTGTTCAATAGCATGAAGTACTTACTATGCATATAGTTTGAGGTGTTTCTTTGTCTTGACGTTCTGAACATGTGACTGCATCTGCATTTCAGTTTTTATTAATTCTGAAATCCTTATGCCTCTCGATCTGATTTATGTCATCTTCCTGCTACTGAATCTATATTTTAGATGAAGTACAACTAGGGCTTCATGATTCTGATTTAGTGGATTCTCATTTGTGTTCTATTATTATGATTTAGTTAATTTCTATCTGTATTCCATCATATTGTTCTGTTTGTGGGTAAAAGATATTGATCTTGGCATTATGTTGTTCTTGAATGAAAGGTGGAATTTGACATTCAGACAATTTTCCGTTTGTCCTTCAGGTTTTGAAATGTCAATATGCTGTTCGTGGTGCAATTGTCAGCCATGCCCAGGTGCTTGTCTCTCTTGAATATTCATTCTATGTTTTCTACTTCTTTGTTGGATCCATATTTTACCAAATGATCAAAAGTGAATATTCATTCTATGCCCAGGTGCTTACCAAATGATCATTTGTCATCCACACAATGAGTACGGGCAAATGGTCTTGGATATCTTTGTTCTTTGTTCCTTTTTTCGTTCTTTTAGTGATTTGCCAATTAACTCAGGTCAACTACAGTGATCTAAGGCAACTTCTGCCTCAAGTAAAATCTTGATATATTTTTACTGACCGTGGTGTTTTAACTAATGATTTCTAGATGTCTAACAAACTTAACATCTAACTGTACTAATAAAAAATGGAATTTGTTTCATCATATTTTCACCTGCTTTATATATATACCTTATTTGTCTTTGGCGTCTCTCTTTTCTTTCTCTTTCTCTCTTCAGATATGGATCCTTAAGGTTGTACATTTCAACCATCGATTGATGATAAAAGATAATGGTGATTGCAATATTATAGATCCATACACGCTTCTTCTATCCTGGATGTTCATGGTCTTTCTTTCATAAAATTTAGGTATTGTCTATGAATATTGCATAATATCAGCATGTTTAACATTAAGAGTCATTCTTGTCTTAGGATCTTTCCTTTGCTAGCCGTGTGGTGGCTGATCCAGGTCAAGGTTAAAAGGTGCATAGATTTCATGTTTCAAACCTGTGTCACATCTTTGAAACATGATTTTTTTCTTGACGAAACTTACATTGTCATTGGAACGTACTACCCTGTGGTGGTTACAGCCCACCAGCTAGAACGAAACTTTCAGTTCTCATTATGTCATGTGTTGAGGAAAAGACATAACACAGGAATTTATCTTGCTGAATGTTAATTTAACAAGATATTTGTTAAACATAATGTTCTTTATCTTTTTTTCTGGCACAGAGGTTACAACAAGAGTTGCAAACCAGTCAAGGATCTCTTCCTTTTGATGAGGTAACACTTCTCTCCTCCTTTTTTTCCCCTTGTCGCACCTGCTTTTGTTCATAGGATAGTTTTTCCCCTTGAAAATTTTAGAAAAAAAACCTTCATTTCAGCTTGTGTCATCTTTCAGTTAGCTGAAATTTCAAATTATCTTGTCAGATACTGTACTGCAATATTGGGAATCCTCAGTCTCTTGGTCAGCAGCCAATTACCTTTTTCCGAGAGGTTAGTAGTTAGAACATTGGATCTTGTTTACTTCAAGAAGCTTCAGTTTCTTCCCAGTTTTTACGTGCCCTGTTTCAGGTTCTTGCACTATGTGATCATCCAGCCCTTTTGGGCAAAAGTAATATTGATGCCTTGTTCAGGTATTTATGGACCATAACATTGTACATTTGGGTTGAAAATGATCAGAATTTTGCTGTTATTATATTTATATATTATCTTCCCAAGCTTACTTGAGTTTAGTTTTCCTGGTTATTGTCTACTAAAGTTGCTATTCGATTTGATGAATGAAAACAGTTGCTAGACCTGAAGAAGCCTATAGTATCCTGTTAACCCGTGGATTCTTTTATTTCTTTTAGTCTCTTGTAAATCTTTGAGATGGAATAAAGTTACAGCTTGAATAGCCATTTTCTAACAAATGATTTCTTGGTGCATTGAGCCGATGATTTCGTACAATATTAGGAAAGTCAAAAGTTTCTCTTAGCAACTTACCTTTTTACCAAGTTATGTGAACAGTTTTCAGCTACTAATTTAACATATTTAATATATATTCCAATTTTCAAGTATGAATATATCATATAGTGCCTAAACTTAACATCTTATGCCTTATCACAGTAAAGATGCCATTGGAAGAGCACAGAAGATACTAGACTTGATTCCTGGAAGAGCAACAGGAGCATATAGTCATAGTCAGGTAAGAACATGCCTTTATCTCTTACCATTGATTTTTGGAACATGACAAGTCCGAAATGGCTATTGTACTTGTAATGTCACAGGGTATTAAAGGCCTACGAGATGCAATTGCGGCTGGCATTGCAATTCGTGATGGTTTTCCTGCCCATGCAGATGATATTTTTCTAACTGATGGAGCAAGCCCCGGAGTACATACTTTACCCTTTCTTCTACTTTCTTTGTAATAATGATGAAGGGAAATAACATGCTGCTGGCATTTCTTTTTCTTCTCGTAGGTACACATGATGATGCAGTTGTTGATAAGGTCTGAGAATGATGGCATCCTTTGCCCCATTCCTCAGTATCCATTGTACTCCGCATCCATTGCTCTTCATGGTGGCTCTCTTGTATGTGTTCATCTGTTTTTTTTTATTCTTCCCTACAGTGTGCTAGGATTAAGATGCAGTGTATTGCCATCATATTCCTCATTTAAAAAAAAAAATGTTTCACGGGGTGTACATGTGTGGAAATAGTTACTAGTGTATGCACTGTAAAATCTCTGCTACTACTTTTAGAAAGTTATATAAATGTAAATTTGTACTTGGTACATTAAGAAACTGAATAAGCTACACCTTTAGCTGTTTAAGAGTTCAGATTTTGTTTAGTTTCACAAACGTCTATCTTCTCATCTATTCTATTTTAAATACATTCAGAGTTTCCTCTGAAAGTTGGACTGTTTTGTTCAGGTCCCATATTACCTTGACGAGGCAACAGGATGGGGGTTGGAGATTTCAGATGTTAAGAAACAATTAGAAGATGCTCGATCCAAAGGCATAACTGTTAGGGCATTAGTGGTTATAAATCCAGGCAATCCCACTGGACAGGTATGATGTGATCTTTTACTTAGATTGTTTTGAACCATAGGTGGATTATGGGGGCTACTTAGCAAAAAATATATTTTTTTTTAATTTTGCTAAGCAACTTGTATTGTTGAACAAATAAAGGTGGCTTTCAATCTAGTTGCTTAATGATAATTACATCCATTTTGCATTTCTTGAAAATGATTGGCTTATGTCACATATTGTACTAAACATCAACAATCCAAAATGATTTGAATTTTTCAGATTAATGCCTCCAACATGATGTTTGAAGTATCATTTCTATTGTTTAAAGTATCATTTCTGGTACATTTGGGAGCATGCATTTTCCTTTGTTTAAGAACAATGAATTATCTGAATTTTCTCCTGATCATTTTGCAGAGGGAACAAGTTTTTCACTTTTTTTTTAATAAATAGCAGGCCACTAACAAACACAGTTCTTTGTTTCCAAAGCATCATTATGACGAGGTCTCCTTTTAATCTGCATTCCGTATAGTTGATTGTTGGCTTTTCGTCCAAAAGGTTCTTGCTGAGGAAAACCAGAAGAAAATAGTTGAATTTTGCAAGAATGAAGGGTTGGTTCTTCTAGCAGATGAGGTAAGGCAATCATAAAACCTAGTGAAATGATCTTTAGAGTTTGATAGATTTCTGAAGACAAGATGGTTTACATGTTATATTCCCTGATCCATTTTCAAGGATTTTAGTTACTAATGCAATGTGGCAAACTTTTGCAGGTATATCAAGAAAATGTCTATGTCGACAATAAGAAGTTCAACTCTTTCAAGAAGATTGCAAGGTCAATGGGATATGGCGAGGAAGACCTTTATTTAGTATCATTTCAATCAATTTCCAAGGGTATGTCAATAACCATTTCTTATGAATTGCTGTGATCTGGATGTTCAATAACATGTACTGTCATTCCCATAAGGTTACCATGGAGAGTGTGGAAAAAGGGGAGGTTACATGGAGGTAACTGGTTTCAGTGCTGAAGTTAGAGAACAGTTCTACAAAGTGGCATCTGTCAATCTCTGCTCCAATATCTCTGGCCAAATTATTGCTAGTCTTGTCATGAATCCACCAAAGGTGAGCGTTATTGTGGTCTCACTGATCTATTTACTACTTGAAAGCTCTTTAATTTAAGAACCTTGCTGTTAGATAGTGACTGATAGGAGTTCATGTAAAATACAGTGGAAAGTCATTTCTTGGTTGTTCCAGTGAGGTATAGAATGTCAATGAAAGAAATAACTTTGATAAGTTTGCAGGTTGGAGATGAATCTTATAAATCATTTATCGCTGAGAAAAATGGGATTCTTTCATCGTTAGCTAGGCGAGCAAAGGTCAGTACCATGTTATTCTTCCTTGTTATTGAAAAACCTATTTACTTGACTTTCAAGAGACAATTCCAGGGTTTCTGGCACTCAAACATATATGCTTGCTGTAACAAACCTGTTTTGATTCCTCACATGAAGTGTTAATTGCCCACAAGTGGCTTCCCTGTTTCAAGTTTATGAAAGATTATATTGTAATCCTTATTGCAGGCTTTAGAAGATGCATTTAACAGCTTAGAAGGTGTAACATGCAACAAGGCTGAGGGAGCAATGTATCTCTTCCCACGCCTTCACTTGCCTCAAAAGGCAATTGATGCTGCCAAGGCAGTTATTGCAGCACCAGACGCGCTCTATGCTCGCCGCCTTCTTGATGCCACTGGTATTGTTGTTGTTCCCGGATCTGGCTTTGGGCAGGTGAGGCTGGGTTATATTTCGATACATGGGCATCCTTTTTTTTTCCTTTTTCTCTTTTGAACCAGTAGTATGAATGCCAGCTTCATGGTTATATTGCTAAGCTTTTGCTCTTTTCCTGTTTATCTTGTGGAAGGTACCTGGAACATGGCATGTGAGATGTACAATCCTTCCACAGGAGGATAAGATTCCAGCCATTATATCCCGTCTCAAGGCGTTTCATGAAGCATTCATGGATGAGTTCCGCGACTAAGCCCAAAGACAAGTTAATGTGCTTTTATGACCAGGAATACAACTACTATCACCAGATCACCAAATATAATAAGCATCCCAACCATCCATGCAGTCCTTTTTGCGGATGGATCAATCACATACTTTTGCTTCAATTGTGATGACACAAAGCATAATAACAGCCATATCTTATGTATTGGTTTGAACTAAAATTATATGGAATATTTGTAGGACTATTTGATTTTTGGGCTGTTGATATGAAAACATTTTTTTTCCTCCTTCTGTGAATTGCAGTCAATAATTTCATATCCACAGTTTAGCGGAAAGGAACATGTTTTAAGGATACTCTGAGTTGCAGCAGGTAATTGCAAGGACACTCCAAAGTTATCATGTTAATAGTATATGCTGCAAGCCAATGGTAAGTTTCAAATGTCAGCTTAATTATTCTGTTCAACTTGAAGCAACTATAGGGAACTTTGATGTCATGAGTCTGATCTTATTTGATGCTCCTCACAGCATAGGCCATGGGAATAGTTGGCTGCTAATTGATTTGTGGATGCAGATGGATTACCTGTTCTTATCTGCTCCTTTCATGAAATGTTTTCAATTTTCACTTGCAAATAATTGTTGGACAGGCATGTTTTCTACTCTATCATGAAAGGCCACAACTCACAGGGTAAGCCTTTCCACTGTTGACAATGACAATAATCTTCAACAAGAAAGTGGAGAAGGTTGGTAGCCATCACTTGCATGCAAATCTAATCAGATGGTTAATAGAGAAGAAAAGTGAAGAATACAAGGAATTACTGCTACTTGTCTATTACTTAATCTGAAAGCAAGTGCAGATGATAGCAGCAGAGCTGCTGTCAGAAACAACAGATTCATCTACAGATTCACAGGAGGCCTTCTAAAGTGTTCTGAGTAACCTATGATTCAGAGATTCTTAGATGTCCCTGCTATTGGACCACATTGCCACACCCATATGAGGTAGAGTTGTTTACACTGTGTGTCTCCTTCAGCTGGATTCAAGGACTCTGGAAGAGATTCTTCATCACACTTGTAGTTTATTGGGAGATACAGATGATCTCTTTAACTTGTACCAATCAAAATCTTCAGGTACAGGCAAAGGTGTAGGTTTAGTCCTCTTTATTTTCTGAAGAAGAAGGAAGTATTTATCTTTGCTGGCTATACAACACTGATTGTTCATGATGGATGGACCAAAGTGAACTGAGAGCTCTGTCCCCTGTCTCTAGTTTTCATTTCTTGCAGAACTTGGATCCCATAGGGCTCACTGTGGTTGCCGATATGTCTCTTTTGATCATCACCAAGATGATTCTCATGGTCGTGAAAACCCTTTTTGGATCTGTAACAATCTCTTCTGTTGATGCTGTTATGTGTTGTTTCAATGCTAGAGATGACTGCAGGAAGCTTCGACTGAAAGCATATGAATGCAAAGAAGAGTTGGGTCGTCGGTTGTCATCTTCTTCTAGTAGTAGCAGCCTTCAAGGAAGGAATTCATCATTCATCCAGCCCACTCATGAAGACCTTTGGGCTTTTCATTGAATCCATGGACATGAATGAAGAGGCAGAAGGATGCTTCGCTTGATAGACCCACACACACCCCACTTTGTCATCTTCCCACGTTTCCCAAGAAAAATTCAAACAGAAGCCAGCCGAATGAGGGCCAAGAACCAATTTTTATTAGAGATAGAGCTTTAGATTCAATACTAAATTGCTATTCTCTGCATGAGTGCAGAGGTCAATTGACTAGTTCTACTAAATCGTGCTTAATGATCATAGCAATGCTGTGAGTGGCCTTGAAGCAAGCAAGCAAGAGGACACAGCGGACACAATATGAAAAGAAGCATAGCTCTTTAGCCTGTAGCCATGTCGCAGGACCGAGGAAGAAGCTTCCCAAGGGTTCAAACTACTCGCTCTTCTCGTGACACCGTAATGCACAGTTGCCTTCTTCTTCTTCTTCTCCCATTTCTTCCCTTCTTCGAATGCTGCAGATGAAATGGGGAAGGCCAACCTTCTTCGGTTTCTCAGTTGAGGGTGCTTTCCAATGCCTTCCAAAAGAAGAACACGTCTGTCGTTACAGTCAAAGAAAAGCAACCCACCGAGGCCCCCCAATTCACCAGCAGATATTTTGTTTCTATCTGCCAAAGTCTGACAGCTTCTTCTCAGGGTAAAGAGGAGACTGAAAAGAGGAGGGAGGTAGTAAATGAGCAAAGCTTTCATCCGTAAACATATGATGCAGCTCAGGGAAGCAAGCGAGGAATCTAGAGGTTCCTCAAGCTCCATGTCGGTTATCACTACTGGCTTCTCCCCCATGGACAGCATGACCCCTTCATATCTGCAAGCCTCTACTCTTTTGCCAGCCATTGGAAGGGTGAAGGCCTCTCTCCCTCACTCTAGTGCTCTCGTAGTCTTATAATGCATTTGGCTAATTCCTTCTTCATTTTGTTCAGCATTCATTAGACTCCAGCTCCTACTTCAGCAACAAGGGCAACCCATTTGTTGACTCATTCCCTGATCCACTCTGCAAGCTCAACCTCAAGGAGACATCAGACTTCGTCAAGGCATTTCCAATGAATACAAAGTGCAGCAGCGATAACAGGGGGCTGCTCGAAGCCTCAAGTCAGAGGAGGAGAGAAGGATTAAGCTTAATGGGGCAGAAAAGGCTGGAGACTCCTTCAACCCCTGGGAAGCCTGTTTTCAGCTTCAGCCCTGGGCACCTTTACAGGAAGAACATTCCTTCCAAGTGGGATGATGCGGAGAAATGGTTGATCAGTAGCTCTTGCAATGAATCCCCTGCTCATGTGACAAAACCAACAGACTCATCATCAAAAATTTCCAGGCAACACGGCATTCTTCCACAGAAAGGTGACTCCTTTGCTGAGAAGCAGATGAGTTTTGCTGAGAGAAAGGATCTAAGCTCCCCTATCCCAGGTTTTGATGGTCCAGTTATGTCCATGGACCCAATTGTACCTTTCAGTGGAGCCTCTTCAGAAGTACTCCTTAAAGGTTGATATCAGCAAACTCTGACTTCCCAATCATAGATATAGTTTTCTCACTCTCATTTTGATATCTATTTGTGTCTGAGTGCTTGACATTAGAGATTTATTTTGGTATATGCAAGGGCTGGCTCACTTGTTTAAACCTGCATGATTTCTTTCAACATTTAGAGCTGTCTTTGAATTTTTTTTCTCAGCTTTCTTGGTTGTTTGTTGATCATCCACACATTGTTACACTTCTTATGTTCATCAGTACTGTCCAATGGTCGAATACTTACCTTGTTATATGAAATATTAAGTACTTCTCTTTTTACACTGTCCTCAGATTCAAACAAGTGTTCCACCTTCTGAAAGTGTTCAAGTTTTTAGTAATTATGGCTCTGTTTATGTGTTTTTGGT
Source organism: Musa acuminata AAA Group (assembly GCF_036884655.1). Taxonomy (NCBI): domain Eukaryota; kingdom Viridiplantae; phylum Streptophyta; class Magnoliopsida; order Zingiberales; family Musaceae; genus Musa; species Musa acuminata. The sequence continues at coordinate 24,907,143 of NC_088339.1, read as the reverse complement.
TCTTCACTGCACAGAAACATAAAAGTCATGTATAAAACTTTGGTGCAGATAAGTTCACAAACAATGCAGATCAAGTCTACCCAAATTTTAGGTACTCAGAACCATCTGAAGAAGATTTTGTTTCCAGAAACTCATGCTTTGGACCACCCATGGAAGATACAACGACAGCTGCTGGAATATGCGAGGTTCAGCGCAGAGACATTGGCACTGAGATGACTCCTTTAGGGAGCTCAACAGCAACAAGATGCAATACTCCAATTAAGAGCTCTTCACCAGCAAGGCACAACACTCCAGCTGACAGATCTGGAGCTTTGGTTCCTTGTAACACATGCATCGATATTTCTGAGCTTAATGACTGCCACTTTGCCAAGCTAAAGCTTAGTGCACAATACGACCCAATCGTATCAAATTGGAGCACAAGGGAAGAGGAAGAAGAGGAGGTATCAAGGAGTTTGAGGCACTTAGAAATAAGCAGCGGAAGGACGAGTATTGGAGTATCTTGGGCTTCTGCCTGGGAAGAAGAAGAGAGGACTAAAAGCTGTCTCAGGTTGATCACTTTTAAGAAAATTCATCGACATCGTGTCTCACAAATGAACATTTTGGTTTTTGTACTACATATGTTGAAATTTCTCTTTTATCTGCTAAACTTGCTTTTCTTACCACATCAGATATCAGAGAGAAGAAGCAAAAATTCAAGCTTGGTTAAACCTTCAGAATGCTAAAGCAGAAGCTCAGTCCAGAAAGTTGGAGGTATCGTACAGCAAATCTCATACTTTTGTAATGTTCATAGCTTTAAAATTAGATGCTTTCCGATTATGTAGGTATCTATGGTTAAGAATCAAGAATCAGGTTTTGAAATATATCATGGTAATCTCAAGATTCTATGAATAGAAGACTGTCTCATATGATAATGCCTTAAAACATGAAAGAGGAGCCATCCCTACAAGTACAGGTTTTGACACTTGCAAAAAGATCTGGGTCTATCTAATAATCTTGATGTGTAATGTTAAACTGTTACTTGGTTTTCTATTATCTCTCACTAGTCAGATGCCCATCCTGCATTTGATCCTACCTTATGCATTTATGAATAGTCCACACTGAACTGCAAAACAAAAAAGAGAAAAATTGTTCCTAAAATAAAACTTTGTGACACACTCACATAATAATCTAACTAAATATTTCTGTCGGATCTTTGCATACCATATAGAAATTGTCCAAACTCAAAAAATAAGCATCTTCTGCATTGGTTGTATTTTTGTCCCCAATTTTAGGGGATTTATGTTACATAAAAACTTTGAGGAACTGTGTTACTTCCTATTGTTAAATTTAGTCAGCTGTTTTTTACTGTTCAATTTGGTACTTTGTTTTTTCACTTTAAGACAAAAGTTCACAATATCTTAATGTTTCCCATTTCCTGCATTAAGAAGAAGAAAATAGTTTATTATCTCTTCCAGGAAATTGAACAGTGCAAGTACAATACTGTCTGGTCTACCTCCATTCAACACTGTATTATTTTATCACCCCCTCAGTGTCTTTTAGCTGCACATCATGTAGTAGCTGTGAATAGTTTGAAGAGCCACAAAGCATGTCAGCTGCAACATTTCCTCGAGCCCCTACATCTGTTACCATCTTTTCTCCACTTCTTTCTTATTGTCTCCTGTTCCCTCCAGCCTGCATGTGCTTACTGAACTCCTCTCTGTTTCCAATGAGACTGCTGTCATCTTCCTCTCAAAAAAATGATCGAGTTTGAATGGCTACTCTTTGTTATCCTTCTTTAAGATTTGAGTGGTCACTCCGGGAAGTCAATCAAATATTTGTTCTTTAGCATGCATGTGAAGGCATTTCAATGTGAGCATCTTTTCTGCTCCTCTTGGTTAACTCCAGGCCTTTGGTCGTTTGGTCTTCAAGATTCAGTGGCTCGAGCTATTGATGTGATATGTGCATGTTCTTCACTTTCTCTTTTCACCATGATTCCTTTTCTTTGAGCAAAATGATGAAACCATTCTCGCAACTCACAAACTTTCTTTGTTAATTGATTTATGATATTTCAAAATAGAAGGTTTATGTCCCAAAACCATAATCTGGTTTCACTGCAGTACACTTTCCATACAATAAAAATAACAGGCAGGATGTGGTGCGTTTGTAGGTGAAGATACAGAAGATGAGATCCAACTTGGAAGAGAAGCTGATGAAAAGGATGGCAATCGTTCACAGGAGGGCTGAGGAATGGAAGGCCGCAGCACAGCAACAGCACTCCCAACAGCTAAAGAGAGCATCTGAGCATTCACAGAAGATGAAGAGTCAGCACAGCTCTCGATTCCCTGTCAACTCAACTTGTGGTTGCTTCCCTTGCAACAACCAGCTCTAGTACAGACCAAACAGTGACCATGTCTTCTCTCTATAGACCAGAAAAGTAATGCAGCCAAAGGATCCAAAAATGACTGGGCGCATTGTGAACCTGTGATATCTTTCTTGTATTCTTCACAAAGGATAATTATTCTGGTGTTTCCTATTTGGCTTTGTTGATGAAAAAGATTGGTGGATTTTGGTATGTTCATAGAGTTCGTAGTAAAGGTACAGTTACAATGGAAGAAAAGACTCCCCCAGTAGGATCTACACCTTAAGATGGCTCTGACCTCTCTCTCTCTAGAGATCTGGAAAGGCCTACATATTTAATTATTCTTTCTCTCTTGGAGCTACCAAGATATCATTAGGAATCCTAAACTTTTGTGCTACTTTGACCAGATTTTGGAAATGCAAAGGTCTATAAATTGTTCCATCACATCCCACAAAGAAGAAACTTTTAGATAATGGCAACGTATTACTATGAATCTTCTTTCATGATTGAAATGAGAAGATTCTTATAGGATAAATAATATTCCTTTAGGAGCTTGATAACAAGAGGGCATTTGGTCTAGTGGTATGATTCTCGCTTAGGGTGCGAGAGGTCCCGAGTTCAATTCTCGGAATGCCCCAATTATTTCCTTTATTTTTTGAATTCATTCCATTGATGTTATTTTGATTTAATTGCATGAAGGTTTTGGTCTATCATTAATTTAGTCTTCATAAATATTTATTTTATATAAAATATATTACTTCCCTCTTTTTTTATATTTATTTTAGTCTGTAATTATTTTTTTCTCAATCTTTTTACACCTTATTAGTTGATCGTTGTAGTTTCATTTCTATCTTTAATAGCATATAGAAAACTTAGAAACCATCTAAAACTTCAAGTTCATTTCATTAGTTTCTGTAGTTTATTTCAAGCTTTGGCTAATACCATAAAATATATTAGATTATGTGATCCTATTTAATTAAGATATATTATAGATATGATTGGATTCTGATAATGATTATTAACCAATAGAAATGAAGTTCAGTTAAAATAAAATTTCTTAGGAGATAATAAGAAACTCTCCTAATAATTTATCCAATTTATTTGATTTTATATAAAAAAAAAATTCTTAATAACTTTAGCTCAGAGCGATAGAGGTCATCATGACGTGTGATGCTTCCAAGAGACTCTCGTCTTCCTCTTCCTTCTCCAAAGCACAACTTTAGCTAAATATCTGCTCTGAAAATAAAATACAATAATTGGTTCCTTGAGATGACTGTTTAAGATAGCAACTTTGCTTGGGGAAAGGGTAATTCTGCACATGAGTCGTGAGGTCTGCAACAATCCTCCAAGGTTAGTACATACAGATGAGATGAGAGACCAGAAAATATCTGACCACCAACGATGAGCTACATCAGCATTCGGTTGATTCCAGCTTCGTCCTCTCCTCAATAATGGCGATGATCCTTTATTGCATCATCGTGCTCCACAGGAACAGGAAGCAGTAGTGGAACTTCACCTAAGCCCAACTCGTTCAACGTCAACAGAGCTGTCTCACGGCCGTCTCCCACTGCCGACCTCCTTGCCTTTCGCTTTCCTCCTCCTGCACCTTTTGCCTTGGAGTTACCGCGGATTCGGTGCATGCATCTGCTCTCCAACGTTCGCCCCGAAGTCATAGCGCCCATTTGTCGCTTGTGGTTGCTCGCGTCAATCCACACGCTGCACCACGCGTCCCGCCCCGGGCCGCCATTGACGACCAACACAGTCTTCGTCTCCGTGGCGACGGCGTTCGAGGTCGCTTCGCAATAGCAAGCCAAAATTACAAATCCATCCCTCCTAAATAATTAATTTTTAATATTTATTTCCTTGAATTTAACTAAATTAGCTATTTTTGTTACTATTAGTTGAAATTTTAAATAATATTAATATACTTTCAAATATAATATTTATGATTTTTTAAAAAAATATTAATGGGAGGGAGAGAGATGTAAAAAAACACTGTTAGTAATATAATATATATATATATATATATATATATATAAAATAAAGACTTAGTTGTTGTTTACGACTAACCATAGACCATATGTTTTGATTTCCTTAGTCAAAACTTAGATCATGTGAATAAGTAAGAGATCAATTTTCTTCCTCTTCCTCATGTTTTAAATGAGCATTGAACATTGAGCATCGACAAACGATTAAGATCATTTAACCTAATAAGTTCGCAGCCCAATCTGATTTGACCCTAATTGGGGCAGATACAGGGCCCCACCCATGAGACGAATCATCAAAGGACCATTTCTCTTCTCCATGCTTATCCGAATTCCCTTTTGTTTTATTTATTGTTTTATTTTTATATTCTTACATAATTGTTATTTACAATATTTCCCACCATCCCAATTGCCGTTTGATATAAAACCGCCACCGCAACTGTCCAAGAAAAGGCATTCTTTTGCTTTGCTTCGTTCTTGTGCGAGAGGAGAGAAAAGAGGAGAAACCGAGAGATGTGTGGAGGAGCGATCATCTCCGAGTTCATACCGGCGGCAGCGTCGCGGCGGGTGACGGCGGAGAATCCGTGGCCGGGCGGGAGGAAGAGGTGGGGGAAACAGCGGAGGGTGGAGGCCGAGGACGACTTCGAGGCCGATTTCCAGGAGTTTGATGATGAGTCGTCGGAGGACGAGTTCGATGACGAGGAGGAGATCGATGAGGTCGGTGTAAAATGCTTCGGTTTTGGGTCGAAACCCTGCTTCTCTCGAGGTAATTAGAAGAAACTTGTGAGAATTATTGCCATCTTTGCCATAAAGATTATTTTTCGCCTTTTGTTGTGGAAAATCATCTTAAAAAAAAAAAATCGGTTCTCCTTCTCGTATGGATTACTGATTACTGAGAATATGCTCATTAATTTGAGGTTTTTCTTTCTTTTGAGCAGATAAGAAGAATGAAAATTGGGGTTTATACTTTGGATTTTTCTTTGACAGTATAATATTACTAGTTCTAGTAAGATCTGTTCCTTGAACTTTGTTTGAAATATTATAATGTCACTAATTTATTGGCATATATGTAAAAAAAACACAATGATATGTAAAACTAGGTTCTTGCTTTCAGATTTCAGATCGATGGTAAAAGGACTTGTAATCTCTAACTGAATGTTACTCTTCAAAAAGTTGTGTGTTTCTTAGATTATTGTAGTGCTACTGTTTTCTTTCATGAAGAAAGAGGCAGTTATTTTCTTCAGGCAACTGCAATTTTTTATTTATAGTGTTCGCAACTGTGCATACGAGATAGAACTCAGATCCACTTCAAGTAATCTTGAATTTGAGAACCAAAATTGCCTAGAATATCACCACAAGATGCTTGGATCAACAGGAACTACCTTTATGTTTACAAAGAGGCAACTCATAATGTGTTAGGTTTTCACATCTAACAAGGTAAGAAAAGGAAAATTCTAATGATTGTTAAGGGCCGATGTTTTTGCACAATCATGGTCACTTTTCTTCATTAATCTGATTGTCTGTTGAGTGAATAATTTTTCTGTGTGGAGAACAATGAGAGATTGCTTGCAAGTGATATGGATTACCTTATTTTTTGTGTAGATGTTATCGAATATTAAAAACAGGATGATCTTGTTGGTTAATTTTAGTAATACATAACATAAGCCTCATCTCTTATTCTCTTTGCACTGCAGAGCGCTCAACCACTCTAAAATCAGGAGATTTTAGTGGATCTGCAGCTCAGTCAGCCAAAAGGAAGAGAAAGAATGAATTCCGTGGAATCCGCCAACGTCCATGGGGCAAATGGGCAGCTGAAATTAGAGATCCCCACAAAGGAGTTCGTGTTTGGCTTGGGACATTCAACTCTGCTGAAGAGGCTGCAAGAGCCTATGACGCCGAAGCTCGGAGGATTCGTGGAAAAAAAGCCAAGGTCAACTTCCCCAGAGCAGCAAGCTCAGGTTCCAAAAAGATCATCCCAAAACCTACTGCTCTAAGAACACATGTGCCAAATCCGTCAGAAAAGTGTGAATTTAAGCAGTCCAACCATCAGAATGATCAGTGTTGTGATCTCTATTCTACTATGAGCCACTTGGAAGAGGAGTTGGCTAAGCCTGTCTATTTGAATACCTTGCCAACAAAAGAACCATCTGCACCTGGTGAAGGTATGGAGTTTCATTCCGATGAGGGAAGTAACTCTTGTGGTGATCCAGACTTTGGATTGTTGTCAGTTCAAGTTCCCACTGCTGACAATGGATTGTTGTCTCTGAAGAACTTGAAAGACAATTGTGGAGTGCAAGTCTCAGAAGAAGAGACCACTCCGGTCGATCTATCTGAAGACTTATCTGCTTTCGACCCATACGCGAACTTCATGCAGTTTCCGTACCTTGAGGGAAGCTCTGATTTGTCAATCGACTCCCTATTTGGTGGTGAATTAGCTCAGGGTGATCTGGCTGATGTGAACTTATGGAGCTTTGATGAGCTGCCCATGGAGGGCAGTCTTTACTGAGGGACTTGGGCCTTAGCCACAGGTGCTCTGTAAATAGGGAGAAAAACAAGCATCCCAAAGATGGCACTCTTTCTCCTGCTGTTCTGCTTATATGTATATCTCCTTGTTTGGAGAACAATTGGTTATTTTCCTTGCATGTCATTTACCGTCTCTTGGAAACCAATAACGATGAAGGATATGGAGGACCAGAATTGTTTGCGTTAATCAGTATGTTGTTTGCTTTTGGACTTGAGTTTATCATTATTCTGACTAGGGCTGTGAATGTCTTGGGAGATGCTTTTGAACCTGCTTTATTTATTTTCATTGTTCCTGTCTAGTTCAAAATATATAACCATTAATGGTTGTTGCATAGATGCAAATATATTATGTATGGTTAACAATTATGATTAACCGAATCCAATTACCTGTGAAGACAATGAACATGTTCTTATGAATGTATCAGTTCTTGTGTTGAATTCCTAGTCATGACCTTTGTCAATTCCTGATGTGTTATGTCCTTTATGCAGCTTGTTAACTTGTAGTTTTCACTATTTTCCTTCTAGTTTTCTGTATTATTTTCTGAAAGAGGTATTATTCTTCAAGATATAAATCGTCGAGTGAAACAGATAAAAGTGACTTGGACTGATATAGGAGTATGTTCTTACAGCATCACGACTACATGCTACATGACCGACAATGGCCAAATGGCCCATGGAAGGCAGCTCATGCGCTGCTAACAAGTAGATCATGGTCGTCAGCCAACCTTGCACCACAACACATGGAGAAGGCTACTCTTCAGAAGAGGAAGAAGAAGACTTGCCAGGCTCGCTGGAGCTTCTACGCCTCACTTAAAGCAAGTGCCTGGGCCTCCGATTCGCGGCGGACCATGGCGGCGTAAACCCCGTCGACGTGGTTCTCCAGCAGCGATCGGTGGCTCCCGAACTCCACGACGGTCCCGTCACGAACGACGGCGACCCGGTCGGCGTCCCGGACGGCGGCCAGCCTGTGGGCGATGATGATCGTGGTGGCCCGCTTCGAGGCCTTCCGCAGCGCCTCTTGCACCTGCCTCTCGGACTCCACGTCCAACGCGCTGGTTGCTTCGTCCAGCAACAGGATCCTTGATCTCTTCAGGATCGCGCGCGCGATCGCGATCCTCTGCTTCTGGCCGCCTGATAGCTGCACCCCGCCCTCCCCTACCTGCGTCAGCGTCGTGCCACCATGAAGAAAGAACCAGGAAGATTGCAGCAAAAGGAATCTTGGAATGTCTACTTGCAGCGATGGCGTCTTACCTGGGTTTCGTAGCCTTGAGGGAGTCCGGAGATGAACTTATGGATATGGGCCGCCTCGGCCGCCTCCTCGATCTCCGCCCAAGAAGCGCTCTGGTCGCCGAACCTGATGTTGTCTCTTATGCTGCCGCCGAACAAGCACGGCTCCTGGCCCACCAACGCGCACTCCTTCCTCAGCCACTTCACGTCCGCCTCCCGCACGTCCAGGCCGCCCACCACCACCCTCCCCGCCTCCGGGTCGTAGAACCTCTGCACCAGCCACACCACCGTCGACTTGCCGCTCCCGCTGTCCCCGACCAACGCCACCGTGCTCCCCGCCCTGACCCTCATCGAGAACTCCCTCAGAACCGCCACGCCGGGGCGCGACGGGTACGAGAACGTCACCCTCCGCAACTCCACCTCCATCAGCCTACCCCCCTCGACCCGCCGCCCCTTCAGCGGCCCTTCGGTGTCCATCATCGACGGCCGGCGCTTGATGATGCGGAGGACGCGGTCGATGGCCGCCGGCGCACGGGAGGTGTTCGGGGCAAGTCCCGCGAGCTGGCCTACGGAGAAGGAGCTCAGGACCAGGATGAGAAATATCTTGCACACGTCCCCGAAGCTGGAGTAGCCCGACTTCATCATGCGGGCTCCGGCCCATAGGATCAGGGTGTACGCACCGTACATGGCTCCCTGCGAAAGCCCAAGACCGAGGCCCATGAGATGTGCCCTGTTCATGGACTTGTTCATGGGCTCCGATAAGACGCGGTCAAACGTTGACACGATCCGCTGTTGGGCCGAGAAGGCCGCGATCGTCCTCACGCCGGACACCGCCCCGGCGGCGACGCTGCTGGCCGCCGCGTAGGCGCCGTCGTCCGACCTCGGCCCGAGATTCACGAGCAAGCTGAAGTAGCTGGCGCCGAGGGTGAACGGCGCCACGGCCATCGCCACGAGCGTCAGTCTCCAGTCGAGCGCGAACGATGCGCCAAGCCCGGCGGCCACCGAGCCGAGTCCCATCAAGAGGACGGAGTGCCGGTCGCCAAGCATCGACCGGAAGGCGGCGCAGTCGACCGACAGCCACGAGATGAGCGCGCCAGTCGAGTTCTCGGCGAGGTCGAACCACCCGGGCTCCTGCCGGAGGATGGAGCGGAACAGGCGGTTGCGGACGCGTATCGTGAGCCGCGTGCCTGCCCAACCACAAAGGCCGTGTTGACCCGTCATGGTGAGGATGCAGCCGACGCCGAGGCCCACTATGGCGACAGCGAGGTAGCCCACTTCTCTCTTCATCTTTCTGGTGTTGGGTTGGAAGTAGACTTGGAGAGCTTCCCCTAGCAGCAACGGGAAGAAGGAGAAAATGGCACCCGCTGTTATACCCAGAATGAACCCAAGCAGGAGGACTGGGACCTCTGGCCTCTGAAGACCCCATATATCTGATGTGCTAATCTTGGTAGGCCTCTGTGTGTCCATTTGTTCCTCCACTCCATTCACGGACTCCACGCACTTGTGCGTGGAGACGAGGGTGGCGGACTCTACGTCGAAGCTTTTGTGCTGGGCCGTATTGTATGGGCCGGGCCGGATTGGTCCAATGCTACCTTTGGATGCATTGATGCTCGTGTTGTCGGTGGCGAGTTTTACTAGGGCAGCGTAAGGCCCGGCCCGACCCATGAGGTCGTGGTGGCGGCCCGACTCCACGACGGAGCCGGAGTCGAGGACCACGATGGTGTCCGCAGACCGGACCGTGGCCAGGCGGTGGGCGATGACGACGGTGGTCCGGCCGGCAGAGAAGCGGTCGATGGCCCGTTGGACGGTGGCCTCGGATTCCGGGTCGAGGGCGCTCGTGGGCTCGTCGAGGAGGAGGATTCTAGGGTTCCTTATCATGGCCCGGGCCAGTGCAATCCTCTGCTTCTGCCCACCTGAGAGCTGAGCCCCACGTTCACCTACCTGCCGATTGTGTCGAGATCACGGAAAGTATTAAGCTTTGGATTGTTCTCATTTGTTACAGAGCTACAAAAGAATGGAGCATCACCTGCGTGTCATAGCCCTCAGGAAGGCCGGAAATGAAGGTGTCAGCGTTTACGGCGGCGCAGGCGGCAATGGCTTCTTTCCTGGTCGCGTCTTCTCTGCCCATCATCACATTCTCGAGGATGGAAGTGGAGAAGAGGACGGGCTCCTGTCCTAGCAGCGCAATCTGCTCCCTCAGCCATTGGATCCTTAGGGTTCTTAGATCATGACCATCCAAGCGGATTGATCCTGGTAGCAACAAGTCATGACGATTCTGAGCTTGGCAATGTGAAGTGGATGGATGAAGTTGAGCGAGCCATTACCTCGGCATGGATCGTAGAACCTCTCGATAAGGGCAAAAATGGTGGACTTGCCGCCGCCACTGGCGCCCACGAGCGCCAAAGTCTTGGACGCAGGGATCGTGAGATCGAGATCGCGAAGTATCATCGTGTCGGGCCGAGAAGGGTAGGCGAAGTCGACGCCTCTGAACTCGACTCGACCTCTCACGGACGCGAGCGCTCGCCCGTCGGAGCTGTACGGGTCGATCTCCGGTGTTCGATCGATGACCTCGAACACCCGCCCCGCTGCCACCGTGCCCTGTGCAAACTGCGCGTAGTACGACAGCGACAGAGCTAATCCCCTGCAACAAAGTATTTGCTTTCAGGAAGATACGATTCAGATTGAACACGATCAAGAACGTACGCAGAGAGCGGTAGAACGAGTACCTTCCACCTACATTGACAGCGAAGAAGCAAGCGATGGCAGCTCCTCCGGTGATCTCCCCCTTGGCCACAAGCAATGACCCATACCAGAAGGCCAGAGCCCACTGGGAGTAGGTCACCAGATAAATCACGCCCATGCCCGCACCCTTCGCAAACCCTGTCTTCACTCCGATCGGTGCAGACTTCTGGAGCCCCTCCTCGTACTTGGCCGCCATCTCGTCCTCCATCACGAACGACAGCACGGTCCGGATCGAGGTGATTGCTTGCTGAGCTACATCACCGGCTCTTCTGTAGGAAGCCTGGCAGCCATCGCAAAGATCCAACTCTCACTGTGGATGCCAATAGAAGCAATGATAGTACTGTCTTTTACCTCTTCTGCTGCGGCGAGGCCGCCGTAGATGGCTTTGTAAGCGATGCCACAGAACATCATCACTGGTGTGACGGAGAAGACCACCAAAGCCACCTTCCATGCCTCGAGGAAGCCCACCATGTAGCCGCAGATGAATGTGAAGATGTGGTGGACAAAATGTGCCACCTACGTCCACATCAATTATGTCAGCAATATCGGAGCTTGTCTTCACCAACAAGCTGAGAGTGTCTATTTTAGCCGCAATACCTTCTCCCCCATCACTTCCTGGATCAGTGCAACGTCACTGGATATGCCAAGCATCACATCCCCGGTGCTCATCTCGGTGTCGAAGAACCCGATATCCTGCCTCAGCGCAGCTCGCAGGTACTCTCGTCGAATCCTCTGCGCCGATCTTTCACCCACCATTCGCCAGCAGGTGATCTCTGCAGCCAGACATCAAATTACCTGAAATCAGTATTACGGATCACCGTCGCTCTTACTGACATCCGTCTTCTCATCTGTCGATTTCCACTTCTTACCCATATATGATCCGATGACCACTATCGCCGCAAGCGCAGCCATGTAAACAGATATCTAAACACAAGGAAGAACAGCATCAGATCAACGATATATTTGAGCTAAAGAGCTCTGTATGGTATTATAAGCCGCAACTGCGTACCCTCTCGACCTCCTTTATCATGTGACTTCCGGACTCAGAGGCCATCTTGTTGACGACATCTCCGAACATGTAAGAGTACCAGGGAAGTGATCCACCACCGATCAATGATCCAACGCAACCCAAGAAGATGAGAAACAGGTCCAGTGCGTTCGAGTACTTGAACAAGCTGAAGAGGCCGACCGGCCGACTCGCCTGTACTGCTTCCTCATCATCACCATCGTCATCGCTCTCTCTGCTGTCGTCGCTCATATCATGCCTACGGTGTTCTTCCCTATCATGCGAGAACGATACATCATGATGTGTCTGATGATTCGATGAATGATCGATATTGAAAGAGACTCGGTTATGCCGAGCAGCTGCTGTCGTCGGTGCACTGTAACCAAACAGGCTAAATTCATCTTGGCTATCGAAGGAGTTGCTTTCAGCTGGATTCCATGGCCCTTTGGCCACCAAAACAGATGAATTATTGGCCTTACTGAGCTCGACAGAACGATCATAGTTCGTGGTCGAGACATAGCTGCGGAGTTCCAGCCTCCTGGCTTGCCCCGACGGACCATGGGACCGAGGATCCGCGGCCCGCGAAACGTAGTAATCGTTGGCCGACCGGCGGAAGATGGTGCGGCTGTGGTTGCTGCCGGGGGTGTCGTCGGCCGGAGTCCACGGGCTGAGGGCGGCGCCGAACCCGCTCAATTCGCGCCACCTGCTCGGCTCGAACTGCCACGACGCCGAAGTCTGCCATGACACGTCGTCGCGGTAGGGGGATCTGCGGCGCGGCGCGGGGCTGCGGGCGTAGGAAGGCGTCGGATGGTGGTCACGGAGGGCAGAGCGACCCCGGGAGTGGGAACTGCGGCTGACGTCGAAGGAGAAGCCGGCCATGGAAGAGACGGAGGGAGGGAGGGAGGGAAAGCAGCTGTGAAGGAATTGATTTGATGGGAGGAGAGAACAAAGCATGCAGTGTGAGGCTAATATAGAACAAAGTATTTGAGTCGGAGAATGTGATGAAGTCAACGAGCATGAAGGCTTTGGTGGCACCGCTGTTTTTGGAACAAGCATTTGATGTTGCAGCAATTATACAAACGATGAACAAAACAACAGAATTTTCTATTAGTCAAATCTAGCGATGCTCTGCCGGCAGATGTAGCTGTGTTCATTTTCCAACAAATGTTCTCTCGATAGTTTTTGGGACTAATCAATGTGCCAATTCAACCAACAAAACCTTTCAGTGTTTCCAATCGACTGCCTATTGTTAGTAGTCAATTTGATGTGCTCGGCTCACAGTCCAAGAACACCAGATGTCCACAGGGGACATGCTCAGCTGACACCCTTAGTGGCATGGCCAAGCCTGCCTTGACATTTTGTAATCACACAAGCAGTTCTTCTGTATGAGAAACCAAGGGGTAACATATCAGATCTGAAGAAGAATGTGTCACAAATGGCACACCTTTTGCATATGACACTATCCATCCAGATGATAAATGAATTCCATTTGTTCAGTGATCATCAATAAAGAAGAAGCAACAATATCTTGCTCAGGGGCAATTTTGTGGTCATAATCAATAAGCAATAAATCTTTTTTTTTTCAAGCCATAACATTCTGAAATGCAAAGAACAAAGACAAATCAGCTTTCTAAAGGATGTCTTTGATGACATAAATACAAATGACAGAAAGAAAGAAACAGAATAGCACCGATCATTCTTTCTCATTTGTACAAATCAATTGCTTACTGCCACATTCTTTCTTGGTCTTTTTCTAACAGATTTTGATATATATATATATATCATGGCATGCTACAAGTGGAAAAAGGATGACACCTCAGGCCAAACAACATCGCCGTGCCAATTGGCAAGTTATCCTAGCAGATTCTAGACATCCAATTCTACAACAAAACATCACGACTGAAGAACAAAGTGGGAAGGGAAGGATAACATATAACACAACAAAGAAACCACATTGCGTTTATAGAAAAATTGCAATATGTACTGAAGCCATAAGCTACTAGGTTACCCAGTATCACCGAGGCTTGAGTTCCTTGCTCCGCAATGAAGATAGAGAGAAGAAAGAGTGTGGTGCTGCAAATATTTAGGCAATGTCACAGAAGTCAATTCGATATTCCAGGAAAAATTTCAGTAAACACTGAAAATAATGATTTTATCATTCAGCATAGTCAAAGATGTCAGATGTGTCCGCATGTGTACATTTTCAAAACTTAAATCATGTTCAGTCGAGGCTCTAAACAGGACCCTTGTTACCTCTCAGGGAGCTTCCAGTTTGATGATCCTCTCTCAATTTGAAGTCTACAGAACGGTTTGGAATGAAGTGGCAAAATGATTGAACTGCACCAAACAAACCATGTTCAGCTACAATATTTAGCATAACAGAAAGATTCTGGATTCAGAATCTACGTAGCTTTTTTTTTGAGACATGAACAGTATTAAAAGGTAGAATGGAGGCCACAAGTATATGCCGTCACTAGTAAGAAGAAAAGGAATAGATTAAGATGTCACCAAAATAGTTATTGCACAAAATAAAGGCAAGAGAAGATGGTTTTTGATTGCCATCAATCATCTGAGCAAGCAATTAGCAGTACTTCAAGCATAAAACTAGATAGTTTGTATTAGCATACACTTCCCTAGATGGAGTATATGTTCATTTGAAGGTCGAGAACATAAATCTTTTTGATGTTTACATCATCATAACAGCTCAAGATGTTACATGACTGCTATCCATTTGCTGCTTAAACAAGCTGCCATTCCTCAGGTTTAGTCAGATACGCACCAGGTATCTCCCACGTTTGAGCCTTATCTTCTCATCCTAAAATCTATGGCTCTCAAATGTGGAAAATAAAAATGAGAAACTATTCATTAAACTGAAAATTTGTGATTTCATTTAGTTGAAATCTGAGCTGGGAATTTCGTATTTGAAGGCTTCCGAAGTTCAGTGACTATAAAAGAAAAAGGCATCACATAGGCAACCAATAACTTCTGATAAACATGAAACAAGAGGACAGATCGTCTAGACAAGCTGTCTACCTTATGGAACTCAAGCATGGCCAAATAAGCAGAAGTTAAAAGGCAATATCTAACAATGATTATTAGAGGAGGTTGTTCAGAAGAATACCCTTTTCACAGGAAACATCCATGCCAACTGGCCACTGGTACCATATGTGACAGAGATATGGCATAATACACTATTGTAAAGATGTTGGTGTACCAATCAAAAGAATAAAAAGAAAAGGGAGAAATAGAAATAGGAGAGATATGAAATAAGCTACTCCCTCTGCAGCACCTGTCCACCCCTATGGCAATCTCTGCTACACACCAAAGGAGAGGATCACATTCATGGGTAAATACTTTAAGAAGTTCCATGAAATAAAGGGGTGAAACGTTAGTAATCAACCATGACCCCCTTTGAAATTAAGTAATAGACCAATAAGAGGAATCCAGATATTCGGCCAGCAAAACATGTAAGGGGTATATATCAATAGCAAGTTCTATTTTCATGTTGGGCCAGTACTTGCTGTCTGACATGAAACAGAATTTGCCACAAGACACCGAGTGGCACAAGCAAGACAGAAATTCTTGATTTAGAATATGTTAGACCGCAGTAAAATACTAAAAATACTATAATCAAAGGAACTGCAATTTTAGTGTATATACTTGTTGTACACCAAAGTTCCATTTATCAAAAATGGGTATAAACTATCAAATAGGAATAGAGAGATACCTTGTTCAGGAAAGATTTCTCCACCATTGAACACATCATAAGGAAGTGAGTAGCCCATTCTCGACTTCCTCAGGTCATCCGTAGGCCGAGCTGCTAAATCACAGCCATCTTCTGTGTCATCATCACCTTCGGAAGCTGTTGAAGCAGACACCCAATCAGTGACTAGATTGTCCATACCCCTACTTTTCCTCCCAAATTTCAATATTCGTTTAGACCCTTTTGTGGCATCCTTGTGTGACTGTTGGGATGTGTTAGCAACAATCATAGGCATTAGAGCAGTTCCCCATTTTTTTCTCATTCGAGCAACATCTGCCTCCATTATTTGGTTCAGCGGGTGTAAACTCCATGATGCTGGACTTCCTACAGGTGAATCTACAGAAGCATCAATATCCGATACCTCATATACATAAGAAGATAAATGGAGGCATGGGTTCCATGACTGAGGACCTGATGACTCTTGTACATTTTCTGAAGAAATACTAAACTCGGGAGAAACAGGAACTGTGTGGAAAGCTTCTTGGAATAGAGATTTTTGAACATCATTTTTTGATCCAAAATCATCATTGCCTTCATATTCTTGAATGTATCTTGGATTTTCACCATCTGAGTCAACAGGAAAATCTGCAGCCTCAGCATTTCCTTCAGCAGACGATTTTTCCATCTCCATTACATCTTTAACTAGGCCAGGTGAGTCCTCTCTACGAAATATATCCTTCGAATCCTCTCCATTCTTATTCACCTCAGAGACCTTAGAAGCTTTAGGTTTATATATATTGGCTCCTAAACCAGGAACTGTACCTTTCTCTTTCCTGAGGATTGCTCTGAACTCCCCACTCTTCTGGACTTTGTTCACAAAATTGGCATCCATTTGTCCCTTGGAAAAATCTAAGGGTGTGAAATCAGTGCTACCAGAATTGAGAGGAGAAAGGCTCTTGAATTCACCAGGACCAGCGGTACTTTTTCTCATGGACTGAGACCTATGTGGCTTCTCTTCCTTGACAAGTTTAGTCTCCGCAATGATGTTCTTGCTTCGAGAAAGTATCTTTGTTTTCTCTCGTGAATTTACCCTGTTATTTGCGGCAGATGGTTTTGCATTTTCCTTTCTGAAGTCAGAGAAGTCAGGGAGCATTTCAGCAAGAGGATTTTCAGTTTGACTTCTGTGTTTTACGGAAACTGATTTGGTAGATTTTACAGAAAGCTTTGGCACTGAAGTTTCTATGGTCTGCAGGGTGGAAGAAGACAAAGTTTTCTTAGATGGAAGCTTTACAGAGTTAGTATCTTTAGAAGAATTATCATCAAAGGGAACATTGTGGGATGTATTTTGACCATGACCAAATTGTTCACATGGTTCCTCCGGATCTTTCTTTTCCTCAACAGACTCAATTGCCTGATACCAGAAAATAAGATTTTTCATTTAGCCAAAATCTATAGTAGGAAAATTAACTGGTCACTACCTGAACAATATGTTTGCAGTAAGGATAACAGACAGATGATCATCGACAGAAATATGCACAAGGAAAAACAAAAGAAATAAAAAATTTCTTGCTACTTAATAAAGAGATAATCACACCCACATTCCAAAAAATGTCATGAGTGATCTTCAGCTACCTAACAGAAATTACAAATTAGAAGACATACATTAGTAGTGTCAATCATGGAAAAGGGAAGCTAAATAATTTAATTATAATTTACAAATAAGTAGATTTGTACAAAGTTATGATGCCATTTCTTCTTCCCTCTATCTCCTTGATCAATTCATATTAGTTCCCTCCTGTCTAAAGAAGATATCTGCAGTAAATATTTTGGTATATTTTTACATATATAACCACATGAACTCAAGTAGGAAAATAAAAGGGAGGAAAAGTGAACAGTTTCAATTTTCAGGCTCAATGAGCATTATTATGGAGTTGCAATGTCAGACCAATAATATCCATCTAGATCTAAAAATGTCATTATGAAAATTCTTGAAGATTAATATGTAGTGATAGCGTGGCAACTCTAGATAGTGCATAAACATGACAACAAAGGACCATTACCAGAAAATCATACCTGGTTTTTACTTCTTAAACAATTGCTAAAAAATCTCAGCTTTTCTGCACGGAGACTAGTGTAGCTTGTACTCTGTCTATCAGCAGATCCTGAATATCTGGAATTCATCACAGCTTGACTACATTCTAGGCTGTCACGCATTGCCTTCATTTTTGCTTCCTTCAGAGCACTTTTTGTTCCCCACTCTTCCCTTAGTTTTGCATCCCGTTTTTGCATGTACTTATAGTACAACTTTCCTCTGAAATCATCTGATGAACTTTGTGTACTAAGCTTTTGATTTGTATTATTACCATATTCCACGTTGCCTACCATTTTCAACAGGAAATTGGCATCAAAGTCTACATCATACTTAGAAGTCTCCCTCAGAGGGTTCTCAGGCAACTGATCAAAAAGTGTCACTGCATTTCTTTTCTCAACAACCACGGGAACACGATCCTCCTGGACATCCAGAGGTCTGCTTCTTCGAGAGGAAGCTGTTTGCTCAGTGACAGTTCTAAGCTTATGTTCAGTGAAAAGTTTTTCCAAGTCATTAGCCTTGGTACATAATTCATCATTTAACGCTTGAATTCCTTTTAGTGACCTCACCACCTGATTCTGCTCCATCAAATGTGCAGAAGGTGGTTCAACTATATCCATCTTTTCCTTGGTCTTCCTTACAGGAAAAGCAGACATGTGGTTTATTTCAGTATCAGCTATTTCATCTGCACCTCTCTCATAAGCAGATGATCGATGCCAGTGTATTCCCTGGTGATTGATACCATCATTTGTTACAAGTAGAGAAGAGCCAGAAGTTGCAGAAGAGGCGGCTGCATTTCTTCCACCTGCTTCCTCTATGTCAACAGGAAATGTTTTTCCCTGAGATTGCGAAGCCAAAAGATTACCCTCTGAAGACAAAACTGATAAATCTTCAAACTGAACCTGGGAATGTGACCAACCTTTTGTATTCCCGACAGGATCTACTGTTCTCCCAAATGTCTGGAATTGGTTAGCTACCTTTGTTTGATCCTTTAACCCAACAGCATCTGCTCCATAAGGAGCCTCCCTAGTTCGGGATTGCAGGCCTTCTCGATATTTCCATCTAACCTGCTCAGTCACAGCTGATGAAGCTTTTGATATGTCTGGCAAAGTTGCCCGGTCTTCAATTTGCAAATGATCCTCTGCTTTTGATTGGATGTGATATGCTGCAAAATCTTTTGAGCTAGCACTATTTCCAGCTGAAAAACCTTTTGCGTTGGCCCAAGAGGCATCTTGATCACCCAATCCACAGTACTCCATCCTGCTCGCAGAAGTACTCAGGTCACATGTGCCCTGCCCCTTCTCCAAGACTGGTCTGTTCTTAGTTGTCGAGGACTTGATGCTTTCATCCTCAGTACAATCTCTATCACCTTGAAAACCTTTGCACTGTGACTGTGACAATGACAAAGAAGAAGCAGAAGTTCCTGTGGTGCTTTCTTTAAAATCCAACCAGCATTGTGATGTCATGGTAAAACCAGTAGCATCAGTCTCTTCAGTTTTATTTCTTGACTGAAGCTGCAAATTGACAGATGTAGGAGTTCCAGCAGTACTCCCACTTTCTGTCTGGTCATTACAACTTTTACAGTTGCTGCTGCTAAGGTCAATGCTCATGTCACTGGCACTACTCCACCTTCTCAATACTGACTTCTCTGAAACATCAGAAGAGAGCCTCCTATGCTCCCCTTTACCTGATACTACCCTTTTAACAACACCTTCTGTGCTGATATTTCTAGAACTTGCTGATTGTTCTTTCTGTTTGCTTTCAAAGAGGTTGATCCGGTCCTTCACACTAAGTTGCCTAAAATTCCCTCTGTCTTGCTGAGCTGGAAAATTGGCTGATGAAGGAATATTCTCCAATACTGCCCCTTCTAAGTGCTGCCCATTGAGCTTGACCCGCTGAGATGTGCCCGATAACTTTGTTGTATTCAGCAGTGACGGTTGACTAATACTAGGCATGTCAACCTGAAGACCACCACCATCAGGTGGTATACCAGCACCAATGTGCTCTATTACTGGTTCATCTATTGACATGTCTGAGCTTGAGGAGGATCTAACATTCCCGTTGTCAAGATTTTTCAAATGTGGAGGCAGAGATTGTGACTGCTGGTGGTGATCAATAAGTTCAGGGCACCTTTGACAAAGCGAAATGAAATTGTTGCATGCCTCGCTGTTGCCAATGTCATGCAAGTTGTATAATGAATATTATCACCACTGTCAGTTTAGATAAACTTTATATGACAAACAGGGTAATTTGATAAACCAAACGCAAACAAAAAGGAAGATTTATTTCAGAACTTATCCAACATCAAGAACCTGAACTTATAAAAGAGACCCTTATAATTTTAAGATATATAAAATAATTTAAAAATTAATGAAATAAATTGTCAGCATTATGGTATGCAACTTCATTATACAGATCATCATGATTGTCCAACTTTTGCCAGTTAAGTCTTATATATGACAAAAGAAAGGGCAAACACCCAGCACATTTGCTCATTGTTACAGTGGTACAAGAAACCCCTACAACCTTAATAAATTCAGTGTCACATACAAAGTGCTATAACATAGATGTGTGTTGTTCCACTGATTGCGATAAAAAGTGAGAAAATTTTCAGTATTTTTGAAATATAAACAAAAAATCACAGCAAAAAACCAGTGTGGAGGCCTTTTGCTCAAGCCAGTAAGGCCCAGAAGAGCTAAATTGGCAGTGAATTAGAGTAGTGATATATTAATGCATGAAGAGACAAACTACAACTGATTTTTGTCTCGACGGCCAAATATGTCAAATCAAAGATTTTATTTCATTTAGCTGGAAAAACATGAAATATAGGATTTGAAGTTCCAGAACTTACTTGAGACGATTCGCACCAAAATATTCAGAAAAGAAAAGAAGGTCCAAGACATTTTCAACAGAAAATCCAGAAGAGCAAGCATGACTACAAGCTGTGGCCAGATCTTGCTTAAGAGTGATAAGCTGCACATCAATGGCTCTTATAAGCTCCTTTCTGTGAAGGAAACCAAAAAAAGTCAGTTATTAAATAGCTGAAGAAACAGGCACTATATTTTATTTGCTAGTGATTTACTCTTCGAAATTCACTTAATTTTCAGCCTCGAAGCATTAGGCTAATGCAACCTACAAAGCAACAAAGGAGTCGCTCATTGAATATTCTGATTTCCACTGAACAAGGAACACTCCAATTTCAGAACCTAAATTTGACATCTATTGGGAAATTTTAAAAAATCAAGTTGCAGATTTAAACAAAAATGATATAGTATATCATAATTGGAAAGAGTCTAATAATCTTTTAAATCCTCAATTTTTATGGTTCTGCCTGAAATTAACACCCCGCAGTGGTGCAGTCAAGCACAAGATCCAAATTAATCACTTAAAGATTACTTGCAAGTTGCAATTCATTCTAGCAATTGACATCCTTAATTTGGTTTTTTAAATTCTTTAACAACACATGGCAATATGATGCATCTTAAATAAACTATTTTTGGACTTAGAGGCAAGGTTACTCTCAATTCTCATCATAATGTAAAAACTCTACTCTTGTTACATTGAGATTTATTTTTTTTATATATTGCAAAACTGCTTGCTTAAATTTTGATCTGTTGTATACCTTTTTTCTTCTTTGAATTAAATGTCTACAGTTGATGCTTAATCCCAACATCGGAATATCATTCATTTAATTCATCAACATGAAATTCATATACTTGCTCTGTTGAATGTTGTGTCTTTTAGCAGATCCAGTTTCATTCTTATGCTTCAGATACAGCAAGGAGAAGAGTTAATAATAATCATGTGTTTGGTAGAAACCAAGGAAGTTGAGTTGGGATGAAAAGACATGAAAGTATAGACTAAGAAAAACTTGAAGGTATCTTCTTGTTAGTGAAGGTTAAAAGAAGGGGCAAAGGACAAATGGAACTATTTGAAGCTCTGATATTTATAAATGAAGAAAAGACATCCAGAAGCCTAATGAGATTAACTTCACGGGCATTTTTATTTGTCAATCTCCTAACTTGCCTCTTGCATCACAATCTTGACATTATGACTCTTTTACCATGCACCCACTAGGACCACCAGAACATTGTCATCTTTGCCTCGCTCTTCTGTATTCCCAGTGATCCTCATTGTTAACAAAATTATTACTATTCTTCACAATTGTCATCCTAACTAAGAGATGCTCCTTTAATCATCAGGGTTTCTTTAACCAGTATTTTACAAGCGTAGATTCGTTCCATCCCCAATGCTATAGTCCTACTGTATGTCAATTAATTCCATTGGCTAATTGTGGTAAGGCCCAATACACTGCAATTTTAATTACACTCTGATCACAATTTTCTTCATGTTATTTAAAATCTTCCCTATAAACACACCACTAAAATATTCAGAATATCAGTTCATGTGCCAGATTTAACACCATTTTCATCTATAACTGAGTTGTAATTTTCTCCATTACAGATCTAACCACCTTATGCTCATTACCTAGGTAATACGCTACAACAGTCACGACCATTACCAGCATGTTCTCCAGATTATTGAACAGACAAAGTAGAATCAGCATTAAATCAATATATAGGTTATTTTGGATCTGCATTGTTAATTTGATAGTTTGACTTATGGTCCATCACTCATTCAATTTCACAAAGATGTCAGATCAAAGGTATCAGAAAAAAGAAAACAAAATATACTTAAAAATATTATTACCAATTCTGCTACAAGTAATTCGATGACTTCATTGGTATTACCAGTTCCACTACAAATAATTTGACAACTTCACTGTCACTTGTTCAGTATAAGCAATTAGAAGATAAGCTTACTTTGTTGTATCCACAGCTGCTTCAGTAGCTGTGTCATCTTCACCTGAGTTAAATTCCAAAAATTTCAAGTTAACAAGAAATGCAGCTTAGAGAGAAATTACATGTTAAAAAGAGAGAAAAAAAAAAAAAAGCCAAACATGAGTGATTTCCAAAAGGAAACAATGCTTGAAATTTTACAGAAATACAGAAAAGATATATCAGGCATATCAATCAGGGGAATACCCATAACAATGAGTTATTTTGCTGATAATCATTGGAGATACTGTAGAATACATGCTAGTCTAGAGAAAAAGGTGGGAGCAAAAAGGTACTAAATATGAAATGATAAGGGACAGAAACATATTGCATTTCAGAAAGCAAATCACTACATGTTATCATTTACACTTTACATTTCTCATCCTTCAATTCCACACTATATGCAATCTTAATTACTTACAGTTTTGTAATCATAGTATTATGGTGGTTGTTTGGTGATCTACTATCTGCATATGTTAGAGATTATCCACAGTATGGCATTTTCCACAACTTCTATTTCAAATATTTGGTTCTTAGAGTACTGTGATATTCTGATTAACATCATAATTTACATAGATAATTAAAATTTCAAAGAATAACCTTCCAAACCAAATGCTAACGATCATCAATGCATTATGTCCAAATAGCAAATCATAATTTTTCTTTGCTATCTTGCTGTTATTTAGATGATTGGATATGGTCTGCACCCGCAAATTTAGACAAACAAAGATGAAAGATCAAAAATAAAAGCTATATAATGGTTCTGAAGATTAATTGGATAGTATAAAAGCTGCCTGCAGAAGAGTGTGCATAGGTACTTGCAGAATGCTTGGGCATAAATATCACATATCTAACATATGTTACACATACCCAGAGCACAGAGATCTCATTCAGTAATTTTCCATCTTATAAAGGAAAAACTGACTCTGATTCAAAGGCCTCCACTAGATGCTACTACTACTAATAAGAAAACGCAAACAGGAAGAACTCTCTAGTGTAAATTATCTCATCAAGAAATAGTCACTATTTAGAATAGAAAACAAAACTAAGCATACCCAATGTCCCAGAAAGCGGATCTCTAGCACCCTGGATTAGAAAGTGGTGCATGTTCAGACAATGCCAAAAGGAATTTACTTTATGTTCCAAATATATATGTTCAACAGTCAAGAGCATTACCTGTGAATATATTCTCCTGGCCCCTTCCAACTGTGCCATCTCTGCATCATATGTATTGGCTGATTCCAGCACATCTGGTGTACTGACAAACCGAACAAACCTACAGCCCACATTTACTCTTAAGAAATCTGAACAAGTGTTATTTTCCAAGCAACTAATAGTCCAGGTGAGCACCGCACATCACAGATCACAGAATATGATTGAGAGACTCGAATTTTACTAGGAGATATTACAGCATTAACTCAAACTGACCTTTCAAGAGTTCCTTTTTTGAACCATGAGCTGCTATTTTTCGCTCTCTCAACCTCAAGCTTTATTGAGTTGCCTGCCTGAGCAGCCTGGTCTTCCGCGACCTTCAAATGAGTAATGAATGGCTTCAAGAAACCAGATGCAAGCTTCTCGGTCTTCCCATTTCCCGAGACGAACAACTCACACCTGCAAAAAGTGCTCTTTTTTGCAAGATTTTGCCAGAAAATGAAATCCCAAGCCCTTTTTGACCGAACGTTCTTACCGTGACCGCCTGGGGGAGAGCTGGAACACGGCGTAATCGAGAGGAGTATCGGAGTTCATCATTCGACCCAGCAAAGCATCTCCTTTATCAGCTCCTTCTGCAGCTCACCTTCCCAGCAATCCCCAACCCTCGAAACCCTGCAAGATTTCAAAAGAAATTCTAGGATACCGCTTTAATTCCAAGAAAAGAAAATGTATAAAGATCACATCTTATAGGCCACATCAAGATCGAAGCGCGACCAACATCTACCCGACCCAAATATCCACCGGATGATCCGCTCCGTAACCAAAACCCTTAACAAGAAAAGCACGGATTCAACCGACTCGTCACGGATATCCACAATGCGGGATAATCGAGCGCCGGAAGAGTTCCGAAGACCCGATGAAGGGCTTCAAGCAGCGGCCGGAGGCACTAAGATCGCATCAACTCCAAGAACGCACGTCACCGGCGCCTCCGAGGATCTCCAAACTCGACCGACGTGGGATACCGACGAGGGGCAATGGCCACGACGGTGGGGTCTTATAGCGATGGATGGACGCGGGGGTGGGTGCGGCGGTCGACGTAGAAAGTGGGATCGACTCCTAACGGAGTGTCGCGTCTGGTGGAAGAGTTGGACTTGGCGTTCGCTTTACTCCTCTCTCACTCTCTCAGAGATTGATAGAGAGGACGAGAGTTTGGTGTCAGCTGCTCTGCTGGAGAGTACAGTACAAAAAAATACCCCTGGAATTGTAATTACGTGAATGATATATATATATATATATATATATATATATACACACACATATATATATATATAATTGTTTATGGTTAATTAGACTTGCATAATCATATACATACATATATAATTTAATTTATCTGTCATATAGTTGATTGTTAAGCTAAAGAGAAAGAACTAAATCAAATAAGAAATAGTAATTCTCTCTATACAATCACAAATCTAGTGGTTAAATTTTGGAGGCAGATTTAGATTTTTACCAAGCTAATAATTATGGGGATTAGCTTTAGATTTATTACATACATATTGAGGACTGAAATATTCACCCTTTCCATTTGTGAATTATTTATGTCATTGGCAAAAACAATTTTAATAATAAGAAAAAAATTGTCTCTACATGAGGAATGATTTAGTTTTTAATAGCTTCAATTAATTACTAAATTGCATGAATTTTGATGGTTGATTGTTAATTGGTGACATCAAGTTATGCTATGGATGATGTACATGGAATTGGTAGTTATATTGGCAATGATAAGTTGGCAACAAGTAGCATCATGCTGTTGAAAACAAGAACATTTTTGGGGAGGAGGTGATGCCAATTAATTATCTTCCACTCCTCATCTGTTGCCCAATCATGTCATAAAAGCATTTGAGACTTGAAGTGCCTTGTCATTCTAATCCCTTGCTAATCCTCCATCATCCACCAACCTAACACTTGACTTGCTTTACACATTGATTACATAAAGTATTCAGGGGGTGTTTTTGTCACCCAAAGTAGGGTGAGGTGTTGTTTGGTATGACTCTTCTTGTGGAAACATTGTGAGAGTGAAGGACTTGGAAAAGCACCAAATTGCATAACCTTGTGATGTGATTTCCTATGTGGGAAATTTTGTTTGCATTCATAGTAACAATCTTTTTATTTTCTAGCTCAATTATCACTTCAGAGTTTGAGATTTCTCTTTGTATATATATATTTTTTATTTTTAATAAAAAAAATATTTTTTTTTATTTTCTAGCTCTTTGTATATTTATCACTTCATAGCTCTTTGTATATTGTTACTTGAAAGTTTGAAGACATTTTTCTTTGTATTGTTCATGTTCAATGAATTCATCACTATTCAATCAAAGATCACTCGTGTCTCAAGATTTGTGTCTCCATCATAGCATGAACCTTGATCACATCAATGCTTGTATATTTATTAATTTTGCTATGTTGATATTAACATTGACCTTGATCACTTTAGCATAAGAAGGTAATTGGTAATATAGAAAGAAATTAAAGTACTTTGATTTAATCTCACGTTCAATATAGGTAAAGATTTAGATTCACTTACAAGGATCGGACGGATGTATTCAATATTTTATATCATATGATCTTAGGTTCACTAAGTTAGTTAATAAGTCAATTATTCCGTCATACAATGTCATGACAAAAAATGATATAATAGTTGACCTAGTATTAGATATGATGAGAAAATTAAGATGAAACAGATTATCCATAGATGAGGCTAAAGGCACATCAGGCCATGATTCCTAGCGGTTGTGTAGTGATCACTCGGGTGTCGCGAAAGGGTGCCACGATGAAATGGGGTGCGATGGTTATAGTGTTGTTCCAAGCGATGATTACAGCATCACCGGGGGTCAACAACAAGTTGTGTTGTATAGCTCACGGTTGGTAGAGGTAACATGTGTGGCCAAATGATGGTAGAGATGTCATTGTAGTCTCATGGTTGGTAGTGTGAGAATCGTCATTCACCACAGTAATAATCAGTAACGCACAAGCAACAGACGACCTCGAGACCCATGTGTGTGGGAGTAATAGAATGCAACAACAGCTACGAGGGCAATCAAGATTAGATTTCTTTTTTATTAACTAAAAATATAATTTTTCTCCCTCAAGAACTAGATAATTTCAATATGTATCTTTTTAATTTATTTTTTAATTATGCCTTTCAAAAATTAGATATTTTTATTGTATATCCCAAAAATATAGTTTTACCCTTCAAAAATAAAAATTTTACACTTATATTTTGAATTATAAAATGACTAATTTAATTTATTTCAATCAAATATTTTGATTAGATTTGATCATGATTGTATTTTGATTGCAGTAGTGCTTAGTGCAACAGTGCCTTAGTTGTAGGCAATTGCAATAGTATTGTAGTATACAATGGCTACAACAATGTCATTGTGACAACGTTTGCTAGTCACGGTCGATATCAACCAAACGCCGAAAGTCATGATTCCCAATGGCTATACAGTGATCGCTCGAGCATCGAGAAAGGGTGCCACGATGGAAAGGGGTGTGGCTGTTACGATGGTTCTGTAAGCAACAATCGCGATGTCATCGGTGGTCAGCGATGGGCTATGTCATGTGGCTCACGATTGCACTATGTTGATGGCATACATAAAATATTTTTTAAATTTTTTAAAATCTAACTAAATAAATTTACTTTTATATAATTTTTTTATTTTATTTATTTTGATTCATAAATTTTTTTTATATCTTACCAATTAATGGGTGAGAATGTCATATTACGTGACTCAAATATATTATACATATGCTTGAATTCTGATAACGATTATTGGTCAATAGAAATAAAATTTAATTATAGAAGGATTTCCTAGAAGATATGAGATTCTCCTAATTATCATCCTAGACTCATCTATAAAAGGATAAGATCTTCTAGAGACGAAATATTAGTTATTAAGATCACAGATCCAGTCACAATCTCCCTTAGTTCCTAATCTATCGCTCTGCACTTGCAGATCAAATAAAATTTTTTTGAATGACATCAAAAAATATACATCATAAATTTGATTTTAATTTTTGATATTAAATTTTTTTTATATAACATATTAAAATAATTATGATTATTATGCTTACCATTCTTTCTTTTTTCTCTTCTCATAATTCTCTTCCTCAAGGTCTCTGTCGTTCAGCATCATCCTAGCTTGTACAAACTTTCATTTTTTAGGCTTGTACAAACTCCATGTTTTCTACCTTATAAACACAATTTCCACGAAAAATAGTAACACACTATCATCATTAATATTGATTAATCTGATGTCTTCAATCAGAGTTAAATGGAAGGAATACATATAGAATCATTGACATTTGAAAGGATATGTATCCTACATTGTTCTTTGCAGAGTAAATATGCTATTTTCAGAGATAGGTACGTGAAAACTCCCACAATTAATCCTTGTGGTGATGTGGCATGCTCTGAGGTAGAGAACATGACCGACGATTTCTGTCCCCACATCACTCCTGTCTTCTGAGTTCTCTCTCGCTCTCACTTCATCTGTTTCCTCAGTTCCTTCGTCATCTCCTCCTTCGATTCTCCCTCGCCTGCTCCTCTCAAAGGAGGAGCGCGAAGAGCGGGCGATTCCGCCTCCCTATGACGTCCAGGAAGCGGGGTTGCGATGCCGTCCAACCCCCTGCAGAAGCTCCGCAGCCGTGAGGTGTGGCAGCCTCCCTCGCGTCAGGAATTAGCGTTCCTGAATCGTCGACCAATTCTTGCGATTTGTGCCTGCGACGGAGCGGCGATGGTGGAAAGCTCGGGGTGTTGAGGTCAGAAGTCTTGTTCTCGTGATGTTTTGGAGCAAATGGTAATTAAGTGACCACAGAAATCGAGTCAATGAGATGTTCTCTAAACCATTACACATGTCAATGTTCTCCATTCACACTTCTTGTCCATTAAGTCACCTCTTCTTCTTCTTCCCCTGCATACCGCGGCCACCGGTCGCCGGAGTCAGACCATGTGCTTGTTTCGGTTTCTAATATTAACACTTGCAGACACGCGAGCAATGTGTCCTTTTGGGAATTGGTATATGGTCCCTTTTGAGTCGCACATTTGTAGAGCTTTTGACCCCACTTTGTCTACTAATTAGTACTCTCAGATGTATCATGAGCAGAAGGAGCATGTTCGACAGACAAAGAGACGCACCTCACATACTAATTAGTGGATCAAAGACACTGCTACATCTCTTCTGAAATCCACGAGTATGTTCGCAAAACATTGGTTCTCAAGCTCCAAAATTGTTTAGATACACACACACTATAAATATATCGACGTTTCCGTCTGAAGAACGGGCTTCAAAAGTTCCAGAGAGGTGATGATCTATAAATGTCATCGATAGAAGCAGTAGCGGCAGCAGCCCAAACATCCTCTTCCTCCTCATTCCACCACCCCGATACTCCTGGGAAGTAAAACGCCGGGAAGACCTCCATCGACTCCGCCATTGCTCGCGAGTTCGCCTCCCCTGGAGACACCACGCCAGTCGTTGCCTCTCCACCACCGCCTTGTGCCTCCTCAGCCCGCCTAGGCACGTCATGAGCGAACCGTACGGCTGCGGCCCGTATCTCCTCCCGGTTCAGCGTACTGGCCGAGGGTATGTGGGGCGGTTGGTCGGGGAAGTTGAGCGCAGCGCCTGGCCCGCCGAGGCAGTACACGGCAGCATCGAAGGCCCTCGCTGCCTGCTCAGGAGTCGGGTAGGAGCCAAGCCACAGCCTCTCCCGGCTGTTGGGGAACCGCACCTCCGCCACCCACGAGCCCCACTTCCTCAGCCGCACACCCCTGTACCGTCGCGTCGACGGATGTTGCTCCCCGGTGGCCGTGTTCTTCATCGCCTCCCGTCACGTCGGAGATCTCTCTCTCTCTCTCTCTCTCTCTCTCTCTCTCTCTCTCTCTCTCTCCCTATCGGATCGCTGTAACGAGTGGCACCACAGATTCGGGGCGATGCAAGGATCAGCATATTTATAAGGGGGCAGATAAACGAACAGTGCCGCGTGGACAGGTGGCATATGGTGAATACGCGGTCGAACGGACACAGCAGATACTGTGGACGGTAACCTACAGGAACCCGCACACCAACACCCGCTTCATACCCGTGGTGACGTGTGGCGTTTAACGTCGATCTTCCGCGGCTCCACCAGAAGCAGCAGGCGGGACCGGTTAAACTGCGACGATGGTCGCCTTCAAAGCGTAATTTGACTTGGCGTTGTGATGTGGCGACCGGTAACATTAACGAACGGTCAGCTGGGGCACGGTTGCTGGGATCCTACCACGCGGTGTCATCGAACGAAGAGTACCACCAATCCGAGGGCGGTGCGTCCCCCTACCTATCTTTGAGTCTGGAATGCGAGTGACGAGTAGAACAGCGACAGTTGGTCGTTGAATAGCTTCAATCCATCGGACCTTTTCACGTGCGGGAAGTAGTGCTGTTGGCTCATTGATCACGTCATGCACGCCGGGAAGAAATAGACGTCGTGAGCTATCTGACGTCAGCTCGGTGTTCACATCGTACACGCGGATGGCTACGTGAAGTATAAATGGATACATATAATTGTTGACCAGCGCAAAGTTGTTCATACCTTCTTCTGGGGGCCACATTTCACGTCGTTTTCGATTTGGATAACCAGAAATATGGCACTGATACGACCGTAAACCACGTTTTATAACATCTCCACATCATAATTTCTGAGTTGTACATTGTACACAGGGGTTTGTGCATTAGGACCCCTTAAGTTGATTGTACTTTCCTTTCTTCTCCGTTACACCATTACTCATAGGATGATGACATTAAACCACTCGTTGGTTGATGCATCAGGATAGATGATGATGATGATGATGATCAAGTGCTTCTTGATGCAACAAGATGATTAATTTTGATCATAGGGTTTTTTTTCTTTTATTACTACTAGGACTTAAGTGAGGAATATGACGTGAGATGTGATATAGCATATTTTGGTATCCATCCTATGCGTCACATCAGCTGTTGTGATAAATTCAACGTGATGTTCCTAAGTCAATGTGTTGTGCTGAGTCAACTCATCACCATAGGCTAGCCAATCTTTTGACATCATCTCTCTAGACCCACTCTGCTCGAGGTTATAAGAGGTGACGTGATCATG
Organism: Musa acuminata AAA Group; assembly: GCF_036884655.1. Lineage (NCBI taxonomy): Eukaryota > Viridiplantae > Streptophyta > Magnoliopsida > Zingiberales > Musaceae > Musa > Musa acuminata. The sequence goes on along the minus strand of NC_088339.1, from coordinate 24,876,373 downwards.
TACCGAGCCATATAGGGGTGGGAAGTAATGCGAAACAAGACTAAATCGAACAGATCAGACAACATCTACACTCAATGCATGGGCTGGCCACCTACGACGTCAACACACATTAAATGCCCACGTACGATGATGACCACAAATCATTAAAGCTACTATGTACGACCACACGCAGGAACATGTATAAAAGCCACCTCTAGGAATAGCAGCGTTGGGGTTGGGCCTCACACACACACATACTCTAACTCTCCCATCGCTAACTATTGCTAACTTAAACATCTAGAGGGGTCAAGTCGGGAATCTCCCTCCCGATTCCGATGCACCCGATGGATAGTTAAAGTAGTGATCTTCGGTCTTTATAGACAACGATACCTCGGGAGAACGAGGCCTACACCTCCTCAACTAGATTATGGATTAACATGTAATAGCTTAATAATCAGATCTTACATGGGCCAAATTATACTGATACCTCGGCCACTACATAAAGGTACAAAAACAGGATCACATACAACAATTAGAATATGGCGTGTTGAGATTTTTTTTCCTATCTATATAATTAATCGGCGCTCCGGAAGTTCCAAAGAGGTGATGATTCATAAATGTCATCGTAATAAGAAAAGGCAGGCCAAGTATCCTCGTCCTCCGCAGTCCACGACCATGGCAATTCCTTGGAAGCCTCCGGTGGCTTCACCATCGTCCCCGAGCTCCCCTCCCCTCGATCCACCTCCTCCGCCGTCTTCTCACCCTCATTGGCTAACTGCACGGCCCCGATCCGTTTCTCCGCCGGGATTGGCTTATCTGCAGACAGCAACCCCGTCACGGTCGCCGAGTTCCCCTTGTTCGGAACTGCCGTCTCCGTCGACGTCTCCATGCCACCTTCCTGCGCCTCCCCAGGCCGCGTCGGTACATCACGTGCGAAGCGCATGGCCGCCGCCCGTATCTCCTCCGGGCTCAGCTTATGGGTGGGCGTTATGTCGGGAAGCTGGCCGGGGAAGTTGCATCTCGCCCCGGTCCCACGCAAGCAGTAGACAGCGGCATCGAAGGCCCTCGCCGCCTGCTCCGGGGTTCGGTACGAGCCCAGCCACAGCCTCTGCCGGCTGTTGGGGAACCTCACCTCCGCCACCCACGAGCCCCACTTCCTCATCCGCACCCCCCGGTACCGTTTGCTCGTCGACAGGTGCTGCTGCTGCTGCTTGCCGGCGGCGTTGTTCTCCGTGTCTCCGCTGGCCATCGGAAAATTTCACCCTCGGATCGCGGAAAAGAGTGAAGAGGATTCGCGGAGCTTAGACGGCGGGAATACTTAAACGCGAACGCAGGGGAGTAGAAGTGCCGTCTATATAGGTGGCAACTAGTAGATACGCGGGCGGACGATCCCCAACATGTCGTGGTCGGTGATCCAAGTGAAGTCCATCCGAGGTCGGCCCCAGCCAGATGGTTAACCGTAGGACGAGCTGGTCTTTGAAACCGGAAAACAGCTGTTGTGAATGGTAGTCGGGAATCTAATTCCGCGGTATCGTGGAAAAGGACAGATATGATACGTACAAATGGTGGGACGAGGCACAGATCGTATCATCCACGGTGGCAACTGCAAGTGAATCTGCTCTCTATAGTTGCTTCTTCCATTAAATGTGTTCATTTTTGGCATGCCAAGCTTTCATTATAACTTGGAATATTCATTGGCCGTACTCTTCGAAACAGTCACAAGAATTAAGAGCTCATAAGTCTATCAGGTCTTCCTTACTCTCTCCTTACGTGCCTATAAACCGATCGACCAAATAATTTCTTATCACTTTTCATTATTCATTACCCTTCTTCCTTTTATATTATTAATATTTGGAATACTTTTATATCTTGCGAGTCGTTAGAATACGCCTCATGCATTATTTGTTAGAATATTTAATTTGTGCTATGTTGGTCGTACTTTGCATACCATTTTAGTCGTACTTCCGACAAGTTGCCGTTCCTTTTTGGCAAAGAAGAATCTTAACCTTTCAGTCTTCTTAATTGACCTTAAACCTGGAAACATTCACATTGACCACAAATTTGTCAGCAAGATGGATTAATCCAGTGAATCATATGATTCGAGATTTGATTTGTGCATAAGATTCACTTACAATTTCTGGTTGTACTGTAATCCCCAAATACAGTAAATTCATATTTAAATAAAAAAGAGATATATTTCATAATATATATTTATTCCTCAGTGACTTTTTATGATCAGATAACTTCAAAAAAAAAAAAGTTCGAGTCCTAATTAAACTCTATTAATCAGAGAATAAAATACAGTTAAAATTAATTTTTTTTTTTAATCCGAATCAAGAATTGTCTGATTCCTAATCCTAATAAACCTCTCTCCCGACTCCTTGAGGAGAGCCCTCCTCGTTTTAACATGAAGGCACAAGATAATATCCAGAGAGATAAACACTACAATGTAAATTTTATATTTAGATGATATAAAACTTATTTTAGATTTCCGAAAATTTATTTTGGACAACTACCTAATTTAAACATCTGATTTTTTTTCAATAGTTCATAAATTTTATCTAATTCGGAATAATTGATTTGTTAATATTTTTAATTCATGAAAATAATTTTAGAATCCTATTAAATTATTTTTTTTTATCTTAATCGAATTATTTTGTATTATTAAAACTTTAATTTGGTTCTTTTGAAAATTTTAAGTATTATTATAATTATTAATGGGAATTTTTATTTTTTTTTGTGAGAAAAGAAAAAGAAAATCAAGGTTGAAATCACAATCGGCCAAAGTCGAATCTGATATGAGTCAGACTATCGATTCGGACTTGGTCGGACCGAGACAACCGGACGGCTTGCACAGCGCCTGACTTGGACCGAATTCTGACTCGACCCGAGCCTGTGCTGAGTCGGCCCAACACTGTGCTGAGTCGGCCCAAATTGAGATGGCCTGACAGCCATGTATGACCGATTGACCTCTAAATTGGACTTAAAACGGAAATCAAATTGGTTCAAATAGTTTGACCTAAGTTGGACTTAACTATGTTCAAATTGAATCGACTTAGGATGATTCCTCATTTGTTGTTGGAAGCAATTTATCCCCCCATTCACGATATTACTTCATTCATTATTGAGAGAGTGAGAATTCATCCCAAATGATAAATCATCTTCATCTCTTATTGCAAATATGTTTGATCGGGTGTCTGCCCTATGCCATGAGTTTTGAGATTTGATTTGGTTTGCACTGCTAAAATTATTTGATTGACTTTGATTTATCTGTCTTGCATTGATCATGATGCTACTTTTACACATGTTTTTGGAGGACGTACAAGAGCTTGGGGAAGAACAGAGCCGGAGAAACCATGGAGCAGGTACGTGTGACCATCACTGACGACGGCGTACGAATCAAGACATGGTGATCGCAAGGAAGAACCACAGCTAACCGTGTATGCGTGCATGCATGCGTGCAGCGTCGAGGGGAGGCGCTCACGAGTGGGCGGGAGGATCCGCTCGTCCTCCTTCCGGATTGAGAGCAGGCGGGGGTGGTCTTCGGCGGCACTGGCCATCCCGTCGGAGGTGTTGGTCGCCTCTTTCATGGATGAGGCCGACCGAGAAACTAAATCCCCAATATAAACATAACCGTATGCGGATCCTGTACTCCGTCCCCAGACCAGAAGTCCCGCCGACCACCGTCCCACGTGCGGCAGGAGAACCCCGACCAGCCCACAAGCGAACCACGCGGTCGGTGGGTCTGGCCCAACCCCCGCCAGGTACCGCGCGACGGCGACGCACGCCCGACCTTCTCACATCCCTCCAAGCAGGGTGGGGGCCGGGATCCACCTCCAAAGGTGGGCCGTCACGGTGGGAGCGCTGTCGTATGGGAACTCCGCGTGGTGGTGCCGGCCTCCCCACAGCCGGCGGCGTCTCCTCATCTCGGACGCGACCCAAAAGAGGGTGGCGGTGGTGGTGGTCACGGTCTAGCCGGCTAGGATGGCTACGTCCCATCGGCGGAGGGACATCCATGTGATGGCCTGCACGCCTTATAAAGCACGATGATGGCAGACCAGACATGACCACGGGAGGATGATTGATCTCGCCCATATCTTGCGGCTTACCGACCGCCATTCACAACTGCATGCTTATGTTTCAATTAAAATAATCTTTTTGTCTCTATAAAAGAAAACGAAAAACGAAGATAACGTTGTTCTTTTAAGTGCAACAATGATTGAGCTCTTCTTGGTTTCATTAAGGTGATGATGAGCTAACGCGTTGTCTTCCAGCAAAATGGCAAGAGAGAAGGCGATGATCATTTCCTGCCGCTCCTTTCGGCCAAATCCACCTACGACTGAGGGAGCGAAGAGAGGAGGAAGAGGTACACGACATTGCATGTGGTGGAACCACAGGGTTTCAGACTGTGGCTCCACCCCAACGCTCCAAGAGATACCTCCTAACTAATGAATAGTGGACCCGACCATCCTATATTTCTTTTCGTTCACCCCAGTTTATTGTTCTTTAAAGATCCGCATCATTAGACCATCGAGATGGATGGATCAAAACACTTTTATGATTCTTAACGTCTTATTAAGAATCACATGGAAATCAATTCCAGGGAAAATGATTATTTTAAGGGAAACATTAATAACATACGCACCCGATTCAGGCAACGATTTACACCGTGGTGGACCACAACGCCGAGCCCCGAGGCGTGAGGGTACACTTTGTCGTAAGAGAGTGGTGAGCCCAAAGTACACGCAAAGAGGCGCACGGGGATTCCATATCGGTGCAAGGCCGCGTCATCCGTTGAACCGCACCCGTGTGGCGTCCGGGTCAAACGCGACATCGAGATTCGTGCAACATCGAGTCGGCATCCTCCGCGTCCGCTCTCGCCTTCAGATCCGTGCGGCCGAGGGTGGGCGGGGCTCACCTGTCCTCACCAATAAATACGAACCACGTGGCGAATAACTAAGCGATGGCGAACGGTGCGAACGAAGGCGTTTAAATTCAAAAGCAAATTGCTACGTAATCGCGTAGAAATCTCCCACGGCGTTACTGTCCGACGGTTTGGTCGTCGCCCTCGATTTACCTTAGGTTTTATTGGTATGAGTTCGGGCCCCATCCGAACTAGGCTTCACGGATGGACGGGAAGTGTGGTGGGTGGGAAGGCATAAATCGCGTCGTTTCGGGTCGCTCATATTTCTTCGGTGGCGAGTTTTTCTTGGAGCGGTCGTCTCGTCTCCGGTTCGACTCGCTCCACCTCCTCCCTCCCTCCCTCTTCCTTTCTAAAGAGCGGAACCAAAACTACATCTCAAACCCAAACCGCTCTCCGTCTTCCGCGGCAACGAAGCGTCAAAACCAACACTACCACGCGCCTCTTCTTCTTGCGTTCACCAAATCGCACCATGGCTCCTTCCCCTCCGCCTGCGGCCGCCATTCGTGAAGGGCACCACCATCACCACCACCACAACGGATGCCGATGGCCCTCGTTGCCCCTTGGCGCCTCCGCCAGCGACAACGGGCGCCCACGCCGACGCCGCCTTCTCATCCTCCCGCCGTCCGAACCGTCGTCCCCTTGCTGCTCCTCCGCCCGCGATTCCCGCTTCCGCGGCGACCTTCGGCTCAATGACATCGTCCGGAACGGCGTCTCCGGCGTCCTCCACAAGTGGGTCAACTACGGAAGGGGGTGGCGCCTCCGGTGGTTCGTCCTCCAGGACGGCGTCCTGTCCTACTACAAGATCCATGGCCCCGACCGCATCGAGCTCGCGCCGGATGACGAATTGTCCTCCAAGGTCATAGGCGAGGAGTCCTTCCGTCGGATCTCGCGCCGGAAGAAGGGCCATCCCCATCTCCCTCGCAGGCCCGTCGGCGAAATCCACCTGAAGGCAAGAATCAACCTCTCTCCTTCTCATTTCCATCCAATCTGGGCGTATCTTCTACTTTACTTCAGGTATTACAGCGTTCTTTTTACTGCTATTAGGTCTCATCGATTAGGGAGAGTCGATCGGACGAGAGAAGGTTCTCCATCTTTTCAGGTACGAAGAGGCTTCATTTGAGGGCGGATACGAGGGAGAACCGGCTGGTGTGGGTGGAGGCGCTGCAGGCGGTGAAGGATATGTTCCCTAGGATCTCCAACAGCGAGCTGATGGCGCCGATGGATAATGTGATTGTCTCCACGGAAAAGCTGAGGCAGAGGCTGCTGGAGGAGGGGTTGAGTGAGGCTGCGATACAGGACAGCGAGCAGATCATGAGGAGTGAGTTTGCCTCCCTGCAGAACCAGGTGGTTCTTCTTAAACAGAAGCAGATCCTCCTCCTTGACACGCTTCGACAGTTAGAGGTAGAAAAAGATGACCTTTGGCTAGCCTGTGCCTACCATGCTGATAATTTTCTTTTACTTACAATATTCGTGGATTAACTTGTGCAGTCTTTTTTTGTTGGCATACGCATACAGCATTTCTGATCAGTTCTATATTGTTATTCTTGTGGCCTCATTATGTAGACAGAAAAGGTTGACTTGGAGAATACACTTATCGACGAGAACCACAAAAGATCAAGAGAATGTGAATCCACTTCTGTTCCAGAGAATGGGAAATTTAGTGGTACAGTGGTTGGAAGAATTGTTTATTAATATCCCATTTTTTCAGATAATTATTTGTTGATCTATTTGATAATTGCCATTCATACATGTATCTTTTTTCAATTATTTTTTCTCCATTTTTTTCTTGCTATTACATGATCTACCTTTTCTATAATTGTTGTCTATCTTCCTTTTAGTTCTTAATTTCTATATTCAGTAACTTTTCTGAAATGTAATTCACAAAATGAGCAAGTATCAAGGCTGTACTCATGACATTTGCTATTGTATATCACTGGAAAAACACGAAAAATAAAATTATAATATGAAGTTGAAAGTATACTTTTCTTTCTCTAAAAACCAAATAGTAGCTTTTCCAGATTCAATTAATAACTGAAATGAACTAATAATTTAGTCTGCAAGATCAACTATATGCAACCTCGATTACTTGCTGTCTCAGGGAATTAATAACTTGTGACCCAACATTTCAAGAATGCTTACTAAGTAGAAAGGATCGGTGTAGCAGGAATAGGCGTTTTATAAGCCTTGCCTTGTTTTTTTATAATGTTGAACTTTTATTTTTCTCTTTTTTGGCCTCCTTGTTGTCTTTTAGATTCAATCTCATGATTATGCATGGTGTTTTGCTTTTTATTCTGCCACATTTTCAAGAAACACATCCTGAGATCATAAACTTCTAAATTTATACGTTTTGTGATATTTCCTATGAGGCCCATCATCTGCTTGAAAAAAGGTGATCTTGTCATAATATTCAATAACTTACTTCTATGAACTTATATGTCAAATCTTTATATTTTACATATTGGATTATGACAGATATTGATATCACATTTGATTTACCAAATGACTTATGAATCTCACTATTTTATTAATTTGATTTCTGACAGTGATTGCAAAATACTTTTGATTTAATTATTTAAGCAACTAGCAATCTGGATTGCCTTTGTTATAGCTTTTGCTCACGTGGTTAAGTATTGTAACTCTCAGCAGTATCGAGTCTTTCATTTCTTGTTACAGGTGCTTGTTCTCCCGAAGTAAGTCCAAGTGAATCTGATTATGATAATGGAAGGCATGATCCTGTTGAAGAGGAGATTGATGAAGAAGATAATACTTTTTTTGATACAAAAGATTTTCTTTCATCAAGTTCTTTCAAAAGCAGTCGATCTGACTTTCCAAAATTTCAAATTGACTCTGATGATGACAGTGGTAGTTCTGTTGATGGTACTGACTCTTCAATGAAGTCCATGAGAACAAAGTACGCATATGTTAGAAGGCGCAAAAAATTACCTGATCCAGTTGAAAAAGAAAAAGGAGTGAGTCTCTGGTCAATGATTAAGGACAACATCGGGAAGGATCTCACAAAAGTTTGTCTTCCTGTTTATTTTAATGAACCACTTTCATCTTTGCAAAAATGTTTTGAAGATCTGGAATATTCTTACCTTATTGACCAAGCATATGAATGTGGCAAAAAGGTAATTGGCAAACTTGTCTCTGAAAGCTAATTCTTAATCACTTTATTTTGAAGTATAAGCTTTGTCCATATAAATATCTTCTTTTCCTTCAACCCTTTTTCATAAATTAATCCATGTTTCTTTATATTAGTTATGTCATGATTTTGGTTGTAACTCATATCATATTGAGATTTCCAGTCATAAATATCTGATTGTTTTAACAAGCCACAAAAATATACTCCTAACTCTCACATTAACTGTTGTGTTCTTTTGGATTTTCTTGCCGAGGTTATTTTGACATTCTTTAAGACAACCACTGGCATGCTTCTCAGGGAAAGTCTCCTTCCACCATCATCCACAATCTGTGAAGGATACTTGGAGATGGCATACTCCACAAACGGTTGCAATACTTTCTTAGAGCTTTTCTTCTAGCATGGTTATTGCCCTCTAGGCGCTCTCGAACCAAGAATTATAATAGAAATTTTAGCAACCTAATGTGGAATTTAAACTTATAACAATGTTGAAAGAACATGTTTTGCAGTAGGCCATGGAAACACTCAATGGTCCATGGAAATATTTGGTAAGCCAATAGTTGAAGAAATAAATACTCATAACAGAGGAGCATTCCCTGTCAGCCTTGATAATAAACCCATTGATTTCCACTTTGGTCTCATCAAACAAGCTGGAAGGTGGCTGAGAAGGTGATCAACTATACAGTAGGTGGAGCGGGGTAAGGGGAGGGAACCCTTTGCATGGAGCAATATGCCACAGGGCTAAGGAAATAAAGACTGGCTACATTATACAAGTTCAACTGTTGGGTACCAAATCACATCAACATGACATGGAGGCCTTCTAGTAATTGGGTTTCAACTTACTCAAGTATATTGCTGTCTTGTTATTAGAAACTCTTAAGGGCAAAATAATCATCGGACATCATAATTTTTAATATACTGTTTGACCATGGATACAATAGAAGTTGCATGAAAACATTTATACTAATGAGATAGACTCCTGAATAAACTCATTGAGACATTTTTGTTTATGGAAATCAACAAACACTAGTTGCTTTGCGATCAACTAACCATGCAAAGTCAAAATGAGTATGCTTGCATTTTAGTTCAATGATTGCATGAGCCTATCCTAATTATGTTGAAAATTTGGATATTATAAAAATTTCTAGGGTGATGGACTTATGAGAATCCTTAATGTTGCTGCATTTGCTGTTTCTGGATATGCTTCGACTGAGGGCAGAAGCTGCAAACCTTTTAATCCACTTTTGGGGGAGACATATGAGGCTGAGTATCCTGAAAAAGGTCTAAAGTTTTTTGCAGAAAAGGTAAAACAAACACAATTTTCCTATATTTATGTCATACTAATCAATTCTTTTCATACTTGATGCTATCAATTGTGTCTTTGACTTTTATCCCTTTTTTGTCTCTCAATAAATTTGATGTTAAATAAATCATTGAAGCTAAATTTGAACTTTAATTATTTGGTGAGTCTATGAACAAAGGAAACTTAATTCTTTCCTCACATTCTGAAATTCTAACAAGCTGTGGTCATTTATGATCTTTTAGATCTTAACAATCTCTTTCCTGTCCTTCCACACCAGATTCAATATATTTATAAACGTGACAATGCCAACTCAGTTGATTTTTCTGCCTCTTTTCTGCTTCCTCTTCTGTTATATTCCTCATGCATATATTTATCAATATATTCTCTACCATGCTGCGTGTGATATGTGCTTCCATAATGTGCAGTTTTTTTATGTTATTATGCCACTGCCTTTTGTGTATTCTCGTTGGATATTATGTTATCTAAAATACAAACACCAGGGATCCAATATGCTAAAGGAATTTGTGAACTTCTTATCGACTCCTACACTATTTAATGTACCTAGCATAGTGGGGCTGCTATTTTCTTTGGTGTATTTTTCTCATTTACAAGAAAGATATATACCCAACCATGGATTTTATTCTGACTTTTTCCTTAGTAATTGGTGATTTAATTTCTGGTTGAGTAAATTTATGATCAGTTTACACGGACAAGGGTTCCAAGACATTTTAATTCTTTATTCTGATTTTTTTTGTTATATTTCACTTCAAAATCTACATATATTGGGTTTTTAACTCATGAGCATAAATTTTATGGTATGCATTTTTTTTTGTTGTTTTTTAATGAAGGATTCTGTATATATTCTTTTGTTGTTACAAAATTTGAACTTGTTTACTGTGGACGACCCCAATCATATGGCATACACGTTTCCTAGCAATATGTGGTTGGGATGCAATCTGGCAATTTACATTATAAAACTGAATATTATGAGATGGTTGAAAATTTTGAGTAATTTGGAATTTTTTTGTTTTCAACTAGCGGCGAAGTTTATTCTTGAACCACAAATGTGACAGAGAAGATGGCATGTAGAGACATCTGATTGAACTGAAATGTGCTTTAATTTTTGACATCTGTTCTTTTTATTGTGCTATCTAGGAGTTTATGACTTCAGTCCATAGGAGTTGCTCTTCATGCCTTTTACATAAAATAACGTCATTGAGCTTTACTAAACTGCAATGTTATTTCCTCACCGTTGTTGTCATATCTATTTTGTTTTGCTTTAATTTGCTGCTGATTTGCTTTTGTATTTTTGCTGTTTATGTCTTCTCTGCATTGTTTAAATCTACATGCTTTAGTTTATGCAAAGTAGAGAATTAGTTTACCTATTTACTGCATATACAGGTCAGTCATCATCCCATGATTGTTGCATGTCACTGTGAAGGTAATGGATGGAAGTTCTGGGGAGATAGCAATTTGAGAAGCAAGTTTTGGGGACGTTCAATTCAGCTTGACCCTGTTGGTATTCTTTCTGTTGAGTTTGATGATGGTGAAGTTTTTCAATGGAACAAGGTATTTCATTTTTACATGAGATATTGTGTTTTAGATGTTGTGAACGTTGTATGAGACTTTGTTACATGCTATTTTAGGTGACGACTTCCATTTATAACCTTATATTGGGAAAACTTTATTGTGACCATTATGGTACTATGCGTATACAAGGTAATGGTGAATATTCATGCAAGCTAAAGTTCAAGGAGCAGTCCATAATAGACCGCAACCCTCATCAGGTGATTTGCTCTTTTGCCCTTTATCTTAATTTCCTCTAGAAATCATAGATTGTACCCAATGCTACATGTATTTTTCCTTTCCTCCATTTTGCTTGCGTATATAGAGACAGCTGTTTGCTTGTGTCATGTGTGGTACTTGTGCTAATTGTTGATCATCAATATTTGACATTACTTCACTCAATCTATTATTGCTATCATTCAGCAAGTTTCATTTATGGAATTGCAATCATGTTGATGTTCTTTGTGCAAAACTCGAACCTATTCAATTTTCATGGGCCTAGTTTTCTAGAATTGCCATGTAAGATAGTAATGTTGCATATGTTGGTCAATTCTGTTCCATAACATTCTTATACGAGTTATTCGCAGAGCCTGCTTACTGTCATCTGTTGATCATGACACTATTATTGTGTGATATTTTGGATCTGCCTGGGAATGGCAAGACTAGTACAAGCTGCACAGAATACTGGCACTGTTGAGTTTGACATCCAACAATCTCTTTTCATATCAACAAAAAGACATTGATTTTAGCCTTTGTAGGTCCAAGGTGTAGTTCTGGATCGCAGTGGGAAAACTGTTGCAACCCTAATTGGAAAATGGGATGACAGCATGCATTACATGGTCGGAGATGTCTCTGGAAAGGGCAACCGAGCTGAATCATTTTCTGAAGCCCAATTACTGTGGAAGCGTAGTAAACCATCCAAGCATCCTACCCGTTACAACCTTACTCGCTTTGCCATTACGCTGAATGAATTAACCCCTGGATTAAAGGTGAAGCATTTGGTGTTCTCTCATTCCTGGCTTTTCTTTTTTTTTCACAAATATTTTTTTGATACAGAATCAAAAAGCTTTTAATTTTGTGTTGATTGATGAGCAGGAAAAGTTGCCACCCACTGACTCAAGGCTTCGACCTGACCAGAGGTGCTTGGAGAACGGGGAGTATGAAATAGCAAACTCCGAGAAGTTGAGACTGGAACAAAGGCAACGACAGGTTTAAGTTGACAACAACTTGCTTTTCCAAATTTAAAATTATTCTTAATGTGATTAGACTAGTAATTCTTTCATCTTGGGTAGTTTGTAGTGTTGCTGTCTCTAATTTTTTATGGTTCTGCGGTATATTTGATGTATGGAGTTGGCTTATTGTTCATTTCGTTGATCATCCTGCTTATGCAATTATGAAAATATAACGCTTCAATTGAAGAAATTACACAAACTATATCTGGGTGCCTCGATGAGGACGTCAACCCTTTAGTTGGGCGAAGATTATAACATCTCAATTTAGTTCCTGAATTGATATATGGACTAATAACTTGGGTTTTTGAGTCAATTATCTCATCAGGTCAGATCATGATAAATATGCAAGTAAATTGTGATTCTTCTAGCAAACAGCCTATAGTTCAATCAAATAAATCAAGAACATGCTTTTGCATTTGTCCATTCTACGCACAGCTCTCATACCATCTCTCTTTTTTCCTTTTATTTTTTTCCAATTTCTTTGTCAATCATTTTGACTGCTATTTTTAATGCTTCCATCAATGAGTTAGTGACTGATGACATGCAGGCAAGAAAGATGCAGGAAACAGGTTGGAAACCTCGGTGGTTTGCTAAGGACAAAGCCAGCGGCACATACCGTTACCTTGGTGGTTACTGGGAGACGAGGGGAAAAGGTTCGTGGGATGGGTGTCCCGATATCTTTGGCCAAATCCCCAGCAATCACTTGATCGAGTGAGTAATATAATTAGAGTTCGAGACAAAGTTCCGAATGTATTCTTTAACAAATTTTCCCCTATAGATATTCGTTCTCCAATTTTTTCACCTTGCATTTCTCAAGTTTTCGATTTAAGTGCTCGCCATTTTGTGAGCCATCGAAAATGCCTTGTAAATGACACACTGGGAAGACAGTTGTGATGATTTTGTATTTATATTTCTGAACGATGAAGCACCGAACAATAAGAGCGCTTTCATTGTCTTGTTCCGAAAGCTGTATCAACTGTCAGTGTCTTTTGGCTTCTATCAGGATTTCTGGTTTGTACTTGTGGGTTTTTGTAACAATTGGGCGGTGGAAATCCAGGTAAAAAGGAAAAAGGCAATTTCGGGTAAAATTTGCAGAGAGAATTACAAATTAATGCATTAAAAATTAATTATTTTACTTTCCTTAATAATATAGGAATAAACAACAATTCCGATTGTCTGTTGATATTACTTACCATTAGTTAATCTTATTCCCTGTCTTGGTTGATTGTCGTTTACAAGGGACTGACTATGATGATTTGATCGGTCGGTGTCGGTGGTGAAGAAACGAGGTAGTAGAGAAAATAAGAGTGAAGAAGAAAGGAGATCATAGGGTTAGCAAAGGAGAACAAAAAAAAGAAATAAGAGAAACTATCAAGGAGAAAGAAGAAGAAAGGAGATCACATAGAGAAAGCAAAGAAGGAGACGAAAAGGCAAAAGAGAAGCCAAGTGTACGAGAGATAGATAAACAACATCGAGCTTTAATCACTGTTTTAGCGTATTAATATATATATATTTTTTTATACTGAGTTAGACTGGAGTGCCCGACACAAGGACGATCCATCGGTTTCATGTTGTATCAACATACACAATCTTATTATTGGCTTGGTTTTGTGGCATTTTCAATCTCTTCCCTAAAAATCTTGGATCATCATATCACCAACACAGAATTCACGACAGGAAGAACTTTAAACAGGTGATAACTCCCGTAAATGTTGATAAAACCTAATGACCAGAGTTGTACTAATATATTTTTCACCATCGCAACCGGCAGACTCGCCACCATAAACACAATTGCTCGTCTTGAAGATATGCTAAATCAAGTCTCCGGTTTCCGACGAGTAATTTGGTTTCACCCTCTCTTCACAGGCCTTTGAACGTAGGACTTATTGGGATCTTCTGTTTTGAGCTTTGGTGGCCGTATCTCACCTTTTTTGCCCTACAGAGAACAATAATAGCATCAGTTCAGAAACTCTATGCTATTTATTGTACCATCACAGGCACCATTATTTCTCACCTTCTTTCCGGTCTTCATGAAATCTCTCCAGCTGGAAACCTGCGACATACGAGAAAATTACGCTTAAGATGATCCACAAGTTTCCACTCGTCACCCAAAAGACCAACTAAGACCAAGGTTGAACCACAAGCACCTATATATTATGGCTTATTTCGTCTATAATAAACCAATGGATAGGTAAACAAAAGAACAAAATCAATGTTTACCGAAGTATGGTAAAGTTATAAGTGATAGATTTAGTAAATTTAGTTGCAGCAACAGTAGACCGTGAATTCGGTGGATGCAAGGATGATGAGTATTCATTAGATCATGATCTTTCGATGGCTATTACAGCATTAATTGCTCCAAACCATATCTATGTCAAAATTTTGATAGTTGGTACATAACCATGATCCTTGCTAATTTCATCAGTAGTGAATGAATGACCAGAGGAGGTGTGACAAAAAATCAACCTCACCAAAGGAATGCTATAAAACTGGATAATACATTTTTTAGGGTCAAGACCGAATAAAGATTATGAAAAGACTCATTTCATAATAAATCATGAGGTGTTCACATGATTTATTTGATGAAGCAGAAAAGACTCATTTATGATTATGAATATTCTCACTACCATAAAACAAATGCCTGGAGCAACTACTTTTATGCATTTAAGCTCTTTCACATCCAACAGAGCCCCTCAAATTTCAAAAAATTACTGGATTGATCTAAAACTTGCTTCCACAAATTTGGATTATTTTCATTTATTAAAGGCATTTTCAACTTAAAACAGTGAGTCAAATATACCTAATAAGAACTGGCATCAGGAATGAAGGCAACGAGCTTCATTCTTCTATCCACCTGAACTTCACATTTGCCTATATATATGCGACTATGCAGTGTCTTCTGTTATCGATAAATATTATGAATACCTAGACAATCTTTTCTTTTTTACCAATTGTTTCATTACCATCTATGACCTTCCTTCGATACCATCATGTATATTACTATATTTAAGCTCATTTCTGAAATTATGATGACCATACATAGGAAATGGGAAACACACAAATAAGTGGCAATACCTGGAAACAACTTATTCAAGTTAGCTCAGGTTAAACCATCAACCCATACTGATGAAAAAAAAAAAAAAAAAATCGTATCTGAGCTTTAACATATGATGAATTTGGCAATATATCGTAATTCCTGCAACTATGACAAGTGATTTATCTCAGCATCAAAATGTTTTGTGTTTCCAAGTATTATTGCCACTGGGATAAGATTAGTAATTGTCATAAAGAAAAAAAAAATCTTGATAAAAATAGAAAAAGAGAGAAAACATACCCGTTGATCTCTTGTTTCCTCCCACTGTTCCTCATGCTCACGCTTTCTTTTCCACATCTCTTTCGTTTCTTCTTCTTCCTTCTTTAATCTTCCTTCCTCTTCTGATATCTAGTTATTCATGAATACATATTCCAGGTGTTCAACAATTCCTTTGTAAGTAGTAATGGTATATAATGAACAAGAACAAAATACTGTAAATATTAGGTTGTATAGCAAACCCGCATTTGCATTTTCCTCCGACGCCACTCCTGTTCAGTTAAAATTTCACGCACTCTAATTTTTAACTGCTGCTTGAATTCTTCTGATTGCTCGTACTGCTGCTCAAATTTTCCCTGTTGATGCAAATCAAAGTTTCCTGAGCTGTTATTTACCTGATAATTTAACTATTTGATCAACTTGCAAAACCATATTGAAGTGCACTTGGGCACACGTTAAAAAAAAAAAACATGGTTTAACTACATACCGGAATATATCCTATGCATTTATTTCAGAAATGCATATCTATCCGGTCAAAATTCTTCGGTGAGCGATTCCATTTGGGCACAGCTTAGGCATGCGCCTGGGCCGAGGTGGTTGCCTGGCCCAAATCGACCTTGATTAGGCTTGAATTGAACCCAAATTGATTCGATTCAACCAAGCCACACGTTTAGGCCCAAATCAACAGCGTTGGATTTCAACACATTTAGACTCAGCTGCTCCTCTCTATCGCCTTTGCACTATGCCAATACAACCTCGCTCTTGATTATCGATCTGAATGGTTAAGTTTGAGGCATGAAAACTATAGGTAATACCTTTACTTTAGTGGTTAAATGTATGTAATTCTATGTCTTGGTAATACGCTCGAGTGCCTAGAGACTCGAGGTGGAGATACCAACTAACATATATTTGTTGCTTATTTACATTTATTAAATGATGAGTTGTGTGCTTTTGTTATAGTATGATAGCACACTCCACATGTTTGGATATGGCCTCCTATCTCATGGGTTGGTCACATTTGCAACTCAGTGAAAATTCAACTTCTTTGACCCTGCAAAGATTGAGATTTCATTAGTCAACAATTATGAGGAGTTGCCATCTAATTTGTATCTTTCCTGCTTTGTTATTTTGTAACCTTAGATGCACATGCATTTATCTTAAGCATGTGTTCCTAGACTAGTGTTGTCAAAGGCACTAGGCGTTAAAAGCCCAAGTTCCAAAACGCTCGAGTCTCTAGGCACTCGAGCATATTACCTATAGTTGGAGATACCAACTAACATATATCTAGGCACTCATCTTTCTTTGCTCTCAAAGTCACACCACACAAGGTGCACTGAGATACTAAAGATGCTAAGAAAACCAACTGTAAGATGTTAATATACATCCAATAAAATATCATCTATCTACATCTTGCAAAGGACAATTAGCTAGGCACACATCAGATGATACTTTCCATTTTTATACATGCATCACCTAACAATTCTAGATAATTTGCTGGTTGCATACAAGCATTAGTAAAACAAGTATGATACTTGATTTGTACAATTCTAACTGTCAATCAGCTGTATCATAGATATAGATATATCTGTGACTAGATATTTGTTCTCTTTTACACTTACGATAATTATCTAGTCCACCTGGCAAAGCAAATTTTGCAAGAATAAAGATCAGATTCATTGTCAACAGAGTAATAGTTCACATAACCTTCTTAAGAAAAAAATCACTAGTAAAAAGGACATGCAGCTTGTTTAATGAAACAACTCAGCATACCTCATCTACCATTGCTTTTAATTTAGAGGCATTGTCTTTCTTCAACTCTTTCTTCCTCTTTAACCTAAGCTCTTCTGCAACATAAAGCACCATCAGTGGATCTTCTCTTTTCATATCAAACCATCACAAGAAATAAAATATTTTAAGCAAACAAACTCATAATGTAACTGTAACAAGCAGTGTGTATATTGCATGGATTTAACAAATAATTCTAGTACAATATGTCAACTAATACAGAAAGAAGAACTCCAGTGCAGAAAAGGCTATCTTCATGTTGATTTTGGTACATTGTACCAACCAAAGCAGAGATCCACAAAAATGTAAAGCATAAAGGCAAGTTTATGATAAGCACTGCAACTTAATTTGATGGCATTGAGTTCAATTGTGATTAAGCAATATTATCACGTATGAGGAATTCTAGGTGAAATTTTTCGTTGAAATTGCCAGAAGCTTATGTTCAATAAATTTAATGTTTGAAAGGAATCAATAACTTAAATATCTAAGATAAGGAACTAGTACGTAAGAATGCCCACCTTTGGCAGCATTAACTTGACTGAGAATATATTCCCTTTCCTGTAGATCAAGGAGTAACTGCTGTGCTTTTGCTAATGCTGTAACAATAATAATATCATTCATCAGTAACCTTCAAAGTTAATAGCATAGTGGAACATAACAAGGGCCAAAGAGTTCTTTTGTTCAGAATGGCATTGCTAGATCAGAATGGGACCAAATTTTAACTGAAGGCATACTGTATTTTCAAGACCAATTACATTTCTAATACAGCAACCAGAAAAAAGGGCAAGATAAACAATACAAGATGAGGGTTCAATTTTGTCATTTTAAGTACTGATAGAACTTTGCCAAAATAGAAAAAAGATTCACAACTAAGCTATTGGTAATCAATCCTTGTCCAACAAACACCAGAATACATGCATTTTAAAGTTAAACAAAGCCTAATCTAAATCCAACCAAACCCATTAAGTGAACTAGATAGCACAACTTCTCAACCAGTCCTCAGATTTATATAGTTGTACATCATACATGTTCAAAAGTATTATGCCGATTGTTCGTCAAGAGACAATTAGCTTATAGAGACACGGTAATATAAGTGAAACCCCCATGTGTACAACAAATTTCTTTAAAACTTTGTTGAAAATATATACTCATGTCTCAAATACCAGAATTATTCTTTAGCAAAATTCTATCACTACATCATAAGAGTGACTAAAGATTTTCCGAATATTAACTCTTTTATCTTTTAGAGTCTTAGATTTTATAGTACTGGTACATTCACAACATGTTTTACAAGGGAAGTACATCCTTTCCTTCTAATGCTATTATCCCATTTGTCTTCAACAAAAGTAAGAAAAATACTAAGTGATTAGATGTTATGACTATGCAAGAGAGATCTACATTCAGATGTATTTCACCGCCCAGTGATAGCTGAACAAAGAGACAGACAAACCTGTTTATGTCACAATACCTGCAAAAGCCTCCTTTGCTTGTGGATGCTTGCATTTGTCCGGGTGAACCAGCAAGGACAACTACAAAATATCACCAATATCAGGCATTATCGATTCACAATTTCAAATCTATTCATAGTTAAAAATAAGAAAGTAACTCTACCTTTCTATATTGCTTCTTCACATCATCAACTGATGAATCAAAGGATAAGTTCAGATGCTCAAACGGATTCAACTTGAAGCATGAAAGTATCCTGAATTGAGATACACTTGTTACTGATTAAAGGACTAAATGGAAGAACGAAATGTCAGTTAATGAAAAGTTCATCAAAAATTAACTTAAGCTCCAAAACCATCCAAACTCTAGATGTCAAGCTTTGTCATGTACATAATACAATATATTAAAATATTTTTTGACATATCATTGCTGTATTATATCCTTTTCCCAACAAGTTCTATTGGGATATTCATGTCATCTGATATCAATAATCCAAAGCCACCATGTGGTAGAGGACAACATCGAGGTAATGGGAATATGGGGCTGCTGAGTTAGATGAGAGAGTTGTGGCTGCAGGGTACCGAGACTAGCAGAGGACAAAGGGTAGGGGTGTTGGTGGTGAAGAAGTTGGTGACCGTCTGCTGGCAACAATAACAGAGACAAGGATGGTAGTGGCAAGAGGCGACGGTGGCAGTGGAAAAGATTAGCAGGAGGTCATGTAGGTGGAGACAGGTAGCAGTGATATTGGTGGTGCAGGGGGAGGGTATGAAGGTGAAAGGTACAAGGATAAATTGGACGATTTAATGAGATTAATCGATAATACTAATTTATATAGCATCAAAGGCGGGTTTTTTTCATTTAGCTGGTACTTTTTTCGTTCAATCTACATATATTGAAAAGGGAAGATCATTTTTTTCTTGCTTTCATCTAGGGTTTATTGGAAAAGGGAAGAAAATCCAATAATACACATTGTCTTCTGGGGACACTATACATTTCGTGCTTTTCAGATGTATGCTGCTACAAACTCCCCTGAGAGGCGAAATCAACCTCTCTGCTGGTTCAGGGCATACAAGAGGACGGGCGATAACCTATTCCCTGCCAAACCAGCTGGTGCTTCGAATTCAACTATTAAATACACTGAAAATTAATTCATGAGACCGGATAACAAGGTCAGATCCAAAGAATCGACGATGTTCTCAAATCCTCCATCAAATTGCGTAGGGCAAGACATGCCGTTCCCCTCCCGTTAACAAGATCCCTCATCGCCGCCTAATTCACGATTTCGCGTAACCCCCAAAGCCCGTAGAAAAGGACTACGCAAAACCTAGTTGGTATAACTGCGGGAGCCAAAGAAGCGAGGGAACGGCGGGAAGGAATCGGTGGGTTACCTGGCCACCTCGTTGTCCCTCTCGACCCCGCTAACCTCGGCCATGAAGCTCCTAAGCAGCAGATCCTCCTCCGTCACCGCAGCCATTGCGACGTCGCTGCCGCCCGTCCACTCTCTGCGTCCGTCTCTGACGAAGAATAATGGGCGAGGAAAGCCTCTTACGTGCCGCTTTGGTGGGCCGAGAAAGCCCAATTCTAAGCCCAATGGGAGCCCTTGCCGAGCCTAGTGTTCAAGCCCGAATGCTTTATGGGCATTACAAGGGATGGTAACACAGAGAAGCTTCGGTGGCTAGGCCGAGGCCGCGCGCGTCTGTCACCGACTTCGAGCCCCTGTCGAAGTCCGAAAACGAAGTCGCAACTCGCCCGAAGGCCGTGGTCGCCGACATGCCTTGAAAGCGAACGTACCACGACGACCTCATCCCGCAGGCCGTCACATAGCCGTCGGCGTCGAGATGTCCGAGAGCTTCGGGAAATGATTTCTTGTGGCGAAGCACCATGCTGATTTGCTTCTCCATCTCGAAAGCTGAACCTGGTTTGGGACAAGTTGCCGAAGCCATGAACGATCTCTGCCTTTCCGGGCTGGTTTTGGAGTCATCAAAGATGGCCGTGAGCTCCAACGCCCCACCTCCATGCTTATCCCCACCGAAGACCCACCATGGCAGGAAAGTGAGCTCGCATTAAAAGCCAAAGCTTGGCAGTTTAGAGGTGCTTTTGTTGCTCAGCTCCATTGTCCGTCTCAAGATCAAATGACAGCAAGTATGGCGTGCATTAACCTTCACGTCTATTCACTAAGCAAACATCAATAAATGACTGATGTAAATGTTTGCTTATACTCTGAGATGCTTTTGCATGTAGCCATGGATAGGCATGTCAAGAGAATTGCCTGTACAATAAATTAATGTTTAGACTTCATCCTATTGTAAATGGGATGAAGAACAAAAGGCAAACAATGATTTCACTCGAAGAAAGGAGATAGGCCAGGGCATGAAACTGTGGCAAATTCAAGAGAAAGGTGAAGCATGTTCTGATGAGATAGACAGTTAAATATCTGATAATGCTGAAAGTGGAGTCATTCCTTCAGTAATGACTGAACATAAGAATTTAGAGTGCACTGAGATATATATTTTTTTCAAAATATCTTTAAATTTGAGGCATGAAGTACAAGGATCTGAATAATCCTTGAAATAGAATATTTTGGACATATGGAGTTCATATGGCTGCTATGATCGAAAGCAAAGTGAAAGAACATAGTGGAAGCAAGGATGGAATATGCAGGAAGTGTCTCCAAACTGGAGATGCAATAATGACAAATGTTCTTGCTCTTTTAGTAGCATGTGGCTGATATGGCAAGAGGATGAACTGTTGGGAGAGAGAGAGAGATGGAGTGGTAAACTAAAAGAGAAAAGGATGGGCAAGATGAGCTTTTCACTTCAGCTCATATCAACTCAACACATGGCCTTGTACAGACCCAAGAGAATTCTAGGTACATCTTTTCCCACAAGAATGGCATGGCACCTCAATTTGGTTTCTATTTCCTATGATACCTTCCCATTCACAAGCATGAATTTTAACATTTCAACACCATGAAGAACAAGTTTAATCAGTAACAAAAACTGAATTCTGAGTGGGGAAATAATATGCAAAAAGATACTGGAAAAGTAGAAACAGTAGAAGTTGATTTGCTTGTCATCATGAAGCAACAAGGGAGCTGCTTCAAGTATGTAGAATTGTTCTCAATCAAATGGTGTAGCTCGTGCTTCATTTATCCATGCGGTCTACATCCCCAATCCATATTTAGTGGCTCAAGAAGAGAGAGAGAGAGAGAGAGAGAGTCTGGGAGAGGGAATCAAATGTTTCTCGATCTGTCTTCTAAGCTTCTCTTTTCAACATGCAGTTCCTTTTGCGTGCACTCTTCTTCTCCTCTCTTGACTCTACTTCAATTATTGGATCTGTCGAGACTCGAGGTTGCAGAAACATTATATGACCGACTTGAATTCGCTGAAGAGTTGATCAGTAATCCTCGAGGAGGAGAAGGGGAGAAGGTCAAGAGAAGGATATGGTTTCTGTGGTCCAATGCCTTGTTGCTTCCACCATGGAGCAACTAAAATTTTCTGCAATAAGAGGGGCATAGGTGGATAGGACTGCTCAGTTCAATGCAGCATAAGGTCTATGTCAGTGTTTGAGCCACTAAAAGGCTTCACCTTTGACCAGAAAAACACTTCCAGCATCTTCTTCTCCACTGTTGTTGAAGGGCATCCAAAGCCAATCACCAGAGTCTAGAATAATTGCCTAAATTCCAGCTCCACCATATGAAAATGTTTACCTATAGCAAGTTCATATTAAATAAATCAAATGTTTTCTATGCTTAATGTCACAATTCAGTCGTCTACAGGTGAGTCTCTTATCTGTTAGGTCAGTTCTAATGCTATTTATCATGAAGTTGATGATAGTAGACATATTCTAGTCTATGAATTGGTGTGGAACTAAATGGTAATCTGATACTTAATGTGATTGAATGCCAACCAGCTCTTTGGTTGTGCCAAACATCAGAACTCACCTGGGATGTGAGCAGCAGCCACTGCAATCCAGCTTGGATTGCCAGTTTGCCACACCCACATCCCTCAGCTCCTGGTACACTGATTGCTTGTTCCACAAAGAATGAATGACATCCTTCCACCAAAATATACATCACTGTCATCTCCAAGTCAAATGATAGAAACAGACAAACAGGTATGGGGGCTTTCTCATTCCAAAAGTAAGAAGGGTATCTCGAGACTTCATGAGCCACCAGAGCTTCTTTAATGCAGATTGTGAGAACCCAGAGGTCGTAGCTCAGAAACATACTCAACAAGAGAAAGAGAATTCAAGAACAGTAGCAAGCCTTATCAGTATTGTTCTGCAGTATAACTCTGCAAATTAATAGAGAACTACTGTATAATTTATTGATAGATGACAAGTCCATAATTAACATGAAAGTAATCTGCTCCAAGAGCACAGATTATTTGCACCAAGGACTCGTGGATGAAACCCTGAGTCCAGTGACAAGATGACACAAGAACAGGGACACAGAGACATGTAGAAACACAGGACAATACTACTGATGAGATAGCTCATATTAACAGTAGAGTAAGAATATATAAGCTTACTAAAATTCCACTCACCTCCTGCAGAATCTATTCCTTCTTCCTTCGATGCTTTGCCGGGGATTACCAACCGGGATCATGATGCTCTGGTTGCCTTGGCATCAGCTGGAGCCAATGCCGGCGGTGGAGTAGCCTGTGAGTAGTACATCTGAGGCTGGGAATGATCAGCAGCAAATTGATAGCCGTAGTTAGACATCGATGCAGGGGAGTGAGCAATTTGGTGGTGCTGCACGACATGATACCCCATTCCGGCATAGGTGGGAATTTGGTCAGCCTTGGGGAGGACTTGAGGTACCGGCATGGGGGGTTTTGCCCCCGAAGAAATCGAATTGGCATCTGCCAAATTGATCGGCGGAGTCTGATGAACGGGATAGTAGTACAGGGGAAGATGGGGATCGTAGGGGTGAACTTGCGGAGATTGCTGAATTGTGTGGGCAGCAATAGGGAAGTAAGAGGGGACGGGGATCACTACGCCGGTTGCAGGGTGGTGGATGTAATGGGAATTCGCCGGAATGTACTGATGCTGCTGCTGCTGCTGATGATGATGATGAAGCTGGGGATAGAACTGTTGCTGTTGGAATTGCTCCAGCTGAGTTGAAGCCAATTGGTAGCCGGCAGCATCTGTGGCTGAAATCGCAACGTGGTGGCTCGGAATCGAAGAGACCGCCGCGAGTTCCCGCTTTGGATCGAGGGTGGCATTTGAGTATGTTGTTCTAGATGAAGAGATCAAAGTGCAACTTTTTTTTGGTGAAAAGCATTCCAAAATTGCAACTTTTATTTCGAGAAGTCGGGAAAAGGAGCAGCACCTTGATCCTGAGTCGGAGATTGGGGATTCGACCTTGTTTGGTTTCGAAGACTGCGGCGGCGGGAGCGGCTTCTGGATGCTGCCATGGTCGGACTTCTCGTCATCGGAGGAGAATGCTCTGCTGGGGTTTTCGGTGGGGGAGATGGTCGAGGTGGAGGCTGAGGAAGCCAAAAGGGATATCGGTGGAGGGGGTTGGAGTTGGAGTTGGGGACTGTACGATGATTCCTTGAATTCATTGTCCAGCCTCTGTCCGCCTGCAGCAGCGGCTGCGGCGGAGAGGTTCATCTGGGCGAAGTGGCCCTCGAGGCCGGTGATACCGAGATCGGGTGGGCGGTCATCGGGTCGGACGAGGATGGGCGGGAGATTGGACAGGGAAGGGGCGGAGGAGGCCGATCCGAAGGAGGAAGCCGTGTCGAGCATCGGTGAGTCCGGGACGGACTGAACGTCCTGACCGTGGCGAGCGTGCTTGCCGGACGAGTCCAGGAGAGAGAGGACGAGCTGCTCGGGCCGCTCCGAGGGGTCTCCTCCGCGTCCTGAGGCGGCGATTGCGGCGCCGCCGCCTACGGAGTAGACGGAGGCGTCATCCTCGAGGCCGAGGAGGCAGTTGACCGAGGCGGAGTCGGAGGAGAGGCCGTGGGCGAGGCCGTTGATCCCCATCCCGTTCATGGCGCTATTGAGCGCGTCCACGAACCAAGTCTCTGACTTGGAGTCATCCAGGAGCGACCCGATCGAGGACGTTGGAGACGTCTCAGTCTTAGAGGGGAACAGGAAGAGGCGGAGGCGAGAGGAGCGGGTGGAGCCGCCGGTGCCGGCGGCGGATGATGCAAGGATGCGGTCGTACTCTTCGACCATGTTGTCGAGGTCCTCGTCGGTGGCGACGGAAATGAGCGAGTCGAGGTCCTCGTTGGGGAGCTGGTACTTGAGGGAGAAGGCGCGGCCGCCATGGAGGTTGCGGGAAAGCATGGTGGACAGGTCGGCGAGGGAGGAGTGGCGGTCGACGACGACGATGCGCGTCTCGCCGCCAAGGTAGCAGAGAGACTTGTCGGTGGGCCGGGGGACGATGCGGCCGCCGTAGCTGCACATGAGGCGGAGGCGCCCGCCGGCGGCGGCATCGGAGGAGGAAAAGGGTGCCTCGTCCAAGGAATCGCCGCCACGGGAGCGGGGGGATGAGTCGACGGAGTCTGCAAAACGGAGGCCGCCAGTGCCGGCGCCGGCGGCAGCCACTGTGTCCATCGAATAGTGGTGCGTGGGGATCGCGGGACTTGGGAGGAGTGAAAGATGGCGGTGGTTGTCTTCTGCTTTATATTCCCACGTATTCGCATGTCAAATTGTGTATTGATGTGTTGTAACGTCAAGATTTAATGCATATTTTATATATATCCATATACCTTATACCTACCTACATTCCTATATTTTTCATCTTTATTGCTCTAATTTTAAATTTAACTCATATATGAATATCAACATAGGACCTAAGAATATATATATATATATATATATATTCTAATTTATGCCAATTGTTTGTCATTTGACTATTGCTTAAAATTTTAGTTAATATGACGTCAATAAGAATGTATTCTTTTATAAATTTATAATATATAGGTTTAGGTCGGTTCAGAGTTTTGATTTAATTTAGATTGATTTACTTTGAAACCAAATAGGTTAAATATGGATTCAATAAATTAAAAAAAAATTATGTATGCTATATGCTGAATTTTGTTAACTATTTATAGTTTAATAAAATATTAATTTGAATTAATAATGGAGATTGAGATTGATATTAATATGAGTTATGCTGTGAAAGAAAAATGGGTGTGAGGGGAATCATTTACAGTAATATTAATTATTATCATTTTTTTAGGAATTATAATTCATTTGTTAATATGACAAGACAACTAACTCATTAATTTGATGAATTTAAGTTGTATGATTCAAAGTATTTAAATCAAAATAATAATAATAATAAAAATCTATTATAGTTGCAGAGATTTAAGAAAAATAAGAGAGATTATTTATACTTAAGATCTCATGATTGTTAGTGACTTGAGTGTTTAAGGTAGTTACAAAGATGATGCAACTATATGCTAATGAGGTGACTCAATTATGTATCGAAATGACATAATTATGTTAATAGTCCATCGACATGTAGCTCAACTACTCGTCGAGATTGCGGTATGACTTAATCATTATGGAGATGACTCAATCATCTATTGAGATGATATAATTGTCCCCTTGTGTAATTTTCTCGGTTAAGATGACAACCTTTGTTATCGAGATGGTTGTATAAATGTTATTTTTATTCTCTATCAATAGTTATACGAAGTAACTCGAAATTATATGAAATATCCTAATACATAATGAAATCAATTTTAATACCCAAATTTAATGTGAGTGAAAAATCTATAAATTCGATCGAATCTAATATCACATCTTGGGCAGTATACCCCTGTTTTTAGCTTTACGCAAACCTATCTGATCTCATCTACTCCTAAGAATGAGATGAACATCAAAGATGCGTCTGTTGTGAGATGCGTAAGTGCTTAGGTTCGAGTGAGAAGCATTGGGGTCAAAGCTATCCTCCTTTTCCTTACTACAGTGAATCGCATGTTCCATCCCATGAAGTCCACCACCCACAGAGTGACAGAGACACGCCACCAGTTGTTGTTGAGAAGCTCCACGGCCAACTTTGTTCATCCGTGTCATGGGTGGAGAGTCCCTGCTCCTCATCTCTGCAGCACAGCTTGGTGGGTGGGGCTCCTCTCACTTCCTTGTGGAGGCTGATGACTGAGAAAGCTATCCATTATGTACAGAACCTGACCTCCTGCAATTTCTTTTGGTAGTTTAATACCTCAATTTTGCCTGATAGTAAGAGTTACATAAATGTCAGTCGATCGATTCATTAGATTAGAGTGAATAGATAGAAATGATACATCAATAATAGAATGGAGTAGATTTTTTTATGCTTAAGGTAGATCAGCATGATAATTTCATTTATAATGAAATGGACATACTTTGTATTTGCCTAATTCCATGTACCTCTCTCTCTCTCTCTCTCTCACGCACACACTTTAAACGAAAAAAAAAAAGTGGAGTGTGAGAAAGAGAAAGGGAGCTGATAAGCTAAACAAACAGCAGGTCCAATGTCACCAGACTGAGCCACTTTGTCCAGTAGCTCTCCCAGTCTTCTTCCTCCTCAGCTGATCACGAGAAGAGGAGATTGAACGGTGACTCGTGGGGTTGGACATGACATAGAGTGCATCTCAAAATGGGTGGGTCAATGGGAGGTGGAGACGAGGCCATAAATGTCTCTGTAGCAGAGATGTCTCCCATCACCTCCCTCACTGCACTGCACTGCTCTGCTCTGGTTTTTCTCCTAGCGTTTGTCTGATCTCTTTGTTTCATTTTTCACCCTGCACTTGGTGGACCATGGAAGGCAAATCGAGGCTGGATTTGATACGGTGGAACCCAAGTGGATTTCATGCCTTTTCCTCCATCTCAATCAAAGTAATGGTCAGAGCCTCAGACAAGAGTACTAAAATCCACTCAGACTCTCTTGAAAGATAGCTCACAGTAAGACTAAACAAGAAAGAGTGTCCAAAGCAATTGGATCACATGAAGCATCAACCGACCCCAACTCGCTCGAATTAGATTAATCTATTATTGTGGCAAGGTGCTTCAAGCTATTGTGGTTTTTGTTCATGATAAGTACTATCATTCTATCTAAAAGCTTAAGTTGCAAGCGTTCATGATGAGTTCCATTAATGCTTAAATTGGAATCAGCAGAACTAGGCATGCGACACAAAAAGTAAGAGTAAGACGTGATGCACTATAGTCGTATGATCTGGGGAGTCTCAATTTCTTCACCTATGACGGTTCTTCTCGAGAGTGACGAAGTTGGTGATGTTATATGCCGCTGGGGAAAGAAGTCGGTGATCTTTTCCTCGAGGGAGAGAGACAAAGGAAGGAGTGCCAGAGAGTTATAATGAATGCGATTGCGTTAACTTCAGGTCGCTGTATGCTGACGATGATTGCACTCACCACTTCCATCCACAGGTGTTCGACGACAGTGGTCGACGATGATGTGGTAAATGTGTCTATATATAGAGCGAAAGATCGTTTATTCTCTTGCTATCCTGTTTCTTGGGATGTAATGCTGATAAGTAAGTAAGAGGAGGAGGTATCCACCACATTACTAATGGTGATGTTGTCTTGTTATATACGTGAAAAAGGTCGTCTCTGCTGCAACAGAGCAAGCACAGGTCGGGTGTTACTCTACATGGCGAGAGCTTTGCTTGAGGTGAAGTCCATGGCTGTTGACATTGCCTGCTACCAACAGATGTATATATCATCACATCATAAGATGCATGCAGTAGTGAGCAGTAGTGATTTAAACTATTACGAACCTCCTTGGGAGTTGCACTGCAAAAGCCATCGTTTCCCGAAGCAAATTGATATCAAGTCAACATGTCAAGATGTACTCGAGCATGATCCAGAAAAGTTCGACCGCTGAGATATAGAAACAATGAACTTTTAGCTGCTGCAAATTACTCGGACGTCAAACAACTCAAGAGAGGGAGACAGGAGCCATTGCCTGCGTAGCTCCGTTGACCGCCGCACCGCTTGGCTCAGATTGGTTAATGGAGTGGAAGAGTTCAGCCTGCAAAGCTTGGCTACAAACAGCGGTTGATGGTGCCAAAGTTGGAAGTTCCTGTGATGCGGTGTACGGCCAGTAATGCATCGCCATTGGTGATTGGAAATGTGAGATGGGGCTGACTGCGGCCATTGGCACCAAGCTGGTTGCTGGAAATGAAGAGGAAGGCGGAGACAAGCCTGTGGAAGAAGCCATGCCGGGTACTCCCATCCCGATGCCCATGTTCATGCCGAGGGTGAGTCCGGCGGCGGGGAAGGGAGAGAAATGAGGCATTCTCGGGCAGGGCATTGCAGGAGGAGACACAAATGGAGCAGGATATATGCCACCCCCTGACATGATCTGGAGTAACCAAAAAGAAGAGAGGGTGATTGCAAGACCAAAGAATCATGGATGTGCGGCATGCTTTTCTTACTTGTAGTTGCTGTTGCAGGGATTTGATGTACCCAATGGCCTCTTCTAGCAGAGATGCTCTATGCAGCTGCAGTACAAAGAAAACATTGTCGGTGAACATATAGTCAATTTGCATCTGAATAAAATGTTAGAAATTGATTTCATGGTCGACACATTGCACTGCACAACCTAAGAAAAGCTGAAATAGTCACTGAGATATGAGTTGTTGAAGAGCCTTCAACTTGTCCTTCATGCAAACAGATGAAAACAGACGGTGTGTGTCATGTAGAAGACTTACTTTATGTGAATTGGGTATGAGTTCTTGCAGTGCCTTCAGCTTCTCCTTTATCCTCTCTCTCCTCCTCTGCTCCAAGAGAGACAAGAGACGGAAGTAAATAAGAGGGTGCCACTTCCAACCCAGGGAGAAGAAGAAGAAGAAACAGGAACGAATGCAGCTCCTTGCTTACTCTCTCGGTGAGATTATGCATCTCCGACGTGCGGTTTCGTTTCCGTTTCCGTGGCGGCTTGCTCCTCGCATCCACCTCCTGCTTCAAAGAAGAGAAATGGCAACAGCGATCACAGAACAGACATCTCGCAAGAAGACAAATCCAAGAGCTGCTCTATTACTTCGCTGGGACACCCGGGAGTGTCGTTTGCGACGGCAGGGATGCTCTTCATGCCGCTGGAACTCTCCTTCTCGACGTCCTCCGAGCTGTCGGCAGCGTCGCTGACCCCGACGCCGACGTTGACTCTGGCAGCGAGAACAGGGTGAGGTGCACAGTGAGCCCCGCTCGCCGGAGAGAGCGGGCCGAAGAACTCCGAGAAGAAGTCCATCTCCGAAGCTGCAATAACGCTCGGGGGCCGGCGGACGGCCATGGTGTCGTCGTCTCCGCCGGCGCCGGCGTGGCTCCTAAACGGTGGGCTACGGTTCATGGTGCTCTGCCGCATGCCTTCCACTGCGCGGCGGACGAACTCGGATAGGTAGAAAGAGAGAGAGGGAAAGTGGGACGTCGTAGGCGGTGGCATGCGGTGGATAGGTGTCGAGAAAGCACGCTGAAACGTCATGGGATTGGAAATGGAGATGAAGAGCGGCCGGTGAGGTGGCGACCGCTGGACTCGGCCGAGGGAGTCGCAGTGTTCTTCGCGGCTGCAAAGGTGACACGAAGCCACCGTCCTTGGACTGTTCGTGTACTGAGATTCACCCGTTTGCATGCAACGCTGTCTACGAATTCCGATCGCCTCCTACTACGGCTTATCTTTTCTGAAACCTCAGGGAAGAATGCACACGTCTCAAGAACTAGCGAACTCATCGTCCCCAAATAATCCTTACTCCCCAACAGATGCAGGAAGAGCCATCACCGGCAGATCCGTGTGCTCAAGTGTTCATTGTTTTAGGAAGTGTTAATGTAAACAACTTTGAGCCGTGGCCTCGGGGTCGATGCGGCTCGGTTCGGGTCCGGATGGCGGGATCTTCCCAGTGCGGCTCTCGGGTTCGCCGAGGTAGTCGGCTACGGCGGTCCGATTGGGATGGGGTCGGCGGTCTCCGCTGGAGGGGGCTCCTCAGCTAGGCACGCGCCCCGTCTACAGTCCTGCACACAGGTCGGGTCGGGAGGCTCGATCCAACCCATCCGACGATCAAGTCAGTAGATGGTAGAGGGGGTAGAAAGAAGAATAGTTTGAGGTGTCTCCCTGGTGTGTTCTTCCCTCCCTCCCCCGCTTGTTCAGAGTGCGAGGGTATTTATAGGGAAGCTTGCTGTTGTTTGATGTGCCCGCTTGCAGGGGGCAGGCTGGTTGCGTCTGACATTGGCGTAGCGTGAAGAGCCGAGCCTGAGTGGGCGTTAATGCGTCTCGGGCTGTGTCCCGGTCCGTTTGACCGAGTGCCGTCGCGTCGTCCGAGGCGTGAGGCGTCGGCTGACGTCAGCCGAGTCTTATCGTAATTAATATCCTCATCATATTCCCCCCCTCCCCCCCCCCCCCCCCCTTCCCCCCTCCCGGAAAGAAGCTATGCGTCGGTCGTTGTAACGGGAGTCTGAGGCATAAGACGGTCGGGCCGCGCAGGCGCGGTCTCGGGGGGCGTGTAACCGAGGAGCTCTACGCAGGCGTGC
Organism: Musa acuminata AAA Group; assembly: GCF_036884655.1. Classification (NCBI taxonomy): domain Eukaryota; kingdom Viridiplantae; phylum Streptophyta; class Magnoliopsida; order Zingiberales; family Musaceae; genus Musa; species Musa acuminata. The sequence goes on along the minus strand of NC_088339.1, from coordinate 24,845,209 downwards.
TGGCCGCGCAGGTGTGTCTTGGGAGCATGGAGCCGAGGAGCACGACGCAGGCGGGTTGGCCGCGCAGGTGTGATCCCGGGAAGCATGGGGCCGAGGAGCACGACGCAGGCGGGCAGGCCGCGCAAGTGTGGTCTCAGACATCATGCGGCCGAGGAGCACGACGCAGGCGGGCAGACCGCGCAGGCGTGGTCTCGAGCGTCATGCAGTCGAGTAGCACGATGCAGGCGAGCAGACCGCGCAGGCGTGGTCTCGAGCGTCATGCAGTCGAGTAGCACAACGCAGGCGGGCAGACCGCGCAGGCGTGGTCTCGGGCAGCAGGCCGCCCTAAGGGGGGCTCGGCAGTCTACGGCCGAGGGATGTGGTTCGGACGGGAAGGCCGCCCTGAGGGGAGCTCGGCAGTCTACGACCGAGGGATGTGGCAAAGGCTAGGGGACTCAACTCAGGCGGGCAGGCCGCGTTGAGGTGGACTCGGGCAGTCTATGTCCGAGGGATCTGGCAAAGGCCGCAGGATGTGACTCAGGCGGGCAGGCCGCGCTGAGGTGGACTCGGGCAGTGCATGTCCGAGGGATCTAGCAAAGGCCGAAGGATGTGACTCAGGCGGGCAGGCCGCGCTGAGGTGGACTCGGGTAGTCTATGGCTGAGGGGCGTGGCTCGAGCCGAGGGACACGACTCAGGCGGGCAAGCCGCCCTGAGGTGGGCTCGGCAATCTGTGGTCGACGGGGTGCGGCTCAGGCGGGAAGGCCGCGCAGAGGTGGGCTCGGCAGTCTGTGGCCGAGGGGGTGCGGCTCAAGCGGGAAGGCCGCGCAAAGATGGGCTCGGTAGTCTGTGGCCGAACCGTGTCGACTCAGACGATTTCAAGCCGGGGCTAACCACGAGCCGAGAGGGGGTCAGGTAGATACTGAACCTTGGCTTGAAAGAGGCTGAGGCAGGGCTTGGATTTCTTTTCATGAGGACTACATGGGGTAGCCACCGCGGGTGCTTGACCTCTGTTATGAAGCCCGCGATCGGGGGCCGTCCCTTCTCCTCACGGTCGCCCAGGCCTCCGTGGCGATGTACCGATTAGCGCGCTAGAGCATCTCTGGCACCGTGGTGGGAGGTTGCTCCATGAGGGACCAAAGGAATCTGGAAGGTCGTAGGCCTATCATAAACGCCTGCACTAACAGAGAGGGGTGAGTGTCCGACAGGCCCCGGATTTGCGTGGCAAAGCGATCCGCAAAATGGGAGAGGGGCTCATCCTCCCTTTGTTTGAGTCCGAGGAGCGGTGCCGCGGAAGGCTTCGACCGTGTGTAGGCCACGAAGTGGAGCTCGAAGTCCTTGGCGAGCTGGTCGAAGGAAGTGATCGTTCCGGTCTTTAAGGCGTCGTACCACGCGTGGGCCTGCCCTCTCAGAGTGGTAGGGAACGCTCTGCACATCAAGGCTTCAGAGGTTCCGCATAGCGCCATTTGGGCGCGAAAAGCAGCTACATGGTCCGCCGGGTCGGTGGAGCCATCGTAAGCGTCCAGAGAGGGGAGCTGGAAGTCCGGGGGGACTGTCTGATCCCATATCTCAAGCGTGAAGGGAGACCCTTGGTGTGCGTCCACCTTGAGCTCTCCCTTGGACCTGCGAACCTCTTTCTGCACCTCGTCGAGTCGCTGACTGACGAAGCGCAGCTGGGCCCGTAGGGAGTTCGAAGAGAGTGCCTCGGTCTCCGAGAGACCGCTCGGGTTTGCCATCACTGGATCCCTGAGTGGGGCCGGTCGGACCCGAGGCGAAGTGGGGAACTCCGGAAGTGTCGTGTGGTCCTGAACGAGCGGCTCGTTTTGTCGCAGTGGTTGGACTGCAGGCGGGTGCGCCGGATGAGGAACGAGCGGAATGAGGGTTTGCACCACATCCATCAGAGCTCGGACTTGACGGGCGAGGTCCTGAAAGGCCTCGGGTGACACGGGCGTCGAGTCGGCGGGGGCGTCGTCGGGCGGCGATAAGCCCAGGTCGTTGAATATTTGTAAGTATCGTTCGGAGGTCGTGGCGGGGTGTTCGTCACGATGGCCTCCGTGCAGGGGATGGTCCCCCGAGGCTTCGGTCGGGTGCGACCTCTCAGCCGGGGACTCGTCTGAGCCGCTCGGGTGATCACCCGACATTCCGGGCCCTCCTTCTAGCGCCAATCTGTTAGTGCAAACAACTTTGAGCCATGGCCTCGGGGCCGACGCGGCTCGGTTCGGGTCCGGATGGCGGGATCTTCCCGGTGCGGCCCTCGGGTTCGCCGAGGTAGTCGGCTACGGCGGTCCGATCGGGATGGGGTCGGCGGTCTTCGCTGGAGGGGGCTCCTCAGCTGGGCACGCGCCCCGTCTGCAGTCCTGCACACAGGTCGGGTCGGGAGGCTCGACCCGACCCCTCCGACGATCAAGTCAGTAGATGGTAGAGGGGGTAGAAAGAAGAAGAGTTTGAGGTGTCTCCCTGGTGTGTTCTTCCCTCCCTCCCCCGCTTGTTCAGAGTGCGAGGGTATTTATAGGGAAGCTTGCTGTTGTTTGATGTGCCCGCTTGCAGGGGGTAGGCTGGTTGCGTCTGACATTAGCGTGGCGTGAAGAGCCGAGCCTGAGTGGGCATTAATGCGTCTCGGGTTGTGTCCTGGTCCATTTGATCGGGTGCCGTCGCGTCGTCCGAGATGTGAGGCGTCGGCTGACGTCAGCCGAGTCTTATCGTAATTAATATCCTCATCAGGAAGAACCATACATGTCAACACACACTCCATTATAATTAGAACGCTATTTTATCTTACACACTGGCTTGGCAGTTTAATTTCATGCATGTTAAATCTCCTATTAACATATAATTTAGCAGTTCCTGCTGCATCTCAGTTGGATTTGTTTGCCTTGGCTGGTCCTCTGGGAATTTTCTCGAGGACCTTCGAATTGGCTTTCTTGAACAGCTGCTGGAGGCCGTCAATTCCCATGGCGGCTGCATGATCCACTTCACGTTCATATCGCTCGTACAAAGCCGGCAGAGTCAGCGCGCAAAGAAGAACTGAAAGTGAAGGCAATGCCTCTCGGTGAGATGCAATCAAACTTGGTCATCTCTTTAACTGTGACGACAGTGGTTATGCTCACCGAAAAATAGGAGATTTATGGAGCTGCAGCAGTTTCCTATCGCCGAGATGATCCAGAGAGAGATGATTGTCTGTAGAACATGGTTGTGCACTTGAGGTGCCATCAAGAAAGCCAAAGAAAGACTAGTAGGCTAATGAAAAGAGGATCTTTTTACCAAGAGGAACAGTCTGAGATCATTGCCACCTGCAATACCATGGAGTATGGAGAGGCTGTGACTGAGATAGGAATGGAAGAGCAGTGCCCCTTTCCTGAAGGCTTGCTCAGATAAGATGAGCTCAGGGATCTTCGGAGGTGTCCTGGAATCAAAAGTAGTTGCACATAATTTACTGCCAAACTAAACAACTTGAGCTGCTAAATTCAATACAAGACAAGAATTAAACTTAGTTGTGCAAATATGGAACTTATGAGCAGCTTCCTTCTGAAGTATTGCTGTCGATGTGTTAAATTCTCCTTGTCGATCAGGACATGGTTCCATTAGTATCATATCAATCTCAAGAACACCATGCATGCAGAAAGAAGAAGAAGAAGAAGAAGATGAAGAAACGAGAAGAATGAGATCAAAGGGGATTACAGGTCAAGCAGAGCTGCACCATTGGACCATATGAAGACAAGAAGCATTGCTGCTATCGAGATGTGGCAAAGAAGTGGCAGGAGATTGTACTCCATGACCTCGAAGAGAAGCCACACAACAGTGACCGCAATGAGTATAGCCGCAGACAAGCGTTTGTCTCTCCATAGGACGATAGCAGCAACTACACAGCCACCATTTGGATTCCTATTAACTCTGTTTTGTCAGAAAATTAAAATGAACAGCAAAGAGAGTTACCTTTTCCTCCACCTAAAACATCACGAAGAGGTCTTTCCCTGCCAAAGAGCTTCTTTTGGCCCGAAGACATGTTTCTGGGATTTCTGATGCTGTGCTTTAGCCTTCAGAACTGTGGTTGCTGCTTCTTATAACTAAGTTGATACTATCCTCTGTGGCCAAGGAACATGACATGGGAAGAAAGGGATAACGTATTCTTAGTCTATGGTTTCGGTGAGAGAATAAGTTCACCATCAACCATCTTTTCTATATATATATATATATATATATAAAGATATCAAATTTCTGAGTATGATTACCGGTTGTGAAATATGGTAGAATCATTTCCTATATAATTGATGTCACACTCTTGAATTCCCGTAGGAGCTATCTATCCTAAATGGGGCCTAAATGTCTGTGTCATCTTTATTCTTGCACCGTAATGAAGTGAAATCATGCATTGATTCTTACTTACGGGCATTACACAAGCATGTTAAGACATCGCAACGAGGCAATGCCTACCCAAAAAAGGAATGGCTACTAATTCAGAACGGAAGTAAAGATTAGCATATGTTATCTTATTTTTATATGCAAAGAGATTGTTCGACTTCACACAGTCTTCCTAAAATGATTCGCTTATTTTAGACTTATTTTACGGGCAAAAATTGAGTAAAATTATTTTAATGAATCAGATTGAGAATACAAAATACCTCTGATTTGTTCTTAAATATGAAAAATTATAAAATTTATTTTTTATTTTATTTTATAAATGATTCTCACCACAACTACATAAGAAAACAAATTCAATATATAAAAATAATTCAAGCTCGGTCGGACCTAAGGAGTTGAAGTTGGCAATATCTAGAAAATTATTAGGATGAATTGTTGATATATGTGTGCTTGGAAGCCTTCTAATTTGTTCATCATCATCATCATCCCTCGTATTTGCTTCAACAATGCAATCAGATTTAAAATCCTCTCCACTTGGTACCAATCCAATTTCATCTCCGATTGCAGTGACCAGTCCCCTTTGTTATTTCATCACATCTCGATCATCCACTGATACGCCTTGGGATATTAAACAAAGCTTACATCGACAGATGATCTCTCAAGCGAGTAAGTGAGGTGTTACAACGGAGAGGATTCATTGGCTTATTATTAATAGTTAATAAGGATGATTTTATCGTTCATCTATTACCGATATTTAAGCAAGATTCTAAGTCATTACTCCTGAAATGATGCTCAGTACACTCATAACCGTCCTACCTTATCAAGATTAGATGGTTCACTTAATCTTATGATAGACCAACGCACAACGATCATATATAAAAGGGAACCTATCAGCTAGGGGGACTCTCTATACACAAACATAGTCATACAATTTACACTATTGTCTTCTTCTCTTTGTTGACTTAAGCATCGGATGGATGACTCTGGACAACCCTCGATATCGGCTTGTCAGGATCGTCAACAAACAGGAGACAATCCCGTTGTCAAAACGTAACCATGAGACAACCCTTCGCTCGAGGACACCTAGGCAATCCATCCACAAGGGTGAACGTTACAAACAAAAAATCCTAGATTACCTATCCGGTCATCCGAAAGCAAGTCCATGCTAACAAAACATCTTCCAATTGGGTTGCCTGGTCTCACCTCATCAAGTCAATCACATCAACCAGTAAGAGGCACTTGAATGAGTTTGCTGCACTTTCGATAATGGACCAATCGTATTAACTCATAAGTCGACGGTACTCATCACATGGTCAATAGGAAGATAATTATCAAATATTTATAAATCAAAGAGTGATGACTTATTCAATATAATTTTAGATATTATTTATTTTATTTTGTTACCTTTTCTAACTTATGATAGAATAATATAAAATCTCTTAATATAGTAAATTAAAAAAATAAAAAAATTAAATTTTTAAAAATGTTTTTTGATTGTGTCCAACAAAAGTCCAGTCTACTCTGCCAACAATTTATCGCAGCAATCATGAAAGGCCGATTGCTGAAGAGCCAGGCCTTCGCTTCGCTGACGTTGAACATTAGCTGCACGCAATGGTGCCCCTGACCTCCTGCTTCCTCTTCACCACCGCCACCATCTTATCCTTCTTCTCTCTGTACATCCCAACCCTGTCCATGTCTCAGATCAACTACTCCTACTTCTACGAAGTCTGCAAGCCGCTTTTTTGCGGCAACGTGATGGTCTCCTTCCCCTTCTTCTCCACCAATTCCTTTTGCGGCCTCCCCGGATTCATGATTACCTGCGACCCCTCCTCTCCGCCCACCATCACTTTCTCTGACCGTCCCTACCAGGTGAACAAGATCTCCCTCGATGAGTCCTTGCTCTTGGTGTCCGACCACCAACTCGCCCAACACCTCCGCTCCAACTCCTGCGACGCCGCCGGCTTCCTCCCGGCCGCCAGCTTCGCTTCCTTCCAAATCCCCTACTGGATCATCTACCTCAACTTCTCCTGGTGCCGTCGCGACGAGGGTCAGCTTCCTCTCAACTTCACGAGCGAAACCGTCGAGTACGGTGGCTGCCAAGGGAACTCCAGCCTTTACTTCCTGTCAGGGACGTTGAACAACGACACCATGCTTCCGGCGTCGTGCGACCATGCGTTGCTACCCATACTGCTCGCGAGTATCGTTGAGGCTAATCTCACGCTGGCGAAGCTCAAGAATACCAGCGTCGTGAAGTGGGACTATCTCTTTCCAATAGTGGACAAAGGGTTCGCTCTGCAGTGGGATTATAACAACACGGATTGCTTGGTTTGTCAGGAATCCGGCGGGCGGTGCGGCTACAACCAGACCACCGGGAAGCCGCTGTGCTTTTGCAAGGACAAATGCAGTCGAGATGGAAATGTTGGTGCTACCAAGTAAGACTTTTCGTCTCTTCTCTCTATTCGCCTCTCTCGTAGAAAGAATAGGCACGTCTCTTTGGTGGTGAATGATCCTCTTGGAGTAGCATGAGCCACAAAACTGTGCACGCGACGGAGAAATCATATAGAAATTGAGTTCTCCATCACAGTCAAACAACAACCACCCTGGACCATTGTGCCAGTCAACTATTTATGCCCCAGTCCTAATAAGTTCATCATCACGTCATTTGTGTCCTTGCTATGGTAGTAGTGTCCAGTAAACTCCACTGTAGTCATTTGCATAGATGCAGGGTTTGTTGTGTTTAATTTGTGGATGATGATACTTCTCCCTGCAGGTTTGGCACATGGAAGATCGTTCTAGGTAAATCGTCTCCAGAATCTTTCTGTGTGAGTTCTGTTTCCGGCACTGTTCTTATACAGTACTCTTGTTTGATCATGCATGCAGCTGCAGTTGTCCCAACAGCATTCCTAGCAGGGCTCTTCGCATTCGTCAAGTTCAAAGAGAAAGGGGCATCACTCTTTCACCGTCTGATCAGGAAGAGAAGCACGAGACCAAGCGGCGACTCTGAGATCAAGGAGTTCATCAGCAACTACAAATCGATGCTGACCACAGAATACTCGTACGCCGACGTGAGAAAAATCACAAATGGGTTCAAGGAAAAGCTTGGGGAAGGAGGCTACGGCAATGTTTACAAGGGGAAGCTCCCAAATGGACTTCTGGTAGCTGCCAAGGTGTTGGAGAAGACCAAAGGCAATGGCCAGGACTTCGTGAACGAAGTGGCCACCATCGGTCGAATTCACCATGTGAATGTCATCCGGCTTCTAGGCTTCTGCTGCGACGGCACGCGCCGAGCTCTGTTCTACGAACTCATGCCCAGAGGATCGTTAGCTGATTTGATATCCAAGGAAGAGATGCGGCAGAAGCTGGGTGCTCAAAGACTGCTCGACATCGCTCTTGGGATCGCCCGGGGCGTCGAGTATCTCCACAACGGGTGCGAGAAAAGAATTCTGCATTTGGACATCAAGCCTCAGAACGTCTTGCTGGACAGCAGGTTGCAGCCCAAGATTTCAGACTTCGGATTGGCGAGATCGTACTCTCGAAAGGACAGCAGCGTCTCTTTGACAGGCGCCCGAGGTACCGTCGGCTACATAGCCCCCGAAGTGTTCTTGAGAAGCCTCGGGGGCGTCTCCCACAAGTCGGACGTGTACAGCTTCGGGATGCTTCTGCTGGAGATGGCCATGGGGAAGAAGGATGCGGCGGCAGAGACGGAGCGGTCCAGCGAGAATAAGTACTTCCCCGACTGGATCTACAATCAGTTACAGGAGTGGCTGCGCGTGGACATGGAGGACGTGGTGGCGGTGGTGGAGGAGGATGTTGCCATACTGAAGAAGATGGTGATGGTGGGCTTGTGGTGCATACAGACCGATCCGGTTAGCCGTCCTTCCATGCTCGGAGTGGTAGAGATGCTCCGAGGGGCTGCCGAGCTCATCGACATGCCTCCGAAACCTCGCCTGTTCTCTTCCCCGAGGCAACAGCCGAAGGAGAGCACTAGCTACGGTGATGATGGCACACGGTCCTTCTATTACACATTCGAGAGCGAGTCGTGCTGATGGTAGCAGCAAGCCCAGCTGGTATCAGGTGGATCTCTTTTGAGCGTGGCACTCAGAACAGGGGAACACAGAAGGAAGGCTAAGAGAAGAAGGGGAGCTGTTCTTCTTGTTCCTTGTGCTTGCTGATCTGAAGCATCACAAGGGACTCCACTCGAATGCAGTAAGAAAGTTCTGAAACATATCCCCTTCTGTTCAAGATTTAATGTTTGATACTCCTGCGTGTGGAATTTGCTCAACAAAATAAGCAAGATTCTTTGCCAATCCAAACTTAATACCTAGATTTTGGTCAGTCAACTCTTACAAAAAGAAAGTCAACATGAAATATTAACGGATTTGTCCCTGGAATTAATTTTGATTTGGAGAATATTTTCCCCTAACTACAAATGGCCGATGTACGGAGGAGGTTCGATCGGACCCGGTCCGGTTCGCAAGGCATGACCCAACACGAACAGCGGATTCGGATTCGAACTTGCATCAAGTGGATCCAACCCACCGGTGGCTGCACTGCGCACGCCGAGAATCCGTGTCCTGTCGGCCTTTTACGCCGAGCGGAAGAAAGCAGAACTATTGGATCCAAGAAAACCACAGCTTCGTCGGCTGGGCAATCCATGCAGGATCGAACGTCCATGGCGCATTCATCACCATTGCAGCAAAAGAGCATTTCTGCCTTCAAGACCGGCTCAGGAGAAGAAGAGAGTTGGCAATGGTGGCGGTGACGGTGGTGGAGGAAGAGATACGAGTCATGGAGCAGAACCCCTGTAAGAAAACTACAGGTCTGGCTTGATCAAGCAGGTAATGAAGGCTTTAAACAGGTCCTTCATCGGCTGCACTTGATGAAATGGAAGCCCAATGGTTAAACTCTTTATTAGCCAAGGCTTAAGCTTTGGTTGGTTGATAGCTTAGGTGGGTTTGTGTTTCAGTATTTAAATGTCTTAAGCTTTCATCAAAGTCATTAAGACTATTTTTGTCAGATGATGAAGTAATCATGCTAACCCAATTCAACGAAAGAAATGAGAATTTTTATTGATATTGTGTATAAGTTTATATGCAGAAGAAGAAATTACAAAATATAATAATTATATGATTTTATTAATTAATAATAGATATAAAATATTTATTTAATTTTTTTATCATTTAGAAGATCATGATCCTTATTATTGATAATATTTATCATAATTTTTTATGATTTAAAATATGAGACATGAGAGATACATAATTTATTATTTTAAAATTTGTTACGAATAAAGGCAAAATCAATAGTTATGTTTCATTCGAGAGTGAAATATAGGGCCAGTACAATATGACAAATATGACAAATATATAGATGGATAATCAGACAATATGACAAATAATTTATATAGTAATGATTGAATCCAATAAAGTTCAATAGTTATAAAAACAATCACTCGATATTCAGTCTCTATAAAATATTTTACAATCCATAGAAGATTTTACAATATAGCGTTATTTTTTGAAACTCCAACCGATTGGATTATGACTAAGGAATACAATATAACCATTAGTAGATGTCCTATCATTCTTATCATTTGTCTGATCAACATTTAAAAATGCATGAAGCAATATAGGAGTTCTTTAGAAAAAAATAAGCAATCATCAATAATACTCTTTAAGTACCAAATATGACATTTAACGGTTGTTCAATGGTTTGAAGTAGACATGTAAATAAATTGAGATAATTTATTTATTTATTATAATGTCCAAACGAGTGAATGTCAAATATTATAGATTACCAATAACTTGACAATATTCAGTGGCATCATCGAGATTAGTACTATAGTCTTGAATATATTTCAGGAAAGAAATAGACTAATTGCTCCGTAGATGACTTGAACACTAAGAAAATAGTTGAGGACCCAAGATCTTTGATAAAAAATTTATTTCTAAGTTACCAAATAAACTGATTAATTATTATTGATTTATTACTTGTAATAATTAAGCCATCTACGTAAACTAGTAAAAAAATGATTATGCCCTCATGAGAATAAATAAATAATAAATTATTAAATTAATAATACGAAATCCAACTAAAACTAATAGGTTTGAAGTTTATGATACCAAGTACGAGGGGCCCACTTGAGATTATAAAGAGCCTTGTGTAATTTAGATATATATTGAGGAAGATTCTATTCAATAAGACATATAAGTTGATTCATAAATATCCTTGAAAATATGATCATAAAGACATATTTTTTATATCCAACTATTGAAGTCCCCAATTATTAGATAAGATAAGATAAAATAATATAAATTATTATTAGGTTCACAATTGGATTGGTACATCGATGAAATCCCTCTTGTTTTATACTTATCTATCATGATTTCATTTGATATAAAAAATTCATTTATACATTATAAGATTTTGACTTGAGATGAGACTAAGTCCCATGTGTTGAGAAACCTGGGGCAGCATCATATGCGTAGTAGAAGAATAGAAAATAAAAATTTAAAATTTCATGAAGAAAATAGTTTCTCGTTGTCGTGCGAAGATTGGTGTGCAAAAATCGATAAAACTAAAAACTACGCATATGCGAAAGATGTGTTACTTAGGGAGTTCGTATATCTTTGAAAACTTACAGATCTATGGGAGAAGATGAAGAAGGTTAACTATCATCCTCTCTAGTGGTGATCTACATGGCAGATGCAACGAAGACACTCCTCAAATCGTCACACAATCCTCCTCTTCACGTGCACCACGTGATTAAGAAGGTCCCGACCCTTCTTATTGTCCACATGCCTCAAACCAGGGCTATCGATAGAGGAGGAGAGTGAGGGAGGAGTATAGGAGGTGGCATCCAAAATTAGTTTAGCCTATGCCCCCTTTGGTTCCCTTTTATTTGTAGAGGTCCCTATTAACTTAACCATAATAGATCTTGCCATATTGGATCTCCATCTAACTACCCAAGCCTCTTGGAGTAATGGATTTCTACCCAATAATATCTCATTAACTCTTATTGGATCTTATCCATAAGATCTAATAATTCATGGGCTCCCTAGATATCTAACAAGATATGAGCTCCAACGGATATCTTGTATCCGAACCTCTACTCGCTGCAACACTAACCATATGTGTGTGACCCTCTAGACCCAATATTAAGTTGGTCATGAGTTATGCCTTTCAGAACTCCTTCTAACTCAATGAATTATTATCTCCAAAATAATTTACTCGACTCATTGGCTATGGATGTACTAGACTACTTCGCCGTAGTCCCTAGATGATACAAGGGAATTCAATCCATTGAACATATCTATCCTCAATTACCGTGTATCTATAATCTCTCATTCATCTAATACCTCAGAGATCATATATCGGGCATGATGCTGCTAGACCCATATGAAATGTACTTGAGTTTTGCTCTAATTGGATTCTCTCGGAGAGTTCTTTCTCTTTCAATTCGAATGACCATAGCTAAAGATTTTTCTAAGCAAGAATATATAGGATATTCCTCTATCGATACTCAATTGCTCTTGTAAAGTTGGCTGTCACTCCATGGCTGTGCTAGATCTAGAATTTCTTGACCTATAAGTCCGGTATCAAAGAGTGAAGTACTCATACAGGACATCCTTGGTATCTCAAGTCTAAGGACCAAATACACAACTGAGACGATGAAATCACTATCTGATAATGAGGTATCATCAACTATCCAGTATTTCGTGAGTAGATTAATCAGCGAACTTATTCTCCAATAAGCACCTACACTATATTCCTAATTCCCCACATGAGCAGTTATAAGATCAGTCGCTTCCATCATATGGATAGGTATACAGTACATCAATCTATCCGGTTATTTCGATATTCCTCTCGAGTAACTTACGACCGAGATTATTTAGGGTCTGTGTTTAAAGGTGAATCAATTTTATTATCTCGATTCTAATTGCACAGATGCATGAACATCATAATATAAGCAATAGACAATATAAAGTAAAAAAATATCAATAAATAATAATAAGTAAAAAGAGTATCTATAATGTCACATATGTCATTACTCACGTGATTGACTTACAGAACACACTTGTCATCACTTTGAGTTTATAAACACAATAAGAGATTACAGAATATGATAATTATATACTTTTTTAATTAATAATCAATATAAAAAATTTATCTAAATAATTTGATATGAGATCTTGAGATCATAATCTAATAAATAGAATCATGATAATATATTATCAAGATATTAAGAGGAACATTATTTATTTTTCTCACTAATATTCTTCCTGATATTTAATCCCTACAAAATGTTACACGATTTAATTATTTATTTTAGTTGATGATCTCCCAAGTCAGGTTTAAGCATTCACTGATTGCTTTCCTAAGTCAATTGCCACAGTTTTGGTTGAAGATTAAATCTTTGCATTGTTTCCTTGCAATGATAATGATTAAGTACCACTTCTATTAATATTGCAGGTATTGAACAAAGACTACCTGAATTTTGACCAGACCAACAGCAAGATGAAGAATAATGATGATGAAGATGAAAGAAACACAGGTTTCCAAACTGGTAGGTATTTGTCAAGTCAAAATAAAAATATGCTTGAAATTTAACATTGTTTTCTAAGCAAACACAAAGACCACACAAGAATTGTTGCACCACCTTAATGATGGATTCTTCTACAAAGAGGAACATCTCTTGGTGGAGATTGGTAGTCTATAACCTTTTTCTTTTAAGATTGAAAAGACCCAGCCTTTGACACCAATACGCACATTATTTATTGTAGATTGGAGCACTCAAAAAGTTTATAATCCATAACAATCAGCTCAAAACAATTTTGTTCCTCCAGAATCCACTATCTTGTCCAGCATACAACAAACTGAACCCAAAAAGCTGAGTAAGAACTCTGTTTGATCAGAGAGGAAAATCCATCCATCCATCTGACTGAGACTTCAAGGAATTTAATACCCATTACAACTTTCTTTTATTGCAGAGGTTTCTGGGTAGCTAGTTCTGTTGTTCCTCTGCCATTTTTCCTTCTCTCAGACAATTTAAATGTGTAATCAGTTGTTGAAATGGTTACACAAATGAAGACCAAATAACTATTTGCCTGACATAAGCTCACAAATGGGTGATTGGCAGAGTGCAACCAATTGAAGACCACAAAGTTAAAGATGATTTGAAGCTTGATGTTACTGATAACAACCAAAAGCAACTTGTAACAGATATCACAAGATACAATCCTTTTCTTTTTTTTTTTCTCTCTTAATCTTGATAAAAGGCTTTGATCTGTCCTTCCTTGGTAAGAGTTCATTATATTATATAATCTACAGCAGCATACATGCTAGAAATGCTTTCCTGGTCACCAATGGTTCCAAAGATCAAAGATTGGTTTTCCCAAAAGCTCTTGCCACTGCATTCAAGTCACCCCAAGGACTTTGTTGATCTCCTCCTAATGCCCTCCTCTCCATAGGCATCTCAAGTGTGCACCAATCCCATTCAACAATCACCTTATCTTCCATGTTCATCCATCTTTAGACATCTGCCATCTGAACCTACATCTTGATGTTTTGTTTTTGTCTTTCAACATGTGTTCAAGTAGGTCAGCTAAAGACTATACTCAATTGACATGATGCAGTTAACCAATTATTTCATATTGTATCCTCAAACATTCTAGACCATGTCTAGGTTTTGTTTCAAGGTCATTGCTGAATTAAGTATTCTTGCAGAATCACCTCACATGACTTTAAGTGAAATCCACACAAGCAGAACTTGTTTATCAAAGAAGTAGGTAATGTCACTTGAAACACAAAGGGCTATTTTAAGCATCTTGTCCCTCATTGCTTGGATAATTAACATGCTTTCAACTTGATCATAAAGAAGAAATCTATTCAGTTCTTAATACAAACCTGTTGCTTAAGTCTTGGTCGGCCTTCTAAAACAATTCAAAAGAAAGAAAGATGGTTGCTAAGTCGACGGCGACGTATAATTAATCAGGAAAGGTGAGGTGAGATCATCTTGTATTGTGTACTCAATTAAGCTCCAATCAAGCAGAATATTTCTCATTAGTAGGACAATTAATTAGGTGGACCTCACTCGAGATTCGCATGATCTTTCGTTTTCCGAAAAATTTCTTCTCAATCAACAAGATAACAGCAGGCATGATTGTCTAGGTGAAATGTTTTGTATCTTATAGTGGAGACCACCTATATCTAGACAAGTTGATGACTCACTTTGAGCACTCATTGAAGCTGTAGATAGGCAGATTCTTCCTCTACAGTGGTCTTGAATGAGAAAGAAAATAGAAGAGACCTTACAACTAAATTGGAAGAAAAATATATCCACTTGTGAGACAGAAATCTTGTGAGTTACTCAATATCTGTGCTTATGTTAGTGTAATTCAACATACATACATACATAGAGATGCTTCTTATCATGCAAAAATTAGTCCAAGTGCATGCTCTGTTTTGTAGTGGAAAACTGGATTCTTGATTTGGTATGAATGCAGATAATATAAGATAGTTTATATTCTATAACACCTCATTAGGTCCATAGATTAAGGGGAAAGTCTGTGTTCCTTGCTGTCCTACTAACCTATAGAACCATAATTTTCCTCTTGAACATACATATAAACAGAGGTCAAAGAAAAAGAATTGAGTGTAGGGTGTGCAGGTCCTACAAAGTTTCTCATCCAAGTAAACTCGAAACATGAATGACAACATGGCAAGGGAATTTAAGTAGGCTTACTGTGCTAAGATTAGGGGAGTCTTAATTCGGGGAACATTGCTGACTAACATGACTGATATCATATCTGAATAGATTATCTATTCTAAACCACCTTCCATGAAGAATCTGGACAAAACAAGCCCCGTGGTAGCAGTGGATTAAGATTAACTAAATATTTCCAACTCAAGTACAAGGACCTTAGATATCAAATGTGCCATTAAACATATAGATCTCAATGATATAGTGTCTAAAATGTGTAGGTGAATGATTGTTGATGTGCACTAGCAGCACCATATCCCATGAATTCAGCATTTCTCTTGAACCCAGAATCATCTCTCTCAGATATTTCACATCGTTGGAAGATATCAGGCTTATTAATATCAACAGATCAAAAAGATAAACTAGAGTTTAATAGTTTTTCTTCATGTGGATAAGATATATCTTGAATGTGCCACATTGTCTGATAAATTGGTGTGCAAGCAACCTGTTATTTCAACCAGCTGATATATAAGAAGCAATAATACTGTGCATTTTTCGTTGTTATACCATAAGGCATGCATAGAATGGTCGGCTAACCCTCTCAATCCAAGTGCTTTAAAACTCAGTACAAGCTACAGCAGGATGCTTTAAGCAGCATGTCACATAAGATGGAACAACTTATGCATTGGCATCACATCCGAGTGAAAGTAAATGCTAGAGAAGAAGTATATCTGAAGTTTCCAAGACACAAGAAAACACAGAAAGATAAAAAGTCTCTCAGCTTCCAATGGCTTTTTCATTTTAGGTTACAGGCTTGAGATTCTCTACCAAAAACTGTGTGTAAGAGTCGTTCATTTGTGGATTTTCGAGCTGCTAAGTTGCCCTTTTGTGTCATCAGCAGAGAATCTTTGAGCTGAGATCAGTGGTTGACAGCTAACTTCTTCCCAATAATTCTCGCAGTAAACTATATGTGCTAGCGGCCTGTATTGTAGTGTGCATGAATTGATTTCCATGTGCATTGGGAGAAGAAAGTGTTGGAGAACAACATGATAAAAGCAGCGAGAGCAAAGCTTGTTTATCATCTTCTTCTCAACCCTGTCACTGTTGCATGGAGATATGTCAGACATGTAACATGTGCAAGATCATGATTTGGACTGTCACATCCAAGCTAGAGAAAGAGCATACATGGAACACAGTGTAATCCACAGCCACGGACAGATGGAACTGTAGCACAGGCTCCACAGCTCCGCTGAACTCTAGTCCTCCGGCATTTCCATCTGTCATTAGTCTCCTTATTGGCAACAGAAGAAGGTAGTGATGTTAATGCATCTCGAGACAGAATGTGTGTGACACTTGTGACCTCCTCCCCTCTCACATGCATATGTCCCAGGCACTGGCATCGAAGTGCCAACCACATGTCGAGACCCAACAGGGGGAGCTCACCTGTTCCTATGGGCTGAGGGACAGGCAAGGCTGCCATGTCACAGAACCTTTCTTCCTTGTCCCTGTGCTTGCAGTGACCTAAGAATGTTTCATTTCATATACTACAAGGGGAGCAGGCTCCCCACATGGTGGCACCACCACTTGAGAGGCAGAAACTAATAGAGCTCAGGCAAAGTGGCACCCACTCACTCACAGTTGATCCACTATTAACCTAAAGCTATTATGGCCATCACCAAATATTGTATCTCCATCATCCAGCTCTGCACCACACACATGCTGCTCTTTAAATATATTACGGTAGAGCTGTAGGGTGGCAGCCCCATGCAGCCCTCATACGTAGAATATACTGCCACCAACGAAGGTCAAGACAAGCGCAATCTAGGGTCTTTCTGCTGTTTCTCCTGTTCCCCAAACCACATCGTGCACTCACCCTCCCCTCCTCCTCTCTCTCTCCCTCTCATGTACAATTATCATATCAGTAGGTTGTATTCAAGTCATTCTTTGTTATTATCTCTCACTATTATTTTGGAGTCTATGGACTCCTCCTCTCCTTGTTTCAACCTCGTGTATATTATATCTCTTCACCTTTGAACCATTCCATATATGGGTATATATAGAGCAAGCTAAGCTGCCGGAACCCTCATGCAACCAGCTCTCCATTCCTCTTTCTTCTTCTCCTCCTCATAGATTACTGTCTCTTTCTACTGCTGTTCTGTTGCTTTTAGAGGGAGGATAAGATGTCAAGGATGGAGTGCAAGTCGAAGGACGACAGTAGCCCGCGGGTGAAGGTGTTCGGCGTCCATGCGGCCGAGGAGGAGGCTGGTCATGGATCCGATTCGTCGTCATCCACGACCACCACCGCTGCGGCACCCGGCGGGGCTGGGGACGGCGGAGACGGCCGCAAGTACGAGTGCCAGTTCTGCTGCCGCGAGTTCGCGAACTCGCAGGCGCTGGGCGGCCACCAGAACGCGCACAAGAAGGAGCGGCAGAGGCTGAGGCGCGCCGTGCAGATGCAGCACCGCCAGGGCGTCGTCGGCTGCTTCCGGCAGCCGGCCGGCGTCCTGTGCCCCAGGAACCCCATAGTGTCGGCCTTCGCGCCGCCGGCCCACCTCTTCCCGGACTCTTCCGCTGCCGGCGGGCCCCCCACCGGCTGGGTCTACTTCTCCCGCGAGCCGTCTGCGCCGGCGCCGGCACCGTCGCCGCCCTTCCACGTGTCGCACGGCTGCGTCTTCCCCTCCTCCTCCGGTGCCCGCGTGCCCCCCGTCACGCCCCTCTACTCCTTCTCCGCCACCGGCTACGGCGGAGATGCCCGTGGCGGGCGGCTCTACGACGACAGCTCCGTCACGGGGCCGACCTCGTTCGCGAGGTTCACGGTCTCAGGCCCGGGCAAGATGGTGACGGACTCGGCCAGAGCAGACGACTCGGTCGGGTTGGACCTCCAACTCAGCCTGGCACCTGCCGGGTCATAGCCTCTCTCTCTGACTCCCATCTCTCATATGATGATGATAACTCCTTTAAGGATTGTAGTAGATCCTGTACATCTGCCTTTCCCTTCCTTAACATTTGATTCAGTTCTCGACGGTGAGCTGATGATGATGCAAATTTGAAATCCACATGCCATTAATGTGATGGGAAAACAAGAAGTACAGGAAAGCCAACATATACTCCGCTCGTTTCAGCTCGAACTCATGTAGGCTTGTCAGCATGCAAGAAAACATGCTTGCTGAAAGCACTTGGCTTGAGATCTAAACACCAGCAGTGGCAGTCGTATTGTTCGATGGTGAACCCTAACTCCTCGGCAGTTTCTGCACACCAACCGCAGCAGACGAGGCATCATCTTCCCATGCAGCGAGCAAGGCATTAAAAGATTGCATGAAAGGCACAGTGGAGGGTTGTGCTCTGTGCACCGCAATAAACTAAGCCTCGCCTCGGCGTCAAGAGACCAAACTTTATGCTGCATAACGTGGACGACGCACCGATTCAGAGGCGAGTGCTGTGTCGCCCTCCCGACTCGCCAACAGCTGCCGCCCCCTACGTTTCGTCTGCTGGTTGGCCGCCTCCCCGTCTCTTCTGTGTTTGGCACCCAGACGCCGCTCTCCATGAATCCACCTGCGAGTGATTGCCTGTGTACGACGGCAGTAGAGAAGGTGTACGTACGTAGAGACGGCAGCTTTACGTGCATCATCTCCTACATTAATCCCTTCCTCTCGATACTTTCTTCGTCGCTTCATTGTCTGCTATCATATCATCAGTTAGTCAACAAGTGTACAGTGGCAGCAAGAGATGGATAGATCATCCCAAGATTCGTATCACTTATACTAATAATAAGATTAAACCTAGTTTTATAATCCCCACCCACCAGCTTGATCACAGTACCAAGGGACGTATCTTCCACATACAACTCGATGAAGATTTCGACCATTTCGATTCATCACTTGACCTAACAATGAATATTATATGGGACGCTCCCAGAATGTCCTCAGAGGAACAACTACCTTCAACCTTAAAACCCTTAGATCCTTGGTTTCTAGTTTATCTTGTAAACGACAGATTGATAGATAAAGAATATGGCACATAGATATCATCTTGGAATCAGAAAATAAATAACTTCAATTATTAACCAAAGGTGCCATATTATATATAGGTTTCTCCCTTTTAACAGTGCACGAAATGTATAATTTGATTAGGGAATAATATAAGCAAATTTACAACTCTTTACAACATCTAGAAAAGGTATTCGGATTCTCATGTTTAGTGGTGGGATGTAACTCAAAGTCAACTCATTTTACCCAAAAGTATTGGTTATTTAACTCAGTATAAGCTCATGATCGATGTAACATACCAACCTAATAGATGACTCTGCACACACACACACACTCTCTCTCTCTCTATGTATCTATCTATCTATCTATCTATCTTAATATATAATTGACGATTAGGGTAGGTGCAGTTTCCATTAACTCGATCTTGCTCGATCTTGACAAAAAGGATTAATAAATCCTAGAAGTTCATAGAGTATAAATGACTTTATTGTTGGACATGAAGTTTATCAAAAGAATCACATCAAACTAAGAGGATTCCTGTCAATAACTAAGCTATCATGAAGAGGAATTTTGATGATTTTACCTAATAAACAATGACCAATTAAATTTGAACCCTACCTTGGTCATAAATCATTTGTTAAACTAATTAAATCTTAATAGAGAGGGTTTTGGTGAAGAAAATGGCATATTACCAGGCTATGACTGTCAATCTAGAAAAAACAATTTTTTTTCATGTCAAGGGAATATGTTTTGCTTCTGACCAAAGAAAAGTAAAACATGACAAGATGTCCAACCCAAGAACAAATCTAGTCAAAAGAAGATATGATAGCACTGTTGCAATCCCACAAATCATTCTATTCTCAACTTTATCTTGGTCATTGAGGATTGTCCTACCCCACATGTATGGCCAAAATCTGAGTATTTTGCAACAAAAGCCAATGTGTAATCTTCCCATAATTATGATCTCATGGTTGACACTTTCACCAAGAGATGGATGAGACAAGAAAGCTAGGCAAGCAACAAAAAATGTGGGTGGAGATTTTTAATTTAGAAAGAGATAAAAAGATCCAATGACTCCTAAAGATTGAAGATGAGGTGAGAAAGAGGTTCCCACTTTCACTAAGAAGCACTTCAAATGGGTTCCAATTGTAAAGAGTCTCTCTCTTATTAGTCACACATTAGTAGTCATCATCAACATGTAGAGCACTCAAAAGATACATCAAGTAGAGCACCCAATGTGCTACGCACAATGAAGGCAAGCACCAATACATCAATGCCAAAGCAACTACAAATTAAACTCATTTCAACTGCTCCTCATTGGTAAAATGTCATGGATAGGATTTCACAGACCACAAACATCTCCATGTAGATATTGCTAAGACAAAAGGATGACATGACATGAGGATCACTATAAGCTCATCAAAGTGGGCATTTGGAGAAAAATTGAAGCACTTTGCAGTTTAAATGCTTGCCTTCAATTAGTTCTTTGCTTGGGCAACAATGAGTGTGCTCTCATGTCATCTTGACTGATACACCAAGCAAGAAGTTGTGATCTCTTACAGCTAGACTGAGACATACTACTTTATTCCACTCTCTCCCTCTCACACACACATATCTCTCTGCTAATTCCATATATAACAAATACAAGATCAAGAATTAGTCTTAATGTCCCAACAACTACTTAGAATTGGATCCATGGAGTTTTTTCTCTTGATCTTTCTAAAATATTTAAGGAATCACATAGAAAAAACTATTTTCTAATTAAAAGGCTGATTCAAAACAAAATTTAAAGAACATACTGATTTGCTGCTCCGTCACTTCTCCGAGTCAGGCAGCCTTGCTTGCTGTGAAACATGGGTTGCATCCACTCCAACAAAGACTAACTTGGGTGGAGTTCTTGTGCTGGGTGATTCCTGGGTTTTACTGAGCAGACTGCACTAAGAGCAGTTCTTGGTTCTTGTGCTTCTTCATTTCAATTAAGAGATTGTCTTCCCAGAAACGAATAATTTGTATCGAAGAAATGAGACAACCTTCTTCGTCATGGTCATGCCGAAGCTCCCTAGTTTTTTTTTTGCTTCTAAGTTACAGGTTGTAGGATTATTCTTCCTTTAACATGAGATGGAGATAATTTCTTTTCTTTAGCTTGTCCACCATGGAATCACTTCCTTTTTCCAAAGAAAATTGCCTGCTGCTCAATAGTTGGAATTGCTTTGAGAGGTGGATCCTCTAATCTGATGCTTGAATTGATAGTGCTACGAAGCGAAGACGATATCCAATCGCATGAGCTCCTTTATACGCTGACAGATTACTTCGAACACCTTGCACGCGTCCAATGCGCCCTTCCAACCACCAAAATCCGATCTTTATTATTCACGCACCAAAAGAATAGCAAATTTAAGGGCTCGATCACTTCCCCCGACGGCGTACTCGCGGTGGAGAGATCAGAAGAAGAACCACACGTCGCTGTGCGAGGAGAGAATGGAGGAGGCAGGGACGTCCCGTGGGCTCCTGCTTCTAGAGCTTAACCTTCCACGAGCATGCGCCTGGGGCAGTAATTGAGCAGCTCCCCATCCGTGGGGGGTAAGCGGGACCGGGAAGCAGGAAGGGATCAGATTGTGGTCCGCAACGACGGAGGAAGTCGATGCGTTCAATCTTATGACGAGAATCGCTGTGGATTAACGGCTCTGATTTAATTAACCACAAAACAAGATTATTTTCACGAATCTCTACGCTACTGTGATCACTCAAAGATGTGCATTGTGCAGGGCAGGCCTTGTCTCGGCCCAGCCATACGCCACGGCCTCAGGGTCTGGAACGGCTACCGGAAGCGCTCGCAGTTTACTACCTTATCGGTGCGGGTACGGATCCTATATTTGGAACGAGCGACCAAACACGGGAGAGACACGTCTCACTGGAGCCATCCATATGTGGGTCCCCAATAAGAACCAATGGCAGCTCTAACTAACAAACATCCTGCAGATAACATATGAGGATTTCCACTCGGCAATACCCTAATCAAACCACCAACCCAGCAACGGCCGCAACCCTCCATTAAATCCTCCGCTTCTCTTCCCGTCGTCTTCTGCCTTGCTAACCCTTCCTCGTCCTCCCGCTCCTACAGGAGGAAAAATCCCTCTTTGATCTCCGTTCTGCCACTTCCCACGTGAAACCGAGCGGAGGAATGAGAAAGGAGTCATGAGCCCAGTTCGAGTTCATGAAATTAAGAACAGCCACAGAACAAGCAAAACTCTGCAGTCGGAATTCGTCACAGAAGTCGAACCATTCTAGAGGAGCAAGCACGCACTAAGATGAACAGAGAGCATTTATAGATGTCTGTTTCCTTGAATAATAACAACAGCAGAGTACAAATAGAGCCGAATTAACTGCTAAGAAATAAGAATTGTAGGAACGGAAATAGGATTAATGGCGATGGCGGAACTACCAATATAGCTTTCTGCGGCGGAGAGAAGAGGGGAAGAATTGGCACCACCGCAGGTGAGACCTTGCCTCTAATCGGGAACCTTGTACGTGTCGAGGGTGATCTCCGACAGCCATGAACCTGGGAACAACAACTGGTACAACAACGAAGATATCATGAAGTGAAGCCTTTTAACCAAGAAAAAAAGAATCTTTTTTTTCCGCGAGAAAACCAGGGAGGTTTGTTTGAATCAATGGGCTAGAAAGATCAAGTATAAAGAAGAAAAGCACGAATTTTTGGGGGAAAAATCGAGTTTTGAATCGAGAAGTGGCAACAAATTGGACTAGGTGGGCAGAGCGACTCACATCGAGCTGCTTCTGGATCACACGAGGACGCTTTCGGGGCCGCCGGCGGGCCCTGTGCCCCGTCACCGAGTAGATGTCCTCCTCGATCTCCTCCCTCGTGAGAGTGATCGAGAACTTGGGCCGCTCCTCGGGTGCTATGCTTCCCGACCTAAGCCGCACCGGCCTCTTCTCCGCCGCCGCCACCGGCGACGCACTAGTTTGCCGCTCGAACACCGAAGGAGTCCTGGGTCCCCGCCGCCTCGTTCTTAGTTTACACGACCGCGCCATAGATGAGGAAGACGGTTCCGCGTCTGCCTCCGCTTCCCGATCCGTTTTCTTATCAGCGTCCCCGCCCTTGAGCGGCGCCGGCGGAGGAATTGCCAGCTTCATCCGGTCAGCCGCCTCCTTCAGGTGAACGAAAAGCTTTTCCCTCACCTCCTCGACCCCCCTTTCGTCGCCGCTCACCTCGGGAACACGGATCCCGCCCCTCGCCGCATCGGACGCACTCCGGCCGCCCGCGGCGACTGCCTCCCCCTTGCCGTCCACGCTCGTGCAGCGGAACAACCGCTGGTTCCCCCACGTCTTCAGGATCGGAAATGAAAACTTGTGAAGGAGGCTCCCCCGCGCCGCCGACACCGCCGAGTTGGCCGCCTCCGCCGAGAACGCCATGTATCCGGGCCACCCTCCAGCGGTGACCAGATCCAGCCCTAGGGGTCGTCAAAGGGCAAGAACAAGAAGCCTTCTCGAGTCGAGAAATCGCCGAGGAGAAGAGGTTGCCGACGTTTGAAGTCGAAGGCTGAAGGTGAAGGAAGGAAGACAAGGGAGAGAGGGAAGGGAAGTAATTAAGACGAGGGGGTTATATATCGAATAAAATAATATTAAAGGAAGCATCGCTCCGTCCCATGTGTTAAGCCAAACACGCATACGACGATCTATCCAATATCAGGCTGCCACAGTGTCGTATACCGCTTTTCGACCTCTTCCGGCTAAAAATGTAGCCATGTGGTGTCGTGGCAAAATTTTGTTGGCCTGATTGTGAGAGGCGTATGATGCGTCACGCACGGATGGGGGGAGGGGGCTTTCTTTCCCTCTCCTCGTTTCGAATGGACGCTGTGGCCGTCGTGTCTGTCACGTGAGCGTTCCTCCTCCGGGACGATGTGTCGCACGTTGATTAATTGACAAGGACTCTAATAGTGAGGTAATTGACAAGGACGTGACTCAGCCGAGCCATCTTTCTTCCGTGATCTTATCGAACTCCCTTTAGGAGTTGAGTTGGGTGGGACTCAGATTAGATCCATTCAATCCGAATCCACTAGTTTGTTAGATTAAAAACGAGCCTCCAACGTTCAACATCTCGGGTTCGATTTCGAACTTTGCAGTCGACCCTATTAGCTTATTGGATCTGAAACGCCCGAAGGATCCGAATCAAGTTAACAGGGAGCCATCTTTTTATGATGCCACTTCTTTTTAACGACAATGACCAACTCATTTACCAACCGCCGAACCACTGGCGTTGGCCACTTGGTGGGTCCCAGCCATATAGCATAACACAGCGATTCGTACCTGGGGTGATTTAATTGGAGAACCGGCCAGGTGAGATCCTTTATGGCTTCTTTTCTTTTGCGGGCTCGTCCGTGTGCGGGTTGTCATAAGCCCGCGAGAATTGAAATCGAAACCGCATCCGAAGGTTTCCGTATTGCCTCCTCCTCTTCGTCTCTTCCCCTCTGGATCGAGGAAATGGAAGAAGTCCCATCGATGAGGATCGCCGCAGGAAAGGAAGGGACCGAAGAAGCAGCTGGAGACACAGTGGTTCCGCCGATGGGGGCGACGGAGACGATTAATCTTTCGGTGAAGATGGCAAGGCTGACATCGGATGAGACGGAGAAAGGACAGACGGGCAAGATCTTAATTACTCTGTCGATTTCCAATTACGTTAGTAGGTATCAAGACACAAACATCAAAGGCACGAAGCCCCATTGGGGGCGTAAGAAATGTTTCAGCGCGAGCTTGATGTAAGACATGTCTTGATTGTTGCTTGATTTCTGACCCTTGGTTGTGGTTCGATGCCTTATCCTGTTTTTGTCGATTGATTTCTTATTTCAATGAAATACTTGTTGATTCATTTGCAGATCTCTTCGCTGGTTTAGGGATATCTGAAATAACTCCAGAAACCAATAAAATCGTTTGAATGAGGGGTGCGTCATCCTAAAGTAAGGTTATAAAAATATATGCTATCTATTATTTTCAAGTTAGAAGCTAAAGGCGTTGCTTTTCTTTGCAGAACTTGGAATATCTGATTGAGAAGGGTGGTTTACTTTCGGGAAAGAAGGTTAAAGGTTTTCATTTGCTGCCTATTACTTTCCTTGGTCCTGTAATTTTGGCAACTTGATTTGTTAGGATATTTTATAAATTTTAAATTATATGGTTTAATAAAATAAATAGAAGGTTTTCGCTTTCTAAAGTGTAAATTCAAATTTATAGTTACTAAACTATCTTATTATTCTTTTCTTTCACGAGAGGCACAAGAATTACTAATGAAGCTAAAGTAATGCTAGGTCGTGCCGTCATGGAGAATTTGCCTTCTTAGAGCATATTATGTGTAATTTGATGAGATCACATTTAGTCTCATATTGATTTTAGAGTTGAAGAAATCTTTTGAGGATCACCCAAAAGTATAAAATTGTATGAGAACCATCCCAAAGTTGATAATACCTTACAGATCAGAGCGTTTATGCAATGATAATTGATGATATACCTCATCAGAGTTAACCTAAGATTTCTTAGGCTAGTTCTCGGTATGCTCAAACCAAAATTATTATTTAAGAGAAACTTGGGCATTAACTATGCAATTCCTAAACTCCATGGTGGTATCATGCATACTGAAAATTGCTTAGGACATTATCATGTGAATTATGAGCATACATGGTCACCTAATTTTAGTAGGAAGACGTGTCAGGCTGTGCCAGTTTTTTTATTAATGTACTAGTTACATTTTGTTATTTTCTGAATGTAAGTCACAGCCAGAGATAAGTCGTACTTGGCACCTAAAGGATCTTTTGTGCATTTCATCTGAAGTGGCTTCTCATCAACAAACAAGTAAATTATACGATTTGTAGAAGCCATTATGATGGCTTCGCAATTATTGAAGTGCTTTGCTGCTCTGATATTAATTTTAAAGGGAAGCACTTGATTAATGATTCATGCTTGATGTTTTAGCTGCCATTTATGATTCTTGTTGTAAGGGTAATAAGTACAATTCTCGTATTGATACAATTAGTGAGTTGGATATGAGATCTGTCAAGCCACATACATATACACCTTTCCTTGTCTGAGATCTCGCTTTGTTTAAATTTCTGAAGTTAAATCAGAAAAAATTACCAACATGACTGCCAGGTACATTTTCCAGTTCCACTAAAGTCCTTAATTTCCTAAGAGTATCATCAACACAATACAAACTGCTTATATGAGCACCAAACTTTCCTATCATTACTTGTTAAAAATTAGCATGCCCTGAGAAATAGGACCCGAGGATTTTGGTTTTTGGTTGCTGAATGGCACATAATGTGATTATCACTTCTGTACTCTTGAATAATGTGTTTTCTGGCTTCCTTGAGATCTTTTTGTTCCTGGTCTTCTTGTCTAGTTGCTTGTAGATCACAAAGCTGGAGTGTGGTGTTTCTTCTTCTTCTTCTTCGTTTTCTTTATTCTATTCTGCTCAACTTAAATTGTAATGGAACTTTTTAAAGTGAACCTCAGTAGAAGTTGCAGCTAACTCAGCTAGTGATAATCTTGTTATCCGAGAGCAAGTTCTTGGGACTGAGTCCTGCCTACTTACTTTGTCCAAGAAATGGTAGGTTCGTATAGAAATTCTTTGGAAGTTTGGCAATTCAGTTTTAACGTTTGTTGCCATCGCATATAATAAGTAGCATATCTCATAGTTCCATTTGTAGTTTCTGCTTTAATTACTCGGTTCAAATCTTGACGTACATCTTGTGGTTCTTTAAGAATATATTGGTCATCATCTTTTGTGTGTACATGAGTTTCTTTACCTTTTTCTTTGTCTCTGAGAGAGATCGGCTTTTTATCATATGATGGTTACCATTCAATCTTTAAAGTATTGTTGCTACTCATGTTAGCTGAAAAAGAAATGAATACATTTGTTTCCATTCATTGCCTCCTTATTTTCCTTTTGCATGTTCTAAAATATCCTTGGGGTCCCTGAAGTTTGATCTGTGAAAATGCCAAAGCCATACTGTGCATGGTTTACTGGTCCACTACCTTCTTTTCTTTTGCTCGTTCTAAAATCACCTACGGCCCCTGAAGTTTGATCTGTGAAAATGCTACAGCCATACTATGCATGATTTACATGTCCACTACCTTCTTTCTAGATTTCAAGCTCCAATAATCCCTATGTGTTATTGTGCATTCCTGATGGACCATTCTAGTAAATTTATTGTATTTTTTTTGGAGCGCTCTCTGTCTCCAACATCACATGGAACTCTTGTTAAGTTCCAATTCCCTGGAAGAGGCAACTTTTTGATATGAAATCACTTGCTGCTGCATCTACAAACAAGATGCTAGAGGAAACGTAATGAATGTGTTTATGTCATCAGGTTTCAGATAGTCTTCTTGCCAAAAGGAAAGGAAACATAGATTTTATGATGAGACAAATAACGGATAATTGAAGAGCTGTAGTTATGGTTAAATCACAGAGATTAGACATCATACAATCTTCTGCTATGGTTAAACAGTGACTTAAGGATTGAGATTGAAGCACAAGCTTTATGCTCCAGGAAGCCAGTAAAAACTAACCAGTTTAAACAAGCTTTAAGTCTCGACCCAGTTTGTAGCGCCCAGAATTGGTCAAATGATTTTGCTAATCTCATCTTTTTCTGGTGTCTAAGTTTAAGTTTCTGTCTAAGAAGCTGATCAGGATGGCCAAATGCTGTGTCCTTCTTGCCTTTATGAGTTGTATCAGTGCTTGATGTTCTTGGTCTCAGTTGTTTATACATCCTGTTCTTGTGCGTGCAGAATCAGGCAAGCTCGGGAGCTTGGCAAATGGCAGCTTCTCATCGTCCTTAAAACGCCATGGCAACTGCTGGTCCCAACTCACCAGATATTGACTACGTCGATCTCATTCACAAGTTTATATATGTGTATGTGTACATATAATAGTGATCCAAGGTATAAAATATCAACAGGACAAAGTAATCCGATCAAGCCAAGGAAGATGCATGTTTGATAGGATTACCGGACTGAAATCTTGAGTAAGCATGTTCCCCCCAAGTCGGTGATCAGGTACGGGGAACACGTTTTAGGATCTTACGGACAGCCGAATCCCAAGTCTTGTATATGGGAACACATAACAAGTCTTTGTAAGCGCTCTCCCAAGTTTTTCACCGGAGAAACCAGCAGGTCGAGGTTCTCCCTTTTCTAGTCAAACTACATTGAATTTTCCTCTTTCTCCCTCTTGTCCTTTTCTTTTTGTTTTTATTTCCATTGGGTTGACTTGACCAATCGTCACCACCACAAAGCATGTCTAAATAACATCTAGAGGAGTACATTCATCGATTGTGCTCTCTCTCTCTCTCTCTCTCTCTCTCTCTCTCTCTCTCAGGTGCTGGCCATCAAAGGGTCCTCGAAGATTGAGCAGATGAAGCTGATGTTCTGTGGATGTTGGAGGAGGGGAAAGATAGGAGGAGGTGGTGGTGGCAGCGAACAGCAGCAGCAGTCATCATCGCAGCCGTCACCGTGGAACCTATTCATCGACCTGAAGACGTTGGAAGTCGCCACCGATGACTTCTCCGAATCCAATCTTCTCGGCCAAGGCGGCTTCGGCCCCGTTTACAAGGTAACCTTTGATAATTTCGTTGATAATTTATTCTCTCTCCTTATCTCCTTTACTAACTCTACAATCACTGGCATCAGGGTTTTAGCCCCCTGCAAAGATACTTCTCCCAATCATATGCAGTCAGATGGTTCTTGAATGCTTCTGGCTGTATTTTACACTCCACTGGCTATTTACAATTTATTGAGACGCAATTATTTCGTGCTTGCAACCTTTTCTATTCTAGTTGTTTTCTTCTATATTTATTCTGCATAAATAGCTTTGAGACTGAATTATTTCGTGGTTGCAGCTTTTTCTAATCTGGTTGCTTACTTCTATATTCATTCTGCGTAAATAGCTTCACCGGAACCACAAGAGATTTCATTCATTTCTATCTACCTAACCAACTCAAAGTGGACCACCTGTCCGCGGTCTACTAATCTTGCTGCAATGTCAACGTCCACAAACACACCCTTGTCTATGATCAAATTTATCGACTTCATCTTGAACCGGAGTCTGTTCTTCCTCGGTGTTTCGAGCTTGCAAGTCAGATTCCTGGAAGCCCAAATGGCACCTAACTTTTTTTTTTTTTTGGATTATTATGATTTAACTATCTAGTAACTCATTTTCTAAACAATGTTTGATATGTTAAGCATCCAAACAGGAAGAAAAAGAAAGAATGTTTGATATGCATCTTATTTTTAATATGTAATCCTAGTGTGTTTTATTGCAACTATATTGATTCTTTTGTAATTATCTCCATATTGAGCTCCATAATATGCCTGTTGTTAGGATCATTCTGTTCTATATATACAGATCACCATGATTAATATATTCGATCTACTAGTCATGGATATTGATGGATGGACATTTTTACCAATTGAAACAGGGGGTGTTGGAAAACGGGCAAGAGATTGCAGTGAAGAAGCTCTCACTGAACTCTCGGCAGGGGGTGCGGGAGTTCACCAACGAGGTGAAGCTGCTGCTCAAAGTCCAACACCGCAACCTCGTGTCGCTCCTTGGCTGCTGCATCACCTCCGATCAGAAGATGCTCGTCTACCCCTACTTCCCCAACCGAAGCCTCGACCACTTCCTTTTTGGTCTGCATCTATTCATGTCTTCTAAACAAATTCATTTGATTACCAAGAATTCTCTTTACCGATGTTTGGTTTATCGCTCGATGTCATCAGGGAACAGCTCCGCGGCAACATTGGATTGGTCAAAGCGTTTTGAGATCATTGGGGGAGTGGCGAAGGGCCTCGTGTATCTTCACGAAGAATCTCCTGTGAAGATCATTCACAGGGACATTAAAGCCAGTAACATTTTGCTTGACGACCAACTAAACCCAAAGATAGCTGACTTCGGCATGGCAAGACTCTTCCAGGGGGATGATACCCACGTCAACACGTTCAAAATTTCTGGTACCTAGTGAGTTCTCGAGGATGCTGTTCGCGACTTTTGCTTGAGCTGTTCTGATGTCAATGACAGTTACTGTATGATTCTGATGCAACAAGATTGGACATTTTGCAGCGGCTATATGGCCCCAGAGTACGCAATGAACGGCTATTTATCAGCAAAGGCAGATGTCTTCAGCTTCGGGGTATTGGTATTGGAGATTGTGAGCGGCAGGAAAAATCTCGACGGGCGATTGGATGAAGAAAAGTCCGACCTATTGAGCTACGTAAGTTTGCCAACTTGATATTTGGGGTGCAAAAGAAGCAAATTTTCTTTGGTTTTTAGGAAAGAATTACTGGCCATACAGCGGCGAGTTTATGCTAAGCTTTCTTTGTTGTGATTCATATAGGCATGGAAGGTGTTTCAGGAGGGAAAAGCACTGGAGATCATGGATCCTACCATCCCTTCCGGGAACGGCGACGAAGCTGCACAGTGCATCCAAATAGCACTGTTGTGCTGCCAAGCCGTGCTTTCTGATCGACCCGACATGTACACCGTCCATCTCATGCTTTCGAGCGATTCCTTCTCGTTGCCGAAGCCAGGACGGCCTGGGACTCGCGGAAGAGTAGGGCGATGGACCTCGACGCCCAACTCGACTCTCACCAAGGCCAGCACAAGCAGTGGTGGGTACACCGCTTCTGACACCACAAAAGCTTCCACCCTGTACAGTGTAGCGGAAGACCACTCCCGGAACTCGATCTCGGTATCTTTTACCACAGAGGGTCGGTGACAGGAAGATGCTCACGCGAGTTCCAGGTACCATTTTGTATGCTTGCATGTTTGTCTTCATGTCTTGGATGAGCAAATTTTTTTTGGAGGGCAAAAAAGTATTTTTACTGGGAGATTCAGATCGATGTTGAATGATTGAACCCCAAGACCATGTGAATCTACATAAGCATCATTGTACGTGGATTCACATGTTTTGGAGCCATGTTCAATTCGGTACGCCTTGAACAGGCCACAAAATGCCAATGTGCAAAACACCACCACCTCTAGCATCCTCCTTCGAGCTCGAGTTCTTCTTTTCTCTTGGCTTAAGTTTGGACTAATCAGCTACCTTCCTCTCTTTCTCAGTCTTGCAATGTAGGTGGTCTTCGAAGAAGAAACATATGTTAGCAGTGGCCAACGTTGCAGAGAGGAGGAGGAGGCTTCTCTTTCGTCTCATGATCCTCTGTAGCATATGGGTGTTCTTCAAGCCTCAGGACGGAGGACTGGCGGTTCCCGTATTACACAGGGAGAACATGATCACCACAAGGAGGAGGTTGGACTCGCCGGGAATTGACAACCTCATCGACGAGAGCAAGCGGCGAGCACCCAGCTCGCCGGATCCCCTCCACAATCGGTAGCTTCTCCATTTCCCTCGCTCGGTCTTTGCATCACTCAATATGCAAAAGTTTTCATAGCTGAAGGCCTCTCCTTTCCCCCCTCCCTTTCTTACTTGAATTGCTGAATGTGATTGATGATGAAGCGGATGTCAGGATCATGGAAGAAGTAATCGAGGACCCTTAAATTGTTGATGAGATCTCTTTTGTTTTATTTTTTATGCATTTTTCTCTGTTTGCGTGGGCTGATTAATCACGTGGTTTTTGTCTTTCTTTTCCTCCAATTCTCCCCATTCTCTCAGGATTCGAGATTAAAATATAATAACCAAATAAAACAGTATAATTCTTGCTATTATTATTATTATTTTTTATGCAGCCAACATTTATGTCTAGTGTGATTCGGTGCCTTGGCGGATCTATTTTATTTCTACTATTAATAATTAAAGATTAAATATGTAACACCCCTTAATTATACAAGGCTTTAAAATTTGCATGACACTTGTCCTAATCCGATCCATCCCATTGAGCGCTGAGCAGTCCTCATGGTCTCCTCGGCCGCCGCCGCCGTCTCCCGCTCCCTGCCGATCTAACATGGTCTTCTCCCGGCTCCCCAGCAACGGCGGAAGAATGTGTGGCCGATCGAGGTCGTGAAGAAGCTTAAGACCCTGTCCTACCCTCCTCAACTGGGTTATGAATCCTTTCTCGTGCAGATCCAGTAACCTTTCCCATTCATGTAGTTTGCAGCAACGTATAGCTTGCGTCGAGTGTACAAGCCTCCTCCGGGCTTCTATCTAGATTGTGAGCTGCACTGGTGGAGTTTGCTTGTTCTTCAGCTCGGTTTTGGATCTTTGTTTTCTTGGATCCGATCACTGTTTGGTGAGGAAGATTGAAGTCTCGGCTACATAAAAATGATTGTTTGCTTTCCCGTGGATCTTCTTGACGTTGTCTGTTGTTGATCTGTTCTCTGCTACGGCTGGCGTTCTTGTCTAAAACACGTGAAGCATATATGGGTTTGAGAGAGAATCTGCGAGAACCTGAAATTTCAATGCTAGCTGAAACAGTATAAAGGAAGATGAACTATAGTCGTCGACTCAATCATCAAACTGGTCTTTATTGTTGTACCAATCGACTCTTTAAGTCGATGAACTGTGCCCACAGACTGTCACAACACACGAGTATAGATGAGATACATCCTCGAAGACTTTTTAGTTGCAGGTCCTTCTCGAGGCTCAGGACAATGACTTCCAACCCCCCAAGGCCATGGGCTCCATGAAAACACAATAATACCATGGCCACTGGATTCAAATAATTCTCAACTCATCTTTTTTTGGTTTCTAGTGTAAAGTAGTCACCAAATCCAGCCTTAATTCACATATATAGAAAAAAAAAAAGATAAAATGAGGTTCAAATCATAACTCAGATACAATGGATCCAATTTATTTCCCATCCTTTGGCTTTTTGCAGAAAGGTTTACATAATTCCAACCTTAATTAATTTGATCCTGAAGAGCTGTGAGAGAGAGGGAGAGAGAGAGAGAGGGAGAGAGAGCGATGACATAGAGATAATGTAAATGTAGCGTCACCGCCGCGGGGCTCCCACTCGTTCATTGTTCTCTCGCGGGCTCTGCGTTCAGATCGAAGGTCCCGGAGATGCTCACTTCCGCCGCTGCCACCTCCTTCGACCTCTCTCTTTCTCCCCCGCTCTCCGCCGCTGCATCCGCACCCCTCTTCCTCTTCCTCCTCCTCCGCCGCTCAATATCCTCGACGGCGGCCGCTGCCTTGAAGTCCTCGCACTCGAAAGCCAGCCGCCACCTCCGTACTCCCTGCCCCTTCGCCTCATCGCCGCTGCCCCCGGCAGCAAAGAACCTAGTCGCCTCCCGCATCCGCTGCAGGATGGCGAAAAATTCGTCGACCTGGTCGTCCGTCACCTCCTCCTCCTCCTCCTCCTTCTTCTTGAACCGCCGCCGGGTCCTCCTCTCCTCCTCGCCGCCGTCGAAGTCCGATCGCTTCTTCGACGCCATCGCCTCTAATCTCTGTTTCTCTCCGCCTTCTCTTTGCTGAAACGAGAAGAACTAATAGCAATTAAACTGTGGTCGGCTTCGGACGTCGTAAATACCAACGTGTGATGACGCGACATGCGTGACGTCAGCCACATGGCATTACGAGAGCGGATATATTTTTATTTGACCAACTCGACCGCCAAGTCAATTTGATACTTTAATTTTTGGGTACCTCGTGATGGGATCAGGACCGTCCTTCCCTTTTCCTGTTATTTTGGCAAAGATTACGCGATAAAGGATTACGATCCAACCGTCCGTTGGCCTTCAAGGAACTGCGTACATCTCAAAGCATGATGCAAGCATATCACGCCTTGCAACGTATGCATTGAACAGTAGATATGCTTCCGTTTGACGGACTTGGCCACCAAGTCAATTTGGGTTCAGAGCTAGGAGAGCGTGCACTTCAATATTCGGATTTCTTACGATGAAATCAGGACCGTTCTTTTATTATTATTATTTTGGACAGGATTAAGCAATAAAGGATGCCAATCCAACCGTCTGTACGCCCTCGCGCATCTGCACAAATCTCGAAGCATATTGCATTCACATCACGCGTGGTAACGTATGCATTAAACAGTGGACGCGAACTCCAAATCCAAAAAGATTTAGGGGTATCAAAGATTATTCTACTGGCGGATCTGCGGGCGCCATCACATCGCCGGAGAGTGGAGTTGGAGGGAGACACAGAGGATGCATTCGTTCGCGTACCGCCTGAACACCCTCCTCACCTTCTCTCTCCTCCTCCTCGCCGTCCTCTGCGGCGCCGCCTCCTTTCTCGACGCCTTCAATTCCCCCCTGTCCGCCTCCTCCTCCCACGTCCAAGCCAGTGCCCAGGTACCGTCTGTTATGTCATCTCATGTCGATCTCTCGATATGATGTGTCCGATCGACGAATGCTACCATGTCTCGGTCCTCGATCGTCGTCATCATCATTATATCTGTTATTTCCCCTTTTCTTTCGAGACGAGGGTTACAAGTCCGTGATGCCATCCATACCGAGGTTTGCGACTCATAGATCCGTCGTTTTTAGGCTGGATTCTGTGTCGGGATTGTTGTTTTCTTCGGAAAGAAGTAATAGTGACTACTTTCGTCGCGAGTTCTGCTTGTCTTGAGAAAAAAATGGGGTCTTGTCTTGAGAAGGGAAAAGTGTTAATTGTTTGGTATCCCCTTCGCCGTGGAATGTTGACGGGTAGAAATTGAACCGAGTTGCAATCGGCCAGCAATCGCCAAGGCTTGCTTAAGAAAAGAACGACTAGGGTTGCTACTCGTAGATCCGTCGTTTTTAGGTTTTATGCCGTTGTGGGGATTGCTTCTCCTTGGAACCACGAGTTGTGCTATGTTAGGGATCTTTTAGGACATAAAAAGGTGTTCACGGTTTCGCATCAGAGTTGAACTGAGTTGCAATCTGCCAGCAATCACCTATGCGTGCTGAAGAGATATATGGAAATTAAATTGAAATTAAGAAGTGCTTAAAATTATTTTCATTGTTTTTCCGTTTCCACAGTCACTGAAACAAAAACCAACCAATATGATGATGGAAAAGAAGCAAAATAGTCATAAGGTTTTCAAATACCAAGTTGGCTTCATGCTTTTTGCTCACAATTCCACATGTAAGCACATATGCATGTTAGGTTGCTCAACTCGAGCAGCATTCACTAAATTTGAATAAAAATTTGTGCTCAACATGTTGAAAATTTGTACTTTGTACAATGTAACCAACTGTCCTTACATTATTTGGAGGAACATAGTATTATGCTTTACGACATTATTACTTATTAATGTTCTCTAATTTGGACATGGACATTTGGATGCAAGATTTTTGGAGTGTCAATTGTAAACTTTAATATGTGAATTAAATTTTGTCAGATGGCTCTTTCTCTCAGGTTTTTGTAAACAGTTTCTATACAACCAGAGGTCGGTCTATGTACATCTAGCCCTTCCAAATCTTCTAGTGGCGAATGCGTTGGGCCACTTAGTTCCATTTTCCTTGTTGTGGTCAAGTCTTTGAATGATGATTAACTGCTTGTGCGACCTATTGGTGATCTTAAGGGAATTTTTTTTGTCCCTTGCAGGTGCTTAAGGTTAATCGGTTTCGGAGGCAGCTGAATGGGGCTGATGAGGTAATTTTTCACGAATTTACATCTCTTGTTGGGAAAAATTTTGTTGCATGTTTATATGCACCAATCTTGTTACCTTTCTGTTTCCACTTTGGACCCTTTTTTTAATCCCCTAAATCCAAGATGAGTAGTGATTTGGATCTTATGGGAATATGCCAGTAATTCTTCTTTCTGAAAGTCTCTATCATTTTGCTTTAACATTTCTTTTACTGCATTAGCTTAATGTACTTCTGTTAAATTTCTCAGTAATGAATTTTTTGTTTTGCATTAAGTACACATTGCTTATATTTTTGATAAATTTGATTTTTGTCCATTTCGTCTACTTTTTCGGAGCTATTGCAGTGTATTCCTTTCAGAAGTTGCTTAAAGCAAAATAAAGTCTCATTCTTACCCACCTCTTCAAATTAGTCATCTTTTACTTTTCCGTACTCAAATTCAATCAGTTCTTCGACATTCTTCATACACCCAATTTTGCATTAGATGTCTCTCTCTTAACATTGGAAGTTTTAGTGGTTTTGATAAGGAGGTTTCTGTGTT
Source organism: Musa acuminata AAA Group (assembly GCF_036884655.1). NCBI lineage: Eukaryota > Viridiplantae > Streptophyta > Magnoliopsida > Zingiberales > Musaceae > Musa > Musa acuminata. Next base: position 24,809,108 of record NC_088339.1, on the reverse strand, counting down.
TTTTGTCTCCTGTAGTTCTTGCTTTCTTTGCTGATGAAGTAATAGAGGAGAGTTGCCAGGGTGGTTGAGTAGAAGTTATGTAGCACTGAAATAAAATTGGCCTTTCAGATTTGGGTTTGCTTGTCGAGCACTTTATTAAACTCGTTAATTAGTTTTTTTTAATTTTAACTAGTCATGATGACATTAAAAGACATTGGCCTATGTGGTTTTTTATAGACTTCTATATATAAACTTCTATATTACCCGTGCTTATAACATAAAAACATGATCTCCATATGTAAGTTCAAATAAAAATGTTTTGTACTGTATTCCCATACCTCATAGTCTCCTTGTGGGATTGGACACTTGAATCTGCCATTTCGTGTTCTTGCGTTACCCATGCAACAGTTCTTGGTGTAAGATTGATACCTGGAGAAAAAGCTTGATGATTGCATGAATTCCCTGTGCAATTCACCTTGGTGTATTTGAACCACTTGGAAATGATGAGTTAATCTGAAAACTAGTTTGGTCTCATGTGGGTCTTAGTAGGTATTTCATCTTTTATGTCTTATATGAAGCTTCTCAGTCATTACAAAAGTGTCTGAAAAAGGTTGTTACCTGGCAGGTTAGCTTGACATTCAATGTTTCTTTGGACGTGCAGCCACTGTTTACATGGAATACAAAGCAGGTACTTTGTGGACTGATGCTAAGTAATTTGACTGTCTTCTAATAGAACAATAGATTATGGTGAATTTCATATAGTTACAATGTGTTGTTCTATTGTTGATGCCACAACACCTCATGGTAAAAGCTACTGGGTGAAGCAGAAATCTATTGATCTTTACCATCCAATATGAGTCAATTATACTTCAATACTGTTCTTTTGTTGGATTGTTATAATTAGGGAACATCGACCAAGTTTTGAGCAGTAAATCATCTTATTTTTGCTAGCAAATTTCAACTATCCAAATATTATCAAAGACTTGCATGTACGGTCAATTGTGTGTTCTCATCCTCTTATTGAAGTCTGTTTGAGAGATTCTTTTGCTATCACTTCCAGAGTTGTAAATAGGTTGTGTTGCACTTTAAAGGCTTATATATACTATGGAGTCTCTGTCTCAAAATAAATGGATAATATTATTTTTCATTTTCTATTAACCTCCTTAATTTCAGGTTTTTGTCTTCCTTGCTGCTGAGTACGAAACTCCAAAGAATGCCCTTAACCAGGTGTGTCATTTATTACCTGTGGGTTAGCATTGGTTGCTAAAAGCCTAAAATTCACTTTCATGGTTTACTAATCAAAGTTGTAATTTGTGAATCATGTGGTCACTTAATTTCTATACAAGAATATCATGAACACATGTGAAATATATTTGTTTCACTTATTGTCTATCCCAGTGCATCCCCTGTTATTGAGAAACTGTCACCTTATTAATAAACTAATGTGGTATATTTGGACTAATGGATTATTCTTTACTTTATGGAAGCTGCATATGTTCAGCAAATTAACATACTTGTTCCGCATAAGTTAATTTTGTAATCGTTAACTTTGCTTTTAGTCTTGGGAAACCTTGGTTTGTTGGTTACAAATCATTTTTTATGATCTTTTTCCCATGTTCAGATCTCGCTATGGGATCACATAATCCTGGATAAGGACCAGGCAAAGTTCCAGACAAAGGTGACCACCAAGTATCCTCTAATTGATCAGGTTAGTTTACTCGGTTTTGAATTTGTTTATTACTTGTGAATATTTTTTGTCTTTCGTCGCATATGTTGTACAATAGTAAATCTTCGATGAACTGTTAAATATCTCAGCTTAATTTTTTTTTTTTACCAATTCAATAATCCAGGGAAGCAATCTCCGTGGTAGAAAAGTTGATCTTATTCTCCACTGGCATGTTATGCCTAAGACTGGCAGAATGATCCGAGACAAGCTGCACCTATCGGACTTCCATCTGCCGGAGGCTTATACGTAGGTACGAGCTTAACATCTTTAGGTACTTTTATACTGCTAGTTAGAACCGGAAGAGGGCTTTTTTTTTTATCGGTATCGTGTATGAATCAAGTGAATTTGAAAGCAGAACATCTGCTGGTTATCAAAAAGGCTATCGTCTTGCTCCAACCTCATTTTACCGGATACAATGAATAAAAATGTTTGCGTCATGATTCAATCTCAGAACCTTGCCACCATCAGTGGTCATGAGTTTTACATGTTATTCTATCAAAAACCTAGTTTTGTGGATATTATCCATGGTTGCATCAGCTCAAGGTAGCCTTAGTCACCGTCTTGGCATATTATTTTCGTTTGTTACTCATAAGGGTTAAGGGTGGGATTTGATCTCAGGACAGGATCTTAGTATTTTATATTTAATGTTTTTGTCAGTTAAGGTTTTTATCAGTTTTTTTTATCAGTCTTTTATATTTATGGTTATGTGATCGATATCTCACAATCGTATGATTAATATATTATCTTCACGTTATCAACCTTATTCAGATGATGTGACAGCCAATAATGTTACACCAATTAAGAGGTCGACTCAATCTTATGAGGTGGTCAATCGCATCATACAATCATAAAGCACACGATCAATCAAGAAAAATATATTATAATTCTCGCCCCGAACCTAATGGTCATTTTATCATACTATTTTCTACTTTGAATATAAATTAATTTTTGTACATTTGATACTTCACTAGCTAGGGATCTGAGGCTTTAATGAATTAATATTATTACTTTACTAGCTAGGGATCCATGGGTTCACGAGGCAGGTGTTGTTGCGATGACTAGAATTAATTTTTTCACCGTAGAATATATTATATGTTTGATCGTAACATCCTGATTAGTTCCACTTCCAATATATTCTATTTTTTTTATCGATAAAATTAAAAGAATTAATATTAAATATTTTACTTATGTAATTATAAGAATCTTAATATATAAAAAAGATTGAGATAATAATCATAATTAATTACAGAATATGTAATTATCGTTAGGAGGTTCTGAGGACCTGGAGACACCGCGATCCGGCAGCACGGAGCTGTGGAACGTCATCAACATGACGGGCGACGACTACCCGCTGCACCCGCACCTGGCGACGTTTCAGGCGAACAAGGTGGTGGAGCTGGTGGACCTGGCGGCCTTCAGCAGCTGCATGACTACTGCAAAGGGGGACGCGTCGAGATGCACCGTGGGGGCGCACGCTGTGGGGAGGGAGCTGCCGGTGGCGGACCAAGAGAAGACGTGGAAGAACATAGTGAAGATGGAACCGGGTTACATGACGGTGGTGGTGGTGGCGTTCAAGCTGGTGGCCGCGAACCAGAGCTATGTGAATTCGCTCCCATCTCTCTTTGGTTTGCCGCTTCATCGTTTCCTCCTTACTGGATACTGCCTTCTGCAAATACTGGATCACGAAGACAATGCTATGATGTGTCCACTAAAATTGCTGCCTTGAAAGAGAGAGAGAGAGAGAGAGAAGAAGAAAGTATTGAAGACAGGCGATGGTTGCTGCATTGTGTGGATTGCATTTGTATGCCAATGAAGAATAAGGACGGCATTGGAGTTACTAGTAGAGATGAGGCTGCATGATACTACTTTGACCAAGTCAACTGCAATAAACTATAAATGAATTCTGGTCTGTCACTCATAATCATAATCGATCATATCATATTGCTACTCTGTGAATTGAACTAAGACAAAATTAATGATAACAAACTCATCTTACCTTATAAATCAACTCAATTTTCTCCCATTTTAGTAGGAGATTAAACTAGATATCACAATACATTGATTGATCAAAAAATAAAACTAGATAATATAATCTGCAACAATAATATGCTCGAAAAAATTGAACCAAAATTGAGAGCATGAAAATTCTCTCATAGCGAAAGATAAAAACACTGCAATGCAAGAAAAATTAGATCTACAAAGGTTGGAAGAATTTGAGTATACCGTTTTTCTTAATCCCTGCGCTCTTATTCTCGTTCTTCATTTTAGGCCTCCCTCTCCGAGTCTTATCTTTTCCGATGGACGTTGACTTATTCGGCTTGGACTCCACACTTTCCTGTGACTGCGGCGAAGAACACACCGTACCAAGAGAGTTTTCATCTTGTGTCACCACAGCCAGTGCCGCCCTCTGGTCATCCTTTTGAGAACTACTCTTTTCTAGTTTTCTCTTCTTGAATGGATTGTTATCAGGTACTGATGCCTTATCTACTTCAAGCTCCATTACTTGATGACACTCTGCTGGTGCAACCAACATACCCAGCGCAAAAGCTTCTTTAATGTACTTCTGATCCAGAGCTGTCTCTCTTGCAACTGTTGACACATCAAACAAGCTGAAGAATTAGTAGAACATAAAACAAAACAAAGTGCCAGCACATATACTTCTGGATTAGTTTGCTCACTTATAATGCCTTTTAACTTGACTAGTAATTTAGCTGTAGATAGAATTTGATGGCAAAAGATGTATACATTCGACTCCAAATTACTAGCAGCCTATAAAGAAGAGCTGGTCAACTTACCAATAAGCTTATCTTCTATATGTTCTTCATGGTCTTGCTCAGATGAACACATTGTAATGCAACTCCCCTCTGTGAATGAGATTCTCAATTCATCACCAGATGTACGATAGTAGGATCTGACGCTGACAGACTCCGAGCACATTTCAGCGTTAGGGAGATAGTCAAAATGTTGCATGGTAATGGGGTTCAATTTGCCTTCGGCGACAGCAGCAGCTACTGATTGCGGGAGCTCACTTGGTGATTTCAAAAATCAAAGAAAATTCATGGGAAAATTTGAAGCAAATAACATATCAAAGCGAGAAACAAGCATTATTGCGACGATTATTTATAGTGGCGATTATATTGTGTTATGGTGTCATGTAGGATACGGTCCAAGAAGATCCAGATCACCATTTAGAAACTCCAGATGCTTCTCTTCTAAAGGCTTCAAATGTTTTAATGCTCGTGTAGCCATATCATATCTGCATATAACAGAATGCATAGATAAGTCGATATGATAGAAGTCAGTTTGTGCCATAAGTTTTACATGGCATATCTTACACTCGAGCATGGTGAAAGACTGCAACTGCTTTCCTAAAAGACTCGCAGTAATCTTCTGGCATTTTATATCGCTTGTCAAGTCTCAAAACTGACAGAACCTGCAAAGCATGAGGAAGGAAAAACACAAAGTTAAATGAAGACAAAACAGTAGCCAACAAGAAATTAAGATGAAAAAATATGATAAATAAACATATATAAAGAAATATATAAGATTAAAATGTTCCTTGGGACATTAGACACATACATCAAACCAAACAGCATTTTGCTTAAGAACAGTACAAAATCTGTATACTAGGGGCATAATTGTGCAATACAATCAATACAAGTAGGAATTCCTAAGTTTGTTACCACAATTTTTTTATTGGAGTTCTAAATGGACAAGCATAAGAATGGAACAAATGGGCTTACACGATCTAAGTTCTTGTACTTGGAGACAAAAGAATAAGCTCTCTTAATCCCAATTCCTGGAATGGAAGGAAGGAAGTCGCATCCAGCCAGGACACACATACCTGTCAAGATATTGAAAAAATATAACACATTGAGCGATGTCATAAATTATGCAAAACTTTCTCAAATCTGCAAGAACAAATTCAAAATTAGCTTGACAACCAACAACGAGCAATAATAGAACCTCACCCACAACAAAATGATGCTAGTTATTTCGAGTTGATGTACAGATTGTGCAACAATTAGCATGTGATTAAAAGAAATGATGGATAAGTAGGAAAAATAGAACACTAAAATTGAACTCAATAAAAGCAAAAAATTAGCTTGAATCTTATTCAATTTAAATTACAAGCAAGACATGGAGCGAAAATATTTTGAAAACTAGATCACAATAGATCTTAAATGTGATAAGCTTTTAGAAGATGGGAGAAAAGTTTAATAACATAGATCATATATGGAGGAAAGAATAGTTAAAAGCATGTGATTTAGTTTATGAGAGAGTTCCATGAGCAAGAACCCAAGAAGATTGGTTGGTTAAACCAAGATATACAATATTGTACCGTACCGATGTTTCGAGATTGGCTCGGTACAGTACGGTATCGTGTACCGAGCGGTACGCTAGGGCGTACCGAGCGATACACCTAATTTAGGTGTAAAACCCTTCGAAAATACCTGAAAAAAAAAAGTTAGGATAAAGTTTTTAAGTTAGAAATAAATATAGTAATAGCATAAGTTTAGTAAAATCAATGTAAATTAGGTAAGAATAATATCACATATCTTTTTCGGATTTTGAAAAATATCTTGTGCAAGGTTCGTATTTCAATCCATCACAGATTGTTCTTATGTTAACATTGAAATATCTACAAAAAAAATCATTTAAATTGTTAGACTATTTTGTTACAATATAAACTCTAAAATTCAAGTGAATTAAATAATCACGTATGTAAATATACCTTATTGCTGATTCTACCATCAAAACGAATGACGAGCCTCCACAGGTGGTGGATCGGAGTCCTCGATTCTATACATCTGCATATCAATATGATATGTTTGTTGGACCCAATCATGAAATTGATCCCATGACATAGTGTATTGATACATCGTATGCCATTGATGCATCAATGTAGTGTTGATCGTCATGAATTATATTCGTCACAAATCGTTGTTTTGTAAAGTTTAGGAGAGCATAAATATGAGAAAAAAAGAGTTTGAGATAGTTTAAGAAAGTATGAGAATGTAATGGAGTGAAAAAGGGGAGAAGAATGATTTAAATACTATGAGAAAGGGCTCCAATGGTCAATTTGATCGTTAGAGCACTGTAGCACTGTTACAATGCGATAACGATCGATTTCGACCGTTACCGCCCGATAGTATCCCGTATCGTCCGATATGAGGCGCTTTTAAACGTTTCGCCCGGTAGCGGGCGGTCTGCGTACCGGTATGCCGTCGGACTGGTACGTACCACCCATACTGGGTGGTACCATTCGAAATTGCATACTTTGGGTTAAACCTTATATGCAAGGCCTTATAAATAGTGAAAAGATGACAAGGTGAGACTAGAGCTATCACTATGTAGAATACAAGAATACAAGTAAAAAATCAATGCACTACTCAAGCTCTGCCATCCCTACTTGTAGCGAGTTTCAGTTAGAGAATAGATGGATCATTTACTATCTAGAATTACCTCCTCATATGGTTATTGTTACGAGTTACAAAATATGGAGGTAGAAGAAAGTTTAAAATGCAAACCATAATCATTTAGATTCATTTGTTGAGTAGACAAACTGAGACTTAACAATTGTCATGCAATTTTGTGAACTAATTAATACTTATTACTTCAAGAAAGTTGAGCAAATGCAAGTGTGACCTGTGAGCAATTCTTTATCAAAATCCTTGAAGGAAAGTCCATCAGAAGCACTCTTGAAGACTTTGTCCATAAGAATTTCCTCACCATTACCATAGCGGTCCATCTTAAATATGATCTACAACAACATGCATTCATGAGAAAATCAACAAAAGGACAATTTAAGGAACCTATGGTTTCAGTTTTCTCACAGCCTGGCAACCGTATGCAATGAGGTCGCTGTCTTCTGTTATTACACCTGCAATGCCTCCTTGATCAGGTTTGAGGGAAGATAAGTATGCTAATTGAGCATCGGCCTCATAGGGAGCAACTATGAATTCCACATCTTCTGATCTTAAGATCTGTCATAAAAAAAACATATAACAATTAAAGCTATAAAATAGAAAACTAGGTCATAATCATAGGGAAATTACCTGAATCAGCTTATGAGCCATCAAAGGTGTGACATGTACTGCTTTCTGGAGGTGATAATATAAATGTTAGAAAAAAGACCAAAAGGGAAAGAAATAAAGGACAACAAAAAGGATCAAAATAAATTACTTGATCAAAGACACCACTTTACAAGATTGAAACAACATAGCAATCGTGCACAACTTATGAGAAAAAGAAGAAAAAAGATAAATGTGGTGTATAAGCCAACCATATCGAAAGCTTCCTGCTCTCAAGACTGACAAAATCTAGAGAATTCTAAATTTCTGATCTTGTGGGCTTGCCCAGTAACTAAGCAGCAAAAAACCAACATAACATCAATAATAAGACAATATGTGATGTATACTGTAAGTGGACATGTCTAGATTGTACCTAAATTTCATAGAAAAGAACACTAGTACATTTCTTGTACAGAAGATGTAATTTTGAGGAAGATAGGCTTTCCTCAAAAATTGTAAAGACAAGGAACCAAAGCTTGTGAGAATGTGATTGAATCTTCTGTTTCTTATGCACAAAATTTGACAGACATGCTTCAGCAAAATTTTAAAGTCAAACAAGCATATCTATATCTCAAATTACTTGCCTCTCCAGGCTGCTCCTCTCTTTTCTCTGCTAAGCGCAGTTTAGTCATGTTTTATGTGAGTTCCTGAATTAAATTGCCACTTTAGCATGACTCAGCAAAACTCACCCCAAACGCCTCATGATATATAGCATTCATAGTTCTCCTTTTGAGATCTGTTTTTTTTTTTCTTTCTTTTTTCTCGTACACATCTAAATCCAAGGATTTAGAAATCATGTCATACCAGAAATAAAAGCTTGGACAACCATTTTCCGCCCTAGTATTTCAATGTCTTTGAAAGTAAAAAAAGCATTTCTGTTATTTTTATGTATTATCTACATTGATAAACCCAAGAAAACCACTTTGCATGTTGCTACAACTAAAGAAGGATAACTCTTTCTTTCAGAGTTAGCTTACAACTATACCAATCGATACAATTTTGTTACTGTACACATGTATCCAGTGACTTAAGTGTACCAATGAAGGAGAAATTACCTGGAAAAGTTCAATGGCACCTGCAGTGTTTCCTTGCTTGAGCTTCTCTTTTGCCAACTCAAAATTAGCTTCTCTTCGCCTAAATTAAAATAAACATCTGTTCAGAGGCATAACACTGCCCAAATAAACAGTTTACACAAACAATTTGAACAGCCACACAAAGAAAATGGCAAACAAAAATAGTAACATGTTATGCTAAACATATGTATATAACTATGCTTCTATCCCGCTTTGTCTTATTGGTAGTTCATATTCGTGTAACATCTATTGTAGTTTGTTTGAACCTAACCAAATAAAACAAACCATTCACCTACAGCATGATAATGAACATCCTGGGAAGAACAATACAGCTAAATTGCATCAGTTTCTGCTTCTTCCTTTCACTTGCCTGTGGCGCTCATGATCCGTGGCGGACTTACAAGGGATGCTGCCACCGTCAAAGACGACGACAGGCATGATCTTGTAATGCCGGAGGAGATTGATATGATGCATAAAGTAGTTGAGATAACGCCTCGCAGCTTCACCCGGCATGTCGAGGCAGAGCTCCATACTGCAAGAATAAGCTGCCCAAAAGAGTGCACGATAAACCACCAAACATCTAGGATTACCAATCGACGCGACGCGTTTTGTTTGCGTGGTTCCAGCTGCTCACCTCCCTTGTGGAGCCACGAATAGGCATCGATGCCCACCTACCGGAAAGAAGAACAAAGCAAAGCATGAAGGAGATCGGAATAACATTCATTAGAAACCGCAAGAAAACTACAAGGGTCCAAAACAATCTACCCTTTTCCCGGCGTATTTCCTGATGTGGACGGGACGTATGAATGGCTTCAGGAATCTGAGGAGATTCTGGATGCCCATGTGTCGGATCCTCAGGTGCTTCTTCTTCTTCTTCTTCTTCTTCTTCTTCTTCTTCTTCTTCTTCTTATTCTTCTCCTCCTCCTTCCCACCTTCCCCTCGCAAGATTGGGATCGCCGGTGGCACGGAGGGGGGATCAGAAGAGAGAGGAGAGGGAGGGTGGTGACGGCGACGAGGAGGAGGCGACCCAAGACAGTAATATAAAAAGGGGAATGGGGTTAAAATAGAGAACTCGTCTTCCCGCTTCGATCCATTCATTCCTTACTCGACTTCGCGGCCTTTCCCGCCTTTGTCTGCTGCTCTTCTGCTGTCATGTCATCAAATAAACCCTTGTTACTCTTACAAATTACAATAGAGGCCTGGATTTAGAAACAATATATTGGGTCGGATCAAGTTTCCTGTTTTTAGAAACAATTTCACCTCCTCTTTTTATCGTCTGCTCTTTTTATTCAAATTAATGTAATGGTCCTAATATTAGCACTATAAATTCATTTTAAAATTACTCATTTTGTGTCCTGAGTGAGATTATATTACTGTTGTCAACTAGCTTAAGTTCATATCTCACTTTCATCATCTATCCTTTCAAAAAAAAAAAAAAATACTGCAGAAAATATTGTGCTTAAGAGAAATCAGACCACCATAAATAGCATATAGAACACTAGGCAATAAAGAAAACAAATCATGATAATATGAAAGGCCAAAGTAAAGATCTTCAAAGGTGCAAAGAAGCTGTGTGACACTGATGTGAGGTAAATCAGCAACCTCATTTGGTTTATACAGCAACCTGTATGTACCCACATGAATACAGCATAACATGAAAGAATCAAAGACAAATAACACTCTAGGAGAAGCCTGATCTCATCTCACTTAACATTATCTGCACTAGTCTGCATAACATGTCAAGACTCTTATCTCCTTGGAAGATGCTTACCATAGAGACAACATGTGTCCACAAAAGACATTTGCTTGCTCATTTCTATGCATATGGAAGTAAGTTCTTCTGGTTTATCTAACATCAGTGGATATATGGCACTCTGGCATTTGGTGGAAGACTCAAACAACATCAGCAAATAGCCCACAAGTCATGGACTTTCTTCAAGAATGATTTCATGGACCCCCCCAATAGAGTAGTGTGTCATTGCAGCTAACTACCATGTAGAACCTTTAAAGTTGTACCAGCCGAGAGAGAGAGAGATAGAGAGAGAGAGAGAGACCACCAACCACATGACCTCCATCTTGGTATAAGCTATGCAGAAATCTCTAGTAGTGATTGAGATGAGAAAATGAAATCACCTCGTGTGGGGAGTAATTGCTGCTGAACATGCCCCAACAAAATTAATCTTGATACTCGAATAGTTATGAAATTTTCAGACTTATCTGCACGAGCTAGATTTTGACTTCCATTCCTCTACCACCTTTTTCATCAATTGTTCAAACTTCTCTGCTTGAGGCCCAGGTCTGACAATGTCGGCATTGCCCCACTGAGAGCATGGATCCATCCACCATCTCCTCTTGCCAGAGCACCAAGCCCCAGGAACGGCCTTGTAGTAGCGACGTTTCAGTATCCTGCTATCAATTTTATCTAGCACTGCATCACCCTGACGGAACTGCCTAGCAAAAGGCATTCCACTCTCTGTCATCTGATCAAAATCTGTCATGTTAAGAATGTGGGGTTCCAGCATTGGAGGACTATCCCACACCATATACCTTAGGTCACTGTTCACTGTTGTATTCTGAAAATTAGGAGAGTTGCATAGGACCGAATGAAAATAACCTTCTTCGGACAACATTACATTTGTGAAGTACAAGAGAAGAGTGCGAGCTAGATTGTCCCACCCCAGTATGCAGTATTCTATGAAGGACCTACTCAGGATAACCCACGGAGAACCTGTTGAACAGTAAATCAAAAGAACACATCATCAGACTCAGATGTGCAAAAGTTTGAAATAAGCATGTTAGAAGTTTAGGATAAGATAAACTGCCTGTGAAGAACTTGAAAGATTCAGGGGTGACCCGATTCTGAGAAGCTTTGAAAAATGACTTCCTCTTTGCCAAATAAAGCCCGGCATCAACTATAATTGGTTGAACCCTCTGATTTCTGCAATGACAGTTCTGGAAGTTAATGAAAGACAGCGGATTTAACTCTCAGGAATAAGACAACGGCAGAACATTTGTGATTACTCTTTCCATCCAAGATCACTGGTGTGGTCCACGAAGCTAAGGTTCCTTGGCACATTGGAGAAAACATAAATCAAATCTGAAACAAAAAGAGAACAAATAATCAGCACTTTAACTTCTGGATAGCAAATATATTATGTACCTGAACATAAATGCAAAAGAAAATTGAAGACATCCTTCAGATAATCATTCTACAAGATATTTTATTCAGAGAAGAACATTTATCATGTTCATGCAAACCTAAAAACTAAAATGTCAAAAAAGAAAGATTTATCATCATATTTTATAAGATATAAATCTACTGCAGTCCACACATGGATAAGGAGAAAAATGGGAGAGCAAACATGCCCATTTGCTTCCCTGGTATTGCCAAATCCTTGCTAATATACTTTTAGCAACATAAACTGATGTAAGAGTACTTATCTATCAGAAGAATTAGATACTTCAAGAAGCTCAAGGTTGTAGGATTCACAAGAGGGTGGGTGTCAGCTTGATACTTAATCAGCACACGAAAAAATGTACGCATATCCAGCATGTAGCTCAGCAGAATAGCAGAACTATGTCCTTGCATATTTCTATCTTGTTACTTTCAAACACTCAATGCTTAGAAGAATTTAACAGATAAACAATACTCTTTCATCAGTATATACAAAAAGAGGGTAACAAAACCTTTTATTTATTTAAAAAAGATCAGAAAAGGTGAATCCTTCAAGAGCTAAAATTGGCTTTGTATCACCAAAAAGGCTGAGGACTGACCCGTGGCATCAGGATCTCCCATAAAAGCATTCTCAATCCAGTGAAAATCCACATCAAATAAAAGAAAAAGAAGCCTTCTACAGGCAGTTTGGGGCTCGAATTTCATACCAAAGATGCCACATCAATCTACATAGAGCATGGGGATGAAGAAAGGAAGGGTGTACTAGTGCTAAAAAGCTGGTAAGTACTAGTGCTAATTTAAGTATCCACTAAATTAATAGATCTAAAGCAGTTGCAATTCAATGTTCACCAACATATAACAACCAAAAAATGGATATCAAATAGAAAATTGTTTGACACAGTATAAACATCATAAAGGGGAGATAGATATATAGATAGATAGATAGAGTGTGTGTTTTGAAGAAAAATCTAAACTAGATACCACAGAGAGATCCAATTTCTAATATAGCATCTTGCAAGCATGAACCTTGGCTACTTAAGATGGAAAGATAGATCCGAACTTTTCGATGTAAGAGCAAATAAACTCGATACGCTACTTACAACTCATAGCTGGTTTTATAAACTCGAATAGAAGACGACATCTTTTCCATCATAAACATTCAAATCTGGAGATCTGATAAAACCAATGCAACAACAAAGGCCTCATTTTGAGAATAAAGATCACGTACCGTCTTGCGTGACAAGCGGGTAGTCCTCGGCGCTCAGCGTCACGAACCAATCCCAGCCGTCGTCGAGCCGGAGTAGCGCTGAGGCAGCATGTAGCGTGGCCGCAAGCCCAGACGACCCCATCGGTGTCATTGCGCTGGCCTTCCCTACCACATCCACATTCCCAAACGCTCGTACGGCAGGGATCGAAAGCCAGACCCTGGCCGCCAGGTCGGCCCGCTCCGATTCGGAGGCATCGGCGGAGAGGTGGAGGAGGTAGCGGTTCCTGGGGTGGTAAACGGCGAGGAGCAGGCGGAGGACGCGGCGGGAGTCGCCTCGGCCGCCGGAGATGTAGTAAGCGAAGGCGGGCAGGTGGGCCGGGCCGCGGTGGACGTCGGTGGGGGCGGGCCGGCGGGCGTGGAAAGCATAGGACGCCGTGAAGCCGGAGATGGCGGAGAGGAAAAGCAGCACGGAGACGAAGGAGACGGAGATGAGGCGGAACAGCCATTTTTCCATGGCCATAACCCAGGAACGGCGGCCAAGGGTCACAGACAAGATGGAGGCCGGGGATCGAAGGGGCATCGGGGGATCCAAGCTAGGTTTCCATTCTCGATCGTATTAGGGTTATTCTCATCCGAACGGAGGGCGACGAAGTAGGAAACGAAGACGAAGAGGGAGGACCGTTTGGGAAGATATCGAAACGGGGCTGTCGGTGTGCGTCGCGATCAGAAACGGGGAAACAGGAAACGGCCAGCGGCTAGCAGATCGGCTCGTCACATTTGCATAATAATAAAAGACAAAAAATTCTTCTTGATGTTTAAAACCATTTGCATAATTCAAGAAAAAAAAATATATATTTTTGTTACACATTTCACATTTATATTCAGCATGTTTTCGCCTCCCCAAAAACTATATTTGTTTGATGAGGTATGGTGATATATAGAGACTTGCAAGTTGCATGATTAATTAAAGTCATCATCAACAACCACTATTTAGTAATTAAATCCAAGAATTTGTTCTCTTAATTATGAAGTCTATAATGATAGGGAAGAAACACACAACCGCTTTACCAACCATTAGGACCGCATGCTTGGCAAAAAGATAGAACCCATTTTGGTTGCTGTATTAACTAATTGAAGGATAAGGGCTTTGGCATGATAGAAGGAAGCACGCATATCTGATTCCAAAGATGAACAATGGTCATACCACTACGAATGAGTATTTCGAGCATCAGCACAAGCAAATTGACCAAAACATTTAAGTATTCTAGCAAGGCATGCAGAATTAGTTCCTTGCACAAATTTTACACGGCAAACACTATCCTACTTGACTCAAAAACAAATATATATGTTTCACAAAGAACAACGTTATATAGGGTTGTAAAACTATCGCTTTAGGGCTGTTGGGTGAAATTGTTTCTTTCGATTTCTCTTTTACTAATCTCACAAATACATTGGGAAGTGTTCCATCACATCCTTCCCAAAACTGCAAAACTGATGAATAAACGGCCACTTTCAAAGAATCCAATTTGAACAATGGTTTCAGCAGCAAACATACCGACTTCCTCCACAATCACTTGCATTGAAGCTTTAGGACCCCATCTTGAATGGCCTCCAGATGATTTCAGCCGCATCCGGTAGAAGCCTAAGTACCTAAAGTAATTCAACATTGTAAATTAAACAAGCACAATAAGCTGATCAGAAAGCACATAATATTTACATATGCATTTCTTGATTATAACTTTGAGGGTGCAGAAAACTTTTCAAGATGAGCACTTCCGAGAATGAGTTTTGATACCTCCTTTCACCATCTAATTGAATGGCTTGCAAGCACTTCACTTAACTAGAACTCTTAAAGGGATGAAATGCCTCTCCAAGTTGATGCTCACAAAGGACGCGTGCATCTGGCTTCAGAACCTTAAGAAAAGCCTTGTTCAGGTTAAGCATTGAGACTGTGTTCAAGATCCGACTGCAAAACCGCCGCACTTCTGCACGTCGTGATTGCTTTTCTGGCATCTTGGTCAACAGCTTTTCCATCAGCTCACAGATCGCTGGCAAGTTTTTCTTTAAAAATTTAGCTCTACTCGAGTCATCTTGATCTTTCTCTCCTTTGCCAGTTGGAATACACGTTTTAATAATACAATCTATGACATCTAGGGCCTCAATTTGTCGAAATTCTGATTTTGCAGTCCCACACTTCTCCAAAAGGAAGCCAAAGAGCAGAAGCCCAAGCCACGAATGCCTTCTAATAACCTCTTTGATGAAGCCAGCTTTCAGTCGAGACTTCTTATTACTGAAGTAGTCAACCAATACGTTTTGAAAATCATTGGCCACACTCTCAAGTTCAGATTTTGACAAGTCCCGTGAATGCATGACTTTTAACAACCAAAACGTGGAGGTTTGAGCAAAAGAAGATACGGTTTTATACCGTGAACGTGATGCTGATTTTAGACTCTTCTCCAACAAGATTTCAAGACTATGAAGCTGTATGTCGTCACTTTTTGGGTAGTCCTTTGCTTTAAATACTTTCTTCTGCACAATTCCCCCAATGCGTTGTTTGAGAGGCTCCCCACCCTCAGTCATATGTGAATTCACATAAGCTTGAGCCAAGTAAGAATAAACCATCAAGACCTGAGGTTTACCTGCTTCAAATAATCATTTATTGTCCAAAGTTAGAAAATAAATATACTAAAGAGGCATGTTCATTCAAAAAAAGATAATTCTATATGCAATTTTTTAGATATATGTCCCTTGAAACAGGGAAGCACATGTATGAAACACAGACGAAAACAGAGAGAGAGAGAGAGAGTGAGAGAGAGAGAGAGAGAGAGAGAGAGAGAAGAGGAGGAGGAGGAAGGACATGCAGGCTTGAATAATAGAGACAAGGATGATAACGGAATGTTAACATGCCTAGGCCTGACTAGATGTCTGGCCCAGGCTTAAATGTTAGCCAAAGATTTATACCAAAGGTCCAGCTCAATATATCCCAGGCTTGGCAAGCAATGTGCAAAGCCAAAGATCAAATCCAGATTTTCTTTGAGCAAGAATAGTAGGTGACCCCAGAAAGACTCAATAAACTACCTGGATTTTTCTGCAGATAAATCTCTAGAAGTGAGAGAACACGAAGTTTGAAAGGTATAAGCTGTGATTGAGCACTGTCACTGCCAGAAATTTTCCGTTCCTTGAATATCCTTGCAATATAAGAATCCATACGAAACATCGCATCATCATCCATGTCATCATCAGAATCATCAGAAGCTGAAAGTTCCTCGTTCTTGGTAACTTTATCAATTGCCTTGACTATCTCTGTCCCCATAATATCCACATCTTTCTTGGCAACTTTGTCATCAGTTTCCTCAGGTCTAAGCAATTCATCAGCACCATCAGCATGGCCATCACTATCAACTGTGTCATCAGTCCCAACTTCATCAGCCTCCTCTGCTTCTTCGATTCCAAGAAAATCATCATCATCATCTTCTTCATCTCCATAACTGCTTGCCGTTGGGTGACGAGGACCCTTCAAATCCTTCTTTACAACTCGCAACATTTGAAGGAGTCCGGCATCAGTAATATCATCACAGAAAGACTTGAAAACCTGCAGAACAAGGTACAGCGTGTAATATTAGTAGAAGATGAGAACATGTATTGACTAATTACTATATCCACATATACTATCAACCAATAACTCAAGAAAACACTATCCAACTTTAGTTTCATAAGAGAGAAGTCTACATTTTGCATAGGAAGAAAAAAGCCTTATTGACGAGTTATTGCTTTTTTAATTTAAAAAAGTACTCCAAGAACATTCTGCTACTACACATCCATCAGCCAGACCAGCAACTATAAATGCATTTAATTCTGTTCAACTTACCTGTTCAACAGCAAAACATAATGGACTGGATGACTGCGGCAGAAGTGAAAGTAAATTGTCCACCAACACATCCATAAATTCTGGCACATCGTTACCATCATATTCTTCATCTTCTGAAGAGCCGTCATCAGCAGCAGCAGGAAAAGCCTTCTTGCAACATATAGTTAACTCCAATGCAACTTCAGAGAACTCTCCTGGACGGACGAGTACTTGCAACAGCAACTGGATTAGCAGATAGCGAAATGCATGCAATTTGTTTGCATCTAGGCCAGGCCTTATTTTCCTTTCCTGTAATTGATAGCGTGCAGAAATATTTTACCAACATGAACCACCAATTGAAAAAAGATATCTCTACATGAACCGCCAGTTGCACTCATAAAATTATGTTAATAGATTATCATGTGCTAACAAGAGGACAAATGAATATACCATGTTCTACAATACTTTTGTATGGAATAATACTTCAGAACTTAATCTGCAAAATCAATTGATATACATAAAGTAGCATACAAGTAGGGACAAAAGAAGACCATAATGGATTACCTGTTACAAAAAACCAAATCTGTATTCACTTAGAACAGCAAATATGAAATCAGATATATATGCATACATATAAGCAGCTACCAAGTCTTAACCTAGTTTGTTCAATCATGGAAATGGTCATATATCAGAGATACAGTTGACAGGGATTTAAATAAGATTTAAGATGAATGGGTCTTGTATGGCATGAATCAGATATATAAACATTGAACAGTTGACACACTAATGTGATGGATTTCGCAAAATCATATCTTATTTTTCCTTTAGTCGCAAAAAAAGGATCTGGACAGACATTACCAAGTATCTCTACCATATAACAACCAGTGCAAACTACTATACCTAATGTTAAGGGAAGATGTCTGTTCGTTCAACAAAAGTAATAACACAGTCATAGAACAAAAAGAGGATTAACAAATAAAATTAGACTCTCAGGTGCAACTTATCAAACATTTAATGGCTACTTTTCCTATAATACATATAATATACCTTTTTTGCAAAGGATCTAGAATAGCTTAGATTCTCCTTTATATAGTGAGAATCTCCATAATTCAAAGCTTCATAGTTATCACAATTCATAGCATCTGGAATAATAACCTCATAATATTTGGAATCCTGATCCCATTTATCATGAAATGTTCTGCGTGTATCAACAAATATGACACTATTCATGCTATTATCTTCTTTAAACCTTGTCACTTGCTAAAATATAAGCCCACACCCATAACCACCCACTTCATGCTGATTGGGGTTATTCATAACCTTCACATCTTCAATTTTAAGAATTTAAATGATAGATAACGGTTACTAACACTAACAATTTTTTAGTAGCCATGCTTGATAAATTAAAATCAAAGGTAGCATATATGCCAAACATCTAGAAATCCCCTTCAAAGAATTTCTATGAACTGGATGCATTTTTGCTACCATTTTTACTGTATAAGTGTCCCCTTAATTTTTCTAATTTACTAAGCTGTAGTGATAATAAAATCTATCAAAAATCTACCAACATTTAACTGTCAACTAAGTAGTGTTTCTTCAGCCTTGGATGAATATGTACACTATTAAACCAATTACTGCCAAACAATTTGAAAACTGCCACCATTCATTTCATTTTATTAGATGCAATAAGTGGGAAAAAAGCATTCTCTCCCTAGACGTGCACTCGGATCCCCTTTTTTTATGAAAAGGAATACAAGTACCTCTTGAGAAAGTCTAGATTCCATTGATAGCAGCTTTTTAAATGCCTTCTCGTCTTCACTGGTCAAGGTCCTATAAAGTGAAACTGAAGGAATGTTGTACAAAGTGTTTAACAGACACACAAAATAAGAACCAAGGTCATTAAACTCAATGCCAGTTGATGCATGTGAACTTTCCCCTCTCTGTGCATCTTCTAATAAGGACTGAAGCTGCTCGATACACATCCTGCATAGAGAACTAGATATAGCAGCCTTTGGCCATTTAAACTTCTCTTGCAACTCAAATGAAGTTACTTCAGTGCCTAGAGATGCAGAGAACAAACCCTGAACTGCTAAAAATTTTGTAATTTCTGTCTGCACTCGAAACTTCGCTTCTATATGTTTCACAATTTCTGTATGTGGCCAAGACTTTGCAATAGAATCCAACTTTAGATTTTTTAAAACACGAGGCATGGTATCTATAACCCAATTCTTCAGGGAATCGATATTCCCAGAAGCAAGAGTTTCTTTATCCTCTGAAGAGCATAAATCAGAATTTTCATCTGTAGTCTGACTTTGATCTGATGGTTCATCTGTAATAGGTCCTTCATCCACAAACAAACTAATCAAATCCTGCACAAACAGCAAACAGCCTGGAACCGTATTAAATTTAGCAACCAAATTTTTCACTGTCTGTGTCCTGGAAATACTATCAAATATACCACTGCTGTGTTTCTGTAAGGATGTAATGACTGAAACACACCGATCATTATCATCTCCAACCAAGTCTAGTAACTCCTTCAGAAAATGCTGAGCCGCACTGTACAACCAGGAATCTTTGTTGGAGAGAACGTCCATCAGGCAATGGACAAGCTTGTTAGATAGGACAACCTTAATGCAAGATACAGGCAATTTTGGGAGAATAAGAAGCAAAATATCCAGCGCCAAAAGTTTCCTATCATGAGATGACTGAAGAAGTGATCTTTCAATTACAACTTCATGAAAACAACGAATATTCTTGGCAATATCCTCAAAGGAGCTACCTTTACGATTCCTCTTCTGCTTTTTAACAGATGTTGAACGTACTGCAACATCTTCAGAATGAGTTGTCATGTCCAATGTAAGCAAGTTCACCATTACTGGCCAAAGACTATGAACACGTGGCAGACAGAAGCTTGATTCCTGAAATGTGCGAGTCATATTAACAATCAGAAAATGTCAAACAACATAAATAAATAAATCAGTCTATGTAACAAATAAAATAACCAACCCATTTTTCTGACTCAAATGCATCAACAACAACAACAACAACAAGCCACAATATCTCAATCTGACTTGAATGCATATGCAACTAGACTAGACCTAATTTTCAAATGGATGGTGAAGCCAAGATCTACTTAACATTTTCCGAAACACATAATGACATCTATTGAATTGAAAAGGATTTTAAGACGATTATTCAAAATGGATTTAAGAATTTTCAAAGGCTAGTTGCTTCAATTAAGAATTTGAAAGGCCACCTGCTTAAAAATAAACAACCTCAAAGGCTAACTACTAGATGGTCACATATCACAAACACATATAGGGATATAAGTTAGGGGTGCAACCTTAAAGCAATCAGCAAGATATAACAGATGGTCTCGACCAAAGAAGTTCTCAGAAGTAAATGGGTGAGGAAGCAGCTTGCCAAACACTTCATCATCAACTTGAATCTTCTCTTGCAACTTCAAAGCTAAGTACAGAGCATCTGGATCTCCTACTTCAGCAGCTCTCTTAAACCAGTCGTGTACACCAGAAGCTTTCAGTACTTCAATTGACAGGGCTTGTGAGGGTAGCTGCAATGTCAGAAGAAAGCATCATGAGATCTAACTAAATCTTCAAATGGAAACTGAAAATATTAGAATAGTAAAAACTAGTATCGACTAAATCAAAAAAAGGGAGGAAAATTATGGTAACAACAACTTCTAAGTTCCCAACAATCTGCGGTCCGATCGATGGGGCTTTTCCTGCTGAAATTATGTTAGTAGCAATTATAACAACAATAACAACAACAATCATAAATCCCAACTATTTGGGATCGACTACATGGATCTTTTGCTGTCATTAAGATTAGTTAGCAGTTATAACCAAGGATTGAAATTTCATACCATACCGGTGTACCGAACGGTATGCCTATATATATATATATATAAAGGTGTATGCAGCCTCGGCGACGTCGCCTCCTCCTCTTCTCCTTGTAACCTCGTCTACAGCATTCAGCAAAGACATCACCATGTATCGTCTAATACGAGGCTATATCGAGTGGACCGCCCGCTACCGGACGATCGACGTACCAATTCACGGATGGTACGATTTGAAATCGCAAACCTTGGTTATAACACATATAAATATCAAAATTATTCCATGGATGGCAGCACTTGGCCTTTTTATCTTAGAAGCAACTTCTTTGCACCAGGCACTTCTTACTAATGGTTCATGTAAAGAAGAAAAAGATCAACTTCTGAGAAGAGACATACCTAACATTAGTTCATAATCCAAACAGAATTAATCAAGAAACTTAAGTAATAAAAAGTTTATTACAATTTAGGCCTGAATGTCATCATTGTAATAATCAATATTATTATTAAAAAGTAATAACAGTCTGGAAGAACAGGCTGCCATTTAGGCCACAATGGTCTGACATAATCAAGAGAGTCAAATTCCATGGATGTCATGGAGTCAGACTCCCTAGATTATTATTAATCTATTGATTATTATTAAAAAGTAATAATCAAGAGAGTCAAATTCCATGAAGATCGTATCATCCTGGAAATAATTATAAGGACAATTTAGGCCACAATAGTCCAGAAGAACAACCTGCCATTTCATATAATAATCAGCAGGATAACCTAGTTCAAAGCACTTCTGCAGGCACAGACCAAGTAACTACTATCTTGCAGACATGTCACTTATGTAGCACTGCAAACTATTGCAGACAACTAAAATAACTTTCTTCAGAAAAATATTCATTCCATGTCACCTCTAAAGAACCACCAGAAAGCAAAATTGAGACAAACAACCACAAGTCACATTCATAATTATATTCAAAGAGATAAACAATGTGTACCTTATCAACCATATCTAAAATTATAGAAACAGCTGGCTCACTCAGGTACCGCTTCTTCCCAGCTAAAGAAATAATGTGGCTCATAAAATCCTTAATAACTGATGTATCAGTATTTGTACTCCAATCCTTCACAATTCGCCCAGATCTAACAAGGGAACCATAAGCAAAGAGGCGACCCAAAAGATAATCTTTAGCTTCCTAAAGCACCAATACAAAAAAAAAAATCAAAATTGCAGTAGAAAACATAAAAGATATATATCTTCTTAAAAAGGCCTTAAAATGTACCTGACCCTTCATTGAAGAAGAAACATCAAGCAAATCAGTTATCAATTTCATCACTGAGTTCAACTTAATAGTTGGAATTGTCCCAACTACAGCTGCTAACCCCAATGCAAAACCTTGCCGTGCACACTGTACCCAAAAAAATCAAGATGATCAGAAAACAAACCAAAACATCAAAACCAAACCGAATGCAGACCAAGAAACACCTCTCCCTTTAGATGCACTTATGCATTATGTTCAAAGTAATCTTCGCACCAAACTCGAGTCATAATTCTTTTGCAAACCCTGGTGAACATCTACGTTTCTGCTTTCAATATTTTTCAATATTTAGTGCGCATTTAATGTTTACGGTCCAAATGTCATTGAATCGGCTATGATGATATAAAACTATCCAGAGAAGAAACAGAAATAAATTACAAAAAATAGGGCAACTCGATATGGTTTATGGACCAGAGAAAATTGGATAAGAATAATGACAGGTAGCTAATAAGTACAAGGCACAGAGAAAATTGGATAAGAATAATGACAGGTAGCTAATAAGTACAAGGCACTATTCCTTAGCAGAATATCTTATAAGTATAATTTTACCAATTTTCTTAGGATCATGCTAGTAAGAAAATATGAGGAAACCAAATTTTAAAGGTATTTGAATATCCAAGAAATTGCAATGATTTTTTGGTAGTTAAGTAGCAGAACATATTCAGACCAGCAATATGCACATTTAACTAAAAGCATGTAACGGACAGGACAAAAGAAAATACCCTCCACTTTATAATAAAGAAAAGGCTACTCATTGATAAGAAATCAAACACGTAAAAGACAAAAGCATGATAATGTTTTATTTAAAGCCATTTGTTCGAAAACTTGAACTAAAAGATGGTAATTGCGATAAAATACAGATCATTAATAAAGCACTGACCCTCCAACGGATTCACTAATGGATAAATTCATATCTATGCAAGATTCAACAAAAAAGGGTAAGAAACATTGAACAAAACTGATGATCAACTACACTTCTAGAGGGAAGTGGAGAGTAAGTAGTAAGATATGATACCTCCCTCGAGGAAGACACCCCCCGGATAAGTCGACGAATAGCATATCTCAGAGAAGGCGCACAGTCCTCCAACCCATCATCCTTCTCAGCCTCTAGCTGAAGAGCCCCATCTTCCTCCCCTTTCCCCCTTTGCTTTTCGTATGCTTTCTGAACCACAGACAACTCCACCACCAAAGACTCGGCAGCAGCTTCCCTAACCGAAGAATCGGCAGATGCAAGATCCCTGAACACATTTACATGCAACCCAGGCTGGTTGGCAGCAACCATAGAGGGCACGGACTGCGTGTCAGCCAAAGGAGCGCCTTCACTAGGCATCTTAGCTTTAGGCTGCTCCTTCTCAGCATCAAGCCGGTGCCTTGCCTTGTCCAATTCCTTCCTCTTCTTCCTCCTCTCCATAATATTCATGGACCCAGGGGCAGCCGATGCCGCAGTCTTTGCATTGAAGGTCTCACCTTTTTCAAATTCTGTGTCAGTTTCCACGGAAACCTCCTCAACCGAATCATTATTCTCGCTATCTAGCGGTTCTTGGGACATGGAGGGCCGCTTCTTGCTACTCATTGGACTGCCGAGATCCTTTCGTGACACGAGATCGGTATGGTCGCTCGTTTAAACTGAGAGATGCACTGCAAGAAATCGATTGAGATAACGATGCGCGGAAGGAGAAGATACCTCACCAATAGAAGAAAGTCAAAGGAGGAGAAAGATATCGCCTTCTTTTCAGGGGGTTAGGGTTGGCGAGGGGTTCGCAACTCGGGAGGGGTTTCGGAAGGAAGCCAAAGGAATTGTGTGCGGGCCGCCGCTCGCAAGAGAGGAAAGCGAGACGATCAAATAGCCTTTTATAGCTCATCAAATGACACAAGTACCCTGTATTGTTAGGCTTAGAATTGGGCCGGCCTGCAAAGCCCGTAAATATTGGAGAGGGCATCGGCATCGCATTAGGGTTTCTCGAGTTCTCCGATCGACCTACCACAAAATTAAATTTAAGATAAATTTCGATAGAATAGTAGGGTATCCAAGTAAAATTTACGTTTGAATTCGGAATCTCCAATTCATCTAATTCAATTAAATTGGATTTGAATCTTGTTCTTGTTAAAAAAAATTAGAAAAAAGTTTAAACCTTTTGGTCTAGAGTTATATATATATCATACGAGATATAATATCATAATAAATATTAAGTCGACTCTAATAACATTTTATTATGAAATAAATTAATTTAACGATAATAGAACCATCAAGCCATTATTATAATCCACTTTAAATCCAGTCTGTACTTATTCTATAAAAAGAATTTAAACATATAGGTTTAAAATCAAACCCTAATTCTATACATGTCAACATAATATCAGAAGTCATTTATCACTGGATGGACAGTTGAATAAGTATAAACAATTAACCCAAAATGCTGATGTTCATATTTTATTTATTTATGATATCTTTATTGAAAGAAAATTAATTTTTTTTCAAAAGACATGTATTTGGGAATAATACATGGAATGATTCACCACAAGGCTAATTTTAAGATTAGTACTTGATTTTCTCTTATAATATTGGTCATTTACTACTATATAAATCTCTGTTGCTAGGGGCAAAGCTTGTAAGAAAAAAAAAAAGCTTTAGGCAAACTACTTTTTTTTTTTGCTTATATATCATGTTTAATGAGATAAACCAAAATAAAAAATACTAATAATAAATAAAATAAAATTAGAACATAAATATAAACAAATTTTTGGAGTGTCTGATCTCAATGGGTCACAAACCTATGTCTGGCTTACATTTCATATCAGGTAACAATTTCCAAGAAATCACAATATTTTGGAAGAAACACACACAGTAATCTTAGATTACCACTTTGTATGAAATAGTGAGAACTGGGAACAATTGCAACTAAATATTAGTTGATCATCTTGATAAAAAGTCACATGCTTTCAAGGATACATTTCTTGAATACCTAAGATAAAGAGATCTAATATTATGACACAGCAATCACTAGTTAATTACTGTCTGGCCCTGTTTGGTGCTTTGAAAATGGCTTCCTTGTAGTATTTTAGTTCCCTTATGCTCTCCTTTATGTCATCCATAGCTCTATGCCTTTTCTCCTTTGCAGGTGCCCTCCTCTTCTCTGTTTCAAAAAGTGACATGAACTTGTTTCAGACATGTATCTTATTCAGAATATTCAAAGGATGTAACAATGTGATTTATAGATATGCTTCACCATATTGTAATCAGATAATAAAAAAAAATGAGAAATTGTATCGGCATGTAGTATGCATGTCAATCAGATGGCTAAATAGAAGGTCAATGATAGTCAACACTGTTGTCGGCATTACCAATTTTATTTCCAAAAAACACATTTATGAAGAGATTTGTTCTTTTTAAAAGCATAAATGCAAATCAAGCATAAGTTCCGTCACACTGATCTTTATGGCACTCAGATTTAAGTTATTACATTCAACTTATTACTTGAGTAGCATATTAAAATTGTTTAAACTAGAGTTTATATTCAACTTGCTGCTCGAGTAGCATAAAACTAGTATTGGCTCATCAGCTAATATGACAAAATGTTGAGACGAGGCACAACAACAGGCTCTCTCCTGAACTCCAAAAGCAAGATAAAACAGAGTTTCAAATGCGATAGCCTCATATCTAAATGTGGTTATACAATTGCCCTGCATGCAGCTACATGGCCTCAAACAATATGTGGTGACTATGGAAATGTGGAAACTATCATATAGTCTGCATAAGCATAAAAATATGCCTCGTGTGTTTAACACTCATTCTTTTTTAGGACTATTGCTTCAACTACTACTATATGGTCCATGATAAATGTTATTCACCGTTTAGATCTGCACTAGTTCTATAATTCGCTTAAGTAACTTTTCAAATGAGAATGATTGACATCCTATAGATTTTTCACTTGGTCTTTAGAATATATGTCTATATTTTTATCTACACTAAAATTAATTTTATTAGAATATTTTAATGAATTGCATATACAGTTGCATACCATGTGCATATTGTGATATATTGATGGCCTTCAAACCATGACTACTTTTCAAAACATTGAGATGAAACACCATCAATCAAATTATCAAGCATGTTTTTCAGACATGTTAAAATGTAAACACATGGACATAAATTGATACATAACATATTACCTTTTGGAAACCAACGGATGCACAAAGCCATAACACTACTAACATCAACTAGTGTGTGAGGAAATATAACAGCCAGAGAAGGCATATATTTCTGTAAGAAAAACATAATAGTATATAATGAGAACCATGTCGTGTAGTATCATATATCAAACAATAAACTAACCTTTGTTTTCGATAAAAAGCAGTACTAAAGAGATAACTGCAATTTCAAAATGATTTTGCTTGTATTACAAGCTCGTTGGTGGTTAAGCTAATATCTAGCACAGAATGTCTTTTTTCTTTTGAAGGCTAAATTTAAAACGCAAACGCAGGAGCTTGTAATACTTTACAGTTAAACCCAAGTTAGGCTGCACCAACATTTTGCTTTACTCAAAGCCAAGCATAATTTGTAAATTTAGGCTAGCATTATTCAGCAAATGCTGAAGTAGTAAATTGAGATGTATCCTAAGTGAACTAAATAATCACATTCAACACAAAAGTAGCCTCAATTCTATAGGGTGAAGGAAGAAAAAAAGTCAATGCCAGAACTTGGTCAATGTTACATCAGGCACTTGGTCAGAAGGATTTTCCTTAAGAGGTTCAAGTATGGAAATTTATCGATAACCGAAGTGAAGAAACAGAGTTTACAATGAAAAGTTGAGTTAACCTCATGATGCTTGAATTAATAAGTTATCATGTCATTTATATTATATCTAGAACAATTAGTAGAGAAATTAATTTGTTGATGAAGACCCAACTATCTTGAAGTTCATGTACAAATTATGAGGGTCATTGCTCTACATATGCAACCATCCAAATTTCTATTGAAACATTGTGAAATTATATTTACACCTTAATATATAGAATACCATATAACCAATTTAAGATTATGATTAAACACTGATGTAAAATTACATCAAACATATCCCTAAAAGTATTTACTATATAGATAAAACTTACTGAAAAGCTAAATCAGAAGAAATTTCAAGTCATCAGATTTGTATGCAGATCCACCTTATTTAATCCAAATATATTCATTGTTCAAATCTTTTAGGATTACACCATGAGAGCTTGGTCATAAAACAATATTATCATTGAAGGCTGTATGCTGACAATTGGAGTAGGAAATATCTAATGAAATAAAAAAATAGGAGATATTATTCTGACCTTCAAGAACAGAAAATCCACATAAACAGAATTTCCAGCCAATTGTGGGGTATGTCCACCTACATGCTTCTTCACAAAGTCTATAACCTGCAATGAGCATGTATGGCCTAAAGATGCATGCAAAAGGATAACTTGTGTTGACTGATTTCAAAAATGTGTGTGTTGACTAGGTAAACCTACATGCAAAAAGTATGAAGTTACAGACGATCATTCTGAGAACTGACTATATCAAAAACATACAGGGAATGTTTGCAACCGTATTTTGTATAATTTGAGAGGAACAAATAATCAGAAAAAGGAAAAAAGACAAAAAAAAAAATACTGCTGCTAATAATCACATATCACCAAAACTCAAAAATGCTAGCAGTTATTGTGCTAATCATTGAGATCATTGTACTAGTTTGGGTACATATTAATAATTTTCATACTGGCTTCCAGTATAAATGTACTAGGCTGGGTACATATTAATAGACAATCTAACCTTCAGGCTCCTACTCTTGCAAATGCTGCAAGAACTAGTTTTTTTGGAGACTATGACAGTCCTGGTTAATAAATAATATTCTTTTCTTTAAAAAAGTTGAAATCATTGTCTACCAACAACATAAAGGTGTGACAAATTAAAACGAAGTTCTAGGCTCATGTTCATTTAATGTACATTTACTGTAGCTATACGACTAGTAAAGAACCTGCTACTGCTTTTTACAACTATTTTTATGCTTATTTCTAACCTATTAACAAAGATTATACATGGATATTGTTCCTCATAAGTTTCTAGTTTTGTATGTTAAAGAGAACATGACTACATAACAAGGTTTTTAATCTCGCACCATACTGACATACCGAGCTTTACTCGGTACGGTGTCGGCATATCGAGCGGTACATCGGGGCATACCGAGCGGTACGCCAGGGCGTGCTTGATGAAGATTAGAGAAGCAGCCGAAGTTTTCGTGCTTGAGTTGTGCCGCCTCCATCATCAATGATCCCATGACAACCCGGAACAAGCTCTCCGCTGAGCTATGGCTCAACATCTGTCGTTACTACTGCTGCAGTTGAGGATGGAATATCATCTACGGGGCAAAGGTAAATCCTCTGCTTTTTTGTTCTTTGACCTCCTGCGCAGAAGGCGACGATAACGATTGCGGGGGTGGAAAGTAAGGGATGCTATGGCCGTTGGTGGTGGTGACGCCATCAGAGGGACCATCCTGAGTCTCATCGCGAAGATCCGACGCTAAGAACAGAGCGAACATGGTCTCAGTCTCGAGGCTGGAGGCTCTAACGAGGAGGAAGTCCTCAAAGACTATGCCGAGCAGCGAGCTCGGGGCTGACCGATACTGGAGGCCGAAGCTCATCTGCTACTACTGGCGACAAAGGAGATTGGATTCGGCTTCCGTTGTTCGTTGTCCATTGAATGCGCAGGCGGGCGGGTAAGGAAGGTTGAGATCTTCCGACGACCGCGCTGAAGGAGACTCGTACATCACGTCTCCTCCTCCATCGTCTCGACTCCCACACTACCCTCTCCTTGCTCCCACTTCAAATCAAAATAGGCTTCTTTTCCCACAAAAGATTTGAACCTACAGCTTCCGCCTCTTCGCCATAAGCACAGCTCCAAGAACCAGCTTCCCAAGAAGCCACCCACATCGAAAGCCGAATCAACCAAACTATGTTATTGGCTAGAACGAAGCAAATTAAAGAAGTTGTTCCAATAGGGAATCTTGGGGAGGAACCGATAAAAATCGTTCCTTTCACGGCTCACCTCCCTCTCTACCGCCCTTAAATTATCGATAAAAATTCGGTACCACCCGGTAATGGGTACATACCGCCCGGTACGAAATTAAAATCATTGCTACATAATCATTTGTTTTACCAAAATATGCAACTATTCACCCATTATATGTCTTAAACTATGACCCAAAGTTGCTCCCATAGTTTGATTTGTGTTCTTAGGTGAAACATTAAGTAATATTCATTTTGAAATCAATATCAACTAAATGATTCTTCACAAACAATGATCTTTTAAAAAATACTTAGTGGACTCCAAATGGCAACAGTAGATGCATTTTTTATCCAATTCCTCCAGATTAGTTGTTTAAACTAACGTATGCACTCCATATTAGCTGTTCAAACCCATGCTTTTAAGGAATTGTTAGGGTGTTATGGAGGAAGGAGGCATTTTTTAACTAAACTATGGCATGTATAGATGATTTTGCAGTCCAGTTATATGTTTGACAGAACAAGGACATGTTTCCTTTTTCTTTTGGGTGTTTTTTTTTTTCTGTTACTTCTGTTTGCTACTAGTCAATACCAACCAGTATGCTGGTATAATATCAGTCTAACAGGGTACTGACTGAGATCTAAAACCTTGGTACTCCACTCATTGGATTTAAATTGTCATAACTTTCTTCTTCAAATTCAGGTAGAATCTTGGGTCATTTATTTCTTCCTTATACAGGAAAAAACCTATAAACATGCAACAGTAAGATATGCAACGAGTAGACACAACATACCTGTTTTTCTGCATCCACCTCTGTTATTGTGCTTCGTAGAACTCTCTCTGTCAAACCTGCCATAAAATTGAATGAATATCAATTTTTCTTCCTTTTAGAAATTTAGATGAAGGCCACCAAAGTGAAGAACATCAGAACACAGGCATACCACTAGCTCCATGATGTTCACGACACCATTCCCCCATATTATCCAAGCACTCCTTTGTTTGTTTGATAACCAAATCTGGACCCTGAGTGCAGAAATATCTTAACTGAGTCAGCAAACAGAAGTCCACCAATTATGCAAGGAACACACATTTTTGCCAGTGATAAATAAATGTGTAAGATCATCATAGCCGATGAAACCAAACAAAGTTTTCTTTTTTTAATACATGATGAACTTCAAGAAAACAACAAACAAAATCCATACTGACAAGATCAGCAACCTAAGTAAATGCAGCTTTTCCATACTTTTAAGTAAAAATAATAATAAACAGTTCAGAAATTTGGTCTAATGAAAGAAAAATTAGGATTTTCTGGCCACGCATCAAAGAAAATGAACAACAAACAGGAAGGAGCCTCATTGCATTAGCAAAAACCTGAATTTATGGATCAACATCCAACATCTAATGACAATTGTATGTGAATTATGCGATATAATGATATATCCGATCGGCATAACCACAAATGCAAGCTACCTTCTACATTGGTGATGTTTAGCAGGCTTTTCTGCATTTGTTAAAAACATGTTAGCTGGCCTTGAGTAATAAATAATCATAAGGCTCTAATCTAAAGTCTAAATGTCAGTCTCAGTTTCACTAAGGCCTAGCAAGCCATTCACACTTTGGACCATGATATGGATTTAATAGCATTGTAATGACGAAACAAAGGTGCTTCAGTCAGAAATATTTGGAATAAAATGTGCAATTTGCTTTTGGCATAATCTGCTACTACCATATCACAATTATATGGAAACAGCATATATCGAAAAGGTAAATTCTCCTTCTCATCATATTTCAGATCCGCTATCTATCATCTTCTATATTGCAAGCTAGGCACAACCACCCTTAGCATATGGAACATATGTATTTATATGGATAACCAACTTTAGTTTGTGGAATATATGCATTCACTCAAACCTATCGATTATTAACAAGTATACCAAGTCAAGAGCAGCCAACTACACATGTTCCAAGAACGACAGATTCTATGGGATCAAAATTGGAAAGAAAACACAAATATTCACAATATCCAAATGCAATAAAGAAAATTTATAACATCCATCTCATTCAAGGGTGAATATCTCTCCACAAAGACAACTAAAAGCTTCGGATTCAAGTTGAAAGATCAAATATTGCATGCCATGTATGGATTTCATGGCTATAGAAGACTTCCAACAGTCTAAAACCTGTCCAAACTGACAAGTTCACAACTAACATTAATTGTTAGTATTTGTCCTGTGCTATTTCTCTGAGATGTAAAGCAGATCAACTAATTATATTTATTATAGTCTTGCTTCACATTTGACCTGTTACAATGAATAGGGATCCTTCGGAACTTGTCTAATGTTCCTACTTGAAACATGTGAATCTCTATTTAAAAGAAAAAGGACATGTCAATGCCTTCCCTTTCAACAATGATAGCCTGCCTCAGGCAGCAGGTTTCAAGAATGAATGCAACATTTTAGCAACTTGGGCTCCAAACAATAAAATACAAAAAGCTAAATGAGAGAGTCGAATGGAGGAAAAAGTAAACATGGAGGAAAAAGTAAACATGGTGCAAGTCAAGTGCCTGAAGATATGTAATCAACAGAAAAAAAAAAAAAAACTCACATCAACTGATTTGGTTAAATTACCATCTGTTATGACACAAGCAATCTCCAATATCCGATCAACTTCAATACTCAAACCTACACAGTAAAAGGTGACAGTAGAGAAGCTAAAGTTAGAGATGATGATACTAATGCAGGTTGGATTTTACTCAAAAGAGAGCAAAGAGTCTAATCTTCAATTTAATTGCAAACAAAAGAGATCTCCAGGTTCTGCAGCTAGCAGTGATCAATAATTTTTCCTTTTAACTCTAATATGAATAGGGACAAAGGATGAATAGAAAGCTGAAGAAAGAGGGACAGGTGATTAAAAATAATAAAGTGAAATATTCAAGAATTATCCTTTACCACAGATTTTACTTGAAAATAGGGATTACATATGAATTAGCTGGATGTGTACGTGTTGGTTTGCAAATGCCAGCATAGTACTTTATTTTATTCATAATTTCTAGACAAATACAAGGAGTTTATATGAGTTGTTTCATAAGTTCCAGGACCAATAAATTGTTGTAAGTAAAGGCAAAGATTTAATATGAGATACATCAAACAAATTTCAAAAGTAATGTAAAGAGTTAATGATAGTGCATGTACTCATATCAACAAGCATTATTAACTTAACCAAGTTTCTGCCAAATGTTTAATGCATTAACCTCGAAAGAGTAATAATTTAAGTTCATACCTGTCATTTCCAAGTCAATCCACACAAGGGGCATTTTGTAGTCACCCGATGATGATGGAAGGGTTTGTTGTTGCAATCTATCATCTTTTGAACTTTTATTTTTTCCTGATGTTTGGCCTTTTCCCTTAGTTACATCTGTAGAGAAAACATACCAATATTTCATTAAAGGAGACCTGAATTCCAAATATCAATCATCTTGTCAGCCTAATAATGCAATATTAAGTTCACTAGCTCCAAATCAAGAAAAAACCAACCTGACTTTTTGGCATGGGTTTCATCCTTGGCAACAGAAAGAGAGGCTATTTGTTCTTTGTCATCCTCAGCATCCAAATGAAGAATAGAGAATAGATTTGAAATACTGTTCATCTTATAACCTTCTCCTACAAGCAAAAGAGTAAGCCTCTCTATCCACTCTCTCTACTTGGTTTCACAGAAAGTCACTTAAGTCATACATCATCGATTGCAGGGAGACATTAGAATCTAAAAGCAAAGAGTATGAGAAACTTCACCAAAATAACATTATTCACAGTTTAAGCATAAAAAAGCATCATGAAGATTCAAAGTTCACCAGCAAAAAGATGTTAGTCTGAGAAAGAATAACCCACAAGCGTCCATGTCAGTATCGATCTGACATGGAATACACATGATCCTTACTCAGTGACGCACTGAATTTTATCTGAACAACATGTTAATAGCAAAAGTTGCCTACAGCAGGACCAACTAACAGCTGCTAGAGATTATATGCAAGTTGATGGATTTCGTATTAAATCCACTAAGTTGCAGCTCAGGATTCTAATGTATTTTCCAGATAATTCAGTCCCTGTCAATCCACACTTTAGCTCAGTTAGCATTCAAAGTCTTCCTCGATAGCTGAGCAAGCAAATCAGCAAACAAGTTGCTCTCAACAGTCTTTTCTAGTCCTGACGAACGCCAATTAACGCAGGTCATCAGAATGTAATCGAACAGGAAATACTCAAGTCCAAAAGGAAGAACAAAATCGGAAACCCTCACAATACCGTCGCATATCATGAATGAATATATTAACTAACAACAAAGAGGAACTACCATCCCCTATTTTCAAGTCCTCATGTCACCCAAATTCCCGTCAAAAAAATTTGTTCTTTTCACCACAAAACCCATCACTGGTACCAAGATCTTCTGGCGAGGAAAGGAATGATAGGATCCGAGAGAAAGAACATCAATTAGCAGAGAACAAACAGAAATCGCAATTAAATGTGATCGGAGAAAGGCAAAAAAAAAAAGGAGGGGTGCGATCGGTTACTTCGTAAGGAAGTATCGTACCGGCGCTCAATAGCTGCTTCCCTCGGCGTCTCGCCTCGTCTTCCTTGGTGGAGGGATTCATTAGAAGAAGAGGAAGGCGAGCGTGCAAATATACTTCAGTTAGATACCTGCGGGAGAAAGACCACGAGGTCCCACAGCGAAAGAGATGGGGTAGAACAATGGTTGGAACTTGTGAGTGTACGGAGAACCATTCAAGAAGTCAGTGCACGGTTCAGCCCATATCGCTTTAGGAGAGAGCCCAACCCATTTGGCCTATATATGCACGCCTTTACCAGAATAGCGACCAAAGCATACGTACGTACGCGTCCGCGTTCTTTTCACAGAAGGAAGGAAGGTGAGCGTGCGAAGGTATTTATGGGAGAAGGACGACTGGGTCCAACCGCCAGTCGGGTTTTCGACGGTTCAACGAACCCACCACCGTTAGTCGGAACGGTGTCGTCGTCGCCTCCGTTCACCGACTCAGAGGAAGCGTTGCCTTCGATTCGACCGATTAGGTTTTCACGGGTCATCTCGTTGCGTGCTTGCGTCAAGAGGGTTTGAAGAAGGCGAGTGCTTGGGTGGGCCTGACGTCGAGGCCCAAGCGAAGGCACCTGCCCAGCCCACCTGTTGGGGCACTCGAGTGCGTGTGTCGGGTGAGATGTAGAGTCATGATCATGATTTTAATGGAGCCGAATGTGACGCCCAGTGTGCTGACATTGACCAAGTTATTTTGGACACAGTATAAAGAAATAAGTTGCTCGCTTGCAGTGCAGTGCAGTGCAGTGCAGTGCAGAGGAGCCTACGATCGAGTCTCATCTCGCACACAATCTTTCTTCTGGTAACATTTGCTATTAGTTCTGATTGTTTCGGACACCGTAGAATGATTCTGACAACTGCTGCTATGTAAGATTGAGCCACCTTTGGCTGGTAGGTTATGAATTAGGGGGCCGGGATATATGCTTCTATAAGCTGCATTAGTGCTTGTTGCAGCCTGTGTTTGATTTTACGCTGCCTTTGAGATTTGATTTCGAAGGTATTCGATTGTTCACATAACTTATGCTTGTTAATTTATGGGTTTTATTTAATTAGAAAAGATATATTTAAAATTTGATTAATTCTTATTATATTTATCGATCAATAAAAAGAAAATATAATTATTATAAAATTCTTTAAGAGATAAAATGGACTATCTTAATCATCTTTTCTAGATCCTCTACTCTCATCTATATATATAGTCAAAACCTCTCATCTACTCTCATCTCTATCCTATCTAGTGATTCTAAAAATAAAAAGAGAGAAAAATAAAAGTCTAGCTTATTTCCTATATAGATCCAAAGTGCATTGCATTGCGGCATCTAAGGTACCTATTGATTGGCGTGTTCAAAAAATACATATCTTCTATCTTAGATCTACGATATTTTATTTCAATCATAGCATTAATTTTTTTATATAATAATTTTATTTCTTATAACTATATCACAGTCATGTTACTGGAATCTAAATTACGGTAGATCGTTAAAGAAACTAGATTTATTTGTATACTAGATCTATTTTTGATCAATTTATGCATTAGATCTATTTTAATTATATCAAATTATTATTTTTATTTTTGATTGTATTACCATAGATTTAGTTAAAATTGTCTAAGTTGTGAGTCATCCTTATATTATTCATCCACAATGGGTCAATTTAGTTGCAACCTTACTCAAGTCCGTTAAACAACTACTCACCAGGTGTAAGGCACGTTGGCAAGTTTTCATAGGCTTTACGTACAAACTTGTGAATTCAATCAACGTCTAATACTACCTCAAACCTATTGAATCTCATATTTTGATGATGAAACCAATTGATAAGTGTTTATGATTTAATCAGCATTTTGAGTTACGCGGGATGCTTCGATCAGGGAGAGACAATTAAAGCAGGAAAAATCATGTTGGACCAGAGGAAAACATGTCAGAAGATTAGACATCGAGCCGGAGGATCGGTCGACGTATCGACAGAAGGCTTCAGACCATGGATTCGGGCATCAGGCCAAGAAAAACGGATATTACGCTAAGGATATCAGAGTTGCGGAGGTCAACTAGCCGATTGGGCAATAGGCCGCAAGAGAGGATGATGCGTTAAAGAATCAGACGAAGCGTCGATGGACCAATGACATGTCGGATAACCAATGACATGACATGTCGGATAACATGATTCAAGCTTAGTAATAATTGTCTAGATTGAAGTATATTTTTATATGTGCATGATTAACTACGATAGCAAGACATAAAGCAAAATGAAGTCCCGGAGTCAAGAATGCGATTTCGTTGGGAGTTCGAGAGTTCGTCAAAAGTCCGGACGTTCGTCGAAAGTTCTGTCGGAACCAACCGAGAAGTCCAGGAGCTTGCTAAAGAAGCTCATCGGAACTCGCCAAGAAGATCGTCGTGAAGTCCAAGAGCTTGCCGGGAGTCCGCTGGAACATTGCCGAGAGATCGTCGGAAGTTCAGCGGAAGATCGTCGGAAGCTCACCGGAAGAAACTAGACTAACGGACTTGTTTAGCTTAGGAAATATCTTACAATTCGTAGTTAGCACATAATTGGGATTGGAATTGGGCCAACCCAATTAGGGGCTAGTTAGGCCCATGTAAGAACTATGTTGGGCCTAATGAAAATTCCCAAACAGTGCCCCAAGAGGTGATACCGTCGTGGCATAGTCTCCAAGACTGTGTCAGGCAGTGGTGCCGCCGGTCTAGGCAGTGGTATCGCCCAGACACAGCCTCTGAGAGGCTGCAGGCAGTGGTACTGCCCAGTGCAGTGTTAGTGTCAGACTGACACTAACGGTGGTACCACCCAGCACAGGCGGTGGTACCACCCGAACCTAGGAAATCTGGGATGTGATGTTTTTAGGCTCTAAGTTTGAATCAACTTGAGGCCCATAAATACCCTCTCATCCCTGGTTAAAATACATGAACACATAGAGTTTAAAAGTGAAGAAATACTGTTGCAATCACTTGAGAAATCCCCTCCTCTAGTCTAAATCTAGAATTCTGTTTAGGAGGAGTATGTGTGCTTATAAAGGTTATCTCCTAAACCTGTAAAAAGGAGAAGAATGGTGTAAAAGGTGGTTAGTCTTCGCCTATTGAAGGAAGACCGATAGTATATGCTGGTGGCCTCGATGGAAGATGAATCGATAAAGTGGATGTAGGTCACGACAACCGAACCACTCTAAAATATGGTTTGCATTTCGTCTTGAGCAATTTACTTTACTGCAAATCTCTTAACTTGCTTTATATCCACTATGCATCTTTCGTACGCTTTCAAGCTATCTTTACAAAAACGCTTTCAAGTTAACCTCTCTCCGAAATGGTTTTCGTCGAAATCGATCTTTATCGTAAAAATATTTTTTTTTGAACCGACGTATTTTACCGCTGCACTAATTCACCCCCCCCCCCTCCTCTTAGTGCAGACTCTGTTCCTAACAAAACTCTCATCTAGTCCTGTGCCACTTGGGTGGTTCTAGAGTGCTGAGATGATTGACATTTTTCTTCGCACCACAATCTATAAAAAATAGGTTATCGCATAGAAAAATTAGGTCATTTTGAGGTAATTTTATTCATTCTAGTGAGTTATCGCTCTGTAGCTTTATAAACTATTCATGCTTACAGTTTTCGAGTACAAACATATAAAAATAAAGTAAAATATATTATCTATGTATAAGTAAATAAAAATGACGAATTATTCATTAATGAAAGTATTATGGGTGCACGACGATCATTCGTGATATTTTTCCCCACTTCAATTATCGATGGTCTCATCGACGCTTATTGATAGGCTTTGATAACTATTTCTTTATATTGTAGGGTATTTTTAGTTTCCCAATTGGTTATGTTTGGGGAAGCTTTTGTCACATCACTAAATACCGAATCTGTTATGCTCCATTAGATAGCATTATTTTGTAATATGCTAAAATGGCTTCAACTCACCTTTTATATGAGGCTTTGGTGGTCGGTAACTAAGTTGGAACACTTCAGGAAATATCTTAGGGATCTAAGTGGTAGGCTTTCAAGTTACTTGCATAGAAGACATTGTGAAATTTGAGCTACGCTAACAGTTGTAATTTATAAGAGATTACCTACCATGTTGATAATTGAGAAAGGTCCTTCATACTCATACACCGGTCCCTTATGCACTTTGTCTAAAGAACTAGAGTGATGCTGGTTAGAGCTTAATCGGCACCAAGTCGCTGACTTTAAACTCCTATGGTCACCTTTCAAATCTGCCAACTTCTTTATCTTTTTAGTTGCCTTCTTCAAGTAAGCCCCGGTAATATCTATATTTTGGTGTCATTCTTTTATAAAGTGATATATCGATAGGCTATTCTCAATATAACCAATAGCTAAAGTGTAATGAGTTGACGGTTGTTGTCTTGTAATGATCTTGAAGGGCTAGGCTCTCAATGGATATAGAGCTTTATTATAAGTTGTAGGAAAATTGGGCTATATCTAATAACTTCACATAATCCTGTTGGTTGGCACTCACACAATGTCAAAGATATTACTCAATTAGCAAACTTATTCATTCAGTTTAATCATTTATCTACGGGTGGAGGCTTATGGGGAAGTATAACTTAGATCCCAATAATTTGAATGATATAGAATCATCCCAAGAATTGCACATCTCAATCATTAATGATATTGTACAAGACTCACTAATACTTTGCATTCTTTATCATCAACGTAGTTGCCTCCTTTGTTGAGCATTATAGGTTATAACAATATATATTGTATAATTTAAAAATTAATCAGTCACCATAAGTATCGATCCAAGTCTTCTTACTATCAGCAAGCTTGATATAAAATTCAAGGAAGTGCTCTCTCACAACCTTTCAGCTTCAAAAGCCTCATTGACTTTTGCTATTATAATTTATTTTGTTGGTAGGTAAGGCACATTCAAATATATTTCTTCACATCAGTCATTATCTTTGGCCAATGGAAGACTCTTTCTACAAAAAGTCAATATTCGGTAAATACTCAAATGTCCTGCATAAAGGGAATCATGACACTCTCTTAAGATATTACATCTTAAATTATCCGCTTGAGAAATATAAACGTAATTTTCTTTTTGTAGAAGAGACCCTCTTAGGCCTAAAATCATCGTGTCTTACCTTATTTAATCAGTTGCATTAAGGTTATTACTTGAGGATCGCTGTACAATCCATCCCTAATCTTGGAAGGAAGTTAGAGTACAACTGACTTACTTGGTCTTTACCTTTCAGTTGCATAACAGTCACTAACTTTACTTTCCTCCTTAATACATTAGCTATGATCATCTCACAATGCTTACTTACTTTGAGGAAAGTTTTTAAATTTAAAAGTAATTGAACGAGATATTATTTATCCTCGACATAAATCACGTGTTCCAAGAAGATAGTACCACCATACTTATAAACAATGGACTATCGTTGTCATCTCTTTTTGATAAAAATTTTTAAATAATTTTATATAAAATTATTTTGAAATAAAATTTATTTTATTTATTTTGATTTTGAACTCTTTTATATTTTATCAATTAATAGGTTAAGTGAGAGAAAATTAGATTATATGATTCTATTTAATTAAAAAATATATATTATATATTTAATTAGTTTAATTATAATATAATTCTTTAGAAGATGACCCGATGGACAAAAGAAATTATCCTAATTATCTTTTCTAAACTCTTTATTTTTTACTATATATAGGCAAGACTTTTTAGTATGATATAAAGATATTTTCTCTCACCTCCCGGGAAGCTCCTATTCCATAAATTACAATGGTATCGAGTAAAGAGAAAATCTACCTTCTTTCCTACGAGAGTTTACAATGTATTATTACATTTTTAATTAGCATCTTTAAATAGTACATATCTTTTGTCTTGTCTTATATCTATGATATCTAATTTTAATTAACATTAATTTTTCATATAATAATTTTATTTCTACCTTCTCTTATTTAATTTATGCACGTGTAGGAATGAGTTTTGTGGGATGATAGCACGATAAATGGAGTTGGATTTTACGTATACTTTTTTTATGAGCATGTTGATAGTGTCTTATAATATTCTCTTTATTGAATTATGGTATGCCAAATTATATTTATGATTGTTGCTACAACAAATTATTGTCTTTAGTTAACATTTTAGTCCTTAAAGGTACACTAAAGTGTCTGATGCCTACTGTTGTTTGGTACTATGCGTCTTTCTTTCCTGGAGGGTTACTGATCTGCTGAGTTGCTTCTTGTGTTCGTAGACACCTTTCAACTCATCAAGAAAGAAAATGATCATGGCAGAACCTTTGGGTGAGTGAGAAGAAGGCACACAATGCCCAAACAAGCTGCTATTGCTCTTCCAGACCAGTAATGATTTACTATTTTCTTCTCTGACTTATGGTGCAGCCTCAGCTTCTTTGTGGTTGTTGGCTGGTCTTTGACTCATCTTCTTCAATTCATGTGAAGTTTTCCTATATCAGTTTCAAAACAATGAAGATTTTCAACCAACATTACTTTTGTCTACCTTTTCAGGATACAAAAGTCATGTTGGTTGAAAGCCTTCCTTTTCACCCT
This sequence comes from Musa acuminata AAA Group, assembly GCF_036884655.1. Classification (NCBI taxonomy): domain Eukaryota; kingdom Viridiplantae; phylum Streptophyta; class Magnoliopsida; order Zingiberales; family Musaceae; genus Musa; species Musa acuminata. Next base: position 24,768,696 of record NC_088339.1, on the reverse strand, counting down.
ATCAAAATACTAGTGGACATATATATATATATATATATATATATACTCGGGCAATGGAAGTCGTTGTCCGATTGGGTCGAGCTTGAGCCTCGCTTCCAGCAAGATGCGGGGGTTCCCCTTTGATCGATCGTCTTCTTGTTGCATGCTCTACACATAAGTCGGGTCGAGAGGAGGATGTTTCTATCCGATCCCTTTGAAGATTTTGTTAGAATTGAGTAAAAAACCAACATTACTTTTGTCCACCTTTTTTTAGATAAAAAAAGCATGTTTGGTTAGAAGCCTTCCTTCTCACCCTTTGAAAGTATATATATATATATATATCAACTGGTTGTGCCAGTCATTCTCCATTTCTGTAATCACACTTCCTATCTCAATGGTGCTTCAAAAATCTTTCTGAGGTGAAGTTTGCGGTTCTTGGGATATGGGATATGATCAGAAGCTAATTAGGAGCTCCAACCGAGTGAAATGTCGAAAGCTACATTTAGCTTTTCTCACTACATGTTGTTGTTTGGTCTCAGTAACCCTTCTTGTGGGATATTCTGTGTCTTCCACCAAGCGTAAGTTCATAGAGTGGCTGTCGGAGCTTCTGCTTCTGATGATTTATGAGTAATAATCTGTTGCTTTTTGTTACTGGTCTCACTAACCCTGATTCCCTTTGCAAGTGAGTTCATGGCTGTGGAATCATGCGGTTCCTGCAGCTGCTCCCATGGCAGGAGGAAGGATCGGTTCTCAAAATCTGGGTAAGCCTGTTGTTTGATGTTCTTTGGCCTATCATGTTCGTCTTGGAAACATGCAGACTCGTGAAATTTGATGTAGAACAATTGCAGCGCATCAATTGTGTTCTAAAGCACAGAATAATGCGAGCTTCTGCTATTCTTTTCTTCCTTGGGAGTGTTTTGGGTGTCTCTTTCCTTTTCATTGACAGAATACTTCAATGTAGAACCAAAAACAAGCATTTCTTTCTAGTTTTCTTGTGATACACAACTCTTATTTGGAGTTGTCAGCTTCGCCGGCGAAATTAGAACAAAAAATTACTTACATTCCCTTTCAGCTCTAATGATAATTTCAACCAAGAACTGAATGCAGCATGTCTGCTTGACATTTCCGGATGAAGCTGCAGACAAGCGAGAGTTGAAGCCTGTGTGTGATTTCGCAGACGCAAGATCCGTTGTCTGTGAACTGGAGGGTGATATCAGGATCCATGGCAACTCCTCCTCCATCTTGTTTGCCAGCTCCAGCCCTGCATCATGGCAGATGAAGCCTCACCCCAGGAAGGATGACCCCAACGCACTGTCTCATGTCACCCAAATCTCCGTGACATCCTTCACCGCCGACGGAGACGCCCCTCGGTGCGCCGTGAGTGGCAGCACGCCTGCCATCGTCTTCTCCACGGGAGGATACATGGGCAACCCGTTCCATGACTTCACCGACGTCCTCATCCCCCTCTTCATCACCTCATTCCAGTTCGACGGCGAAGTCCGGTTCCTGGTGGGCGACATCGCGCCATGGTGGATCCAAAAGTACGAGCCCATTCTCACGGGGCTCTCCCGTCATGACATCATCGACCTGAACCGGGACGACGTCGTCCGCTGCTTCCCCCACGTCATCGTCGGCCTCAGGTTCCACAAGGAGATGAGCATCGACCCCTCGAGGACGCAGAACGGGCTGTCGATGCTCGACTTCGGGCGATTCGTGCGGCGTTCCTTCGCGCTGCGACGGGAGAGCGCGACGAAGCTGGGAGCCGATCGGGACAAGAAGCCGAGACTCCTCATCATCGCCAGGAGGGCGACGAGGGTGTTGGAGAACGTGGACCAAGTAGCTCGAGCGGCTCGAGGGTTGGGCTTCGAGGTGGTGGTGGCGGAGGCGGGAAGGAAGACCAACTTGACTGCGTTCGCGCGGCTGGTGAACTCGTGCGACGGAATGATGGGCGTTCATGGCGCCGGGCTCGCCAACTTCGTCTTCCTCCCCATGAACACGACGCTCATCCAAGTCGTGCCTCTGGGTCAACTGGACGAGCTCGCCAGGGTTGACTTCGGCGCGCCCGCAGAAGACATGGAGATGAAGTACTTGCAGTACGGTATAAGTGAAGAGGAAAGCACACTGATAGAGCGGTATCCGAGAGACCATACGGTCTTCAAAGATCCCACAGCCATCACAAAACAAGGGTGGACTGCTCGCAGATCTGTGTATCTACTCAACCAAAACGTGAAGATTGATGTGGTCAGGTTCAGAGATGTGTTGATACAAGCACTTGAGTTTCTTCATCAAGAGTGATATCTCATAGGTTTAGTGTAGAGAGATTGGGGAGATGCTTCTGGTTTTTATGAGGTCTGTGGCACAATATGAAGGATTTGATTGGGAGTTCATGTTGGGTGGAGTCAAAGGCAAATCCATATGTAGGTGTTTAAGATTTGGATTGTAGATCTTGTTCTTCCTGCTAAAGAGGCAACATTTGCTTCAGTCACAACCATCATCACTCTCCTCATCTCTTTTTCTTATTCCTATATTCTTTTATTGTTCTTGATGTAAACTATGGTTGTGGCCTTCCCCATGTTGAGGGCCAAATGTTAATTTGGTCTCTTTCCACTTACACAAATGCTAATACTTGTGTATTACTACCAATATTGAATTTTCTTTTTTAATCTGGATTGAATCTGTGTTTGGACATATATAGCTCATGTAGAAACAGTGGATTACAATCTTGGGAAAATAAAATCTACTGCAGAAATATCATCATGTGTAATGCAGGTTGTCAATTTAACAGAGCCATCCAAGATCATTGATATATGATGATTTGTACATGATCTACAGATCCAATAAACCTTTTTAACTCACTAGACAAAGATTTCTATGGGCAAATAGGATGTTCATAGATCCACGCTCAAATGCTTATCACTTCTTGGATAGTAATTGCTGTCCTATCAGCCTTGCACATTCATGGTTGATGCACAGCAGATAAAAGATCATTTCTTTCTCATCAAATTTAAGGTCAATGGAGTGGCTGCAACAATCAATTGATGACAGAACTCGGTGAAGCCTCCTTTTGAGATTCTCTATGTGGTGATCAAAATCATGCAGGATTTTTTTTTCTCTGCCAATAGGTTTGTTCACTTGGTGGATCAAAATCAAAGTTGGGACTTTTCTTCTGTGATTTTGACTCATGGACCTACTGACGAATAAACCATGGAACAGTATCTCCGACCTGAATGAAATGGACACCAAGTATCATAGCAGAATAACAGGCTGCAAACCAGCTTGTCATATATAAAGAAGAAAATCTCCTGTTATTCAGGGATATTATCAACAAAGGCAGAAAGAATACAACCAAAAATTTCAGAGCTATGCTACTGACTGTTCTCCATTGGGTTTTAGAACAATTTCAGAGCTGTTGCTGTCAACTGAGAATGTCTCTGACTGCCCAGACACACCAGTGTATTGCCATCTCAATACAGCTTGTGATAGGACATCGGCTCGATTTCGCATTTGCAGTGCTTCCTCCTCCACCCAAGACCTACAAACCATGAGGATCAGTAAAGCTATTTCTTTCTAGATAATCAACAAGACTCCTCCAAAACCTCCATGGATAGAACATATATGGTGGTTTGTTGTTCTATCTAGAAATAGAATTACAATTTTTAAGGTAAAAGGTGCTGATATTAATCTAGTTCCTTAAATCTTAATGACATTAATAGAATCATAGAAGCTTGTTTTACTGGCTACACTGCTCAGAAGTTGTAGATGCACATTTTCAGGAATTGAAGGCATTAATAAACCATGCTAAATTTGTCTCTCTTTTTTTTTTTGAGAAAAACATACATAGAATATCTCACCTGAGAATCCTGGTAGCTTCTATTTCAGCTTCCAGTATCGATTTGGCTTCCACTATGCCGTCCTTCTTGCCACATAAATCAGCAGAAAATCTTTCCAAACTTTGTTGCTCAGATATAAAGTTGGCTCTTTCACTTGCAAGTTTATCATTCATTCCTTCAACTTCATCCTTAAGACACTGGAGAAGATGTTGTTGACAGTCCAGTGCTGCTTTCTCTTTTGCATACTCAGCAAGCCTACCATCTAGTGATGCTTTCTCATCTTCCAGATCAAGAAATATAACTTCAAGGTCTTTTTCAACCTCAAAGTGCCTATCTTGCTCTTTTGCCAACTTCTCCTCCCAAAACCTCTGTATATCTCCTCTTTGAACTAACTCACATCTTATTTCCTCCGCCTCTTGTAACCTTGATATATTTTCAGCCCCAAGTCTTGAGAGCTCCCGCTGGATTGCATCTGCCGTTCTGCCACTAGTCAGCACCACCGCTGCTTGAGCTGTGGTTACAGGCTTGTGTGGTTGAAGGCGTCTGATGTTTCCTGTCAAACATAGTGCAGGACAACAAAAAGAATAAAATAAGTTGCAAACAAGAAATCCAGAATGCATCAACAACTAGGATCCAAGTAAACAAATTGATAAAGCAACAAAGATGTATGTGATATATAAAACCCTGCTAAATAACCAATAAACAAGCTAGCAAATAATTGCAAAATTAAAAGTGAATGTGTTATTTAAAGAGGCAAAAATAATACAACTAACCAGAGAATAATAGCAATCAATTTAATGGCCAAATGGTGTTGTGTGACTAATGCATTCACCTTATTATATAACAAACCACACATTCTATAAATTAACACCATAAAATATGTTGTGATGCAAAACCCAACAATATAACTGACAAATAGAGTAGAAAAAAAGATTGCAAGTTACTGGAGGATAATATAAGATCCTGTTCCATGAACAGCCAGTCAGTGCATCTAAACATGCCACCAAAGCACCAGTGACAGCCCCTACTAAAATTTCATGAGGTTGTGTAAAATATAGAACACCAAAGAAATCAAGAGCCCGATGGACTTACATGGTTTCATTATGCAAACATTGGTGAGAATCCAATGCCCCGAAAACCTACTTTGATTAATTGGTCATACTCAACCTTACATGCGTCACCAGCATCTGGTTGTGAATTACCAGCAACAACTGCATGCTCAAAGGATGTTTAGTCAAAATCTTTGCCACAAAATACAACCAAATTCTTGGGGTTAAACTAATGGTTTTTCTTATGTAAATATGGGCTTTACAAGTTAGAAGAACATGAATAGAAAGCTGATTTACTATATTTCCTTCCAGAATCACATTTCCAAAATTTTTATAAAGAAAGCTGACCACATATGAAGACTATGATTTTATGTTGATCAAGCTTCAGAAAATCTTTGTTTTTTTAATACGTCAAAATTGATCAACCATAGAACTTAAAGTTTGAAGTTCCAACAGAACTGTTTTGCAAACCGAAAAAATGGCAACCAATAGGCTGCATAGAATAACAGAAATGTGAAATGCAACTAGTTCTGAAGCAAGCAAAAGTTAATTTATCCCATAAAGGAACCAATGTAGAACTTTCATTTGGCAGATAGCAAGTTGTTAAGAAAAATAAAGAGGGACTTAGTCAAATCAATGGGAATAGAATAAAGATGTAAATGTCCAACACGTCTCAAGAACACATCTAATAAAACAGATGAACGAGAGAGTAATAAAAGGTACCAAAAGCTCTTCTCGTTATGCTGTTTTCACAAGCCATCAAGTCCAACAATAATTGTGGTGATGCACCTCTACTCGCACTCAGATCCAAAAAGTTCCCTTTGGTCCTTAACATCTGGACTGTTAATAAGTCAGAATATTGTAACATAAAAGGCAAATAAGAAGTGTTAGGTTCATGGTTTGTTGAATAAATTATTTACGATGAGTATCTATTTTTACCTTCTCGTCCAATTCAGAAGAAAATAGGTATTCTAACAGAGCTTTCCAGTTAAGCAGATCGAATCGCGATATATAACTGCAGTGCAAAAAATGAAAAATTTTAGTTGATGTTTCAGAAGAATGAACTCACTTTAACTGCAGTTCAAGTAATAAAAATTCCGTACTAGTATACCTTTCTGGATAAAAATAGATCTTTTCCGAGTCACCAGAAGCACCCTTGTCTGAAATGCTAGATGAATTCAGAGCAGAGAGCTTACTAAGAACTATGCCAGCCTCTGCAAGTGCTTTTGTTTTGGATTATAATATCAGAACCAAAGTAATTAACAAAAAAGTTTATATGGTATTCAGCACATAATCTTAAGAAACTTACACTGAATGCAACAAAAATCAGGATCATCAAGATTCACATCATCAAATGCTGTAACAAATGGACCAGCAGCTGAAATCTTTGGAAGTATCTTGTGCTTTGGGTTCCTATGAAGTATGCATGAAAGAATTAAAGAACAAACTATTTACCTGTACTGATCTGCAAGTTACTACTCTAAAAGGGAATTCAGGTAGTAAACTTAATGTTGGAATTTCATTCCTCCAACTACCTTTCTAACATAGAGTTAGCTTTGACAAACCATCTTGCATATTCTCTCCTGGTACACAATCCATCAGTACTGACATCATTTTCTATGATCTGAAACAACACAAGGGTATCAAGAAACAACCTGACTAAGAAGTAAATTTTAAACATTAGACTCATCGTTGAATAAAGACTGTTTCTTGAAATGTATATGGCTCATGTAAAACAACCATAACTTTCATGCACTTATTTGCATACTTAAGAAACAGTATCATCACAAACAAACCAAGGCCACATCTAGTCAGCGCTCAAATCATCAATTTCTACTGACTATGAATGATAGATTAACAAACTGAATTGCTAGGAATCCACATGGAAAACTCATTTTTAGATTATATAACAATTCAAATAAATAACCAGAGGCTCATATAGTATATGCTGCCACCATTTACTTAACAGTCAACACGACTAGACTTAATACAAGATGACCAGAATTAAGGAATTACTACTACTTTTATTAACAGGCTTTTGGTTCAATGCGTTGTCCACTTGTAGCATAAGAACATAAAAATATATGGTATCTCTTGCCGATTACAAAAGAATTCCAGAATCCCAAACAACATGCAACATTTTCCATTTTAGTCCAAGGAGTACTAAAAATAATAAGTGTCATTTTATTGCTCATACAGAACTGTCTAAAAGATATAATACTATATATTCATCCCAATCTACCTTTCTCCAAAATCAAGCAACACTCTAAGCACAGAAGCTTAAGAAGCTAGGATTCTAGCTACAAACCTTCAGCTTTTTCAAAACAGATACAGCTTCTTGTTGTGTGGTATCAGCAGCAACCGGAACAATGATTTGTTTTCTTGCCCCTGAATCTTAAATGTTAAAAAGAAAACATAGAAGAAGAAAGTGTTGAGACTTGAGAGACTACACAAAGATCTCCTAAAGAACATAATTTAAATAATGAAGACAGAAAAGGTGGTACCATAACCAAAGTACATCTATTCTGAATAAATTAAGTCATCATGAAGTTGAGACACCAAGTTACTAAAGTTAAATAGCTTCTCAAATATACAGACACCAGTTATTGCATGTCACTATCATGCAGATCTTATACGAGTGCCATCAGATAAATACTAATTTAGAATTTTTTGCTTCAAAAACATCTAGATTTGAACAAACCTGCTGAATCGTTCTCTTTTGATTTAGTCTCTTCATCCATGTTGATCTCTGAAACTTGGTCAACTTCAAATATGGTGGATGTAATATCATTATCTGGATCCTTCTCAGATCCCACTGGCATCAAATTCTTATAAATAGTGTGAAATGGAACAGTAAAGCAAAACTTGAAGCCTGCAAAATATGTTGTACGTTGTCAAATGTCAACTCTCATGGGGGAAAAATGTGGATCAGCATACGCAGACTAAGCAAACTGCTGAGTTGTTGAAGGATCAAGTCACAATTTTTATATTCTTTTATTATTGCAGCAAGAACATTCCATGTAAAACATGAAATTGGGAATCGTTCAGTGTTTCACTATGTTCGTCAATTAATTGCCAGGATAAGAAACACAAAAGATTGGTGTTTGTCATTAGGAACATAAATCTATAAAACAAAATAATTAGCATTAAGTTCAAACAAGAGAGCTGCATAAATGGAGGAGAACTGAATGAGAGATTTCCTATGCTAAAAGCTCAATGGGATGGATGTTAGCTAGATTAGAGCAAGCAACATACGGAGACCAAAATTTTGATTTAGAACACTGCAAAACAATCTTGTTAAGTGTAACTTTATTATTGATAAAAATTCCTAATGACCCAAAAAAAACTTGATCAAACATCTGAAAAAAATAAAGGACCTCAATCTTGTATACAGGCCCACCTAAAAAGATCAAAGGCAAACTATAAAAATCAAGCTGGTGGCACTGAATTTAAGCTCACTTGCCAATGATGAACTGGAAGAGCTTGAATCTTGCTGCTCTTTTAGAGCAAAGCACATGGGAGAGAGTATGGTAAGGAGTGGACAGAAATCTGCAGTCAAGACATCCATGTATTAAATTATTTCACCATTAAATGTATGACTTGCTTTCGTTCTTCATTAAAACTGACATAGATAATTGCTACTGATCAACAAAGAAATATCATTCTTTATGTTATATACTAAATATTATCTCAATCAGTCAGTTGTGAATCAAAAAAGAATCAGAAGAGAAAAACCTCATCGACCAAACTACATGTGATATATGTTCTTTTTGACAATATGATAACAAATTCCTAAAAATATTACCACAGATTACAACAGCATAAGTCAGATCTTTGATCTTAACTAGATGAATTTCAGAATTAGAGGGCAAAGTACCCACAGATGTCTGCATAAAATCACAAGGTTATTTCCTTATAAAGGCATCTAGCTTGTTATAAAACAAATCTTAAAATAACACCAAGACAGTAACAAAATCAACCCAATAAGCTACCAAATTCACAAACAAAATCAATTTCTAAACAAGCACTTTTCAACAATGGAAAGTAGTAACAGCCCCTTTGTTGGGTTCTCTATCTACCAAAATATGTTTTGTGCAACACTTGGATGAAGCACTATCCAGCTTCACTGTCGGCTGAAAGGTTGTCTGACCAGGGATATATTCTAAAGGTTACAGTACATTCAATCGATAGGAAAAGGGCAACAGGCAAAAAAAAGAGCATGACAGGCTATGTTGTACATCTTATGGTGGACAAACTGAAAAGAATTTCAAGGAAAGAAGCAGTTATAGAAAGAGACAATTAGATACAAGTAAATGGTGAAGGGGTGCTAGAGATCAGAACCTCTTTTGGCCGAACGGTAATATGCTAGCGCGGCCAACAAGATCGCTGCAGAAGCCACAATGCCAGCAAGGTGGAGTCTTGACCGCGCAGCAACTAGAGCAATTAAAAAGAAATAATCCATAAGGAAACTGAATAGAATGATAATGGATCAAAGGTGTCAATGTCGACGAATAATTTTTACCATTCTCCTCCTCCTCCTCGATCCTGAGCTTGCGGACGAACCAGCCGCCAACGCTGTCATTCAAGCTCTCATCCGAATCGGCCCAAGAGGATCCGACGGAACAAACCGGAGGAGGAGATCTCCTCGACGTCAAGTGACGGCAGCGCAAAAATAGGCGGGACGGCGGCCGGGGGGCGACGATGGGGAGTCTGCGCGGGGGCTCGGACGCGAGGAGGGAGGGCGGGGAGGCGAGCAACCGTGAACCCATCGGTAGTGGAAGAATAAGAAGAAAAGGAAGGATTATTTCCCAAAAGAAATGAATTTAGAGCTCCATCGTGACCCTCGGGGGAAAAGAATCGCCCCGCTAGGGTTTGCTAAGCTCCAGCCAAGGACGGAAGGCTCGAGAGGGAGCGGAGAGGTTGGTCCGGTCCTGGGACTCAACTCACGTTACTCTGGTCGCAGAGTCTCTCCATCCAACGGTCCAAAGGCAAACACGTCGTCCGTGTAATTATAAACCAAAAGTGCAATATTTCGTTGGTTTCTTAACACTTTGTCTTCGTATGTCGGCTATTAATCAATTCACAAACACCTGCAAGTTTTAATATTTTTACGACATTTACGTAATAATACAAAATTTTAACCTACTTAAGATGCCAGTCAACATCGATATATCTAATTTAAATCCTTAATCACTTGGCGGCATGGGATTAATGGTTGGTTCCTTTTTAACATTTTGCACAAGAATTTTCTTTTTTTCCAAATACTAATCAATTTTCCACGTTTCACTCGTAACATTTGGTATCAAAAATTTGACAATAAACTTTCAGCTGTGCAAGAAATTTGATTAAGTGAATCGAATAATTAATTTATTATATAAGTTAATTGATTAGTTGGTATAATTCTAAATGTGCTTGCCGAACCTTCATCATGTGATCTGTGTATACTTGCATTCGAAGTTGGCCTCATGAAAAATCATCAAATTAACTTCATGGAGCAAAAGACGGCAGAATACTCGTGAACTTGTGATCTGACTAGAGTATACTAGTCAAAATGACCATGATCGAGGTCGCTAACAAAATACGGGAGAATACTCACGCAGCTTAGTAAAAAGATTAATGGAGATTAATGCCGATAAAAGGGTGCAAAGCCAGAATTTAACTGATGAAATTTCTCGTTTCTGAGTAAACTGACGTTAAACTATGCATAGTGATGAATTAGTGCTACAAGGAAAGATGCATAACAAATGTTAAAACTTGGAAGAAACCCATGCCATCGCCACGGTGAAGATCAACCACTGCAATGAATGATGCATAAAGACCAGCAACAGCAGAAGTTGTTTGCTCGAGTACTAGAAATGGAGCCCTTCATACCTTGTGGCTGCTGCTGCTACTTCAAGAGTAATTATATGGCAACTGGAACAGAACTCGGACTACAAATTTTTTTTCTTTTTTTTCAGGCTAAGCTCCAGTGAAAAATCAGTCCCTTCATTTCTGATTCAGCTGATAGTAGCCTACCAGCACCAAAACTGATGCTAGCAAAAGTTTTTGCTAGGAAGTGTGATGCGGGTGACCATAACCGCGCCCCCTGTTGAAGTATCCATAGCCCCTGCCACCGTAAGACCCTCGAGCACGACCACCACCCCGAAAGCCACGTCCACCACCTCGAGTTGGTCGATGTCTTCTAAAATCACCAAACGTCTGCATTGAGGAAGTGGAACTAAGTTCATAAACCAAGTATAGATGATGGCAAAGAAATCCACGAGGAGACACCTAAATACCTCCGTGTCTATCTTCAACTGCTCTGAATATCTAGTCCTCCCACCTCGTGTCCCATGATCAAGGGTCGCACAAGAAAGTGTATCGAAGAAATCATCCTTAACATAAACAGGCTTTATGGAGAAAAAACAACGTGAGCAATGGAGTTGAAGAGCACCAATACTTAGGAAAACAAATGCAAGCAGCGCACAATGACAAACACCAGCAAAATCACGTAAAATGCACTTTGACTACCTTGGTCACAAGCTTTAAAGCTTCATCATCTTCCTCCAGAATATAGTCACTTTCATCCTCTATCAGTTCTCCATGGTTGTCCCTCCAATGGGCTTTATTTTTTCCAAGGTGACCCCAGACTTCATCTTTGTTGAACTTTTCATTCATCGCCATAAAATCAAAGTCTTCAGTAAAATTAGTCACAGGACATGAATGCTGCAACACCCGACAAGAAGCACTTCCAATTAGGTGCTTGAAGACAGAAGAATCCGCTTTAAAAATTTGATGCCCATTTTATAGTTAAACAAAAGTAACTATGTAAATATATTAGTAACAATATCAGTATATATTTGAATGAAAAGAATAGCTTTTTGACATACACATGAATCCAACTACCTCGATCATACTGTCTTGAGAGGGTTAGTTAAGGGTTGGTTAGGTAACATGTGTCAGAGCTGCAGTCATGGGTGCTTCTGCTCATGTCGCATGTTAGATTCTCATGTTAACCATTAATTAGCTAATCAACATGAGGAACGTTTCCCAGTAGTCATGGCCTTAAAAGTGCAGGGAAAAAAGCTCATGTGTGAACAGTTGGTTTGCTTTAAAGGACTACAGGAAAGAAAGAAAAGTGTCTAAGGTTCACTAATTTGTGAACAATAATATCTCAGCGACAAGTGCCCCTCAACTTCTAATGTTTATCAGACAAGTTTCATAAAGATCATCAAATCAATTCTCTCAAGATGCACCTGAATTCATTACTCCTTCAAGGGGGCACTTTTCTGGAAAACACTCCAGTTCAAAGTAATCTCATGGCCATCCTCTAAATTGCTATATTATGGTTTGACTAACAAGCACTAGAAGTGACTGCATATTTTCCAAATCTACCTAAGAACCTAATATGCAAACGTTTACATAGTACAAGGTTGGTTGACTTTTCCATTAAATATAATGGCGACACTAAAGAGAACAAAGCAAGGTCAACAAATGCAGTAAATTTGAACTCCCCAAGACATTTTGAATTATCCTATTTCTGAAATGTTGTTCCTGTAGAACAGATATAAGGAAAATCATAGGTACCTCATTTCCTCTTCCTCTTCCTCTTCCTCTTCCTCTTCCACGACCCCTGTTGTAATAATTGTGTAAAGCAGCTCCGTTTGACTGGAAATTCAATAAACACCATCATCAAATACATTATCCTTCAAAAACAGTATTGAATGTATCTCCAGAATTAGATGACATAGTAACAGTAGCTGAATAGAAAATAAGATAAATCCAGTGGCTGAACAGGCTGACTGTAAAGCACCTATCTGTTGGACTATTTCCAACTTAACAAATGAAGAGATAAAGAGTGAATTAGATGACATAGTAACAGTAGCTGAATAGAAAATAAGACAAATCCAGTAGCTGAACAGGCTGACTGTAAAGCAGTTATCTGTTGGATTATTTCCAACTTAACAAATGAAGAGAGGGAATCGTAAAAGAAATCAAGCATCACTGTCATCTTGTCTAAATGAAATAAAGTCCATGTTCTCACCAAGAAAATCAGAAATACCTGACCTTTTGGAACATTGCTTCCTGATCTTTTAGTAATTCTAGAACTGACAGATGCAGTAATTAATTCATCACTCAAAAGAATACTGCTAAACTGGTTGAATGTTACTACATTCTAAACCGATGTAAACAAAATAGTAACAGTAACCTACTGCTGAATGGGTTTAATGTTACCGCACTCAATCAATGTAATTCAGAACTGACAAATGCAGTAATTGATTTATCAATTAAAAGGACTGCTGAATCGATTGAATGTTATCACATTCTGAACCAATGTAAACAACATGGCACAGCATACCTTTTCTGCTGAATGGGTTAATGGTACCACATTTTATACCAATGTCAACAACAAAGTATTAGCGTACCTTCTGCATGGTTGATTTTGGAATTGACAATATGGGCTCCATGGCTTCTGCTGCTGAACTACATGATGGTTCGTGAAGCAACGGCTTAGACTTATCTTCAAGTGTTTTAGCATCAGCATCTGTTTGGCTCGTCTGCAAGGGCTGAGATGAAGGAAGCAAGGAGGAGCCTGTCTGCAACAGCTGACCTGGTGTCACTAAACCTACTGGCTTTTCAACTTGGCTTGAACTAGATGAAACAACAGCAGAAGGTACTGGCTGTGAAACAGATAAATGTGCCATGGTTGAACCAGGTTCTGTATTAGGCTTGCTACTAACAACAGAAGGCATACTCTGGGGCATGGGTGCAGTCTTTTCAAAATTAGAAGTCAAAGGAGGCACCAAAGGCAGACTAATGCTGAAGGTTGTTGCAGGGACAGTTGTTACCGGAGTTCTATTATGCAACAGAGTTGATGTTGTTTCCAGAGATAATGTGCTTGCTGACGATGGATCCATCATTGATGGCAATGGACCAGAGGTTGGGGTAGCAGTACCATGTGGAAGTGGACGAATCTCAGGCAAATTCTGAGATCCAGATTGAAAGGATGGATTCACTCCAGGATATTGAAAAGGGAGTGGCATGGAATGAGGAATAGGCAACCCTGGTGGTGGCTGGAGCAATGTTGGTTGCTGTAAATGAGGAAGACCACTAGATTGGGGATAATATCCTTGCCAATACAATGGTGGCATTGCGAGTCCAGAACCATTTGCAGTTGGAGGGGTGGGTGAGGAACCCCATGTCCCCAAGCCTCCACCAGGTTGATAAAGAGGTAAACTTCCTTGAAATGTTGAGCTTGCAAGCCCCGACTGAGCTGTATGAGAACTAAGATCTGCTATACTTCCACTTCCAACAGAAGGTGTGCTTGTATAGGTAGATGCAGGACGAAGATATTGTGACTGCCAAACATTTCAAGATACCATAAGAACAGACCAACGATCAACTATCACAAATTTGCAAGTTCATTTTTTTTACCTGGATTATAGCAGGATCGTTGTTTATGGATGTTGACTGAACTGGTGGAGAGGACTTAACCTGTAAGTCCTATAGCAAGAGAAACGATAACTAAATATCAAGAAATAAACCATTCAACAGGCAGAGCTATAGCAAACATAAGATTTTCAAGTTACGAGAACTTTAAACAGCCAAAATAATTTCACCAAGTGTATCACATAAACAGCAAGATAGTGCATTATTCTTTAAGTGTGATGCCTGCTACCTATTAATCAAAAAAAATCTGAACAGAGGCAATCCATTATGTTAAGAATCAAGCTGAAAAAAGTCAGCTTCCATTTGTTGATCAAAGCAGCTGCACGGAACACTGATATAGTGGACCACACAATGGACAGGGACTAGAACTCAGCTTATATTACAAATAAAATTAACACCCAACAGCAGCAGAAATAAAATGGTTCACAATACCAAACAAATCAGTCATAAATAAACTTGAAGTTAGGCCTTTCAGAACAATACATGTGAGCAAATACTCAAAGTTGTCATCATTTAAATAGGTTACAAATGTTTCAAAAAGAACTATAATAAGGCACTCCAAGTACACAAATCAATGAAAAAAATATTAAAGATGAACAAAAAGGACAAAAATGATTAGATACAACATGAGGCAATGAAATGTATCATGCCAGGTAAGCCTGATGATTCATGATTCAGCAATGATGCTAAAGTGACAACAACCAAGACCAAGTCATGCAAACTGAAACACAGGTCTAGAAAGGATGGAGGATTGTAGAATGTTGGACTGAAAAAAACATAGAAACTGAAAAATGAAGATCCTCAACCTAGCCTTTCTAATTCAAATTACTTTATTCCAAAATGTTCCTTGAGACACAAGTTTCCTTAAGCTTCCTCTTACGAATTCATTGAACTTCACTACCCTCCAGGCGGAAATACATGTCATTTGATTGCTCATGGTACCTTGATATCACTTCCTCGGAAGAGTATGTACTCATAGATTTTATCACTTGGTGGTATCTGTGGTCCATCTTTCTTTCGTCCTTCAGTTCCAAATGAGCGTACTGCAAACAAACATAAAAAAGAAAAGGTTGAAGGAAACTATACTGTCACGTAGTTCATGTACGTAAAAACACTAGAAAAAGAGATGACTAGAAAAAGATTTTGAACTAATAATATTTTCCTGGCCTTCCAACAAAAAGAAAAAAAATTGAGCAATGATATTATAGAGTTATTACAATGAAAATCAAAACAATATTGTCCAAATAACTCTTCAGCCAAACTAATTCTTGTTCTAAATATAAAAATAACAATCCATGAATAAGTTAAGCCCACTGGAGCATTGGTGACTGCATTACTACAAAAGTGTGGCATTGGTAAATTATGAGAGGGTGACCTCTCTCTCTCTCTCTCTCTCTCTCTCTCTCTCTCTCTCTCTCTATCTATCTATCTATCTATCTATATATATATATATGTGTGTGTGTGTGTGTGTGTGTGTGTGTGTGTGTGTACATACATATGTGCACACGCACACACAAACATATATATATATATATATATATATATATATATATATATAACCTACTAATAACTTAAGATTATAACATGTTAGCCTGTGAGACAATCCCTTTCCATACAAATTATTGAGCAACTAATTCGCTCGGGCCATGACAACTACGATCACACCATCAGTGCCATACATCAAAGTGAGAATATTTTATCAACTTATGTTTCAAAAACAAGCTTTATTGTTGCCACCTGTAATCCTGATGGTAAAATATAAAATGTGAATTGCTACTTGTTAGTTGGACCTCTATAACAGTTATTTGAAAGTACACATATCAGCTAGTTCAAAAAGAACAATACTATCATGAAGTAGACACTATAACTTCAACTTGCTGCAAGGAGATACATCCAAGATGGGCTTTTAGCTTATGAAGTGGATTCTGCTATAATCTACCAAGGCAGGAATATTTTGCTCACAGTTTAATAGGCTCAAGAATATGCAAGATCTCATGTTTCCAAAAATTATATTAAAAGGATCCCGATATTGACAGTGAAGGGCAAAGAGATCTGAAGAAAACAATCAAGCTTGTATCCTTTTCCTATGAGTAAGCTTATAGTAATTGATTATTGTACTAATTCAGTTAGCAGACACATGTGATCCACTATCCAACACACATCATTGATAATTCAGAAATTAAATATCTTAAAATTCATAGAAACATAGACTACCAATTAAAAAAGACTCAGAATGGTAAAGATGTTTACAGATGATAAACAAAAGAAAACATGAAAGAAGTGTTCATGCATGTATGTGTGTGCATGAGAACGTATCTTTTTTCTTGCTAATCTCTAGTTAGTTGATGTGAAAACCAAATGTGAAGAATTATACACCCCAGACGACAGTATTGTGGAAGGAAAGATTTCTAACTGAAGCATCTAAAATTTAGGTAATTAAAAGCAAATTAAAATGTTGATTACTCAGCCATCAAGAAGCGCCGATTAAGATAGGAAATGCAACGACAAATGTTATCCATGCTCTTACGACAGAGACAACCCTTATAAACGCTTCGAGAAGATACGTTACGACAGAGACAATCCTTATAAGGGCTATAAGGATCCAGAGATTCTAACCCACTCTATCAACCCTTATAAACGCTTCGAAATAACCTAAGCTGAGACTAGATGTAGCAATTTGGGGACATAACGAACAAATTTGAACAAAATGCAATTTCTGATTAACAACCACATAAACATAACGTAACAACAACATTTTCAGATCACATTTAAAAGAAGATGGAGAGCGAGCGATAACCTAAAACTGTGACCTAAAAGAATCGAGGAAGAGCTACAAAATAATCACAAAAATTCAACTCCCTTTAATAAAGAAACCCTAGCATCCAGATAAAGCATCAAGAGAAAAAGACTAGCAAATTCTCAAGAAACACCAGAAAGAGGACGCGGGAGGGGGCGACGGAACGATATGGAGGAGGGAGCGGGGATGTTCTACCGTTCTGCAAGCCTATGCTGGACTCCTGGGTGTTGATGCTGTAGAGGACCCCCTCGTATCTGATCTCGCTCTTGGAGGTCAAGCTTATGAGGCTCCCGATGTATGAGTCCGCCGACGACCCCGATCTCGCGGTCTCCGACACCGCCATCGCCTCCAAGAGAAGGAACCGAAGAATGAGAAGAAACAGAGAGGAGGCGAGTATAGATTTGGACAGGTCGGATTTGGAGAGGGTGACACAACCCAATCGAAACCGATTTCCGCTTTCCTCTTCTTTCCCTGCCTTATATATATATATATATATATATATATATATATATATATATATATATATATAATTGGGATGGATTAAAATAATAACAAATTATTTTTAAAAAAGCAGTTGAAAATTGTACATGTAGCATCAAATTTAGGTACAATTTTTTCTTATACATAACTTACCTCTATCTCTTTTCGTCGTCGACTCTTGTTTTTATGTTAGATTCATCGTTCGTAACTCTCACACAAGAAAGATAAGACACAAAAATTATCGTCTTCTTCCTCTTCACTGATCATGTTAATGGTACAAGAAAAGAAGAAAGTGATGTAAGTCGCAGTTGCAAAATTTTTTTAAAATAAAGATACTATGTGAATTTTTTTTAAAATTTTTAAGAATTCACCCTTAAAATTAACTATAAATATATTAAAATGAGTCTAACAAAATTCTTTTAAATGCTTGTTAGGATTTTTTTTTACTTTCATGTAATAAGACAAAATTAATTTTACAGCCAAAAAATAAGTCGACTTGAATTTGCAGTATCCCAGTCCAAAAATAAAATATAAAATATGTAATCTAAAAACTTATATATATTATAATTAATATTAATTTAAATATACTTATGTATTAGATATATTTAATCAAAACTAATCTGATAAATTTTTATTTTAATCTAAAATATTAATCTAATAGTGATGTAAGTATTAGTCATACAAACCTTATTTGATATATTTGATACAATTGGTGTTAACGGTGTCCAATATTTACTTATCAATATCAATCGATAAATTTATAAATCTAATATATATATATATATATATATATATATATATATATATATATATGTATATATATATATATATATATATATATGTATATATATATATATATATATATGTATATGTATATATATATATATATATATATATATGTATATGTATATATATATATATATATATATGTATATGTATATATATATATATATGTATATGTATATATATATATATATGTATATGTATATATATATATGTATATGTATATACATATACATATATATATATATACATGTATATATATGTGTGTATATATATGTATATGTATACATATACACATACATATACATATAAATATACATATACATATGTATACATACATATATATATATATATGTATACACACATATATATATACATATATACATACATATATATATATATATATATATATATATATATATATATATACGATTTCTCGATGGACATTATAATGCGAAACAAAGAATATGGTATCTATTTAAAAAAAATTAGGTATATTAATGTGTTAAATCTAAACTTTTTGAGGGATGAAAGTGAAAATTACCAATGCATATATACGCGAGTTAGCCCTCTCATGCGACTCCGTCGTGGAGAACACCGGAAGGGATCAAGAAACACCCTGTCGAGATGGAGCGAGTCCAGGTAATCCCTCTCTCCCATCCATGAATAACACCCCATGATCACGTCTCTTTCATCAATGGAATCCATCCACCGATTCACCATTCCCCCATCTCTTCTTTTAGTTTCAGATCGATCGGATCTTGTCGCTTACATGATAAAAATGGGTTTTTTCCCCTATGGAATTGATCGAGAAAGGAAGCTAGGTTCTCGTGGATCTTGGATCCATGCTCGCAATATGAAATTTTATTTAATTTCGGAAATTATTGATCGTTTTGTTGATACTGTTTGCAGACTACAGAGGAGAATTATGCGAATCCAAAAACTTGCCTTTTCCATGTTCTTTTCAAGGTGTGTTCTTTGACATTGATTACCAGTTACTAGTTGTTGTTATTGTGGCAATGAGTTTGCTTGCTTTCATGTCGATAGGCTGCATCGTTGGCTTTCTACATACTCTCAGCACTCTTCATCGATAGTTTTGTGATCATTTTTGTGGTCACTGTTTTTCTTGCGGCTCTCGATTTCTGGGTCGTCAAGAACGTCAGCGGGAGGATACTGGTCGGGCTGAGGTGGTGGAATGAGATAGATGAGCGAGGAGAGAGCGTCTGGAAGTTCGAATGCTTGGATCAGGAGGTTCTGGCATTCTCTATCTAGCTTGAGTGTTATTTGGGGGATTGATTGATCGAGTACAATGCGAATTCCCATCCATTTTTATTCTTTGATTTATTATCTTTACAGTCTCTTGCGCGTATGAACAAGAAGGATTCCTGGCTCTTTTGGTGGACGCTTTATATCACGGTAAGTCGTCTAATTCATTATAGCTATTGCTTGCATTGTTTATGTAGTCACTTGTTCTTATGGATGCTAAACAAGTATCCTATGTTCTCAATTCTTGTTATCTATCGAGCAGAGGCATGCTCGATTTCAAACCAGCAAGCAAGGAACAGTTCATGTAAGGATGACATGGTAGTTTATTTCTTCATACACACAGGCATGCTTTATTATACATAGGATTTTTGGGTTCATAGCCACATATGAATTCATATGGCTAGTATTGATGGCTTAATCTAGAGACAAGTGTGGAATGAAAAGTTGGAAACCAGGAAAAAGAAAATCTCCATCAAGGTTATACATGATTCAATATCTGACATGATAATAGGATCTTTTCTTTATGTCAAAACAAATTCAAACTGGATCGAATTTAGCTAATTAGCTATTACATCAACTTTAAATCATAACCAGGACTCAAAATAATAATAATTAATAAAGGTTAAATGAATATTCATGACTGATATGTTACTTATCATTCAGAGAAAAAACTACTTTCAAAATCTTTGAATTATTCTTATCGACCTGTATTTCCACTCGTGCATTATTATTATTTTTTCTCAGGTAAGGTGTTGTATCTTCATAGTTTTGTCATCTTTAATGCCAATCTGCTTGTATGGTTTACTCTGTTTGACCTATCGCTTCTTCTAAATACCGGAGGCATAATTCTCCCTGTTGTTTTAGCATTTCTCACTTCCATTGCACCTTCACTTGTTTTCTCTGCTGACCCAAATGAAAAGTTGTGAGATACACGTAATTCACAAATGAAAGTTGAATTATGCAGTTGCTATTAAAGTTGCAATACCAATTCTCTTAAAAGTACATTCCTCGCGTTTGCAGGCTGTTGCTTGGATTTTCCTTGCGATATTCTCACTTATAAGGTTTCAGGCAGATTATCTACTAGTCGTGGGAGTTTGTTTAAGCCTCAGCATTGCAAACATTGTGGGCTTCACTAAATGCCGTAAAGGTACATGTCTCATGTGGTTAGATTTGATCATTCATTGTGTTGTCTAGATAATATATACTGATTATAAGCCAAACATCTCTGATGTTTTGTGCTTGCAATCTGGCACACTTCATATACTGGATAATTCTTAGCTTTCTTACTAACGTAAAGAAACCACATCTGATCAAAACCCAGATCAAACTGAACAAATTAGGAGTTGGCATCTATACTACTACTTGGTTGGACACTGGAATGTGCATTATATGTATATCTTTGGAATTCGTCTCTTGTTAGATATTTCACTTCTTTTACGGTTATTGTAAGAATAATAGTCTATAAATTATTATGTTGCTTAATCTCATGTTTATCCTTGTTGTTTCAAAGATATGCTGATGTTTTGAACGTAATTGGAATTTGGAAGCTATGAAGCATATATTTGTTTGGGCTTTTTATTCGCAAACTCAAAGGACCCATTTCATGTGAATATGACATAAAGATGCTCTTTTTTTTTTGGCTCTTGTAAGAAGTGTTTCCAATTCCTAATTCAATTATAGCAATGCTCAACTACTGCATGCTACGATGATATGGGTTTTTCTTTTCCTTCCTGGTGAGACATTATTTATGGCACACTAACTATTCGAGACATATTTTGCCCCCCTTCTTGAGAACTGCTGCTAGAGATCTCGAGTGACAAATACTCCTGTTTTGATGTTCTGACCTCTTTTTTCTTCCCCCCTTTTCTGTGCTTCAGATGCCAAGAAACAGATCCAACAATTTGCTAGTCAGACAATCGCATCGCATTTGACATCATCGTTGCAGTCAGCATTTAGTATCGTCTGAAATAACAAATGAACCGAGGAAATGCTGCAAGTTCGTCGCGTTAAGAGGATATTGTTTTTCCGGAAGAAAAAGCCGCTTTATCCTCACATCTTTTTTTTTTTTTCTCTTGACCATTGTACCACACAAGAAATTTATTTATTTGTAATGAAGTCGTTATGCCATTTGCATCGAATGGAATGCATAAATTATTTAGCAAATATTATGTTATCAAATATTTTTTTACCTTTATCCGATGAGCAAACATCTTTATTGTGACATGTTAGTGGTTAGTATTGCAATTAAATAATCCAAATTTTAAATATTTATGGTTGTATAGTACTTTATATGAAAGGATAATTAGAAAAAATAGATTTACGATGCTATGGTTAAAATTGACACAACATGCAGTTGTTGAAAATTTGAAACATCATCCAAACGCAAAGAAAGAAAGAATGAAGCCCTTGAAGAACATTTTCACTAACTCAAAATAACAAAACAAATAATTAATGCCTCTAATTTCTCCTGAATTTTGTAATGTTTGACCAAAAATCTATTTTTTTATTTTATTTGAATGACCAAATGGTAAGACAGGAACTATAAATTCATTATCCCCAATTTAAATCTGGATGTTGCTTGTTCAAAAAAAAAAAAAAAAACTTGAGATTTCTCATTCTGCTGATTTTATGCAGGGATCTCAGATCGAACTTGTTCTCTAGGCTTACAGCAGATCTTAAAAAGGAAAGAACAAAGAAACAACACAAGTTCTTGGAGCCTCGAGCCCTTTATAGCCTACAATGAAAAAAGGCTCCTGCCATCTTTATTCTTTAGCTCCTCAAATCATAGTTAAGGAAAGAGGATATCACATTAATTGTAAATATCGGTTTCAAGCTTTCTCCAAAGGGAAGGTTTTATTCAGCATCAGGTCAAAGACTGCTGGGTAACCACAAAAAAATAAATGGTAAAATGTCAAGAACATGATGTAGGCCTTAGGAAATCTCCAAAATCCCAGCACAAGTGTTGATGGTCATGTACAAAAGCGTATTAGGACTCTGTTCATATACACAACTGAGTTAGGAGATACACCGAAATTATTGATCTCTGCACATATCTGAGCTTATTCCACGATCATGCCACCGAGAACATTGTGGAAGTCAGGTGTCGGCAAGTTTTTGTTCTTTAAAGCTTCCAGATCCTTTCCCGATGGCTTCTTGTGGTCGGTCATCTCAACCGGATACATTGCTGCAGCCAGAAACACTATTGAGATCGCTGACTCACATGGTAGAAGCAATTTGCAGTGCTACAATATTCAATTGCATGACCAGAAAGAAGATAATGTTCCTTTGACTAAAATTGAATTTACTCATGGCATGAATGCAATCTACCTGGTTATCAATGAAATGCAACTTTTTATTAAATATGGGTGATTTTTTTCCCCACCCAGAATAGGCACGAGAAACATTAGAAAATGGACTCCAAGCCATCTCATGGTAAACTTTTTAATACAAAACATAACACATAGCTAAAGCACAAGGAATATACTTGGGGGATGCTGAGGTAGAAGCATGAAGAACATTTTTTGATGCATTCTTGTAGAACTGAATGGAAATAAATCCACCCCTAGCTCGTACAGATGATTCGGGAGAACCATGGAAGCTGAAATTGGAACTGCCTCGAGAAATAACCCCTGTGAACACACCCAAAAAAAAATGAAGCCTGACAACCAAATAGTAAAATCTAGATAGTGATTTTCTAACTGAGTTGAAAAAAAAAAGTAATACACATAACAACACTAAAATGACATGTTATGAGCATTGGTAAATTAATTTAGTTCCTCATGTAATCATGTTGTATGCGCTGATATTTTGTGCACAACCATTCCACAACCTTATCAATTCAAGGACCAAATATAAAATGGGCCATTAAAAGAAACATTAATTGCATGTAACATCATGTGTGATGACAACGAAAGTGAATGTTTAAAACTCAACTAGAGCATTCTAACATAACCATCTTAAGACCCTGAATACTAACCCACTAATGCATATAATACCTACTTCTGCAGATAAATACACAAGACAACATAACTGGTAATATAAATTTAGACCAGATTATTATCCTTGAGTATTCTTGGAACCCTGCTTCATAAATAAGTAAACTAGGAATCAAATAAAGTCCATCTGGAACCAACAAGAATCGGGTGAAGCAAAGAGTTTGAAGTGAATTATGAGACTAACGTTCCAGATTAAGGTTGACTGGCAAAACAGCTTCAATTATGAACCGAATCAAATGTGGGAGGCAGCTTTATAACAGTGCACCATTGATCAAGACTGAGGTAGAAGAAAAAAAACTCAAAATTTCAAATCAAAGGCTCGTTTGAATAATTACAAACAGTGAAACATAATTGAAGCAGATCAAAGGCTAGATGCACACCAATGAAGGCCTGTCTGGACTTCACTCAAAAAGTAAAGCTCTGGTGTACAATTCAGGACCAGACTTTACTTGCTTAGAATGAGCTAGCATTTAATCAACACTAGAACAAATCTGGGGATAACCATATGTGAGTGACTTGAATCATCTGGCAGTCCTAACCATCCACAAAACAAACAACTCAAAAGACACAAATGAATGTATCTATTGGAATCAACATCGTAGATGTCTTCCATGACAACTGAATGTTCTGCCATCTAATGCATGCATGACCTATACAAAAGTACGGACCACAGATGTTGTTTGAGATACACGAATAAGGGGTGAAATGTGGTACAATTATTAATTGCATAAACATGTCATTGTATCATGAGATTCTACTTTTAAATAAAAGTTCCAAGGAGAAGAAAATAACACTACTGGTGACTACCATAACATAAGAGCTCAAATATTTTTTTTAATAACAAAATATGGATGCATGAAGTCATTAACTTAATTGATAGATGTGACAACTATATGCTTGAGAGAGGTGCTTGCATCAACTAAATAAGCTCATACCAAATTAAATATGCACACACCATAAAACAATTTAATAAATATAACACAGAAGCAAAAAATGGAACAGAAAAAAATCAAGTAGTTACCATATATCAGCATGTTAAAGCAGCATCTATGTGTAGACAAAGCATTATAGCATAGGGAAAATTATAGTACACAAAAAAAAAAAAACGAAGCCATTTTGAGACTATGGGCTTAAAAACTAGTTGGATAGCTGACAGAAAAGGTTTCTAAGTCTTCAAAATTTGCTTGTAAAGTAATGCAAATAGAGATAGATGATCAGTATAATCCTTTAGTATGCACAAGAAACATATTCATCACATTCGAATAATAAAATTTTAATGTTCAACGATATGAATCAAATAGACCTTTGACTCTTAACAGTTTAGACTGCAAATAGGGTTTGACCTATCAAATTAACAAACATAATGTTCACAAAACTTTTGATTGGTTCTAGGGCAACATTCTTACACATAAATCATTGTGAAAAGAAAAACAAAAGGAACATCAAAATGATAAGCAATTATTTCCTTCCTTTCCTTATCACCCAATGATTAAGAGTCACAAAAATCAGAAAGCATATCAATTTATAAAGCTCGATTATGGCATGGAGGTATGGAGGATTCTCTGATGTCAAGTAGAAAATTTAACATCAGCCAATTGAAGTTCCTTCCTCGTATTATCTAACATATATAGGCATGTAACAAACAATTTACAGTGGCATGGAAATTCTAAGTATGGTGAGGCATGTCATACATAAAGTTGCTATGCAAATTAATCAACCAACACTAGAAAACAAAGATGCACAATGTCATCAACAGATTTAGTTCCAGCATATACAAGTAGCATAGGTAACATCAACAACCAAAGAAGAGATGCCAAGTTAGTTGAGAGTTTAGTCCTTCCAATGCTAATAGGAAGCAGCAATATGGTATGACAATGCCAAGATTTAGAAAAAACATTAACAAGTTATATACTTCTCATGACATTTTCATTGCATATTAAAAGTAACAAATCCTATTCCAACACACTATCAACATGTATTAGGGATGCATCGCACCTTGCCATATTATAACAATGACAAAAAGAATAGTGATAATAAAGGCCCAAAAGTTGCCGTTGGAATGTGTCAACTTGGCATTCTTCATCTTCTTTTTCATCCGTTCAATCCTTGCCCGCTTCATCAACGCAACCTCTGCGATCTCTTTCATGAGCTTCTGGTCTGCAGCATCCAAAGGTGGAGAGTTGGGAGGCCGAGGTGGCTTGGGAGGTTTCTTGCACCCCTTCTTTTTTGTCTTCTCGACTCCAATTTTCTTCTCCGAAAGGCCCACCTTTGCCTCTTGTCCAAGCCTCTTGTCCACCAAAGCTTCCTCCTTTGTGAGAGGAAGCTCTACAGTGTTAGATGTACTATGATAAAGCTTCACAGATCTTTCACCTTTTATTGACCTACTAATAGCGACAAAGCCATTCCACACCCTACCCAGTACTCCTTTATCCTGTCCAGCACTAAACACGGTATCCTTTGCTTCTTGCTGTTCTTTATTCACAGAATTCACGCCACTTTCTAAATCAAACACAGGATCTCCATCACCCAAACAATTCTTATCCATGATAACCATAAATCCAGCCTTCCAAGTCACAAAATTTAGTATCTTTCAAATCATTGCTTGCCAGCATCTATACGAGAACACTTCCTCTGCTGCAAAACTGCCACCATCCTGCATTCCAAAAAGGTCAAAGATCATTAAGTCACTGCCAAAAGTCCATCCTTTTTCTAATCGGAAAACATCCATCGAAGAAAACAACCAACATTCTCCTGGGAGAATCTAGGGTTCTTCATCAAAACCTTAGGATGCAGCGCAACCTTTTCATTTCCTTTTCGCATCCGAGAAAGAATAATAAAAAAGGGAACTTTCCAGACCAAACAACATCGATCTTGCCAAACATAACCAAAAATCGACGAGCAACGAACAAACGTAAGCCGATCCGCGGTGCTTACCATTCCGCCCAACCAAACAAAACCCTCAATCGAATCAAAACGAAGGCATGAGCTTGGCATCCATCTTCGACGAAACAAGTCAAAGGGTTCCGACCGAGGGAGTAGGCGGGGGGGGGGCCTGTCGGGAACGGATAAGGGCGGAAATAGGGTTCCCTTAAGGACAAATCGAGGGTTGGTGAAGCTGAAGCATCGGAAGCCGGGGAAAACAATTGGATTCAGCCAAAACCAAGCCCGCAAACACGAATGAATCCAAGGGAAGTACGATCGAACGGTGTGAGATGGCCAGAGGGAGGCGAGGATCCACTCCAAGAAAGCTCTTAAACTGGATTCCTTCAATTCGCATGAGTTCCTAACTCGTCACTCGACCACTGCGATTTTGACACGCGGCTTTCCGATTTAAACTCGATTCCTTCAATTCGCATGAGCTCCCCTTTTACCTTGTCA
Source organism: Musa acuminata AAA Group (assembly GCF_036884655.1). Lineage (NCBI taxonomy): Eukaryota > Viridiplantae > Streptophyta > Magnoliopsida > Zingiberales > Musaceae > Musa > Musa acuminata. The sequence continues at coordinate 24,741,710 of NC_088339.1, read as the reverse complement.
CTCGACCACTGCGATTTTGACACGCGGTTTTCCGAGCATTTTCAGCAAGTAAAATAAATATAGGCAATTAGATATTAGGCGATTTCTCAAAAAAAAAAATTCCTAATTTTTGAATTTTCTCAAATGACATCTCAAATTTAAAAAATTCTCACGAAGTATTTTTCAAAAATAATAATTTAACTCCTATAGGCCATTGTCCTCCGTCATGCCTCTGCCCATCGACAATCTCTCTCCCCTTGCACCTAATCGCCCTACGCTTATTAACCCCGTTTTGTGATCAACTATGAAAAAAAAGATGTTTTATAAAAAATTTAAATTTAAAGTGTTTTACAAGAAAAAAATGTAAAGTTATGAGTTTTTTTCATAAATTCATTGTTAGATATTTGTAAATACAATATTTATTATATAAAACTAATTTACTTCTAATTTTAATACTATATATATATATATATCCTTTTAAATATTTTATTTCCATCAATATCGATCTAACTGATAATATTAATTAATATTTATAATTTTTTATAATAATAAGAAAATTAGAGAAGATTATCAAATTGAGATAAAATTATAACAATAATTATTTTTTAAATAAAACTTATATTAGTGATATTATTGTTGAATCTCGTATTTTGATGATGAAACCAATTGATATGTGTTTATATTTTAATCTGCGTTTTAAGTGATGCAAGATACTTCGATCAGGATGAGACAATTAAAGCAGGAAAAATCATGTTGTGCCGGGGGAAAATATGTTAGAAGATTAGACGTAGGGCCGGTGGAACGGTTGACGTATCGACAGAAGGCTTCGGGTCGTGGATTCGGGCATTGAGCCAAGAAAAGCGGATATTGCGCTAAGGATATCAGAGTTGTGGAGTTAACTAGCCGATTGAGCAATAGGCCACAAGATAGGACGATGCGTTGAAAAATCAGACGAAGCGTCGAGGGACCAATGACATGCCGAACAACTTGATTAATACTTAGTATTAATTGTGTAGATCGAAGTGTGTTTTTTACATGTGCAGGATTAACTACGATAGCAAGGCATGAAACAAAATAAAGTCCCAGAGTCACGGACGCGACTTCGTTGGGAGTTCGAGAGTTCGTCGGAAGTTCGGACGTTCGTAGAAGTACTAGCGGAACTAGTCGAGAAGTCTCGGAGCTTGCCAGAGAAGCTCGTCGGAACTCACCAAGAAGATCGTCGTGAAGTCCAGGAGCTTGCCAGGAGTTCGTCGGAACATTATCGAGAGATCAGCGGAAGATCGCCGGAAGCTCGTTGGAAGAATAGATATAGGGACTAGTTTTGCTTAGCAAATGTCTTAGGATTTCGTAGTTAACACATAATTGGGCTTCGATTTGGGCCAACCCAATTAGGGGCCAGCAAGGCCTATGTAAGAACTATGTTGAGCCCAATAAGAAACCCAAACAATGCCCCAAGGAGTCTCACCATCAAGGCACAGTCTTCGAGACTGTGTCAGGCGATGGTACCGCCAAGCACTACACCCCAAGCAGTGGTACCTAATAGCATATAAGATTTCTGCATGATAAAAATGAAATTGAAAGAAGAAAATTGTATTGAAGAAGCTTTAGCTTGAATACATTAACATGTCCCTCTCCTATTTATACAAATTAGTATGGAAGATTTTCCTCAATAGAATAGAGGATTTCCCTCAACAAACTAGAGAGATTTTCTCATATAATTGAGAAAATCTTATATGCTATCATGCCCCCGCAAGATGGTGCTCCTATCAAGGATACCAATCTTAGATTGATGCAAAGCAAACAGTTTACGAGCCAGAAGCTTCGTGAGTAGGGCAAGAGCAGATCGCTGCTGCTATTGTTGCTGTTGCTATTGCGACGGCTGCAATAGAGGAGAAAGCTGCAGCAATGGAAAAAGCTATAGTAATGCTCTAGCAAATGAATAAGCTACAGTAGAGGAGGAAGTTGCAGTGATGCTATAGCAAAGGAGGAAGCTACAACAGAGGTGCAGCAGAGAAGAAAGCTGCAATAGAGGTGCAGCAGAGGAGGAAGCTGCAACAGAGGAGGAAGCTGCAGCGATGCTACAATAGAGAAGAAAGCTACAACAAAGGAGGAAAGGTGGGGCAGTGTTGGTGAGCGCAGCACTAGAGATGCCACAGCAGAAGGGAACGGACGTTGGCGTAGAGTGGTAGTGGAGAATACAGTTGTCGTTCGCCGAGGAGGAAAGATTTGTCACACCGATGGCCTGACGACGGAAAAGCAATAGTAGAAAGCCTTTTCTTTTGCCGCCGAAGGTGGAGAAGCAACAGTGATGAGTCGGCAGCGAGAAGAGAGCTTGCTTTAGGCAAGCGAGAATATATTAACATGCCCCTCTCTTATTTATACAGATTAGGCGGTAGTATCCCCCGTGCCCGAGGAACCCGGGATGGGAGAGTTTTAGGCTCCAAGTTTGAATCAACTTGAAGCCTATAAATATCCCTCTCATCCCTGGTTAAAACACACAAGTATTGAGAGTAAAAAAGTATAGAAATACTACTACAATCTTGTGTGAGCTCCTCTCAAAGTTCTAAGTGTTAGAATAGATTGAGAGAGGAGTGAGTGGGGGTGTAAGGGTTATCTCCTAAACTCGATAAAAGGAAAATTGAGTTGTAAAAGGTAATTGCCCTTCGCCTATTGAAGGAAGACCTCTAGTGGACGTCGGTGACATCGTCGGAGGAGGAAGCCGAAAGTGGATGTAGGTCACGTTGACCGAACTACTATAAAACTACCGTGTTCTCTGGTTTATATTTTATTCTTGCATTTACCTTACTGCAAACCACCATACGTGCTTTACTTCCTCGTTACTTTTGCTGCACACATTTACGAACGTGTTTCAAGTTAAGATATTTACGAAACGATTTTACGTCGAAAATCGATTTTATCAAAACGAAATTTTTGAAGACGTGATTTTACCGCTGCACTAACTCACCCCCCCCCCCCCCCCTCCCCCCCTCTTAGTGTCGACCCGATCATAACAATTATCTTATATAGGGTGTGGAAAAAAAAAATTGATGAACTTAACTAAAAATAGTTGGAGTTGAATTTGTAGTCAATAGGCATTATATTTAATCTTAAAGTTCCTAAAGATAATTGGCCTGGACAATTTCTACAAAATAGTAAAAGAATTCTAAAGAGAGAAAAAAGAGCTGATTTTAATTGCCAAAGGAATTCTAAAGCTTTAGGAAATGATTTTTAAGTGGGGTAGGAAATGGAGTTCACTTCAATGCTTCTTAAACTCGCTAACACGCCCAATCATTGTGACCGTTATATTAATTAAACCGGTTCTGAAGCTTCCCGTTATGGCACTATGTGTAACGGGTCTTCATAAACCCGGTAACAAACAGCTGATAACATACAGCGCCAATGCAGGCCTTGGCTCCCCTACGACCCTTCCTCACCTCATCTATCACCGTACGATCGAGATCCAACGGCTGCCTGATCCTCTCCTCTCGCCCCTGCCTCCTCCCACCCCTTTGCTCGCCCGTCCGATCACCTCCGGTGGCCGCACCGCCCTATCTCAGCCGCCGTGCGCACTCGCCCCTCCGCGACGTCGCCGTCCTTATGGCGTATCCGGGCTCCTCCTCGACTCCTGCCAGCCTCGCGGAGCTACACGATGCCCCCGACTTCGATGCCCTCGTCGACCCCGATGGCTACCTCTCCGTGGTAGGCTTTGGGTCTCTCCTCTCCGGTAACCCTCACCGCCTCTCCCCCTTCCTCTCCTTCGTCTTTCTGACGCCCCGATCCCCTTGATCGGTCTCTTCCTGCGGCAGAGAGGAGCGCGAGGAGCACTTTCCCCGATCTCAAGAACTTTCGGGTTGCGGTGCTTCGTGGGTTCCGGCGCGTCTTTGCTCACGTTGCGCCGATCTTTTTCGAGCGTGGCATTGCCAACGAGGAGACGGGGGTAAGAATTGAGTTCCTTCGAATTAGTGCTTTTAGGAATTTATGAGCTTCAAAGGCTGCTTCTTTGCTCTAATTGGTGATATGAGATGGTTTCAGGAGGTCTCCAGCTTGAGTGTGGAGCCATGCGAGGGGGAATTCCTTATAGTGACTGTCTTTGAGATCAAGAGTGAAGAGGTGAGTTCTATACTTCGCCTTATATTTGATTGCCCATGAGAAAGTGTTGACCTTTTTTGGGGAAACACATTGAAATCGATCCTTTCAACTTGTGATGAGTCCAATGAGCTTTGCAGGTTCCTGCCTTCATTGAGAGGGAGAATGAATTCAGATTCTTAGCAGTGAGTCACTGTCTTGCTTGATCATTTGCTTGTTTTGGTGTTTAATTACCATCGAGAAACAATTGCTAATCCTTTTCGTTTGGTTGGGCAGGTGGTTCCTGAAGGTTTGGATGGGATTCCTTTTACCAGTCCTGCTGTGAGTGTGCCAGGAACTGAGTTATCTCTGGCTGCAATTATGCGTCATGCTTCTATTTGCTCAACTACAGTTTGATTGGTCGGGCTAACGAATTGCAGTTCATGGATGATTCAGGTCGTTTGTGCTCGCTACAGCGATGAAGAGTATTTTCAGATTAGATGCAAAGGTGGTGATTCTGTCCTTTAGAAGCATAGTACTTCTTGTTTGCTTATGCAGGTCCTCAAACCTAACATTTATAGAAGTTCATGGCAAAGCTTCTAGCAGAAGGATACATCCAATGATAGAATATCATCTATCTGAATTGCCCATTACTAATCTTGTAGTAATCTTTGTACACATTTTTTTGGATTTTAACAGTTCATGCATCTTGGGCTAGTCTGTATGGATAGATGAAAGAGAGACTTATCTCGGCCTAAGATAATTGAGTCAGGAACTGGGAGACTGATAGGAAGTCCTAGATAATTGAGTCAGGAACTTCTTCCACAAGCATTCGTGTGAATTTCCTAGTAATTGAGTCAGGAACTTCTTCCACAAGCATTCGTGTGAATTTCCTAGTTCATTGAGATCTTAGATGATACCTCTGCAATTTTAATTGCCATTCAGAAGACATCTCCTACTGGCAGATGTCTAATTAAATTTGATAATTTATTTGATTCTACTCTTTAGTTATTAGTTCATGCTGCTATTTCCTTCTCTGCAGGCAACAAAGACATTTTTTTCCAGCATTACGGACGATATAACATACAAAAAATATGGCGAGATGATATTTTGCCTTGTCGCATTTATCTTAGGCATTGGTAAGGATTAGTTCTTTTATCTTTTCTTTGTTATACATATGTGCTTTATTTTCAAAGTAGGTTATAGTGTTATGCTGTCATCATTGTCCATGATGATGACTTTTGAGGTATAGTTGGCACTAGTGATGAACAAAATGGCTTAGTTATTTTCTCTTTTTTTGTTTTTGGTTTCTTTTTTGCAATGTCGTCGAGATACCTAAGAAAAGGAAATGAATTGTAACATTCTTTTTTGTTCTAATTCTATAGCTAAAAGTTGTTTCAGAGGCACAGCATGTGTGAAGATAACATTCTGAAATCAGGATAGTTGACGGCGTCCGCTGTTACATATGGTTTTATGAGAATATTAGGAAGTTTATATTTTCTTTGCAAACTTAAAATCAGTATTATATGATTAGGGGCAGTCGACATTTGATCTTACAAATATGCCTTTCACTGAAAGATCTGGAATAAAACATGAACTTACTAGCTTGAATGGACCAAAACCTAATTTTGTGTTGGCAGATTTGTCAATCTCCGATGGCACAACTTGATCAGCTAAAGTCTCGTAGGAAAAGAAAATTAACTGGGCTTAAAGGAAGCTGATCCCTACATGGGGGACAATATAGCAGTTGAACAACTTGGAACCATGCCATCATGTCAAGGAGATCATCGTATGATATCTTAAACGTCTTGGCAAACGGAACATGATATGCAAGATGAACTTTTATATCTCATCTAGTCTCCATGTTCCCAAATCAACTCTCCTGGAAAGACATCTTGTTATAGCTGGAACTTTTAGGGCCTTCAGTTCTCTAGAATCAAGGGAGGGCTCTGAACTTTTCTTTGAGATCATGCTGAAGCTAAATGGTCCTAACTGAGAGCTTATGAAATGTACTCTAAATGAGAGCTTATGAGAGCTAAATGTTCCTATTAACTATAGAACTTTTCTATAGTTGCCTAAGATCCTTATTCAATACTTGCGCATATCCAATATTGTTTCAATCTAAATGTACTCTCTATTACACATCTATGCATTGCACGATATGGTTTTATTGTTAAAGTGAAAACAATAAGCATAATCAGTTTAGCATAATAGCCTTTCAAGGTTCATTTGTCTTTGTTATTCTTCCTCACAGTTTCTTATCATTCCAATCCTCCATAAAAATGTACCATGTGTAAGATGATAGATGACCTCAGAATTAAGTGGAAGCAATTTCATGGAGAACTCGTTAGATTAATGTGGTTACTGTTACGAGTTGCTGACTATAAACTGCAAGCGATTTCATATTTAGTATTTGCATGAAAACTGACATAATTATGCAGTGTTTTGGCAGCAAGAAATCTTGGGGAAGTAGCTTATGAGAATTTCTTGGATCATACCTTCATCAGTGACCGCAAAACGAGTATCCGCCAATACCTGACCTCAACTGGATCAGGAATTATGGAAGAAGAGCCACCAAAATCTCTCAGATACAGATATGGTGGGTGAAGATGGCCGGAACTTGCCCTCTTCCTCAAAAGCATGCTGGAGTTCTCTCAGTAACAGCATGTTGAACTGCTTCTTTGGAATATTTGCATCTGCAGTTATTGTATTTCCTGCTGAACATGGGCAGATGAACATCAAATTTTTTGTAATACTACATTATTCAGGCAGTATTTGGATTTATGTTAGCCGGAGGGCTATATATATATATATATATATATATATATATATATATAGTTTTTGTCCATTTATTCTCTGCTTGCGAATATATATATATATATATATAGTTTTTGTCCATTTATTCTCTGCTTGCGATTGCAAACGTTAGCGATATGTATTTTTCCTTACCTGCTCAACCTGGTTAACTAGTGACTCGAGATGGTCAGCGGGACCCACCGACCCTCCCATGGGGGTGGCGACGTCTAATCAACGCCGTGTGGGAGCTGTCTTGATGGCCAACAAAGAGGATAAGCACGGCGTGTCCTCCGAGGCATGTGAAACCATTGAAGTGTCCCCCATCCCTGCCGTTTGCGCCATCGCTTTGCACGCCAGCCCTCGCTTCGTCATACCGCCTACAACAGCTGTCACGAGGTGGCAAGTCAACCCATGGCAACAGCATTCCGCCGGTGCAAGCATCTCCGCCAGGAGGGCCGTCTCCGTGAAGGCAGAGCTCCCCAAGCCAAAGGGGACTCAAGGACAGCTCATTCTTTTACGGTTCAGCGGCCGCCGGGCGTCCTCCCATGGGTTTGCGCTCGTCACAAGCTTGCCCTCCACGCCGCCGAACATGTCGGAGAAGGTGGCAGAGAGCATCAGAAACGCGGAGGAGACATGCGCGAAGGACGCTGCGAGCGGGGAGTGCGCGGCGGCGTGGGACGAGGTGGAGGAGCTGAGTGCGGCAGCCAGCCACGCCAGGGACAAGCTCAAGGTCGGCGGCCCGCAGTACAATGGCCGCCGGGCGTCCTATCGTCGGTTGGCGCCCGTTGCAAGCTCGCCGCCCACGCCGCCCAACATATCAGAGAAGGTGGTGGAGAGCATCAAGAACGCGCAGGAGACGTGCGCAGAGGACGCGGCGAGCGGGGAGTGCGCCGCGGCATGGGACGAGGTGGAGGAGCTGAGCGCCGCGGCCAGCCACGCCAGGGACAAGCTTAAGGCAGACAACCCGGAGACCGACGAGGGCCGCACCTACGAGTAGAACCTGGGCGGACGAAGCAGCAATAATCCATTAGTTGTGTCAGCATGAGAAGCAAGAAAGAGGTGATCGTACAGCTGCCAGAATAACAGTGGTTCGTCAAAAGACTGGCTGATGAATGGTATCAAAATAAGCAGGAATAGTCTACCACAGGTAAATCAGAATCCCAATCCAGTTCCTGTAATATGTTGCATGTACATCAATTTGTGTCAATGTTCATCAACGTGGAGCCATATACATAGCCAAGAATATAAACAGAATGATGCCTGGGTCAAACAGTGAGATCAAGGCCACTGTTTATCGCCTCGTGGCATGTTCTGAAGCCCATATATCTTCATTGCCATTAATATGCTTGTCTAATATACAAACAGTAATCCCATTCTGGTTGTCGATAAAGACACTCAGCTTAAGGATAATTAAGCAACAAGTCCATTTCTTTGCATGAGATAATGCATGTTGAAACAAAGAACGTAAGGAAAATGGCACTACTCATGTTTGGGCAGCTTTGCTTGTGATGACCGACACATATTCTGCAACTGTTGGGTCTGGCGATCTCTTTAGCTGAGCAAGGAGAGGAAATAGCTCAGATGATCGAAGGAAGCGTCTGCAAACAGCATGGTCGCACATTTTACGCAAAGCAAAGAGCACGATCTTAAGGGGGGACTCATTTTGAGTTTGCCCTCTACTAGGGCTTAGTGCTTTGGCAGAATAGTTACTAACCAGCTCCAGTAATGCCTGAATGAGAAAAGATAGTTAATGAGAGGTTAAAAAAGGGTAGAAACAGAATGTTCATATCATAGATGAGCTACTAAACCAAATTGCGGAGACAGGGCAGCACTAGGGTGTCCCAAGGAATCAATCCTAAATTCCAGATCAGGTTCGCTAAAATTCACAGGTGTATACAGTTATGTTGGCGCACCTGCATGGCACCCTGGGATATGATGTCTTCACAGAGGGCATTGGAATTTCGAACAAGGTTGCTTAGTGCACCAGCAGCATTGACTTTGGTTTTATCTTCTTCGGCCGAGAGTAGAAGCTTTGTCAGTTGAGGTATGCATCTTCTAAGATCTTCATAGAGAACATCATTGTGGTATGCAGCATTCCCAACCTGAGAAATACAAAGGTGGGCTTAAGCTAAACAGATGACAGAAAATGTCCTTAATGTAGTAAGAAAATGAAAATAGCAGGATAAAGATGGAAAACTGTGGCAACTTAAGATCAGTATACAAAAGGAATTCTGTACTCTTCCTCTTGCAGCAGGATCTTAGAAAAAAATGCCCAGTCAAACTCTGGGTGCCACCAAATACCTTCAAATGCTAATCAGCATCAGATGCACCATATGACCAACAATAACGAGAATCTTACAATGCCCAGTCAACTTCTTTGTGCATCATTTTAGACAATGATGTCGAGTATGAAATTAGAAATTTAGAACTACTCTAGTAACTTACAGCAAAACAAGCAAACTTCCTAGTACGTTTGTCTGGGTCAGCACATCTATCGATCAAGAGATCAATGACCCTATGTGTTGCCTGCAGAAGAACATGCAAGATATACAATTAACACACCAATGGAAAAAATGATTGAAAGACAAACTTGGTCATAATCTTACGAGTGAGCTGTAGAAGTAGGGACTGTGCCGACACATGTTTCCAATGGCACTACAAGCTTTTGCACGTACATCAGCACAATCACTACTTAGAAAGTCCTTGAGGAACTCCAGCATACCAGCTTTGCTAATGGGTTCATAAAAGTCCTGCATCCATGCACTTTTCATGATAAGTTATTGTTAAACCAAAGAAACTTTGCTGACACGGCAAATACTGCTGAAGCCCATGTCTGTCGAATGAAATGTACAATACAATCTCAGTTGGCTTAGAGAAAAGCTCCTTGTTTCCACACTGAATCATCTAATGAAAATATCAAAGAGAAAATACATAACAACAAATATGTTCAATCTAAATCAAATGAGAGAAATATATCATTCATAATGTTTATGTTGCAGTAGCATGTCCTAAATATTGTACCTTTGACATCCGGGCAAGGTCAGATATTATCATTAGAAAGTCGAGCATAGCTTCCTTTGGAATGGATACACTAAGCAGCCTCCGTACTCTGTTTGGAGATAATAAACCTTCCCTAACAAGTTGCAATGCCAAGGGTCGATACCCAACCATTTTTGCCACAATGGCAATGGGCCTTGACACATATTTCAAGTCAACATAGTCCAAGCTGCAAAGAATGCGTCCAGGAAAACTGACCTGCAAATGAGAAAGAATAAAGATGGTTGAAAAACTGTGACAAACAGCAAGAAGAAGAATTATGAAGACTTTATGTCTAACCTCTATAAGAACTTGAACATAGTGAGGCATGTTGTTCCCAATAGCTTTGACCATATCCTTATTTTCCATAGCAAGTCTTCCACCAGGTGAACCAGTATTCAAGAGAAAGCCACTGTTAATCGATGCTGATGTCGATGGCATATTGGGGGAGCTCTGCACTGCAACAAAGGGAAATGCCAATAGATCAACTACTGTGTTTATTAGATCTCTAATTCCAGAATGTCCACCAGCAAGTCCCTCCCAAACGTTGAGTGCCATTAGATGCACATCAGATATCATGTCAATTATGAGCTTCACGTGTTCTCTTCTAAACAAAATCTCATGGAAGATTCCACCAGTGAGGCAGCAACACAAGGAAGAAAGTGCCCAAATAAGTCCTGTCGGAGATAATCCGACTCTACCACTCATGCAATCTTTTTCATTCAGTGGATCTTTTATAAGCCCATCTGCCAACATATTAACGAGAAGCTGAGGAATGCCATTGGAACATGCTTGTTGAATACCCAGAGGGCCTCCCCACAAAAGCCTCATTTTTAACAAGCCGAGGCAAGCATCATTGAGTCCAAGCCGCCTTAAGAGCACATCACAAGATTTCATCTCATTGTCATCAGACAGGCAAAGCTTAAGTAGGTTGCGCAGTGTTGCCATTGAAGGCAACAGAGCTAGTGTGTGTTCAGAGATAGAGTTCCCATGCACGCCACTTTCAAGAGATAGAACTGATGATAAAGCCAGCATTGCTGATGCACAGTGAGGTTGAATGGAACTTGTCACAGCATCATCAGTCAAAGAAAGATGTGCAAGAACTGAAAGCCGTGTTCGCTGCTTTTTCTGAGAATTAGAAAGAATATATAATGCAGAACATTTTCCCATTACTCTCAAACGATCAGCAATCGTTGCCAAAGCAATGCAACAATGTACAACCAACCCACGAGGGTTAGAAAGCTTACATTTCTGATTACATTTTTCTCCTGAATCTTTGTTTAAATATGAAGCACATAAAGATAACAAGGAAAACATATCAGACACGATAGTTCCATCTCCACTCACATCTGTTTCAGTAACAGTAATTGATGAATTTGGTAAGCCACAGAGCACATTGCATGCAGAAGTGTTCAACAGACAAATCCTTGACATAAGCTGAAAAAATAAAGCTGTTATAAGTAACATATGGGTCAAGATCTTGACCAAATCTTAGAAGTTTTATAAAGTAAATTATCAGCTTTACTGATCCAAACACTCAAGTTATTTGTAAAAATGTTTGATTTTCTCTCATGAATCATAAAACTGTCTAAAACTAAGTCCAGGTGGTTTTCAAGGGTTTGTCAAAAGAAAGAATGACAAATACAAAACTTCTTATGAACATATAGTCATAGATTATCTCAAATATTAGGTTAATTTAAAATCACATTGATGTAAAAAATTTAAAGGCAACAAATTGATGCAAAAATTTAGCAAGAGAGAAGATACCTGAAGAGAAGCATATAATGCAGACTCTAGACCATTGTGAAAGCAGTAGTAAATGGCTACTTGAATTTCTTTCGATTCAAGAAAATTATTCACAACTATCTCAATAATTTTAACTGGCTCTGGGTGAAGTCGTAAACTTTGTTCTTTTTCGACCATATCAGGCTGCAATGAAGGATGCCTTCGTGAATAAACTAATGGGAAAGCATAAGCTTGCTCTTTTGCAGAAATAATCTCTGCTAAATTAATAAGATACCAAATGGCCTTGCATGATTCACATGCAGCTGGCACCATATTAGAAGACCCTGATATGAGACTTGTCCCAGAAGTAGTTAAGCATTCCAGCAAAAGCCCCAAAATTTCAGATGCACTAGCATAATCAACTATCTGGAAAAAAGATTTTTCCATTGGCTTTGAGCTTTCAGATGACATGGATTGCTTTAGCCCCATTGCAATCTGAGACAGCATAACAGCAATGCATGCAGTACATTCATAGTGGATCCTTCCAGATGCATCAGTTGTTGATGCCAGAATCTACAGAAAAGAATTATAAGGATAATACCAAGGACCAATAAACAAGTTCTGCTGGACATAAAGAAATTACCTGTGAATAAAGCTCAACTAAAGCACTCCAGTGCCTGCAATAAGAATTGTAAATTTCACCTCTGCTAAGTTCCAGTAACTTTTTTAATATTGAAAGACTCTGCAAGGTCATTAAACAGTAAAATTCAGTCCAAAAGATTCTATCCTAAAATGATTATAGATAATGATAAACTGCACACACCAAAATGCTACTACAGGTCTACAACCATAAAATGTAAAACTTCTTGCTACCATAGAACCTCCTATAAGGACGCTATAGTTGCAGTTAAGTTGAAAGAATTTATAGTCTTAATAGGGTTCAAAAAGACCTTGATGATTAAGCCTTGAGCATCACTAATCTTCATTTTGGCAATGGCAGCTGTGAATTCAAGAAGCACACATGTTATGCTATCCAAAGCTGGAGATGATTGAAGTGTCCCAGCAGCAATTAAATTTGTGAGAATTCTGAAGGACTGGCTTACAGTATCCATCTTAGGATTCCTGTGAAATTATAAAAAAACAAATATGGATTCATTAGCACAAAACAAGTGATGATAAATACATTAGAGTTACTAGGAATTAGGAAAAAATAATTACAATAAAGGAAAATACATTAAAAATTATTGATGTATTAAACAACTGCAGGACTATTAAACAAATAATAACAGAGAATACTAAAATTTACAAGATGACCAATACATGTTCTTATACATGAAAATTTACAAGTTTGGAAATCAAAATTATTGATGTATAACATAATTTGCCAATATTTGCATTCTTAAAAAAAGTAATATTCATGCCTGCAAAGTATGCAAATACACATGAAGATTGGATTTACCCGAAAGAACTGGCAGATCTCTGGGAGCAGGTTTGCAGTGGTTGTAAAACAGCTGATAAAGCTTCACTATCTTGACTAATATTTTTTGCACCTTTTACTGTACGTGAACCTTTTTCCAAAGCGTCCAAAACATGATTGTCTGAAAACAGCCAGGTGTCAAAGATACTAAAATCACATAAGAAACAATTATTGTGTTCTAAAACATGACACTAGTACCATGTGCACCCATGATACACCATATATTCCCAGTTTGACCAATTGATCCCAATAAAAGTTGCAAGAAAGCTCCTAGAGTACTTCTAAAATCAACCTTCTTTGTTTTATATATGTTTGGTTTGGCATAAGTCATGGAATTAAGAAGTTGTTTCTCTGAAAAGATTTCCATAGCTGGACTCAAGTCAGCTCACAGATTTCAGTCAACTTTTATGTATTCAGTTCAGGCCTTAAACCCACTTCAGACTTCAATTGTCCTCTGGGACTGATTGAACTCAGTCTATTGGCATTTTAGAAACACAATTCCTAAGAATGATACCCATAGGCTAGCTACAACAAAATACTAGCATGTTTTGGATATCAGCTCTAAGATACTACACCAGGAAATTCTATCATGAAAAACAGGATTCTTAATGTTTCTGTGTATCAAATAAATAAGAAATTTGCCGGGGTTTATGACACCATTTACCTGGAGGCACAATGTTCCAAAGAGTCAATCTCTGTGGCCACACATGCAGATGCAATCATGTATACCTCATAGAAGATACATTTGGGCTCAACATGCAATATTAATGTGATAGCAGATTATGCTCCCGCATTTGGTTGGTCGGCTGAATGAACTCTGCATGAGCATGAATATGCAATGGCACATGGGAGTGAGTTATATTTCACCCTTGTTATGGTTATTTTTGGCAGCAGACAATGCAACCACATTGATGGGTGACCACATGCAATCTTCATGACACAAATATGCCATTGCATATGAAGTTACTTCCTCCGCTTTATAGTTGATTTAGTATTACAATATTTATGATATAACACATGGGCTATTAAGCAATTAGAATTTTACCTGTTCTTATTAATTCACTTAATTAGCTCCTTAAAACAAAGCACATGCTTACTTTTGTAAAATGTGTGTCTAAATGCATGTATATTAGAGAAAATGCTCAAAATATCAACAAGTTTTCAATTTTATTACTGTTTGCCAAACCTGATGAAGGAGCATGATCTAACACGTCCATAGAAGATGCATGCTCTTGGCTGTCAGGAATTGTCGAAGGAGCACTGAATTTGGTGTTGTTGCTCCCTTCTTTGTTGCTCTCAGTAATAGAATTGTCTTTCACTGTCACAAAGAGAATCATATACCTAATATAACATGGACTTGCGCAATTAAGTGAGTACAAAAAGGAGTTTTAAAGACATTAGATCATCATACCCCCCAAATTGGCAGCTACAAGATCAGAAGGTTTGATGATCCTCTCTGCCAATCCAACAATCTCAGATCCAGTAACTGCATCAGCAGCAGCAACGGTTTTCTGGAACATAAATGACTTCTATTTAAATATAGGAATACAAAATGGCCATATAAAGACATTATGTGAAAAACCTCAGCATCAGCTCCCAGATTGGAAGTAAGAAAACTAACTCTGGCTTCTAGCTCATCTGAGCGTTCTTTTACAAATGGGTGCTCCAACAATGCTGGCCAAGTTAATCTATTTTGAGGTACCTGCGAGCAGTAAAATCCACAAAAGTGTAAGTTGATGCAAATATGATAAACAATTGATAGCTTCATTAGGCAAAAAAGCAAAGTGGGACCTTGTTAAGTAAACCCTTCAAGAAGCTTTTAAAATTTGCACTCATATTTTCAGGATATTTCACTGGATCCTTTCATAAGCCAGAAAATTAGAAAATTAGATCATATGTATAACATAAGATTCTAAAATGGCAAAATGGAATAAAAGAAGCAAACTCACTTTAACTATATGACGAATTAATGCATACACTGAATTTGTGTAAAATGGAGGCTGGCCAACAAAGAGTTCATACCTAAGTAATTTTTTCACAACAAGAAATTTAGATCATTGGAAGTTAATAAATATTTGATGACACATACTGATAATGACTAAAACAAACTAAGAATGAAAGAGATTTGAATCTATCATTAAAATGTAGTAGACATCAGCAACAAGACATCGGTGCATGACTTCATATTGTACAAAATAAGGGATTTCATAGTGGCACCACATACATCATAAGAGTGATAATTAATTAATGTAAGTCTTAAACAAGAAAATGAATATTGTTAACAGTTAACACCGTTGGGTCATGTTGAGATCGCATTAAATGCACAATAAACATTAGTCATAAGCAGGGTCTGCCATACCGAGCCGTACCGCCCGGTATGGACCGACTGTTACCGGTCCGAGGGTACTGTAGTACTGTAGCACTATAGCGATGCTACAGTACTCGGTACACCTGGGTGTACCGCTCGGTATACCGTACCGTACCGGTACCGAGCCCAGGTCGAAATACCGGTATGGTACGGTATTGCGAACCTTGGTCATAAGAGTGATCATTCATCAATATAAGCCTAAAACAAGAAATAGAATGTTGTCAAATCAAATAGATGACTAAGGCATCAAAGAAATTGAAACATAAACACAAATATCAAGGTGACCTCAGAGTTTTGATTACCTTGAAAAGTATCCTAGCAATGTTAATGAGGTATTGGCATAAACTGTGTCATGATTAAGATGTGCTAACACCTCTTTCTGCATATCTCTGACCAGTACGGGCTAAAACAAACGCTGTGACATACCATATTGGCCAACAATATCATGCCAGCATATTGCTGGTACGACTAGTAACAGTTAATTCATTTATTTATACCACCATAAAGAAAAACAAATAGCTAAAAGTTGCAAAACTTTAGATCCTCAAGATTCATTGGTTTATGAATGGCTGCAACCAAACGAGAAAAGTCTCTTTCTAAATGTACAATTCAAGGCTAACAAAAAAATACAGCAAATATTACTCCAGAGCTTAAACGGAAATAAGACATACAAAATTACTCCAAGCGACCACAAATCTGCTGTGTGATTGTAAGGTTGTTCCCTCACCAATTCTGGAGCCATATAAAGAGGTGTCCCTACAAATATACAAGCATTATTTTAATCAAACAAACAAGTTCAATAGATTATCTAGAAATTCAGGGTAGGCTTATACTTGAGATATTCGCAACTAGATCATAATAGAATATTAGCTAAGTGATGTAAAAAATGTTAAGCCAACCAACATAAATAGCTAAATGCCTTCTCAAAAAATAGAGATGGCGAAATCATTTTATTCGAAAATCTTGTTGGATCCAACAAGCTAGATAAGATACCATGTGTTTTGCATGCTAACTTTTTGGAAAAGCATATACAACATGTGCTGTATAAAAGATAATATTGTTAGCAAATAATACATGTATATCAAGCCAGCAATGAGGAATGTGCCATTGATGACAATTTTTAATCCAAAAAGACAGAGTTAGCAAAAAAAATCCTTTTTGAATTGATTAACATGACACACCAACCAAATGTTGAACCTAACAAAGATATAACTCAAGGCTTACCTTTTATAGAACGAAGGACTACAGTGTTTGCAGACATTGCTCGTGCAAATCCAAAATCACAAAGCTGTCAATAGAATGCTTTAGCAAATAATAATGGGTTGAACAACCAACTCAAGCTGAATAAACAAAAATAAAATCTACAGGATTGTTTATCTCAATATGGTAGTAAAAGATGACAGACAATTTTTCTTATTTCAAAATTTTTTTAGAGCATGAATAAATATAAATTAATGACGTTCAATAATACACATGCTTTGAATTTTAAAACTTCTCAAAAGGGATGCTAGATTAGATTTTAATATCAAGAAAACTTCTTCGAGGTGAAATCAATACTCATACTAGCAATCTCTATTTTGTTCAACTTAAAACATGAAGTAGCCTAAAAACCAACAGTTAACCAAACAATTTCTGAGCAAATAAACTAAAATTACAAAGAAAATCCAGATCAGTCAGTGCTGAACTGATTGCCAATAAAAATAACAAACTAATTACAAAAGGATAGCTAATACAAAAGGGGGCATCCATGCACAAGGCTCCTGTCAATACGGACAACAAGCATTATACATAACCAATTAAAATACTAAAGATCAGACCCAATATAGAAGCAAATAAAACATGACAAGCTGTAATTGACATGAAAAAAGGAGGAAATTTGCAAATAAACAAATCAACAATGTAGAGAAGTATAAGCAAGAAAAACAACTTTTATGACAAATGGTTTAAGACACTTGATCACAGAATTCTCTATAGATTAGCTTAATAACTCATAAACAATTTTATATTCTCAAGTTCAAATTTTCAATGCTATGGCAGAAGATCTGCAGTAAAGAGACACAAAAGGAGAAACCCAGACCACAACATGACAGAGAAAGTCAAAGTAATGTGGAAGAGGGAAGAAATGATGGAGAAAGCCATAGAATTGACACAAAATGCTCAAAAACAGAATCATGCAATTCAAATTTGTCCAAGCTAATTTATATGGACAATCAATAGATAATTATGAGAGAAAATTCAAATTTCAATAATAAACGTGACAAACACAATTTTAGATTGAACTAGAACTAACCTTAACAACAGATCCTGCGCCAATAAGAATATTTTGGGGTTTCATATCCCGATGGATGATGCGGTTTGAATGCAAGTAATACAATGCTTTTACCTAAAATTCACAATAAGACTATTAGATGAGTGAATCTACTACTCATTAAAGGCTAAAAATATTTGTAGTAAACCAGACAGTAAGAAGAAAACAATGGAATATATTAATCTAATCATAACAGCATATTTTAGATAGAAGTACCAGTTGTTTAGCTATTGCCTGAACTTGTTCTTCCGGGAGACATTTGTCATCCTCAAGAACCTCAAACAATTCTCCCTTGGAAAAAAGAGGTTAGAAAGATAGTTAAAAGAAGCAAGAGTTGGTTTCAACAAGTATGAAAGGTTCTACTGATAACCCATACCTGTGCAAACTCTGTAACAACACAAAATTCTTGAGGAGTCTCAAAGGCATCGAGCATTTCAATAATATTTTCATGCTTCAACTTCCGGAGTATCTGCTCAATTTGAAATTATATCAACAACTGTTCATCAAAACCAGTACAGTGGCAAAATAATTGGTGC
This sequence comes from Musa acuminata AAA Group, assembly GCF_036884655.1. Taxonomy (NCBI): domain Eukaryota; kingdom Viridiplantae; phylum Streptophyta; class Magnoliopsida; order Zingiberales; family Musaceae; genus Musa; species Musa acuminata. Next base: position 24,723,420 of record NC_088339.1, on the reverse strand, counting down.
TAATTGATAAATAAAATATAAAAAATTTGGGAAGCTATAGAGTACTAGTTATTTGAATTTTTCATTTAACACTATTGTTCATAATGTCGATCCAACCTTGAAAAAGTGAACATTGTGCAATCACAAACTAGGAATCGTCATCTGTGTTCAGCTAATTTACTTTTGGTGTGTAATACTATGTTTAAGGAATTAAAACGTAGAAGACTTTTCATATGCAATCTCATGGCAACTTATAACCTCTTAGGAAATCAGTTTCAGCCATCATCTGATAGACATATCAAAGTCATTTCCAATGTTATCCAACTGCATCCGTTGCATTACTAAGCAGCATTGCAGACCTTAATCTTTAGATGTGTTTGGCAATGGTTTAAATTTTAAAATTAACATGGCATCAAGGTCAATACCATGTTAATATCAGCTTAATCTTTAGAAGGTTTCACAATGTTTAAAATTTAGAAGTTATCATGATGACAAAGTTGATGTCTCGTTACTAACTTGTAAACTTACCATGACATAACTTATGACTCTCTAGTAAGTGAAAAGTAAAAGAATAAGAAAGAGAATAAACAGGTGACACAAGTTGTAGAGGATAATAGGGACTACAAATAAAGTGCAATAGCTGCGATCCAACAAATATCTCAGAAAAATTAATGCTTATCGATGTAGTTTATTAGTACCTCGATTTCCTGTCTCAAATTGTGAATGTCCTTCTCGCTTTTCCCATGCTTGAGAATAAATTTCAATGCAACGGTCTGAACCATGGCAACGAACAATTAGTTGCAAACATCATCATCTTTCACCGAATGGAACTCGCAGGAACCAAATCGAACCTGTCTAGTGTATTTGCGTCTTCCTTTATACACCTTCCCGAAAGATCCTTCCCCGACCAGCTCTATCACGTGGTAATCGTCCACCGCCATATCTATCAAAACTCCGCCCCTGCAACACAAGATGGCCTCGGTTTTCTTAGACAGCACGCGTCGAATGCCCGTGAAAATTAGAGAAATTCTGCACGGGATTTGATGCTACTCACCGATGGATTGACAGCTGATCATGAAAGAGAACGCACTCCGAGCTAAAGATCGAAAAACAACATGGATTAGGGTTTCAAATCCGAAGCGACACGAACCCCCAAAACATCAGATATATTTCCTCCCATGGATTGGATCAATCCATTCAGCAAAAAGGAAAAGCAATTCAAACAATTAGTTAATATTGCGATCGATTTACCTTCTTTCGCTGCTTCGATCGCCTCCCCTCTCTCTCTCTCTCTCTCTCTCTCTCTCTCTCTCTCTCAGACACACACGAAGAGTGAGGTGGGGTTTTCTAGATGGGGATTTGGATCTTTTCGTTTTCCCGCCTATGGTTTCGACTTCGATTCGGTGAGGCGAGAGAAGACATTATTGGAGCGACGGACCGCAATCACGTGCTGTTCGACCGGTTGGTGCCGCCGATTTTGATGAGACCTCAAATCCCCGGTCCGGTCGGCCCACGACCATGACCGACCGAATTGGGCCGGTAATCTTGAGAAATCGGTCGGGCTCGACCGATTCGATAAAAGAAATTGTCTAATTCCGGCTCGTAATATTGTCGTCCCAAAGGTTAAGAATAAGAGATAAGAGCGCGATCGTGTGAACCCCTCAAGTCTAATGCATAGGTCAATTTTCATCCATCACAAGATCAATTTTTTTGCCTCAAATTCTTCGACAACAAAGCTAATCAGCACATTTACATGATCAAATTAGTGAACATGTTAATGTTATCCTTCTCGGGTTGTTTCTTCTATCTCTTTTTCTACAAACGAATGCGACATAGATTTAGTGTACAGAACCCCATCGGAAAATGGATTCAAGGCGAAGAGTTAAGCTGAAGCTCAAGCAGAGGTCGAAGTCTTATGAGTGGTCTGGTGATCTCCTTCTTGTGCGGTGTCCGGTGCTTATGGTGCGCTCGTCGGAGGAAACGGGTGCGGGTGATGCGCATGAGCGGTGCCTCGCAGCATGTTGTCCTCTTGCTGGTGTAGTCTCTGCACCTGCAGCGCCGTCAGATACAGACCAACTCCGAGGAGGACAGTGCTCAGCCCGAAGATTCCCGCTGCTGCAAATAGCCCCGGCCTGATCACATGGCAGTCCGGCTTTGGCTGCCTCCACTGGCTTACATGGCCGGACTCCACGCCGATGCCGATGAGCAGCAGCGCCTCAGCAATGCTGAAGCAGATCCTGCGCTCGCACGAGTTGTAAGGAGCGAACGAAGCAGATCTACAGCTAGAGAACAAACGACTGGGTTCTCACCAGGTCGCGAGGAAGAGGGCGCAGGTTTGCCATCGACCGGTGGACGACAGCGTGCGTGGATCGTCTGGGAGCGGCCAAGCGGCCGGTGCCGGGCGGCTGGGACACGTGACTGCCACCATCATGTAGGCGTTCTCGGCGAACATCGCCACCGCGAACAGGAGGAACGCGCACACGGTGCAGGCCAGCGGCGTGCGCCCGCTGCCGGTGTAGGCGCACTCGTAGCTCCTGCTGCCGTCGCTCAACCGATGCCATGTGGCCTGTGGACAAATCGCCGCCATGAATCATGAACTGTTCGAGGAATCCGACTGGCATGGAGGTTACCTCGGAGCGGGAGGCCTCGGCGGCGAGGCAAAGGACGAAGCCGGAGAGACCGCAGAGCACGGAGAGGAGGACGAGGAAGAGGGCGATCCGGTTGCCGATGTCAGTGCGCCAGGGGGTCCTCAGGGACGACAGGTCTGCGTGCGTGATGGCCATGGCGGGGGAGTTCGAAGGACTGGCTTGGAAGGGGACCAGAACGAGGGGATATAGACGTGAGAAAGCTCCGGCTGGGAGACGAAGGGAGGAATCCATGCATGGCTTTGCTTCCTGCTTAAGGCGGGCTGCGTTGCGTGGTACACAGAGATACCCGAGCTTTAATGCACAGTCTCTCTCTGTGTCGCGTATGTACATGTCAATGAAACCGCATATCGATCTTCTTTCCATGTCGGGATCACAAAAACTAGGCTTTCTGCATGACGAAAAAGACAGGTTGAAAGGGAAGCTAGTGATTTAGCAGATGGAGAACAAAGTGGAAGGAGAGGATTAAAGCAAAGGATGCAGGAAATGATTTAGCAGGAAAAGTTCCTCAATTTTCGGAAATTACTTAAAGGGCTCCTGCTTTCATTTTTATTGGAGAATATTTTTCCTTTCTCTCCTGTAATTTCAAACACATTTTTGAAGGGTCAGAGAAGAATGTGTCATTTTTATACCAGACTTAGAAGCAGAGGTGATGCAGATGTCAATTAGCTGAAAAAAGCCCCCTAAATATTGAGAAATTACTTCAATATTCATCTTCATATCATGTTTTTTTTTTAATAAAAAGATATTTATACATCTCTAATGATTAGCACATGAGACAACTAATTACATATTACTTTTTTATAATTAAATATTTACTATCTCGATTTTTATATTTTTAAAAGTTATATTGGGATTGTTATACTTATGAAAGTAAAACATTTAATTTCATTTCTCCTCCGATTTTCTGAACACGTATTGACTCTACTATATTTCGATTTACTACATTTAATTTCGTTTCTCCTCCGATTTTTCTGAACACGTATTGACTCTACTACTATATTTCGATTTACTATTAAGTACATATAATATTTTCGACAATAGAATCGATGACGTGAGAAAAATAAGATTGAATATTTTACTTTCGTAAATATATGTTCTAATGTAATTTTTGAGAGTATAAAAATCAAAATGCTAAAGATAACTAATTATATGAGTTAATCTATAATTAGCTTACACAAAAATGAATCAAAATATATTCTCTTTATCCAACGAATTTTTTTTCTGTTAATTTCTCTCATATTTGTTCTCCCTCTTCCTTTTTTTTTTTTCTTTCCTGGTTTATAAGCATGTTATACTTGGTAAGATGTCTTTCCTGTTGTTCTTCCAGGAATATGCAGTATCAACTTATCGCATCGAATCACAAAGCAGAGAACAGAACCAAGCCATATTAGCTGCACACAAAGAAATACTGATGACATTTGAACACCTGTATTCGATTCACATAAGCACAAAAATGAAAACCAGGTTCAATCTGTAAAGAAAAAGAAAAACAAACAATAATGACGAGAAACACATGACTAAGGGACAGGAAGTGGTGCAATGCACAGCTAACTCTTCTCAGCCCTCGGTGATAATAGTACATTGAAGAATTGAAGGACAACAATGAAAACAAAAGTTGATCTTTCACTTCTTTTGACTAAAAAATGTAAGTCTTATGATCCATCTTTGCATATTGTGAGCGACCCTTTAGATGGATCTGCTGTGAGCGGTGGTGGTTGGATTGTTGTCAGCTTGGTCACCAAAGATACGCTTGCGGAAATCAGTGACCATGAGAGGGAGGCCATCACGGAGGGAGACCTTTGGTTCCCAGCCAAGTAGCTCTTTGGCTCGTGTGATGTCAGGTTTGCGCTTGTGGGGATCGTCTGCTGTGTTTGGTCGGAATTCTATCTTGGCATTAAGGTCAATTGTATCCTGCACTACCTTTGCAAGCTCCAGCATGGTGAATTCTCCAGGGTTCCCCAGGTTGAATGGACGACATTCTCGCCCTCCATCAACTTAATCAGCCCCTCCACCTGTGTTTTTTGTTTTCTTGGTTAATTTTCAAGTCACCAAAATCAGCATGAGATTGTCAAAGATTTGTTCCCTACTATTGTCAATTCCTCTTCCAAACATTCTCATCGACAATTAGGATTCACTTCTAACAGTCTAACTTTGGAATTTTTTTTTTCCTGAAAAATGATTGTGGGGTTCAAACATGGATGATGATGTTGTTTAACTGACCCCACAGAGTAACTTAATATTGGCTCACTCTCTAGATCTAGTAATTTGGTCTCTATACATGAATGTAGTAACTGAATGTCCAAATGCTCTCTGGATCCACCCCTACCAGCTACATGAACTTTGGTACTTAGGGATCCTTTTCGGTCGAACATGCATCATTATCAGCAAGATTGGAATCTCCTATGTTCTAGTATTGCTAGATTCATTAATAGGTACAAACAATAAACAAATGGTACTAAATGAATAACTAGAAGAAGTGATATAGAAAGAGGAACCTACCAGATCAGAGACATACTGAAAGCTCCTGGTTTGCTTTCCATCCCCATAAACTGTCAATGGCTCCTTCCTCAAGGCCTAAATCATTTTATCAAAGTTTGAATGACATCATCTCATATGCCAAACCAAGGCATCTCGTTCATAATCAGAACTACTTGCTAACAATTTATAAGTAGATAATAGGAGCCGCATCATACCTGGGCAACAAAATTGCTCACAACGCGACCATCATCAATGCACATCCGAGGTCCATAAGTGTTGAAGATACGAGCAATTCTCACCTGTAATCCATGAATATCCCAAAAGAATGAATTTTTTTTAAAAAATTGATTCCACAACAAAGTCATCGCAACACATAGTTTAGTTATCAATTGACGACCTCAAGTTGGGCACCACGATGGTAATCCATGGTCAAAGTCTCTGCAGTTCGCTTGCCTTCGTCGTAGCAGCTCCTAACACCTGCGATTGGCAAACACACAAATGAAACATAAGCAATATATGATACCATGTTTTGTTCCACCATCCAGGTGAAGTCAGCCACTGGAAACGATCCACACCAAATGTTTTGTTCCAACCCAACCTAGAACAATTCTTCCTTTTAAAAAGCAATCAAATTATGGAGTTGCTACCATAGGAGGCATCATTTCCAGACGAAGACTTCTCAGAGGCAAACAAGAGATGGATCACAAAAGAGATTGATGGAAAGGGCCATACCGATGGGATTAACATTTGCCCCAGTAGGTCTCTACTTGTGGGTGTTGCAAGGGATCACCATAAACCTCACTGGTGCTTGTGAGGAGAAATCTGGCTCCTACTCTCTTGGCCAGGCCCAGCATGTTGAGAGTTCCCACAACATTGGTCTTGTGAACTCAAGGAACAAAGACTGAATGAATTAAGGCATTCAACAAGCAAAATCTTGCGCCTTCTTCTACCCCTTTATTCTATTTGCTTCATAATCTCTAACCACTGATCAAACAGAGTTCTAATGGATGTGAAAAATGTATAGACCAAGCTAATTAGCCCAACAAGAATCAATCTTGTTTGCTTCAAGGAATCAAATGCCCACCACAGCAGCAACAAATGGAGCTGAAGGAAACAAACTTTAGTCAATGACAAATCAAAAATTACAAAATATATGGTTTTAGCAGAGGGAAAAAAAATCACCTTTCAATGAAGATATAAGACCAGACCAAGAAAAGGACCAAAAGAATAGGAACCTTGACGATAATATGCAAATGGAAGGAATCGAAACTCGAATGACGTTAGAAGACAGAAAGAAATTGCAGCCTCGTGAGAATCCATGAAAGAAAACCGAGAACCAATTCAAAAGAAGCAATCCTCAATCTTTATAGCTAATATATAAAGCGATCTAGCTGGGGAAGAGGTCAGCAAAAGGATATGATCGTCTTCACAGGATTGAACTTGTAGTGGACTGGCGACGCCGGACACGCAAGGTGGTAGATCTGATCCACCTCCAAGAGTAGCGGCTCCACCACGTCATGGCGGATGAGCTCGAAGTTGGGGTTCCCGAGGTGGTGCATCACGTTCTCCTTCTGCCCCGTGAAGAAGTTGTCCACCACGATGACGCTGTCCCCTCTCTCGATCAAGCGGTCCACCAGATGGCTCCCCACAAACCCGGCGCCCCCGGTGACCACGATGCGGAGCCCCTTCCGCTTCAGTCCCAGCGGCACCCTTCCCCCGACGAACCTTCTCTCGAGCGCCATCCGGTACCCGCCGTGCACCGCTGGCATCGACGACAACCGGGCGAGGTCCACCGCGAGGTGGGCACCGGCGGTGGAAGGGCCGGTGTAGGGAGGAGCGAAGACGAAGAACACGGAGGCCAGGGCCACGCCGACAAGCACGAAGAGGAGGCGCTGCTCGCCGAGGAGGTATCGGAGCGGGCGGGGCAGGCAAAGGAACCTCTTTTCGGGCTTGGGGGAGTTCGCCCCGGCGTCGTCCGCCGGCAGGGCTTCGCGGCCGCGGTAGGTGAGCTCGGAGCCCATCGAAGTCCCGAGAGAGAGACAGAAAAGAGACTTCCGGGCGCTGCACGCCAGATGGCGACGGGGGCTCGCGGTCTTCGAGCAGGAGGGGAAGCCATAAAAAGGAGCATTTTGTAGAGACGGAGCAGGAGGGGGTGTAAAAGTAATTTCATCACAACGAGATGAGTTAACCATCCCAAATGACGTATTTATCCTCGGAGAATCTTCGCCGAGTGGATCATCGGGTAATTATTTTGAACTAACAAGGATTTATATGGTATCTTTACATACTTCCCTCCTTTATTATCCCATTATTACGAAAATACCCACATCTTCCTACAATTACGAAAATACCCACATCTTGTGTTACTTATTGGAGGAAGACAAGGTAACAATTTTTGATGCTGTAGAGCCTCTGGGTAGGGGTGTTCTCTTACATAGACAACTAAGGCGGCTAATATAAAGGCATTATTATTCTGTAGAGTGGTCAACATTAGCAAGTTGGGCATGGAGTGGTTTCATCAAAAATATATATATGTATATGTCATGGGTGCAAGAGGAGACAATATTTGAATTGGTCAGCTTGGTTGGTGGATGGATGATGAGAATTTTGGCAAATGAGAAGGATGACAAGCACCAAATATTCTCTTTATTTATGAGAATAAAACTACGTACATTGATCATTTAGAATCTTGTTCACTGGATAATCTCTTCTTATTTTTGCTTAATTTATTTATTCATGAAATAAATTAAATGTATTCATCATCAACAAATATAATAAACATAATTAATTTAATTAAATTCAAACATTCATCACTGAATAGTCAGCTCAAACTACATTGTAGTTATCATGACTTTCTTCCTCTATAAGAGAACCAAATCCATTATACCAATAACCTTTTCTTTATTTTGCAAGACTCAAGAGCTAATGCTTCATAAAAACACATCCTCGATTATATAGAACAAAGACTTTCAATAACACAAACAGATTCTACTTCTCGCTAGTAATTCTCATGGAAGAGAGTTAGCTTAGTGCTGTTGATTTAAAAGTGTGGTGCAAATATCCACCGCATCGGGGGCTACTCCCGTCGGTGTCGCAGCCCCGCTGCGGCGGCCACGGCTCCAACGAGTTACATGCAGGCCATTCTTAATATGATAAGCTTCCGTGGTTGCTCAAGCAATTACATGATAGCTGGTCTACATGTTTACTATGCTATGGCGGGTTTTGGTGGGTAATATGATAAGCAAGCAATTCTTATGTGGCAAAGGCAGAAGATTTGCATTAATGATCAAAAGTTTAGGAACACAATTAAATACTTAAGGTTTCATAAACTAAAATCAGGCGACCACATACGTCAAACTATAGTGATGCAGCAAAAGATTCACAAAGTCCGCTACGACATCCATCTGAGTTCACTCTTGAGATTAAACTATGGAACAAAACAATAAGCCCTTAAAAACCTGGCATTTGCTTGAACAGTAGATGGCAGTCTCCAGAGCTGACTTGTATCACCCACGGCCACGCCCTCCACCTGAGTTAGTGAGCAGATTTAGGGGTAGATTTGGTTTGACATCCAGTTAACCACTAACTACATGAACAACACTGGTGAATGCTTTACCTCTAGCACCGCCACCTTTACCACCAGCTCCGCCCCGGCCACGACCACCACCACCTCTGCCGCTTCCATCATCTTGACCACGTCCAATGCCCTTGGCAGGCCTCCCGCTGTTGTCTTCTCTACCTCTTCCCCTTCCTCGGCCAACACCGGGTGGCTTCCTGTCTGCAGTAAGAACATCAAAGAAATGTAAGCAGTCTAAAATGATTCAAACATGATGATACAGGAGTAACTTAAGATGACATGCATCTGTAAGGAAACATTCCAGTGATTAAGAGACAACGTAATGTCACGACCTTAGCTGGAATTGCCTAAGGCGTGAGGCACCCTTGCGGCCAAAGATGCGAACTTAGCTTGCGTTGCCTAAGTCGCGAGTTACCCTTGTGGCAAAGACGCGAACTTAGCTTGCGTTGCCTAAGTCGCGCTTCGCCCTTGCGATCTTGCTCCGCAAGGATCAGCCCACTTTGTAACCTCTCGCAGGTCCCGAAGGACCTGTAAAAGAGAAAGATGGTTAGTTCGAAAGAACGAGCAACGGACAAGTCCTGAAGTCTCGCGAAAGGGGAAGCTTTACAAGCAATTCGACGAACACCTTGTGTGCACAAGAGAAAAGAGGGAGAGGGAGAAAAACAAGGCTTTCAAGGATGAACGAACAGTTGCAAGCCCACAAACAGCCGCTCACCTAGTCCCGGGCGCGAAGACAAGTTCCCGTAAAGGTCACGTGCGAACTTGCGAAAGAGAGTTCAACGCCCGGTATATAACCGAAGCCCCATCCAGCCCTGTGCCAGCCGGGGGGTTCCTGGGGTCTGAGATGGCTGACATTTTGGTGAGCGGAGGCAGTTCTCCGCTCACCTCCCGCGGCACGCGAAAACGGAGTTGTTTTGGGCTGTTTTGGGGCTGTTTTGCTCGGTTCGGTGAGCGATCGCTTTGTAACGCTGCAGCTTGTTCGAACTTACGTATTTACAAGCAAAATGACCCAAAACCAAGAGAAAACATGCTGTCAAGCAGCTGTACATGCAGGTGTGAGCGACGAACGGTTCGTTGAACAGAGTTGTTGCGGGTGCGCGACGACCGTTCGTGACATTCTCCCCCACTTAAACTGTCGACGCCCTCGTCGACGCTTGTTGGTAGTTGTTGATGACTTCCTCTTCATGTCGTAGGGCGTCTTCAGGCTCTCAACTGGCTTCAGTTCGGGGAAGCTTTCGCCACTTCACCAAGTGCTCCGTCTGCTTCGCTCCGTTGGGTAGCTTTATCTTGCGATCCGCCAGAATGGTTTCCACTCGCTTCTCGTAGGAGGCTGTGATGGGAGGTAGCCGAGTTGGAACACTTCGGGAGGCATCTTGCGGATCCGAGTGGTAGGCTTTTAGGTTGCTGGCGTGAAGAACGTTGTGAATTTTGAACCACGCCGGCAGCTGCAACTTGTAAGAGACATTGCCTACCCTGCTGATAATTGGGAAGGGCCCTTCATACTTACGCACCAATCCTTTGTGGACTCAGTTCCTGAAGAATTGGAGTGATGCTGGTTGAAGCTTTACCAACACCAAATCGCCAACTTTGAACTCTTGTGGTCGCCTTCCCAAGTCTGCCCACTTCTTCATCCATTTTGCCGCCTTCTCCAAGTAAGCCCGCGCAATATCTGCATTTCGATGCCACTCCTTTGCGAAATGATAGGCTGATGGACTACTCCCAGTATACCCAATTGCCATGGTGTGTGGAGTCGACGGTTGTTGTCCTGTGATAATTTCGAAGGGGCTTTTGTTGGATGCAAAGCTCCGCTGCAAGTTGTAGGAGAATTGGGCAATGTCCAACAGCTTCACCCAATCTCGTTGATTGGCACTCACGTAGTGCCGGAGATATTGCTCCAAGAGCGAGTTTATTCTTTCGGTCTGGCCATCCGTCTGGGGGTGGAGGCTTGTAGAGAAGTATAACTTTGATCCCAACAATTTGAACAGCTCGGTCCAAAACCGTCCCAGGAACCGAGCGTCTCGATCGCTAATGATATTGTGCGGGACTCCCCAATACTTCACTACATTCTTCATCATCAGCTTGGCCGCCTCCTCTGCTGAACAGTGTAGGGGAGCAGTAATGAAAGTTGCGTACTTTGAAAACCGATCGACCACCACGAGTATCGATCCGAGTCCCCCTACAGGTGGCAAGCTTGATATGAAGTCCAAGGAAATGCTCTCCCACGGCCTTTCTGGTACGGGCAACGGCTCCAAAAGTCCCACCGGCTTCCGCTGCTCCACCTTGTCTTGTTGGCAAGTAAGGCATGTTCGAACATATTCCTCCACATCAATCCCCATCTTCGGCCAGTAGAAGGCCCTCTCCACGAGAGCCAAAGTTCTGTGAATGCATGGGTGTCCAGCCCAAAGGGAATCGTGACACTCCTTTGTGTAAACAAGTCCCTCCTGGACCCAAAATCGCCGTGCCTTGCCTTCTTTGATGAGCTGCATCAGGATAACTGCCTGGGGATCACTATACAGTCCATCTCTGATTCGGGAAAGGAAGTTGGAGTGCAACTGACTTGCTTGGCCTCCGCCCTCCAGTTGTACGGCATTCACGCATTCCACTTTGATGAGCTGCATCAGGATAACTGCCTCGGCCACGACATTCGCCTTCCCAGGCTTGTACTCCATTGCCATATCAAATTCAGCCAGGAAGTCCTGCCATCACGCTTGCTTTGGGGGGAGCTTCTTCTGAGTTTGGAAATAGCTCAGGGCGATGTTGTCTGTCCTCAGCACAAATCGCGACCCGAGGAGGTAGTGTCGCCAAACTCGCAGACAGTGGATCACTGATGTCATCTCCTTCTCATGCACTGGATACCGCCGCTCGGTCTCGTTGAGTTTGCGGCTCTCGTAGGCCACCGGATGACCTTCCTGCATGAGTACTCCCCCAATAGCGAAGTCCGAAGCATCTGTATGGACTTCAAAGGGCTCTCCATAGTTTGGCAATTTGAGTACTGGTTCTTCTAGAACAGCAGCCTTCAGATCTTGGAATGCTATCTCACATTTATCAGACCACTTCCAAGGCTGCTCCTTCTTCAGCAACTCCGTCAGTGGGGTTGCCCGCTTCGAATATCCCGCAATGAAGCGTCGATAGTAGTTGACGAAACCAAGGAAGGATCTCAACTCTGGCACCTTCTTTGGAGTTCGCCATTCCACAACTGCTTGCACCTTCAACTTATCCATCCGAATGGAGCCATCACCGATTCGATGCCCCAAGAATAAGATCTCAGTTTGAGCAAAGTAGCATTTCTCCCTTTTCACGAACAAAGTGTTCTCCCTGAGAACCTTGAAAATCATCCGAAGGTGCTTGACGTGCTCCTCGAGCGTTTGGCTATAGACGACGATATCGTCCAGATAGACGACCACGAACTTATCCAAATACTCCTTGAATAGCTGGTTCATGAGAGTACAGAATGTGGCCGGAGTGTTGGTTAAGCCGAAAGGCATCACCAAGAACTCAAACGCTCCATACCTGGTCACACAGGTAGTCTTCGCTTCGTCGCCTTCAGCAATGCGCACCTGCCAATACCCCGACCGAAGGTCGAGTTTTGAGAAATACTTAGCCTTGCCCAATTGGTCGAACAAGTCCGCGATGAGCGGGATAGGATACTTGTTCTTCACTGTTACTTTGTTGAGGGCTCGGTAGTCGACGCATAATCGGAGGCTCCCATCTTGTTTCTTCTGGAAGAGAACTGGAGCTCCGAAAGGTGCTTTAGAGCTACGGATGAGACCACCGCTTAGCAGTTCACCTAACTGCTTCCTGAGTTCTGCCAACTCTAGCGAGGGCATGTGGTAGGGTGGTCTCGCTGGAGGCTTCACTCCTGGCTCCAGCTCGATACTGTGATCCACGCCTCTGCGTGGTGGAAGATTCTTCGGCAACTCGGGTGGCATAACATCTTTGAACTCTTTTAGGACGTTCGCCACCACAGCAGGTTCTTGAATGGCCTCCTCGTTGAGTGGCTCTAGCTTCGTAGCAGCCACGAATGTTAACTCGCCTTTTCGCACCCCTTTCTTCAATTGTAATGCCGAGATGTGTTGGGGCTCCTTAGTTCCTCTCCGAGAGCCGGGAACCACGCAGGGGTCATCGCCTCCCATCATACATAGGGAGTTCAAGAACGGCATCGGCACCAACTTCGCCGCGTGCATAAACTCCATTCCAAGAATCACTTGGAAGTCGTCCAGTGGCACGGCCATCATGTTGGTGTTCCCGCTCCATGTCCCGATTTTGATGGGAACTCCCTTCGCCAACCCGAAGATTCGCCTGGCCTCCGAGTTCACCGCCTTCATTCGGCTTGGGCTCTTCTCCAAGGTCAACCCAAGTCGCTGTGCTTCGCGATCGGCTATGAAGTTGTGGGTAGCGCCCGTGTCCACCATTGCACGGGTCGTTTGGCCATTCAGCTTGATGTCCACATACATCAGCTCACTACTTCCTGCTTTTTGTGCCTTCGTCTTTATGTTCTCCCCCACTTGACCCCGCATAGCGTTCAACAAATGCATTGCTCCCATTCGGGGTCCTTGCGACTCCTCATCGTCGCTGCTGGATTCTGAACTGCTCGAACTAAGAGCAACAGCTTTGCCCTTGTCCGATCGGGGTGGGTGGATGGAAGCCGTCAAAGCATTGAGTGCCTGTTTCTGTGGGCACTCCCTTACCATGTGCGGTCCTCCGCACAAGAAGCATCCTCCAGGTTTTGAGGTCTTGCCTTTCGGGTTCGGCCCTTTGTGGGAGCTCTTCTTCTTTTGTTCGCCCCCGAGCTCCTTCCCTCGAGAATGTTTTGGAGGGTGATTGCCTGAAGATTGTTTCCTTCTTGCTGGGTCTTCAGAGGAAACAAAGTCGGTGAGCCTTTCTGCAGCAGCAATTGCCCCGACCACGTCGGTAACATTCCTTCGATTTAGCTCCTGTTGAGCCCATGGTTTCAAACCATCGAGGAAGCTGAACAACTTGTCCTTCTCGGACATGTCCTGTATGTCCAGCATTAGTGCAGAAAACTGTTTTACATAGTCTCGGATGGTGGTACTTTGGCGGAGTTGTCTCAACTTCCTTCTTGCGACGAACTCTGTGTTCTCCGGTAGGAACTGAGTTCTCAAATCCCGCTTCAAGTCCTCCCATGTGTCGACTCGACACCGACCTTGTTGGATCTCCTCCCAACGAGGTCGCCACCAAAGTTTCGCATCTCCGTTCAGATACATTGTTGCTATAGAAACTTTGGTATCTTCAGAATCGGGCCTCGTAGCTCGGAAGTATTGCTCCATGTCGAACAGAAAGTTCTCGAGCTCTTTGGCATCTCTGGCCCCTCCATATCCATGAGACTCAGGTGCCCTCAAATTTTGTGGCGGTGCAACGCGGGTGTTGCCTCCTCCCGCATTTAGTGTTCTTGTGAGCATGGCCACCTTTGCAGTGAGTTCCGCCACAACATCCTGTAAGTGTTGCACGGAGTCTTTGGTGTCATCAGACAGTCGGTCGACTAGGGCCTCGACCTTGTCGATCCTGGACTCCGCTTCCTTTTGCGAGCTCTCTACCCCAACAAGTCTTTGTTGGCCATGGTAGAGTTCCTCCATGCTCGCTTCCAAAACATCCAGGCGGGTTTCCGCCGTCGTGAGTCTCTCCTTATGACTCTTTTTCCCAGTTAGCGCACCAGATTGCGCTTCATCCGCTCGCGGAGAGTGGCCAACTTCTCGCTCGTCCTGTTCGCTGCCGCGCTCCTCTTGAGCGGCTCCAACAGCATGAGAGCGAGTGTGCACATGCAGCCCACCTGCGGCTGCTTGGGGCAAGGGTCTGGCTTGCCCCGTCTTGCTTGATTCGCCACGATGCTTTGCCATGGCGAAGTTGCGAAGTTCGTTCGTTGTTCGATCGAAGAGCTTGCCCGCTCTGATACCACAATGTCACGACCTTAGCTGGAATTGCCTAAGGCGTGAGGCACCCTTGCGGCCAAAGACGCGAACTTAGCTTGCGTTGCCTAAGTCGCGAGTTACCCTTGTGGCAAAGACGCGAACTTAGCTTGCGTTGCCTAAGTCGCGCTTCGCCCTTGCGATCTTGCTCCGCAAGGATCAACCCACTTTGTAACCTCTCACAGGTCCCGAAGGACCTGTAAAAGAGAAAGATGGTTAGTTCGAAAGAACGAGCAACAGACAAGTCCCGAAGTCTCGCGAAAGGGGAAGCTTTACAAGCAATTCGACGAACACCTTGTGTGCACAAGAGAAAAGAGGGAGAGGGAGAAAAACAAGGCTTTCAAGGATGAACGAACAGCTGCAAGCCCACAAACAGCCGCTCACCTGGTCTCGGGCGCGAAGACAAGTTCCCGTAAAGGTCACGTGCGAACTTGCGAAAGAGAGTTCAACGCCCGGTATATAACCGAAGCCCCATCCAGCCCTGTGCCACCCGGGGGGTTCCTGGGGTCTGAGATGGCTGACATTTTGGTGAGCGGTGGCAGTTCTCCGCTCACCTCCCGCGGCACGCGAAAACAGAGCTGTTTTGGGCTGTTTTGGGGCTATTTTGCTCGGTTCGGTGAGCGGTCGCTTCGTAACGCTGCAGCTTGTTCGAACTTACATATTTACAAGCAAAATGACCCAAAACCAAGAGAAAACATGCTGTCAAGCAGCTGTACATGCAGGTGTGAGCGACGAACGGTTCGTTGAACGGTGTTGTTGCGGGTGCGCGACGACCGTTCGTGACAGTAAGGTGGTTAAGTCTTCCAGTAAACACCTAGTACGGTGTTATGTAATGCAAAAAAAATGAAGACGACATGCCTTCACAATGTAGATACAACTAAAATGACTGCTAACGATTCAGTACAAGTTGAAGCTAAGAATTCAGCCAACTAGAGTGGTAAATTGAACTTTCGGGATGCACTTAGACAAATAATAAAGGCTAAACAAGAAACTAGAATTGAGGACCCAAAAAGCAGCATTATCAATTTCTTTGTTAAATGTGTTTCAATCTTTGGTGTACGATTGGTAGGGTGAACATATGTATCATAGTTATGGAAGTAAATATTCTCATATCATGAATTAACATAGGCAAACCAGTTTCTCATGGTAGCTTAAGTTTGCTAATAATATTATATGCACCAAGGATCCACACAAATTACCTGTACGACTCTTGGTGGTTTCCTCTTGAACCTTGTCAATCACCTAAAACAGCAGAAGGTTTACAATCAGTCAAATAAGCAATGGAGAGGGAATTACAGAAATCATGAAATGATTTTCTTGAGGCAAGCCAAAAGCATTCTAACAATAAAAAATGTCACAAAGTGCCTATTGCAGATACTTGCATCGGCAAATACATATAACTGTCAAGGAGCCTCATCCAGAAAAGCAACAAAAGGTAAACCATAGTCCTTCTCATAATCATACTTATATTGCATTTTTTTTAAGTAGACCTTCTTTAGGTAAAATAGATAGCTCTGATTCAACCTAAGGACTCTTACAGATCTCTGGAAGTAAAATATATACCCTTCTGGAAGTCAAATGGAACTTCCAGAAAGAAACATACAAAGAAGGATCAGAGATAACTCTAAGCACATTTTAATTACAACAAGATTCTTCTACTGCATCAGTTTCAAATATTGTCTTCTGGATGTCCAAGTCGTTTAGACCACTAACTGATCTGGGTGATGTAATGGCAGACTGATATAATGTTTCCTCTCCCAAAGCGACTTTTGATAGTTACTTTAGTTTGCTTTGATATTTAATAGCGAGTACGATATAGAACTTGATAAAAAAAGATCCTAGGTGATGATTTATCACTTCTTAGCAAACTAGTCCCAACTGATGGAATTATCACAGGAGTGATGCTCCATAAAATCAATCTTCAATATTATTCAGAAAATATGTTGGCAAAAATATGTCCATTTGGTTTTCATGGTTGAATATTTTTCTTCAAACGATGAATTGAAATTTTAAATTGGCATTATTTGCACCTCATTGTTTTTCCAAATTTGGATTCTACACCTAGTCAGGGTCATACATCTCTAGACTTCCCAAGAACAATGAGATCATCCAACATTTCCTCAGTATGTCAGATTGCTCCAAAGAAGAATACGTAGTTCCTTTCAGTACCTCTACAATATCAATGTCTCATCTTACGATCATGCATAGTCTAACCGAGAATCAATTTACTTGGAATTGCTGCCATGCAACCTTATTTCTCAAGGTATGCAAAAAATGTGGGCTCCAAGCCTTAAAAGATCAGAGGTAGTTAAACAATAACTTTAAATATATTACCAATTTGATTTGTTTTCTCAGCATCTCATCTAATAAAGGATACAAATGATTTGGGTGTTGTTTGGAGGAAGTGACGGCACATAAATACTGAGCAGACCTCAAACTTCGCATACAAATGATTTGACTGATAAAAAGACTTAAAAGACCAGAAGAGATCTATCAAGCAGCGGTCTAGCTAGAAAAGAGGCTGAATTAATAGAACAAAGTATATAACTTTTGTATATAAAATGAATTATATAATGTCTAGATTTAATATTTTATTAACCTAGTGGCCCGATGTGATTTGATCATTGACACTGCGATCGGAGGAACTGTTGGGTTGATGTCTACTCGAATATTATATCTGTGCCTCCGCCTCATCCTCATCATCATTCTCTCTCTCTACCCATGCTAGTTTTACAGCTTTGCAGTTTCCATCGAGGCCATGATCGAGGTGTAGAACCCTATAATTTGCTGAAATCTGGCTTTAGTTTCCATCACTAGGATTACATGAAATAATTTATAATCCTATATTAGACATATAAGTATACAATCAAAAACATTTTGTAAGCTGTATATATCCAAATGGCTTTTATGTGTAAATTTTTGCATATTCCAGTTGTGGAAAAATTATAAAGAGAAACTAGCACAGATAACATGAACTACTCTACAAATTTCTAGACAATATCCACCATGTTGCTAACATAAGCTAGATTAAGAACAGGTTATTCAATCAGCATCGACTTCTATGTCGACTTAGTGTTCAATTTTAATGCTTCCATGTGGACTTCATCTATAATATTTATAACATGCCCAGGTTAAAGGATAGGAGACAGCTAAGCGTTGTATTGACCTAAAGAAAGATCGAACCAACGCTCATGATGCATACCTCATCAGGAACTCGAAGATACTTAATGGTATTCCCACGAATATAACATTCTGGCATCCTCCAAAATCGATCACCATCCTACAACCAGAACGACATCCTATAAGAAGCATAAATATGAGCAAGTCCATCATATAGACCACAATCGAACGAACAAAATAGACAGACAAAAAGGGGAAAACTTTTACCTTTGAGGTACAAATGACCTCACGGAGGTGGATATTCATCCAGGTATCGCAGTTCACCAAGTGCCCATTGTAAGTCTCCCCATTCTTCAACTCCACCAGCTGTCCCATCGCGGTACGATCATCAGAACACCACATTAAACAAGAACAGAACGACCAGTTACTAGAGAAGATAAAGACACCGTGTCCTCTTACCATGGGATGCCCTTGTGCTGTCTTCAGAAGCGATAGCGGAAGCTGCAAAGTAGCATCAATAGGTCAAAATGGAAGACCCGGCAAAGAAAAAACTCGCCAAAAGAAAACGGATACACGAGAAATTTACCATCTTTCCGAGATACGAAGGTTAAATCAGCGACAGATGGTAAGAAAAAGAGATTGAAACGATCAGACGCGCAATCGATCCGGCGATCGCCGAAGGGTGACCGAGGTAATCAAGGTCCGGGGCCAAGAACCCTAGATTCAGGGCGAGACCCTAACTTGGATCGGGGATGTGGTGCCCTATGCGGGCATCGAGGGCCGCACAGTGGTGTCTATCAAAGAGAATCCGGATCCGGATTCAGATCCGAGTCCGACAAGGAGCGGATGAATCCTACAAAGACCTGATTAGTACTTAAGCTCGACATAAAAGTAATTTGGTACATAAAAATAATTGAATAATATTTGTTATATAATTGATCATGTTTAAGTCAAATCTAACTTTGAAATAAATGGAGCTCGAGAGTATAAATACAATATTCATATAATAGAAATTAGTTGATCCGATCTATAAAAAGACTCTTGATTTTTAATTAACTTAAAAGAAATTATAAAATGGTTATATCTTTCCAAATTCATGATAAGTAGTTATAAAAAAAATGAAATAAAATTCTTTGCAACATCAAATTTACATATTTGTTTCTCATATTATATATATATATATATATATATATATATATAGAAAAAGACACTTGCCAGAAAGTGTTGCTTATCAACTAATTGGTCCATTGTAAGATAAAATTTTATTTTGATTATAAAATTAAATAATAATAATAAAATCATAAAGCTCAGAGTATCTCAGTCTGGCCATTCAACCAACATCTTAAATATCAGAATGAGAATTTATAAGATAACTAGGTGGATTAATTGAATTTGTCAGCTAGGGCAGATTAATCTTTGCATAAAGCCTATTGCATAACAAAAATCAAATCAATATACTCAGTAACTTGGGAAAAGAACTGAAGAATGAGAACAACCAATGGAACTCATAACTCACTTCATAATAAAACGGTCTGTCATCATTTCATTCCATACATGTCTGAGCACCCACACAACCTTTCTTTTTTAACATAGGAGTAACACAGCAACACGACCTTAATAGGGTTATAGCTAAAACAATCGGCCGACCATGCAGGAGCATGTATCAAAATAGATTGTTTGAATATAATAGAACCAGAAGAATAGATCTTATCAAGAGAACATCTTTTTAAGAGCCATTTGAGGGAGAAGCTTCCTCCATGGAAATTTTAGCATATGAAAATTCTGTCGCCAGAAATGACATTAACATCGTTCAAGTAATTGACATCGGCCACATGGTCCCCAAAATCATCTGATCGGAACAAAGGAACCCACATTAATCACCCAAAGTATAACCTGAGTTATGAAAATGAACAAAGCTTTGCAATGACAATAGAAACTAGAACTAGGAGAAAAGATGAAAGGAGGAAACTAACCTTCGTATATCGTCCTCACAATATCCACATATTCTGGTACTAGTTCCTTGAATATAATACCTTCAGGATGAGCATCCAGGACCACCAACACACCTAAATCCATATACAACTAGTTCAGTGTGGAGGAACTTCAATTTAGTCAATTATTTCCCTTCAACATCCCATTATTCTTATGAAGTTTCAGAGGGACAAATTATTCTACTGACATAGACTCTTCCTCAAGTGGACACACTCGTGGCACCGCACAAGATTTCTTGATTTTCTTTCTTTGGCGTTATATCGAGTTAGTCATGCCTCCTGTATCCTATTGAAGTACATAGTCACACTTTAGTTTGGCTCTTCCAGGTCATCTCAAGTTCCGCCAATGGATACTAATTATATATCTATTGTATTCTCATAGAATTGCATGGTCAACTATAGAGCCAAAGTTTGATTTGCCCCACAGAGTCTAAAGGACTAATGAACTATGAAAATTGCTTTGGCGTATGAGGAGTTGGACCAGTAATAAAGGAAATTATGTCGAGATATTAACTAAGTCCAACCTAGTGTACATCCTCCCCACTGACAAAGATAACATGCCAATAATTTCAGAACTAAGAGGCAAAGGAAAATATAATCCGCTTGATCTTAGAAGACATTCAATTACAGAGGAACTTTTAGTGCAATTTAAACCAAGAAGTAATTGGAAGTTGGATTGAAGATATACCAAGTGCCAGCCAAGGTTCTGTGATGTCATTAGGCAGTGGTGCAAGCCATAGTATATTCCTTAGATTCATCGAATCATCATAAACCACATTTGATCCTGAAAGAGACACACAACACTTGGTAGGGCCAGAGGGTATGACCAACTTCAGAAGATCAAATAAAATAAGCAGATCGACAGTTGTAAATGTGGAAGAATTTCACCAACAGTCAGTCAGGTGATGATGAAAATAAAATGATGGGGAGCTGCAATAGATGCACTAAGAGTAACTCCAATAATTACCTCTCTGGCAATAACCCATATTATAAGGAAATGATTCTTTTTCACAGGCTGGATACTCTTTTGCATGGAACCTGCAAAGCATGATAATAAAACACAAATGACCAGAAAGATCCTGCGGTAAAAGACACTTTAATGGAACATGGAATGAATTAACATCTACAATGATGTAGTTGGTATTTTAGAAACCGCTAACTCTCCAACATATGGACAATATAGCTAGATAAGAAGCCACAAATGACAAATAGAAACATAAATGAAGATAACAACAATGAGTATTTAAGTATTCAAAGGCATAAGAATTAACTCTGGAACACGAGCATACTTCCTACTCCCCTGCCTGTATCAAGGTTCTAAACCCTTTACCAAGGCTACATGGGTAATTAAATTGTTGTGAGAAACTTGCATGAAGAGATTCACTTGGAAAAGAATAATGATATATATAGATAAATAAATAGTCATAAAGCCAAAAAATTTCAAATTTAAATGCATATTAGAAGTTGAGACTTAACGAAGCAATTTGCAGTTTGCTTCTCTGCAATAATATATCAAAAACTAACATGCCACACTGCCTTTTCAAAAATCTAAAGATAAAGCACATCAAATTATACAATGTGTACTTTAATAGACAATTTTTCAATTTTTCTATACCACCGGTGTTTGCAGTCCCAGTTGCATTATCAAGGCGGAGTAGTAGTTACATATTTATTTAACGATTTGCAGCAGCAGCTTTCCCTACAAAGTTTGTGAAGAAAAGAGAAATTGATTGGAGAAACAAACTCACTTGTTAAAGCTCCCCTAAAACCTGATCATACTGCCTTAGACAGATGTGTTGAATATAGTAAATAAATCCAATTGTAACATTTTTAATACCGAGACAACTCAACCAGCTACGGAGTCTCTTCACTGACTGTGTTGCTGTTGATAATACACGGTAAGCAGGTCAATGAGATGATTGGAATATGAGATATATTGCACCGAGGCATTATATAGATTCCAATGTAACGAAACAGATGAGTTAACTTAGATGCTCATTTTTCAACTCACAGCATGCCAAGCCTTCCAGAGTCAGTGGCAACGAAGAGGTGCCCATGAAACAAGTCATATCGACTGAGAGACACGTTTAAGCCCACAGAAGGTCCTCTCTCCACGATCAGTTCAAACAAGAAGGCAAAATATGTATTTAATTCCTGTTCAAAATGTTCAAGCATTTCACCACTGCTTACAGGTCAGAATAAAGAAAGCGGAACAATCAGTTGACATTTCTTACCATGTTTGCAAAACGGTACCCATACGGAGTTCTTGTCAACTGACATTTATCTTTCTTCAAGCCCTCCACATCAGGCACCTAGGAAATCAGACTGACTTCAAGTCAAATTTCCGTCTGCTATTATTCATTCGAAGTTCACAAAGGTTGACCAAACAGATAACTTATTTAGGCATATAGGAAAGGAGGAATCATTCAAAAACCATACTTTTAGGGCTCAATTGGTATGAGAATTTCACTGAGATCATTGTGATATTACGAGATTTAAACCAATGAATATGCTTAACTTGAATCGACAACACAAAAAATTTAGTAAAAGCATCGATTTCTATCACATAACAAAAGTAAAGATGCAATTCTCTAATATAACGTAACCGGACTCACAGGCAACGGAGTGGGATCCAGCGCCATCTGGATCACTGACGGGTCGCCACCAGAGTCGACGGCGAGGCGGGCCAGCTCCATCACCGGCTCTGGCGGCCACCACACCATGTCGTCGGCATCGTGGCGCAGGCGGAGGTGCTTGTTCTCCTTTACGGGAGTGGAGGAGGAAAAAGGGACGAGGAAGCGGAGGCAGGAGCGGAGCCCCCAGGCCTCCGATGCGGGCACCTTCCCGGCGTCATGCGCGGATCCGAGGAGGGCGAGGAGGTGGGCGGCGGTGGTCCGGGGGGAGGAAGAGGAGGCGGCCTTGAGAGAGGGGAAAGATGAGATCTTGGGAAAGGGAGTAAGGAAATGAGGAGAGGAAGCCGCAAGGGTTAAGGAGAAGGAGAAGGAGAAGGCGAAAGAGATGGAGAACGCGAGCTTGACGGGGATGGAAGAGCCGCCCGTCATCTCCTCCCAGCCCGGTAATAGATCAGCAAAGCGAGTCAGAATCGGCTTCTTCACCGCCCCGTTAACAAGTCCGCGTCGACTCGGGTCCCCTCGAATCGAGTTACATTTACTAAACAGCCACTATTAATTATTATTATTATTATTACTATTAGGTAAATTGCTTGATGTTTTCTTTGTTTCGAATAATCGATTTTTATTATTCGAAATAATTTAAATCAGTCCTTTTTTTTAACGAGTTTAATTTTTAGACATCTAAAAAAATTCGCTATCCGATTATGATATTTTGTATGTAGCGTAAACATCGACCGAAATTGAGAGCATAAAATTGACGGGGGAATAAATTGAAGTTTGACTATTCTCGGTCTTTAATCGGCCTGACTCACTCTCGAAGCTTTACTGGAGTCAAAGGAATCACACCCGACGTTAGTCTAAGCACAAGTCGATATCATCGTATTGGAGATTCAGAAGTAAATTCCATAAATTCAAAGAGTTATATGAGTCGGGCTGGACGATCCGAAACTTCTTTCCAAATTCCACAACGAGTTGATCGATCATTTCTTTTATTCTATTATACACTTAAAACTGAAAAATCCTTGCAGCACAAAATTTTCAACTTTTTTACCCTCACGTTTCATAAGATAATCAATAAAAATGATAAGAAAATGGAAGTAATCATGTAGTAAAAGCCGAACGTCTTAAATATATCTCCAGATAGGGAATATTTTAGGCATTGAGGAGCCCGCGTGTAGCGACTCAATATGTGTCATCTCATAGGGAGTGAAGCCAACTGATCGAATTGTACACAATCGACTCCATATTATGTGGAACCGAACAAGTCGATGCCACGTGGTAGAAATCCAAATGAGCTAACTCGCATGATCAAGCACGTATGGGTCGATCGCTCATGTGATCACGTTGAACGAGACAACAACGAGCATTAACAACATGTATACCTTCGAGCTGTTTTTGTAAGTATAAATATCAAACTCTCAATCCAGAAAAATGGATCGAACTTCGAATGCCACGACAATCCACTTGCTAACTTAACAATCGAATAAGTCGAGTTAGAAATTCTTTCTCTCAACTTTTGTAAGGGCACACCGGAGACGTGACCAATCGAATCTCACATCGAGTCGACCATGAACACAAAGTGGAACCCCGATATCATACCTTCAACCAACTTCACCTCCCTTTCCGCTAATGATCTACGTGGATGATCTTGCACATTCAATCCAAATTAAGATGTGCCATCTCCTCGGTCACGACATAAAGTTATATAATATCTACAAAGTCAAATATAAAATACGTGATTCAAGAGAAAAAAAAAATATAAAGGGTTAGAATAATTTAGCCATTATATGTTACTGCTTTTATACTATTATTATCGCCATTATCATTATATTATTTTTCTCTATTATAAACACAAATAGAAAAATAAACATTCAAATTGGTTTAAAACACAAATTGATGTGCTAAGAGTATTTCCATAAAAAAAATCAAAAATATTTGAACAGCATAAAAACCATCCTTATTTAAGAGTGATACAATAATTAAAATCACAATTTGACCTAAATTATATTAAATAATTGTTTTTAAAATTACATTGAATCTTTCGATGAGATCACACCTAAGAACAACAATTATGGGCCTCTGCATTCACTTCCTAAAACTCAATTATTAGTTTTATCGATCATATCCATGTATTTTCACTATAATTCTAGAATTTATTTGTAATCCATAACTATTTGACCTGCTTAAATCACATTAAATCATTAGTTAATTGAATACAAAAACAATTACATGGAGTGAATTCGATGAAGAATCCCAAAACTAATCCAATCAACGAAACTATGCTTTTCTTTCTCTCTCTTTGTTTTTTTTGGGTTGAATCGTGATGGAACAGTCATTCAAACTAAAGTTGTCGCTCTATGTGGTCAACAGGAAAGCGGAAAGAAAACTCAGAAGTAATTTTAGGCGAAGTAGCTTGTCACCTTTCCTCCCTCGGGAGAGGAAACTTCTTTGGAAGTGCCTTGATGTCAAACTACCAAATATTAGCCTGCAAATTGCATTTGATATTGAAGTCAATCAATGGTTAAAATCTAATGTAAGAGACGAGAAGAGAGAGAGAGAGAGAGAGAGAGAGAGAGAGAGAGAGAGAGAGAGAGAGAGAGAGAGAGAGAGAGAGAGGAAACCTCATTCCCTGGACGCATCATCCACCATGCTTCTTGGAATATTGAGGAGCCTCCTCCACCAACTTGCTTTGCCATGCCAGCATTGCGATGGACGGAGAAGAAGAAATGTCCTTAGTCAATGGTGTCAGTCAAAGATTCCTAAGAAGAATACACCGCCATCA
Organism: Musa acuminata AAA Group; assembly: GCF_036884655.1. NCBI lineage: Eukaryota > Viridiplantae > Streptophyta > Magnoliopsida > Zingiberales > Musaceae > Musa > Musa acuminata. Next base: position 24,698,288 of record NC_088339.1, on the reverse strand, counting down.
ACTATTCTTGAGGAGCATTACAATATACTTGCTGAGTCAGATGGCCGTATCTTTCTAAAATGTTTGATTTCCTACTCATCGTTGGATCTCGGTATTGGGAATGATGCCAAGATTAAACGTATTTTTTTGTGGCATCACAATTTCTCTTTGGTCTTTTGGGAGGTTGATAATATCTTCCCCATACAAGACGTTAAGAGAATGATGTATTTTTGTTCGAAATCGTGAAAATAATCAATATTTAAGATCATTCAACAACTCAATGCTTCATCAATAGCATTCATCGAGCATTGCGTATGAAATACCATGAGTTTTCCATGTCAGCGACATGTATGAAAAGTCCATAGCGCTCCCAATGAGCTGAAAACAGAAGATTTCTTGCAATTTTCCTGTGTAATCTCCTCCGGACCCTTCCCTCGCCCAGCTGTCACATTACTAACCCCCGTGTAAACTTTCCATGCAACGTCTGCTGCAGCGGACCCACATAGAATTTTACGTGTAATTTCCTCGTAGAAACGATACGTAAAACTTCGCATGCAATTTCCTCGTAATCTCCGCAACTGTGCGAACTACAGCCGCTAGATAATGGACAGGTGTCCCCTTCGCCGTGTTTGATCGTTGCCACGTCGATGTGCATGAAAGCTTGTGGTGTTTTGTTGGATCTAATCTCCAAGCTATAAATCGTTTTTGATTGGAGGCTGAGTCGAGCAATGGTGAGAGCTTCAACATTCGGATCCTCAATCTTCTCGTGAGTCGAGCTTTATGGGCTGCTCCTCCAGCAAGCTCCGCAGCTCCGCCGCCGCCGACCTGCACTCCCCCGAGCTGAAGAAGGTGATTCAGAGGAATCCGGAGCTCGCAGCGTTCGCCAAGGAGTACCCAGAATCCATTCTACCCGCCATCAAGAGCGGCCTGGACGAGCTCGATCGATGCCTCGGCAAAGTCCTCTTGGGAGTCAGTATCATCCACGCCGCGATCGACCACTATGAGGAGGAGGAGAAGAGGAAGCATCAGCAGCACCGCCGGAACAAAAAGAAAAAGAAGGCCGACAGGAAGGAGAAGCATGCCTACTCCAAAACCGTCGCCAAGCTGCAGGAGCTCGAGTGGGCCGGCCACCCGTTCGCCGGACTGAACGTCAAGGAGCCGCAGCACGCGCTCAGCAAACTCAGGGAGACGATGGACCGGCTTCGGGACAGGAAGAAGGAGATCAAAGCGGCGCTGCGCTCCACCAAGCGGTGGCGGAAGTTCTGCGAAGTCGTCTTCACCGCCACCTTCATCGGGTTGCTCGTCTGCTCCGTCGTTCTGGCGGCCACGGTGGCGGCGCCCGTGGCCATCACCGCTGGGACCGCCGGCGCGACGGCGATAAAGGCGGTGGAGCCGTGGTTCAACTCCTTGTGGGACGGGTGGGAGACGGCCCTGAGGGACGAGAAGGAGGTGGTGAAGATGATGCTCGACGAGGAGCTCTCAGTGCACGAGCTCGACAGCATTCGATCCCTCGTGGTGAAGCTGTGGACCGACGTCGAAACGCTGATGAAGAAGGTGGAGTTCGTACTGCAGCAGGAGGACGAGGAGGCCATGGAGGTAGGGATGACGGAGCTGAAGAAAAAGATGGAGGCTACCGACGTGAAAGGCTGCATCAAGTTCTTGAAGGAGAAGGTGGATGCATGCAAAAAGGAGATCCAACCTTCAAAATCCAAGTTCCTAAAGATAACCAGGGATTAGTGATGTTGATCTCTTCCTTCTCTTCGTATGCGTGAAGCTTATACGTTCTTAGACTTTCCTATTCATGTACAGATATTGATGTTTCAGCCTCTTATCGACCGTGTGTATTATGCAAGAATATAATAACCATTGACGGTCAGACAGAAGTGGCCTACGGTCAAACAGTAAGTAAGATCGTCTTTGTTGTACCGTATTTGAGAATATAAATAGATCGAGGGCTTAGATGCAAATATTCAGCTCGAAAGCCCAAAAGGCCCGAAACCCGAAACGAGCGGTTGCGGATCAGAGACCCGTATGTGTCGTCCCGCGCTTAGGGTTAGGGTTGTGGAATTGTACATATAAGGGCTCTCCAGCGTGGTCGATCGCCGCCTCCCTCCGGATATCTTTGAATCGATCGAGTGCCAGAGGCGGCTTTGGAGGGGAACCAACCATGGTTCACGTCAGTTTCTACAGGAATTGTATGTCGTACTTGTCCTTTTTCGTCCTGGAGTCCCTTGATCTTCGAAAATTTTATCGATCCTTAACTTTCTTGTTGTTCGGTCCTCAAATGGATCCAATTCTTTCTAGGGTTTATGGTTTACCTGATGATTATTGCGACCGAGTTCGTTTCTTTTCTCAAAATTGATTTGGATTTTACGGTGTACAATTCTTATTATGGTAGCGTGATTATGAATTGGATCTGCTAACCCTGGCTAAATTGGGGTCTTTGCAGATGGGAAGACTTTTAAGAAGCCCCGTCGTCCCTACGAGAAGGAGCGGCTCGATGCGGAGCTGAAGCTGGTGGGTGAGTATGGGCTCCGCTGCAAGCGGGAGCTCTGGAGGGTCCAGTACGCGCTGAGCCGAATTCGTAATGCTGCAAGGGATCTTCTCACGCTCGACGAGAAGAACCCTCGTCGGATTTTTGAGGGAGAGGCCCTCCTCCGCCGGATGAACCGCTATGGGCTGCTCGAGGAAGGCCAGAACAAGCTCGATTACGTCCTGGCTCTCACAGTAGAGAACTTCCTGGAGCGCCGTCTGCAGACTCTTGTCTTCAAGTCGGGGATGGCGAAGTCCATCCACCATGCCAGAGTCCTGATCAGGCAGCGCCACATCAGGTATATACGTTATTTGAGGCAGTAACCAAAACCATTTCCATACATATTTGCTGGTCTGTCTATGACCGATCATGATTCATGATTTTTTTTTAACATGATTATATTGACCTATGCTTGCCGATAACCAACACTATGTTGTCTTCGGAATGCTGGATTAAATTAATCGTATTGCTTTTGATCAGATATTTGGGCATGTTACAAAAAACTTGTAGTTGTTATTAGCAGTCATGTGAGATGGGATCAATGCAGTCACTAATAGACACTGTATCATCTAGATGTATGTATGTCTGTCTTTTACCAGCTTGCCTAAACTCCCTTTAGTGGTGCTAAGTTTCATAGCCCTATAGCAATATTGTTTGAGGACCAATTCGAATCATAACCGCCAACATAGGCTTTTTGACACAGATTGCTTGTTCTCCGGTTGTGAGTGTTGGAACTTTAGGACTCCTGTGGTATGCTTTCCTGCAGCACGTTACGATACTTATTTTGTTGTCTTTATATCTATTTAGTTTGATTGTTGCTAGTCAGAAATTGTAGCATTAGCATCTATTCTCTTCTTATGAGTGAGAAAAGAAGTTTATAATTAACCTGAGACCCAATTGACTAACAATTATAGGTTCTACCTAGTCCCTTGTTCACCATGGATTAGATGCTAGTTAAACACTAGTGGACTAAAGAACCAAAACTGTAGTGGTGCTTTGTGTAATGATGTTGATGAATACTATGGATTCATGAGGTAGTCAGTGAAAGTGTCATCATCATTGTTGTGCGAACATGTCCATAGTCAAACTGTCAAGTCGAAGCAAAAGTTTGGAAGGGTTAGCAGAAAATTGATAACGTTTGGAGTCACGACTATCAACTTGACATCATTGTGTTGATGCCCGATGCCTTGCAAGAAAATTTAAGCAAGAGACGGATTGCCTAAAAGCATATAAAGGGCAGTTTGTGTAATCATGAAATTGTGGTATCGATTTATATAATATGCCTAAAAAATTAAAATTGAATGCTGATGTTGTGTTGCAACACGGAAGAATATTATAATTTCTTGATGTTAGTTTATGTATGTCTTACCGTCATCTCTGTTCAAGTCATGCCCATTGTTAAGATGTGTTGTACAATTTAGAGTTTAGAAGCCTCAGCAAAATATTGACAAAAGTCTCATGAGTATCAACTTGATGTCATCCTGCTTTAGGTTTATTCAGATGTCTTTCAAGGAAAATCTAGGATAGAGGGGGATTTCTGAAGGCTTGTAGAGGGTAGCTGGTCCAGTGGATGAATGTGTTGTATTGATGTATGCTGTATGGTAAAATGGAGATGCTCGGAAATCTGGAAGGAACCTTCTAATTTGAATGACAGCCAGTGCACTGGATGAGTGTAAATGGACATTGTGATTTGCCCTTTTGTCCAATTCTTTGATGTTAGGGTTTAATCTCAAAGTGGTCAAAGGCATCATCTGCAATGTTAGAGGCTGGTTTCTAGACTTGCCTTCTCGTATTGTTTCTGCAATTGACTTACTGGTCTGTGCACCTCTCTCGACCATCCTTGCAGAGTCGGGAGGCAAGTGGTTAACATCCCGTCGTTCATGGTGAGGGTGGACTCTGCAAAGCACATCGACTTCTCTCTCACAAGTCCATTTGGTGGTGGGCGCCCCGGGCGGGTGAAGAGAAAGAATCAAAAGGCCGCAGCAAAGAAGGCAGCTGGTGGCGACGGCGATGAGGATGACGAGGAATGAGCAATATGCATTTGCGGTATTCCAATTCTTGGAGCCTTTATTTGTTTCAGACTTGAGTTTGTTATCCGCAATCTGAACATTTTGTAGAAGTATTAGCTCATAAAATTTGCCACATTATTGTTAAAAATGCTTCTAAATTTTAATATCGTGGATTTTGACATTTGTTTATGGATTTATTTTGGCTTAACTAATTTATGAGTGACTAGACCATCTTCTGATGTGAGAAGCTTATTCTGTGTAGTATCTGAACAAGCTGAATATATCACGTGATATATACAATAAATATAAGCTGGAACAATTTAGGGTTGATTGCATGGTTTAGTCTCTTAGGAAGTCATGTTTCTAGTAATAATTATTTTATATATTTTGATTATAATATCAATAATGAGAATATGTCTATACGATTTTTCTACTATTTCTATGTTCCGAGTCAATTATGGCAACTGCCACTAAGAATCATTGATTTAGTCATTTAAGGTCAACGTAAAACGTGGTGAACTATGGGTTTGGATGACACTGCAGACAGCTCGTAGAAGCTTCTCCATAGGCCTCTTTTGCGATGATCATAGTCAACACAGCATCTTGTTAACGCCAACGAAGTATAGCCAGCTAAGCTTGTATGACCATATGACTCGGTCTCCCATTCTCGTCTTTGTAACTTCGAATGCCAAGTACACCACAGCTCCAACCACCGCAACGCCGCCACGAGCTCAAAACACGTACGCACCACAACGCATGCAAAGCACAACTCGATCCATTTGCTCGTACACATAATTTACGGTCTTTTCTCTGATATTTTACATTCACAATTCAAAGTCATTGTAATTTGTGTCCTCGCTGTCCTAATCTCCGCTGCGACTCGAGAGGAGTGAAACAGAAGCTTAGTTCGATCTCTTCTCGAATCTCAACAGCCTCGCTGGCGATAACCTAACTTTGGATGGTCTCCTACTCTTGCTCTCCGATATCGTCTCCAGCGCCGGCGACCACGGCCGCCCCCTGCGCCCCACGAGCTGTGCGTAGTGCTTCTGCAACTCGGGCGTGCTACATAACGTCCCACCTTCGCCGGCGGCGCTCTTTCTCCCATCTTCGCCCGAGGAGATGACCCTGGCTATGAACTCCGGGGCCACCTTGATGAGCTTCCTCCCGTCCCCGCCCTTCACGTACGCGAACGGACACTGCCCGTCCCCGGCTAGCGACACCTTCGTCGGCGACGGAGACAGCGACGCCAGCGTCGCGGCCGTCAGAGCCTGGTTAGGCCGGAACCGGTCGAGGGGGAGGAGGAAGTAGGTCTGGCCGGGGAGGAGCTCGTCGTCGGCGGATAGAACCGGGAGGGGGAGACCGATATAGAAGGAGTTTGCGTGGCAGACGATGCGGTCCGGGAAGCGGATCATGAGCTCGCCGGCGTGCAGCGTCTCCGGCAAGAGCCTGGTGTCGCCGCCCCAGAGGACCAGCTTGACGAGGTCGCGGGAGCTGTGGCTGAAGCAGGTCAGGAATGCTCTGGCCATTACGGATCTGTGCGCGGTTGCAGCGTCGCCGTTGGTGGGTTTTATGGGGATGAGTTGGTGGGTGGATGACTTGGACCGGTCAGCTTTGGGATCCAAGTGGGTCGGTGGTCAGCGGCGACCGAGGATGCAAGTTTGTCAACTCCACACGCACTGATAAAGCTGGGAATATGTCAACGCATCTACGTATAGTCGAATCCAACTCCCGCACGTATCTTATAGTAAGTGAATGCGTCTTCAACCTCTATCTTAAATTGTTTTTGGTCAAATAATTAAATGAAAGATGTTGACGAGGTAAGTTTTGCCCGTTGGATGTGAGTTGTGTTTCCAGAAGGATCCTACGATAACTTGGTGGCACCAAAAATCTGACGGAATCCGCCTGTGATGGTCGATTCAAAACACCAAATCGAGATTATAAATAAGCGAAGACGAAAGATTTTGTTGAGGATAGCCAAGATTCTTTAAAGATCTAATGACTCATGTGGCAGAGGCTTTTAAAGTAATGATAAGTAAAGTATTGAAGATTACTATCGAATTAAGCCTTTAGGAGATGACTTTTCCCTAACAAAGAAATAAGCACTGTTGCGGATCCAAATACCAAAACGAGAACACACAATATTTGTGGTGGATGATGCAAGTTATGACCGTAATATGAGTTGAATTCCGTGGATGCTGATGATGATAGTGATTGGTCCACAAGAACATGATACGACATAACATGACTGGAATCTAATGCATCGGCTGTGGTGATATGCCTCCATGTCAGCCCTTCAAACCAAGGGAAACATAAACGGATTCAAACTCGACCTTCTCTCCGATGGTCGAGTTTACTTATGTACATCGAAAGATGAAGAGGATCGGACAGCATTTTACCGATGTAGATCATTCTTCCATGGGGATGTCATTATCGAATGGCACAACGGAGACGATACGAACAAAGACTCTCTCTCTCTCTCTCTCGTTCCCTCTCGCTGTCAATCTTCCCACCTGCTGTGGGCATCCATAAACAAAAGCCTTCCACCACAAATCCAAGCCAAGTGGCGGCATCAAAAGGCTCCGTTTCTACTCCACACATTCGACTGCAACTCTCCGGTCCCCGAGAAGACGTCGCTGCGAGAAGAAACAGCACGGAGCAAGCAAAAGATACCTGAGTTGGGACCTCCTCCTCCGCCTTCTCACAGCCACCACAAATCAGCTGTAGTTGCGGTCGCTGCCTCCTCCTCCTCCTCCTCCTTCCTCTGGACTCTACGGTAGCCACAAGTTGGCGCCGTTGGATTCTGCGAACAAGCGTACATCGACCGGCGCTTCGTTGGAGGCCACGGAATGGTGAGTGGCGCCCGTTCCACCGGCCCCACTCCGACAGTTATCTGAAGCATGGAATCAACGCAGGGCTGCTAATCACCGAGGGAAAGAGAGAGAGAGAGAGAGATCTAAGGGATGATTTGTAGAGATTATCGAGATGTTAGATCACGACGGATTGGAGGCGCGGAAACAATAAGAGATCGAAAGAGTTCATCTGAATTCTACATGAGATATGAGGACTTTGGAAACCGTCAGAACTAAGTGGAGATTTAATGCATGAAATCTACGTTATTTGGATGTGCTGCGGTTAACGCCGTTGTACCGTTGTGAGTCGATATCTAATTTATCTACGTGGCAGATTCCCTTATCGGCGAAGAAAATATTTTTAGTATTTTCTCTAGAAAGATTAATTATTCATTTATTTATAATTTCTGCCGTAATTGCGCATATTATCCACCGCAAGATAAAAAAGCATATGGCCATCTTTAATAGGAAAATATTAAAAGAATATTAATTTAAATTTTTTGGAAAATGAAGCCACACGAACTCGACGATTTCTTGAGATTTAGCAAGCATCCAATGGGAAAAAGGATAAATTTAATATTTAAAATAATGAATTAGTATTATTTAATTACTGTCTTAAAGAAGGCATGTGAATCTTTGTGGCGTTCGAGTTTTGTGGTGATACTTGTATTTTTAGAAATATTTTCTTTAAATATATTATTCTGATGATTTTTTTAGCTTCATTTTTTTTTGAAATTTTTGCACTATTTTCTTTCTTTTCTTTTTTTTGGGGGGGTCAAAAGAAGCTCTGATTATGGTTTGAGGAATATTATTTTGTATTATTAAAAACATAAATTTATTTGAGGAAATAAATGATATACGTATAAATGATATGTATGTAAATTTATTTGAAGATAAATTTATTTGGGTAAAATTAGAAAAAGCGGGAAAAAGGAAAATAAAAAGGATTCATTTTACTTCAATATGAATGATATGTATGCATAAAAACACTGCCCCCCTTCTTTCTCTCTCCGTTGGACCGAAGAAAGTGAGCGGCCTCTCCTTGTGATGAGAACGGAGAGGACGAGCAGAGCGGTGCAGAACAGCGGCAGAGGGCGGGAACAAGTTGTTGGCGAAGGAGGAGGAGAGTGGAGGGAAGATGGCTAGGGCTACCAAGGGTTCCCTCACGGTGGCGGTCGCAATTTGCGCGAGGGTTCGAGGCGGAGCCGTACTCTCGCCCACTTCCTTATCTTCATGCCGGAATCTCCACTCCTCTGGGCGCAAGGACGATAGCCGCCGCCAGGAATACTCCACGGGTGCGGCCGCGGCGGTGGAGGTGGAGGGCGGGATCCCAGGCGGTCTGAGACGGTTACCCGGCCGCCAAGGCTGGGATTTGGCCGGAGCAATCGAGTACCTCGAGTACCGGAGGTCCTTGTACGGGGAGATCACGCATAAGGCCCTTCTCGTGGACGCCGTCGGCACCCTCGTTGCTCCCTCCCAGCCCATGGCTCAGGTTTGGCTCTTCTCTCTTCCACATGGGAAGGGAGACTACAAAATCTTCATAAACTTCCAAAAGTTCCCTTTTTTAATTGATATATGATCTTGTTTTGTTGGGATTTGGATTTGGAATTCTGTTTCATTGTGCTTTAGTTCTATATGGAGACGACAGACAGATTGTTCTGTTTTACTTGCAATGGCCTTCATCTTTATCCACCACTTTGGTTTGTTTCAGATATACAGACAGATCGGGGAGAAATACGGGGTGAAGTATTCTGAAAATGAGATACTGAATCGGTATCGATGGGCCTATGAGCAACCCTGGGGCAGATCAAGGCTGAGGTTTGTCTTCCCATGATAAATCCTTTGATGTTCTTGTTTTTCGGGTCAAATTTGCATGGATTTGTTATGAATTTGATCTCTAATCCTGATCGAGGAACCACCTCCGTTTGGATCTGAGAGGATCTTATTCTTCTTCTGTGTTTCTTCATATTTGCTTTCTAATATCTACTTCGACCTGTTCACCTCAGAATTTAAACATAAGGGTTTCTTATAGTGCCTTGATCTTTCTATTAATCTTGCATTGTCAAATATCTCCCAAGTTTCTTGTTTAATCTGAGAGAGCATGACATTTTTCACAAAAGAAATACCAGGTTCTTCGAGGAACCATGATAAGATATAAATTTTATTCGAGAAATATATTTTTTTGGTACTTATGTTTAAGAACTCATTAAAGTAGGCAAACCTGTGGTAGAAATCTAAATCTTGCAACATGCAAGACTGGCAAGATTTCCAAAGACATGGTTGCAGTTAGTGACCTTCACTTAGCTGATGATCTTTCTTTTCCTCTGTTTAACACATCTGAATCTGCTTCCGAACATGCTGATTTTTTTTTTTCTCATCATTTTTTGTGACCATTATAACGTTGTAATGCCAAATGATCTTACTACCTATTTACCTGTTTTAAGATATTCTCGAACTTCATCAAGCATGCATCTATTGAAAAGATGCTCTTGTTCCCTATTTCTGTATTGCGTTTAAGTCTTCTGTGCATGATTCTGAAGTCCATCTTTTTTATGTGCCTGTTATCAGGTATGTGGATGATGGGAGGCCTTTTTGGCAACACATAGTTAGCTCTTCTACAGGCTGTTCTAATTTGGAGTACTTTGAAGAACTCTATAAATATTATACAACTGAGAAGGTATGATTGATTAATCGATTGGATGTCATTATGATCACTACATATTAGTATGATGCTTAGTGAAATTAATGTTTGTTATCATTTTGTTTGTCAGGCTTGGCATATCTGTGACCCTGATGCTGGAAATGCTTTCAGAGCTTTAAGAAAGGCTGGAGTGAAAACAGCTATAGTCTCAAACTTTGATACCCGCTTACGGCCTCTTTTGCAGGCTTTGAAGTGTGATCATTGGTTCGATGCTGTTGCAGTGTCTGCTGAGGTACAAAACTGCCTCTTCTGTTATTCATGGAAATTTGGCTGATTGTGGGTTGTCATTGCAAACTCCTAAAAGTTCTTTTAGGACAAGGATTTTATAACACGGAGGCAGTGTATTCCTGCCTTGGAGGCTTGAATATTACCAATTCGGATAACCCGTGGTCCTCTGAGCCTCATCTATTTTGCTCTAAATGTTGCTACCTCAACAGTGTCAATGCCAGTTATATCAAGTTTCTTATAGGTGTAGTATTGCTATAACAGGTAGCAGCTGAGAAGCCAAACCCGACTATCTTTCTTAAAGCATGTGAGTTACTGGGTGTAAAACCCGAGGAAGCAGTTCATGTGGGTGATGATCGCAGGAACGACATATGGGGAGCTAGGGATGCAGGCTGTGATGCATGGTTATGGGGCAGTGATGTTCACTCTTTCAATGAGGTATAATTAATCATTAAATCATGACATGCATAAACCTTGGGAGTTTCATTGTCGATGTATGGAAGACAATTGGTTACTGTTGTGTGCATAAATTGCAGTTATATTGACTGAATACAAATAATATCAATGTACATGGGTAAGGCCGCTGAAAATTCACGAGGCATTAAATTGGGAAATGGTTTGAAATGGTTATTGTGTTTAAGCTGTTAGCTTATGACGAAAAAGTTGCAGTAGAAAAAGAATTATAACTACACTTTGCTTATCGATTCGACTAAACTATAGCGTTTGCTCCGACCGCTGCTCGGTGTCTGATTACTCGACTTACTTTTGCAGGTTGCTCAAAGAATCGGCATTCAAGTTTAAGGATTGGCTCCTTCGATTCATCTGTCGTCCATGTAATCTGGTTTTTAGCTAATGTGTGCTGTATCTTGTCCTCTCCTTCGTGTCGGCCCTTTCCATTCTGCAGCGACATAATCTACTTTCTCTGTGATATGTTCAGTACCTCTTTGGCATCAGGTTCCTAGTTTAATTTGTATTAGAAGTTGTAATTACAGTAATAAAAGGCATATGTATCAGGAGAGTGGGGACTCTGTGAACATGCTCTACTCATGACCAGAGAGCTTTGTAGCCATTACTACTTATCTTTGCAAGCAGATTGCCTTTGTTTGTGCCTTCTTGCATCAGCTGAACTTTGAATGCTTTTACTTCCTGACTTGTTTGCTCAATTTATCTTCGTAAGATTATTTTACTAATTTGCGAAATCCAACCCACCATGCCAAATCTTTATTCCATGTCCAAAAATTGTTTATGTTGTTCATTCCACAAGCCATATATGCTTTCACCTTATAAATATACACACATCTTCACATACCTTCACATTTCTCTGAACCTGAAACCATCGGTTGATTGCTATTTCATGCATCCGCAGGGCCGATCAAGGTCAGCAAGAACCTCATGTAGTCCCCCGAGGTGTCGTCCACTACATCATAAATGAGCGTGGTGTTGTATCTCTTCTTGTATTCCTCCTTCACCTTCTTCATGTCGATTTCTGCCCGACTCACCACGGCTCTCGTCAGCGAGTCCTCGTCCGTTCCGAGTCCCACCACCGATCTCCTCACCACCTGCACACCACCAGCAACCATCTCTTCGCCGTCATGGAAACAGGATCACATTTGTTTGCGTGCCATTCTTTGGCCTGCGTACCTCTGCAAAGTGTTTCTCCGGGGACGCTATGCACCAAATGGCAGCCTTCAGCATCGACGCGAACTGACTTCGATCAGCGCCCTCGATGTCCTGTGTTGCAGAGTGTTGGATGAATCGATCTCTCAGAACGTAATCAAGCAGCATCATCTGTACCGACCTCTTCAATGTGTCTTCCATAACCTTCGTTGTACTGCTCGAAGGTTTCCTTCAACTGCGATTTGTTCCTCGTGCTGAGTACGCGGATGACTTCGTCCTGATGCAACTGCTTCTTTTGGACCGCATCGAAGAGCTGAGCTGCCTCATGCTTTGCCAGTTCGACGGCGACGTGCTCCTCGGGATACCGGTAAGAGGTAAGCAGACGCACCAACAGCTGCAGGAATGAAAGATTACTGCTGCTGCTTCCGATACCGATGATGATGATGTCGAGGAGCATTACCAGTCCGAGGGGCTCCGTTGGGGTAATCTTATGAGCCACATCTTCTTCGAGGGAGGAAGCGAAGAGAGAGCAATATTGCTGCCTAACAGCGATCAGATGGTCCGGGGATGAGGCACAGGCGACCTCTATGATCACCCAGAGATGCCTCTCGCCCTTCCTCTTCAGTGCCTTGTTCACCAATTTGGCATCTCTCTCTGCAGGGTCCATGGTCCATAGCATCACTGCGTTCTGCAGCAACACTTAGCTAACTGATGATTTCACTCCTCGATCCTCTTCAACCAATTGCATACTAATCTGAACAAGAGGAAGAGTTACCCTGAAGTCACCGGAGAGCTCGGAGTGGAGGCGATCGAGCAGCGACTCACTGTAAAGGCTGGCGTAAGCGGCGGCGATGGCCGACCGCTGCGCCGCAGTGCGGTGGCCCAGGATGTCTATGATTGCCTTCTCGTCCGTCCCCCACCCTGTTGTCGTCCGTCAAAAACGAAACCGATCACGCAAACCCTCAGAAAAGAACCATGGATGTCTGTATAGATACCTCGGAAGGCCTTCCGCAGCTTGTGGCCGTCATCTTCCGGGGAAGGAAGAGAAGCTGGGACTGTGATGGTGCCCATCCCTCCTCCCTCTCCCTGTCCGTCCGCGAGCCTATATAAACAAGTGAGGGGGTTGAGCCTCTGGAGGACGAGATGCAATCGTGTGGCGTCGAGGCCGCAGCAATGGCCGTGGCAGCAGCAGCTGTCGGACATCAAAGCTTCCTTTCTCTTCTTCTTCTTCTTATTCTTGGCGAAGCTTCTCGTCTATGTGCTGCGCAAACTAAAAGCCGTCAATTATCCTCAATAAGTAGGAAATAGTGGGGGAAACCACGAGCAGCGTCAGCCCTGTTAGTATTCTCGACATTTCATCGAACAGTATATATATATATATATATATATATATATATATATATATATATATATATAATGAATTCTATTGAAATATATTCAAAATGAGAACAATATGGTATAAAAGATATTCAAAATGAGACCAATAATTAGTTCCGTTGGTTAAGACTTTGACCGTTTGATGATAACATCAATTTTTTTATTATTTAAAAATAATAATTGATCTTTATCTACCGGTCAAATCTTATCTTGTTATTAAAAATAATTTAATTTACTGCTTAAACTGAGATTAATGCATTTACGCAAAACTAGTAAAAGATTGGTGAGTTCAATTATTTATATATATATATCACCTAACATTCATATCTTCGCCGGTGCAGTGGTGGAATTCGAATTGATAGGAGGCATGATGTCTCCAAGGGAAGTCTATGCGCACTCCCCACGTGTTGTGTCTCGATTAAGATGGGATGGCTTCACGACACCTACTAACATGTGTCGCGTCTTGATAGCGATGAATCAGTAAAGGGAAGAAAGCGGACCACAGTGCACATTTTGTAACCACACTTGGAACGCAACGTGTCACCGTCTACTGAGGACCACTTCCACGATAATTGGTGGATGAGTCCCATCATCGCTTCTAGTGGTCAAACATCGAGTTGATGAAGACGAGAGGAGCTAATTTATTAGTCGCAATAGTTAGTTACATTTAATATTTTTAATATATTTATTTTTTTTTAAAAAAATATATTAATATTTATATATTTAAAAAAATAAAATATTTAGATTTATTTATCTTGACATAATCTATTTTATCAATAAAAATAAAAATAATTTTAATATTTTAGTTGATGGTAACAGATGACGTTAGTGGTGACGGATGACGATGTCACTTAGAGATCACAAGTGATTGTTGTGAATGAGGAGAGCGACGTTGAGAGATGAGAGTCATTTTACATTTGCATTGCCATCGATACATAATTGCTGAGTAATAAAATGTCATCGATGTATATCCCAATCAATATTTTTTAACAACTATATTTGTGTCAATACAGGTACAGAGTGATCCTCATCTCTCGTCATCACTCTTCTTATTTACAATAATTATCTGTGGGCCTCCAGCGATGTTATCGTCCACCACCACAAACACTGTTCGTTACTACCAACTAGAATATTAAAATTATTTTTATATTTTTATTGATAAAATCGATGATATTATGATAAATACATTTAGATGTTTAACTTTCATAATTATAGGGATGTTAATATAATTTTTTAAAATATAAAGATCAAACGACTAAATATAGTTAACTACATGAGGTAATATTACATAATTGGCCTAAATGAAAGACTTTGCTCTCCGGATTTAAATTTACACTATATGAATCCTCGAATAGGGATATCGATTTTTTTCAATTATCTAAAACTATAAGACAATTTCTATTGTCTAATAGACTAAAAAATAATTCAACTATTTTTTGGTGGAATCATATGGCGATGTGTGTGTTTTTATACCATTATTTATTATTTGACTCATAAAATAGTTGATACATTAATCTCATAATTCATATACACTGGCTTAAGATGTTTGAGGATAATAAATCAATTTTAATCTTATAAATCAATTCAATTATCCTTCCACATCTGATGTGAAATTAAATTGGACATTCAGTTCTTCAAAGTGAATACACACACACACACATAATTTGGACTATCGATTGGGTCGGACGAGTACGGATGAAGATTTGGGCCACTCGTTATCCGACCTGAAGTCGAGTCGCATTGAACACGAAATTGGCCATTAAATTGGGCGCGGTCACTGATCGGGCTGGATCGAACGGGTTCGGTTGGACCAGTTTGCCGTGTGATGCCATTCCTCTCTCCGTCGATTCGATCGCGGATTCGGAGGCCGGAGGAAGACGAAGCATTCTCTTCTTCCCTCGTGTTCTGGGCTTCGTGGGACGGGCGATCCACGCTCGCTCGATCTGATCGAGAAGCAAAGACTTCTCTTCTTGGAATTCTGTGCGTTTCCTTTGTTTTTGTGGACTATTAAATCCTTGACGTTTGAGACAATAATTCGGTGGTGATAAGTGGTCGTAAGCTCGAGAGCGAGTTTGTTTAGTCGAGGTGCAGGTTTTGGGCTCTTATTCTAGAGAAATTATCTGTTTTGGGTGATGAGCGTACCCGTACAGTTTTATTATTTTCGGAGTATAAAAGCTTCAAAAGTCAATTCTAAAGGTAAAGAAGACTCGACGGACTTATGAGCACTTGATTAACTAATGTATGATTAAATGATCTTATCGGGTGGTGTTCTTGTTTTTTCTCTTATTGATAAATCCATGCTTTTCTTTATTTCTTGATGATGAGATTCCGTGTCGATGGTGCTTTTTCCTTTTTCTTGCAAATAATTCCATGGTTTTATTTATTTTTATGCGAGCCATTCGATCCACTTCCTGGCATTTCCTTCCAACTGGTGGAATTTGAAAGATCGATGTTTTTTGTCTTCCCCATCTCGTGGCTTTGGATCTTGATCATCGTCTTCGGTGACATCCCGCTTGCCGGTGTTATTTTGCTTAACCAATCACGATTTCGAAGTCGGGTTGGGTTCAGACGGTGAGACACGAGTCAGCGGTCGCGTCGGGTTGGATCGAGTTAGGCCAAGGGGGTGTGGGATGACCGGGTTGGGTTTGGATGTACTTGCTTTTGCTTTATCGTCTAGGTTGGTGTGATCGATAGAGGGCAAAGCTCTCGGAGTAGCAGGAACGGAGGCTTCGGCTCGGCGATTTGGTGTCTCCATGGATCTCTCTACCTTTTCTTATCAGAAGTTCGTAAATTTCGCGCTCCAGGAGACCAAGCTTCGCACCGCTCTCGCTCCTCTGCCCTCCCACGTCGGTTTGCTCTTCCCTCCCCACCCCATCATCTGTTCCCTTGTCTCTCTCGTGTCGTCTCTAGAGATTGTTTGTGTTTCTGTAAGTAGAAATAATAGTTTCGAGACAATAATGTTACTTGATGCTAAACTGTCAGCATATTAGATCTTGGTCTCGAACGGAAGAATCTCTTGAATTTGTGTCTCTAACATAGTAGCATATGCTGCTTATAGAATGTGAGGCAGGAGAGAAGTGACCATACCATGTATTATAGCATCAAGGTATTAATTTATATAAACAATAAAAAGATGGAAGATAGCACTTTTAAGCCGAGAGTTAGTCTGCTGAGTACCAAGTGATAGACTGATGGAAGAGACGGTGAAATCACGAATAACAATGAAATAAGTTGGACACTGTATGGACAGGAACTTGGGCATGTTTTTGGCCCCAAATAAATGTGGGGAAAGACCTCTGATTTACATTTTGACAAGCTAAAAGAAATTAGTTTGGTCTAGATTTCATGCTATTGATGAACTAATATTTTCCTTGACAACTAAACTCACTTTTAATTTTAACATAAATTTCATCATTTTGCTTGGCATATCACCTGGTATTGGTTCTCTAAACTTTGTGCTATGCCAACTTCTGGAATTATTTTGGAGGCAACTTTAGTATTTGGTATAATTTTTTTGGCTGGTAAAGAGGGGAGAATCCATTGGAAAGGGACAAAAAATAAAACAAACGAGTGTTAGTTAACTTACAATAATGGAATATTCTGCTTTAGGTAGGTAAAAGGTAGCAAACCAAATCTCTGACATAATTCTACAAATTTTCTTGTTGATGCTCTCATTACCTTATATCTTCAATCTTTCATTAGGATGTCCAAAACTTTGTTCTAAAGCTTACTTTTTGCTATCATGTTATCAGGAAAAGTTCAGATTACTAAGGTCCAAAGACAACAATACTGTACTTCGTACACTTTCATTCTGTGCCCCCAAAATTAGACTTGTTCGAAGTTTGACAGTTGAAGGGAATCGTGCAATGCAGGTACCGCTCCTATTTTACATTTTTCATAATGAACCTTGTTATTCTGCTTATTCTCTTTTGAATAAACATATTATTTCTATCAAGCTTCTTCTAAAGAGTGCATATACTGATAGAGGTGACGAGTTATATGTTTTAGAGAATTATAGAGGAGTGATTCCCCAACAATAGGATTTACCTGTTTGAATAACGAGGCACCCACCTCCACAAGGACTCAGACCTACAAACGAATAAGGGAACCAGATCGATGCCTGGTTGCTCGCTGAATTATGTGTCATCATACAATATTATTAAATAGATATCTGAGTTGCTAAAAGGTTTCTAAAGTAGGTTTACTAAAAGGTTCCACCTGGTCCACCGATGCCAACCATTTGCCAAAACTGGTACTGGATTGATGTTTAGATTTAGATAGGCTTTACTAGGAAAAACTGAACATTAATAAGAAAATTCACTCGACATTTCCAAATTCCAGTGGTTTATTAACACGTAGAATACAAAAAGAGCTTAAGTTGCAAAGAAGCTATCTTGATGATTGTTGGTCTATATATTGAGGTGATTTTAGTTAGTGATATCAAAAGGAACTTAGGTGCTTGTGTAGCCGCTTGAGTGAAGTGAGGTGAGGCTCGACCATCTTTATGGAACCTGGTGAGACGCCTTCAAC
The DNA here is from genome assembly GCF_036884655.1 of Musa acuminata AAA Group. NCBI lineage: Eukaryota > Viridiplantae > Streptophyta > Magnoliopsida > Zingiberales > Musaceae > Musa > Musa acuminata. The sequence goes on along the minus strand of NC_088339.1, from coordinate 24,680,468 downwards.
TGGGCATTGCCCAAGCGAGTAGCTCAGTTTCTACATTGGACCCAACCTGGTTCAAACCCAAATTCCCTTCCCTTGCCCTCCTGTGAATTCCCAACACTTGCACTCACCCTAGCATTTCTTCCACTGCTTGTGTTTCCTTCTGTCTGATATATCTCCTCTTCTCCTCTTTTCTCTTTGCTCCATTTTCTTTATCTCTTTCTCTGTGGGTGCTCTGCTTCCTTCTCTCTTTCCTTTTCCCTTTTCTCTTTTCCCCATTTACTCTCTCTCCTTGTGTGAAGGCATGCTTCCCCACAATCACCACCTTCTCTTCCCTCTTCTTTCACTTCCTCTTCTCTCATCTTCCCTCTCTTCAGCCGCCCACTGCCATTGCCATCTTTCTATTCCTTTCTCTACAGCCGACAGCCATCAATGCTGTTCTCCTGCATCCTTGCACTCTCTCCATCACTTGATAACTATTACTTAAATATAACAATTCAAACTACATTTCAAGTACGATAGCAACGTAAGATCTGCCAAAGGAATTATCATAAGAAATATATTAAAAAGGACCCAGGATGAAGGTACAACTATTTAAATGATCCAAAGATCCTAGTGCTGTCACTTAATGTTTTATTGCAAAACCACTGAGGGTGGAAAGTTCAAGTATGAGAACATCAAGTTGGAAAGTTTAAAATTCATTTACACAAAAAAATGTTGTCCAAAAGTAAAGCAAGAGTTAATATTTACATGAATGACAGAAAAATTGAATCTTTTAGTCATTTGCCTAGGTTTGATGATAATGTGGTTGACCTTGATAATCGTTACATTTCTTGGATTGTTAGATGTTTGTTTTTTTGGTTCTGGACCAATTTAATTATTATTCTATTAATCAAATACTTTATAGATGGATAGACATATGTAATTTAGTGTTTTTGGTGGTAATCATCTTGCATATGATATTGTATAAACTCATATTTTGATTGAATTTCTTTTTTTCATTATTGTATTTTGTAGGATAAGCATCTTAGCTTGCTCAGGCAGGTGCCTCAGGCAATACAGGATCATGGCATCTTATAGTGCCTAGCATTTGGCAATATTAGCTTAGTATGGTTGTTGAAAATCACATGATATGTGAGTAGGCCAGCTTCTTTATATGATATTATACCAAATTTATCATGGTAAAGAAAAATGTTTTGCTGTAGACTATGGGTTACTTTTTCAGAAATGTTCTCTCCTTGTAGATAATATGTTCATTTTATGCACTTTATTCTCTTATACCTTTTGTGGATTTGGTAAAGATCTTTTGTCCCCAAAACGTGACCTGCAAGCTTCTCTGTTGGGCTTGAATTCTTGCCGCATATGATGCCTTATTTTCCATGCCACACCCACCTGTATTATTCAATCCATAACTAAATTAGATCTGCATTTCTGGGTTTCCTTGCTTATTAACACTCATAATTGATGAGTTCTTTTACTATTCAAATTTTTTTGCCTTAAAAACTGCCTGTAATTTTTTGTGTATACCTTGCACGGCTGGGATACTTTTGAAACAAATTGCATTGTCAGTTTTAATCTTTTTGTGCTTTTTTTATTTTGCATAGGCATAACATTGTAGTTATTGTGTGGCAGTCACATGCTGGTCATAGCAACGTATGGGATTTTTCCTAAACATGATGGCATGTCTGGTGAAAAAAAAAATATTTTGATGAATATAATTGGCTTAGATTGTCATGGTCACCAGCATCAATTAAAGCACCATGATAGAGAGAGATAGCTTTCTTTCTGTGTCAGCTTTTACAAACTAATCTATGCATACATAATACCATTTGGATGTGCTCCAGCTTATAAGCTTCAATATTTCACATCATAACTCCTGCCTTTACCACTTGATTTGATTGTATTTATTTTCATTAGCTTATTATATACTCCTTTCCAAATCGAAAGTGTGGGGTTATTTTAGTATTATAGATACTTATCTGATGAACCTAAGGACCATTGCTAGAATCATTTGAAGTTCAAATGATGTTTATCTTATTTTATTTTATTTTTGTAATACCTTGACTTTTTTAAGTTGCCTGGTACTTTAACTGCTAGACTACTGTATCTAGTAAGATAAAAAAGGAGTTTTCTTTCCCAAAAGAATTCTTGAAATTTATCCCAAATATCAGATGCACTATCATTTAGACGCTTTTTGGAAGCGATCATTGGATTATAAATCTTTATAATTTTTATGGTACTTCTGCTACTTATTTTTCTTTTCTCTGGCAGGTTCTTGATTTTGCTGTGTTCCCTGAGCCAGAATTTGATCTTCCTATATTTTGCGCTAATTTTTTTACCAATGCTAGCTTGAGCATCGTCGTCTTGTGAGTTACATTTTATTGACCATGTTTATTTCTCTCTAAGTTGAAGATAATAAGATTCATGTTCTTAATGCTTGCACCTTCTTTGGTTTTACTTTTGGTTACTTTTGACTGGTATGCTAAGTGAAAGATTTCCTGTTTTGTTCTAAGCACCCAATCAATTGATGGTGCTGCAGTCTTCATGGGTAAGGGAGTAATTAGATGGGTAGTTTTAACCATTTTATTTTTACATATCCAGTCTATCATATGTGATATTATGATTGCTAATGAACATATAATGTGTAAAGCCTATTATGCTGTTAAAACTATGCATGGTAAAAGCAACTGTGCATATTGATATATCTCCCTGCTAGCTCATAGGCTACTATTCAATCTTCCATATTTTGATTCTTAGGAAATTACAGTGAAGTTCTCCAGACTACAAAGCATGCTTTAAAATACTTGGTCTATGTCATGATCTGGACACTGATCCTCCTTATTGGATACATGGTTACAAGTGTTGGTTACTTGAAACAAGTGTCTGACATCTACACATTTGTCCTAACATATATCATATGCGTAGAGCTCTTGGCCATGTTGAGTACTGGGAATATTTATGTATTTTGGAGTTTTGACTTACTATAAATGTGAAAACTCTCGTCAATCATCATGTATATTTTATGCTAGGCTTTGATATTGAGGCATGTTTTTAGACATCAAATTTGTTCCTTGATGAGGGCATCAAGCTCTTAAGTGGGGAAGATTGAATATTTGAGTGAAGTTATCAGAACTAGATGAGTTACTATTATTAAGTTGGACTTAAGCATTTTGGATCAGTAATTTAGATTCAACAAGTTAATTAGTAAGTTATGGCAGGCCCGGTTGTGACACTTCAATAGGGGGATCTGTCCACTTGTCTTTTATGAGTTGATCCACTTCAAGGTAGATTGATAGGGCTCTGACCACCTTTAGTTGAACTAGAACTACAAATAAGAAAAGTCAAGCTAGATCAATCGAGCTCCAATCCTATATAATGCTTTTAGTCTGGTTTACTAGTCAAATATTGATGGGCATCATTTCTCCAATTGGGTACCCATATTGGCTAGTTAACTCTCCTGTAGACGTGGCCGTACTGGGGCTGCTGAGGGGATGACTAAAAATAAATGTATTGTAACTAGTGCTTTCCAATATTCTTATCTTTTTTCTCTGTTTCATCATTTACTTTTTCCATATATCATGTCATTAGCATGACTATATTGGCATGAAATGAAGATAGCACTTAACTGTAACATGGAATGCTTTAGGCTGTGATACATGCATAATGCAAGGTCTGGCATGATTTGTGTTAAATGGGATAGGGTTCTGTTTGGCCATCATGATATGATTTAACCAATGATTTGAAATGTAATAAATTAGGTTAAAAACGATGGTGGTTGAATCCAGAAAGCTATGTACTTTGATTTTTCTTATTATTCAGTGGTTTTGCTAAAAATAGAATGGGTTGATTGTGGAGCTAATTCTTTTATTATCTACAAGATTAGATCCCGATTTCTACATTCAGTATCACATATCACAGTAATCCTAGATATACATGTACTGTAAGTTATTACATGGAACTTGGGTCACAGGTCAAGATAGAGTGATATGGGCAGGCATAGTACTTGATCATGGCATGTATTTAACCGCCAATTATTAAAAGGTCATCTTACAGTGAAAGAATTTTTGGTTCGAATCGTTGCATTATGTTCTTGCATATCACCCTCAAACCATTATGAAACTGGTAGAGATTTTGGTTCTTAAGGCCAAGAAAATGGGAGAAGAAGAAAAGAGAATTAAGAGAAGAAAACAAAGAAATGGCTATAAGATCAATTAACAACCACGTTCTCTTCCTGAGCTTTTATTGAGCTTCCATGATGTGCCTTAAACTTTATATTTAAGTGGAAATTTTGCAGGGATCTTAACCCTCTCTATGATGTCACCATCCATACAGACTACAAGGAGAAGTATTATAGAAAGTTACTGCCTCTTGGCAAGAAATACTTTGAGGTACTAAAACTTGTTACTTACATGTTACTGAGTCTTTAGTGATACTTTCAGATGTTTGTATTATGATTGCTATATATATAGCTTCAAATCTTAAACAGAGGAAATGCAGCTTCTGCCATGGGGAGGCAATATTACAGGCGAATCTTTGAGATTTTTCTCACCAATTGTGATATGGACAAGATTCACTTCAAGCCAATTCAAGCACGACGTTCTATATTCTGCATTCATGGATTACTTTAAGGTACAAAATTTTCATTCTCTTGCTTATGAAAGAGAAAAATAGTTCAACAATTTCAGTATTTTATCCTTAGAAGGCTTGAAACCAAAGAAGGATTTTATGTTTGCCATAATTTTTCCCATGTGATAAGCTAACACAAAATAGTGACGGATGGTAACTTAATTAACATAGAAGTGCTACTGATTTAAAAAAAAGCATAGAAGTACTACATACATGACTTGCTACTTTCCAATGAATCAAACTTCAGTTATACTGGTCTGACTATGGATCGGTACCAAACCATATAGATTGGTTTCATTTGGTATTTATCCTTTTTAGTATATCCTCTGGTGATACTGGACAATACAAGTTGGCATATAATCTGATATTATTATTACCTTTACTGATATTATTATTACCTGTACTGGTTAACCAGTTACCGGAATTTCATCTTTTTTTATCTTGACTTGACCCAGATAAATCATTATCCAATTGGTCTAAGATTGATTGAACTTCAGTTATGTTTGGTACTGTGGTATAACTTTGGGCAATGGTCAGGATATCCTACCTATACTTTAAAATGACATTTTATTTTGAGATATGAAACTACTTTGAGAAATGTACTATGCTGTATATGACAAACTATTATTTGGTTAACTAGATATGTGAACTTGAGAATAAATGTTTATTGTAATCAAAGATGCTCTCATGGTGAGAACTACCAGCACATCAGGTCTCTTGTACTTTTGAAGGCGCTTGTATTTTGTAGCTAAAAGTCTTTTGTTTTATCTCTTGACATCTGGTGCTTATAACCAAAAGTAATGTGGTTCTGAAAATAATTATTTCATGATAGGCATGGCTTGCATTGATGGATGAAGCAGTTAAAGAGACATCTGCTTGTCATATTCATCGGAATCGTGAAGCACAGCATAAGTATCTTACGTGGAGAGCTGAAAAGGTGTTCTGTATGCTTTGCAATTTTTTCTTGTTTTAGTTTTGAGATACGTAATGAAAAGGTCACGAGTATTTTGCGAAGTTGAATTGCTCATTTGCAACTTGTTTGTGCTGATCTGATTCTCTCTTATGGAGATATTACCAATAGGGCAGTGTTTTTGCAGGAACAGAACTTGTCATTTTTTATCCTAAAAGTGAAGAAGATAAACATATATTGTTCACAGCATTTTTTTGTGATATCTTACAATATCTTCATGGCCATCTATTATTCATGTTTGTTTTAATCGATAACATTTTCTGAAAAACAATTTTAACGACAGAATCAATGTAATGCTAATAATATATTTTTTCTTTCTGTTTGTGGGGGTGATTTTTGGTTCACAAAATAATTACAGGACCAGCATTGCCTCACATCTTGAGCATAAAAAAGATAGAATGCAATATCATTTTCAATAAACTCTGTTTGGCTTACCCATTATTGTGTATCAGGACCCTGGACACCCAATATTGAAGAAGTTGGTTGGAGAAAATCTTGCAAAGGTGCCTTTCTTGAAACTGCATCAGTTCTTTCGGTGACCTTTGCTACTGTTGCAGCATATCTTTTTGAAGGACTTCATTGACTTCCTTTCTCTATCGAATATAGGAGCTGGTGTGGCATTTTCTTTTTGACGGAGTCGATTCACTCGGAGCAAAGACATTCTTAGACTACTTCCCTGAATATAAATGTGACAGCGGGACAATAAATCAGAAGCGCAGTGTGATGGGAAAGTCCTACGAGACACGCCCATGGGATCTGAATGGAGAATTCGTTGGTAATCATTCTGGATAATGTTTGGCACTCTTTTTAAAACTTGATGTCCCTTAGGCCAGGATGACTTTCGTAGTATTGTAACTTTGTGTTAATTATTGCCATCGAATTAGGCTTTTCTTTAATCCTAGCCAAAAATTGCTGTCCAAATTTGCACCACGTATGGAAACAGAGAGTATGAACTCAATAATGTATTTTTGTTTTCTGGAACTCTTTTTTTTTTTTTTTTTCCTGCGGCTACTATGATATTGTCATGCTTGAATGTCATATGCTGCTATTATCAACCACTTAATTTGGCTGCTGTTTGTGCTCATTTGTGTTTAAAACGTTCTAAATTTGGAAGTATCTAAATTCCATATTTGCTGGCACAGATGGGAGACCATCAACTTGAGACCGAAGGTTGATACCACAGTGGGCCAGGATGATGAGCTTTAGACTTAAACGGTATACCAATGGGTTGCTCCATTTTATGTTCTACTTGAGACCCAAGTTACATAAACCCTGGCCCTGATCTAACCTCACTTAAGTTAAATGGCAGACTATTGTCATGACAAAAAAGCTAACTTTAGATTCAATGACAGACCAAATGTTGGTTTTTCATCTCGCAATGCTTTGTGTTATTTCTTCGAACGAGTACGACCTTTTTACCCACAACCTGACGACATTCTTTATGAACAGGGGCGACTGTGCGATGATGGATCGGACAAGCCAGAGAAGCCGTCCTCAGATACCGCAAGCAAAAAGACCAGGGAGCTCCACGTGGGCAAGCCGGGCAAAAGTATCCCATGGCGCAACCAGAGTCACACAGCACATCCCAAAAAGATCCACCCAAGTGTACGACGAAAGCTTATCGTGGTCGCCTCCCTCATCCCGCGCTGGAACTGCGAAATCCATCCCGGCCAATGAGAGCCCGAGCCGCGGCACACGCAATCCGAACGCACCCCCCACAATTCAATCGGCGCGGATACTCGCTTGCCCACTCCCTCGTTGTTCCTGTCGCGGACACGCGTCTCGGAGTCGACCACCAGAGGCGCCACAGCGACCGCCCCAATTCTCCTCCACATAACCCACTCCCGCCGCAGAGTATAACGTCGCGGCTGTCCCTTCGTCTCCCTGCTTGCTTCGGTGGGAAGGCAGAGAACACCACCAGACCATCTCCATCGGTCCTCGCCTGCTACCCAAAGGGTTTCACGGATCAATTCGCTACTCGATGTCGTCCCTGGTGACAACCCCCTTCTCCGCCCTACGCAATTCAGCAGCAACGAGATCGGACGGCCTCTCCTCGGTCGTCCAGAAGAATGTCTTCCTCCACTCCTTCCTTCCCAGGAGGAAGCAGCTCGGCCAAGCCCCCCGCGGCCGGCGGAGCTTCGGAGTGAGCTGCGCCGCCGTCGGCAACGGCCTCTTCACCCAGACGAACCCCGAGGTCCGCCGCATCCTCCCGGACTCCAACCCGGGCCTCCCCAGGGTGAAGGTCGTCTACGTTGTCCTGGAGGCCCAGTACCAGTCGTCGCTGTCGGCCGCCGTCAGGTCCCTCAACAGCAGCCGCCAGCACGCGTCGTTCGAGGTGGTGGGTTACCTGGTGGAGGAGTTGCGGGATGAGGAGACCTACCAGACCTTCTGCAAGGACCTCGAGGACGCCAACATCTTCATCGGCTCGCTCATCTTCGTGGAGGAGCTGGCGCTGAAGGTGAAGGACGCGGTGGAGAAGCAGAGGGATCGGATGGACGCCGTCCTCGTCTTCCCCTCCATGCCGGAGGTCATGCGGCTGAACAAGCTGGGCACCTTCAGCATGTCGCAGCTGGGCCAGTCGAAGAGCCCCTTCTTCCAGCTCTTCAAGAGAAAGAAGCAGTCCGCCGGGTTCGCGGAGAGCATGCTCAAGCTGGTCCGGACGCTGCCCAAGGTTCTCAAGTACTTGCCGAGCGACAAGGCTCAGGATGCCCGGCTTTACATTCTCAGTCTGCAGTTCTGGCTCGGAGGATCGCCGGAAAATCTCCAGAACTTCCTCAAGATGATCGCCGGCTCGTACGTGCCGGCGCTTAAGGGCACGAAGATCGAGTACGCCGACCCCGTCCTCTTCTTGGACAGTGGCATATGGCACCCGCTGGCTCCGGCAATGTACGACGACGCGAAGGAGTACTTGAACTGGTACGGGACAAGAAGAGACGCCAACGAGAGGCTCAAGGATCCCAACGCGCCAGTGATTGGGCTGGTCCTTCAGAGGAGTCACATCGTCACCGGCGACGACGGGCACTACGTGGCGGTGATCATGGAGCTGGAGGCCAGAGGTGCTAAAGTGATACCAATCTTCGCCGGCGGGCTGGATTTCTCAGGGCCTACGGAGAGGTACCTGATCGACCCGATCACCAACAAGCCGTTCGTCAACGCCGTGGTGTCCCTGACCGGGTTCGCCCTCGTGGGCGGCCCAGCGAGGCAAGACCATCCGAGGGCCATCGAGGCACTGAGGAAGCTCGATGTCCCGTACATTGTGGCGCTTCCCCTGGTGTTCCAGACCACCGAAGAGTGGCTCAACAGCACCCTGGGTCTGCACCCGATTCAGGTGGCGCTGCAGGTGGCCCTCCCGGAGCTCGACGGCGGCATGGAACCCATCGTCTTCTCAGGCCGGGATGCAAGAACAGGTTCAGCTCTGTTCTTTCTTTATTGCTCTGTTGTCCTCTTCCTGCGTCCTCTGTTGTGTCAGAACCTACTTGACTGATGTCCTATTTTTACGTTTGATTCTGATGTCCACTGTGAGGCTTAACGTGGACGATTGATATGCTGGTGACAGGGAAGTCGCATGCGTTGCATAAGAGGGTGGAGCAGCTGTGTACAAGGGCCATCAGGTGGGCTGAGCTAAAGAGGAAATCTAAGGTCGGTTCACATTGCCACTTAACTGCAGTGAATCTGTGATGAAGTGTTCCCATGTTTCATCGGCTTATGTATGTGTGTTCTTGTGGAGTAGGAGGAGAAGAGACTGGCAATTACTGTTTTCAGCTTCCCACCAGACAAGGGCAACGTTGGGACAGCAGCATATCTCAATGTCTTCTCCTCCATCTTCTCTGTGCTCAAGGGACTCAAGAAAGATGGTTACGATGTCGATGGCCTACCTGATACAACTGAAGCCTTGATCGAAGATGTCATCCATGACAAGGAGGCCAAGTTCAGCAGCCCCAACCTTAACATCGCTCACAAGATGACCGTGCGAGAATACCAAGCCCTCACTCCCTACGCCTCCGCCTTGGAGGAGAGCTGGGGGAAGCCCCCTGGCAATCTCAATTCTGATGGCGAGCATCTCCTGGTCTATGGCAAGCAGTACGGCAACGTCTTCATCGGGGTGCAGCCGACGTTTGGTTACGAGGGCGACCCCATGCGCCTCCTCTTCTCCAAGTCCGCCAGCCCTCACCATGGCTTCGCAGCCTACTATTCCTTCGTGGAGAAGATCTTCAAGGCGGATGCTGTTCTCCACTTCGGCACTCATGGTTCCCTCGAGTTCATGCCCGGGAAGCAAGTCGGCATGAGCGACGTGTGCTACCCCGACAGCCTCATCGGCAACATCCCTAACATCTACTACTATGCGGCTAACAACCCATCCGAGGCCACCATCGCCAAGCGTCGAAGCTATGCCAACACCATCAGCTACCTGACACCACCTGCGGAGAACGCCGGGCTCTACAAGGGGCTCAAACAGCTCGCGGAGCTCATCTCGTCCTACCAGTCCCTCAAGGACACCGGGCGCGGCCCTCAGATCGTGAGCTCCATAATCAGCACCGCCAAGCAGTGCAACCTTGACAAGGATGTGGCTCTGCCGGAAGAAGGGGAGGAGATCTCCGCCAAAGAGAGGGACCTCGTGGTGGGCAAGGTGTACTCCAAGATCATGGAGATAGAATCTCGATTGCTGCCATGCGGGCTCCACGTGATCGGTGAGCCTCCCTCGGCCATGGAGGCGGTGGCCACACTGGTGAACATCGCAGCGCTCGACCGCCCCGAGGATGGCATATACTCGCTGCCCGGCATACTGGCGGAGACCGTGGGGAGGAACATCGAGGACGTCTACAGAGGAAGCGACAAAGGGATACTAGCCGATGTGGAGCTCCTCCGGCAGATAACAGAGGCGTCGCGCGGCGCGATCTCGGCCTTCGTGGACCGGACGACGAACAAGAGAGGGCAAGTGGTGGACGTGGCCGAGAAGCTGACGTCGGTGCTCGGCTTCGGGCTGGTGGAGCCGTGGATGCAGTACCTGTCCAAGACCAAGTTCATAAGAGCGGACAGGGAGAAGCTTCGGACCCTGTTCCAGTTCTTGGGGGAGTGCTTGAAGCTTGTCGTGGCCGACAACGAGTTGGCGAGCTTGAAGCAAGCTCTCGAAGGCAGCTACGTCGAACCTGGGCCTGGCGGCGACCCCATCAGGAACCCGAAGGTGCTGCCGACCGGAAAGAACATCCATGCTCTGGACCCGCAGGCCATCCCGACGGCCGCAGCCTTGCAGAGCGCCAAGGTGGTGGTGGACCGGCTGCTGGAGAGGCAGAAGGCGGACAACGGGGGGAAGTACCCCGAGACCGTGGCGCTTGTGCTGTGGGGCACGGATAACATCAAGACTTACGGGGAGTCCCTGGCTCAAGTGCTCTGGATGATCGGTGTGAGGCCGGTCGCCGACACCTTCGGCCGCGTGAACCGCGTGGAGCCAGTCAGCCTGGAGGAGCTTGGCAGGCCGAGGGTGGACGTCGTCGTCAATTGCTCCGGCGTCTTCCGTGACCTCTTCATCAACCAGGTACGAATGCATCGATATTCCCAAACAACTGATGCGGTCGGTGCCGGGGATGTGCTTGTGACCGAGTTCTGATGTCGCTGCAGATGAATCTCCTGGACCGGGCGGTGAAGATGGTGGCGGAGTTGGACGAGCCAGAGGAACAGAACTACGTCAGGAAGCACGCGCTGCAGCAAGCGTCGGAGCTGGGCGTGCCGGTGCGGGAGGCGGCCACCAGGGTCTTCTCCAACGCCTCCGGGTCCTACTCCTCCAACGTCAACCTGGCGGTGGAGAACTCATCGTGGAACGACGAGCAGCAGCTGCAGGACATGTACCTGAGCCGCAAGTCCTTCGCGTTCGACTGCGACGCGCCGGGCGCGGGCATGACGGAGAAGCGCAAGGCGTTCGAGATGGCGCTGAGCACGGCGGACGCCACCTTCCAGAACCTGGACTCCTCCGAGATCTCGCTCACGGACGTGAGCCACTACTTCGACTCGGACCCCACGAACCTGGTGCAGTCGCTGCGCAAGGACGGGAGGAAGCCCAGCGCGTACATCGCGGACACCACGACGGCGAATGCGCAGGTGCGGACGCTGGCGGAGACGGTGCGCCTGGACGCGCGGACGAAGCTGCTCAACCCCAAGTGGTACGAGGGGATGATGTCGAGCGGGTACGAGGGGGTGCGGGAGATCGAGAAGCGGCTGACGAACACGGTGGGGTGGAGCGCCACCTCAGGGCAGGTGGACAACTGGGTGTACGAGGAGGCCAACACCACCTTCATAAACGACGAGGAGATGCGGCGCCGGCTCATGGAGACCAACCCCAACTCCTTCCGCAAGCTGGTGCAGACATTCCTGGAGGCCAGCGGCCGCGGCTACTGGGAGACATCGGAAGACAACATCGAGCGCTTGCGGCAGCTGTACTCGGAGATTGAGGACAAGATCGAAGGCATCGAGCGGTGAACGCTTGCAGCTTCCTCCCTCCTTTCCTCGGCCATCTCCGTTGCCGTTTCATCACCATCTGATCTGTAACATTCCTACACGTAATTTGTAAGCTCTGTTGAGCCCTTCCGCAGGGGAAGTCTCCATCGCCATGCTTGTGTGTAATTGCAACTCTCCTCCCACATTGCCTATTTATGATGATGTCCATAAGCGTAATCTTAAATGGATTGGTGCGAGGGGTATAATACGCTCAGATGCGTTCCGTACTATAACGACATGTACAAATACCTCAATAATTTCGGATTGTTAATGGGTCGGGTACGAAAGCGGTACCGAAACAGGATCTATCCAACCTGGTTTAGTTGAATCCGGATCCAAATATTTTTAATATTATATTATTATATAATATAATAATAATTCCTACCCCAAACCCTAACCGTCTTCGATCGCTTGCATTACTTGTGAGAGGTCTTAAACCCTAGAGGAGGTGAAAGAGGGAAGGAGGATGCTGTACATCATCGGGTTGGGGCTGGGTGACGAGAGGGACATCACCGTCAGAGGTCTCGACGCGGTCCGCAGCTGCCACAAGGTCTACGTGGAGGCCTACACCTCCCTCCTCTCCTTCGGCCTCGCTTCCGATGGCCTCTCCAGAATGGTGCGGACCCTCTTCTTCTCTGCCCCCGTGGCCCGGTGAGGGTTAAGTGTGCTTGAAACCCGATCCTTTTGCAGGAGAAACTGTACGGAAGGGACGTCGTGGTCGCCGACCGGGAGATGGTCGAGGAGCGGGCTGATGAGATCCTCTCCGAAGCTGTAGATTCTGATGTTGCCTTCTTGGTTGTTGGAGATCCTTTCGGGTATGGTTCCTGCTTTTTCCCTTTTTTTTCTCCATCACTAGTAAATCCACTAGACTCTGTTCCTAAGGTGGAAGTTCTTGCTCTGCCCTATTTTCTTCTCCTTTTTTTGGGAAAGTTTCTTTATATGCAGGAGATACATAATTATGCCTGAAGAACATTATATGTTTTAGATATGTACTTGTTGGTCTCATTTTCGGTTAATGACGCATCTTATTGTTCTTTCCTGCACTATTATATCTGCCCTGGCTACTGTTTATTCCTTCGGACTCGTCCATTACATTAACCAGAGAATTTAAGCCAAGTTTTTAAGTTTCAGCTGAAACTGGTAGTTTTGTCAGCTGCAACTAATCTATTGAAAAGTTTTATTCTGATGCCCTGCTCTTGGTTATTCTGTGTTTTGTGTGCTAATTGGTGATTGATTTCTAACATCCATAAAGTGTAGTAATATACTTGATATCTCTGAGTACCTGGGTGTCTTTGGAAGTGAATTGTTGGTGCTTGCATGAGAATTTTATAGTTGGCGATTGATTTTTAATTTTTCTTTATACCAATAGATGACAAAGAATAAAAATAGTTGTGTTGATTGGACTGTGGTCCTTGTAAGTTTTAGCTTGCATCATCTTGTAATTCAAACTGTCCAACTCCATTGACATTGGATATTGGCTGGATTTTTGATGTTCATTTTGGTTTTACTGGAAAATTTATGTTGTACTTCCATTAAAGAATTATTCTGAAATTTACCGCAGAGCAACGACCCATACTGATCTGGTTGTCCGGGCAAAAAAGATGGGGCTGAAAGTTAAGGTGATACATAATGCATCAGTTATGAATGCGATTGGAGCTTGTGGTTTGCAACTTTACCACTATGGCGAGACAATTTCCATACCGTTCTTTACAGATACATGGAGACCAGATAGTTTCTATCCAAAGATTCAAAAAAATCGACAGCTTGGCTTGCATACACTCTGCCTGTTAGGTGAGTTCTCTATACTTCTGATCCTTCTTGACTTAGTGAGCCTTTTTAATGTGCAAGGTGAGAATCATTGATAATTGAATATATCCTAGAAGGTTGGTATGCACTTCAAAAAGCTTTTTAGTTTATACTGCCTAGTACTGGTAGCAGATAGGCTATATGGTAAGCAAGGAAAAGGAAGAACTAGATAGTAACTGAGAGTAGAGATTTGAAGCCATTAGCCTGGTAACCTGCATCATCTCTGTGTTAATTAAATACTTACACAACAGCCTGTGTTTTTATGTCAATTCGGTCATACATTGGAATTTGATTTGGGTGTGGTGAGCATTTTGTAAAGTTTTCTTGGGGTGTATTCGGACACGTTACATGCCATATCTATTTCAATTTTCTCATAACAATTTCTGAATGTTGCAGATATACGAGTTAAGGAACCATCATTGGAGTCATTGTGCAGGTATAGTGCAAAATGAATTGATCTTTTCTCTAACATCATATCATTTGCGTTCCTGAAGCAATTTTTTTATTGTCTGAACTCTGAAGTTAATAACACTTGTTTTGATTATGGCATAGGGTTATTGTTCCAGGCATAGAAGTTTTCTCGTTTACTCCCTTGTCTTTCTTGATCTTCTTTCTTACACTCGTGTGGGTGGAGTAACCCACTAAATGATTTTAATTTTCTGCACCTAAGCACAAACAACATTCTATTTTTCATATGCACTTTTAGCTTGGTGAGGCTTCCCTAATATTCTTTTGGCTTTTGGTTCTTGAATTTCCAGAGGACGGAAGTGTTACGAACCACCAAAATATATGAGTATCCACATTGCTATAAATCAACTCTTGGAGGTTGAAGAGACTAATGGAGGATCTGGTACATACTAGTGTGCATCTTATGTGTTCTATATTCATGCCTTTTTTCTTTGCTTGTTCACTAGGAGTCTTGTTTTGCTAGGTCTGGTTGAAAAAAAAAAGTTCTACTGGTGTATAAAATTACTGATCAGGCAACAATATACTATCTATCATATTTGTTGTGGCTGACAGTCATGCATTTATCTTTTTACAATCGGAACTACAAAGAATGCATGAAATGTGAGTTATCCATAATAGACATGCCAGCATGCTTGGTTTAATAGTTGAATGATTCCCTGAGGTACTTCAACTGTTAAATACACTAGAAATCAATTTACACACCTGTGATCACCAACTTATTCAAACGATCAAGCTTTGCTTACATATGCTTCCTTCTGATGTAATGATTAACCTACCTTACATGCCAAGCTGCATGAGAACAAATTGTCCAGTAAGCAATTGCATGACCTGAAGTATCTTGATGGATAAAGTTATCCATTCTGACATGCCGTTTAAATTCTCTTAGCAACAAAGTTTGAAACCCTTGTCTTATTTCTTCCTGGCTTTTTAGCTCCTAATTATCTCAGTATCTGTAGACTATGGAATGCCTACATATTGATCAGATTGTAATACTTTGTTTGTTTTCCAGCTTACAATGCAGAGACAAAATGTGTAGGAATCGCTCGCCTTGGTAATGATGATCAGATGATAGTTGCAGGATCAATGAAAGAATTACTTGATATTGATTTTGGTCCACCACTTCACTGCCTTGTTATAGTAGGAGAGACTCACCCTGTGGAAGAGGAGATGCTAGAATTCTATTCAATCAAGTCATGAAATGGGTAAAATTTAATTCCTGGCAGGAGATGAGACATCTTCATCAAATACAGGTATGCATAACAATCAAGTTATAGTTGCGCAATACTACTCTTCTATTAGTACCCTCTATTTTCATCTAGTTCTCTTCAATGATAATTCTCAGTTCCGTCAACTTGTGTATAAGGACTTCTAATGTAAGTTTTTGTAGTAGTTGGTCATTGCTAGTTGTTTGCTTGAGCATAATACTTCTGTTTCTGTTCAACCCTGTTGTTTTCCATTAAAATAATTCTCTTCCATATATAAGTATTATAAACATGCTCTAACTACTTGGATGTCTCCTCAGAGACCAATCTTAATGACTCAGTATGGTAAACATGTAAAGAATTATGATAGTCACTTGTCAGCGCTGGATAGGCATTCCTGTAAACACTCAGCAAACTAAATATTAGACATCATTTTCCTTGACACAGCCTCGTAAAAATCTCCTTTCTGAAATTTGGTGGTACAGAAAGATCTTGTTTTCTTTTGACAAAGTTGCTTCTGCCATGCCTCGATAAATCAAGCAAAATAGAGGGCCCTAAGGAACTTTTTACTATTGCTATTTTTTATTACTTCAGACTGATTAATGGGGCTTGAGCTTTGACAGGGGTAGTATAAATTATCACCTCATGGTATCAACTTATGGTGGTGGTTCTGGCCATGAGTTTCCATTCTGTTTAGTGGGAGCACCCAACTGTGGTGTGGCATATCATATGGGAGAGCTTTTAACTATATGATTGTCATTTAATAGATGAAAGAGCTTAATCTATAATAGTTCTTTTTTTCCCCCTGCATTTGCTTATTCAAATTGTGGGAGCAAATGTTAGATTGTGGGACCAACCTGCCCCCTAATAAGGTATGATTGTCCACCTGACTTTGCTATCAATCTACAATTTGCTCTTCTCTTTGCTATCAAGCTCAACAAATTGTAAAACCACACTGATAATTTCTACAGAGTGCATATAGAACAGTTATCTTAGTCCACCTTCGGCTTGAGGTAGAATGGTAACAACAAAATATGAATAAACCCAAAGTTTCTATGCCACTTCAATTTGTGTTTCACCTTCTAAATGCTTTTTAAACTTGCAGATAGATATAAACGCCAGCACACAGTGAAGGAAGGGGAGCACTGTGCCATTGTTTGATAATCCAGGAAAAGATAGATATTTTATCAGCACCATGTACCACTATGCATTCATCCAGACATTTTATTGATTACATCTGGTAATGTACACTTGTTGAATGTCTTTTTCAAGTAATATGATTACACCTCGTCATGTACTTATATTCACTATATGATTACTTTTTATCTCAGACATTTTACTGATTACATCTTGTCAAGTGCAGTATGACAATTTTTCAAGTAATATGATTGTTTTTTTACAGTATTATTGTTTGTTGTCTGAAATTTTAGTTGCTTCTAACATCAATTCATGAAATTTATCATGAGACAATTGTTCTACTAGTTGATTTTCCTTCTCTGATGCAGTGTATGAGTCGCAGTTTCTCTCTCTCTCTCTCTCTCTCTCGATATATATATATATATATATATATATACTTGTGTATTTGTATTTGTATATTTTCATATACTTGTTTAACAAAAACATGAGCCTATATATATTTGTATAATTTACACCAAAATTTGCAACGGAAAGTGTTGTTTCAATACTCTGCAAGGAAAATATTAGAAGCCGAAGCAATGGAAGAATAAACTGCAGAGAGCTGTCATACCACCGTTTAATGAGTTCATAAAGGTCAAACGAATGCTTCTTTGGACGTTTCTGCCATCCTCGATGAAACTTTGTGGACAACCATAGATATCTGGTGGCGCATCAAACGACTTCGCCGCCGCATCGATCACAAATTATTTTTCGTTCCCCTCTCATAGCAGCGGAGGAGCTATTATACCTGCACGTTTGACATTTCCATGAAAGTTGATACATAAAGCATCAGCATCAGCATCAGCATCAAGACGATTGTTTAAACCATTCGTGGCCATCATAAGGAAACATGTGGGAGAAGATTAATAAACCAACGACACCATAGCAACTAATTCGTACGGCAAAATTTATGGTGGCATTGTATAGAGGAATTAAAACGTTGGACAGAGAAAAGCTAAACCTTTTTTTTTCTAGGTCCACAAAATCCAGATGTTAAAAGCATTGAACTGGAGAGTGATCTAATATTCCTTTCTAACATCAACATGAAGATCATAATAATCTTAGTAGCCGCGCATGTTAAATGTTATCCATAGATTCCTCTGCGACTGCAACAGTTCTACTCCTTGGACGTTATGACCAGCAATCCCAGAGCACCAATCAGCAAGTACTGCAATATGCAAAATGACGATATCAAAATATGGGCAACTAAAGCGATGAACAAGTGCAAGTGCCAAAACAAGCAGCATCCATCACGTAGGCTTGTCTGATCCAACAATCTACTCCAGTAGGCCGTCAGCATATGAACTAATCAAAAATTTCATCTAAGCTTTCTTTTGTTATTTTCGTTTCCAGCCTATTTTTTTTAATCAGAATGACAACATGTAGCAACAAGTCCAACTGGAGGCTTCTAATTGCCACCATATGATAAATAGTTTAGTCCATCTACCGATAATTCTAAACATAGGCCAAATGCCTAAAAATATCATCCTAAACCATTAGAGCATAAATCAGTTTCAAATCTGTCCTAAACTTGGCATCAGGATGACAAGGTTGCATGCATCTCTGCCACATGGGTGACCAGAACTCGCACCACGAAAACAATATCTCTGAACTCAGGGATAAGACTACAGATTATGCATCATATACGTGAAGAAAAGACTGTGGATTAAACAGGGAAGATTGACCACATGGCACAGAGATGATGAGATGTATGTTGAAGATTTGAACTCAACAGATGTTATAACTCACACTTGCTGCATTTGTCTCAGTTACAGAAACAATGAACTGATACCTAGCCATTTAGGTGTTGAAGGTTATCATGCTAGCATAACCTAATCGATCAACCTTAGATATTTGTTTAGCATATACAAGGATTTCAAGGTTATAGTGCTGAGGATTCCCAGAAAAATAATGAGACTGTTGAGTAGGCCAGATATCCAAATATAATAGCACTATGTTGCCAGACTAAAAACCCTGATATGTGCTAAAAAGGAAAAAAATATAAACCGAGGAAAGCAACCATTTTCAAGTGTGAGATTATAACATATGACATCTACTTGGTAGAAATCATACCTTAATAATTGGTTTCTCAGTCATGATAATTGTAACCCAACCAACATATGGTAGAAACCTGGTAAGATAAAAATGTACGTCATTCATTCAGACATGTGATGGACAAAGTTAGCTTGGACAATTGAAGTTCAGTTGTACAAGATAAATTTTTTGAGGATGCAACACTTAAGCTGAGTACAATAGGTCTTACCCTACAGCACGGCCCATGATGTGATGACGCTGGAGCCAGAGCTGACCATGGGCATAGAGAAGCCTATCATCACCAAAATTATTATCCCCTGAAAATTATATCAGGATATACTATTATTACTCAACCCTTTCCACCATAAAGTTATTCGGAAAATATATCTTACGAAAAGAACAAGAAGTAATGTAAATACAAGAATGCATCTGAAATCTCACAATTGCAAATTAAGGATAAACAAGGAACATATAGACTGTGTTTGCTATTATTTTAGATGCCATGTACTGCAACCAAGTTAAAACAACCCAAAATACAATAAGTTCAGAACTTCAGAGAATCTCTTACAATAAGGGTCACATGATATATCTTACAATGCCCTTCATAAACTAATAGAAATACATTAGTTGAAAGGTGAAGCTCTACTAATTATCTAGAGAGAACCAATTAAAGAATTTTGGTACCTTTTGTAAGAATATCGACTTCTCCAGTATCCTGCCGCTCATGAACCTGGATATAGAATTATAGAAAATACAATAAGTTCAGAACTTCAGAGAATCGGAGCTAAAATCCTGCTAAAAGACTTAGCATACATGACTAAAGCATATGAAAACTTAAGGATCACAGAAAATAGATTGATGCAAAATTAAGTTGACAGCACAAAGAGATCACAAATGCTAAATATCATTTAGATGATGGTAGATAGTAAAGGGAGTGTACCCAAGGCTACCATCAATGAAGAGTTTGGGGAGGGTCTATATATGCAGCTTTACCTTTAAATATTTAAAGATAAAGGAGCAATCTTACTATTGTCCCAAGGCCCGCTCTCCATATTCATCAAATTTTAGAAAATAAAATTCATTTCAATCAAATATTCCCTTCATGTGCATCACAAAGATACCATCACCCTTTTTCAGAAAAACACACAAGCAGCTAATTCTAAAATATTTGTGTGCTGCCAACCACCTTAAGCTTTATACTTCTAGAAACAACATATTTGCATATCACAAGAAATTTAATTAAACTTCTAGTGGCTAAAGTATACGTCCTTAACCATGCGACACATTTCCACCATTTTAATACCATGTTGGATTTCACTAGCTACACAATTAGTGATGATCATAAGTTGACTTGAACTAGGCCTCAACCACATATATGAATACTTGAGAAAGCAGAAGAAAAAGAATAAACAGGAAAATTTATCATGACCCAAAGAATAACGTATTTTTAACTGTCTGACAAAATTTTCAGATTCAAAATGTATAAGATGGATTTTCCTATAGCAAAACTGAGTTTAGAACAGATGAACTACATAGTTCCTAAAACAGAAACACCATCAATGTATTAATAGAAATTGGATTTGCATCAATGCTGATATCATTCATCAAATTAAAAAAACCAAAGGCACTATTGGAAATTGGATATAACAATTAGTAACATATAATAAGTAATCAACAAAAAGGAAGGAAAAAAAGAATGAAAAGAAGCTCACCTTGATTACGCGATGAACAATTGGAATTTCACGTCCCTAAAAAGCATGGATAATAAAACTTCACAAACCAAAAGAAGAAAAAATTGCAAAACAAAAAATGAACAGACTTGAGAAGTTACAATTAACCATTATCCAACTGATGAAAACATCCTAAAAGAAATGGAAATCTTTATGGTGTAATGAAAAGCAGTAGAACCTAAAATTAGGCACAAATTTATATGCTTCCTTGAGCTTCTTTATAAAAATGCTGCTCTCGTAAACCTTCAACAAACACTCCCTTACTATTGAAAACCCTCACATGCCACCTATGACAAGATCAATTTAACAAATAACTAAAAATTGTTTGTGCCCTGTGATGTTCACAAAAGGAGGAAGAGGACATGAAAAATTGAAAAAGTTAAGGTGTTAGATAAAAAAAAGAAACAAATGCAATTTAAAGGTCCACAGAAGGGCCAATAAAAATGGAACAAATGTGTCTTATTTTAGTGGTTATGTTGGTAAGTTCCTAGTTAATCCTATTTGTGTATTTTATACAGTTATGTAAACCTAAAAAGTTTATTTTTTTCTGAAAAAAAGAAGAAAGAGCTATTGTATTATGGTATTAAAAACATAGCAGCATCAGGATCAGCTAGAATATCTATTTATGAATGAAACACTTAAAATAACATATTCATGAATGAAACTCGCTTCAAAATGTTGAGCTAGAATGTCTAAATCATGCAACAACATTCTGTGATTGTACGGAAAATTCAGTACATTTGTGATATATAAGATGGATACTAAATAAGAACAAGAAGAAAAATATTTCTTTTATCAAAGCATAAAACATATATCAAAGAATTAGTGTAAACAAATGGACAATGAAAGTTAGATATATGACTTAAATTAAACTAGCATATCTTATTGCAAAAAGAAAAGCAGCAAGATAGTAGTGATGAAAGGGAGATGCTGGCAAAATATAACAAACACTAGTCTAAGGTAATGTCCACAATACTTACGTCAACATTGAATACAACTATTTCTCCAGCTCGAATAGGATCCTTACTCATGTGAAGAAAGAGAATATCACCCTGTAACAACAACAAAATAGGTAATTACATCATTATACCAAATCCATGTTAGTTCAGGGAGATCCTTAAGCTTAGTCAGAAAGACAACAAAGATTTTTACATAGACAAGAACTTGGCAGTTTGAAGCTGATTATCAGGCAGGTTTTCATATCTGGAATGAATATGCTAAAACTAATAATAGGCCTGAACATATAGTTTACAAACCTAGCAGTGCATTAATCTAAACCAAAGGAAGAAAAGAGCAAACAAAACACAGTGATTCGTTGATTCTGATACATATGAAAGCTTGAATCTCCAAAAATCAAATGACATGATATAGGATTTCTCTTATATAACATTTTTAACTTGGAAGGCACTTATACAATGCTCTAAACATCCATCTTGCACATGATGCAAAAATGCCAGACTCATATATGGTCGAAGTGCACACAATTAGTAAGCAAACTGACAAGCGCACACCCATCACAATCTGAATATAATACAAGAGTGCAAAATTCATTCTTCTACATTACATAAGTGCAAAATTCATTTTTTTATTCTTATAATCAAAAGATGCTGCAACATAGTCACAGTTGAAAATTAACGGCCAATGGTAAATGTGTGGTTAAGTCTTCAAAGAATTGTTTTTTATTTTCTATATATTTCTTTATTTTTTATGTTCTAAAGGGTCTATTAAGTTAGATATTGGCTGTGAATGATTCTATGTTCCGAGGTTTGATTGGAAGGCATTCAGCATGATTATTGATTCCAAAAAATATGGGTAATATGTTTCTTGGTAGAATAGTCTTAAAATGGTGGAATCTTTAGGCAGTATTATAAGATGCTTGTAAGTCCTAGAGAAATAAATCTGATTAGGAAAGTTCTTTGTGTTCACCATGACCCTTTAATGCTATCTCTTTCTTTGTATTTCGTCCATTTTATAAATTTATATCATTCCCCACCATTCATCTCTCCTCTTCCTTGGCTCTCCTCCATCACTTGCGCTATATTTACTATCCGTTGTCTTGCTTACCACTAAGGAATGTCACCCTACAAGTCTTAACTATATAAAAGGTTCATAAGAACAACTTTGTTCTAACCCACCCGCATTGCATCAATAGATCCGAAGCAATAATCGATCAAGAAAAAGATCTCAAAGCCACTGACCCTCTTGAATCCGGGTTCCATGCTTCCGGAAAGAACGACCACGACGGGAGATTCGCTTCCAGTCACACACATCAATCCTTTCCATATGATGAGAGCCGATGTCACGATCATACCTACAAGAAATCACCCCCCACACTTCAAATCGAGAGGTTAAACAATCCCCAATTCCCGATCCAAGACTTCGCAAGGGTTCAGTAAAGAACAAGAAAACCCTATTTCGAGGCCATCGAAAAAAAAGAGGAACGAGAAATCTACAAAAAGAATAGGGACGAACCGAGGCTGACGATCTGCGTGAGGACGTGCCTGATCTGAAGAGTACGGATGGAATCCAAGCTGTCCGCAAGCCAACCCATCCTCTCGGCTGATCTCCCTCTCCCCTCCCTTCTCGCGCTGCTTTGCCCGAAGAGTTCAGAGAAACGCGTTCCAGGATCCCTAGGTGAGGTTAACGTAAGCGAAACACTGTTTGGGTGAGAAGGTGGGTAGGCGCCTGGTGTTCCTATTGAAGAGCGAGTGATTTAAGGTGAACTAGAGTGAAGGCGGGAGTTAATTTAAGTGTGATATCTGATGCAGCAAGAAATCTACCCGCTTGCATACCGGCCCATGTGGCAAGCTCAGATTGGCAATTATTAGTGGCAAGCCATCATCAACCGCGTGGCAGGCTCGACACGTCTGTTTAAGAGCTGACAGAGCCGACTTGACCGCCGTGGACGGCTCGACACATCAGCTTGGAGAGGTCGAATCAGGTCATCCCGTTGACCAACACGAACCCGACACATAAGTTTGACCAAAAATTATTACAAAATATCGTAAATAAAAACATATATTTATATATACCAATAAGACAAAAAAAAAAATCAAACAGAAAAAACACAACAATAGGAGTTTCGGGTTTAATAATATATAAGATAGCAAATTAAGAGTTATTATACTTCAAGAGGACAATAATACTTCAAGCCAAAGACTGTCAAAAAAACAAAAAAGGGAGGAAAAAAGAAATTAATTTTATATGACACTCCAAAATAGATCAGATAAATTCTTTAGGATCACTACAAAGATTTGAAGCTGATCACTGTATGAGAAGGGGCTGAGTTTTGGTTTAAAGTTCATCAGGAGAGATTTTTTTGAGGGATAAAAGGAATGTTTCTGCATAATTTATCTTTTGGTTAATGGTCCAAGTCAGATAAAACAAATACAACTCTCACAGATTGCAAGCAGCTATTTTACAGACAGGTTTATGGATCAAACAATAATGATATGTAAAGAAAATTGAGAATAAAATACAGCAGAAAAAGGAATCCAATAACCACTTTGACCTGAGAGATGCAATGCATATTCTATTAAGTACCACATCAGACTGGGAACAGCTAAACCAGATTCATATGGTATGGACAAAAATCTAATAACATTGTCTTGTGTTTATTGATCCAAAAAGCCCCCTACATTGAATGTGCATCAAGTTGCACCAAAAAACATCTGAGTCTGAGCACTTAACATAGAATTCAAAAAGCAGCAGACTTGATTCTCAACCAAGGGCATCACAGCATGAAACTTATTGGCAAAGAAAGTATGTGCAGCATCATATATGTCCTGGCCATCTAAACTCTGACCGGTATCGATGTTTTCTGGTATAAGAGCATGACAAGCAATGCACCATGTAAGGATTATTATGTCTGAGAAAAATGCTTAGTACCAGGCACTTCTGTCCTCTTTCTCTGTCAAATTCTTGCCCCAGACTTTGGCTTCAGTGACAACTCCCTCTCTAACAAGACCATTACTGAGGTTTTTCAGTGAGCCTCGGGCTCTGCCTACATCTACCCTCGTGCATACTTCCTCCTCTTGATGCCTTTGCCTGAAGTCGGAAGAGTCATGATGTGGTGAATGCACAACATGTTCATCAACAAACCTGCCTCCAAGGAGTCTTTTGTCCTCCCTAACCCGTTGGGTCGATGAACAGATCCCGGCATTTTGAACTGCAGTTGCATTTGGGTCATAGGATTGTGATGCTAAATATGAAAGTGCCGTCACAACTTCACCTATGAGGGGTCGAGTTGCTGCTTGTTCTTGCAAGCACATTGCTGCAACAGCTAGAGCTTGATATAGACCTCTTATTGGATAACAGCCTTGAAGCAAGGGGTCAACCATTTTAGGGAACTTTCGTCGGTCTTTAAACAATGGACGAGCCTGCAAATGAATCAAAAAGAGAATTTTTGGTTAAAATCCGAAACTAGAATCCTCAAGAGGGTAAGAGAAACCCAAAATTCATTGTTTGTTAATTGAAGTAATCTAGATCTTGCTTTCGGGATCTATGATATGAAATAGAATCTGAAGAACCATACCCTGAAATTGTGATTTTATATGTGTAGATCCAAGCAAACAGGAGGCAGAATTACTTCCTGAGGAACATAGTTCCAAGTTGAAGAAGAGGTTCGGTAGTATGCAGAAGTGCAGCATCGATCACATTCTCAAAGTAATTCACATTTTAAAGCAATGAAATGGCATGAACTTCTACAAGTGCATGCACAAATTAATCTAGTATGCCAAGCAAAGCTATGAAACAAAGTACGGGATCAACCTACCCATAAGACTACATTCTGTTCTCCTGCAGGTCGGGTAACATCGATGGCTTTCCGTCCAGTAATCAGCTCAAGAAAGACAACACCAAAACTATAAACGTCGGATTTTACTGTTAGCTGCCCGGTCATAGCATACTCAGGAGCACAGTAACCATATGTGCCCATCACCCTCGTCGAGACATGAGTCTTGTCGCCAACGGGACCAAGTTTTGCAAGGCCAAAGTCTGATAACTTCGGATGATATCCTTCACCGAGAAGTATATTAGATGACTTAAAATCTCGATAAATAACTGGAGGGTCCGCCTTATCATGCAGGTATTCCAAGCCTTTGGCTGCACCAGCTGCTATTTTCATTCTAGTATTCCAGTCCAGGGGTTCCTTATAAGGTGGTATGTCTATCAAAAATGACAAACCATTCAATCAGAAAGTCATAAACAAGCGCATAATTGCATACACCAATTTACAAAACTATATTAAATACATTGTTTTCTTCTAAGTTACTTGACAATGGAGCAAATAATTTCATCAAGTCAAAAGCAGCAAAAGATCTTAAAAGCAACTTATGTAGCTCACATTTATAATCATCCAGGATGAAATTCTTTCATTCAAGAATAACCCCACTGTGAAAAATAATGACAAACAGATGTTACTTCTCAGGATGAATTCATAACTTGGACTCAAGAATTACGGGCCACATGGCTCAATGCAAATGTCCAATAAATTATGTTGATCATTATTAACAATATAAAAGCACCGGCATAGGAATCTCAGCATTTCTAACACTTAAGGACTTTTGTAGTTAAAGTTCATCAATAGGATGATTCTCATGCAGCCTGATCCATATCCTCTGAAGTGAATATGATTTTTATTCAATAGTATGATTTTATGGATTTCTGACTTTGTTTAACAATATTTTGCAAAATCCGATCCTCCAATCTGTATCATCCAATCTGAACCCTTTTTTCTAGAACAGCAGATTTTGATAATGATCTTGACTTTTCTAGCATTGGTCAGGCATCAGGCAATTTAGCAAAGATCAAGCAAAATAATCTGACACTACAATTTTATCAAGAACTGTCTATTGATGTTAGTATCTAATTTATCTCAACTACATGGCTTGAAAGCGGCTTCTATGACTGCATTTGGAGAGTAAAGTGGGATACCACAAGTAAGCAAGAGGATCGAGAAATATTATTGGTTGTTTTCAGTTCACCAACCATCTGATGACCTTAGAAAGCATTTGGCAGCAAAAGGGGATATATTTGAAGGAAAGCATTTAGGAAGTATGTGTGATTGCTGATAAAAATTTCAACATCAAATGATTGTCCAACACCGAAATAGCATTGCTATTGCTCGTAGCTTTTGGGATAGATAACAGAGGTTATACAACAAACTAAAGATGATCAGATACTTTGGTATGGTAAACATGGAAATACTATGTATAACAATACACAAATAGATGACCAATTCGAAAGCTGTTAAAGAAACCAGCTATAAGAAACAGTGAAATTCTTAACATGATCTGTAACTATGATAGAACCACTATGTATCTAATTATATGGATCACAAGCACTACAATTAAGAAAAGTTAAATATAAATCACCAGTATAAGTATGGAGCCTGACCATGCAAATGATCCTGTAATGATCCCAATGGCATAAACTCATAGACAAGGAGGCGTTGATCACCATCAGCACAATAACCAACCAAATTGACAAGATTAGAGTGATGCAACAGGCATAGCATAAGGACCTCCACTAGAAACTCTCTGTTCCCTTGAAGTCCATTTAGGTCGAGTTGTTTAACAGCAACAACCTGCAAAACTTACGTTAGTAGCAGTGTCCATCGATAAAGAACATAATCAAGATAAGTACTAAGTGAAAACACAGAACAAATGCAGAGAACAAGAAGGTTCTTTGGCTACCCTCATTGCTGTCAACTCAATTACGGCATACCGATGCATTCGGTGCTACAACGACTACAAGAAGCCGTAATGTCCCAACTACTTGGGACCCATCCATTAGATGATTTGAAACAAAATGACACTAACCTGTCCATCATCCAACATTCCTTTGTATACACGGCCAAAACCACCTTCACCCAGAAGGCAATCTTGTCTAAAATTCCTGGTGGCTGCAGCAAGCTCATGGAAGGTGAAAGTACGTGATGCAATAAGTCCAGCATTTTCTTCTTTTGGAGCCGATGCTTCCTTCTTAGAGTCTGAGACGTTTCTCGATTTTGATTTGTCTTACACCACAAGCCATTTAGCACGATAAGCAAAAAATCAGATTAGATCAAACACCACTAAGTAAGACATACTTTTGAGCTGAATTATGAGTTAAAATGTACATAAAATTGACAAGTAAATTCACAAGCATTACTTGGAGAAGCCACTACAATTCTTCAATCATATTGTTCAGAAGCAGAAAGACTAATTTACATCTATCATAATCTTCTGAAAGAAAAAGGCATGACAAAGGCCATGCATACATCTTCGGTAAACCTTTTCATGATTGAATTTTGAATTTGAAATAATGACCGAATTGTATTGTAGCAGAAACAGACAGCTAGAAAACGATAGTTCCAATCGACATGATTCTAAACGAAGACGCGACAACAGCAAGCCCCATAAATATGATCACATACATTCTCAATCAATTCAGGGAACAATACAATAATAAAATACTAATATCCTAAAAGCACCAGGTTGGAATTGAGATTCCACAGATCCCACTAGAACTATACAGAAGTGAACGGTCGAGACCGAATCAACGAACACTACAACTGAACAGCAGATACTGCCCATCAGATTGATAGAATACTCATAAAAATCCAATCTTTACCCATCAAAACCAAATTTCTTACCAAAACGGACCCCAGCCGAAGCCTCCGCCTTCGCATCCCCTCCTCCTCCCACCTCACTCCTCTTCTTCTTGTTCTCCTCCTCGGGCGATTCGAAACACGGGAAACAACCCATATCAAATCTCTCCCTCCTCTGCGATCAATCCCAACAAAGTGTTGCCTGGAATCTCATCGAATGACCGCATGAGAACCAAACAAAAAGAATCATTCCTTATCCGATACGGAAAGCGACACCTCAAGAGAAGATAGACAGACAAGAGCGAGAAAGGCGAGACAAAAACGAACAGAACAGGAGAGAGAGAGAGAGAGGGAGAGGGACGAGAACGAGGCTCGGTCAGCTGTAAGGAGAAAGTTAGTCAATTAAGAGGGAGTAAATGTTGTGATTAATTCGCATGTAAATTCCGACATTAATGTGTAATTAAATCTACCATTGCCTTTAAATTTCACGGAGATTAAGGCGTTTGGGATTGCATCGAATCTAATTCTTTTCCTCTATATTATCCATGGAAAAAGCACGTAGTGACGTGTATATTTCGTTTTTGCAGTTACCCTTCTCATCTACCGGCCTCCCGCGTGGGTTCAGCCGCGGTCCGCGGGTGGGTCCCACACAAAGTCTTCACGGCGCGTACGCGAAGTAGTAAACGTTCTGTAAACCGGGCCGGCTGGGCCGACGTCGAGATGACGTCATAAGTCTTCTTTATTAAAGAAAAATGGGGAAATTATGAAAATAAAAGATGGTAAAGAAAGATATAACACTATTTTCCTTTAGAATTTGTGCATTTTCCATGAATGTCATTTACCTAAAATCAAAATGAAGAAGGATCCAAATCTTTCATGTACAAAATTGTTCATTGATAACAAACTTGTAAACCTCATACATTTGAACCTTTTTATAACCTAAAAACTATAGAAATTTGATGACATGTAAGTATTTAACCATTAAATGGATGAATATTTGCCACTTGACATACATTGTCATATGAAAGTCCATCGAGATAAGCTTGGTAAGATAGTATGCTAAAAACTAGTTAAACTTCAATGAAGAATAAATATAGGAGAATAAACTGACATTGTTTATTTGTAGATGAAAGCTAAAGTGAGGAGAAGATGAAGCTTCATTCTTATCATTTATTATCAGAAAAATAATCACAAACCTCCTTCTCACCATTTATAACTAGAAAGATAATCGTAAATTTTAGGTACAAAAGCTCTCCTTTAACATTGAGAAAATATGGATTACTCGCACTCATACTCATACACCTTGGGTTAGTAATTTGAACGTTAGAGGGATCGGGTCAGGAAACTTCTCCCGACCTCAATTTTTATGCAGGTGACACCTAAGAGCTCATCGTTTCCATCTTGGAAGCATATCAGACAACCCTACATATACGCGTTTGGATCGTATCGAGTTGACCAAGACGTAAACGACTTTTTCCTTTAACATTCATGCGTTAGAAGGAGGGCCTAATATCGCAAGAACGTCCGCCTATTATCCCTCTTAACGAATGCCTGAGTGAGAAGGCTCTACCCCTGACTCACAACACTTTTATTTATGGGGGCAGCAGCCTCCCTTTCTGCAAGTGGATGCGTCCACCTTGGCGCAAACATCGACATGATACTAGCGTCTATTCAACGACCTAGGGGTGATCTCGAGCCACTTGCTTGTCCTTGCTAAAACATTCTTAAACCTCACCTAGTAGGTGTAGACACTAATGGGTATGATATAAGTTATTGCTCGGTTCTTGCCCCGACTAACCCAACTGGCAATATCACCACCTCAACCATAGTCCATAGTTAAATCGCCATTGGCAATGATGCCTGACGGGGTTCCTCCACATTATGCAATAACGTTTCAAGAGCGCTCGAGGCCCATTGAACCATGGATCGAGGAAGCACCTGATTCCCTAATCGTGGAGTTCAGTGGACTACCACACCATCACTTTGTTTCACCTAAATCCCATACCCAATCAATAAATTTGACGAACAATTTCATAAGGATTTAGCTATGGCAAATGGACCAATGTTTGGAAGAGATACGACCAGAATTCTAACAATTTAGAGGGGAAGGGTCGGCCAACGCTACATCGAGTTGGTCGTCATTCATCACAAGCATCCAAGATAAGTCAATCCTGACTAATTTTCATCTCTCATCATTGGAGGCCTTTGATAGTAACATTGACCCACTGGAGCACATCGTTGCTTTCCATATCCAAGTATTGTTATACAGTACTTCGAATACCTTAATATGTCACACCTTCCCAACTATGTTAAGAGGCTCGGCACGAGAATGATACACCCATCCGAAGCCGCTCTTCATCAGTTTCTTTGTTTAGCTTGTTAGAGAGTTTAAACTTCACTTCTTCGGGAATATATGTCTAAAGCCATCGGTAGCAATTCGAACCCCTTTCGAAAGAGCCCCGAAGCACGCCTTTGGGTGGGACAAATGATTAGGGATACATTGTGGGATAGTCATCGACGACACATCATCGCCATATGGTGCCTAAAGAGAGAGGAGAAGACAAAGTATTCTTCTTAAATGACCAGAAAGACAATCACAAACTTCTTGATATTTATGACTATAAAAACAATCATAAGCTTCGCCATTCAACTAGAAAGGCAATCATAACTTCTTTCTTGCCCTTTACGAGGTATAAAAGCTTACCTTCAACATAGAGAAAAGGGCCGCATTCGTGCACCTCGAGTCATTAACATGGGTATCGAAGTCGAAGGGACGAGGTAAAGCTTACCTTCAACATAGAGAAAAGGGCCGCATTCGTGCACCTCGGGTCATTAACATGGGTATCGAAGTTGAAGGGACGAGGTCGGGTAACCTCTTTTAACCTCGATCTTTGTGCAGATGATACCCTAGGAGCTTATCATTTTTACCTTGGAGACACATTAATGAGCATCGAAGTTGAAGGGACGAGGTCGGGTAACCTCTTTTGACCTCGATGTGCAGGTGATACCCTAGGAGCTTATCATTTTTACCTTGGAGACACCTCGGATAAACCCTGCGTATATGGATCTGGATCATATCGGGTTGACCAAAATATCAATAACTTTTTCCCTTAATAAATATGCTCAAATACACTTATTTGGGCAACACAAAAGAGTTGAGATGTGACTTTGGAAGGCCATGACATTGCAGCTCAACGTCTCAGGAATCATTCATGAAGTACATGTTTAGCTGATAAAAAGGAAATTACTCTGATTCATTTGAAAAAGTAGCACTCGTCACAACTGGGTGCAGGCAGCATTTCAAACTCCAAAGAGATTTCAATCTGTACTAGCTGAAATGTAGCTTCGTACATCATTCATTTCTTCCTCTTCGGTGATACAATGACAATCCAGGTGATGATGCATGTTATCTTTGGTTATACTGAGGTTAACTGGCCTTAGACTCGTCGTAGAGCAGCACCGTCCTCCCATTCAATGGCTGTGTTGGCCTTGAGTTGTTGTAGTACTCCTCGTGCAAAGGCGACTTCAGTTCAGCTAATTGTTCCGCGGTCATCTCCCTCACCTATAGTAGCATGATGCAGTTGCAGGCATTAGAACCGAAAGATGAGCTAAAAAATAGTCTCACATGGTTGAGTGTTCAAAGAGTTGAGCTATTTATATCGGCGTCGATTTGCAACGTAAACAACTCAAGCTTTTGGGTTGTAATGATGTCCAATTAACATATAGAATGCCATGATGAAAAGGTTCATAATTAAGTAGGATACCTTGCCAAGGATGTTCCAAATGACATTCTCAGTGCATGGAGGTGTGGTAAGCGATCCAACATATCTGAAGTACTTGCGAGAGTGGCGTTTCATGGCCCTCGTCTGCACAATTCCGACTGGAACATGTGCCTCTTCATCACCAGCGCAGACTTCCTTGGCCAGTTCAGCAACCTTGTTCTTTATCTGCAGTTCAAGAATCAGCAAGCAGCTTAGTAGGAGGAAAGATTTTATACATGTAGCAGGGTTTTCCTGTCAACAAAACTGAGTAATGCTTGATGATGTTTAGTTCCAATAACTCCACTACTAGATTGTAAAGACAAGAATTTAAATTCAAAAAAAAGAAAAAAACTCTTCTGTAAATTATGAATATTGAAATAATAGCTTATTTTTTTATAAATCTGGGGTGTGACATCTACGGAAACAATTCGCTTGTTTGTATGGATAAGATTGCATACATTGACCGTCACAAGTTCATGCAAAAGTAGAGCCTCAACTTGTGTTTTATTTTGTTCTGCTTGTAGTTGTACTCACTATTGGGATTGGATGGCAGATATAGGCTCATTCATTTCTCACAGAGAAGTAAAGGGAAAGAAGGAGAGGCATGGACATCGATACCTGGGAGACGAAAGGATCAGGATGGCCGAATCGATACAGGATTGCTACAACTGTGATGTTGCCGTCATCACTACTGTGAACAAGATGGAGCTCCACAGGGAATCTGTTGATTTGCAATAGTAATTTGAGGCACCAAAACAGAAAGAAATAACAGATAGAACTTGTAGTGTTGCTGGTGCATGGAGCAAACAATTCCACATGAGCCCTCATTTATACCACATTCCGGGGCTAAAGAAGAGTTGCTCATGCCACAATTCAAGCTTTACAGTAATTTTACATCAACTTGTGTTTCACAAAAGCTTCAGATCTGATAATTCTACTACTTGCACAACTGTAAAGTTCGATCATCAAGTTTGCATTTTGGTTTTGCAGAACAACAGATTACACAAGGATGAGGCTACAGTTTTATAAGGTGTTTAATCTTAATGGACTTGCAGCCATCATGAGTATAGAAAGGTGAGATAGTAATATGCTTTTGACTGTGTACTTCTCACAAATTGCAAATGATGGCACTACTGGTATCAATATTACTGTTGTTGTAATTGTTGGAAGTAGTAAGAGGAGTAAAGATAGTAAATACCGCTCTCCATCAATTGTGTGCTCAGAAGGTGAATGCCAATGCATTTGTATCAAGGTGTAGTTCTTTCCACCCACAATCACATGCCCTACACCACTGTCATACCGAAGCTACAACGAAGACCAGAAATTAGCTACTTGAGATTTCGTTATCGCACTGATATAAACATATCATACATTTTGATGAAATGCTTAAACTGATTTCTGATAAGAAAAAAATGTTTTAATGGAAGATGTTGGGTAATAAACATTAAGAATCAAACTAGATAACTAGTTATATGCTAAACCACCATCGGCTAATTAAGCCAGTCATGAACCTTGAAAACTTGGTATCCAAAGCTTTCATTCAAATAAGAAATATCAAACCAAAATAAGAATGTAAAATATGAATAGTATTTCAGCAAGAAATTATGCATAAAACCATAGAAGAAGAATGCAACACAATTACTATATGTGATAGAAATAAACGATAAGAAGTAATTTTGCAAATTGCAGATTAGTTTAGGCTTTCTTCCTTCTTTTTATTTTGGGAAAGTCGATCCACTTGTCGGAGTAATATTGTGTACAAATTGTGTGTATATAAGATCATGCTCAGAAAGTTCTGATGCTTAGGCCTCTTTAGCTAAACAAGTTGACAATCTTTGAATTCCATGAAATCAATTTTATGACCTATATTGGAGCAGTTATTTTCCCGAAAAGGCTTTTTCTTTTCAAAAAGTTTCACTAGAAGTTTTTTATTTGTTTCCACATTTAAGATCATTTTACACACCTTAGTTATTGTGTTATAACACAGGACAAAAGTAATTTCATGGAATGACTTAAATGGAGAAAACTTAAGAAACAAAGAGACAACACAACCTTCTTCAGGAAAACAAAATAAAACCTTTGCTGAATTATGAAAGCCAACTAAATAATTACTATCTGTTTACATGTTTAGAATTATAGATGGATCATATAATTGACTTAATTTGCCATTATGCTGCTTCTTATATGCTTCCTCTTCTCCTTTCTTTTCTCACTTTAGTGTTTGTTTGTCACCAGTTAACTAAGAAACAAACCGCAATATTGAAGCCATTGTCGACGAGGGTAGCATTTGTGGCAGCATAATCCCTCTGAAGAGGTTCGAGCGTCGGATCATAGACCACATCACCTTTCACAATATTGATTGGAGACTGATGCTTTCCTTTTGAGCACAGTTCATAGTCAGGGCATAAGCCACCCCACTTGTCAGGTCCAATTGCTCCCCTGTACCCAAACCTTACAAAATCTGTGGAACAAAATCAATTTGGAAGGAATGGCCAGACTCAGACATCATAAGACTTAACACAGCATGTTAACTTGGTAGACTAAAAGAATGTGCATGTTCTACTGCAACATCAATGACTATTTATCATAGACTTCTAGTGATGGTGATGAAGATTTTATTTCTATTTCATGGAGGCATATTTTCCCCTTAAGCAGAGATTAAAGGTCAGATGAGAGAAAGCAACGAGAAAGCTCTATCTCTAGCACATAAACATCTGAAATGAAGGGATTCCTAACAAGCAGTAGTACATAACAACGGAGCACCATTCCATTTATGAATCAAGAAGCTGTTTCAGCAAGAAAGGGAGAGCCTAACGCAAATACAACCTAAAAGACTGACGTACCATGCGCGCTAGCATAGGCCACAAGAAGAAGAGAAGCTACCCCCAGTGCTAGGGTTGCTCTTCCTGCAGCCATTCCCAGCTCTCTTCCTCCTGACCCCCTCCCTTGGCTTCAAGATGGTGGCCTTATATGTCTATACCTCTCTGCCTATGGAAGGTGAGAGAGAAGAAGATGGCCTTATATATCTATACCTCACTATCTCCCTGCCAATCTCCCCCTACCTTTTCCCTCTCAAACACAAGAACAGACTTGGGCAGGATGTTGCTGCACTCCAAATTTATAGCCGGAGCTCTATGCCTGGTATCATTCATACCTTGGTCCAAGTGCCACCTCTACGCAAGAAGATTTAAGATAGCTAATTAAATTTGGAGACTAAGTGTCACGATTCCAGTCCAAATAATCTTACAATATACCTCAGAAGAAAGCATATCAAACACTCAGTCACACTGTCGCTAATGGAGATCTTTCCTTGTCATAAATGAGGAGGAGTTCATAGGATGGTTGAATTGGATGCATGAAAAGGGTGTAACTGAGGGTATGGCATTAAGGTGGTGGACCAAATAGCATGTAAGATCTTTGACATATTTTTGCTTGTCTGACAATCTCTTGCATGTTCATTAAATTTAACAAAAACAATAAAATATTGAAGAAAAATTTCATTCATTTCAAACTAAAATATAAAAATATTGATATAATAAATATGTTTTTAGACATACAAAACCTGAGGTTCAAATTAATTTGTAACCTCAACTCAGTTTGCCAAACTAGATCACATTAGAAAAAGAGGATTTCATCTTTTAGCATGGAGAAAATCCATATATTTTAAAGGAATTATAATTAAGATCCTGCCTGCTCTTCATTATTCCAATTACAGAAGAATTTAAGGCATTGTTGCTTAAAAATAATTCACAGTGTGGCTCCACCAACTACAGATCATGGCATGCACACAGAGAGAGAGAGAGAGAGAGAGAGAGAGAGAGAGAGAGAGAGAGAGAGAGGAATTGCAAACATCCATGTACTGCAATGCAGATAATGTTGTGAGATCCAATCTTGCAGTGGCCTCTATTGGGTCCATTTCCAGGAGTCAAAGCAAGCATATGGCCAATGCAAAGTTACAAACAGAAGAAGTCAGCACAGAAAGAAAAGGCATCTATCTTCCCTTTTGGAGATCTGACCGTGATGCAAAGTTCTCACAAGGATCTCTTTGAGAAACCCAATTAAAGCTGACACCATGGATTCGCTTCCTCTGTTTCAAGCTCAAGCTCAAATCTTTTGCCCAAATCATCTTTCACAGAAGGAATGGTAGCAATCTTATACCTGAAAGAAGATAGAATCATCCAAGGCAGAACAGATGTTGGGAGTGGAAATCAAAAGGGAGAATATGCATTACCTTTTCCACCCATCAAAAGGAGTTATTCCTCCACCAAAAGCTGACAAGTGCGTGTGTGCGCGCGCGAAGACTACCACCCAACCAGAGATTGATCCACCACAGAAGGTGGATGGGAGTCATCGAGAATCGTTGCCTTTCTTCATGTTCTCTGCTTCAACAGATGTTTGCAAGGCAATGTCTGCTTTACAGGTGACAGCCACCCGCTTCATCCCTGAAGTCCAATGACTGCACGTTTGAGGCAAAAGCATTTGCTAGCTGGACCTCCATGAGACCTGCACACTTCATTATTGCTGACATGTGTCTTCTCCTCGCTTCAGCATATTCTGCAGGCCCAGCTAGAATCTTTCAGCTGCCACCTTCCTCAGTGCTCACCCAAATTGATGGTGCCGTAGGAACGGCTGTGGCGTCAACAGTTCCAGACTCAGAGCTCGAGTTGTGGTGAAGAAAACATCATTAGAACTGATGACAGGAGGCGTTGATAACAAGGCATAGTTAAGATGAAGGTAATCACTCTATTTTTATTTTGACTTGTTTTTTATTTGAGATTGATAAGTATTTTGGATTTCTATATTTAAATTGGGTATGAACCTAATATTGGGCCGATCCTACCACTTATTGGGCCTATTCAATAAGCCTGAAATGGGCTATTGGGCCGTGAAATGGCCGCCAATTTCCTTCGTGTTCGTGTTACCTCTGCGCTCGAAGAGCCTAAGAATAAGCCCTCGAGGAGCAAAACCCTCGCCGTTGCTGTTGGTGGTTCCTCCCGATCGTCGTCGATGACGGAGCTCAAGAAGATATCGGAGGCGCGGGACCTGATGCGGATCGAGCGCATCGGGGCACACTCCCACATCCGGGGGCTCGGCCTCGACGCGGGGCTCGAGGCCCGTGCCGTGTCGGAGGGGATGGTGGGACAGTGCGCCGCCCGCAAGTCTGCTGGGCTCATACTTAACCTCATCAAGGAGGGCAAGATCGCCGGCCGTGCCATCCTCCTCGCTGGCCAGCCTGGCACCGGGAAGACCGCCGTCGCCATGGGCCTCGCTAAGTCCCTTGGTCCTGAGACCCCCTTCGCCACCGTCTTCGCTTCCGAGATCTTCTCCCTCGAGATGTCCAAGACGGAGGCCCTCACCCAGGCCTTCCGCAAGGCCATCGGCGTCCGCATCAAGGAGGAGGCGGAGATCATCGAGGGCGAGGTCGTCGAGATCTCCATCGACCGCCCTGCGGCCGGCGCTGGGTTGTCGGCGGGTCAGTCCTCTTCCAAAACTGGTAAACTGACCCTTAAGACGACCGATATGGAGACGGTCTATGAGCTCGGAGGGAAGATGATAGAAGCGCTGGGCAAGGAGAAGGTGCAGAATGGGGATGTGATAGCGCTGGATAGGGCATCTGGGAAGGTCACAAAGCTTGGGCGGTCGATCACGCGCTCGAGGGACTATGATGCCACCGGCCCGAGCACCAAGTTCGTGAGGTGTCCAGAGGGAGAGTTGCAGAAGAGGAAGGAGGTGGTGCATTGTGTCACCCTTCATGAGATCGATGTTATCAATAGCAGGTATGAGATTGCCCTCTCTGTCCAAACTATTACTTTTCAGTTTGTGATACATTTCCATTATGCTATTGCATAAGAAAAAAGAAAAAAAAAATCATCTTTTAAGACTCCATGAGTGCTTCCATTCACAAACCTTATGCATTGTATTAGTACTTTGTGAATGAAAGAGCTCCATTTTAGGTCTAAAATAAAGATTACATATGAACTAAGTACCTGCTAAGGTGTTTGTTTCTTTACATTTTGAATTGAAAATTCAGTGCAATTGTTATGCTGTCAGTGATTTTTAGAACTTTTCCTTTTCATTTTGAGATTTTTGATGTTGATTGATAGAACAATGGGCTTGCTAGGGCGACTGCAGGTTTAATGAATATTCTTCAAATACGATAGTCCAATTGCAGCTCGAAGCTTGCGAAAAAAAAAAAAAAAACTCCAAGTGTGATGGCATTATATGAATACAGATCTAGAAAATAAAATACTCCAAGCTTGCGAAAAGAAAAAAACTCTGTTGACATGATCTAGAAATTATGCAAGGGTTGAAGTGAAATTTTGTAGCTTATGAGCTTGACATTATATGAATACAGATTTAAGCACTAGATTCGTTATTGACTATGGTTGGTGTGAGAAGAAAGAATTATGACATCAAGAAAGTGATGTACAAGTTGCCATCTTCACTACTTGAACAGATTCTAAAGACCTGATATTACATGCTTACCGAAACTTTTCTCTACTTTTCATGGTTTCATTATTCAGCTATTGATATTAGTTTGTCTCTGTGCCACATATCTTCATAATTTTGTTTTACTTCAAACAAAAGAAAATTACTAATAGTTTAATATTTGATTTGCATCGTAGCTTCTGATGTCGGTTCATGTAACACTGTCTAGTGACTATTAGTTACAATGCTACTGAAGGATCTACTTTCAGGTAAAGATTTTGTATCATTGGTTTGTCGAATATTGTGGTATCGTAAGAATTTAGGATTCTTACTACGATATTATTTGCTAAGATGTAGACATAGTTCATGTCACCGAAGCCCTTTTCTCGTTATATTGGATAGTGTGCGGAGCATATGTTGCAAAATCAGAATTGCAATTGGGATAAGCTATCGTGCGGACCTGTGGATTGGAATAGTGGGGGTGGAATCAACCGAGAAATTGTTTTATAAATTTGTAACTTGTACCCTGTGCAACTTTTACTCATTTAATATCAGGTTTTCTGAAGCATTTGGTAAGGTATCTCTCTTCCCAATTTTGATATCACAGTTTTCTGGTGCACATTATGCCTTTGCTTGCAGTAATCGAGGGGATTGAGGTTCTTTCCAATCGATAAGGGTTTCAGTTTCGTACAATACGTTGGACTGATAACATACCTGAGAAAGATATGAAGCACACTAGTGATTATTTTCTTCATGCCATTTCATATCATGTCTGCTATATATTACATTAGAACTTGTGAAACATCTCCTGGAATATTCGAGTGGACTAGCATGAATGGAGCATCAATATTTTGTTTTTGTGCATATTTTCAAGCTTGCTCATAGTAGCATTCTGTTCACTGGGATTTCAGGACGCAGGGTTTTCTTGCACTTTTTACTGGTGACACTGGCGAAATCCGAGCCGAAGTCAGAGAACAGATTGATTCAAAGGTTTCAGAGTGGAAAGAGGAAGGGAAGGCCGAAATCATACCAGGAGTCCTGTTCATCGATGAGGTCCATATGCTAGACATCGAGTGCTTCTCCTTTCTCAACCGTGCATTGGAGAATGAGATGGCCCCAATACTGGTTATCGCAACAAATCGTGGGATCACGACTATTCGCGGAACTAACTACCGGTCGCCTCATGGAATCCCAGCAGATTTCTTAGACCGCCTCCTCATTATAACCACTCAGCCATATACAGAGGAAGAAATCGGCAAGATTATCGAGATCAGGTGCGGAGAAGAAGAGGTGGAGTTGTCCAAGGACGCAAAGCTCTTGCTGACAAAGATTGGGGTGGAGACGTCGTTGAGGTACGCCATCCACCTGATCACAGTGGCTGCACTGGCTTGTCAGAAGCGGAAGGGAAAGACAGTCGAGATGGAAGACATAAGCAGGGTGTATCAGTTGTTTCTGGATGTGAAGAGATCAACTCAGTATCTAATGGAATATCAGAACCAGTACATGTTTAATGAAGTGCCCAAGGCGGGCGACGAAGATGAAACTATGCAGTCTTGATCTATCATTCGTTCCTGATTCCGGTCATAGGTTGCTTTGGAGATGAGAGACTTAAAAGAGTGCACACTGACGAGTAGGAGGAGATGCCATTTATGTCTTTTGCAGTGAAGAGTTCAACAGTTTACCTGTAGATTATGACCGAGGAAATGGTTTATCTACTGATTGATGGATTGTTCCAACGCCAAGCTTCATCTCTAGTTCTAGCATCATCATGTCCTAAAGCAGCTCAGAAGGGCATCAGCTATTTCAAGCTAATAAGGACTTTTGACAGTTAAATGATACTAAAGTCCATTCACTTATTCTTTGTAAATTAATAATAATATGAGATTTATATTGTTAATTTTTTTGTTATTTATAATTTAATTTTAAAATTTTAATATTCCTAAATATTTTTAACTTATCACTTAATTCTAAGAAGCTCTTTTGATTCCTCTCATACAATTCTCTATCTTTTTTTTTTATTTATTTCGGATGAAATGAGTTATCGAGAGATCATCCGAAATAAGAGTATGATTAGTAATGAGAAATTATATTCGGTAAAATTACATTTTATTATTTGTCCAATGATTGTATGAAGTAAAGGGTTTGTTAATAATTGTATGAAGTAAAATGATTCCTAATAATGAAAAAAAAAAACCAATAGTAATCTTCTAGTAATAAAGTAAAAAAAAAAAAAAAAGCAGCAGCAGCAGAATGCACATGCAGACAACTGGAGATGTCGATATATGAGAAATAATAATCTGCTTTGCCCAAGAAAAAAAAGTGTTCATTCGACAATAACATAAATGAAATGCAACATACCATGTGGTCTGGACCATCTGCCCCAGCTTAGAGTGGATCTCCAGATCAGCCGTGAGCTTTCTCATCCGCATCATCTTTCTCATCGACTCTCCATAATGATTTCAGCGAGTCCTTAGCCTTCCTCCTCGACTGCCAAGTCGCATCTCTTTCATAGAAATCATGGAGGAGACGCAGAGCCTTCGCCCTGCCCATCGCCGGACCACCGTTACTGTTCCCATCTACTGCCGATTCCCCTTTCAGCTCTCCATTAGGTTGAGCCATGAGATTCAACAGATTTGT
This sequence comes from Musa acuminata AAA Group, assembly GCF_036884655.1. NCBI lineage: Eukaryota > Viridiplantae > Streptophyta > Magnoliopsida > Zingiberales > Musaceae > Musa > Musa acuminata. The sequence goes on along the minus strand of NC_088339.1, from coordinate 24,639,573 downwards.
ACTTCCCCTCCTTGAGCTCGACAAAGAACGGGATCCCTTCACAGTCGAAGGCAGCTTCCTGACATGGACGGGCATTTCTTCATGCCTGGTTGCAATTGGCTCCTCCTCCCCATGAATCCTCGAATCTGAACACAAATTGTGGTTTTGATTGGTACTGCTAGAGTTCAGCTTCGTCAGGGTCCTCTCTACGTCCACTACCGAGCATGGGTTGCCGACCGAGAGCCCGTTCCAAGCCCTAGAAGGCACTGTCTTCCTCAACACCTTGAGCTGCCCCACCACCTCGTCCATGGAAGGCCGCATCTCCTTGAGGGACCGCACGCAGCTGGCAGCGACCGACGCGAGCTGCTTCCTTGCCAGTGGGTTCTTGGGCGGCGCGATCCTCGGATCGAACAGCGTCGAGACCTTGCCTTTTCGCAACAGGGGAACGGCCCACTCCACGACCGATGGCGGGGAGTGGGCGACGTCGATCGCCTTCCGGCCGCTCATGATCTCGAGAAGCAGGATCCCGAAGCTGAAGACGTCGGTCTTGGTGCTCAGGCTCTCGGGCGTGACGTAAGAGGGGTCGAGGTAGCCAAGCGTGCCTGCGGGAGGGGTGGAGCGGGCGGATGAGGGGAATTTGCCGCCGGCGGCGTCGTCGTCGTCGTCGCGGAGGGCGAGACCGAAATCGGCGAGCCGGGCGTTGGAGTCTTGGTCGATCAGCACATTGGCCGACTTGACGTCGCGATGGATGACGGGCGGCTGCGCGGAGTGGAGGGTGAGAAGGGCTTTGGCGGTCTGAAGGGCGAGGCGGAGGCGGCGAGCCCAGCCGGGCGGGCGTGGGTTGGAGTGGAGGAGGTCGTAGAGCGTGCCGTTGGGCATGAACTCCACCACCAGGAGCCGCTCTCTCCGATCGTCGGAGGGGGTGAAGCCGATGAGATTGACGAGGCGAGGGCTGCGGATGCCGGAGAGGATCTCGATCTCGTTCTCGACCTCGTCGCGAGCGGGCGCGGCGGCCGGGGATGGCGGGGGGGAGGAGAGAAGGAGGGGGCGGCGGGAGGGGCGCTTGACCGCGACCTGGCGGCCGCTGCGGAGGACCGCCTTGTAGACCGCACCGTGGCTGCCGCGGCCGAGGAGGGCGCCGTCGGAGAAGTTGGCCGTGGCCGATTCGAGCTCTCCATAGGTGAAATGACAAATATCGCGGTGGGAGAAGTCGTGGGCTTCGCCGCCTGCGTCGTTGCGGACATCATGCGGTGGAGCCAACGATTTGGGGAGGTTGCTGTTCTTCTTCTTCTTCTTTCTGTGGGGGTTTCGGGAGGTTACATCGGACGAGGAGATAGAGCGGCAGGTAGCGATGGAGGAATCAGCATGACAGGAGAGGTAGCCCATCGAAGAGGGATCCGCCGGCGCCTCCCTCACATGTGTGGGGAAACGGAAAGGGAGTCAAATAGGAAGAGTATAGCGCAGAGTGGCGCTTATCAACAATAATACGTATGTAGGCCACATTGCCCCCGATATGATGGACACCTCTGGCCTTTGCTATGGATCGGTTCTTCCCATAGCAGTGACTGACCCAACAAAAACAATGATTTCCAAATTCATGATAGTGCTCTGGTTCATGCAGAAAAAAATAAGGATTCTGCTAGGGAAAATACTAAAAGGAGACTTGAATTGAGAAAGGCTATAATTTTTATGGATTCACCCACACATATATCACAATAAAATTTATAAAGGTAAAGATTCTAAACAAAGCAATGACAATAAACATACAATTCAAGAACATGATAATAGGAAAGATGATTGATTGCAAGGACCATAGTAATTCAAGAACATGATAATAGAAATAGGAACACACAAATTAAAATTTAGAGGGACAGTAAATGAATTAAAAAGTTCAGTTGCTGTCTAATTTGTCCTATTTCTATCATCTCTCCCCTTGTCTGTAGGAATAAGGACACTAACTGGCAGCCAGCTGCTATGGTGGTGGAAGAAACGATATGGGAAAGTAAGTTGGCTGCTTACATGATTGTTCATGGTAAAGCAAAACGACATGGTAGCTTTTATTATACACCATAAAATATGACATAGATATCTTCCATGTACCAAATAGTTACCTATATCCCAAAAGAGCTACGATTCAGATAATCCTGAATTGAATGTTCTAATTACACCAACTAAGAGAGAGAGAGAGAGAGAGAGAGAGAGAGAGAGAGAATGTAAGTCAACTGAGATTTACAAGAAATAAACTTAAGCTGCATGCAACATTAATCTTGCAGTAGACTAATGCAAAGGACCACATGACATGATTGATGAATCACGCTACCTGCCCCAAGTGATGCTGGTCCCTCTTGATGTGCATCCTCGATGTTAGATGCATCAACCATACATGGCATTGTTTATGAAGAGTGATGTGGCAGATAAGGAGTCTTCAGTCTGCAACTTGATGCAGATAGTACTAGCTCACTGTCCATTTACACTTCTGTTTAGTCTTGCGATTTCTTATCAGGCGGATTGTAGAGTCATGCCTCGCTTAGCCACTATTCTTTCGAATTCTGTACATGCCTCTGGTGTGTCTTCTTCGCTAGGAGGTACGATTTGCCAAAACAGAGGAAGATACACCTCCCACTCCCTCAAAATCGCAGCACCTTTACTACTACCAGTTTTTTCCTTGAAAAAGGTAAGCAAAGGGTTGATTTACAGTACAAATTCACAACATATGGTTTTAATACCACAAGATGTTTTTCCTTACCACGTGAGCTTCTATCAAGCTCTTCAGCTGCATTTGTCCTGCTGGGGCATTTACCCTCTGAATCTTCACTATCTCCTTGTTGACCTGGTACACAAAATGCAAACAAGATCGGTATAAATACATAGACCTGAATTTAAGCCTCGAAATAGACTCCCAGCATTATGGAAGGCAACCTGAGTAAGAAATCAAAGAAATTCAACTAAAAAGTCCAAAAAAGTACTAGTAGGTACATTCAAACACAAACTTGTCAAACTTTCCTTGGGTCATCACAAATGCACCGGATTAATGAGACATGTTTCATGTGACCAGAAGCATCTAGTAGGACTGGCCATGTATAGTAGTAATTTTATGTTTCTATGGTCAAGACGGATTCGGTTCGAATATGTTGATTACAATTAAGAGCAAAGTTAGCATTGTAACTATCCTGCAATGGAAAGGTCTAGTGTACTTGAGTGTAACACCCTAACGTGCATGACTAGAATAGAATGTTACCTTCACTTATGCTATCAACAATAATATAATGCAAAGTTAGCATTGTAACTCAATAACTCGAATCTCATAAAAACCTTACCTAGGTAATGAAATACTTAAGGCCTAAGTCTTACTCTTACGGTGGATGCTCTGGCATTTTGGGCCACATTAACTGAAGTCCTTTCTTTGCTTGTAAGAGAGAGTTATTAAGTTGTCTTGCATAAACACAATACACGTGCACATGCACATGCACTTGAGAAATCTATTCATCAAGTTGTGGCATAATTTTTCTATAGAAATCAGATTAATATATTGATCAATCTTGAACATCGAATAATTTGACACAAACCTTGGGAATAAGAGTGTCATCCTCATCAAGAATATAAGCCAAACCACCAGTCATGCCAGCAGCAACATTTCTGCCCACTCTGGATAAAAACAAGAAATTAAATATGCATGTTAATAGACTAGTCACCTTCATGGTGTCAAATAATTTGGTAAAAGAAACACTCACTTTCCAAGTACCACCACACATCCACCAGTCATGTACTCACAACAATGATCCCCAGTGCCCTCAACCACAGCTTCCACAAGAGAATTTCTAACGGCAAATCGCTCACCTGCTTTCCCTCTCACAAAGATTTGACCACCAGTTGCACCATATAGACAGGTGTTACCTACTATTGTAGCATCCTCCGGGCAGAAACCAGTGTCATCAACAGGTGTTACTACCAGCTCTCCACCAGCCATACCCTGTGAAAATTTGACAATCTTAATTGAAGGGAAAAAAACCCTGTTCATGAGGGCAGGAACTGCATTACCTTTCCAACATAATCATTAGCTTCCCCAACTAGTCGAATATTCATTCCAGGAGTCAAGAAGCAAGCAAAGGATTGTCCAGCACTTCCAATAAATCTGGAGATAAGTAGATAGCATATCAATTTTCTGCATTTTCAACTGGCATTAGATCAATATAGAAATCACATGACATACGTTAGATTAAGCTGCCCCGCAAAACCTACATCTCCATACTTCTTGGCTATAACACCAGCTATGCGACCACAAACAGCACGATCAACATTATAAATCTTTACAGTTTTATTGACCTCTTTTTCATTCTCAATTGCATTGGATATCTGCATCATGAATTTTTTTGGTAAAAGATTGGCCATCAGCAGCGAAAAACTAAATGAAAAATACATCATTACACAGGTATCACATGGCTTCAAGAGAAGAGAAAGGTGAACTTGAGCTTGTTGAATTTCGGAAATTTAGACAGGTATACCTAGGGTTCTACGGGGATGATGCTTTAAAAATTTTCAGTGATCTAGACTATCGATAAAGGCATTTTCTTGTACCTAACCTTTAGAAGGTGTTAACTCAGATATACTGAAATGGTTGTGTTATTAATGAAAAGATGGCAAAACAATAACTAATGTCGAATCAAGGAGTTCCTGGAGAAAGGTGAATAAAAAAAGGAAAAAATGTCAGGAGTAATAATGAAGCCCAAGGAAAACAGGATAGGTAAGGGGGGCATTTCTGTGATTCATTTCACTGTGATCAATCCATATATTCAACACAAAGAAACTGTATGCTTCCAGTGCCAAAGCACTTGCTGACGTCAACTAATTAATTCTTGCATATCTTGGCAACCTAAGTTTACAATTTACTACAACAAGCAAATATTGTGAGACAAGACCAGCATAGAGAATCTATCATCATGTTTGCAAAGAAACAACAAGGGCATATGATTTTTGCTAAAAGCTTCTTCCATAGTTATTAACCTCGTCATTGAAAGATTGAGCAAGTTAACCTAACCTAGACAACTGGTAGATAACAAATTGCTTAGACAAATAAGAAAGTATTTGAAATAAGATTTACATAGTATAATAAGTAATAACTAATTATGGGAGTGATAAGAAGTTTAAAATCTAGTAAAAATATTTGAAGGCTTGTTCATAGTTAACTCTAATACACATAGGCGATCAATTAACACAACTAAAAAATTAGTGAAGACATAATAAAACAGTTACTGCAAGAAAAGTGGAAAACCAACATTTCCAAAATACAACATAACATAAAAATTCATCTTAGTTACTTGGATTCATAGCGAAATGATTTATTTACTGCTGGAAATAACTTTAAATTCTTACCTCAGGATCAGAAAGTATAATTTCATCTAATATGGGTCCATTAGTATGAACATCCTGATTCCTTATCTCAGTGCTGCTCCATTTAGGTAAGCCAACATTCTGCAAAAAATTGAATATAATGAATCTAAAGCCATGAAAACAAAAGGGTCGAAAACCTAAGGAGTTCAGTTTCTTACTGAAAGAAGGTAACTGAGATCAAGATGTTGAGTTTTTGTCAAAGAGATATGTCTTGGTTTTAATAAATCTGTTCGCCCAATTATGTCATCCAACTTCTCATATCCAAGTTGAGCCAAAACCCCTCTAACCTGGCCAGACAATTGAACCAAACTATATTTAATAAAATCTACCGAAGAGTAGAACAAAAATACGTCCAAAGAGATACTAAAAATAGCAAAACAAGTTAGCATTTGGAAGTTGCACAGCGAGAAATATTCATTTTGATAATATAACAGAAATGTTACCTCCTCTGCAACATACAAAAAGTAATTGACCAGATCTCCAGGAACCCCAGGAAAACGAGCACGAAGCTCTTCTCTCTACAGAGTAGGACACTTTTAGCACCACACTCATCACTAATACACACATGAGACAAAAAAGAAAGAACAAAATGGACAGTGAAAAATAATCTTCATGTTAATACCTGACTGGCAACCCCAACAGGACAGTTATTTGTATGGCAAATACGTGCCATGACACATCCAGTAGCTATCATGGCCACAGACCCAAAACCATACTCATCAGCACCCATGGCAGCAGCCATGAGGACATCAATGCCACTCTTAAATCCACCATCAACTCTCAAGATCACCCTTTCTCTCAAGCCATTTTGAATAAGCGTCTGAAAGACAATTTTCTGTTGATTACATGGACAACACAGAGAACAAAATAATCAGCAGCAATGATAATGTAAGTAGTGGACAACCTGATGAGTTTCAGTCAAACCGAGTTCCCATGGACCTCCAGCATGTTTAATTGAGCTTATAGGGCTTGCTCCCGTTCCTCCATCATGTCCTGAAATCTGCCTTGTCAAGAAAATAAAAAAGCTTATTTTTTCGAATAAATTGACAATAACTCGTATGATTCCAGTGTACTGGGTGGTATACCAACCCATACTTCCCTGTACTAGTAAAAAAAAAAAAAAGGCCAGTATTGGATCAAGTGGTCCAATACCAATCCTTTGTCGGATGGAAACAAATCAGATGGTACATCCCGTATTGACCAGTATGTGACACCTTGGTTTGTAAAGAGTGTACCTAGTGCATGAGACTACTGTTCTGGGAACATCTTAGTTTATACTTTATACTAACCAATATATATATAATGTGAAAACATGTGATTTAGAGAGAAGGATGGATCACAGTCTCAAACCTTTATCTACACATTAACTTGTTGAAATAAGCATTTAATACAACATCCATTCCCTAGTATCTTGAGCCAGTATTTTGTCAAACTAATATGACATCACGAGTTAAATGTGAAAAGGGATATTTGACTGCATCCACTGGTACTTAGTTTTAACTTATGAATATGATAACATGCCACAGCACAGCATGCATGAAAGACATGAGCAACACAGCTGAGCCTTCTTTGGTCTACTATAAAGTCAGCATTAATGACAAAATGAAACTAAAAAACATAGTTCTGTAAATAAAAAATCTGGCATTCGAAAAAAAATTCACAAAATTACTAAAATTTGAGACATTTGAAAAATATTTTGATTTATGTTGGCTTCTGACTATTTCATTCTTGATTTTGTCTCAGAAGTTTCTTAAATCTTATGCAAAGATGGACTTGAAAAGTTAATTGGGTAAATGAACAATAGAGACAGTAAAGGAAACAATGATATAAAGGTAGAATAACATATCAAATTCTACAATGCAGGTAGATGGGCGCTTTTGCTGTCACATGTAGGACATCAGAAATTAAGGAAACATGTTCCCAACTTAGCATCACACTGCATGCCATTCTGTTGACCTAAATGAACCACAAGATGGGATAACAATGCTGCCATGTGCAACATATCCTCTTCTGCAGCCCAATTGCATTGCATAATGTAGGTCCTAGCACCACCAAATTGTAGAATAGGGTACTGTCAATGTTATAATGTTTTGACTGAAAAAGTAACAATTTGGCCATATTTACTGTTCCTGCAAAAGACAAGATGCAAAATACCCATCTTTTTCAGATTTGCATAGAGCATCCAGTTTATCTTAAAAACTGTACAGTGAACCTTCAAGCCTCAATCGCTCCTGAAAACTAAAGGCAAGGGAAAGGTGTATGAATAAGAAATTTTGCTTTGATAAAACCCTTGCAGCATCATATTTTCCTTTTTTGTATTCCTATTCAGTTAGCACATGGCTATAAGAGTGCATGGCTCAGCTAAAACCATTCAGTGGCTGATCAACACTTCCAGTACTGTTGGAACTTAAATCCTTGGGTACTGATGCTTTAATATTCATTTTCTTAAACCTAATTTGTTTTTTTTAATTGATTGGTATACAGGTATAGTGCGTAATAATCAGGGATGATCTCAATAGCATTTAACAAAACTGACCAACCTCTATTGAAGGGTCTCTTGAAACCTCAAAACCTTATTCGACCAAGCAAAGCCCATATCACAGCAGCTCACTAACCCAAATCCCAGTCCAACTAGAACTAGAATTAGAGCAGCCCACACCCAAATAGGGGCAGCCACAAGGAGAGGGTGACGCCAATTCCTAATAGGAATAGGACACTCATACGCCAACCCTAAAACAACTCCTAAAGGCACTAGGATTTTCCAAGACCTAAGGCATTAGGTCTCTGTAAGTCCTAACTGCATTAAGACTCCAAGTCCTAACATAGCTAGTACTCCACCCCCTTAGCTATAAAAGGAGAGACCCATTTAAAGCATCCCAAAGTAATCCAAGTCGTGCCTCCTCTCAAGAAACCAGCCAACCCTAAGCTAAGAAGAGAGGAGAGAAGAAGAAAAGGAGAAGAGGAGGATAGCAACAACACCCTTCTTCCTTCTATCTAGCCTTCTAGCCGGCCTAGAACAGTTTCCTAGCCAAGAGTAGCAGCAGACGAAGAAAAGAGGAAGAAAGCCTCAGCAACCCTACACCAGCAACAGCTGAGATCAGCAGGCCAGGAGTCTTCTTCTTTCAGCTTGCGACAGAATTCCACAACAGAGAATCGTTGCAAAATAACTTCATCTTCATCCTCGATGTCCAAAGACGAAGCGGCAAACTCGACACATTCAGCCCCTTCGACAGTGTCAAACAGAGGTGTTATTGGATTGGTGAGAGGAGGGAAGAAAGAAAGAACCATCAACAACCTACGCTATGCCGAGAGCGATCTATTCGCACTTGTCGCATGAGAACTTCCGAACAACAGTCACTCGAAAACTCTTTGCTTTAGTTCCCTATTTTATACACTTCAAATTCATAGCAAGAGTAGATTAATTCCCCTTTCTAAGTTGTGTTTATTGCAGCAAAAGCGCAACACCTCCGCCAAAACTTTTATTCAAAAGATGGTATCGAGCATTGGATTGTCAAACCCGAACCCCATATGGATCAAGTAGCTGAACCAAATGTTTAGAGATAATAGTTCTTTCTCTTAACTATCTTTATGCTCTCGCTGCACATGATAGAAAACCACCAATGAAGCATAGCTCTAATCACAACCTCAAGCTCAATGTACTCTAGAAGCATGTAGCAAACCACTTGATCCCACCAATCACTCACATTTCTTCCCTAGTTCTTTATTTTATTTTCATCACAAACATGCCTACAATGGCATGGTGAATTACTAATTTGTGTCATTTGCACATGCTGCCCTAGCTAATGGTCAGAATGTAGTGTACCATTTGGAAGTCATTCCTATGATCAGAGAACTAAATCAGTTTCCATTTACATATATTTTTTTTTATTTCTCACTTCACAAGCCATTGCCAGAAACTTGATGCATTTTTCTGATTATTCCTTTTGTCTCAATGTAATTTTATTTGCAATAGTGTGTCATAAAGCAATGCAAGAACAAATACTAAAAAATGTTGTTCCTGCCAATGTAACTTACAAGACACTTTACGAATGAATATAACATGGGCAGATCTGACAAATAATTGCAGCTACTCTAATGTTTTAAAATTTCCCATACTTCAACATTTGTTGTCCTAAAGAAATAATTTGGGAGTTCAGACCCAGCCAACTCAGACACATCATGGGTTCTTCCTACACTGAACTGAACATTCATAAGTGTGAGCCCAGTGAATAAGGCTCTCACCAATATGGAGTCTGGGGAGAGTGAATGTTCTCAATGAACTGAGAACAATTAAAGCTTAAATTTGTGAAGATATAAACAAAATTTATATGTCACCTAACCACAGAGACCCACAATATGATTTCAGCAGTCAAAAACTTCCAACACTGGTATCATCATCCACATAAGTTGCACTACATATAGGATAAACATCCATATGTTTGTGGGAAAGACAGGAAAGATGGAAAAAGCCTCATAGTAAGAATTTCATAACTAAAAAGCAATTTAAACTGTTAAATATAACTAGAGAAGTCAATAATTTTAAAGCCAACAGCGAGATGAATGCCAAACACCTGTATAATATCAGCATTGCCTTTGGCTACACCAGAGGCTACAGTGCCAATTCCAGCTTCTGCCACAAGTTTTACAGATACCTTGGCCTTAGGATTGACCTGCTCACATGCACAGATTTGCAGTCTTAAATCATATAAAAATTTTGAAGATACTATATGATCATTTGTCCCCCTTTATCTAAAAAGGGATAGTAATGCAACAGTTACAAATGAAGTTTCCTCAAGAAAAACCACAGTAATTTGAGAAAACTGTATGTTTACCTGATGAAGATCATAAATTAACTGAGCAAGATCCTCAATCGAATAAATGTCATGATGTGGAGGTGGAGATATAAGTGGAACCCCAGGCTTAGAGTTTCTTAACCGAGCAATATAAGCACTAACTTTCTTCCCAGGCAGCTGGCCTCCCTCACCAGGTTTTGCACCTTGTGCAATTTTAATTTCCAGCTGATCAGCATTAACTAAAAATGTAGGAGTGACACCAAATCGTCCTGAAGCAACCTGAAATGGTTCACATATCTAGTCAATTTGATCCACAAAGATATTTCCCATTTCATCAATAAATAAAAGGTTATAAGCAATTAAACATCATATCATAAGCACTGCAACATATTGGTTGAAAGTTAAACATCCATAAATATAATGCACATATACATGTAATTTCAGTTTCATCCATCTGTTACATCTACAGAAACACAAAGATTACTACAGATTATGCAAAAAAAAAAAAAAAAACACTCAGCTGAGAAGCAAAATTCAAATGCCGCAATATTGCCAACTTAAAAAAATCAAGTTCCCATTGTATATATGATCTAGCTAGACTCCACAAAGAATTTATTGATATCTTTACCTGTTTAATTGCACTTGTGGCGGTATCCCCGTTTTGAAGACCCTTCAGATGAGGAAGCGTTGGAGAATACCCATCAACAACATCAGTAAGAGGACTCCAACGAACTGGATCCTGGAAATTATTTGTACTTTTAAGTTTTAACTATGAAATTTTCATTGAAACTAATAAGAAATCCAATTGGACCACGTTTCTTCACAATAAACTGACCTCGCCCCCTTCTCCAGAGTTTGACTTTCCTCCTAATCTGTTCATTGCAATTGCAATTGCTTCATGTGTTTCTCTTGAAATAGCTCCAAGAGACATTCCACCAGTGCAGAAGCGCTGGACAATGGAGACTGCAGATTCAACTTTGCCAATTGGAATTGGTGCCCTACCACTCTTAAGCTCCAGAAGATCACGGAGAACCTGAAAAAGATATTATTGATAAAAATAGTACAGATCAGAAACTTCAAACAAAAACTCATAGATGTGCTGAAGTTGACAAAACATATATCAAATAAATGAAAAAGAGTGGTCAAACTGAAACTCACATTCACAGGTCGATTTGCAAGGTGCTGCTGGTAAATAGAATATGCATTTTCACTTTTTTGACGAACTGCTTTATGTAGAAGTTTGGACATTTCTGGATTGTTTCCATGATATTCGCCTAAAAGACCAAAAATATAGAACAATGCATCAGCAACTACACTCCTTACATTGATTGCTATGGTAAAATTATATGAGCAAAATAAAAGTGGTAGAAGTCACATTGTTTCTTAAGAAAAAATTAAACACACTGCATTAACTTGAGATAACTATGAATGGCCTATATCCTCGTAGCCACAATCAATGGATAAGTACATGCAAAAAAAATGAAAAGACAGCATTCGACTAGAGAGACCTAGTAGCTTAAACATGTCAAACAGAAGAAAGGTACCCAGGCAAAGGTTAAACAAATCCAGGAATGGGCTCATATTTTGGCCTAAAGGCCATGTCAGGCCAGACTGGTATTGTGATTAAGCACACATAGTGACAGGTTTCAAATCCAACAGATAGATCTAGGTTCATCCTCAAAAAATTAAAAAAAGGATGCAGAAGGCATGCTAAGTGGTGACCAGAAAATCGGAAGGTTTGCAGGTGTGTGCCAATACACCATACATATGAAGACAGAATAATGAAAGACAGTGCCTCAATTCTGGTTTAGCACAAATGATGGCAATGACAACAAGCTGTTTGTCTCATCCATTTAGGATGATTCATAGTTTACAAGCATATTACATATTTTGAAACCATACAGTAAAAATTTAATGGTACCTCCAGGTCTGAATTGAATAAATCCAAAATTCTCTAGCCTCTTGGCTGTATCCTCCGAGAATGCCTTGACCCAGAAGGACAATGTTTCTCTTGCCAACTTTGTAAAGGAAAAGAACTTCCATAAGAAGCAGAATGAGAATACAACAATAGTCTATTACAAAGAAATAAACCAGACAAACAAAACAACATTTACAACAAAAAAACAACATCTACAACAAAAATGTTGTCATAATCATTACTTACATTTTAGTACCTGAGGATGATACTCATAACATATCTGTATATAGCTAAAGCAAAAAATCTGCCTTGCAATAAAATGACTGAAGTTAATCGCACATGATTCTAATAAATACTCCATGCTTAAACAATTGTTATAAGTGGCAATACCACCAACAACAGCATTTAATCCAGCTATGCACAAGCCACTGAATATAAAGACAACTAAGAATACAAAATTGACTATAAAAACTTTCTAATATTTACTTGAAATTATCAGAGAAACACAGTTTATACAAGTAACAGAAAAGCAAATGGTTAACCATTAAGTCAACAATAGGTATTTCATATGCACAGAAGTAGTTATTAATATATGTATCTACCCATAAATACTTTTGCTCCTCCAAGACAAAAAGAAGTTACCACAATCCAAGTTTCATATATTTTAACCATCAAACGTCAATGTTTCCCAAGGGAACAATTATTTTCCCCTAGCAAAAGAGCATAGCCAAAATAGATCTTCTAAGATTAGAGTTCCACAATATTTATCTGATTAACATTTATATAACAAAAATGAGACCTCAAATGCTTCATTTATAGTACTTTACCTCATCAAGAGTTAGTCCGCCTATCTTTGATACACTCCCACAGAAAGCAATATCCACAATTTCTTGTCCAAGTCCATATATTTCAAATATTTGTGCCCCACAATAACTGATTAAGAAAAAGCAACATTACCAAAGACATTGATTATAAGAGTCATTCTAAATGTGATTTTCCATCTAAACAATGAATTGGCAAATAGAATTGTCATGCAATCTCTTTACAAACCTGGAAAGCAAAGAGATTCCCATCTTTGACAATATTTTGAGAAGACCAGATTTCACAGCCTGAAAAATGTCATCATCAACAGCCGTTACAGTACAAGAAAAAACAGCAGAAAAATGCACAATGAAAATACTGAATAAACAAAAGAAAAACCAGAAGCAGCAACTGCTCCGATAGCAGGACAGCAGCAGCAGCAAAGAAAAAAAAAGAGGGTACTTAATCCATTACCAATGAACAGTTCTATCGAGGGACACCACCTCCATGTATAACCATAAGGGTGTTCATGCTAAAATCTAATCTATAAGAATAAACAAAAAATTACTCAATAATTATTCTCACTTGGAAAGCTTAACTTCAAGGTTCAAAATTTCAATCCTTGATATTAGGGACAACAAGAAAAGATTTATAACAACATAAGCATCCCAAGACACTACATTGGCAGTCTTAAGAACTGAGCTCCCCATTTTATGATCATATGAGCAGATTTATCATCTTTCAAATGGCCTACAGTTTCCTAAGTCTATTATCTCTTCATATTAATTTCAAAATTACTCAGTATCTTCCTAGTTGCATCAGAAGTCCATTTTTACTACCAGATCTACAAACACAACTAGAATAGAAAAATCAACATTTATAATAAGACTGTGGCAATGGAAGCTGTACTGCGGCCTATAGAACTGGGTGTAATAATTATCCTGGAAAATCTAATAATTTCAGCTGTCAGAGAAGCATATACCTTGCAGAAGTTCCTCTGAGCTTGCTCTATTGTCACTGTAGGCATCTTTCCAGTCCGCATCAAGCTGACAGCTTTTGTACTCAGCCTCCACTGGCGACATGTCTCTAGTGCCAAATATGGGCATACCGCACTGAGAAGCACATCAATAATGGTGTTAACTGGTGCTACCATCCATACAAAAACAGCTGTGTTTTTTTAGAGCAAATGTTTTGAGACGAAGCACAGGTGTGTTATTATCATCAAGATTCTTCTCCACAAAGTGGGTTCAGCTATGGAGTACAAGAAGTTCAGCAAAAATTTTGGTGCAAGTATAGAGCATCTTGGAAAGATATATTACTTGTAGGAAATGAGACTTGATCTAGATAACCATTCAAGTAAAATCTACATAGTTCTTGTGTTCTAAACAGGTAAAATTATTGAATGAGATTGTTAACAACAGGTTTATATATTTAAACCAAAGACATTCACAGATTTTTACTTGAAAATATCAAAATGAATATAAAGAATGCAGGGAAAATCAGAAGGAAACACATTTAGTCAAGTTTCAAGCATCCAAGTGCAGTGAAATTCTGATGAAAATAGTAGTACTCAAAAATATATAAGGACTGGTAATTTGACCAAAGAGTATAAAAAATTATGTTAGCAAGAACTACAACTGAGCCTCCTTTCTAGCTGTGACTGCTCTCTTATTATTCACACACTGACACCATAGTCTAACTAGGGCTCTTAGATCTGATCTAAAATAAACCATCTCTAGAATTATTTCTGTTATCATAAAGAATATGATGACAATCCTCCCAAGATGCCAAAAAATACAAAAAATAGGAATCCCAAACAATACAATTACTATTTAATTCTTAAATTATAAACCACATTTCACAAGATCGATATTGGTATCAAAATCAACCAGGGATAATCAGACCACGATTGAGAGGATTTAAAAGATTGGAATTGGTTGAGAAAACAATTTAAAATTTTAAAATATGAGAAAGTATGCTAAAAAATAATCTTATCTCAGACTTCATATATTCCATACAAGTATCTAACTTTGAAGACATGTTTCATCAATGGCCTTGGCCTGGATTGGCTAGGTCGAAACAAGGTATGGATCCATATCAACCAATATCAAGCCATGATCAATATGTACTCCTCCTGCCTCCATCTGTACCAATTGGCATGGCAATTTATTTCAGACACAAGTACAGTTCAGCACTGGCTGCATTGGACCAGTACATACAGCTAGACAATCCATGTGGTGAAGCGAATACAGGATCTGACATTATAATAGAAGACATTCCAGGTCTCTAATCCTTCCCACCTCATCCGTCAACTAATATGAACGAATGATGCATGCTTTCCCATTATCAGAAAAAGAAAATAAATGACTTGAACAGAATGAAATAGAACAATGTAGAAATTATATTAGATTGACACCTAGAAAAATTATACCTTGCTCCATATCCAATCAAACATGCAAAGTGATGGGTGCTGAAACATTGAGCAGTATCAGCAACAATGGAAGCTGACATCCGCAATCCATTTTGAATCAAATGCTGGTGGACAGCACCAACAGCTAAAAGTACAGGGATAGCAGGACGAGTTGGCTCCTGACAAAAAACAATGAAGAAAAAGGACCGATTAACAATGGGGACAGATCAGTTACAAACTCAGTAATCTACATCAGCAAAAGCTTCATTTAACATGGTGCTTCTGGCCAAGTAAGAAAATAAACAATTTACACAAGAAAATGTATAAAAAGAAATGACAATATTTATGGATTTCCATGTGAAACACAGCAGAAATTTACATATAGAAATAAACTAAACATAGAATAGATAAATGAGGCTATTTATCATGATACTGATTATTATCCAAAATGTATCTGTAAAGCAAAATAGAATAGGGTGCAACAGAGAGAGAACTTTAGCCTGAATAGTGAAAATTTTTAAGCTTTGGAGATAAACCAACAAATATTGATATAGAATGTGCTTATAAATCAAGATTATTAAATTAATTGAATCCTCATTTTAATACAAATATCACAATTGATATACCATGACATTGGTGTTTAGGTTATGCTAGCAAAATTGCAAATTAAACTAGAAAAGGCCTTGCTTAAGGCTTGCCTATAACTGAGTTCATAAAGAACAAAACATGTGACGCGTGCCAAATGGACATGAAAGTCAAAAGTTCATTTAAACCTAAGAAATTATTTAGCACCAATAGGTCATTACAATTTACAACTAATCCGTACGAATTTTTTAGGCTGTAAGTTACTGGTCATGCACATAGGAAATATACATTTGATTTAATTAAGGACTATAATATATATTGGCTACCCTTATCACATAAACACAGATAGTACGAAATTAAAAAAACAAATGATTTCATAGCGGCGACCATGGTATGGTAATCACATTGTTAAAAACTTTGTAACAGAAATTATTATATTTTTTTATTTTTAACTTCCATAATGAAAAGCATTATATTTGTAAATTTTCTACCAATTGAAATCCACAACAAACATCACATTTTGCAAAGACAATATAGATACCGACAAGAGTGGTCAACATCAAGCTTAATGAACACACCTTACCTAAATATCTTTTGGCAAAAGCTTATCTATGACAAGCACACTATGTTATGAAAAGGGATCTAACTCGACTCAATCTGCTAAGGACGCAATATGAACCTTTAGAATAGCAAAAAGTCAAATACTTGTTCTAATTTGAACAAACATTTTATTCTTAACAAAAAGAAAAAGAAATTCTTCTTGAATAATCTACAACATTTTAAAAATACAGAGTTTGTAACAAAAATTCTCAAATGTTCTTCATGAATAAAAACGAGTTGCAAGATATTGGTACAATTAATCCTTGTGCCACAAAATTTCCAAGCACAGGAATATCGAGTTCAAAATAAGCATGAAGTTCGTTGTACAACTTGATCTATAAATTAACCAAAGTACACAAGGAGCATCTAAAATAGTTTGGGATAGAGAAATTGATGCAGGTTGGAACTGCAGTGAACACAGCAAATAAACTAGATAAGAACAAATTGGGTAAGTGGTTAGAAGTATTACATTGTAAGTGGGCAGGATACAAGCATCCTACTAACTTGCATAATTTGATATGCAAAGGGCTCAAGGAACAACATTTAGACATCCATGCAATTAAATTGGATCTGTAACATATTTGTTTGTGGGTGAGTGACCATTAATGTCTGAGCGCTGCCAATGGCATTTAAATGAATCGCCCAATAACTTATGTGGCCCAATTTTTAGAAAAGATTTTTTAAAAAAAATAGCAAGTCGTTCATATTTTCTTAAATCTAAACATAGTGAATCACAGTGATTTAAAAAGCGCTAGGCATCAAAAGAGGCCAAGCTTCCAAAACACCCAAGGCCCTAGGCGCTCGCTTGAGCGAAGCGAGTCACTAAAATATAAAAAATATATAATATAATTAATAAATATAATTATTTAAATAAAAATATGATATTAAATTAAAAAAAATCCTAAGTATAATGTCACTATGTCACATTAACAAAAGTCTCAAAATTCAAAACAATAAATAAAATTAGTAGTATTAAAATCAAAATAATATATTATTAATCTAACAAATAAAATATTGTTAACAGTATACTGTTAATAATATACTGTCAATAGTATACTGAGTCAAGTGTGAGAAGAGAAGAGACTGAGGCTGCTGACTGAGAGCAGCGACAGCGACGAGCAGCAACAGTGGCAACAGCAACGAAGAGCAACGACAACGAAGAGTAGCGATAACGGTAGCGGAGAGAGCCAACGACAGCGATAGCAAAAAGAAAATGTCGGTGGCGGGAGTCGGTTAGGGTTTGGGAAGTCACGAGGGGCAATGAAGAGAGGTTGGTATTTTGGTGTTTTAGTTGGTTCGATTGAACCAACTAATGCAAATGCGACCGAACCAGACCTAACATGCTGGTTCGATCGCCTGATTTAACCCTAGCGCTCGCCCGAAGCGCCCAACGCCTGGGCTCCGGCAAGCTCCTCTTTGAAACGCACCGCTTGGATAGTAAACAAGGCACTCATGCCTCACCTCGCCCGAGAGCCTAGGTGAGCACCCGAGTGCCTTTTGAAATCACTGGTGAATCGCATAACAATTTTACAACCAAAAGAAACTAAAGTTGCATCAATAAAGAAAGTCATTTTACATTACTTCAATGAACTAAAATTAACTTAAAAACCCAAATTAGTCTTTCAAATATATCTTTTGCCTCAACTGTTTGGACCTAGAGAAGATGTTACTAATAAGCCTACAACCCAAATGGCTAATAGAAAGAACTGGTTTTGGTGTGACCATGGACCATGTGACTGATAGAAATGAATAGAAAGTGATTTAACCAAAGAAAACTTGTTCCAATCAAGTATCTTGCATTGGCCATTAATTCATAGGCTAAATATGTTGAAATACATGTTTTAGGTAACTAGCAATGTTTTTAATAACCGCTCAGGCACTCAAGCGAGGCGAGGCGAGGCCCGAGCACCTCACACAATGTTTGAGCGATATGTTTCAGTGAAGCGCTCGCCTGAGATAAGGCGTTGGGTGCCTCGGGTGAGTGCCCAAGTGAATGCCAACAAATCAAACAAAATGTGAACTTCTGGTTCGATTGAACAGTAACTTGGTTCAATTGAACTAATTAAACCTAACACGAAACCCCAATACCCCCTCCCCCGGCACCCGCGACCCAATGAAACCCTGGACTCCACATTACCGCCCAACCCACCTTTGGTCCGTCACTGCTGCCTTCGTGCATAGCTCCCTCAGCAACTGATGGACAAGCCCAAAGCTTCCTCCATCGTGGCTACTTCCGTGTGCAGCTCCCTTTGCCGCTATTGCTTTCGTGCACAACTCCCTCCACTACTGAGGGAGGGGTTCGAAGCTTCCTCTACAGCCAACGGACACATTCGAAGCTTCCTCCACCCTCAACGCCACAGTCTGCAACTTCCTCCGCCACCACTACCATCGTCCAAAGCTTCCTCTGTCATTATCGCCCTCTCCTTCCCCACCTCTTTTAGCATTTTTGTTATTAGAATACGGACAATGTAATTTGATACTTTATATGATTTCAATTTAATGTCACATTTTTATTTTTATAATTATATTTATCAACCATAATATATATTATTATATTTTAATATTCTAAAGCACCTTACTTCTCTTGGGAAAGCGCCTAGAGCCTTGGGCGTTTTGGAACCTTAGCGCCTAGTGCTTTTAAAAATAATAGTACCTAAGCATTTACACGATGACATATGACAACATTACTACTAATAATATCAATAATTATAAGTTACACCACAATTTGTAACCCCTGAACTGAATCAACCTTTAAACTAAGACTAAACCTATAACACACAATATTGAAGAGCACTTAACAAAATGTGAAATAAAAAATAAAAAATGAAGAGAAAAAAGAGTATAGTACTCCCTGAAACGATCATGCCTAGGTTAGGGCTCAATTAAGCACCACCTAGGTGGCCATCTTTAACAACATTAACAAAGAAGATACAAATTTCCAAATGCCCACTCATCATGACATGAATATATTCTCAGAAGGGATTTTAAAAAGATTAATCTACTAATATGCATGCTAAGAATTTAGTATATATATAGGGCAATACACAATGATAAAATATTTGATATTTCAAACCTGAAGTTATTAAAGACCGAAGGCAGACTATGGCACTAAATACTCACTATCAAGTTGCAAAACTAAAGGCATACTTTTAGCTTTTCAGGAAACTGTTACATATTCACTAAATTAAATAAAAAAAAAATTAAGTTTGTGCAATTTTTTAGACAGCAATAAGTATCATTAAACAAACACGTAGAATTACACAATTTAGCTAAGACAGCAGATATGTACAATGGACGTTTACCAGATCCTCAGAACGATCAGAAAGAACAAGTAGTTGGCAACCATCCCGTACAGCTTCATCAGCTGCTTCACAAAGCCTTTGCAGTGCTTTCTCCAATGAGCCATCTAAGCCTTTCCGGATATCAAAATATGTAGACAAGATTTGAGCTTGTAAGTTTGGATCCTTCATCAGTGACTCGAGCTCCCCTTCATTCAGCACTGGACTTGACAGAATAACCTGGCAAAAGAAGAGGCATTAAGAACATCAATGCAATACACAATACACAGTTTGAAAAGGACGAATTGAAAATACAGACCTGAGAAGCATTCTCAGGTCCAACTTCTAAAATGTTTCTACGCTTTCCAATATTAACCTCAAGAGACATCACTAAACCCTCCCTGAGGGGATCAATCGCAGGATTCGTGACCTGTAGCAATGACGATGATCAGGATAATGAAATAAAGAACATCAAATAAAGACAATGGTAGCTGGTAAATATAACTGCTAGTACATCATCTAATTATTAATAGATTGCAGCTAGCTTTCCAAGAGACATATAAAGGAAGTTATGTATATCTATAGGTTTCCTTCTCATTGAGATAGATCATTAATACAATGATTGTAGAAAAATAAATAATAAAAAATTAGCCACCAGCTGAAATAAAACCATAATGTAAATTTCATGCATGAAGCAGAAAAAAGACGGGTCCCATTCATCCAATTGAACATTTGTCAGAGTACAAAACTACATAGTCTAATTCGATGGTAAAGTAGTGAACTTTAAATATTGACATATACAAGAAATGATAATAACACTAAGAATTCTAGACAAATAGATTTTAACAGTTTTAGCTAGTCTTCAATTTCTTCTTTGATGGCACTTTCTTTAAGTCTATATACAGAATTTAGTTATGTTTATGCAGGTCAGTTTGCAAAGGTAACTAGTATGGGCATCAGATATCTCCAAGATTCAGGTAATGTAGAAGAAAGCAACTCTGAAGGAATTAGAATCCTCACACATCCAAACATATACATGGCAAGATCTGATTGAGCATGGCAATTAACTAAGATGAAACTGATCCAGAGTCCATCGAAAAGTTTTACTAATTCAAAAAGGAATTCCCTGCCCTAAAGTAGATCAGATTCAGGAATTAAAACTTTCTGGTTCTTTGTGGGGAAGGGAAATCATAGGTAAGATGAGAACATCTCTACTGTGCAAAGAACAAAGTTATCCAAAGACTAGATTCAGCAACATTTTTTAAGGACATATATAATGAATATAAAGCATAAATCATATGCACAGAATATGGAAAAAAGTTCAAAAAACATTTTCAGGATGGTACAATCTTAAAACTACACCAACCTGCGCAAAACGCTGCTTGAAATAGTCATAAAGCATATGCGGCTTCCGCGAAATTACTGCCAATGGAATGTCATCACCCATGCAAAATGTTGGCTCCTTCCCTTGTGAGGCCATCGTTTCAATGACCATTTGGACATCTTCACTTGAGTAGCCAAATGCCCTGATCCAAACAGAATAGATATAAGCACGAGAGTCATGTTTTGTTCAATAAAATAGATCAGTAAAAAAATTATCTTGCTAAAAGGGCAAGAACTAGCAAGAACTAATGGGCTTTCTTACTGGTAGGACTCGTCCAAATTTTGTTATAAGACTAGTATTCCCTAATTACGGAAATAGAGCTTCTTTTAAAAAAAATAATAATAAACATGATATCTTACACCAACTGACCAACATCCAAGTTAAATTGAATTCATGATAGAATTGTAACAGACGTTCGTGCTTTAACATCTATAAGCATAGAAAACCAGTTCTACAAGAATGACAACCTAATGTGGATGGAAACAGGGTTTGTTGTACCGATGCATACCGCTCGATACGGGTGGTTCGTACCGATCCAACAGTATATCGGTACGCAGACCGCCCTCTACCAGGCGATACCGATCACTTGACCCTGTATCAAGCGAGAGATACGGGATTTCTACCAGGCGGTAATGGTCGAAATCCAACCATTACCGACCTATACCGATCAGTAATGGTCGAATTTCAACCGTTATCAATCAAGGGTTGAGATTGCCCTATTTTAAACGATCAATTTGACCATTTGAGGCTTAAAAAAAGGGTTTTTAAATCCTTTCCTCCCCCCTCTTTCAACTCATTTCACTTTCTCAATCTCTTAAACTCTCTCAAACTCTTTTTTCACTTATATCTCTCTCTTATTCTCACATTTTCACTCTCCTAAACTTAACAAAGCTACGATTTATGAATTGAATCAAATTTAGGAGAATAATTTGAGAGGATTAAGAGGAAGAACACTCTAATCAAGAGGTATACTTTCTTTCTCGATTTTTATTGATTTATGAGATGATTAAGTCTATTCTATGTGGTGTATGACTTAATGTCTAATATGTTGTTTGATATATTTTTGATAGTAGAATAGTGCTAATTAAGGAGTAATTAAAGTTTTTCATGTTATGATTAGTGTGTTTGATATTGATTTTTTTGAAATTAGACACTTAATAGATCAAATCTTTATATTTCATGCATAAAAGATTGGATTATATGTTTGTGATGGTAAAAGGCTTAATTAAGTTTTAATTAAGTTTTTTAATGCTGTGATTAGTGATTTTAATGATGATTTAATCAAAATTTGATCGATATTAGGTCAATTTACATTATTTTTGCTAAAATTATACTAAATTTATATTTATTTCTAAATTAAAAACCTTTATCTAACTTTTTTTCTATTTTTGAAGGTTTTTTTATGATTTTGGATGTATCGTCAGTATGCCTCGATACATACTGTACCGAGCATAACTCGGTACACTGGTACGAACCGAAATTGTAATCCTTGGATTGAAATATCAAAAATAATGCTGTTGAAAGCAAAACAAAAGCAGCACTGTTGGACAGCTACCTGCAAAACTAATTTACAGAAATGCAAGCGATCGTGGCATGATAATCCATATAATGTGTATTCTGTACGTTAATGTACAGGAAAGAAACATCTGAATGTACATGATGCTTGCCTGACAATAATGTTGCTAAGATATTCTCTTTAGCTCTATAATCTATGACCAGGTTACATATAACAACCTGAAAAATTGCATCAAAAGGCTGACACATCACATTACAAATTCAAACAAAAACTTTACCCACTCCACCTAACCCATGTCAAACTTTAAACTAAACATTGAAAAATATCACTCAGCACAATCATAAACATTACAGTATAATATATGACTTAATTTGACAGCAACTGATCCAATTAATAAGGCTTCTTGCAGTGAGATTAATAAGAATTATATCTTGATTTTGGATCAATTTGCAGCCTAAAATGCATCATCTAACCAAATACAGTAAATGCCAATCAGTCTAAACAATCAAAATATACTGCTAAATACAAACATAAATATTATTATTGTATAATATGATTTAACTTGATGCCAACTTATCCAACTAAATGGGGCTTCACCTAGCCATATCATTCAGAATTGTACCTGGCGTTTGAGTCAATTTGCAGTCCAAACATGCATCCGTCTAACCAAATCCCCACAAACTATCACCAGTTCACTATTTTACATGAGTCTTTTATATATGAATATCGTTAGCTTAGGAATGTCCAAAAAGTGATTCAAGGGAGTGGGACGAAGATATGGTCATATGGGCAAGGATCCAAATATTAAACTGTCTTGACCAGTATTTGCCAGTCTAACCGTATATTGATGAGCAATACACCAAGTTATCAACCATATGGAATTAATTCAATACATGCAGCTCATATATTATTTTTTTAGCAGACTGGTCTCACAGCAAACCTGAATTTAGTGGTCCTTTACTTAAGTCCTTGGAAACAGGTTTCAGTTCTACAGAAGAAGTAATAACTGAGAAAAATTAGTTAATACTTAATAACATTCAACTTTTCTCATAAAGAGCATAATAGTTAAATAATTCAACATTTACAATTTACACGAGGCAAGCCAATGGGATACATTGAAAAAAATAATCTAAACTGAAACAGATAAAATTCAATGGAGGAGTTGCTCAAGTCACTATACCAAGACCAAGCAGATAATACTGAAGACTTGTCAGCAATCTAAAATTAGCAAGAAGAATTCACAGCTTCACATGTTACAAAAACAAACAAAAAAGCAAGATTGGTAACAATGGAAATATAGAAAGGGGTTTTCACTTATTGTAGACCACAAACTATTAACACTTGAGATCCATAATTAAAAATCACACAATGTACTGCAATACATGATGATGATGGGTAACAGTAGAATACTTGTAAAATGATCCCATCAAAATTGTGTAAACTGTCCAAAATAAATAACCCATTTTATATTAATCTGCTTATGCTATGTCAGATCAAGAGAGTGAAGAAAATGAAGATCCACGCAAACACTTTACAGATGATTGAATGCATTGCAAAACAGAACGCTAAAGTGTAATCAACCCTTACTGCTGGTGTCTTAAGGTTGTTTCATTATCCATCACAACAGATGAGAGGAAGTTTCCAGGTTTCATATTGCGCATGTTTTCACGCAACCAATTGCCATATGGATATGCTGAAGCAACACTCTTCTTAACATCAGTATTTTCATAAACCTACAAAAAGTAGACAATAAACATACAAATAAAAATAACAGAACATTTAGAGCTGAAACAACTCATATACAAGAAGCAGATAAAAATTACTCAACCATCCTTTTCAACTCACAATCAGATAAAAGAAAAGATTGAGAATGCGGCACAGACAAACATAATGATGGAGTAATTCTTAGTACTTATTTATTAGTAATAAACAATAATATGATAACAACACTGAACACTCTTGATAGTTCATAAATTGATGTCCATCTATTTGTAAAATTTGTTTCAGTTTAAAATATTAAGCATGCTATTTGATAGCAAAAATCAATTTCCTTAATGGGCCACTTCAAACCAATACCTGTTGAACAATTAACATTGATTCAATTGAGTAGGACTATATTTCGCTGAGTTGATTAACAAACCTCCTTCTTTCTGTTCTCTTTTTTTTTTTTTTCCTTTGTTTTGGGAGAAGAGAGGATTTTGGCTTCCAAGAGTTTACAGTCTATTTGGAGCTTACCTGATCCATCACTGTATAACTACCCATTTTTAGGATCAATTAAGTATCACCTGATCGTCTCAAAGTTGATGTTGCTGGACTCTAGCTGATTCTATTATATCCTATGCAAACCACCACCAATCCTGACCAATACCAATTCCTACTGATCTCAGTCTAATTCTAACTAAATCACAGTTGATTCCTGCTAATTCAACCTAATCTTGGCTGACCACTAATTTCTTGCTGCTCTCAAATTGTTCTTGGTTGGCATAAATCGATCAAGAGCAATCTTGACCAATGCAACTACAATGATACAGCAGTAACTCAACATGATCAAATACAAATTTAATCCCACATGTCACTCTTTCTTCAAATATGAAGCCAATTGGACTAAATAAATGATAAGATATAATCACTAAATTTAAATTGAATACTTAGAATCAAGGTTCACTGTACCATATCGTACCGGCATTTCAACCCGGGCTCGGTACGATACCAGTGTACTGGGCGGTACATCAGGGCATACCGAGCGGTACACCCTGGTGTACAAAATAATTTTATATTTTTTCATACCGTAGAAGTGCTACAATATAGTACTGTAGCACTGTATCAGTGCTACAATATAATACTATATCACTGTAGCGGTACCGAGCGGTCCACGTACCGGCAACCTATCGGACCGATACATACCGCCCGGTACGGGCGGTACACTTCAGTATGGCAGACCTCACTTAGAATACAGAAATCAAATAAATAATTATCAATGCTACAACGGGGAAAGGCATAATTACCTGACCACTCTGTAGATCAACAGTTATCATCATTCCTGGACCTAATCGACCTTTCATTATAATCTTTGATTCATCCATTGGCAGAACACCAACCTACAAACAAGTATTAACAACAAACAAAACAAATGGGTCAGGAAGCCTCAAAAAACAAATAAATTCAACAAGCACTTGTCCATACTAAGTAGCAAATAAGCAACGAGTGTTTGAAAGCCAACCATAGAAATTACTTCATAGTGTGAAATAGACTCAATCTCTATCAGCACTTTCTGGTATATTTGAAATTTAAGAATGCATGACACAGGACAAATTGGTCTCAATTTGATACATTATCATAAGTGCTGCTTTTATGACTAAATCTGTTTAAAATGTTAATTTTGATGTACCAGTAGAAAATGGAACAGAAGATGGGCCTTGTTGTCATAGTAAGATTGTTCCTCTTAGATCTAGGTGACCAGAGTTTTGAGTTGTGAAAACAGCCTCTCTATTTGTATATTGACCATCCCCTAATCCCACATTGACAAGAGCCTTTTTCACTGACTGCTCGTTTTCTAATAGAAAATGGAGAAATGAAATAACAAGTTCAACAACTTTTCATACAATTTGAAGTTTAGACAATATTCTCATATTATCCAGCAAAGAAATACTCCAGCTGGCTCTTATGCTCTCACTTGGCGTATGGTACTAAACATTTATAGATAGATCTACAATTTATAGACATGCATCTAGCATTTCTACATGAGGCCCGTGAAACTGAAGACGTATAATAATCAACAGAACGCTCTCAGAAAACTGATGCCAAGCTCCTTTAACCAGAAAACTGATGACTAATACAATACTAAAGTACAAAACACTAGGACCATGGAACATTGTAATCCTCAGCTATATGTGATGATATCTACAAGTGTAAATGTTCATTAAGTGACAGATTAATGAAGAAATTATGTACAAAAAATTAGCAAATAAACTTGCTCTTCCAATATACCTTCATCATGGACTATCCACTTTAGTGACAATGCATGGATATTCACCAATAATTACAGACATCAATCATGGACCAATGTCCATATGAAAAGTTGCCAAAAAAACCTACCAAGCATCTAAGATGTCTTCTCAATCAATGCCAGAAGTAGAAACGTTGGTCGCTCAATTTATGGCTGCATGCAGACTTGACGAATCTAGTAGGTTAGTTGAGTCTATTTGGTGACATGGTTTGTCACCCATCATCCACCATCATAAAGACAACAACTAGATCTAGTATTCACAGCTTAAAAGACAGAAAACAGCAAGAAAGCAATATTGAAATAAGTGTTTACTCGACTATCTTAACAAATATTATATAAATTGCAACTACATAATCCAAATTCTTTGTTTAGTACTTTAGCTACACCCCAAAAGATACAGTTGACCAAATGGTTGAACAGTTAACTAACAAACAACTTACCTTGCCTAAAAGTATAATAAGATGCATTTGCCAAGCAAAATAAATACTGCTTGTCCATATAAGCAATAAGAAATTAGCAATAGAGAACAATTTAAAATTATGACTAACATGAAAGTTGGTGCCAACTTTTCCTAGGGATAAGGCAATAGAACTGACTTCTTACCTAGAAAACCTAGTTGATCTTAGAAAGAGTTGTTATTGGTAGCAGTTTCAGTTCATGAGATCATGAAGCAACCATGCCAAATTCTGTAGAAATGCAAAGAGTCTAAAGAAAGAGAAAATGACAAGCTCTGCTGTAAAGAACAGTACTTTTCTGGAAGGCATGAATTGACCAACAACATAAAACAATATGTGCAATCTTTATATATAAATTGCTTGAGAATGTAAAACAAATGAAAAAAAAAAAGTAGATGGTCATGGTCTCTATCCACCCTAAAAAACTGAACATGTTTAACAAACACGGCATCTAGGCCGATAGTAGATGCCAATAGTGAGTAACTGTATCAAAAGATTTGTGATTTAAGACCTACTGACGAGGAAACCACAGTAATTCTCCATCTCCACTCCTAATACTCACAACAACCAAGAAAGACTTTGGGCATCAATTGGCTCAAAATCAAAATTTTAAATGGATATGCTTGACTACGATAACAGATTAAAGCACATTTAGTTATAAGAAAGTAACAACTGTTCTATATTATGAACTTCATCTATTAACAAAATTTAACAAAAGAATATTTATCTTAAGATTATCAACATAAGTAAAAGATTTGTTTCAACCAAGGTTCGCTATACGGTACCGTACCAGCGTTTCGATCCGGGCTCAGTATAGTATGGTACGGTACCAGTGTACCGGACGATATATCAGGGCATACCGAGCGATACACCCTGGTGTACCGAACAATTTTTTTATTTTTTCATACTGTAGCAGTTACAGTATAGTACTGTAGAACTGCAGCGGTACCGGGCGGTCCACGTACCGGTAACCTGTCGGACCGGTACGGGCGGTACGCTTCGGTATGGCAGACCTTGGTTTCAACCTTGAATAAGAATCACATTGTATCTTTTTATTCACTCTATACTGGAAAGGCAACAGACTCAATTACCAAAAGAATGTAAATTTTTTATGTTATACTGTATTTATAAATTTTGTAGGAATGATTTGAAATATTTTTGCTTTCTGATGACTCCCTTTAATTGGACTACGGAGATGAAATGCTTAAGGATTCTAGAAGAATGGCTGTCCATATCAATTTAACTGAAACAATACTACTGTTATATCAAAGTCAATTATGTCCAATGCAACTTCCCTGAAACCATACAGCTCTCTTAATGAGCAGTTCATAAGTAACAGAATAGACTACACTCAGCACCTTTGGGATTTTTTTTGTATAGATTATTGTATGCTAAAAAAACCAATTTATTACTTTCTTACTATTATACTTAACAGGCAGATTATATTAATGGTCATGAAGAGACATAATTTCAAACAATTTACTGTAAAAGATAATGCCACTTGAAATTATTCTATGGGACAACAAAGACACCACTAGAAACAATTCTGACAATAATTAAATAATAAAACCACATACCTCAAATATTGTTTAGATAATAGCAAAGAATCCATGACTTATTACTTTTAAAATTAGGAAACAGATGGTACCTCAGATGCAACATAGACAATGTCATCGACTGTTCGCCAATATCGAGCAGGACGAAGACCATTTCGATCAAGACAAGCTCCAACCGTTCTTCCATCACTATTTCAGCCAAAATATGTTACTTGTGGCATAAAAGATCATGAGACAAAATTAATTTAGTCGTTGCTTCCTCAAATTCAGATCCTTAATTACATATGACAGTGAAATACATCGACAAAAGTCTGAAGTTAAAAAAATCAGATAATTTTCCCAATCATAGTAAAAAACACTTAACACATTTTGTTCAAAGCAAATTGTTGTTTTAACAGAATGGCATAAGAACACCAGTTATACATATTGAGCACCTATAAATAGAAAATACAAAACACCCTGGTTTAGTCACACATCAAAAATGGATTTATAGAGAACTTAGGCAATTTTTTTCTGGAGTGTGTGTGTGTGTGTGTGTGTGGACAGCAATAAGTCGAATCCTACTCTAACTAGGGAGAGGTCTTACTGACCCCTTACCGTTCAAAGTCGAACAAACTTCTGTGTAAGCTAAAATAGGCATCCACACATTTTCCCGAGACACAAGCTATATCTGTCATAAAAACTTCAAGCCACCATGTCTAGGGCTACACACAAACAATGCAAACATATAATTTACCATAAAGTTTCTCCAGTACACACTAAAATAAATAACAAAAGGCCACAATCAAAAGCAACAGCATTCAACTATTAAATGCACACAAACAAATAGTTGAAAGGACAAATTTGACCACTAAGCCATGATAGATCCAACATATGATACCTGAATAAAAGCAAGGCAGGTCCATCCCAAGCTTCCATTTGTCCTTTGTAGTAGTCATAAAAGTCAACAACCTAAAACAAACGAAACTTCACTTTGAAAAAAAATAAAGGATGAAATAAAAGTAGCATACAGAATTATTTTTTGAATAAAAAAGATTGACAATTAAAAATCCACAGAGATGAAAATGCACAAAATACAAACATGAAGACAGAATATTTTCAAGAATGGAGTTTGCATAACAATCACCAAATCTTATAACAACAAGAAAATCCTACCTCTGGATATTTTATCATCAGTGTAGGATGATTCTTATATGCCTCAGGAACAAGAACCATAAGAGCTTCTGCTGGGCTTCGACCACTTCGCAGTAATAACTGGTCACATGAAACAAGAATGATATTAATTTAAACCTATCAAAAATGATCATAAAACAAAAAAAAAAAAAACTTGATCAGCCAGAAGACTTGTTATTGCTGCTGTTGGAGTGAGCACGAAGCTCAACTACCAAGACAACATCAGCATGATGCATCGATCAAAAAACAGCAAACAGCGCTTAGGGTTTTTAAGGTCACAATAGGTTTTAAAGTTAGACCATAATATCAATAATCATAATCCTGCCCAGCACCAAAGAAAGATCTTGAAGATTTGAATTCCACAGGTGCACATCAAGAAGTGGAATTGTTGGCAGCAAGCGATAATCAAGCTTAAGTAACTACATCATGTTTGCCATCGTTTTTTTAACTTTTACGCACAAAAAGAATTCTTGATGACACTGCTGGGCTGTACGAGACAGCATGGAGCACATATCATACATGCTGCATATGATGTCATAACACTACTAGGCACACTGATGCTTAGTGCTAGAAAGCCACATGTAGTGTAATTATAATGAATATAATATATCAAATCAAATCATCCAGATCCTAGATCTGGATCAATAAATGGATTACATGCACTTGCTTTGGTATAATAAGCATAATACATTGTACATAAATACAAGAGAAAGTCACTATGTCAGATATTGCTTGTCTGTATGATGACAACAAGCTTCAATGTGACAAAGCCACAACATAATTTTCTACAAGAAAATAAAGAAAAATCAAATTGTCCACTAGATAGGTTGTACCACTGTCTGTAGTTATAGTCATCCGATCAAATAAATTTTACTACCTCATGTAGATCTGATAACAGATAATGAATACATATATCCAGTCAAATGGTAACAACAGGAACTGAAACCACACAACACATGTATGCTCTTCGTGGGTTGTTGCTGTTATAAAAATATGTAATCAAAATCACTTTTATATGCCAATTTATGTAGGGTTTAAAAATATATAATCAAAATGAGCAGGACAATACCTCTGCTGCACTATCAAGGTTTGCTGAATCAGATGCCTTTGGATTACCAAACGGCCGAATTTCATTCTCGCGACCACGCCAAACAGGGGACTTTAGTGTTGCTTCTCTAGATTGCATCCAGTTCAAGTTCCCCTGTAATTAAACAAAAAAATTCTAAGAAATTGTTTTACAGAAACAAATAAGTTGATTCCTTGATGTTAAAATAATAGACACCAAACCACTAAATAATGAAACAAGAACAAAAGACCTGTATCGTATTGATCTCCCCATTATGACCAAGTAACCTCATTGGTTGCGCAAGAGGCCATCTGGGGCTAGTATTAGTGCTATATCTTCGATGATAGATTGCAAAAGGAGATTCATAAAGTTCATTCTGGAGGTCCAAATAAAATTGTCCCAGAACTTCTGAGCGAAGCATGCCCTTGTAAACTATTGTTTTATTTGATAGAGAACAAAAGTAGACATCATCTTTCCATTCTTCTGATTTTATTGCCCTTTCAATTAACTTTCTACAAATATATAATTCTCTCTCAATGTCATCGGCATTCTCCTCTTTTGAAACTTTGACAAACACTTGTTGTATACTAGGCATTGCTTCTTTGGCATAGTAACCAACTATTGATGAATTCACCGGAACAGGTCTCCAACCAATGACCTCCAATCCTTCTTTTAAGAATATCTTCGAGATGACTGTTACAAAGAAAAACAACAGTTCAAAATCACATAGCTCATAAAAATAGTGGAGATTAAAATGAAAACAAGAAGGAAACAGTAAGTAAACTCTTTTTTCTACTCATTGACATGAAGAGAAACTGAGATAATGTTTATTGGCTAAGAAATTAATAATCCAAACGTTGAAAAGCAGCAGAAAGTTGACTCATACGTGAAATGTGAGACAACATGCAAAATATGGTAAAAAGAAAGTAAAATCCTTTAGATTTTTTAAATGGACATCGCTGTATACATAAGCACCTGACATAGATATAGCTAATTAGCATAAAATGATGTATTCACAAAATTAAGGTAAAAATACTTTGGAGATCAAACTAACCAGAAATTAAGCATTTTCTGCAGTACCTGATTTTGCTTCTTTCATGAACTTTTCATCTTTTGGAAGAAAAACCATTCCAACGCCAGTCTTCGACCTGTCCAAGGAAGCAAGTCCTTGTTTGACAGCCCAATTATCATACAGCTGCCATGGAACTGAAGTCATCACACCAGCCCCATCACCAGAATCATTATCTGCCCCACAACCTCCACGATGTTCCATGCAACCCAGAGCTGTAAGAGCATCCTTTACAATCTTATGAGAAGGCTCGTTCTTCAAGTTTGCAATGAACCCAACCCCACAAGCTCCTCTTTCTGAGATGATGTCGCTCAAACTAGCAACCTGATAAGAAAGAAAAAATTTATTGCAAAAAAAAAAAGAATATCCAATGCAATATTTGTTGATAATCATGCGCTAGAACAAATAGACCGAGCTACTACTATTCAAGAATAGGAATTTGATGTAAACCGGAAATGTTGCTCCCCTTGAAGCCAACTTTACAGGTCTTATTTCAAATTCTTATAGTTCAATCTAACAGAATATCTATCAGCCATTATACGATGAAGAAAATCTATCACAGTTCCTAAGCACTCTGACTCCGTACAAAAATAAGCTCCTTGTGCATCGATATAATGTGCGAGAAGGGGAGAACAACGTTTACAAGATTCGACCGTCCACGAAAAACTAAGCAGTAGAAAAACCAACAGAGACCAAGATTTCAGATACAAAGCAAGCAAATCCATCGCATAGCTGCTGACCTGAAACTCCGAACTCTGAAGAACATTCGACGCTGTTGATCGGTTTCAATTATCAATAAGTAAACTCATGTGTATCGGAAAGGCAAAAAAGGTATAATCAACAAAAGGAAGAACTACAAAACAGTAGATCCAACAATCGTTATCTTATTTAACATTCGAGGAAGTTTATACCTTTGGCCGATCATCCGGACAACGCTGTTTGACCACCGACGCCCTGAGAGCAGCCCCCTGGCGGTCCACGTCAAGCACCGCCTTAACAGACGCCGAGGACCATCCGCTCGCACCGACTCCCCTGAGGGCCGCCGCCCGATGCCGCCTCCGCCGCCGGCTAAGACAGGAGGCATCGCCGAAGAACAAACTCCGGTTGGAGGCGAGAAAGATCGGGTTCGACGGCGAGGAGCGGAGGAGGATCTTGGGCGTAGCGGGCAAGTGATTGGACGGGCTGGCCATTCGCGAGGCGGTGTCGCTAACCCTCGCCCGGGGCGGGGGGAGGGGACGAGAGATGGATCGTGTGGAGGCGCTGAGATGAGGATAGAGGAAGGAGGGAGAGTGAGTGTGTTTGTGGAATACGAAAGGATAGATAGGGAGAGGGAAGGAGAGAGAATCCGCCTCCTCTCACGTCTCTCTCCACCGATGAGATATAGAGGGAAGGGTGGTAAGGGTGAAGCAGGGAAACGGCCGAAATTTTCTTGGGATAAATGGCCTCTCTGGGTTTCGGGAGTCAAATAAGGGGGTTGTGGCTGCCGTGCTCCTCGGCGCAGAAGTGCTGCCACAGCGCCATGTGTATCGCACGAACAAGCGGGGAGCCACTTCTTGGAACCCACCCCAGCCAGTGGATCCAAATTTGCAGGACGACCGGAGCCCAATGAGATGGTGTCTTCCTACTGATCCCTGCAACTGCGCTCCTCGTGGCACGTAGCTGGCTACGACTTGTACATTCGTTTGATCCAGTCTTTTATACCCCTTTTTTTTACTTGGTGCCAAATGATGATATCGAACTACTATTTTAATTTTAATGCATAATGTACGTATGCCTACGGATAAACTCATAGGATAATAATTATTCGACATGTTATGCGAAGTGGAGGTTCCTTGCGAAGATAATAATATTATTATATTATATTATGCAACAGTATCTGACTGGCAGAATATTTTCCCTCATTAATAATATAACTAATTATGTTATAATTTGTGTACGGGCTACAATGATCTCATCTCATGCTTACCAAAGAACAGAGTGGGCTTATTTTACTCGTTTGCGTGTGGTTAGTCCACAAATAAGGTGACACGTTAAAACGACGCGTGTCGACGTCGGTGATGACGTCTTCGTGGGGCCCGGAGGAGACGGACGCCGTGAATATTCGGGAAGCGGTTGGCTTTCCTTCTTCAATTTGCCCGCACCACGACCTACCCGCGAGATTATTGGATAGATAGAGTGGGCCCCTGCTGGATCCCACGAGGAATCAAGGTTCGCTTGGCATGTAAACAAGTCTGCAACACGTCCTCCGTGACGTTATTAAGGGCTAAAATAATACTTACCATCATCAACTTGGGTAGCGGAAATATGTACAAGTAGAGCGGAGCACGTGGAGGAAGTCGTCAGGATCAGACGGTCTACATTTATTAATGAGATCCGTCAGGAGATTCTTCGCCGTTCGTGTTCTATAACACAGCATAAGAATCAAAGACACAGAGTGGAGCGATTCGATCTTATCTTGATGACTTCGCATCATGGCTGGTTGACCATCTAAGTTAGCATATACGACAAATCCACATGTGACAAAGCTTGCTTCTGTTGTCATTGTTTTGACATGCTTTACATGCTAACACAATCTTAGGTTCTGTTCTTGAACCCTGTACAGTATCTAGCAAATTCCTGTTGCTCTTCCAATGAAAAGAAAAAAGAAAAAAGAAAAAAAGGAAATCACATCTGATGCATGTTACAACTCTAAATGGCTTACATGCTCCTTGTTACATTTTTTCTACCATACCTCGCATTAAGATAATTAGTGCTACCTGTGCAAATAAATGATTAGTGAAATGAATGAAGCCATATTCACATTTACTACAGCAGAACCACATTTGGGAGCCACAGGCTGAGCTCCAAGGTCTCAGTTGTGGCTGAGGCAGCAACATCTGATGTTGATCACACTGAAGTAATGTACGTGTGCCGTGCCGATAGCTGAGAGCCCAGTTTGCTGCCCGACCAGATTCTTGTGTGTTTTCCTGAAGTACAAGTCAACCTAGAAAACCTGTTGATGCTTTCAGCTAAGAGTTTTGTTCAGGCATCTTCTGTGAAAGCTCTGTATATGAAGTCACGAAAGCGTTTCGAGTACTGTTTCGGATCTACCGCTGATATTGAGGCTGGATCAAAGTGAATGGACTTGTATGCATGCTCTAGTTTTTTGCTGATATCGTAGTCTTGCAATATGTCTATAATGCCAAAAATCAAGACAACATCATAGAAGTCCCCAGTGGCTTCTCCAATAAGCTGGGAATCGCTATAACTCCTCCTAACTGACAGTTCAGCCCTAGCTGGCACGTTCACTCCTAGTCGGATTTTTGCCGCCCTACAGCAACCAAATATGAGGGGAAAAAAAACTCAAGGGCTAGTCTGCAGAAGTCAATGGCTCGATGTTTTACGGATGTAGATGCTTTATAACAAATGCATACGAACACAGAACAAAGCATTCAGTGAGATAAATGATTTCAGATCCAGGAGGTCAAAATAAATATAGCACAAACTTCTGCATTAACATCATGAAGAATCATATTTCAATATCAATATCATAGAATTAGAGATAACTATGTCAGGCATTTCAGACAGTCTGAATTTAACAATTTAATGTTAGGATTTAACAAGTAAACCATGAAAAAGTTACGA
Organism: Musa acuminata AAA Group; assembly: GCF_036884655.1. Classification (NCBI taxonomy): domain Eukaryota; kingdom Viridiplantae; phylum Streptophyta; class Magnoliopsida; order Zingiberales; family Musaceae; genus Musa; species Musa acuminata. The sequence continues at coordinate 24,603,972 of NC_088339.1, read as the reverse complement.
AGGAACACTGTTTGTCACATGTTAAACATCAAGAGAATAGAATATATAGAAGAAGCAAGCATGGCACATTGCACTATCTAACTGCGTTGTCAAAAGATCCCCTGATAGTTTCGAATAATAATAAGAATACTTCTCAAGAGGACACGTAACAAAGAAAACAAAGTGACTAAATCATAATGGTTATACCTATTTGGATCATAAAGAAATTGATCCACATCTCTTGGAGGCTGCAATGTTGCTTCTCTTTTGCTATCAACGGCACCACCTTTCACCAACAGATCTGCAACTTAGTAAATGAAGTCAGTAAACTAGAATCATACGTTTTGATGGCATTTCAGAAATATTAAATTGAACCTTCAAGCAAAGGCATCTCTCTTGAAATTCTGAAGTGGACTCCCACTAGAAGGCTATAATCCATGATCCTCTCTTGCTCAAGAAACTCACAGTCCCTGTCAACTTGCCTGTAGAAGGCACATTTGTTAACTTTATTCAACATAAGAAAAAAATAGAGCTTCTAGGGTCAAAATTCCATGAAACTACACATAATTGATAACAATACCTTTGGAACTCTTGAAACCAAGGCCGTTGGAGACGAAAAATAAAATTAAGATCAAGATCTTTTAAAGTAGTGTATTCATCAATCTGAGACTCTGGCTTACTGGTCATCCGACCATGGGAAGATCCTTTCAGGTCAAAGCGCCTATGAATAGCATACTCAGAGCAGAACAAATTTTCCATTATAACAAAGCGGACCTGATTAATTGTAACAGAAAAATGCAAAACCTTATGTATCATGAAAATAAATCTTCCAATCAAAAGGGATGTTCACTGAGACCCACATTCTGACCTTCTTCTGTGAAGATCCAGCTAACTTTACACAGTGAAGACCAAAGAACTTGGTCACCAAACTGTTCTCAAATTTCCGGACATGGTTATAATATGCTGGAAGCATTCGCAGAAGGACCTGTAGAACAATACGTTATGTATTGGGTAGATCAGGAATAGGTTTCCCCCTTTTAAATAGAAAAAATGAATCCAATGGGCAAAGAAACTCACTTTTACTTCAGACTTCTTCATTGTCTTTATCATGTATCTGTCATCGTTCGTCACGTAGAAGAAGCTTCCACTCTTTCCCGGAGATGATAGCTCCCGAAGAGCATCATTGCCACAAAGAGACATCATGTAATCAGCTGCATCAACTTTGAACAGCCTGCAAAGTGTCCTGAACATTCAATTTAAGTATAATGTCTCGTCAAGTCTTAAAAGTCTGAACTAGTTTAAGAATAAAAACTCTCGGGACATTTGGGGCACAACAAAGCAAAAGTCAATGGCCTACCTGAATACTAACGGACAGTAGTCTTTCCATCTGAAATCACATGATTGATGTGGAGGTGTATGCTTTGATCCTTCAGGAGGAAACTTCGTCCACACTTTTTCTTTTGGGTCAAAGGCTGATGATTTCAGCTCCATATGAGATAGACTTTGTTTTCCAACAGCATGTCTGTATGGCAACAAACATTAAATTTAAGAACTCCGGAGAAAAAGGATACATAACAATCATTTATCTTATAAATAAACTAGTAATGTCCATTGTCTTAGTATCTCTTTTATTGAGAATCATATGCACATAGCAATACAATGTAGATGTGATAAATTAATCTTATGTGTGCACCAACCTATAACAGATTAGCACTAGAAAAATTCTTTTGTTTTCATAGTCACAACTCATCGATAAATCTGATCCTGCCAAAAATACATAATATCAATTATACAAAGCAGCTGAAGTTAATTCTAGCTGAAAGAAGAAAAAGAAGAAAAACCTGACCGAAAATCTCAGATATAAATATCAGATCCAATGAGAAGAAGACTCTTCTGAGTTCATAACCATGCTAATATAAAGCCGTAAATGGAAAAACAAAACCTACATGTTTACCCTTAAGAGTTATCTTTATTCAAATGTTACATATCTTTTTAGCAATAACATAAATGGACCATTGAAAATGAACGCACAGCCAACTAATGTAATGAAATTACACATTTCAACACATGAAAGCCAATTGGACAGGACCATTCTTAGGATGGTTTTGCACCATGGTGTTCCTAAGACCTCTGCACTATCTGAATGTTGATGCCTTTAATAGGAGAACCAACTTCATCACCATATGCATGATAGTAGCATCCACCAAAGGCTACAAATAGCCATGCAGAAGAAAACAATACCTGATCCCGAGCTGGAGATTGAGCATAAGCTCGTAATTCTTGTGCCCTTTTGTGATGGTTTCTCCATGTTTCTTCACTGGTCTTGGAGGTGGCCAGGCCATGTGTGGTGGGTTCATTGGCAGTTTTGGCTCCACCTCACTTCCACCCTTCACAGGTACCTTACTCCTATCAACCATGTCCCAGGGCACAGGATGCGTCCTACCATTCGGCCTTCTGGGCGGCAACCAATGATCGGCGTTATCGACCAAGGCCTGAATCCTGGAGCGGTCGGTGGCGCCAGATTCAGGGACCTTGGGAGACCTCCACACCTCAATGCCAGGCCAATTGATGGCCTTCTGTGAGGGAAGTAAAGACATAGTTTCCCCCGACGGTATCTTACATTCCTGGAGGTCAACTGCAAAGGCTTCCTGTGGATCTCGTGCCGTGGGGGAAGTCACAGCGGGCGAAGGGTAGTACACCCCATTCTGCTCGATCTTGGCATTCTCCTTACTCCATTCGCCGACGTAGAGGCTGCCGTCAGCCCATCGGAAGCTGCCGTTGCCCCTCGGGCATCCATTATCCCACCCGCCATCGAACCGGTTGCCATTAGCCCAGATGAGAGATCCTCTGCCATGGATGAGCCCGGCGCGCCACTGCCCGACGTACTCGCTCCCATTGCGCCAAACGTAGCGGCCATGGCCGTCCTGTAGGCCGGAGCGCCACTCGCCGTCGTAGTAGTCGCCGTTGGTGTAGGACGTCTTGCCGTGACCGTGCTTCAGGTTCATGGACCAGCTTCCCCAGTAGGTCTCGCCAGAGGCGCCGGTGTAGGTGCCGAAGCCGTCCATGAACCCGGCCTTGAACTCGCCCTCGTAGGTGGCGCCGGAGGGCCACGAGAACTTGCCGCGGCCGGTGGTCTTCCCGTGCCGCCACTCGCCCTCGTACATGCAGCCGTCCGTCCAGAGGTACTTGCCGGTGCCGTGAGGCACACCGCGGGACCACTGGCCGATGTAGAGGTCGCCGATGGGGAAGGAGCGCTCCGCGTGGTACACCTCGTCCTCCCCCTCGGCCTCGGCCTCGAGTGAGCCGTCGTCGCCCCCTCCGCGGGGCGAGGAGGAGGATCCGGAGTCGTCGCCGGCGGGGGCGACAGACATGGGCGAGAGGGGGCAGATGCAGCGGCGCTGGTGCAGCTGCTGCTGTGCTTTCCGGATGGCCGACTCCCACGCCTTGGCGTTGTGCTGCTGCGCTTTGTACATTCTATTCCTCCGGCTCTTGTACGTATCCCCGCCTCTTCTCTCTTCTACTGACGCAGCATCACAACCGAGTCCAACAAAAGCATTGTCGAAACCACGCCGATCGGCAAGGAGAGGGAGGAAGCCGAGGACACCGAGGGAAAGAAAAGAGAAGAACGACGGAGGCGATGGGGTTATGTCTTCCCTTTTTTTTTCTTTTCTTTTCTTTTCTTTTTTTTTTTTGTTTCTTTTTTGATTAATGAAAAATAAAAAAGGGCAACAAAATAGGAGAGTTCTGTTGCGTTGTTTCGTTGTATTGCGCTGCGTCTCCTCCCAACAACTGGAAGGTGGGAAGCGGCGGACGTGCCTATTTTCCAGCCTGCCGTTATTACACTGGCTTCTGGGAGGAGATCCTCATCCGTGAGCTACGACGAGTCCGTCCACTGCTTTGTACGCACGGACCAAAGAACCTACACATGACTCGTATAACAGAAATGACAATGATGTATAGAATAATATAATATAACATATATATATATATATATAAGTTTTTTTTTTAGAAAATTCTTATATTTTAAATACTTTTCAATTGATATTCTTATTTAATTTTTTTTAATAGTATCTTTAATTTAAAAAATATCTAAATTATTTCTAAAAAAAGTTGGAACTAATCGAAATATCGTAAGAACTACTCAAAAATACTATGAATAATATAAATTAACTTTAATCTCAATCAAATTAATTATGAGTTTAAAATATAATTTTCTATTGATCTAATAATGACAATCAAAAGGTAAATATGATGTTATTTACGGTATCTTTCAATAACGGTTACAGTGCTCTAAAGCATTGTAAATATTATTGAAAAACAAATTGATGAGAAAACTTTTAAGGGTTATTTTATGTATTTTTAAATTAAAGATATTGTTTGAAAAATAAAATTAAAAAGAGAGTACTTTTTGAGAAATACTCGAAATATGATTTTTCTAAATCACTATATATATACATCAATTAATCTTTGTCATAGAATGTTAGTATAGAGATGGTTAGGATTTCATTTGAAATTAATTTTATTTTAATTTTTAAACTACATATATTAACATACTATTTGTCCATATAGGGATGGATAGAGATTATAAATTTTAATATTTATTTTGTTAACTTCACTATGACTTTGATAACATTAGGAAATGCTCGTTAATTAACTCATGGGGATTCAACTATAACTTCGATGACGTAAGGGAAATACTCGTTAGCATAGACTCTTGTGGAGAAGAGAGCGTTTTTTATTCCTTGACATTCACAACCTTTGCAACAAGAGGGTCGAGGTTCTCAACCTTCGTGTGAAGGTAGCAAGGGGGATCAAGGCCTTCAATATTCACACTTTAACAATAATGGGTCAGTCGATGCCCAACCTCCACACTTGGATAGCAAGAGGGATTTGAGGAGCTTGATCTCTAAGACTCAACAATGGGGGGTTGTCAGGTTTCTCGATCTTTGACATATAACCATTCTTCTAACGTTAAAAATATTATTGAAATGTATTATCGACGTCTTGATTAATCTGATGTAATTCTGGCCTGTGTGCATAGAATTATCTGAGGTATCCTCGATGTGAAAATGACTAGCTCTCGAAATGCCACATACATGAAGATCGAAGAAAGGTTTCCTAACCTCATCCCTTTTAACACCCAATTTAGTAACCCTTGAAAACTAAATGTGATGATATATAGTAAAAAGTAATCTCCTTCCTAATTATACTAACAATGAGATTTTATACACAAGGATGAAATATTCTATGAAATATTTTATGAAGTAGCAAACCCCTAATGCATCTAACAATCTTCAATTGACCTACTTGGATTGAAACAATATATAATTGTTTGTATTAGATCCTTATCCACGTGGGGACAGACCGGTAGGGGCAATATTTATCTCTTTCTTGTATGCTGATTGCTGATGTTGATTAATCAATGAATATATATATATATATATATATATATATGTATATATATATGTATATGTATATATGTATACATATATACATATACATATATATATACATATATATATATATACATATATATATGTATATATATACATATATACATATATATATATATACATATATATATACATATATATATATGTATATATATATATATATATGGTAGAGTAGCTTTGACCAGTTTTGTGATAATTCAGCCGTTCATCTCGAATGATCAATGACTGTCTGGGAGTCGGTCAGCACAACCCATTAAAGGCGTTGACTTATAAATGGGTTGACTCTAAAACTCATATTTTATTATAAAATCTGAAGAAAATCAACATGTATTTCACGACTCGAACATCGTCACCCTCTCGAACGAAGACCTTCAAACATCGCACAATTTCTGTTTTGATCTTTGACGATCGATCAAACAGAAGTCTCATTGATCAAAGTTATTGACCATTATGTCACTTTATAGCATGCTCTAAGGTGATGGCTGATATCGTGAGAAGCAAAAGCTGTAATGATGACACTGAACAAATATTTCTTGATCACAATCAATATATATAGGACGACAGTAGAAAGTGAAACTTCCTTCTCCCTACACTGCACAAATATATATAAAGGAAATGTTCATCCACAAACAGTGAACACATGAAGCAAAATCACAGAAAAATGCAAGCTTTTGAGGAACTCCACAAACGTACACAGCAGGAAGATTCAGAGCATGGTCTTGGAAGCCTTCCTAACCAGCAGAAGCCAACAGAGAACTCGATAGGCCAAGAAGAAACAGCACATGATTCCAACGTCCATCCACCTGGTGTCCTTGTCCAATCCTCTGGCCCTTAGAACATCACCACCCGTGAGAGAGCACACATCACCGAGCCAGGAGAAGCACTTGCCTCTCACGCTCCAGTACTCGTTGATCAGTAGGAAGTCCAGTGGATACCTGTAGAGGGAGATGTAGTACATGAAGATCCAGTACTTTGGGATGCTGTCCTTGGGAATGAAGTATCCCGAGAACAGGAAGAAGATCCCCAGGAATGTGCATATCAGAGAATTCCCCAGTATGAAGTCCGGTGAGACTGCACTGAGGAAGAGAACCAAGGAGCTGGCCATCAACACAATCATCCAGACTGCCAGCACGAAGAACATGAACGCGCTGATGGAGGGATTGAGGCCTACGAGCCAGTACACTGGCACTGCGAACAGAAGCGCCACCACCAGTAAGAAGGGGATGAAGACGACGGTGTTGGCTACCATGTAGGAGGAGACCCGATACATCCTCCTCGATGTCTCCCTCATGAGAACGCGCCGCTCCTGCAGGAAGATCGGTAGTGCTTCCACGGTGGAAGAGAGGAGGAAGCTGAGGCTGAAGGCGAAGAGGCCGAGCCTCTTTGCTATACCATCGGGATCCGACTTCACACGCAGGTAAACGGTGCCGAGTCCCAGCCCACCAACGATGGCTTGCATCGTTCTGGCGAGGAACAACTGCTTTGTTCTGTAGATTATCTTCCAAAACCTCCAGCTGAGTGTTCTCATCTCAGCTATCCGCGAGCAGTAGCCATCGTCTCTCTCAGGGTGGTCTCCCTCTAATCGTTCTTGGCTTGGCTCGTTGGGACAGTTAAAGGTCGCGTGTTTGGCACCGTAATCCTCCAATTGTTGGGTGATCTCCATGGCGAACTCCAACGGATTGACTCGGACAGGGATCTTGAATCCCAGCTGCGATATCGTCTGTGAGAGAGATTGGATGCTGCCATAATGAGCTAACTTGCCATGGGAGAGGAGCAAGAAAGACGAGACATATTGAAGGATCCGATAGCTCGGCTGGTGTATGGTTAGAATCAGGATCTGCTGCCTTGTTCGGGCCATGGAAGCGAGTAGCTGAACCACCTGCAACGCCGAGGTACTGTCGAGGCCCGACGTGGGCTCGTCGAGGAGGAGGATGGGCGGGTCGTGGATCACGTCGACGCCGATGGAGAGCCGCTTCCTTTCTCCTCCGGAAATCCCTCTAGTCTCCGCGTCCCCGACATAGCTATCGGTTACATGTTCGAGGCGCAGTTCTCGGATGAGTCCCTCCACTCTCTCTTCCATCTTTCTCTCGCTCATCCCTTTCAGCCGGAACTTGGCACTGAACATCAACGTTTCCTTCACGGTGAGGAGGGGAAGCAGATTGTCCTCCTGGGTGACGAAGCCACAGATCCTTCGCAGCTGGGCTGAGCTCGTCAGAGGATGATCGCCGAGGGAGATGCTTCTCGGATCGAAAAGCGAACTACCGGAACGGCCGGAGATGACACGGAGAAGGGTCGACTTCCCAGCGCCACTGGGTCCGACGACGGCGAGGATCTCCGAGCTGTTGGCAACGAAGGAAACTGATCTGAGGACCTCCACCGCGCGAGGCTCATGTTTGCGACGGAAGCACGAGCGGATCAGACTGGCCTCGGGCAGGACGGTGTAGCAGAGATTGGTCACGACCAGCTTGTTCGAGGCTTTCACGGGCGGAGGAGGGGATGTTTGGTAGACAGAAGAGGACGGGGAGCTGGATTCCGGAGGGGAGTCGGAGGTCGAGGAGTATTGCAACGTGGAGTTGACGTCGAGGCAGAGATTCTCCATTGCTGGCGAAGACAAGTACTCCTGCAGCTACTGGATGAAGAAGCGGGATTATGTCCGGTAAGAAACAAGGCGTTCGACGAAAGGTAGAGAGAGAGAGACGGTTTCGTGTGAGTTGGACCTAACCGTCTGAAAGCGTTCAATGGGGGTTGGAACCAACTGAGACCGGAGAGACGGTTTCGTGTGAGTAAGGATGGGTTGGCACCGTTAGGCGATCAGAATCAAAATGAATCATTGAATACAATTTCACAAACACATTACGTGCTGCATTGGATGTCACGGTTTGACCACCCGAGTTGGTAATTTGGGTTGTGGTGATACTTCTGTACCGTAAAAAAGGATGGCGGAACAGTTTCATCATCGAAGTGAGGTTTTGATTTCATCATACATCAAGACAATGCAAAAAGGTTTTGTCCGACGGTGACTTCCATCTCCTAATAACAAGCTGATGGTGCGATGTTCTCACATCTTGCGTCGGCCGCGGATGTGGAGACTACAGGGAGCCTCGAAGGCCCTGTTTCACCTCCCACCAATGGTGACGGACCCCACGATTTTGGCCCAACTCGCGCAATCCCACACTCGGAGCTCAACTCTCTGCCCGCTTGATCTCGCCTGGCGGCAGTCCCCCTCCGTCTTCGTCCCCAGTCATCCCAGCGAAATGCAAGTAAAATGTGGCGACGTCCACCATGCGGCCGCTCTGTTCGACAAAATGCCACGGCAAGGCGCGTGATCGAGAAACTGAAGAGATAAAGGTAATTGGGAGATCTCATAAACTCTCAGTTTGTTCTTGACTCTTAGTTGACATCATAGGATCTGTGTATGCTGCCATTGCTGATTAAAAACCTGGAGACAAAGAAATTTACTTCACCTAATCAATAGTATATTTTGCATGTTGAGAAGCTTTCTTTCAGGCCAATCATTGGTGTCAAAAGAACAAGTTGCAAAGCATGCTACCTGAAAGTGATGGGTGCATCATAAAATACACAATTTAGTCCGTGCATAGCGATCTACTGGTTGATGATACAATTTGGTACACCTAATTCAATTGCAAGAGCTAGTTAATAGAGGAATAAGGAACCCTAGGGAGGGAAGAAGGTACCACCCTAATGTCACGACCTTAGCTGGAATTGCCTAAGGCGTGCGGCACCCTTGCGGCCAAAGACGCGAACTTAGCTTGCGTTGCCTAAGTCGCGCTTCGCCCTTGCGATCTTGCTCCGCAAGGATCAGCCCACTTTGTAACCTCTCGCAGGTCCCGAAGGACCTATAAAAGAGAAAGAGAGTTAGATCGAAAGAACGAGCAACGGACAAGTCCCGAAGTCTCGCGAAAAGGAAAGCTTTACAAGCAATTCGTCGAACACCTTGTGTGCACAAGAGAAAAGAGGGAGAGGGGAAAAACAAGGCTTTCAAGGATGAACGAACAGCTGCAAGCCCACAAACAATCGCTCACCTGGTCCCGGACGCAACACCAAGTTCCCGTAAATGTCACGTGCGAACTTGCGAAAGAGTGTTCAACGCCCGGTATATAACCGAAGTCCCATTCAGCCATGTGCCACCCGGGGGGTTCCTGGGGTCTGAGCTGGCTGACATTTTGGTGAGCGGAGGCAGCACTCCGCTCACCTCCCGCGGCACGCGAAAACGGAGCTGTTTTGGGCTGTTTTGGGGCTGTTTTGCTCGGTTCGGTGAACGGTCGCTTTGCAACGCTGCAGCTTGTTCGAACTTACATATTTACAAGCAAAATGACCCAAAACCATAAGAAAACATGCTGTCAAGCAGCTGTACATGCGGGTGTGAGCGACGAACGGTTCGTTGAACGGAGTTGTTGCGGATGCGCGACGACCGTTCGTGACATTCTCCCCCACTTAAACTGTCGACGCCCTCGTCGACGCTTGTTGGTAGTTGTTGATGACTTCTTCTTCATGTCGCAGGGCGTCTTCAGGCTCCCAACTGGCTTCAGTTCGGGGAAGCTTTCACCACTTCACCAAGTACTCTGTCTGCTCCGCTCCGTTGGGTAGCTTTATCTTGCGATCCGCCAGAATGGTTTCCACTCGCTTCTCGTAGGAGGCTGTGATGGGAGGTAGCCGAGTTGGAATACTTCGAGAAGCATCTTGCGGATCCGAATGGTAGGCCTTCAGGTTGCTGGCGTGAAGAACGTTGTGAATTTTGAACCACGCCGGCAGTTGCAACTTATAAGAAACATTGCCTACTCTGCTGATAATTGGGAAGGGCCCTTCATACTTACGCACCAATCCTTTGTGGACTCTTTTCCTGAAGAATTGGAGTGATGCTGGTTGGAGCTTTACCAACACCAAATCGCCAACTTTGAACTCTTGTGGTCGCCTTCCCAAGTCTGCCCACTTCTTCATCCGTTTTGCCGCCTTCTCCAAGTAAGCCCGCGCAATATCGGCATTTCGATGCCACTCCTTTGCGAAATGGTAGGCTGATGGACTACTCCCAGTATAACCAATTGCCATAGTGTGCGGAGTCGACGGTTGTTGTCCTGTGATAATTTCGAAGGGGCTCTTGTTGGATGCAGAGCTCCGCTGCAAGTTGTAGGAGAATTGGGCGATGTCCAACAGCTTCACCCAATCTCGTTGATTGGCACTCACGTAGTGCCGGAGATACTGCTCTAAGAGTGAATTTATTCTTTCAGTCTGACCATCCGTCTGGGGGTGGAGGCTTGTAGAGAAGTATAACTTTGACCCCAACAATTTGAATAGCTCGGTCCAGAATCGTCCCAGGAACCGAGCGTCTCGATCACTAACAATATTGTGTGGGACTCCCCAATACTTCACTACACCCTTCATCATCAGTCTGGCCGCCTCTTCAGCTGAACAGTGTAGGGGAGCAGCAATGAAAGTTGCATACTTTGAAAACCGATCGACCACCACAAGTATCGATCCAAGTCCCCCTACAGGCGGCAAGCTTGATATGAAGTCTAAGGAAATGCTCTCCCATGACCTTTCTGGTACAGGCAACGGCTCCAAAAGTCCCACCGGCTTCCGTTGCTCCACCATGTCTTGTTGGCAAGTAAGGCATGTTCAAACATACTCCTCCACATCAATCCCCATCTTTGGCCAGTAGAAGGCCCTCTCCACGAGAGCCAATGTTCTGTGAATGCCGGGATGTCCAGCCCAAAGGGAATCGTGACACTCTTTTAAGAGTTCACGCCTTAAATTGTCCACTCGGGGAACATAAACTCTATTCCCTTTTGTGTAAACAAGTCCCTCCTGGACCCAAAATCGTCGTGCCTTGCCTTCTCTGATGAGCTGCATCAGGATAACTGCCTGGGGATCACTATACAGTCCATCTCTGATTCGAGCAAGGAAGTTGGAGTGTAACTGACTTGTTTGGCCTCTGCCCTCCAGTTGTGCAGCATTCACGCACTCCACCTTCCGACTCAGCGTATCGGCCACGACATTCGCCTTCCCGGGCTTGTATTCCATTGCCATATCAAATTCAGCCAGGAAGTCCTGCCACCGTGCTTGCTTTGGGGAAAGCTTCTTCTGAGTTTGGAAATAACTCAGGGCGATGTTGTCTGTCCTCAGCACAAATCGCGACCCGAGGAGGTAGTGTCGCCAAACTCGTAGGCAGTGGATCACCGCTGTCATCTCCTTCTCATGCACTGGATACCGCCTCTCGGTCTCGTTGAGTTTGCGGCTCTCGTAGGCCATCGGATGACCTTCTTGCATGAGTACTCCACCAATAGCAAAGTCCGAAGCATCGGTATGGACTTCAAAGGGCTCTCCATAGTTTGGCAATTTGAGCACTGGTTCTTCCAGAACAGCAGCCTTCAGATCTTGGAATGCTATCTCGCATCTGTCCGACCACTTCCAAGGCTGCTCCTTCTTCAGCAACTCCGTCAGTGGGGTTGCCCGCTTCGAATATCCCGCGATGAAGCGTCGATAGTAGTTGACGAAACCAAGGAAGGATCTCAACTCTGGCACCTTCTTTGGAGTTCGCCATTCCGCAACTGCTTGCACCTTCGACTTATCCATCCGGATGGAGCCATCACCGATTCGATGCCCCAAGAATAGGATCTCAGTCTGAGCAAAGTAGCATTTCTCCCTTTTTACGAACAACGTGTTCTCCCTGAGAACCTTGAAAATCGTCCGAAGGTGCTTGACGTGCTCCTCGAGCGTTTGGCTGTAGACGACGATATCGTCCAAGTAGACGACCACGAACTTATCCAAATACTCCTTGAATAGCTGGTTCATGAGAGTACAGAATGTGGCCGGAGCGTTGGTTAAGCCGAAAGGCATCACTAAGAACTCAAACGCTCCATATCTGGTCACATAAGTAGTCTTTGCTTCGTCGCCTTCAGCGATGCGCACCTGCCAATACCCCGACCGGAGGTCGAGTTTTGAGAAATACTTCGCCTTGCCCAATTGATTGAACAAGTCCGCAATGAGCGGGATGGGATACTTGTTCTTCACTGTTACTTTGTTGAGGGCTCGGTAGTCGACGCATAATCGGAGGCTCCCATCTTGTTTCTTCTGAAAGAGAACTGGAGCTCCGAAAGGTGCTTTTGAGCTGCGGATGAGACCACCGCTTAGCAGTTCACCTAACTGCTTCCTGAGTTCTGCCAACTCTGGCGGGGGCATGCGGTAGGGTGGTCTCGCTGGAGGCTTCACTCCTGGCTCCAGCTCGATACTGTGATCCACGCCTCTGCGTGGTGGAAGAGTCTTCGGCAACTCGGGTGGCATAACGTCTTTGAACTCCTTCAGGACGTTCGCCACCACAGCAGGTTCTTGAATGGCTTCTTCGTTGAGTGGCTCTAGTTTCATAGCAGCCACGAATGTTAGTTCGCCCTTTCGCACCCCTTTCTTCAATTGTAATGCCGAAATATGTTGGGGCTCCTTGGTTCCTCTCCGAGAGACGGGAACCACGCAGGGGTCATCTCCTCCCATCATACATAGGGAGTTTAAGAACGGCATCGGCACCAACTTCGCCGCATGCATAAACTCCATTCCAAGAATCACTTGGAAGTCGTCCAGTGGCACGGCCATCATGTTGGTGTTACCGCTCCAAGTCCCGATTTTGATAGGAACACCCTTCGCCAACCCGGAGATTCGCCTGGCCTCCGAGTTCACCGCCTTCATTCGGCTTGGGCTCTTCTCCAATGTCAACCCAAGTCGCTGTGCTTCGCGATCGGCTATGAAGTTGTGGGTAGCGCCCGTGTCCACCATTGCACGGGTCGTTTGGTCATTTAGCTTAATGTCCACATACATTAGCTCGCTGCTTCCTGCTTTTTGTGCCTTCGTCTTCATGTTCTCCCCCACTTGACCCCGCATAGCGTTCAACAGACGCATTGCTCCCATTCGGGGTCCTTGCGACTCCTCATCGTCGCTGCTGGATTCTGAACTGCTCGAACTAAGAGCAACAGCTTTGCCCTTGTCCGATCGGGGAGGGTGGATGGAAGCTGTCAAAGCGTTGAGTGCCTGCTTCTGTGGGCACTCCCTTACCATGTGCGGTCCTCCGCACAAGAAGCATCCTCCAGGTTTTGAGGCCTTGCCTTTTGGGTTCGGCCCTTTGTGGGAGCTCTTCTTCTTCTGTTCGCCCCCGAGCTCCTTCCCTCGAGAATGTTTTGGAGGGCGATTGCTTGAAGATTGTTTCCTTCTCGCTGGGTCTTCAGAGGAAATGAAGTCGGTGAGCCTTTCTGCAGCTGCAATTGCCCCGACCACGTCGGTAACATTCCTTCGATTCAGCTCCTGCTGAGCCCATGGTTTCAAACCATCAAGGAAGCTGAACAACTTGTCCTTCTCGGACATGTCCTGTATGTCCAGCATCAGTGCAGAAAACTGCTTTACATAGTCTCGGATGGTGGTACTTTGGCGGAGTTGTCTCAACTTCCTTCTTGCGACGAACTCTGTGTTCTCCGGTAGGAACTGAGTTCTCAACTCCCGCTTCAAGTCTTCCCATGTGTCGACTCGACACCGACCTTGTTGGATCTCCTCCCAACGAGTTCGCCACCAAAGTTTCGCATCTCCATTCAGATACATTGTTGCTATGGAAACTTTGGTATCTTCAGAATCGGGCCTCGTAGCTCGGAAGTATTGCTCCATGTCAAACAGAAAGTTCTCGAGCTCCTTGGCATCTCTGGCCCCTCCGTATCCATGGGGCTCAGGTGCCCTCAAATTTTGTGGCGGTGCAACGCGGGTGTTGCCTCCTCCCGCATTTAGCGTTCTTGTAAGCATAGCCACCTTTGCCGTGAGTTCCGCCACAACATCCTGTAAGTGTTGCACGGAGTCTTTGGTGTCATCAGACAGTCGATCGACTAGGGCCTCGACCTTGTCGATCCTAGACTCCGCTTTCTCTTGCGAGCTCTCTACCCCAACAAGTCTTTGTTGGCCATGGTAGAGCTCCTCCATGCTCGCTTCCAGAACATCCAGGCGGGTTTCCGCCATCGTGAGTCTCTCCTTATGACTCTTTTTCCCAGTTAGCGCACCAGATTGCGCTTCCTCCGCTCGCGGAGAGTTGCCAACTTCTCGCTCATCCTGTTCGCTGCCGCGATCCTCGTGAGCGGCTCCAACAGCATGAGAGCGAGTGTGCACATGCAGCCCACCTGCGGCTGCTTGGGGCAAGGGTCCGGCTTGCCCCGTCTTGCTTGATTCGCCACGATGCTTTGCCATGGCGAAGTTGCGAAGTTCGTTCGCTGTTCGATCGAAGAGCTTGCCCGCTCTGATACCACAATGTCACGACCTTAGCTGGAATTGCCTAAGGCGTGCGGCACCCTTGCGGCCAAAGACGCGAACTTAGCTTGCGTTGCCTAAGTCGCGCTTCGCCCTTGCGATCTTGCTCCGCAAGGATCAGCCCACTTTGTAACCTCTCGCAGGTCCCGAAGGACCTGTAAAAGAGAAAGAGAGTTAGATCGAAAGAACGAGCAACGGGCAAGTCCCGAAGTCTCGCGAAAAGGAAAGCTTTACAAGCAATTCGTCGAACACCTTGTGTGCACAAGAGAAAAGAGGGAGAGGGGGAAAAACAAGGCTTTCAAGGATGAACGAACAGCTGCAAGCCCACAAACAGCCGCTCACCTGGTCCCGGACGCAACACCAAGTTCCCGTAAAGGTCACGTGCGAACTTGCGAAAGAGTGTTCAACGCCCGGTATATAACCGAAGCCCCATCCAGCCATGTGCCACCCGGGGGGTTCCTGGGGTCTGAGCTGGCTGACATTTTGGTGAGCGGAGGCAGCACTCCGCTCACCTCCCGCGGCACGCGAAAACGGAGCTGTTTTGGGCTGTTTTGGGGCTGTTTTGCTCGGTTCGGTGAACGGTCGCTTTGCAACGCTGCAGCTTGTTCGAACTTACATATTTACAAGCAAAATGACCCAAAACAATAAGAAAACATGCTGTCAAGCAGCTGTACATGCGGGTGTGAGCGACGAACGGTTCGTTGAACGGAGTTGTTGCGGGTGCGCGACGACCGTTCGTGACACTAAGGAGCTGCAAAGATCATCAACTGTTCCATGGGCTTGAACAAGGGAGATTGAGGTCCTCCTGCATGAAGCTCTCTGATTATGGAAAGGAATCTTGGTGTGGCAATGACATTAGGTGATCGACAAGGCATGGATGTCGACCCATCAACAAGGGCATAATACCACCAAGCCAATCCACTTCAAGAGAAGGATTTGATTAAGAAAAGGAAGTGGGTCAGATTGTGGGGTGATCATAGTGCTTTGGTTGAGAGGGGCTTCAGGGTTAACTATGCAATCTGTGCTTATCAAAGGCCCTGTGTTGTCAAAGTAAACTCACATCCTTGGCAACACAACAAAGCATGAGAAGAAATCCACACCTCTATCTTATACTTTAGGGAACTTTCTTGTCTCGTATTGCCTGTTGGTTTTGTTGAGTTGCAAGGGTGAAGCAGGAGTCAGTAATCCAGTGTGCACCTGTACCTCTATCTTGCCAGGATCTACAGTGACAAAGGGTTAAGCCCTGACAAGAACCCATAGAAGAGAGTGACAGAACCATGAATGGTCAAGGCCCAACTTGAGATGATTTAGTTTTATAAAATGTACTCTCCCATCCCTGGCCATATGCTCTCTCTCTCTCTGGTGTAAGAACAACAACTGAGAGAAGCTCTCTGTGGCGATCCAGAAGAGAAGGTGAGCGTCTTTTTATCTCAGGAGGAGTATGCTATGGCTAGATCATGTATGCGAATGTTCTTTTCCTTAATTGGCTCTCTTGTTTTGGTTCTCTTGCTGCAGAAGGCAGGGTATCGAACAGGTGTAAGGATCCAATGAAGTGTATGAAAGGTGATTGTTTGTGTTGGTGAAAGGATCTTGGATGGAAAATCAAAGCGCTGGTGAAACTGGTCTTTCGGACTCTGGACCTTCAAGTCGACCTATGACACATGGAGTTAATGGAATCACACCTTCTGCCACAAATTTCTTGTACTGTTCCTCCATGTTCATCTCTTAGCTTCCGCTTCTTTTTCTTAATATGTTTGAAGACTAGTTGTTTGTGTTTTCCCCGTTCTTTCTTCGGCTTCCTAGTTACGTTTCAAGTCCTATTTTGTGAAATCCTTTAGCTTTTGCATGAGCAGATGTAAGGCAGCTTATAATCTCTCTATCTTCCATTTTGACATATCCATCAGATCTTCCTTGTTGCCTTCTTTTATCATTCTGTGAAGAAATATTTGATCTTCTAGGTTCAGCGGATCTGCACCCTTTCATCGCCAGCCTATCATCTCTCTTAGTTTTATCTGTCTTAAGTCTTGGAATTATACTGCTTATTGTTGAATGAAAAGTTTTCTGGGTGCTTCACCAGTGACCAAGAAGGAGCTGCTTACTTTGGGGGGTTGGAAGAGGCTCTCATGCATGGAGTTGCTGGAATTAGGAGCGACGAAGAAAGGAAGTGTAAGCCTCTCCAGCCCAACACATCTAAGAGTCAATCATCCTTGGCTTGTGCTCCAACACAAACATGGAAGAGGGGTTTGAACTGGTCTCCTACCTCCGGGATCACAGCAAGCAGGAGACCAAGAATGATGTGATCCCACAACCACCTACCCACGGAAACCTACTCTCCAACTTTTTACTGTTCCATTCCTACTAGTTCTCTGCAGGCCTTGAACAGGAAAAGGAATAAGTTCACTTAGAAACATCATTGACAGAAGGCTATTTACTCCTTTGTGATTCTGACACAGTTTTATTGATCTTCTGCATGCAGCCCTTTTCGCAAGCAGACCCCCAACACTTGAGATCTTCCCATCATGGCCAATGAGATTTCAACAAATTCCCAAGGTATGGTCTTACCTTTTGACTCCTAGAAATTGACTGTTGCACTTCCTCCTTTAATGCCAACAGTGGAATTCACAGCCAGAGGAGAGCGCCGATTCAGGATCTGTACAGAACACAATTTCCCAGCTGGACTCAGAGTCCCCGGTGAGCAGAAAAGCTTCATCAGAACAGTCAGAAGAGCAGCAGCAAGGAACAATGGCAGGTGATGGGGCACCAAACCAACAGCTCAGAACTCAAGAAAAGGTACGAATTCATGTGGTTTCTTCCTGTCATGGCGTCACCGAACCCTTCCAATCCCATAATCACCATACATGAGCTGCACTATAGTCTTCTCTCTCAATCGGAAGGAACAAGGTCCAATCTTAAGATCTCGATTCTCCTCCTGCTTGTGGCTCTTACTGATCCTGGAACAGAGTTTTACCAGCACTCATCCCAAGAAACGATACAAACTCCAACAAGTTGACATCTGGTTTGACATCATCTAACTGCTGACTGCTATTCTTAGCCTGCGTATCCAATCTCACAAACTCCAAGAAGATCAACAGCTTTTACATCGAAAAAGACAACATTTATTTGATTTATGTAATTGAACATCTTCATCAGTACCTACTGCTAATAATTAAGAGTCTACCAAACAAAAGGCCACATCATTAAGGTTGATGTTTTCCCAGTCGTCAAACAGGTCTTGAAACCAAATAATATTCTTCCGCACCTTCTTCCAAACACTATCGCACAATCGGGATTTCAAGACATCGAAATCTCGACTTCTTCGTTGCCTAACATCCCAGGCTTATGTATATTTTACGGGAATAGCATTAAGTGGTGGTAGAAAAATAGCTAGACAGCAGTTGTCAGTGTGCTACAGTAAGTGTATATGGCTCTTATTTCCTCCTCCCATCACCATGCATGGTTTAACAAAACCATTTGCCATGCCTTTCATGTGGCAGAGAAATGTGGTTGGTGGTTCTTCTTCAGAGAAGGATGGGAAAGTACTAGATGCAAAGGTTGCGTCTCTCTCTCTCTCTATATATATTTTATATTTGTATCAACGTAGCTAATTAAGTATTTTTGCGAGTATGCGTATGCATGCACAGAATTATAGTTCAGGTAATGCTTTCTGCTTGTGCTTCAGTTTACAGCCTTGAGCATCTTCTGCACATATTAAATGTCAAGTATCCAGTACGATAGAACAAACAAGACATGCACATTTGTGTGGCTGTGTGTGGTGGAAACATAGAAAGAAGAACTCTCCGGCGTTTGACTAAGGCTCACCTTTTTTGTTACTGCAGACGTTAAGACGCTTGGCTCAGAATAGAGAAGCTGCAAGAAAAAGCCGGCTAAGAAAGAAGGTTGGTTTGGCTTGAGATTTTTTAGGGTAATTGTCGTCTACTTCTTCGGATCGAGGAAAAAATGATTGATTTGACACAATGTGCTTCGAAGTGACAGGCTTACATACAACAATTAGAGTCCAGCAGAATCAAACTTACTCAGCTGGAGCAAGATCTCCAGAGAGCTCGAACACAGGTAGAACCGAGCATATCTAACCAACCTTGATTGGTTTCCCTGTGCTATGTATCGACTCATTTTCAATTCTTTGGTTTCCAGGGTCTCTTCTTGGGAGGAGGCAGTGCAGGTGATAACATCAGCTCTGGTATGAAGCTCTTCCATTGCAGTCGATCTGTTGTTGTAGAGATTTCGTTTCTTATACTAGATTTTGACATGGAATACTGCAGTTTTTGACATGGAATACTCCCGATGGTTGGAAGAGAACTATAAGAAGATGATGGAGCTTCGAGGAGGTCTACAAGCGCATCGTCAAGATGGAGATCTCAGGGTCACAGTAGACGAATGCCTCGCCCTCTACGACGAGCTCTTCCAGCTCAAAGCCACAGCAGCCAGATCAGACGTCTTCCACGTTCTCACCGGCTTGTGGACAACACCTGCCGAGCGGTGTTTCCTATGGATGGGCGGATTCAGGCCCTCCGAGCTGCTAAAGGTTGAACTCTCAGCCATTTGCCTTCACTTCCTCCCACAGCTAGATTGCTCTCATCCTCCATCATTAGTATGCGCTCGTTTCTGCTGCAATGACCAGATCGTACTGCCTCAACTGGATCCCTTGACGGAGCAGCAAGTAGCAGGGATATGTAGCCTCCAGCAATCTTGCCAACAGGCGGAGGAGGCGCTCTCGCAGGGCCTCGAGCAATTCCTCCGGTCGCTTGCTGATACTGTGACCGGTGACTCCCTCGTCGAGAGCTCCAGTACTGGGAATTACATGAGTCAAATGGCCATTGCATTGGGGAAGCTTGCCAATCTCGAGGGATTCCTCCGACAGGTCCTCTTTTCTTTGCTCAATTCTCTTTCTTGCATCGCCACCTGCTAATTAGCCGACTTGTGAGCCGGTCATGGAAGTATGCATTAATCAAAATCTTTCTATGTATCACTAGGTTTGTTGCACTGTTAGAAACTTGATATTGATCATAAACAACATTTCCATCGACATCGGTCAGATGAATGTAGAAACACTAGAAATCGTCGAGGGGACCAAATACATCAGATAGTCTCTCATCTGAATACATGAGATATATTTCTCACATGTGTTCCAATTTTTGCTCAAGTTGCGAGCCTCTTTCTCTCTGGATGTGGTGATTTCAGGCCTCTGGCATTTGTTACTAGTTAAGGTTTGAGCATGAATCCTTGCATCCTTCTCTTGGGTCCCACATGAAGGATTTTGAGGATGGAAGGCTCTAGATTTGGCCACTCTTCCATTCCCAACATCTTTTGCAATAACCCAATGGCTTGTAGCTTTTCAGGATGGAGTCCATGGAAAGTGTTCTTGGTATATATTCAAGTGAACCTATCACATTGCCCTTTCTTCTGGTTTTGTTTTTACCTTTCTCTTCCATTTTATGCTCTCTCTTCTTCGGTACTTGGTGCATACCCATCAAAATCAAAAGCTAGATGGACAATCTTCTGATGTTTAAGTGCCTCAAAAAGTATTCAGATGTTGCTGTCCATGCATAGTACCATGAAAAAGACACAACAACCCATCCTTCTCTGCCCTCGGGTGAGGCCAATCATCCTATATTTCTTTTATCTACATGATAAGGTTTTCATCAACAATGGGCCAACATCTTGACAAACCAAAAAATAGTAGCATACTTCTCCTTTTGTCTTTCCTCTTCTTCAGTGGGACAGATCAATAATGTTTACTTGGTCTATCTCCCATATCTTCTTTATATATAATCTATGATTGTCCTGATGAATTATTCTTGGTCATGATCAATTGTAAGAGATCCTCTCTCTTTCTTTATTCCCACTCAAGGACAGCAGATCATCTCAGTTGACTTGAGATCATATCTTGAGTCTCTGGTAACTAGTAAAAGTTGTTTTCCTAAGCTTATATTTCTTCCATGTTTAGTCTTACTTAAGCTTTTTGACTTTCTAATATACACAGGCCGACAATTTAAGACAGCAGACTCTTCACCAGATGCATCGAATTCTAACAATAAGACAAGCAGCAAGGTGTTTCCTAGCCATCGGCGAGTATCACAGCCGCCTCCGTGCTCTCAGCTCTCTTTGGGCTTCTCGACCTAGAGAGTAAGATTTCAGAATTCAGGTTGCTTCATTTAAGATTTCAGAATACACTCAGCAGCTCCAAATCTTGCCATAAATCTCTCATCATTTAAGGTTGCTTCAGAATTCAGCTCCACTAACAGTCAGATACAATCCAGACAAGAACTATGTGTTGGATCACTCATAGAAGTCAGACTATGCTCAACGGCCAATAATAAATAACACAGGAAATAGTTCCAAGTTGACAAGTAATTGATTCCTGTTAGCTTAAGAACAATCGGACATCCTTTCTAGTCTGTCATGACTTGTCTCGAGTCGCTTCTTCCTTTCTTTTCTTTTGGAGATTGCAGGATGAGATAAAAAGGGTGCGCTAATAGTTGATATCTTGTGACAGGAACTCGATCAACGAGAGCGCCATGCCGCTAACCGCGGACCTACAAATAGTTCACCAGCCACTGCAAAGTCATTTTCCGGCCTTCTGAATGAACATGTTTACTTCATGTTAACAGATGGCGAAAGGTTTTGGCGTCATGCCAATCAAAAAGTCAATATCTTTTTTACGGAGGAGGAAGGAAGGAAGCACGAAAGGAAAAGTGATGAGTAATGGGGATGGCTGATCCTTTTCGTCACATTGTATCATTAGGTCGGAATTCCCTTCTTCTTTGGCAGCTGTGGATTGTTTTAGTATCATTTAGCATGAAGAAGAGGAAGATTAGGACTTGTCTTTTGTGGAGTAGCTTCAAAGATCAACCACCTCCTCTTATGTAAAGAGAGTTCTTAATTATTGTGAATGCGGGGGGCTCTTCCACGCTGCTATTTAAGTCCCGAGGTGGGGTATAGCATACTTAAAACAACGTCGACGTCGGTGCCATCAGGAAGCAGACATGAACGCCGTCAGCTGGCGCCCCCCACACAGAGAGATAGGGTGGTTGGAGGAAGACGATGACAAGAGTAGATGGGGTTGGCAATAGGGTAAGCGGCTTAAGCTGTCTCCGCATCCGCTCCACCAATTAAAATATCCCGCGGATTAAGTTAATAATGGATATAATAAAATCATTGTTCCGTACAAAAACAAATAATTGAAATGACAAATATATATAATATTATATATATAAAGAATCTATTACTCTTAAGAATTTTTTGTTTTCTTCCTCTTGATACAAATTTATTAAGGATTTCTTTTATATATATATAGTGATAGAATGAAGGACGAGGTAGAGAGAACATGTGTCATCATTTCTAGTTCTCAGTCTCATCCTAATCCCGAATCAATTCGTTACACTTAAGAACACAAAGGGGAACCGATTCTACATTCTGATGTGATAGCAATTAAACTGCTTTATATAATTTAACACATGTATTAATAGATGAATTATCCAGATTAGTTCATAACATAACTATTGACATGTTCAACGAGCACAGATGCAAATGTTCTAATGATGATTGCCTGCATGAAGAACAGTTCAGTAGGTTATCACCATAACATGATAATATGATGTCGTTGCGAACCTCCTATGTTTCGATCGAGACCAACAATTCATGTGCTGCCAAAACTAGTGTTTCACGGCTTTGCCGAAGCCTTTTTCCTGCCCTTTATGTACACACACACCATAGAGAACGCATGTCAGCACAAAAGCGTCAATACACCATGGAAAATACTATGTATATTATCTGACAACGATACGAGATCGCGTACCCAAAAGAAGAGAAAGAAAAAAACACAGAGTTAAATAGCAAAAAACGAAACATATTTGCCAACGTAGTAAACAAAGAACAAAACCAGTAGTAACGAGTGCATGTCGTTTGTGACGCAGTGTGTGGCTGTCTGTCAGGTGCATGTCTCTACGTGCGTGCCATGCATCTATATATATCGTTCACGGCGTCTGCGGCTTCTTCGGGCTGCCGTTGTGGTGCAGTGGGTCCGGTCCCGAGGGGGCCCACCTCAGCTCCGGCCTCACCACTTCCGCTGTCGCCAATCCTGCTTCCGGTGGTCGCCGGTCTCTCTGCTCGAACACCTCCTGCTTCGCACCATGTACCTGTAAATGCCAAAGGAGAGGAAGCATCTATCACCGAATGGAACAGTCGATAGCATGATCCTTGAAATGAAGCCATGGTCTTCGGAGGAAGGAGTAGTGACCTCGCTGCTTCCATCCTTGGGTGGAGCAGTCTCCCGATTCAAGCAGCTGCCCGACTCACCTTGACAACCTGCATGGCGAACGGACAAAACGTACTCTTAGGGTTATAAAGATGCAACAGAAGGTGATGGAGGAAAGAGGCAAGAAGAAGAACCTAAACGACGTCCCTCAGCCCCCAAGCAGAAGGCCAACAACAGCAGAGAGCACCATAATACGAGCCGGAACAGATCCATCGGTCTCCTCTCTTCTGGTGGCCTTTGCAGATCGATCTCCTGAAGCTGGATGTTGCTGTATTTATAGCTCGACATAAAGGAAGAAGAAGATGATGACGATGTTCCTTGTTTGGTTTCGCCCCCTTTAATTAAGACGAGGAGATCTGCGATGGGACTAAAAGAGTGTGTGGGGAGAATGATTACATCCAACTGCGAAAGATCCAAGTAATTGCCTACCGCCGGCGCGACAGAATCATGTGCAACGGACATGCGCCGTAAGCAACGAGCTTTCTGGCGTCCTCCTCCGGCACTTGCCGACGCGACCCTCTCCAGTCCGCCACTTATGGCCTCCCTCCTCCTGACGTCAACCGGATCTCGTCGCCATAATTGGCATCAGCCACCGCTGCAAATCTTCTTCCATTCGTCAGCTCTCGTACTCTCTCCTCATCATTGCTGCAAGTAATTACACATAGCAACACAAAGAGAGCATATACTCGTATCGTTAGAGAGCCCGTTTTGCTGCACCGTGCTCTCGGCAACTTGGACGTTACCATATTGGGACGAAACCTGTGGGAGTTCTCCGAGGAAACAGCTTCGATCGAGTTAAGAACACGATCTACGTTGACGTAGGCGTGAGGCCATTCTAATCATCTCCCCCAGCGAGCCGATCGTTTCATGGATATGGGCAATCATTTTGATTTGATGCACGAGTTACGTTTAGTTGCAGCGATGACGTATCGGCGTCAGTCTACAGTCAGCGAGTACTACTGATACAGCAACTGTCCGTGAATCAAAGTAGAAGATTAAGTCCCGACGACGATGAGAGAGTTGACGGGAGTCCGCTGCTGCTTATCATTCATCATTATCCCTTTTCCATCTCAGATCGGATGGTCGTCAAGATCTGGACTTTGTTCGACACAGCCGCCGCCATGGTTCTCCTGTGAAGCCATCCATCATTACTCGCAACCGACGCATCTACATCCTCCGTGACGCAGAATATGGATCCTTGTCGCCATAAGCAGGACACTTGGTATACGTGTTGGTGCAACAGCAGTCGCAGGGCATCCTGGAATCTCTCACTTGGATACGGATTCAGCATAGTAGAGCGGAGAACGAAGCCAGTAAGATATGGGAAGAGAGTCCCAATAGTGATCAAACGGCATATTCTTAGAACAAGACAAACGCTCCTCTGATATGGGAAGAGAGGAAGGAAGACCTACGAGACTTTAACGCAATGTATATGGCTTTTCATATACAGAAGATTGTATTATAAGATAAATTTTCATTAGATATAAAATTGACTAATGTCGTATACATATTCTGATATTTATATCAAAGTTCGTCGTATCGTACCATACCAGCATTTCGATCTAGGCTCGGTACGATACAATATCAATGTACCGGACAGTACATTATGGCGTACCGAATGGTACACCTTGATATACCGAATAATTTTATATATATTTTTTATACTGTAGCAGTATTACAGTATAATACTGTAGAACTATAGCGGTACCAGATAATCCGCATACCGGTAACCTGTCGGACCGGTACGTACCGTCTAATACGGGCGGTATGCTTCGGTATGACAGACCTTGGTTTATATATCTTTTTATGATCAACCATAAATAATATATCTGATTTATAAAATATTTGAATTATAATGCAAGGTTTGGAAGGACCTTAACAAATTATATAGTGTCAATACATACCTCTTTTAAACATACACTTGATTTGGACCTAAAACTATTCTAAAGATGAATGGAAAACCTAGTAATTAGATCATTTAGTGTTGAATGCTAAGTTCCCAAGTCCATATAAGTCTGGATATCATCAAGCTTAAAAAAAGAGGTTGATATTTATGGGTTCCCATTGCCCTCTATAAATTGTTTAAATTAAATTATAATACCATATTAATTCGTTTTGGAATGACTACTAATACCAAAAAAATAGTTGGGGATCAATTTTCCCTTCTTCCTTGCAAGCGCCACCATTTACCCACTCTATCACGTGAAGGTATCACGTGATACGACACCACTGCCACGCCCTTCTCTTCACGCTTTCGCCCACCCGAATCCGGCGATGGGACCCGCCGCACAACGGGTGTTACACTTGTAAACGCGTCAAATGAACAGTGGCTTGGCACGGCGTCCACTGCGCCACGCCACTGCACCTCATCCTTCCGAAATCGTAACGTCCGTTTCCCCGCCGGGTACGTTTATCGTGACCTTTCCCTCCACGCACCCTGAAAACATACGTTTACGTGCCCATCTCAGTTTATTTTACGAAGTAGAAGTGGACGACAGTATGCCATGTCGGATTCTTGTGCAAGTGGGTTTAAATCGTGGGTCGCCGTAAAATAAGACAATTCTCCGCCACGCCTCGCTTCCACCTCGATTACAGAGCTAATAAATGATGGACAACAAAAATACCTAAATTCCTGTTTTACCCTTACGGTGTTGCCCTAAATTACCACACCAGTTCACGGCCGCGCCGCTCTATATGGCCGCAAACTGTTGCCCCCGCCTCTCCCTGCTCTCTCCCCTTGCTTGCTTCTCTTGTCTCTTTCTCTCTCTCCGTCTCTCTGGTTTCTCCTATGGCAGAGTTTGCGCCGAACCTGGACGACGGCGAGATGTGGCTGCCGTCGGAGATAATCGCCGACCTCGGCCTCCGCCGCTTGCACCATTCCAACGCCGCCGCCGCCGCCCGAGTCCGCAGCGCATACCACCACACCTTCGACGTCGAGGGCCTCGCGAGCCAGCTCGCGGCACTTAGCCCGCTCGACCGCGTCCAGCGCCTCCCCGCCGCTAAGCTGCCGCCCGTTCTCTCGCCTCATTACGAGGTCTCACCTCGTCTCTCTCTCCCCGTTCTCTTCGTCAGCTCTGCATGACCCCATTTCCGTTTTAGTTGCAGGGGTTGAAGCCTGTCGGACCGGCGGCCCGGTTCGAACTGGAGGAAAGGGAGTTGGGGACCGGGTTGGGCCGCCCCGTCTATGGCATGGGGTTCGGAGCCTGTTCCCGGCCGGGGGTGACCCGGCCTGGCCCGACGCAGATAGCTCAGGCGCAGGCATGTGGACCGGAAACGGTTTGCGTCTCTTCTCTTCTCTCCTTCTTCTTCTTCGTTCGGTCTGTCCTTGAGATGCCATGCAAAACTCTGTGGCTTAAGGGCTCTGGGTTTCATGGACGATCAGGTGGAGGCATTTGGTCGGGCTCCGCAGCGGCCACTGCGGCCGATCCAGAGCCGGCTCGGCACTGTTCGACCGGCTGGTCAAGGAAGAGAAAGCGGAGGAGGGACCGGTGTGTTCCTCCCGCGGGTGATCAACAACAACGAAGCGAGGAAGAAGCATCACAGTAAGTTTGCATGTCGAAGCACTTCCTCTAATGTCGATGTGTACGCGATATCGTCTCAGCCATTGTTCTGTGAAGTACTTCATGAACTGAAGCTGTTCGCTTTGTGTTTGTTTGTCCCAACCCCTTGATCCCTACGAACGCAGTACACATCGACTGCTGTTTTCACAGACTTTTCCGCGTCCAAAAGGTCACAATTCCATCTCCTATTGCTGCTGTCTCATCAAAATGACATTTTTTTCTGCAGACGCGACGGGAGGAGAGCAACAGAAGCAGCAGCCAACGATAAGCACGGCGATGTGGAAGCTGGAGAGGCCATTTCAGCCGACCTCCGAGATGCGCCTTCCCCAGGAATGGACTTACTGAGACCAAGGAACCTCCCACCTCCTTCCTCCACCGGAGGACGTTGTTGCAGTGGTGGTAGAACTGGAAACAGATGGAACTACAATAAAAGTTCGAGGACGATGTTACTGATGCTCCGTTCTTCTCTCTGTCTCTCTCTCTCTCTCTCTCTCTCTCTCTCTCTCTCTCCCTCCCTCTCTCATGTTGCGTGTCCTCGTTTAGCTTTAGGATAAAGTACATATATATATATATAAAGTGTGTATCGAAACAGGTACCTGACCTCCTATTGGCTGCGAGAACCAGGATTGTTGTGGGGCCCATTCTATCAACTAATAGGATATGACCCGTGGGTTCATCATGTGGGCTGGTCTTCTCCGGGCACGGTTCTCGACGCACGGATATTGATGGCAGACTGCAGCACTGCGGGCAGGCCTGGGTGTTTCCCTTCCTTTGTGGGGCTTTGGGGGGTTTCATTGAGGTTGTCATGGGGAGGAGCAGGAAAGGCATTGAATGCTTGTGGTCTTGTGCACAGTGATCAGCTCTCTGTGTTGGGAAATCCCTGTCGATCTGGTCAAACCGGGGTCTCCCGTGGCCTGCTTCGATAGAGCCACGTCTTTGGCCTGCTGCTATTTTATTCTGTGGGACAAGGACAATGCATCGGATGCTGGGGAACACAGAAAAGTTATACTGGGAAATTTATCGGAAAACATCTGAAGGAGATCAGTTTGCCACTGCAAATGATGAAAAGGTCACATCCCTCTTAAATTATAATTAAAGAACATGGCTGAGTCAAGAGAACATATGAATTAATAATATTATCTTATTTTATTGAGATGCATAAAAAGAGTAGCTATGTGGATGAGTTAACTATGTGCAAAGCAAGAGAGATGTGTGCTGAATGTTAAACACTGTTATTTTGGGTTAGAAACACTTACCATGGATCAAAGGTGGGCTTTATTGCAGCCGAAGAAATAAGATTGAGCAACAAGATGATGATATAACTTGTTTGAATTCAGCTGCCGCGAAGCAGTGCAAATCGATGTTCACTTTAGAAATCCCAAGTGACAATTCAGAGGCCATGACTGGGTGGTTTTCTCATCTTTTATCGTAAAGATCAGTGAAAACATTCTCTGATCAAAGTTCTTCAGAGATTACAGGCTAGTAATGTAGCTGAGAACTGTGCAGCCAGATAAGGGAGTACAATAAGAAGGAGAAATTTAACTTAAACCTACCTCAAATTCACTTTACTGGACATAACAACTCAAGAAAAAGTTATTGTCAGTCGCTCAAGTTAGTCTTCTGCTTCTGCTGCAGTTGTCGAGTCAATGACTTTTTGACGCACAAATTGCCCTTTCACTCTTGGTCGCTGCTCCGCTAGCTTTTGCCTACTTTGGTACCTAACCTGTCAAAACAAAATTAGAGTAAGAAACAGAAGTGCCACATATCTCAAATACAAGTATATTGTGTCCAGTGTTTAGATTAAAGAGAACAATATATACTTGCACGCAAATTTGAAAATGGAATTGGTCTGCGAACACACTCTCAATGTCTTAACTGTAGCTTTCCAAAAGAGACTGACAGAAGCTGATAAATAACTTTTACTGCTTAATAAAGAATACAATAAAAAACTGTAGGTTTAATATTTCGATTCATCTTATTGATACGATACATATCGAGTTGTACCGATACTGAGTATACCGATACATGAGATAAAAACATATCAATATACCAACCTGTACCAAGCAGTAGTATACGAAAGTTGATTTAATGTACTATGATTGACACATTCTGTTATACAACATAATTTGTTAATTATTATTTTGTAACTTAAGATTGCAACTAGGGTAGATTTCTAGGCTCTTCCAAATCCTAATTTTCCATCAAGAACAACTATGATGTCCACTATTAATATTTGTCTAAGTAAGATATATTTTTTTTCTTTGAAATAAAGAATGAGTTATATTAATGTCTATCATGCTAGATAAGATTATGCAACACTAACATGGTTCTCTTTGAAATTCCACAGTGTTTGAACAATGTAAAACCAAGCTAGAAACATATGCCAGTGTGCAGAATAACCAATGAAAGCTAGTGCAAAAAGTAAACCAATTACCTTTTTCTCAAAGCATCGGTCTTTTCTTTTTAAACGGAATTTTATTAATGCAGCTTCTCGGGGAGAAAGATGACAATCCAAACCTTTCCTGCCAGAGTTCTGGACACCACTCTCATTTCCACTTTCTATAGCATTAAAGGTGCTTGCAGGAGCTTCTGTTGTTTTGTCGCAATCATTTGTTCCACAATCGTTGTAAATATCTAGGCTAGAGCTGGCACTTTGAATGGCTTGTTCGGAGGGAATGCATGAGGAATCTCCTGGACCCCCTAATTCTGTCTCAGCATGATGTCTAGAGTAGCTGAATTGATGATAATCTTCATGGCCGTGATATTCACGTTGCTGAGTATTATTCATAATCTGACTTTCATGGTGAATATATTGTACAGAACTATCCTGAACCATTCTTTTCTCTGAGGAAGTTGAATTGTTTGGATGTAAGAACAGTGGTTGCACAGTAGCACCAAATCTGGTTGACAACCTCTGGTAAGGAATTGCTCCAACAGGTACTGGCAATGACAAAAAGTTATATTGAGGGTGTGAAGCATCATCATGTATCGGATGAGAAGATAAAATGCCACCATCCTCCTTGTTGCTATCAGAAGAAATTTGAAAATAAATGGCAGCTTCAATTGCTTTACCCCGATCTGATGTCAGCATTTCTTTAGAAGATAGGGTATGACATGTTTCACTAAAAGAGTTATATAGGTTGGCACGTTGCTGGGTTTCTTCAACAGATTCCTTGGTGCCAATGCATAAAGAAGTTAAAACTGGCTTTTGAGAAGAATGCTGCATCTTCTTATCACTGTACCTACAAGGCATATTACTCAGAACCTTGTCCTAATAAACGTCGTTGCAGATAACAACGAAATATTATATCAATTCAGATGAAATTTCAGCTGTGTAAAACTTTTTAATGGCATTATCAAGAACGAAGGAGAGATAATGATTTGCAAACACTATCAAAACCAAGAGCAATGGAACTCTACAACTAAAAGTAAGCTGGAGGTTTTCTTGAGAAGATTACCTTGAAAAAGCAGAGGCATTAGAATGGTTCAGTACATGCTTTTCTTTGAACTCCAGATTCACACAGCCATCAAGTTGTGGTCTTCTCAAGGAAAGTTCAAGTAGCTGGGAAGAACCAAAGTCAGATATACATTTTCCATGAGAGCATGTTGAAGTTTCACATGGTATATCTTCCATAGAAGCAGCCCTTTCCATAGCTGCAGGAACACATCTTCTGCTAGTTGTTGGCTCAATAAACTCTATCATGTTCTGGAAAGATTCATTTGTAGCATCAGGCTGATGATATGGTTTAGGATCAAAGTCCTCATCCTTTTGCAACCTCACACACACCTGTTTTTGCTCCTTACATATGGATCTATTACACCAAAAATTCTTATCCTCCCTTTGCTCAGCTAAGATAGTACTTTGAACTGAATGATTTGCTTGGACTGTAGGTCCAGAAGTCTTATCTGCAAAAATGTGAAACCTAATCAGCATAAGAAATTATTATTAAGCTCATCATCCCAAAAGGACATGTTGAATAAATAATGGTTGACAACCTCTGGCTTCATGACCTTTATAGTTCTTCAATTGATTTGCCACTATTATTGTACCATCATTGAGCTGCTCTGCTTTTGGTTCAGATTCCCTGTTCTCCTCCACAGATTGAAGAATTTCTATATGCTTTTGCACACTTTTGCTCTGAGCCTCTGGCTTACTGCCAGAACTCTGATAAAACATCAATTAACTATTGTGAGACACCAAATAAATTAAACAACTCAGATTTTTTTTAAATGTACTTCACAAGAACAATCAACCATTCCTAATAGACACTATCCACTTAATCAGTTAATTGAACATCAATTTTTCAAGTCACATACCTGAGCATCATCCTCATCACTGTTTTCCCCAGTCTTGGATCCATCACCAGCATTGACACTCACATGATTGCTAGCAGCATTATTGTCGGAGGCATTTGTAGCATTATTTGACTACATCAAGAGTATAGTTAGGCAATTTGTCATCAGACGATTCACAAAAATAAATCGATTGGCAGAGTCTATGACTCATTTGTTATAATAAGAAAGTATGATGAACCTACACAATGTCTCCTCCAAACATGCTGCCATAAGTTCCGTAGCTCATTCTTCCTCACTGGTTTCACTAGAAAATCTACAGCACCCTTTAGCATGCATTTGAGCACTACACCAATGGAATCTTGAGAAGACATCACTGTAACAGAAAGCACCATTCTAGTGATGTCAAGATGAAGACAACATATACATGACAAGAACTAGTTCTCCTCTAAGCTTCAGAGTCTCCTAAGTTACAAGGTTAAGGAAAAAATATCCACGAAGCCATGCTATGGTGACATTGAGATTCGATTGACTTCGATACCAATATTTTCAATTCTCAAATCAGGCAACTTTACTATATAGTAAGGCATACAGTGATGACTACAAAGCAAGTCATATAAAGATAAATAGCTGACGCAATAAACAAAAAGATCATAGCTTGATGCGAACTTTCAAGGAAGTTTCAGTTTTGGGTGGTTCAATCCAAAAATACACATGGTTTGTTTGGCGACTTACTGATCACTGGAATGTTCTTGCACTCCTCGGCAGCCATAATCTTGGAGAGGAGCCCAATCCCGGACAGAGAAGGCATCTCCACCTCGGTGAGCACAAGATCGAACTTGTAGCACTTCAACTTCAAGACCGCCCACGCCTTGAGCCCATCCGCGACGGCCGCAACTGCACCCAACAACCGCCAATTTCAACCAACAAAGCGACGAAGCCAACCGATCGGGGGGGAGGGGAGGGGAAATACCGTGGTAGCTGCATTTGCGGAGCAGGGCGGCGACGATGTGCCGGGTGGAGTCGTCGTGCTCGACGAGGAGGACCCGAAGGGATCTCCGGGGCAGGAACCGCTCCCACCGGATCACCTGCCGCTCGGAACTGGGGCCGGCGGCTGCAGTGCTCCCCCTCTCCGGTCCTCCGCCGTCTCCCGGCGCGACCCCCGTCATCTCCCCTTCGTCCCCCCTTGCGCCGGCCTCCATCGTGCCGAAGGGAGAAGAAGAAGAAGAAGAAGAAGAAGAAGAAGGAGGAGGAGGAGGAAGGAAGGAAGGAAGAGGAGGCGATGTAATATTTGGGCCGGGGGGAGAGAACGGAGGAAATCCGTGGCCAAGCTGACTCGAACGGACGTGAGAAATATCTCGTGGCCATGGCGAGTGCGGATCCGGCATTCCACACACACCATACATCATTCTGAACCAACCAAAAACTCCCCATAGACGAGGCTGATGTCAGCGAAACGTCGGCCGATGTAACTCTCCTTCTACGATTGGATGGTAGAGCCCGTTCCACCCCTGGTGTCGTGCAGCGGATCGTCAATGGGAGAAATGACGGCCACGTCAGGAAGGTGGAACACGAAATAGGTCATTAAAAGGATCCGACGTGGCAGCGTCGGAGCCACTCCTTCGCTGGCACTGCTCGCCACCAACCATAGCCACCGCTCTCTCCTCCCCTCTCACCTTCAGATATTTTCATCCCACACTATCTTCTCCTGTGGCTAAAATTACACCAATACCCTCTCAAACCCTTCTTTTTTTTTTAATGTTGCTTTAAATTTAATTTTAGCATATATATTACTAATGTTATTTTATATAAATTTTAATAATTAGAAATGATTAACATGATTTTTCTGGGTGAATATTAACACAAGTATGATGTGATAAAATAATTAAGAATAAGTATAATAATTCCAAACCCTGCAAGGATAGATATGTGAAAGAATCCCTACTTTAATATCTGCCTCATCCCTTGCAATGAGATCTTTGTGGGCTTGCATCATAGCAGGACAACCATTAGTTTTATTGGAGCCAAGGGAGTGCCATGGATGTGTTGGGTCCCACTTCTCCAGGGGATGAAAGATGTGGGACAATCCAAAGCTTGCATGAGAGAAGCTGGCATTTGCCATTTGGATGTTTTTGTCCCCTGTATTTTTTTCTTGTCCAAGAAAAAGAAATGGTTTAATAGATTTACTTGAATAAAAATAACAAGTGAAGATTGACAAGTCTTAGAAATCAGAAAGACAAAAAGAAGAAGCACTAATCAGAATGACAAATTTCTCAAAAGTAAATTCACACTCAACCTACTCACTCTATCATCACAAAGTCTGAATGATCCGTATCTCAATGGTTTTGATTGCTGGATCTGCCAGTCTTGCTACCAGAATTAACATGAGCTGCATGAGAAGCAGTAGCAGCTGACTCATCTGCAGTAGCTTCTTCAGCAACAGAAAGCTCCTTCAGTGCCTCATTGTCTGAAACGGTGGATTGCTGTCTCTCCTTCAAAGCTTTCAGGATCAGCATCCTGAGGAAGTTCATCACTTGCACTGCATACATAAGTGCAGTCAAGGGATCTGCCATCTGCCAATAGCTCAACTGTGCATTAGAAGTCTATCACTGGTAAAACAGGCAGTGGTGTGTGACATTGGGTTTGGTATGGATTACCTGAGTCATGTTTGGAGCAAAGACTGTAGCAACATTGTATGCATTCATCTTGTTCTGCTGCTCTTCTTGGACAACATCAGCCATCAAATGGATGGCCCAATCCAGCAGAGCAGCCTCGGTTGGTGGAAGGAGCCCTGCAAGCTTAGCGCAGTCTTCCTCTGTGCGGCACTGCATCACCTGCTCGGGTGGAAGAGAGTCCAACACCCCTGTAGGAAGTTCTCTAAACCATGCCTGCATCAGCATCGGAATGGAGAATTAGACATCATCATATGCAGTACAATGTCTTCTTGAGGGAGCATTAGTGACTGGATACAAATCAACGAAAACTAGTAGCCACAAAACGCCATTAAGAAGGTTGGAATTCTCGATATATTGAACTCACAAGATCGGCAAGTATGAAATATATAGCAAATATCTAAAGTATTTATAAAAATATGAAAAAAAATAGCTATTTAGAATCGACCATATGATCCCATGTAAAATTAGTCTTGCTCTAAATAAAGATTTTATTCTAGTTATCATGTCAATAAAGAAAATATTCATCTTAGGTCGGAGCTTGATACATGGCTGCGAACCGGGCAAAAATGAATAAGATATAACAGGGCAAATCCATCACATCAATAAGAATTGAACCAAAAATACTGTCTGAATGTTTTTAGATACGAAGACTATTTTTCCTAATCGTAAGCATTTAGGTAGCGTCGACTATAAACAAAGCACAGCGACACAATGCATCATATTAGATTTGTTCTCCCCTCTACTCCTAATCCATGTCAAGATTTACTAATTTGGACATCGGATGGACCTTTTAGGGAGGCAAACCCGACATAGATTCTATTGTAGGAGAAGTGATAGGGCTCGATCCCATCTTGGCAGCTACACCATCAGGTATCACCAACCATTTCAGGAGGGGTTTTCATGCTCGACAAGGTCACCAATACTGTATATTAGCAGTAACAAATAAATTATGTATAACATGCTGTATATTATTTGTGTGGCAGGTGTATTTATAATAAAAATTATATCAATATATATAACATTATTTTAATATGTATGACATGTAGTTGTTAAAATAGATAAGTAGTAGTCAATCTCACCTACATTTTTCTATGAACAAGATAGAGTAAAACAATTTAGAGGTTAAATTATCTACATGATCCATCAACTTTGGATGCTTCTCAAACAATCTTGTATATTTTTCAGACCAATCTAAAGACTAGAATTCTATAAAATCAAAGCTAAGGAAGCAAAAACAAGAGTTAATTGTGATTAAAATATATCTTTCCATTAAGTGCAAATAACAATGGCTGATGGAAGGACTTGATTACAGTAAAGTTATAATTCAAGGACCAATTCAACACAAGCAACAAAAAAAGAAGAACAACTTCAAGCACTAAATTAAGAATAAATTGCTAAAGTTACAAATAAACAAGTGGCTAAATATTTCACTAGAACATCTTTTTCTCATTCTTTTTTGTCATTGATGGCAAGAAAGATGAAAGAGATTCCAGTTTTCACCTTGATCAAACCTGCAAGGCAATGCACATCGATCTTCTCAGGCAAAATTCCACTGTTTAGCTGCTCTCTCACATACTCTTCTTGGCTATTCTCCGCAGTGATCCTGAAAACACCTTCTGTCTGTTCCAACACGACAAGGATGAGAGTTCAGACACCAAGAAGCATCACAAAGTTCACATCGTTGCCAGAAGAAGAAGTACCCGAAGACCCCCAAGCTCATACAGTCGTCTCTGCATCAGCAGGAGAATGGTGGGAACACTGTTCCCTTTCGAGTCATAGGAACACTGCATCGATTTAGTAGAAACGCCGAACACGTTTGCACTGTGCAATGATTGGCAGATGAGAAGGTAGAATCTTTGAAAGAAGGGGCAAAAACGTATGAGTACATCCTTGTTCTTCGTAAATTCATGTGCTTTAAGGAAGAATTAGCGTTATGCGTAGTTAATGCCATGGAAGAAGCATCTACAAGCTCGCATTTAGCAGCATATAAGCAGCGATGTCTCCGATAAGGAGGAAGAGAAGAAGTGGGAAGACCTGGCGCTGGGAGCTCTGCGGGGAACCTCCGGCTCGAGCTCGACGGGGAGGCCGAGGAATCCGTGAAACCGGTCGAAGGTGACGTGGGTGACGTGCCGCACGTCGGTGGGCCACCCGATCTCCATCGCGTGGAGACCCTCGTCGCTGCTCCCCTCCTCCGTCTT
The DNA here is from genome assembly GCF_036884655.1 of Musa acuminata AAA Group. Taxonomy (NCBI): domain Eukaryota; kingdom Viridiplantae; phylum Streptophyta; class Magnoliopsida; order Zingiberales; family Musaceae; genus Musa; species Musa acuminata. The sequence continues at coordinate 24,568,254 of NC_088339.1, read as the reverse complement.
GCTGTGCCTTCCGGAGCAATGCCAGCAACTAGCTCCACCTCCTCCTCCGCCTCTCTATTGTGCCGCCGTTACAGCGCCAGATGGAGGGAGATCAGAAGGAAGGGGAAGGACTTGGGTCATCGACAGGTATAATGGGAGGAGACTTGGTGGAGATTGGAATGGGCCAAAAAGGGGATTACAAAAAGGGTTTAGGAGCTGGATCGGACATTGGCTGAATAAAGATTGGATTGTTAGAACATGGGGGAACTCCTCCTCTTTCCCGCCCCAGGAGTGAGATGCAGATTCGGGGGCTGGAGGAGGAGTAGTATTGGTTGGAGTTGCATCGAAGGAAGCGTTTGAGATGGTGGCAGTGGGACGTGGGAATCACAACTCTGTAGTAGTTTACACTTTTCTGTGCCTTTCTCGGCTTGCTGGCTTTGTGTTGGAGGCTTTTGGAGAAGAAGAAAGAATCGAAGGAGGGGATTTATACTTCAAACCCACGTTTTAAACCGCGTCAAGACAATGCGCAAGTACACATGAGAGAGAGCTACGTTGGGGATTCATCGAGCGTGGCCAGAAGGAAGCAGCTTGAAGGAGTTGACTTTGGATGAGACGTTATAATAGTATAGAGCTGCCTTTCTGTGTAGGTGTGGTTGTAATTGTGTTATTTTAGGATCAAGGATAAAAAGTAAGCAAGTCTGTTGATGCTGCTGTTGGTTTTGTTGGCGATGAAGGAAGAAGCCGAGCTTGACTTTTTGGTTTTGATAGTTACTTGCATCGGTGTTCGAACAAGTTTACTGAGACTATGGTTGCGATACTTTCAATTGAAGTGCATGTTAAATTTTATTATACTTACATGTTGTTATTAAAGGAATAAGTGAATATACCTATTAGTTTCAATTTTATATGTGTGGATTATAAGCTCAAAAACAAGTGCAAGGAATATGCCTGTATCAGTGTTTTTTGGAAGTGCAGTTGCGAGAGGGAGGAGGATGGTGGTGGGTGAGAGTCCAAGAGAGAAGATGATGATGATCACAAACAGCCTCGTAATCTAAATCTGGCAAATAAAGCTCATGATTGGTTCCCCCAATTCCCCAAGAATAATTTTTTAAGCTACCAAATTATCGATTCAAATGGCCGAGGTTGACTATTGTTTGATCTCGATAGTGGGCTCAATCTCGATCATAAGCTTTGTTCCCATCACAATTTGGACATCATTGTGGTCTTTGCAATTTTAAGGGAGGAAAGATGATATGGACATTGCTGTAACAAAAGAAACTGTCTGCAATAATAAAACCTAAGCAAAATCTTCTTGCTTCCCATCACGTATGCAGGTCCATCCATACAATTATAATCACAGAAAATGAATTCTTTATCTGTGCAAACTCAACATCGGTGATTGATCACTAGCAAAATATACTTGGTATAAACCATATTCACATCCTCATAAGCCGGGGGGGTCGTAATCATTTTATTCTATAAATCACAGAAAAACTCAAAAACAATATATAAACTGGATGTGGGTCCCAATTGTGACCATGGACGATCCCTCATCAGTGAACTCAGTTCATATATGACCAGCTAGCGGCCTAGTGTCAATCCTCGTTCGGCAAGGAATTCGCGAACCCGAGCAGCAGCTTCGGCAGCATCATTAAGGGGAGGATAGCTCCAGCTATCTGAGATCTGAAAATCCAAAGAATGTTTGATGATTTAATTGCAGAACATGAAGCGGAGATAACGAAAAAAACACAATGTAGTTAAAAGAAAAAAGGTTACAGGTAATGGTTTTTTCGACTTCATGTTGTATCAGATCTGATGATGACAATGGTAATGACAATAGTTAAAAGGATTCACTCTAGGTGAATAAGTGAATCTCTCAAAAAATTATCATTAACATCATATTAATAAGCAACTTAAACAAAGGCTTCAAAAGCCCAAGCAAGTAATGTTGCATTCCTCTAGAACTGAGCTTCGAATCAACAATGGACATAATATGGTTGAAAACTTCTAGAAGAACCATAAAAACACCCTAAATCATAAGAAACAGAGATGGGCTTACATCCTCTAATCCTGTAAATGGTCGAATCACACCTCGCTCACGAAGAGTCTTGTGAAACACGGAGAATTTCCACTTACAGCACTCACTTCCAATCACATAAACTGGTTTCCTGCAATTCACATGAAAAAGGTAAAGATCAGCTCCTTAATCTATAAATTCACATTCTTAATGAATTAGAAGCAACTTTTGAGTTATACCCTGTGCTGCAAGCCTCACTGAGCATACTAATCGAGTCCGCAGTAATGACAAATGCATCAGCCCATGCCAGATGCCCCATGTGCGGATTTGGGTCTTGATATTTCAACGAAGATAATACAAAAATCAAACTTCATATTTGATGCATACAAAGATTCTCATTATAGATATCAAAAGTTACCTTCTCCATCCCAAATATATATCTTTGGATGTTTACTTAGCTCTTGTAATATAATGTCAGAAACCTGTCAACATTAATTAGTGATTTTATTCTAGAGGGGAGCAAGCCAAATGAAGAAGAAAGAACAAATAATCCAAACCTAAACCTTTTTAGGAGTCCTCCTGGAGAAAGAAATTCTAACACTTCCACAACTTGCCAGCACGTTTTGTAGTGAACCTACCAACTGTGTGGCAAGATCTGAACCATATTTGCAGTTCCCTGAAACAATTTAAAATTTAACATGCATCAAAATACCAAAATCCAAAGACCATTTACAACAAGAAGAGAAGTCTTGTGTGGAGCATACAAAAGCAAAAGCAACACTAGCAAACATATCAGGCATAATTTCAACTGCTGTAAATCTATATATAAAATTTGCCACAAAGCTACTAAGAAGCCACAATAAAGATGATGCTAGTGTCACCAAAGCAAGCCTGTCTAGTACTGGGTGCCCCAGCTGTAACAGTCAACAATGGACCCGTTTGGTAGGATGTTGTGGTTGGATATGGCATTGGTTTGCAAAAAATTAAGTGTAAGACGGAGCAGAAAACAATCATATTAACATATTATAGTATTTCAAATACACCTTGTTCCTGTCAAGTGAACAGAACCTTAAGGAATGCCTGTGGAATAGGAGTTGAAAGATTGCCATCTGGCACTGCACAAAGGCATGCTAGAGAAAGGGAGCTCAGTGGCAGATGAGAATCAATAGGTGACGAATGCAGTAGAAAGGTGGAAGAGGAAAGGGGCCGTAAATCAAGAACATCACAATTTTTTATTGCATGTTTCAGAACTTCCAGTTAAGTTGGACTTTTGGAGATGATTGATCTGGAACCTTATCAGTTGAACCTATTATTCTCTCAACTCACAGCATATTACAATTTTATATTTAGTTTTCTTGATGTCAAGTATGGATCAAGGGGACAATAATCTGTAAGTTTATGAAAATAGGCATTGTAGAATTGGTTTGGATCATTGTGTCAATATTATTTTTATTTTTACTTTATATCTTCCCTATGTCTCTTTATTGCCTGTCTATCTACTCTCTTAGAGGAAACAGACTCTACAATTTAGTATTAGAGGATAGTAGAAAATGATCTATGTCGGCCTACATCTATGTCAGAATTTTCCCCATTGATGCTCATACATTTTTGAAAAATTCAAACTAAGAGATTGCTACCATGCTTATGAAGGTGCAAAGCAACATGATTTAGTGGCAGCATAGAATTATTTAAGTGATTGCCTTGACAAAGTGGAGAAAAACATCATCATGACGCCATGTTTCGATCCACAACATACAGATGAAAGCTATGCCCAAGCTAGCAGGCAACCAGTAAGGTGTCGTCAATTTCCTATTTATGGAGATATATGAAAAGTCTTTTTTTGAAATGGGTAAATGTCAAAGGCGGAATTTGAGCCCGAGTCCTTGCGATCAAGTATAAACTATCAAGATCTTGAAAAAGACCAGACATTCCAGATGTTAGCTACAATCATGTGAATAGTCATCCAACAAGAAGAGTAACCACATTCGTAGAACCTTGCAGCCTATCACATCAACCCTGACTGTGGAATAAGACAACAAATCACTATTCCACTAGTCACATGACATTGTAACTACAAGAATATGTTAAGCTTACTCTAGCATTGTCATGTCCAACATCTCAAATGCTGACCTCGCCATGCAACCAACAACAACAAGACGGCATCCTTGGACCTTTCCACCCCCAGTACAATAGTAGGGAGGGACCAACAAAATGGAAGAAATCAAGGAGCCCGAGCTTGACCTCAAATACCAGCAGAGGAATTATGGTCTGTACTTCAATAACTAATTCTGAATCTGCAAATGCAGCAATATCATCCCCAAAACAATTCCTGAGGAAATGATGGACAGTGGACTTGTCTGTCCACACCTGCCAACAAGATGTCATTGTGTCCAACGACAACGCTAAAACCCTCGGCCAATTCCTACACAAATTCAATGCTATTGCTAAATGCTATTACCCTGCTAAATAACTGATAGAACTACGCTATATCCTACACCATCAAACTCACTTCAACTTTCAAAGTTTAGTAGTGGTCATTCTTCAAGATGGGTCTTCAAAAAAAGCAGTTCTTCAACCATGTAGGAACTTCAAAAGATTCTGAAGTGCCATTAACATCTTTTCACCTACAAAAGAAGGCTTTTGTACAAGCGTTATCAAAATAACAATGTTATTTTGGAAGCCAAGGCACCTTGGTGACGTACCAAGCCAGATTTTCAACGCTTAAAACCTCAAAGAATATTTGAATGGTAATTTATAGGTGGTTTGAAGTCTCATCTATGCACTAAAGTGCCAGTCACCAGTGCACCCGTCCCACTTGAAGCTTTTCTTAACACAAGGGGGCAGAAGAGAGGGATCAACACTACCCATCAACAGTCTACAAAAAAACATAGGCCTATTGTTAGTGGGCCTAGAATGGCAACTACAACAATATCAGGGCAACACTACCTAAGCCCTTCTCATGGACTACAGATTCAATTACATTTACTTATGAACCTACTTCCTATAAGCATCTATAGCAGCTTCAAGACCTACACTATCCCTCAACAGTACGGAGCCAGCTGACGATTAGCTAAGAGAATAAACCTTTCAAGTATCTATGACCATGTGAAGTGGCCTTGGGCATAGGTGCAAGTAACACACCAAGTTGATGGTACTGAACCGAGATGACACAAGGAACAATGAACGCAACATTGATGTGAAAGATGAAGAATATCAAGAGGAAGAGGAACCCCCAACCAAATGGAACTCTCAAAATTCTTATGCATGTCTTAGGTGTGTCTCCTAAATGTAAGATGTGTGTTTTACTATTACTAATATAAACAGCACCTTGTTTCAGTTTTGGAGAAAAGTTTCTAGCATCAATGCCCAGAGACTTAATGATGAAACTTATCACCACCTTTGGAATGATGGTGGGAATGATGACAAGCTTAAATGCCATGGAAAGTGTGTACTGTGTACTTTCACAAAAGATGCATACTATGGAAACTGTGAAAAGCATTTAGTGAGATTTGCACAACCTGAAGATGATCTTTAAAGACAGTCCATACAACTACATCCAAGGGAGATGCCTATTACTGAACTTAATATCCAAACATCTTTTCAGGCTGGCCCATTTTCCTACCACCCTCCTATTGCTTAAAACAACCCATCATAGCATTTGAGATGTCCCGAGCAATTCATGAGTAGTGGAAAGATTCAGCCTGTAGCAGTTTTGCAGTCCAGTAGAACAAAAGCTGCTTGAAAATTTTTGGCACGTATAAATTGGTGGAAATCACTACTGCGAACTAATGAGTACCTAAGATGCTTGAAAATTTTCATATATATTTGTAGTAGTTTCAGCCTATCAATCATAACCACAAGTGCCTACTTCCGGTGCAGGACAAAAATAACAGCTAGCTGACCAATTTAAAGAGTCAAAAAGTTTTCCCCTACCTAGAAAACATCATCATAGGATCCAGATATAGCTGGGAAAAGATCAGGGGAATGTTAGACCATATTAATATCCCTATTATGCAAAAAGCTTATCTAGAAAGGCAAGTTAAGGAGATGCTACACAACAAGTTAATTGCTCCTTCAAGATATCTTTATTCCTCGTGAAGGAAAATGGTACTTGGATGTTTCATGCAGATTTTAGGAAGCTTTATGACAGCAATTTGAAAGCAATCTGATCCCTGTCATTGACAAGTTGCTACTCTAAGAATCTCAAACAAGCATAAGGCATAGTCAAAAAACTTAATAACCTTTCAAACTAAAAGAAACAAAAAACTACTGCAAATGAAATGGGTATTACTTGTAGGCCCTCCAATATTAACTACGAGCAATGGCTTCGGAAGAGGGGCTAATTCATCATGCCAGGCAGTTGCAGCAATTCGAAGAGCAGCAGAATCAGCCTGATGTAGTGCTCCTATACTGAGGACCTGAAAATATGAAATGCTAAATATCCAAGCAAGCAAGAAAAAAAATAAAGATTTTTTTTTTGTGTAATATATGCTCAAGTATTAAATCCATCTTGCATAAAGGTGCCCCGCATAACCATAGAGAAACATACCACATTCCTACCAGGTGGTTCTTTTGGAGTGATACACCATCTAAGAATACGAGGGATCTCCTGCTGCCCATTGGCAGTCAAAGCATAGTAATCATGACGAGGAGTCACCACTAAATCAAACCTGTCAAGGCGTGACCTTGGATGCTGTATCTGAAATAACAAGGATGGCATGGATCAGAATATACAATAGACTGATCTCTTGATATTTTTTTAATCTATGTAAAAGTTCAGACCTGAATGACAAAAACACTTTCTGGTGCTAAACGTTTTATTGAGCTGGCTACTGATATTGTGTCACGACCAGAAGCAACTATCAAGAGTGGTCCTTCCCTGAAAGAAAAAAATTGCTGTAATTGTATGATTCGTAATTTAGCTTATATCAGGTCCGACAAAAAAGGCCATAATCATATATATTTCAGCAGTTTTAAGTCAACCTGCTCAATACCAATCAAATGTAAGGCAAGAGGCTACTACACTACATGTACTGCAATCAAGAATCACCACTGGAAACCTTGTGAATAGAGTTCAATTACTTACTAGCAAGCTAGAAACTATTTGCAGTAAGAAACATATGACAGCAAAGGGAACAATGCTATCAATTAAAAAACCAAACTCTAGCATTAAAACGTGATGCACTGCAGATAAAAGAAAGATGTAAAAGGAACCGTCAGTCATTACAATATTTTCTTGCACACTAATCCAATACCAGACTCTTGAACAATTAAAGCTACAAAACTAATGGCCACATATTTCACAGAAGTAAAGAGGATAAGAAACTCAGATCACTTGATGAATATATTAGCAGTCCTGAATCTTGACATCTCCATTACTTATAGTATCTACTTCTAGTAGGCTATAATTTCCAGAACAACTAAAATTCTGTCAGAAAAAATGTCACAAGGCCAAAAGGCATCAAACATAAAAAAATTTGAAGGAACAGCATCAAGCATCATTGCTTCCAACAATCATTATTAATATTGTTCTCCATATACAGTATATGCTACACTTAAAAAGATAGATGATGGTCAGTTGCATTCTCATTTTGTCCTCAGCATAAAAACCAAATTCAAAATGCTAATCAACAAAAACTAAGTCAAACTTTGTTTGCTGATTGGTCTCCCATACCACCCACTACGAAAAAAAAATTCATACTAACGATGAACTGTTCAGAGCCTTTTCCACATCTTTTAGTTTTACAAAACCATCTTATACTCATTGATATCCAAGCTCTCTCAGTCAACTTTAACTACACAATTTACAACAACTCTTAACAAAAGGAAATGGTATAACATATGATATACATTAAGAAATCAACAAAATGAAGGCAGAATTTGCAAATTAGAGTACCCTAAAACTGAACATCAATTCGTAGAAGATTTGTTAAAAAAGAAAGAGCTGTTTCAACTGGAACATATAACTCTTACTGCCTTTGGTATTTAGAAGTTAAAACTATCTCTGAACTCTATATATATATATAAAGAGAGAGAGAGAGAGAGAGAGAGAGAGAGAGACCTATCATGAAAGCAATGTTCTACGATATAATCTAAAGCAAGGGAAATAAGAATGATGGCTCTAGTTAATACATGCAAGAATTTACAAGTCATCACATTTGAAACCTTCACCCTAAATAATTATACATACAATAACTTAGAAAGTTCATCATATCTTGTGGATTTATAGCATCAAAGGTAAACATGACCTTACTTTTCAAAAGTTTCACGAGCTATGGATGCAATCTTCCTGGCATCAGCTTCTAAAATGGATGATAAGCCAACATGTCCACCATTCTGAACAGGAAAAGGGACTAACTTCCTCCCTTGAAGTGACATAACCAATCTTGAATTGCCAAATATCTGTCTGATTAGATTATCCAATACTTTATGGACAGAGACAGGCAGCCACCGAAGCCACTCATTTATGCCCCCTCTTGGTCTTGTAACACGCTATAGATTTGACAAGAATAAAAGAGACAAACAGCCATAAAAATCACAAGAAACGTCACTGACCAAACATGAGAAGCAAGATATAAAAAGTAAATTCCAAGAAAGTTGTCGACCATATTTAGAGTTTTCCGAAACATATATGCATCTGCATACTATCATAGATTCAAGTCGAATATCTTCCCATTGATCCAACACTTGAGATTCCTCCCAACAAATTAAGGAAAAGAACCAGTTTCCACAAGTTGGGGACAAAAAAAAAGGATCCCAAAACGATTAATGTTTCGTATCTTGATATTCCAACAACTAGATCTCATTTATATTTAAGTGTCAAGTAATTCCTGGAGAAGTATAAAGTTTTATGCATCAAGAGAACAAGAAATATATATTTTTACTGCAAAAAATTCAATCTAAGGGCCTTGAAGTTATGTTACCAGCCGGTCACCAGAGAACCACAGACATATCCAACAATCAACCAAAGCGTCCCCCTCTTAATTCCACGCCCACAAAACAAGAACATCCAGAACTTAAATCATATGATCAAGGTAATTAGTATTGCAACTGTTGCTTCCACAGGATTGTCATAAATTACCAAAAGAATGCATCAAGTTTGTCATGAAATCAACTCTAAAAACAAAGAAAACGATGTTACTAAAATCGTACGTGTATCGAATACTTGTCCGACAGCCCAAGCGCGCGAACCAAGCCCAAACTCTGATTCTCTGACCCGGCGGACCCGTTACCGATCACCACTGCCCGTCTTATGACATTAACTCCGCCTTCGAAGATCTCAGGCATCCCCATCAAGCCACTCGGCGGCTCCGGAAGCCTGATCGGCCTCATAGAGGAAGTCAATAACCTAATCGCCCAATTCCTCCAGTAAGGACCAACTGGAGCACATGCCACGGGATGACCAACTCCGCCGGCTGCCGAGATGAGCAAGGGTTCTACGGATTTGGGGGCGGAGGAAAACCCTTGCGACGGGGGAAGATGGTTTGTGCGCTACCTGCAATATCCGATCCGATTGCGAACAGGCTCTGCTTTTAACTAATATTATTTGATCCGATAAGGGACCGAAGCGGGTTCAATAACTGGTCCAGCTTGAAATGATCCGACAAAGTCCGAGAATAATAATTCTGAAATTTAGAGTAAAATCTAATGATTTTGTGTACACAAAACAAAGCAGAAATAAAATGAAATTTAATCAAATCAACATTATTCATGTAAATATTAGGATTGACAATCATATAAGTTATTTTCTAAAAAATACCTACACAAATTTGTGATAATATATCTCAACGAGATCATGATTCATAATTTGCATGGATCATACTGTTTTAATTCTTACCCATGATTTTTATCGTACCTCAACTAATAGAGTAGTTAAGTAAGGACTAACCATGAAGATATAGTAAATAATTTTGATTGTGAAAGTGTCATATATCATAAAGTTATATATATATATATATATATAATTTAAAAAAATCTAAGTTTGAGATTTTTTTAATAATACCCCAACTTCAAAATACTTTCGCACAACGTCATTTTTTTTAAATATCATTTTGTTTTTATTGACCATCACCCTTCGTTTAACTCTTGACATTGACACTATCATTAAGTAAGTTTAACGAGGTCTAATGAAGGGACTTAATCAAAAAGAGGGATGATTAACAGGTGAATTATATATATATATATATATATATAGAGAGAGAGAGAGAGAGAGAGAGAGAGAGAGAGAGACGATTGATATTTAATACGTGAAATCTCACCTTCATTATTTATTATTTGAAAAAAATAAAAAATACAAATAGATTTGCAAGGCAAATTGTCTTTGATCATATCAAGTGTAGCCCCCGAGAGGCCATCTTGCTAGCATCTCAGCCTTGAACAAGCACTCTCTCTCTCTCTCTCTCTCTCTCTCTCTCTAGGAACCAGCTCACCTTGCTGCTGCTAGCTATCATTGTCGAGTGTGTGTAACCCAACATAACCCCAACACGAAGATATGAAATCCTCATTCTTCCATGAAGTGAGGGTTCACATCGCAGATCTGTGAGAAGGCCACTCTCCTTTGCAAGTGCAAGTAAAATAATCCTCATGCTAATTATTATGTTCACGGAAACTCAGTAGCAATAGTTTCAGTTGCCACCACCTTCAACTCTGAAGCAAGCCAACGAGCTCGATGACGATTCCTGTGACACCATGTGGATGCAAACATCGATGGCCGACATGGACGATAACACGCCGAGTCATGCATATCAAATTGCGTATGGATGTCTTAGGTAAATAGATGACACTGATAATAAACAACACTTGTATATTATTCATAGTTCATGTGATTCAAGCTTAGCTCAATAATCGTGAACAAGCTGTCATTAATCAGCACAATAGTCAAGTATGCGGCAGCATCAGTTCCAATCATCTACGAAGGATGGCAGTCTTTTAGCATTATTTTGCCTTGCATGAAGTGCTACTTCTTCCAAAACAGGCCTGTGAGATTCGTGATAGCTTAGAAGAGAGTATCATTAGGTGATTACATGCCTATAAGAGAGGTGGCAGCAGAGCCCTTGTTACAGCTTACCTGCAGAAGCCGACGGCTGCCGCGAAGCAGCGGCGTGCCGTGGCCACTGTTGCACTCCCACAGCAGCAGAACCATTACGTTCACCACCTCTATGGATATGGTCTACAGGAGAAGAAAGAGTGGTGGTGATCATGGGGGCCACCGGCAAAGGGAAGTCGAAGCTGTTTATAGACTTGTCCGCCATGTTCTCCGGGGAGGTCGTCAACTCCGATAAGATACAGGTGTACCGCGGCCTCGATATCACCACCAACAAGATACCCGTGGTGGAGAGGAGCGGTGTGCCGCACCATTTGATAGGGGAGATCGACCCGGCGACTGGTGAGCTTCCGCCGCCGGCGTTCCGCGCATTGGCTGGCTGCGCCGCCAGCGACATTACCGCCTGCCGCAGGGTTCCCGTGCTGGCCGGCGGGTCCAACTCCTTTATCCACGCGCTGCTCTTGGAGCGTTATGACTCCCGGCGCGACCCGTTTGTCCCGGACGGGGAGCCGCAGCGAAGGGTGACCGGGGAGGAGGTAGAGAGGTTGCGGCATCGGTGCTGTTTCCTGTGGGTGCACGTGGAGGCGGCGGTTCTGGCATAGCACCTCGACCGGCGGGTGGATGAGATGGTGCAGGAGCTGGAATGGTACTTCGCTGCGGAAGGGGAGGCGGAGCGGCACCCGGGGCTGGGTAAGTCGATCGGGGTTCCTGGAGAGGACGACGGTGACCGCCGCCGTCGCCGCCGCATACACGTCGTACCCACTTCGATCAGAGTTGATTGAGCCCTTTCTTTTGTTAGTGGGGCCACTTCTAGACTCCTTTATATATTTTTGTTTTCTTTGTTTTTTTTTTTTTTGTTAAAAGAATGGATGAGAGAAAAAGAGGAGCGGAAAGAAAAATATATATGTAATTATTTCTTGGGTATTTTTTAAAAACAATCTATATTTTTATTTTTATTTTTCTAACATAGCATCCCTTTGTGCTTTTTATTTTTGGGACAAGCACAACCTTTGTATGAAAACCGATTAATCAATAACATTCAAATTTAGAGAAATTATAAAATTTAAAATGAGCAATTGTGAGTCAAATCTTTATTTTGAAAAAATAAAAGTTTATAAAACTATAATTTAATTATCCTTAGATTTTTTTCATTGCGTATGACTTCTAATATCGTGGTTGTCTCTATCTTATCATAGTTGCTTTTGTCTCACTATGTTTGTCCCGTCTTAATTACCTCTGTCTTCTATGCTTCCTCCCCCGCTCTATGGTGTTATGGAGGCTACTAAGACTAAGTTTATTTTTACTTTTGTCTATAGCAATCTACGAAGGATGGTAAGTTTGATATGTACAAACAAGAGGTTTCGATGGTAAAATCCTATAGAAAATACATCCAGAGTATGCCCAATAAAAATTGTTCTTTCATACTTAGATTAGTTGAGAAATCAAAAGACACTTGCTCAAATTATTCGAGAGAGTTTAATGAGTATACTCATATTTTATTTATAAGGAATATGTGATTATACTAAGGCCATTGACCGATTAGTCAACTTAGCTTGGTTTAACGTTAGGTCTTTCTTGAGGAGTTAGACATATAGGATTGTGGTAGAGAACCGATGTTATTACGGATAAAATTATAAACATGATGTTCGATGTAATGCTTATGGATGTCTGTGTTATTCGATTTTGTTTATGCTTTGCACAGCATATAAAAGGCTGGCAGCAGACTTAGTAGCCCAATTTTCTTTAGTTTTAGTGGTCGTCCTAGGCTGCAAATAAAGATTATGTCATGTGGGAATTTGTGGGGATTTCGGTCTGTAGTAAACTATTTTGGACCATTTGTTATGCAACCATTCAGAGCGTGTAAAGTCTATTTATAATTTGTATTAGTTATGAAGTGTTTATTGAAATAATTACTTGTGGATCCTGAGTGAGACGTTTTCTCTAACCCATTTTCTCTTTTGTATGTCTTAAGGGACCATAGGAAGTTTCAATGAGGCTAACCTTGCCGACGGACACGCAAGGGTTTCGCATGACTTAGGCAAAACTAGCTAAGTCCGTGATATACAGTATCAGAGTGGGACAAGCACTCATAGAAACACTTAACATGCAAACATAGGGGACCTAACGAGGTTGCGCTGAGGGCAGCCAGCATGTCCTCAAATGAGAATGAAGATGTAAGAAAAATGAGTCGCTCATAGGAGTGGGCATCTGAGATTGACATTTAGAGGAATGGCCAACCCTTTGCGCAAGAGGCACCTCGAGGATAAGCTGGGAAGAATGCATAGTACACAAAGGTCGGGATGGCTGAGTTTGAGCTACGACTCAATGTTGGCAACTATACTTGATGGTGCTCAAATCTAGTAGCGGAGCAACTTGTGTGTAACTTGGTGAAGTACCTAAGCCGCATAAAGGGAGCTAACATTGAAGATGAAACATTGAGCAGAGGCACAGAACTTTCCTTGGATAAAGGTTAAGGATATGAACTCTTACAGAGACAAGAGCGGGATCATGTCATTCCATGGGTCCCTCATTCTAATGGAGCTGGCTCATCCTGCATAGTGCTAAAGACGAAATAAGCTTTGAGGCACATGCACCTTATCTCGGAAAAGCATTTGACGGAGAAACTAAGACAACTCAACTTGCGGAGGTAAAGTTTGGTTCAGAATGCCTTAGCACAAGGAAACAGGACACATAGGTGGGTACTCTTGAAGAATAAGTCATAGTACTTCCAATCAAGTTGTCATGAAGGAAGTTGTGTGTAACGGAGATTGTGTTGGATGTCGAAGGAATAAGTGTGGGAGAATGTCACGGACAAAATTATAAACGAGATGTTCGATATAATGCTTATGTATGTCTGTGTTTTCCGATTTTGTTTATGCTCTACATAGCATATAAAGGGTTAGCAGTAGGCTTAGCATCCCTATTTTCTTTAGTTTTAGTGATTGTCCTAGGCTTGCAAGCAAATGTTATGTCATGTGGGCACTTATGAGAATTTTGATCTGTAGTGGACCATTTTGGATCATTTGTTGTGTAACCGTTTAGGGCTTGTGAAGTCTGTTTGTAATTTACATTGGTTATAAAGTGTTTACTGAAATGATTGCTTGTGGATCCCGAGTGAGACGCTTCTCTAACCCATTTTCTCTTTTGTAGGTCTTAGGGGACCATAGGAGATTTTAAGGAAACTGATCTTTACGGACGGACACGCAAGGGTGCCGCACGACTTAGGCAAAACCAACTAAGTTTGTGATAGCATAGTGCGAGTATAGAGAGCTCCTTGCCTATTGAGGGAGTGGACTGATATGAGAAGACGAACCATCTTACCCATGGGGAAGTCGTCTCGCAACTCATCCTCAACCGTGCTGGGGATCCTGCACGACAAGTCGACACCGAAGGGAGGTACCAGCATGACCCCTCTGATGCTTAAGTAAGAGAGATGAGGAAGGAGTAAGTTAGTTGTCTTCGGGAGAGTGTAGTGTTCACTCGCTTATCCTTGTTTGGCCTCGGGCTTGATTTTTATACCTGGGCGCCTGACAGCGAGGACCGAGATCAATGAAGATCCCCTTACCCTACTTGTTAAGTGCTAGTAATGGAGGTGGCTTACTAGCTTATCAACACATTGTCTTAAGGTCAGAGTTGACGTTGGGCCATTGGGATGACGTTTCTTATCTGGTTTTTTACTGCTTTGAGTCAAGCAAAGAGTGATCCCTTATTCAATCGTTTGGAAGGGGGGTGTGGGGAAGACGAACCATATCGCTGACCATTAATGCAGGGACATGGCCATTTCTTCAGCCATGGTGTCGGCGAGGAGTGGTTCTTATGAGGTTTCTTTGGGAAATCGGGATAAACAGAGATCATGGGCTGATTCTCTATTGACGACTACATGAGATTAGTGGGAGCTTCCCATATTTTTGCTTAAGTAGATTGCTCGACACATAGGTGGACGATTTCTTCAATCGATACAAATTGTGACCACGATCTCACAAATATTTCGATCCCGGCCAATGATGACGCTATAGCTTCAATCTGATTCGTTCTTAACAAATTAGTATCCACAATTTGTGAGGGTCGTTGTAGCTATATAAGAAATCGTTGATTATGATTAAGAATAATTAGTTAATTATTTTGGGATTTTATAGATTTATTGGATCGGTTACTATTCTTGAATAAAAAAAAAGAAAATGGTTGCAGGATGAGTTGGTGATGCTAGTACTTTCCCTATTTGAACCTAAGTAATCGTTTGAGTTTAATAGGTGATGAGGATAATAATTGCGATAATACTCGCATGACGTTAACTGTCCCAAATAATACCTCACAGCACTTGGTCAACGCAGACCGGAACGCCGACCGAGGCACATTAATACCCTGCTCAAGCTCGATCCCTCACGTCACGCCAATGTCGATGTCAGACGCTACCAGAAGTACGATCCTGCCCCTTATGGGCAGGCACATCAAACAACGGTAATCCTCACTATAAAAACCCTCGCGCTCCGAGGAAAAAGAGACACGAAAAGAAGAGACAACTTAGCTAAAGAATCCCCCTGCCACTATCCACTAACTTGATCGTCGGAGAGGTCGAGTTGAGCTTCCCGACCCGACCTGTGTGCAGGTGCGAAGACGGTGGCCTCCTACTAAATGCCCAGACGAAGAGCCCCCTCCCGGAGGAAACGACGATCTCTTTCCGATCAAACCATCGCAGCCGACCATCTCAGCGGACTAAAAGGTCATCCCGAGAAGATTCTTCATCATACGGATCCGAACCAAGCCGCGTCGATCCTGAGGCCACCACGGCTTAAAAGTTGGTTAGACCACCAATGGAACCTAATTTATGGAATCGTTATGTGAAATCATATTGAGTATTATTCGATCGTGAATGCCTCCGTCGAATCACTGAGTATTTGATGAGGTGGCTCTAATTTACAGGGATGATGATGGGGGTGTTTTAGATGACATCGAATCGACGTTGATGTAGGGATGACAGAAATCTAACATGTCAGGCTGACAAAGTGATTGATGAGATATGATGTGACATCTGATTCTTCAGGAAAGTATATAACAGAGATCTTAAACATATAATTGGTATTATTATATACACGAAATCATATTAAGGCAACGGAAGTAAGGATACGTGAAACAGTGTAGTAGAGAGATTCCCCGACCAAGCTGACAACCCCCATCGCCCCGGCCATCTCTCCTCCCCCACCTGCCCCTCTCTTCCTCCTCCGGTAGAAGTCCTCCGACTCCACGCCACTGGCATCCCAAGCGTACAATTAACTGACGAGACCTCATGGCTTGTGCCATCCCTTCCTCCGCCGTAGATCACGTTCGCAGAACGATGGCGTCACCGATTGTACCCTCCTCGCTCCTCCTCCAATCCAGCTCCAGAAAGCCATGCAGATGAAGGTCCCAGTATTTAAACGATGTTGCAGTGTTTTCTTTGACTGCTCCCTGGTCAGGGCTCAACTGTGAGCAAAAAGCTGCTTCTCGAGAGACGAACGTTTTGGCGAACATGTGATGGTCATGTCATATATGATTTGATGCTACATGTCGTTTCCTCAGGTCTAGAAGAGAGTTGTACAAAATCTTGCTTTATTCAGATGGTTAACAACAGGAAACAAAGAGGAGCACGAACCTTAAAGCAATAATACCTTCTACTAAGGACCTCACGGAAGGGAGGAAGAGAAGCAATAATGGTGCAAAGAAATATACATGGTCTTTGAAACTATTTACAGAGCATAAAGCAATATCAAGGCTGTGTATGCCAAGAATCTCCTACACAGAGATCAAGAACAAGCTTCAGGAGATTCTACCAATACAAAGCCTTCTTCTCCTCGTCACCTATACGTTACGATGAGATCTCTCTCTCTCTCTCTCTCTTTCTTCCCATAACATATAACTCGTTCACTGAAACCGAGGAACAGGGGGTCTTCTAATTGGGAAGAGCGACCGGTTTATCACCTGTTATGGAGCGGGTCGGGGCAACTCGGAGCCCGTCGCTTGCTGTCCTCCAGACCCGCGGCCGGGGAGGGGAGGATAGGGGCCGGCCTCCGCCCTATGACCGGCGTCTTGGAACCACCGTAGGACCAGGAGCTAGCCGGGAACAACCGAGTGGCAGCTGCTCCTTCGCTGTCCTCGAAGCACAGCCAGAAGCTGACCAGGAGCGCGAGCAACAGCTCCGCTCCCCACCGCCTCCTTCTCCCGGCCGTTGACATGGAAGCGATATATTATCCCTCCGGGTTCAGCCTCATCGCTGACCAAACGCCGTCGAAATCCCCAGCTTCACCTGCAAGTAGAGAGGAGGGTGGCGTCGTGATGGCTCTTCCAGCTTGATCGAACGCCACGCCACCGCGTGATGACAGGAGGTGCGCAGTAATAGTTTCGAGTGGGATCGAAAGTCACAATTGAGTTGATATATAATAGTATTATATATATAACACAAATTTTTGCAATAAAAAAAATAAATTAATAATGTAATTATGGTTGCGCTTGATGATGATTACAGCATTCAAGGGACAGACAGTATAAGGACCGAGATTGAATGGTTGGCACGTCCTTGTGGTGGCAGAAGGCAGGCTGAGCCACATATTAAAGCTGAGACTGATGAACCCAGCCAATTGCTGGACCAGGCAGTCATGTACTAACATAAACAATTCCTGTCATCTCATGGTCGTCTTCTTCTTCTTCCCTATTATTTTACTTGCGTTGGAGCTCTTGACATGTCAGGTTTCACAGGTAGCATCCTAAATTCCTAGTGACCGTGTTCTGTCATATGGTGACCACCACACCACGCTCACTGGAACGAGGACACTCACACTGGCCTGGCTGCAAAGGCTAATGAGCTGCTGCTGCTGCCTGCATGCATGCATACGGTGGCTGTCTCGAGAATCAAAGCCACCACCTACCTGCGCACCTTAGTTGTGTGTGCATGTGGTCGTAGACGAGCTTTAATGGCTTCATATTAAACAAGGGCGTCCTTCAAGGTAGGGATGGTACCCGGTGATGGGACATAATAATTCTCGAAAAATACATATACCCAATGGACGAGCCTCTTGTCAATCATAATCTTACTTTTAAATATAAATATAATTTTTTTTATTTATATAAAAATATAAATAATATATTTTTTAATTAAATTTTAAAATAATAACTAATGGAATATGCAATCTATCATAAATCATAATATTATTTAAATCACTAATGATTTGAAAAATAAAATAAAAATAGATAATTTACTGAAAAAATCTTCAATAATTGGTTTTTATCGTATGGTGCCCCCATATTTGATTTTTACCGAGGGGCACACCTTTTTTCGAAAGTCTTGATAATGCTCTTGAATCGAGTTGTTTCAAGCTCAACTAATTTATGGATTGATTCATTTGAATTGAGTTTGATATGATCAAATCCCTTACATAAAATATATTTTTAATATATTATGTAAATAAGTGTAATTCGAGTGTAATGATTTGTAAACTATGAAGAGGAGGAGATAAATGAGGGAAGGGAGGGAAAAAAAAAGGAATATGAAAAGGAGTAACGAGGGAGGTGGATGCGGAGAGGGGGAAGAGGAAGCTAAGAGGGAGAGAGAAATGGATGAGGAATAGAAAGATAAAAAATGATGAGGATGAGGAGCGGTGAGGGAGGTGGATAAGGGAGAGGGGGAGGGAGTGAGACAAGACAAAGGTAGGAGAAGAGGAAACTAAGAGGGAGGGGTCAATGGATGTGAAATGAAAAGAAAAAGAGGATGAGGATGAGGAAGCTATGGGGGAGGGGGAGGAGGTAATAGAGTGGGAGGATGATAAGGAGGAGGGGTGAGGGAGGTTGATGTGGGAGAGGGGGAAGAGTCAGAGAAGGCGGATGTGAAGAATGTAGCCAATGGAGAAAAAGAGAGGTGATGCGGAATGGGAGGAGGAGACGATAGTAGAATGAGAGGAAGAGGAGAATATGAGGAGGGGGAAGAGGAGGAAGTGATGCAGTGGGAGGAGTTGAGATGGAAGTGAAGGTAATTTGAGAAAATTAAAAGGATAATATAACGTTTAATTAAATAAAATTGAATAGTTAAGGTTAGTCTGATCCAACTCATCTTTTAAAAAAAGTCAATTTAATCCTAAAAAATCGAGTCAAACATAGTTAAAAAATAATTATTATTTTTAATAATTTCATTAAGGAAATATTGGTCAAAGTATATAAAAAATCTCTTGATAAAAATCAAACATGAGAGCATCATCATGTAAAAGCCCATTAATAGGACCCCCCCCTTTTTTTTTTAGTTGTCCATAGGTAATAGGATAATTTTCATTGCACTATACAATTAAGAATCTAATAATATTTATATAATATATATTTTTTAAATGAGCCTCATATATATATATATATATTAATAGTAAAAATAATTGTTAGAGCTAGTATCAGAAAATTTACCAAAGGGTAATTTTGGCAACCCAACAAAGACAATTTACGTGGTTCGATCAATTGACCTACATCCACGGTGAAGGAGGAGAGGGACTATTATAAATACCTTAGGAAGATATTCCTAGACCATAAAATACTCGAATCTATTAAACAAGAAAAATTCAAACTATAAGCTCAAACTATTTAACTGAATGTGGACTTAAATCCAAAGCAAACACTTAGGTTTTTCATCTGATTTCAAAGTCCAAACTCTTATTTATAATTTAAACAGGAGATACCAAACTTGATTTTCCTGATGTAGGACTATATGAGACTTATCAAACTAACAATAAAACCAATCCCGAGTGCATGTCTTGGCTGTGCCAGCACAAGACTGATGAACAACACTAAGTGTAGGCATTTTATATGAACAAAGGCATCATATATATCATGTGTGTGTGTGATGGGAGTGGTGGCCAACTTGAATGAGCAAATGGGCCAGAGGGAGCATGGAGTGTTCTCTCGAGAAAGAAGTCGTCAGCTGGGTGACATCGCAACACGAAGCTTGTTGAGGGTTATCTCGAGAAAGAAGTCGTCAGCTGGGTGACATCGCAACACACAGCACAAGCTTCCTGTTCCAGGACCGCACTTGCGTCATGCTGCTGACGGACTGTGCATTCCTTTGCATAAAGAATGACCCACCACTGCTCTCTCTCTCTCTCTCTCTTACCCACCTTTACACTTCTGCGTCGCAAATCTGTAATTGGCATGCAGACATCTGGTTTATCCATCATCGAATATGGGTCTTGGATATATGATGGTCGTAGGTTGAGATCCATCAGTGTTGTAGTTCGACAGCTATTGAGTTCGTATGCAGTTTCTTACATTCCAGTTCCAGCATTTCTTCAAATTTGCTCTTATGAAACTAATGACATGATCTGGATTTTTACGAACAACAATGTTCCAAGAGCTGTAGGAGTGTTTCTCACTCCTACATAAGAGTCAGAAAGAAAGAAAGAGACTCTCTCTCTCTTTCTCTCACAGACTGCACACACAGAATCTCCAAAATAGAGCAACGGTGATCATTTGATTGGCTGGTTGTTCTTTTCTTGAAAGGAAGAAAGAAAAGATAAGGAACAGCGGAAGTCATGAACCGGAGGGGAATCCAACAAGTTAGTACTTCTTTCTATGATTGGCTCTTTTTCCACGGAATCTCCCTTTAAGCACATGCAATTCTTGATCGGATAGACTCTCTTTGTTGTGTTGACTGCCACCAACCAATCATCCTCAGTTCCATGAAGCCAATAAGATATCTCTCTCCCTCTCTCTCCAGTCTGATCTTTAGTTTTCTAGGTCGAGGTAATGGAGAAAGGAAGTCGAAGAGGCAAGAGGCCTTGTGCAGCCACACCACCCATACCGTCTCCTACAGTTGAAGCAGATGACGAGGAGAAGTTCTACGCTTTGCTTGGAAGCATTTCAGCCATGAGAGACCTCATCAGAGCAAACAAAAGCAAGCGGCAGAAGACGGTGGCGTCGCTGCCGCTCTGGCGACCCACCTTCGAGTTGGAGGACTTCAAGGAGGAGGATAAGGAACCCGGTACGGTGGCGGGGAGAGGAAGAACGGACGGGGAGGAGGAGAAGAATGAGGTGGGAGATGGCGAAAAATCTGTGGATCTCTGTCTCTCTCTTTAGTGCTTGAACTCAACATCAGTTGTATATCCACAATATTATTATACTTGGAACCTTGCATGCATGGCACTACTGTGAACTCTTCTCACCTTCTTTCGGCTTGTTCAGCTGAGCCTTCCGAGCAGAGAACGAAATAACCCTTGTCTGAAGAAATGTGTTGATTGTACTTTTTGATGGGATGTGATACAGTGAATGCCTCTTCTGCAGCATGTTTGATATGTAACCTCTGTTTGCTCGAACAGATCTAAGCCAGCTTGTTAATCTTTTCTATGCTGCTTGAACAATATATTTTAGTGTGATTAACTGGAATTCCAGAACAGCATGAATTGAAACTTCTTATTGACTGATTTAATGTGAGAAGCTTAAGATGAAACTATCAGAAATGGTTAGACTTCAACAAGTATGGTGCAACATTTGTGTTCACTGACCCAGTTTGTCTCCTTAATTGCCATTCTTCTTGGAACTATCTGTTGCTGGTGCACTCTTTGCCTGCTTTACTGCATTAAGTTGCTTCATTCAATCAGCATCATCATCTTAGTACTGACATGGCTCTTGAAGGCCTTTAAGACCATGGATGAGAGCATCTGTTGTTCTTATTCCCATCTTGATGTTCCTAATTGGACTTGTTGCTTTGCTCTGCACTCTCTCCTACATTCTCTGAGTCTCTGACCTTCTGATGCTTTGCATCTGTGTTGACGGTGTGCATTCCTTATTAACGAGGCAGAGGAGTGAGAGCACTTCAACATGCTGTTTTCTGCCGCTTTTTAATGATGCAGAATGAACATATCCACCAAGGGGAAGTCACATTTCTCTACCAAGACATGACAGAAAGCTTCATTGCAAATGGTTCCATGGAAGAAAAGAAGAAGAGTATTCCTCTGGTGATCAACGACTCCAAGCAGTGTTGTCTTCATGGTAAATCTTGATGGGTAAGGTGAGGAGACGACCTCCGGGGGTAAATGTACCTTCACATCCATGTAACTATCATAAACCCATGAATACGACAAACAAGACTAGCAACGTTGCTTTGACACCCTCGCTTTCCGATCCGACCCGATCCGATAATATATACACCTATATAAAATGCGATCACTTTTCCTCGACCCGAGGAAGGAGCGTTATCGGTCGATGGGGTCGGGGATGAGGAGGTCGGTGACGGATCTGACAGCCGCGGCGACGGCGCTGCTGCTATTGCTGTGCTTCGGGGTCGACGGAGTCGTCTCGGACGCCTCCGACCATCGCTACAAGACAGGCGATCACGTCCCCCTTTACGTCAACAAGGTTGGCCCTTTCCATAATCCCAGGTGCGGCCTCCTTCCTGCTCTCCTCTCAGATCTCTCCTCGTTCTTCTCCGAACCGTTTGATTTGTGGGATCGTATGCGATTTTAGGTAATTAAGGTGGCATTAAGTGGTAACTGGGTGTTATTAAGTGGTGATTAGGTTCTCGTTAGGTCAGATCCGCCGAAGCCTGCAAGTTGATGAACCTTTTATTTTATCCACTTGATTTGGGATTTATTTCTTTTGATAATGTGATTAAATATCTGAATTGTTTCTTTTAAATCCACATAAAAAAATAATTTTTTTGGGGGTAATTTTAGATCTGAAAGAACGGAAGCTCACAATTTCTTTAACCTTGGAATATATTTAGTTATTTGTATTGAGAAACTTTATGCTTGCACTAATTTGTTCTTACCCATTTCACTTGTTTATTTCTGTACAGCGAGACATATCGCTACTTTGATCTTCCATTTTGTACCCCAGGTTTGTCTCTGATTTATAGTATGTCTCATCATCAGTCCCATGCCCTTCTAAATAGGTCATTCATGATTCATGATGTTTGTTGTTTACAGAGCATGTGACCGAGAAAAGAGAAGCACTCGGTGAAGTTCTTAATGGGGACCGGCTGGTGGATGCCCCATACAAGCTTGATTTCCGAGTAGACCATGAGTCTGAAGTGCTTTGCAAGAAGAGGCTCACAAGAGAAGAGGTGTCCAAGTTCAGGAGTGCAGTCACCAAGGACTACTACTTTCAGATGTACTATGATGATCTCCCTCTGTGGGGATTCATTGGGAAGGTTGACAAGGAGGGCAAGGACCTTGGCGAGTACAAATACTACCTGTACAAGCGCTTCCACTTTGATGTGCTTTACAACAATGACCGTGTGATTGAGATTGTTGTCCACACTGATCCCAATATGCTGCTAGATGTCACGGAGGACAGGGATATCGAAGCAGAGTTTTTATATTCTGTGAAGTGGAAGGAGACTGCCACACCATTCGAGAAGAGAATGGAGAAGTACTCTCAAACTTCTTCACTACCTCATCACTTGGAGATCCACTGGTTCTCCATTATAAATTCATGTGTGACAGTTCTACTCTTGACCGGATTTCTTGCCACAATTCTCATGCGTGTACTGAAGAATGATTTCGTCAAGTAAGGAATCTTCCACTTTTCAGGCTCTTGGATTTTATGCTTTATTTTATTGCACAAATATATACTTACTGGTCGAAAATAAAGGATTAACAAGCAGAGATAGCAAAGGAATTCAATTAATATTGATATATGCTTGAGCAAACTAACTTAATTGACCTTTATGATAACTTATTTCATTATAGTTTTGGTTATGAACTCTTTAATGCCAAAATTTCTTGTCATCTCTGATCATTTACTTCAAGGAAATGACTTATTGAATTCTTTAGAAGACAAGATGTTCATGCCAAGTAACAGAGGATAGGATATCATGGAATGAATAATTTGTAAAGTTATGCTACAACTATTTTTGCTGACAGAAGTAGTTGACATTTGAATCATTGGTAGCTAGATCAGAATCTGTATAGATTTCACCCCATTGCGAAAAACTCGAAATAAGCTGGATTGGATTCTTAGGATCAGTATTGACCAAAAATTTATTTAAAAAATCAAAATTATAAAATAAAAATGAAAAGAGAATGATAGAAGTTAAGGAGTATTTATGATTGAGTTCATTATTGTAATCTGATTAAAAATGTATAATTTTAAATTAAGCTTATATTCAATAATATTCAAAAAATTATAAATCAAAATTAACACACACACACACACACACACACACACACACACACATATATATATATATATATATATATATATATATATATATATATAAAACTGCTTAATACATACATATAAGTTCTAGTTTAAATTTAAGTTACAATTTCAACTGCTTAATATACAAATTAAAGTTCAAATAAGAAAAATAACATATGCATTAAACTGTTTGATAGAATAGCCCTCAGCCTGATCTGGCCAGATATTGTTTGTGCAGATCATGTTTTATCATTTAGTCAGCTGCTTTTATGAATGTTAGATTTCAAATTTCTTATAATCTGGTACTTGTTCTGCATGTTGTTGCAAATTCTATCCTTAGCGAGAAGTGCTTATGGTAATGTCATTTTTTTCTGACCATTACTGTGAAGTAAAACCAGTAGCACAATTTTTTTTTTATGATTAGCATCTGCAACTATCTTCTGAAAGAAATGTCCATTATTCATCATTTGTGACAATGTTGTAAGCCATTGGCACAAGTGGCAGCCTGCTTTCTTTTTGATCTCATTTAATGTCGGTAGTGTTTTTAAAAGCGTTAGGCACCTTAAAGGTGTAGGGTGCTAAGGTCCTAAAACGCCTGAGGCGCTAGGTGCTTGCCTAGACGCCCGCTGGAGCGATGCGAGGTACTCCAAAATATTATAATTGTAAATAAATATATTACGATTGATAAATATGATCATAAAAATAAAAATGCCACATCAAAATGATATTATATAAAGTGCCAAATTACCTCGGGTAGTGTTTTGATATCAATGTGATATATACTAAATAGGTTTCTACTGATGGAGACGTATGCTAAATAGGTTTCTAAACAGTGCTAAATAGTTTTAAAGAGTGGAATAATTCTAAAGAGGGAACTGTAAAAGGAGTAATCAACGGCTATAGAGGAAGGTTGGGGAAGGAGAGGGCAACCGAGGAAGTTGTGGATGAAACTGCGAACTAATGCGGCGGTGGCGACGAAGGAAGCTGCAGATGAAGGCGACAGTGGCAAACGTAGAGTTTCACTTCAAAGACAAATTGCATCAGAAATAGAGTCAGTAGTAGCTACAAAGAATAATAAACAACAACAAATGTAAAAGACTACAAAAGCGTAAGCAGCAATAAGCGCTAATAACAAAATTAAGACTATATGCACGAACGTTGCTAAATCCCTAAGCTAAAAGGACTCTAAACCCTAAACCCTTGGATCCACAAAAAAACTTGCAAAACAAAGGTAGTATTTATAATTTGTTCAATCGAGCAATGAAACATGGACGAACAAAAACTTGTTATCAAAACGAAGAATTTCTGTGATGTATGTTCCTTGGAACCCTTTTCTATAGACAATTTTTTTCTCTGTCTTTATTTTTTTCTCTACTATTGTTAATGTGGTTCTGAAGAACCTATCTAACCCGAAGATAAACAACTTTTTCTATTTTGACTTTTTTCTCGAATTACTGCCCGATCTACTCAATTTTCACACATATTAGGGCCAACAAACTTATGTAGTGTTTTAGGGTAAGGAACAAATTAGAATGAGCATCTAAAAACGAGTAGTTATATTTTTCAGAATAAAAGGATTTGTACAAACTTATCTATTAAACAACATAGGAAATATTTTACAAAAGATATGACTTCAAATAAAACATATAGGGTTTTGGTCTGATTTTTCAGACGACTGTTGATAGATTTATAGGACTCTAGAAGCACACGAGAACTTACAACCCTAGAGGCACTGACCCTCACTACCTTTCTTACAAATGAGAGGGTTATTTATAAGCGATTTAAGTCAGTATAAACAGTGTTTTGTTGATATCTCCTTACGCCATGGTTGGTGTCTTTTGGTTGTTTTACGTCACTGTTATGTTTTGTCGTCATTGTTGATGTTGGGCGAAACTCTTATCTGCTGAGGTGAGGTGTCGGACCAGACACATGGTCTGTTATTTGTCTTATAGCATATTATCATTCACTAATTACTATTTGTTGATCAAGTAACTACTAAGCTAAAATTTAAAATTCTTCATGGATCTGATCTCCATATTGGGTTTTCATTTCTTCTATTATGATTTCTTCTTCTTCCAAGAGATTATCATTTATTTTAATTGTTGAAGTTCTTCATTTTTTAATTGTTGAGGATCTTTCACATAGATTTGCATATGATTATATTCTCTAAGAGGTTGAACCATTTCTGGCCATGGTTCATTCAAAATATATTATCATAGTTAATCCATTTTCTGCTCAGTTTCAAGCATGAGCTATTGATAAAGCTCCTTGGATTTAGGAATGTGCTGTATGAAGGTTGAATATGAGTCAAAGTATATCTAGTACCATGCCCCTTGTCCAATAAGCCTTGTTCCAGTCTACCATCGGATATACTTAATTTTGTGCAGGCACAATGTCTTTTTGTAGGTTTTGCAATCGATTTGATGGGATAAAATGTTGATGTGTAGTAATTTATTGCTACAACAAAAAATTGTGAGTATCCTGGAATCATTTGTTATTATTTTGTCCATTCTGCTAGACACGATTCAATATTTAGATGTATAAAGTTATGTTTTTTCAATGTTCATAGAATAGTTGCTTTAAGCTTGTAGGAGATATCTTCTGTGTTAGAAATGAGAACAACAAAAATCGATTTCTTCAACTAGTCCTCTTTTGAGGAAATAAGAGAGACTTTATTTTTTTTTAATCGAGTGCCATATGAGTATCTGTCATTCCGAGTATGATCTTTGGTGTTTTTACCCCAAAATATTCTTCTATGATCATATTATCATACATGGGATTGACATAATGCCTTTCGTAATATTTTTTACAATTGTGAGGATGGATTGCTATGAATCCCCTTAGGTGGTATATTAGAAACATTTTCTATTAGGAAAAAGAGTTCATGAAGCTCCTTTTGAATTTCTAAGACCAACTAGGCAGAAATAGAGTCAGTAGCACCTACAGAGAATAATAAACAACAACAAAGGTAGTAAAGAAAGACTATAAAAACGTAAGCAACGATAAGGGCTAATAACATAATTAAGGCTATATTCATGAACGCTGCTAAATCCCTAAGCTAAAAGGACTCTAAACCCTAAACCATGGGATCGTCAAAAAATCTGCAAAACAAAGGTAGTATTTATAACTGGTTCAATAGAGCAAGTTTGTTTTGTAGGTTTTTGTAATAAAAGTTGTTCCTAATATTACCACTAGAGGGTAGAACCTTTTAAAGTAACAATCCATCCTCAAAATTATAATGAATATCACATAAGGCATTATGTCAATCCCATGTCTGACGATATAATCATAGTAGAATACTTTGGGGTAAAAAAAGCTAAAGATCAGATAGTCAGAATGACATACATCCATATGACACCCAATCAGAAAAAGAAGTCTCTCCTATTTCGTAGAAAAATGACTAGTTGGAGAAATTGATTTTTGCTATTCCTATCTCTGTAATTTGGACGCAAAAGATATTCCCTACAGGGTTAAAGCAAATATTTTGCAAACATTGAAAAAACATTACTTTATACATTTGAATATTAAATCACGTCTAATATTAAAACATTACTTAAAGAAGGAAGAAATTTCTTCAGAAATGAAAAATAAGGATTAGGGCTAGGAGTATGTAGATAATTTGTATATCATGAACCTTATTAATTTGGATGTCAAAAACCTTCACCAACAAGAAGGAAAACCAATACAGATTATAAAAATTATAAACTAAAACCAGTAGGAAAAAAAATTTAAGAAAAAATATTACAGAAGGTCATACACAAAAAGGTATAAAAAACCCGAAAGACACCAATATAGGAGGAAATAATGAGAAGAAATGCAAGTGCTACTTATGTGGAGAAGAAGGCCATATAAAACCTAACTGTCCAAAATAAAAAACACGTCTAAAGTATATAGAATTAAAACAGTTACTTCTAGAAGAAGATAATAATTCTACTATATATGAAATAGAAGATCTAGAAGAAGTAAACCTTTTGGAAATAATAGACCCCAGAGATTATATAGAAATTGATAATTTAAAGTCGGTAAATAATGTAAACACAAAAAAATGTATATACATAACTTCAATATATAGATAGTACCTTAAAAAACTAGAATATCCAGGAAAAATTGTAACATTCGATAATACCCAATATGATCGAGTACTTGATATCAAATATACCGATAGAAATACAAAATACAACATTTTATTTACCAAGAACAGTAGTTGTAGAAATACCCAGAGCAGTACCTCTAATACTAGGGATAAACTTTATACATTCAAGAGGAGCTTTGTACATAAGCAAAGGAACTGTAACAATGTTTCCCAGAGCAACTAACATAATAGCCAGAATAGAGGAAAGAGGAGACTCTATAACAGACATTATAGAAGAAGCCAGAAGAGATGTAATAATTGGGATAAATCCAACAGACATTATAGGAGGCTCTGTACCACATTTTATTTACCATGAACAATAGTTGTAGAAATACCCAGAGCAGTACCTCAAATACTAGGGATAAACTTTATACATTCAATAGGAGCTTTGTAACAATGTTTCCCAGAGCAACTAACATAGTAGCCAGAATACAGGAAAGAGGAGACTCTATAACAGACATTATAGAAGAAGCCAGAAGAGATGCAACGATTGGGATAAACCCAACAATCAATATATTCATGGTGATGTTTATTAGGTTTCTTCCTTGGGCTTCTGCTGTAGGTACACTCATGATGAGGAGTCTGCTGAGGACCAAGAAGAATCTGGGTGGAAATATATTCATGGTGATGTTTTCAGGTTTCCAAAGAACAAGTCACTGTTGGCTGCTTCTCTTGGTTCTGGCACACAATTATTTACTCTGTAAGTATATCTGATATAGTTTACTTTTACCAGTTAACTGTAAAAGCAGAACTGCAAGGGCCTACTTTTCTTCTGAGCAGTGCTTTTGGACAATTTATTGTTTGTTCTGATTCTTCATTACCTTTGGCATTCATGGCAGCACGGTTTTCATCTTTATTCTTGCACTTGTTGGCGTTTTCTACCCTTACAATCGTGGGGCCCTTTTTACTGCTCTTGTGATCATATATGCACTTACCTCGGGCATTGCTGGATATGCTGCTACCTCTTTCTATTGTCAACTCGAAGGAACAAACTGGGTGAGTCATTCTATCTTCATTACTCACTATGTTCTTACTGCTTTATTTTCACATTCTGCATAACTTTATATTCCATGCATAAATCACTCTTACAGACATGCTCTTTGAAGAAACTTAAAAAGGTTGTTTACCATGTCAGATTATGAATGTCTTTGTACTTTATTGGCAGGTACGGAATTTGTTATTGACAGGATGCCTTTTCTGTGGGCCTCTGTTCCTGACATTCTGTTTTCTTAACACCGTCGCCATCGTGTATAGTGCTACTGCAGCATTACCCTTTGGTACTATCGTTGTTATTGTTCTCATTTGGACGCTCGTCACCTCTCCCCTACTTGTTTTGGGTGGAATCGCTGGTAAAAACAGCAAAGCAGAGTTCCAAGCACCTTGTCGTACAGCAAAGTACCCTAGAGAGATACCACCATTGCCATGGTATCGACAAACTATTCCACAGATGATAATGGCCGGCTTTCTTCCTTTCAGTGCAATCTACATTGAGCTTTACTACATATTTGCAAGTGTGTGGGGCCACAGAATTTATACCATATACAGCATCCTATTCATCGTCTTCATTATCCTCCTCATCGTCACTGCTTTTATTACTGTGGCACTGACCTACTTTCAACTTGCTGCCGAAGACCATGAATGGTGGTGGAGGTAAGTCAGTTGTTATTGTATATATGCAAACCAACCACTAAAGACATTTGTTCACTACATATTCATACGCCAATATAATTGATTAAGCCCATAACTCATTAAAAAATATATATAGAAACATGAAAACATTTTTACACTAAGGCCATAATTTAGGTTATACAATATAAAAGCAAGAAAACATAATGTATTAATATTTCATTTTTTTTCTGCTTTGATGTGTGACTTGTTGTTACATATACTGGTACACTATGGTTGATTTAAATCTTTAGATAAAATCAAAGATACTTTAGATTTTGTCATTACCTCTGATTCATTTTAAAGTGTACAGACCACATGGGAAAAGTATGCTATTGTTTCAGTTATTTGCTAGTGAATTAGTTAAACAGTGTAAAGATGTTGCATGTTCCACTATATGTTTCTCTTACTATAGTTGAATTAATGCCCTCGTCTGCTGTTTACACTTGTAAAAACTATTGTCCTAATCATATAGTATGCATTGATTTATGGGTGCACATTGTATGGATCATATTGTCCTAATCTGTGCACGAATTTGGTTTTTTTTTTTGGGTCCCTAACCCTATTGCCGACCATAGATGGTGATATGTGGCTGTTCTTCCCATTGCGGATATCTGAATTGCCATTCTGCTTATGCCGATGCAGGTCTTTCCTATGTGGAGGATCAACTGGCTTATTTGTGTATGGATACTGTTTGTACTACTACCATGCTCGCTCGGACATGTCGGGGTTTATGCAGACGTCTTTCTTCTTTGGCTACATGGCATGCATCTGTTACGGCTTCTTCTTGATGCTCGGGATGGTTGGCTTCCGTGCTGCTTTGCTGTTTGTGCGTCACATTTACCGATCTATCAAGTGCGAGTAGCAAGTCGAAGTTGTTGCCTGACTTGGAGCAGCAGCACATTTTGAACACAGAATAGAATCACTGGTTTCTGAAGTAGATGCTTAATAGCCTGTGAAATATCTATAATCCAATAGTCCTCGTCTACTTTTATCATCTTCTTCCACTTGAAGTCCTTGATACTGTTTTGAAAGGTGTATCAAATATGCATTCGTGCAATTTGTGAAACTGATTTATCTCTATTGAAAAATAGTAATCTCATTATGTATCCCCGTAATTCCACGTGTATACCAGGGGGCAATGTGGAAACCGGTGGATGACGATGCTGCAATTTCAACAAAAAGAATAAAAAAAAATGCATGATTCATCAATATGGGCACAAAACACAAGCTTGTGGTACACGTTGTTGGCATATATTATTATTTTTGTATGTCATAGGTCATGGACTTGACTACATATTATTCGACTGGTTAAAAAAAAATCAGTTGCCAGGTGCAGAAATAGAGAAGGGAATATAATAGTAAAATCGATTCTTTCTAACTTTTATTTTAGCAAGCGACCATTTCATGGCAACCATCTGCTTTCTTCTGCTACAAAACAGTTGGCCAATGTTTCGGAAACGAGGCTGTTCAAGTGACATTGATAACCATTTGAACTAACAAAAATAAGAATAATGAGTTGAGGGTAATGATACTGATAATCGGTGGCTACACAGCTAGTCCTCGTTAACTTTGAAGAAGGTGTAGGAAAGGATAATGTTGTTGATGCCATCCATCTTGGGATCGGTCTCGAACTCTGGATCAATGTAGAAAAAGACCTGCAGATGTTTCCCCAAGATTGCTCATAACGATGGTAACTGAGTATCTTCAGCGGCGTTAGTGTTGCGCTTCTTACCGGCATGTCGATTTGCTCCCCTGGAAGAAGTCGCTGCTCTTCGAAACAGAAACATTGAATCTTGTTGAAATAAACTGCAGCCTGCAACAGAGCAACCCAAACAGCATTACTCGTCCAAACTTTTTAGAGGTTACCTACTTGCATGTAGAAATCCTAAGCAACATCAGGTGGTGCTCCCTTGATGCATGCTTCTGTTCTATCAACTAATTCTTCCATTTCTTTATTGTCGCCGTAGCTGATATAACAAGCAACAGTTTTCATCTCAATTTGAATGCGCTAGGTTACTCTCATGCGTCTTCTGTAGCATCATGACAGAATTATAGGTCCTTGAGAATAACAATCGTTGCAACCAATGCAGGCCTCACTAGAGGTTGATATCCCAACCAAAACATCAGCAATCTTTGTGTTTCTATTAATAACACCATGGAGGGACAGTAGAAAATCTAGTAGACTTAACAAAGCAATCAAGAAGGTTGTAAGCAACCATGGTTGCATTTGAGATGTATCTTCTAATATGAATAGTTTCAGTTGAGGTAACCCTCATATAACAAAATACATATTGTGCATCATGGACAGATACAGAAATAACCCAAGAAACTAAGTGCTGCTTTGAAAATAAACATATTGTCATATGCAATCAAAATTTGGTAGCGGGAAAAAGATGAAATTTATAACTAAAACTTCTTGTTTGACATACTTCAGAAAATATCAACAAGAAATTGCAACAGCATACAGGCCCATGAGGCACAGTATTTAAAGTTAAGAGTGTCCTGCCATCACAACCTTCTACTGTTATAGGAACAGTAAGCAAATTATTCCAAATTCATCAGAGCTATATTATATTGATGAAATGTAAGATTTAAAAAATAGCTTGAGAAATGAACTATAACTTTGGGCTCCATACCTTCATTGGGGTAACATTGTATGTAGAAACACCAGTTATGGGAGTCGAGCTACGATTTTCAGCAGTATAAAATGCAAGGGCGCTTTCCCCTAGCTTAACCCTTACCTAAGGAAACAGAAAGCAACAGAAGGAAATATATGCCTGCGATAAGACTTGTTTTCATATTACAGTCAATGATAGGAAGTAACCTCTCACCTCTCTTTGTGTAGGAGTAAATTTCCATGGCATCCCATCAGCAACATCAGCATTGAACTGAACAACAAGCTCCCTGTAGAAAGAAAGGTCAAACCTAGTTCAGATATATGTCAGAGACTTACACTGAAGTTCACTAAATGTGCCGAGAAACATTTGATTTTGTGGAGTAAAAAAATGTGCAACCAGAATTAATTGATACTTGTTACTATGACACAATGGAATGTTAAGATAAAGTTGAAACTTCTTTAGCAAACTAGAGACATGACATGCTACCACATTATTCCTCTAGTTATACAGCAATGAGTAAAACCACCATTGTGAAGAACTACCACCATCTTCACCTAATCTATCAACCCTTTTAGTCTCTTATCTTTGATGTAGGTTCTATTCTATTTCTGCTTGAAAGGTCAATTAAAGATAAAATTATGACAACAATAACCCGAGCAGGGCCACATGGATCTTTCCTTACACTGAAGGTCATAAATAGTTAAGATCCATGCACATGAAATCTAATAAAAGTTTGCATTGCGCATCATTGGTTTTTATACCTATCTCATCTGAGCTTAGAACTGTCATTGGTACTGTTAAAAACACAACTAATAGAAAATTCTTAATAAAAAATAAATGTTGACTAATTAGAGGTTAGTAATCGTTCTTGTGAAGTGTCTTCAATCAAAATGTAATTCCACCATTTCTAGGAATTTTAAATAAGCTAACCTTCTAGAAAAAAAATTTCTTTTTCACATCATAATAAATGTGGGCAACATAGAATATTACGTCTCCACCAACCACTTGATTTTTTTTTTTTGTGTATTTCTGATCTTTATCATTTGCTTTCCCTACACAAGAACTCATTTCAAGTTCCTTAATGGTTAAATAGTTTTTATTCTGTGCCTCCAGATTTCTGTGACTTCTATCTCGTACTCACCAAATCATAATAGTTTCACCAAAGCATAACTAGAGTCTTAACAGCCAACATAAATAATAATTCTTGAGGGCAAAAGTTTGTACTAGACTTGATTCAAGCTAGAAATATAGTGACCTAAACAAAGCACCTTTTTGTTGCCTATAATGGTTCATCAATAGTTCCTTTTTCTTCAAAAAACGAAAAACAAATTTAGGTATAATTTCAGTTCATAGTTCAATGGCCATGAAATCATCAGCATTAACAAGAAAACCCAATGGAGTTTCACCATCACCATGAAGAGAAAGGGAAAATTCCACAACAAAACTTGAAACACAAAGCTTATAAATTCCTAAAACTGGAAATGTGTACATAGTCTCCACCAAACACAACACACAAAGGCTGAGACCAAAAACACACAAGGGGGTAACAGCAAAAAATTGGATGTGACGCGGAGGACGCAAAGGCAATACCTGGAAGTCTTGGTCCCTTCTTGGGCATGGCGGGCGATCTTCTCTTCCACACTCTGCAGAGACTCATTCCTTGTCACAAGCCATGAACGATTCATTATTCCCGAAAGCATTTTAAACTCAGAACACAAACAAAACAGATCGTGCGGCTACATCCAAGGAATATCGAACAGTCTTAATACCCTAATAAAACCCAACGAAAGCCCGGGATTTAACGATTGGAGAAGAAGAGGGCGAAATAAACTTACCTCC
The DNA here is from genome assembly GCF_036884655.1 of Musa acuminata AAA Group. Classification (NCBI taxonomy): domain Eukaryota; kingdom Viridiplantae; phylum Streptophyta; class Magnoliopsida; order Zingiberales; family Musaceae; genus Musa; species Musa acuminata. Next base: position 24,533,818 of record NC_088339.1, on the reverse strand, counting down.
CGGCGCTGCACTGTGCCACCATATCCGGTGGCCTGGCAGAAGCGGCGATAGAGGGGAACGGCGGCGTAGGAGGCTCCGACCATGGCGGCGACCAACCCGAGGAGGTACACGAGGGTGTTACGCGAGCTTCTGTCCTTGGATGCTGTTGATGAGGCGGAGGCGCCGCTAGAAGCGCTGAAGGCGGCGGCGGCGGCGGCGTGGGGGATCAAGAGCCGATCGGGACGAGGAGAGAAGCGGGGCGGGGAAAAGTTTCGTAGGAGGGCGACGGAGTGGGGGGCGAGAGGGCGGGCGCCGCGGAGGAGAAGAGAGAAGGTGCCGGGGTGTCTTAGGAAAGGCCGCATCTGGAAGAGGAGGAGATGAGACGTTCGTCGGAGCGCCGTTTCTTTTGTCCCCTGGGTCTTCGTCGGGGCAGTAAGGAAACAATCAATCGAACCCGGTTCTAATTATCCGTGGCAAGTGCACACTTCTTATATACCCAATAAACTAGTGAGCAATAATATCACAAGCAGTTCCCTATCGTGACATAATGTCAACCAAATAATATGTTATGCATCTTTTTACTACTTTAAAGGAATAAAACAATTAATTTTTATTTTGAATAACTAAAAAAACTGAAGATGATTCGATCAAGATTATAAATAATAATAATAATTATTATTAGATTTATTTTTAGCGCAACGCATAACAATTATATATCCCGTAACTGATTCAGTTAAATAGTCAGTCAGGTAAGGAAACTAAAAATCGAAGTATTGAATAAATAGAACATAGTGAAGCAAATAACACTGAAACAGGACATGTTTTGGTAAGAAACATATCGTGAGGCAAGGTATCCAGGATAAGTTTCGACTAGTCTTTCAATGAATTCAGTCATCACATCTGCTGCGCTTTAACTCTTTTAGGCACTAGACAAGACATATTTCCCACTGTGGATGCAGAAAAGAAAACAATCAACAGCATTATAAGCATCAAGTAAATATCAACTTCACCCAAGATAATGCATTCGATTAAGTACACAATTATCAGCACTTTGGACATCCAAATCAACTCTTTACATACCAGATAACAAGTGTCTTACTAAGCATCTACAGAACAACAAACACAATCATAAACGAAGAAACAATCATCAGAATATAGCATATGCATGCTCAGGATTCACATATAAGTCAGCATATCACGATCAGCTTTCCTTACGCAATTATCACTTCAACATCGATTGCATAATTCAAACAGTAAAAACAGAATCAATAATCCAAAGCAAACTAGAACATGTAATAAATAATCCAACAATAAATTCAGAGCAAAACAAACACTCTCCGATGAACATCATCGAATATCTAATTCAAGGGAAAAATTCTACAATGAACGCCTGATCTGAAGGCATCCAGTTAGAATCAAGGACCAAAGATTGAGCCACTACAAACTCCCGGGTGTTGATCAAACATCAAGCATCGCAAGATATACCAGATCCATACTGCAAGCAAACCAAGATATATATGTATCGGGCGTCCGCATGCGATGATCGTTTTTTCCCAATGTCACGCATGCAGATTAATTACGATCATTACATCCATCGATTCAAACAAGAAATACAGGCAACATAAGAGAACTGTCCACACGACACGAGTTCCAGCATCTGAGAAACCCCTACATCGATCACTTGGACAAGGGCATCCGCTCAAATTCAAGAACCAAGAATAGCGCCACTACAAAACCCCCATCGTCATTAAACTAAAACGATCACAAGCGGGTTGATCAGAGGATACCAGTCGGATCATTGATTAGCTGCTTGCCCTGATACGCCATTCCGGGATGGAATTCAACGTCGAACCCTCGATCGTCGGATCCGACTCCTCCTCCTACTCCTCCTCGATCGAAGACCGTAGCATTCCCTAACTCGGTAAGAACAAGAGGGAGAGAGAGCGGAAGCCCAAAGTAACAGAGGATAGTGACGACGCTCGTGTCGAGCTTTCATCTTTCCGTTGATTCCGTTGACAGCACTCTCTATTTATCGAGGAGAGTTCGGAATCAGAGACCATCTTGTCGTATTATCAAATTACCTTAACGCCCCGTTGCTTCTCATGGTGGCCGTCGGATTAAGATGAACGGTCACAAATAGCAGAAGCTCTCTGGCGTTTCAGCAAATGACACCAAAGCGATGTGTAAAGTTAGATCAGTGTTCGGTTCGAAGCAGGGAACTCCATATGAAGGCACCTTGTCACCGTCCATTTCTCCATCACCTCGTGATCACCCGATGATGGCACAGTAAGACAATTGCCCGGATCGTTTCTGCGCCAAGTTACGGACGAGAAAGCCTGCCATTTCTTGCCACCTGTCCAAGCACGTACATTTTGTGTTATAAGATGTTGCAATTCCTGTGTTAGATCGCCACGTGTACGCCAAGCTGCTCTAGCTTTTGGTGGAAATTGGATTGGGTCCTCGGCTCGTAAGAATGCAAATTGGGTTACCTTTGGGCTGGAATATATATTTTTTTAAATCCAAATATCTAACTTTTGAACCAAGTTGGGTTATGTCATCGTGACAAAATATTTCTATATATATATACACATAATTTTAATATAACATTAATAATTGTTTGATAGGAGAAATATTCTTCCAATTATAGCTCTATATGTAGCAGGAAGGTTTAGAAGACCCAATAGATAAATGGACAATATAGATAGATACTAGTTCAAAATAATAGTCTGTGAAATATTTCACCTGTATCACATAGACAATGAGATGAAAAATATTCCATCCATATCGTAAAATATTCTTCCTCGTTAACCCATTATAAAAAAATAATCTTGAACAAGTGCTTAAATCTACCTCAATCTCTCGAGCAAAAATATTCTTTTCGACCATATTAGATTTTCTATATACACAGTCTTACATTGAGTCAAGTTAATCCATATATCATCGATGTCATCATTACCACTATTCAAATATCAAGATTCTTCATGTGCATCAATGAAAATTTTTTTTTGATTAATCGATTTAAAATTAAAAAATATAAATATTAAACTACAAGATATATAGATACATGTTGTATTATCATTATATATTAAAGTTTTAAATGATATTAATATATAAAATTGACTCTGAGGATATATTTTACTATCTGTTAAGGAAAATTTAAGGTGCTGGCAAGCTCACTTGGTAGAAGATGTTCTGAGATAGAATCCTTCACCGAAACGTGTGCCTTAGTATATCGGATCAATTGGATCAAGATAATATAATACAAGATTTGAAGTGAGGGCAAACATCGAGGAGATAAATCACCATTCTTGATGTGGAATCAAATTTGCATTTAGATCGTAAGCAGTGCATTTAAATCATGAGCACCGAACTCGTAGGCCGAAAAAGAATTAATGTCAAGCAAGTGTTTACGCCTCGAGTCAACTGCACCGGCAGAATCCACGGAGGCTCGCGTTCTCTCAGATGTTCCTAAACTGTGTCTTTTGCACTGAAATCACGTTCATCAAGAAAAGTGGTAATCTTAAGACTCGAGTCTCCTACGTTAACATATATTAAATCACCATCTCCCACTAGTGTTTATCTAATATGTGTCATGTGACAACATCTTCCAATCACGTGAGTTGCGGGAATCTGGCTGCTTCTCCCTGTTTATTCTTCCATCGTCCTTCTCTCACATTCCATCCTTCCAAGCTACACCATAGTTGTCCTCCCTTCTCTCTCATATTTAGTTATATGTCAATTAGATGTGACAGTTTGAACAATAAGAGACCCATATTTCATCTTTCTCATGTTCACTGTGTCTCGAAGGCATTTATTCCCTCTCTTTTCATGAGACAATGAGCAAGGAAAAGGCAAATGTGCTGTCTTTAGCTCTTCAACTTGCCATGATGTGACGAGTAAGTTCTTTTATTCTTCACGAGTGTTCTCTTTTATTTCTTGTATTTTACTCCAATTAATCAACTCATGTTTTGTTGCTATGGTTTCATGAGGTCGAGGTGCAATCTGTTTCTTGAGTCATTTTCCTCATGGATGTATGAGCTCACATGTCATTTATTGAAAGCTGTGAACTGTAGGAATGCAGTCAAAGTATTATCAGCAAGAGTGATTGTTAAGGGTACACTTAGCTATTTGGATTAGTAGAACTTAGGGAGATGTGATTTGAATACATGCTCAGCTAATAATAGTCCATTGCACTCATCTGGTTGGCCATACACAATGCAAAGGAATCACGTGCTGCAGCATAAGAAGAGACTTCTGCCACCCCATGTCATTGAATTCAAAGCTAATAGACTTCTCATGCCCCATACATGCTCCCTATGCATAGGGTTGAGATGACAAAAAGGATGTAACAGTACTGTTGTTTAGCATTTCAATGCAGTGCACAAATTCTTTGGAAGTGAAGCACAGACCTCACTAAACTACAAGCATCTCTTTGTTCTTATATGACAAGTGGTTTTTGAAAGTACAGTTCGCTCATATACTTGAGGTGATTAGTCTAAAAGAAGCCATCAACAGCAACAACATCACATGTACTGTTTTAGCTTGGCCTTGATGCAACCTAGGGTTGGGGAAATCTACTCGAGAGTCAACCTTCATGTGGACATGAAAGGAATATTTGGGAGTATGACAAGGGAATTAGAGGTAGAAGGTTTGGGAAACTGAATACTTCAACAGTCACTTGTCTTGATCAGGGCAGTGAGACCAAACAGCATCTTCTTTGGTCAACTAGGCAATAAAAATTAGGCACCTGACAACCCTAAATAATTTGCATTTAACATGCTTTTTTAATCATGGAGATATCGAGATCTCCTTGATCCGATGGAAGATTCGAAGGAGATGGAAAAGTCTTCTATCCAGCATTCTGTATTTAATTCAAACAGCTTCAAAGTATGTCTGCTACCTTCCGAGTCTTAATCTCTCTGACGTCGAAAATAGTGTTCCAAGTGAGGAGAAGGAAAGTTTGCACAACCCAACATCGAGTAACATCAAAGCTGCAGTTTTCTTGCATGAAGAAATGATATACCCTACAAGAATATTTGGTGCAGTGACAAATGGAATGAAGGATCGGGGTGTTTAGATAAAGCTTGTGTCATAATGAACTCTTGGAATGGTTGCATCACAGACAACTTTCATGTTGATTAAGCAACCTTTGAGAGATGCTGATTTGGGTGTCCTCAGATGTGAGTTGTTTCAAGCATCTTTTTCTCTGGTGCCTTCTTTTTCCCCAGCAGTACTAGCATGTTGATATCAATTATAATATAGAAACAAAGCGTAGGAGAAGTAGAGAGAGGGACTGAAGGACAGGCAAACTGGAAGAGGAAAGAAGCTCTTGCCCCTCCTTTCTTCTTTCTCCTTTCTCCTTTCTCCTGTACTCATTCTGTGTCTCTCTAGCTTTTCTTTATTCGTTTGATCTTATGGCACTTGCAATTTGCAATGAACGCCTGTAAGCTTGGTCAGAAAGCGAGGAGATAACTTCTGAGGTTAAGAAGCCTCAAATCCAAGCATTGTTTAAAGTTGTTTTGACCATATATTCCTCCCCTCTCTTTCTCTCTCTCTCTCTCTCTCTCTCTCTCTCTCTCTACTGTCATTGTCCCACATTTATATGCTCTAAGAAAGCAGAAGAGAGTCCATTTGCCTTTCAATTCCTCTTCCTTCCTTTTCCCTTGTCTATCTTCCCTATATCTACTCTCAAGACACACTGGTCTGTGTCTTTTGTGTCTTTAGATCACAACACAGAGATAGAAGAAGGAAAGAAACCCTTTGATTAATTGTCTACCAACTTTCTCAGCTTCAACCAGCTACAAACCATTCCAACTTTTAGCAGATACTCGAGCTGAGAGCGGCAAAGGAGATCGTAGGATGCCTTCGCAAGGGGTGTTCACTGATGCCATCGCCTCCACGGGCTCTCCTGACCTCTCTTTACACATCGGCCCGCCGAGCATCATAACAGCTGCAACCTCTGCCGTAGACGGCGGCTTCCGAGCTTGCGTCGACCTTCCCCTCTCGAGCATCATGTGTCCTTCCGAGGCTCAAGAGCCACTGCGTCCGGTTGACGATTCCTCCAGGACAGTAAATGGTACTCCGTTCTGTGTATATAGTCAATCACCCTTCAGCTCGTTCGATCCCAAGTCCGGATTCACCCACCAAGTGTCTTCCTCCTCGCCTTCTTCTTCTGCTAATGGTTGCTCAAACGATATATACTTGGTGAGCTCCCATTTGCACCCTCACAGTGGGGGACAGTACCCCTCAGTCTCATCTTATCATCGAACGGTGACGACGCTGCTACCGCCATGGCTTACGGGATTAGGATCGGACCCATTGAGGTGCTACCACCACCTTCCTTGCGGCGTCGGATCTTTGGAGGCCTCACACAGCATGATGAGGACAAGGTTCATTCCGAGGTATCAGACGAAGCGGAGCACGCGGGCGCCAAGAATGCGGTGGACGAGCAGCCTCCATGCCCGCTTCGTGCACGCCGTCGACCTCCTCGGCGGCCATGAGAGTACGCCACCTCTTGCGTCCTTTCTCTACTATTCTGTGATCCAAATTTCTGTGATCTCTTTATCAGAAGTTTCACCAGCCATTTATCTGTTTCTTGGAATGGTTTGGCGTCAGGAGCTACACCCAAGTCAATTCTGGAGCTCATGAATGTGAAAGATCTCACTCTAGCCCATGTCAAGAGCCACTTGCAGGTGATCTACACCGCTTAGCTGACGCCCTAATCCTTCTCCAGTTCTCTCTCTCTCTCTCTTTCTCTCTCTGTGCACAGTAGCCAATGGATCACTGATTGACTAAATGAATGTGAGAACGAGTAGTGGGTCTGTTGCTCCACAGACAAGAAGACTGAAAGGCACGGAGACAGAAGAAAAGTAGCCATCATTTCACAATAATAAGAAGATATAAAATAAGCGCTGTGAACTCAACAAAAGCATCAACCTCGTTTGCAATAAAATAATGGGAGCAAAAGGAAAAGACGGAAGACTGAAGTGTCCACATTTGGATTTTAGCTGATCTCAACTCCATCGTTTCCTTTCTCTCTCTTTTTTGTAGTAACATCACTTCACTTCCATTTTTCACCTCTTTTTCTCTCTCCCTCACTCTCCTTCCTCTTTAATGACCTTTGCTAACTTTTTTTCTTCTTTCTTTTGTGTCCTTGCAGATGTATAGAACTATTAAATCCACTGACAAGACTGCAGCCTCCTCAGGTAATCCGTGTTGCTTTGCCTCCTGTGTCTATTTTGTCCACTAAACTTCAATTCGAAGAACAAACAAGTCATCTCCTAGTCATTAGTTCAAAGTTTTCTCCTTTCTCTTTTCTTGTGCAAGGTCAATCTGATGGCTCTGTGGAAGAAGGTTTGGCTCCCGGATACAGTGATCAACAATTATTGGAGCACAAAGGTTCAGTTGCACCAAAACAAGACTCTGACAGTAGATGGAGCAACTCATCTACGTAAGAACGACACATCCTCTCTCTCTCTCTCTCTCTCTCTCTCTCTCATACATACACACACACACACACTACACATAAAATTTCTTCATTGGTAGAGTACCTTTCTCTTAGATCATGCCTTTATGCTTAAATAGAGTAGAACATTGACTCCACCTTCATTTACCATGGCAGCTTTTGCTTTTGTCTCTCCTTTTATGTTCTTTGAGATCTTATGCTGAGATTTAAAGCAAAAGACCAGCAAAAAGCAACGAGTTCACCTGTTAAAAAGTAGATCACAGGCCTTATTTTGCGAATGCCACCTTTTTCAGTGTTGTTTGGGAACATCGAGTTCTTTTCCTGTGATATATACAATCAGAAAGGTCATATCCTCTATTTGTGCATTATTCTATTGCTAAAGCATGTTTGGCTTTTGGGGATGTTGGCTTCCCCATTTGCTTACTGCACAAGTACAATTTTCCTTTTGGTTTACAAATATCTTTTCATCTTACTGGTTTTACTATTTTGGATGTTAGGATGCATTAGTGATCTAATGCCATTACATTGCAATGTCTTATGCACTTAATCCTATCTGATTAAGATGGTTAACCAGGGTTAGAGTAACTCTATAGCAGACACACAATTCAGTAACCACAATGTCTTATGCCATCACATCAGACAGTCAACTTGATTCAGCAACCACAATTCAGTAGAGAAACTGACACTAAACAAGCACAGTTGCATTGTTACTTATGCTTCGACAAACAATACATTGTTACATAAACCAAATCTTTCATCATCAGACTTAGAAATTTTATCTTATTTTTCTCGATATCGACCTTAATCTTTTTTATACTCCATTTATTATTTTCTTTTGCATATAAAAACATCAATAGAGGAGTCTGGACGCAGATTAGTACGACCGACACCGCCGAGCATGGATCGATCTCTCTCTCAAATCAAATTCAGGTACTACTTTGATGCAACTTACCTTTCTAAGATCACATGAACTCATATCACATGTGAGAGAGAGTAGGAGGATTATGTACCATGAGAAGTTTATTTGGACTTTAAACAGGACACTTATGGAAGATCAAATGGCACAAGTGGTTCTTATCAAGATCTAAAGAACCCTATCTTGGAGTTCACCTTGGGAAGACCAGACTGGCACACCAAGTAGCATTGACTGGCATTGTAAAAGTCATTACCAGTAGCTTTGTCGAGTTCTTCAAGGCCTGTGTCTGAGGAGGAAGTGTTCCAATGAACAATGAGAAGTTTGCCAAGTTGCTCGTGCTGAGTATTTGTTTTCATTCTTCTTTCTTCATCTTCTCTGTGTCCTTTGTAAATTGTGGTTGATTTAAGTGGATCACTGGAACTTGATTTTGCCGGTTTAGGGATCATTATATCAACATTATCAAGTACCTATCGTAGCTTAATAATATCACATAGCAATTACAATGTCATGTTATGAATCAGATTTCATAAAAAAACTAAAAATTATCTTCAAGAAGTAAAAAATAAAAGAGACAGCTCAATATTTTCTTGACTTTTGTGTTTATTACAATAAAGTTGTTTCTAAAAGAGAAAATATTTTTTCTCCTAAAATGCTCTTGCTTACTATTGGATATTGTTTCAATGCATCTTGCTGTTATTTTAATACTGTATTATAACAGTGATACATCATTATTTTGATATATCATATTGTGTTATAGGCTTATTATTTTCTTGGATTAAGCATTATTACTAGAAGCTATGGCATCTTGGCATTAATCTTATAAGTGATCCCATAATAAAAGCAGACCAAACAAGGTATAAATGCAAGTATTTTGTATAAATACAAGGTATATATATATATATATATATATATATATATATATATATATATATATATATTTCAAATCATATGATGAACCAAGACATGTCTAAGGGTTCAATGTGCACATAAGGACAAAGTCTCGTGCATTGAATTATTAATATTTAATACATTTATTTTTTATTGAAATTGGTCAATTCTTTATAGGTAAATTTCAAATTGAATTATTCCAATTAGATCCGAATCAAGCTTTCATGGCATGTCTCATGAGAGACCACAATGGACCAATTTGGGACCCAACCTGGCTCGGTCACTGACGCAACATTTGTGCACGAATCCAATAGGGGTCAATCCATAGGGTCACCGCCACTTACGTTCACTACAGAGGAGCCATCAACTCGCGTTACAGCCACGCATTCGTTCATTAACCTCACCGCGGAGAACCCGATCCTGTGTCGCTCGATCACCTCACGCCCTCTCGCGTCTCCGTAGCGCCCGCCCTTGCCGTCACACTACAGAGATCGAAGCAGGTTGACGACGGAACAGATCGAGAGAGAGAGAGATGGGCTTCCTCCGCGCTCTCCACCGCTCCAAACCCTTGCTCCGATCCCACCTCTCCGCCCCCGCCTCCCTCCGATGGGTCTCTTCCTCCACCGCACTCCAGAGGCCCGAGTCCGCAGGCCTCGCCGCCGAACCCGCCGACCCGCCCCCGCGAACCCCTGTAGGCGGCGCCAGGTTTCACCTCGCCAAACCCGAGGATGCCATTGAGGTCTTCGTCGATGGATATCCCGTCAAGATTCCCAAGGGCATGACCGTCCTCCAGGCCTGCGAGGTCGCCGGCGTCGACATCCCCCGGTTCTGCTACCACAGCCGCCTTTCCATAGCCGGAAATTGCCGCATGTGCCTCGTCGAGGTCGAGAAATCCCCCAAGCCCGTCGCCTCCTGCGCCATGCCCGCCCTCCCAGGTCCATTTGGATGCAAAGATCCCTTCTTTCCATCGTTCGGGTCCTCATTCCTACCGAATTGAACTTATATTTTGATGTTTTCTTTGTGGTTCGTAGGGATGAAGATCAAGACGGACACGCCGGTGGCGAAGAAGGCCAGAGAAGGGGTGATGGAGTTCCTCTTGATGAACCATCCACTGGACTGCCCGATCTGCGATCAGGGAGGTGAATGTGATCTTCAGGACCAGTCTATGGCCTTTGGAGCGGATCGCGGACGGTTCACGGAGATGAAGAGGTCGGTGGTTGATAAGAATCTGGGGCCCCTTGTGAAGACGGTGATGACTCGATGCATCCAATGCACCAGGTGACGTCTTTTTTTGTTGCAATTTTGTAGCTTGAGGTGTCTTGTAACTGAGATTGGTAGAACCATGCGGAAGCAATGAACATTAGATTGCCCAAAATTATTAGAAAATTAATGTCTCGCTAATTGTAGTTATAATTTGAAACATCTGATTTGAAACGAGCAGTTTAATACCAAATCATAAAGTATGCAGTGACACACAGAAGCCTATCTACGATACCTGCGGATAATTTGCATCAAGAAGACATTATCATCTGTACACTAGACCTGGACATTGGTTTTTGGATTGTGCAAGACTTGATCAGGAACAATAATAGAGTACACATTAATTTATGGATTACCTAATTACATCACCTCCCAGAAAGCTCCTTGGAGGGAAAAGATCAATATGGCAACACAAGTGCTGGTTAATGTAATTATGATGGTTGAGTAAAAAATTCTATGGATTGCTATTGACTAGCACATTGTACTAGTTTCTTTAGTAAATTCTATCCTTAATGAGTTTTGTGGCAAGAGCCTTTATCTCACTACATATGTACTTTCTGTTAAATTTGACCTTGGCTTCACAGTCTAACAGAATGTTTTCATCACCTTGACATAAAAATTGTGCTAAAGCAGTAATTTGCTTTTATATTTACTTCTTTACACGAAACATGATAGATTGTAACAAATTCTGCTATATTTCACAGGTGTGTCAGATTTGCTACTGAGGTTGCTGGTGTTCAGGACCTGGGAATGTTAGGTCGTGGTAGTGGGGAGGAAATAGGGACTTATGTAGAAAAACTTATGACTAGTGAACTCTCTGGCAATGTGATAGATATCTGTCCTGTTGGTGCTCTGACTTCTAAACCATTTGCTTTTAAAGCTAGAAACTGGGAGTTAAAGGGAACAGAGACTATTGATGTTACTGATGCAGTTGGATCAAATATAAGAATTGACAGCAGAGGTCCAGAAGTCATGCGAATCATTCCTCGTCTGAATGAGGTCTTCTGATGATTCTCTTGTCAACATTTACATAGATTTGTTTTTTTTGCTCTGTATACTTTATCAAGCACCAGTTATGTTATTCCTATATTTATCCTCATTTTCTTTATATTTCATTTGATCTAATAATTTTTTTGGCACTTTGGAAATGCACGAAATCCATTTCTTTCTTGATTGTGTTTCTATAGACATTAGCATCAGGAAATATAAATTTATGGGTCTATCCACAATGTTTGCTTTACCATAATACCTTTGCTCAGAGTGTATCTGGAATTACTGTTTGCCGCCAATGATGTCGGCCAATGGCAGTTCACTGAAACTCCTACGTTGACTTTCTTGTTTAGACTTTAGAGGAATCATGTATTTTTAGTATTTTTATAAAACAAGTCATATCAAATGTTGTTTTTTCTGGAAACTTTAAGAGAATGCAAATTTCAGCTAATAACCACAGAACCATTTCTGCATCATAGGGTGAACAGTTTTATTGGAACGGCATAACTATAGTGTAGTGTTCTCGATATTCTTTTGTGGGAAAGCATAATAATATATGCCTAATTTTTTTTCCTGTCACTCTTTCATTACTTTACATTTACTAATGAAATATGGAACTAATTTCTTGTGTGTTTTGTTACATCTATAAACAACCAAAATGTAATTCTATCGCATCCTGCTATTATTACTTGAGTGTTAGACGAAAAAGTGGATACACAAGGGTGTGGTTTCAATATGAAAACAATTCATCACTATCCTCCATCTCTAGACCTGGTTTTCATGGTTTTTATGTTGTTACTAAAGACCATTCACTTTTCTTAGTAGCCTCAGAGGCTCGTTCCTGTAGAATTTCTCGTGGATGTTGGTGCATTTCTCGTGATTGTCAGGTTGATGGCTATGAGCCATTTATCCTCATTACTGAGCCCCTAGTCTAGTCTATACTCCAAAGTAGAACATAGATGTATCTTCAGGAACCCTTCTTGAGTCATATTGAACAATATGCCTGAAGGACCTAGAAGTTCCTTTTTTCCTCCATTCAGATTTACTTCTCTCTTTGATTTATTTGATACTGTAATTCTGATGCAATGACTTTGCCCTAGTTGTCTATGCCTCTGTGGACAGCCAGGTGGCATGTAGGTTGGGTTTTCTATCAATCTTGAACTTGTGTGATACTTTTATGTATTTCACTAAAGAACCTGAGAGAATCAAGTATGATATGTTGAGTCCTCTTTGTGTTAGTATAACTAGTCTGGATCAGGTTGGAATTCTTTCCACCCCATGAAGATTCTGCAAACTTGCAAGAGTAATTTGGCTAAAGAAGAAAATTAAGTAGATGCTACAATTGGACCTACCAATTAGGCAGACAACCATTAGTAAATGTAAATTGTGTGCATCACTCTTTCAGCATGTAGCTAAAATTGTTAGGGTTTATCTTAGGATTGAGTACTTGGCTTAGACTCCAGTACTTAATAAAAGTTTCTACTGCTCATTGTCGAAAATGTGCTTGGATTATGCAGTCTTAAACTCAAATACTTGAATGACATGTAATAGATCTCAAAGATCAGAATCATATTCTAAAGCTATGATGCATTTTGGCTGAGGTTAGACTAGATTAAGCTAAACTAATTCAGTCCAAGGGTTCATTCAGGTTTAATTTACTGAATATAGTCAGCCAAAGTATGAGTAGGTCTCTCAGCCCCCTGTGATATTTTGAAGTGAATCTCCTCCAGTTACATCATACAAAGAGAGAGCATCATTGATCAGTGAAGCTCTCGCATAAGGAGAATCCCGCTTGTAAAAGTCATGCTTATATCTTGATTAAATGTGTAATTGTAATATTGTCTCACTTAAATTGCTTGATCAGCTTTTCCCATGTCATGAGCCATTGGATTTACTTTGTTAAATTACCTGTGGGGTTGACTTGCTAAGCACACAGTTCTGATTTTGTAGGATATTAACGAGGAGTGGATATCAGACAAAACACGTTTTTGTTATGATGGGCTAAAAAGGCAAAGATTGAATGATCCTATGATTCGTGGTCCAGATGGACGATTTAAGGCAGTGACTTGGCGGGATGCCCTTGCTGTGGTTGCTGAGGTTGCACATCAAGTGAAACCTGAGGAAATTGTTGGAGTTGCTGGTCGACTTTCTGATGCAGAATCTATGATAGCACTGAAAGATTTCTTGAACAAAATGGGATCAAATAATGTATCATGTGAAGGTAATGGCATCAGTCCTAATGCAGATTTACGTCCTAGTTATCTTCTGAACACAACAATTGCTGGTCTTGAGAAGGCTGATGCTTTTCTGTTGGTTGGTACACAGGTATGTTTTTGTTCGACTCCCAAGTAGACAAATTGTATACTTGAATCTTCCTGATTAGTGGTCATATTAACCATTGCTTTATCTGTTTCAGAGTAGCATTTTTGCCTTTACACACAGCAACATATCTGTCTGGCTCATTTTATTGTAAATTTGTCATTCTCTGGATCTGTTTTTTAATTGAACTTAAAGAGTTAGAGAGCATTGAGCGTTGGACTAGTAGCTTAACTGCATAATTAATAGTGGAAACATATTTAAGATGCTATGATGTGGCAACACATGTTGCTAGACACTTAATGGTCATGCCTATTGCAACTTAATTCAGAAACACATTGTTTAAATTTGTCTAATAAGGTTACTGGCCCATGGAAAAAAGATTTCAACGTGTTGGCTAATGCAGTTGAAGTCTGTATATTTGTGTTGCCTGTAGAAGGGTTTTACTAATGTCTGGTTCTTTTTTTATTTCGTATTTGTTTATACTTTGTATCTGTTCTCTAGACTATTGTTTTCCAAAGTCTACTAGTATCCAGAATTTGTGTGGTTTTTGAATACGTGAAACTAAGCAAGTATGCATTAGGACCTTTATGAGCTTCTATATTGTTTCTCATTACATCTAGTTGTTTCTTAATGGCAAACTCGGTATTAACAATAATCATGCAAACTTTCTGTTATCAAATTCTGGGTCAGCAAATAGTTTCAACCTAACTAATAAGTTACATAGAAGACAATTTAGATCTTCAATGGCCAAAACCCATAATTTAATAAAAGAAGACCTGGGTGATTTAGAGGATGATAATATATTTTTGTAAAACATATAGTCAGAAATACAATGCTTACGAAATTAAGAATCTTCTAGTTATTGTCAAGGTTGTCAGTCTAATGATCTCTTGTTGATCCAAAAATGGCAGCCAAGAGTAGAAGCCCCTATGGTAAATGCAAGAATCCGAAAGACGGTGAGGGCAACTCAAGCAAAAGTAGCCTACATTGGTTCTCCATCTGACTTCAACTATGACCACCAGCATATTGGCACAGGCCCTGAAACCCTCCTTGAGATTGCTGAGGGCCGTCACCCTTTCTGCTCGACCCTGCTAACTGCAAAGAATCCTGTTATCATGGTTGGTGCTGGAATCTTCGAAAGGAAGGACAAAGATGCCATTTTTTCTGCAGTTGAAACCATAGCAAAATCTGCTAAAGTTGTTAGACCCGATTGGAGTGGCCTAAACATCTTACTCCTCCATGCTGCTCAAGCTGCTGCCCTTGACCTTGGCCTTGTATCCAGTCCGATTGAGAGCATCCAATTGGCCAAGTTTCTTTACCTGATGGGAGCCGATGATGTGAATTTAGATAAGCTTCCAGATGATGCATTTGTGGTTTACCAAGGTCATCATGGAGATAAGGGTGTTTACAGGGCTAATGTTATTTTACCTTCTTCTGCATTCAGTGAGAAAGAAGGCACATATGAGAACACCGAGGGATGTTCTCAATGGACTGTTCCTGCTGTTCCCACTGTTGGTGATGCAAGAGATGATTGGAAGATCATTAGAGCCCTATCTGAGGTTGCTGGGGTTCGCCTCCCTTATGATAACCTCGAAGCTGTCAGAGCCCGGATAGGGATGGTGGCTCCAAATCTACTGCACGTGGATGAGAGAGAGCCATCCACGGTATCGTTGGAGATGAAACCAAGTGTTCAACATAAGATGAGCCATGCACCGTTCGAAGCTGTAGTGGATAACTTCTACATGACGGATTCTATTACTCGGGCTTCAAAGATAATGGCTCAATGCAGTTCGATGCTGCTGAAAAAGTGAAGCTTTTCTCCGGGAGTTGATAGTACAGGTCGATGTACTTTTTAGTCTCTGGAATTCAGAGATTATCTGAATGCTAGAATTTGCACCTGTGACTGCCAAGCTACTTTTGTATTCATAAATGGCAGGGAAACTATTACGATGTTTTCCTTTCGCAAGAGAAACAAGCAAACTTGTAGATGGCAATATTTTTTGGTGCGACCAAACTCATGAATGAAGTACTTATTTTCTTACTGTTGAAAGATATTTATTAATAAAATGCTTAAGATAGCGGCAATATTTTCCTGCCTTGGCAATAGATTGACAGTGGTCAAACAAAGAAAGATTTTATGGTAGGTGAATCTTGTTACAAATCATCTGTGACTGGAAGATCACTCTGTTTATAAAGGTGATCCTTTTTCAGCTTAATCTAATAGCGTCCGGTAGGGAACAAGATTTATTCAACACACTCCATGCATCGATATGGATTGCTATAATGAATGCCTAACTTAGTCCAGACCGATACTCTACCAGTAAATTGTGAATCTTGTTCTTGTAGTTTCAAAAGCTATAATTCAAGTGATTCTTCTTTTAATTTGTACTCTTTTTAGTGACTCTTGATGGGTTTTAACTTGTGAATCTTGTTCTTGTAGTTTCAAAAGCTATAATTCAAGTGATTCTTCTTTTAATTTGGACTCTTTTTAGTGACTCTTGATGGGTTTCAGTAATATTGAACGCTCGATTTTGCCAATGGAGAATTGCTACATTAATGGTGCTAGTCTTATCTAGTTATGCACATAAATATGATTTCCCAGCATATAGATCTCCTGATCGTAATTTGTATATAGTTCTCCATTGAGTCTATTGACCACTGCTGGCTGTGTATTTTTATTGAATATTTATTTGAATTCATTCTTTTGTTAAAAAGTATTAATGTCAGCCTAACAAGTACAGATCAAAGGGTCACTGCTTTTGCAAGAAAAATCGACAACATATCAGCATATAAGATGGATTTCATTGACCAGCATTGGGGTTTAATGGATCTGTATTAATACATAATTTATTTCAAAAACATGTAATGTCTCATGCTTTGTAGAGCCAAGTACAATATTATAGTTGATGAAGGAAAAAGGAAGATGGATCTCCGCCTTCAAGTTCTTGTGTTGCTATTGATCAATTTTGTTTCATGTTATAACAGTAGGAGCAGATCGGCCAGTGAATTCTTTCATCTTTGATAGTTTTATCGCGACGTCAACCTGCAGCAGAAAGCATCGTGTCATGGCCTTGTAAGAGTATCTTACTGAGTTGTAAAACGGCATAAAGGCAAAAACTTCTTGCCAGTGGAGCAAGGGCTTCTTGTGAATCCCTCCCGGTCTTTGACGAGTCGTTCTCGTACTGCTCGATGTAGACTCGGATGGTAGCACCTTCGGAACCAGTTCCAGATAGCCGGAAAACCTGAGATTCATGTTGCGGATGCTAATGAGAAATAATTCAATTCACACCTTGAAGAATATATGTGTGTATATATATGTATATGTATATATATATATACATGTATATATACATATACATATACATATACATATGTATATGTATATATACATATACATATACATATATGTATATATATATATATACATGTATATATACATATACATATACATATACATATATGTATATATATATATACATATACATATACATATATGTATATATATATGTATATATATATATATATATATACATATACATATATATGTGTGTTTGTGTATATGTATATATATATTAGTGAGAGAGTGAGAGAAAAGAAGAATGGGCAGAGGAGCACTTTTAACTTTTAAGCATATCATTAAGCAGAATATAAAGTTTTACAATGGTTATTGTAATTTTGTAATAGAAAACAAAAAATGTCTTTAAAGTTTCAATTTAGCATTGTATAATACAGCTTCATTATTGAATGTACAATAGTATCAGTTAACAGATATCATCTTTTGGCTTCAAGTTAGCATGTAAAGTTACCGTATATTATCAACTAACTTAGATGAAATATAAAAAGGGGTTTAGCTTACTAGTCGTGATCCATCCACAAAGAGGTATCGGATGCCTTGATGCTTAGAGACAGAGCCATCTACAGGATCCTTGTATTCAAATTCGTCTGCTTGTGCAACTTCTGAGACATCTGATCTGATCTCCTTGATTAACCTGAATAAATCAAACATTGTTAACTTTTTCTTAAAACCATGTCCTATTTTGCGTGTTAAAGATGACCGGCCTAAAGAACAGGAATGTTCTTTAGCAGGCAAGTAAATTTGACACTGGTATGCATGCAGAAATTTGCCTCCTCCTAAATTGTGCATATTCTATAACTTATCAGGAAAAGGGCAACTAATAAGATTAAATCATAGCAGCCAAGTAAATTTGAACAAAATCAGGAGAGCATCATGGTTTTGGTCACTTTTCTTCACTTACATATCATTTTTCAGTTAGCTCGTGGATGCTTGAACAAGATAGACCAGACTTTATCCTATGTAAACCAATCTTAACATGTTCATAGCTCAGAAGTGCCACAGCCACATCATGAGTCCTCGGCATCTGTTTCATCTTAACATTTTAAATTTGATATGCAAGATACAGTGAAAAAGTGCATTTATATCTCGAAACACAAAATTCAGTAGCAACAAATTGCAACTCGATCTACATCAAAATGAAAATGAGAATCTTCAGTCGAACTTGTGTACAGTGATGCCAGGCCAAGCAGGACTATGGAAAGAAAAATAGGTTCATTCATTCTAACTGAACTTTGTAAGAAAAAGAAACTTCGTGAAGTAAAATATGCAGTTATATTAGAAGCCTAAAACTAATTGCAAGAAAAATCAAGCAAATTATCATGATTTATATCAAGATCTTTAGAGCCACAATGAAATGTCACAAAGTGCATTGAGAGAATAATAACTGGAAATAACATGATATAAACAATAAATGCTATAAACAAAAGCATATGAAAGGGGAAAAAAGACATGCAACAAAAGATAATAATGATGCAACAAAGAGTGTAAATAAAATTTTATTGTCACAAGGATCACAGCATACTTGTTAAGATTAGGAAGGGATGATTGAAGATTAACCAAATGTGCCATGAGTTCCTTAGCCGCCCCAGCATCAACATTCTTTAACAAAAACAGTATGAACAAGTTAAAGACAGTACTCTTATAGGCAGCAGTTATGTCAAAGAATGGTAGAAACATACAACGACACTTACCTCATAGTCATAGCGAGTATAGTAGTGTCGACCATACGTGGCCCAATGTCCAAGAACTATATCTTCAACCGTCACCAGCTTTTGCCCCTTGAGATTATCCTTGTTCTTGAAAGCAAGAATAGAAAGCCAAGCTAGAACTGCCCAAATTCCATCCTTTTCACGAATATGATCTGAGCCTGCAAGGAAGGCAACAGATTTACATAAGAGTACTCTGAATTATAAAAATGCATAATCCTGTTTAGTGAGGGAAAAATTGCAGCCCCTAAAATAATTTACAACAAGAAAATGCAAATGTGTGGAGGGAACAAAAATCATTTAACTTACCTGTGCCAAAGCTTTCTTCGCCACAAATTGAACAAAGTCCTGCATCCATCAAGTTCCCAAAAAACTTCCAACCTGTAGGTACCTGTGATGTACCAATTGTTGTTTTAAGCCGTCAAACGCATATTCAAAGCTTGAAGCTCCATATTACACACACCTCAAAAAATTTAAGATTCAACTTCTTTGCTACAACATCAAGGGCAGCTGATGTTGGCATACTCCTGAAGGTAAGATCAGCAGAATGATTAATAAAAGGTATACATACAAGAGGGAAACTGATGATTGTAAGAGTTTCCTCATAGATCATCAAGTAATTGTATTGCTTAATATGCATTACAAAGGAATAATATGTACCAAGCAGCAAAAACAATAAGCAAACGGTTTATAGAGGATGCATTTTGCGTAATTGTTGTCATTTATTGTTTTGAGTATAGGACTTATGGCTTTAATTTTGTCTCTCACTCCCAAGGTTCGCAAACCATTAAAGGACCTGACAGATGAAATCAAAGTTTTCTAAGATAGCCCATATGAAAGCCAAAACCAAAAATGAACACCTCCATCATAAGTTCGCCAACGAAAACCTAGATACAGGAAGCCTAGTCCCCTCATAAGATAGAAGAAAGAAATTTACCATGTCATTGATCCACAATTATCCCTAGTCTTGGCAAAACAAGATCAAGTATATCCAATGTTCTAAATAGTGACCATGATATACGGTCGGTTAAGGTACTTACACTCACTGCACATATGTGGTGCATGTAGGTAAATATAGAAGTAGAGTAAAACAATCAAAAGTATGTGTAACAAAGAAACAAATCTTAGAAAATAAGTAAATGTACACTACATGATGCAAAAAACTTATTCGAAGAAATAATTTGAACATGCAGAGTGCAAAGTGACTAAATAGATGTATGCAGCCACATATGACAAATATGCATGTACCACCTATGTAGCTGCACAGATTTTATGTGATGCAGTCACATAATGATGAAAAGAATATTCCAGAGGATAAGCCACAATTCTGCTTAACTCATGCTATAGTTTCTGTGCATCTCATGAAATCCATTCTTCAAGCATGCCAAATAGAATAACTATAACATAGAGTTCTAAAAATTCTTAGATACCTGGCAACCCCTTTCAAACCAGAGGCAAAATATGTTATGGCTTCAACAGCATTGGCAGCAATTATGGCAACAGAATCTGATGGAGTTACAAAAAACCTAAAAAAAGAAAAGAAAAGATGTCATCGTCATAATAGCTTTCAACATCATATATATTGTAATTAAAAAAATACCTTTTACCAAGGATCATGTTGCGATCTGCATCACCATCAGCAGCAGCACCAAACTCAGGTGGTTCATTTTGAGAGCTTGATTTACCCAATCCCATTCTTGCAACCAACTCTTTTGCATAGGTGAGATTAGGATCTGGATGGCCACCTCCAAAGTCTTCCTGTTTTAAGATGATCAATGTTTCATAATAAGTATATGCTCTCAAGTTTTAACAATGATCTTCAACTTGAGAAAAGACATAAGAAATGTGTCAAGCTAAGTAAAGAGAAACCTTAGGCGTGCAATTTAAAAGCGAAGATTGATTAGCACGAAGTTCCTCAACAAAAATACGCTTTGCATATATTCCAGCAACACCATGAAGTGCATCATAGCTGAAGAATAGTGAAAAATTAAACTTAGATAACCGTTGCAAGAGCAAGAACTTGCAGATACTAGCAAGGCCCAGTGGATACCAGAATGTGAACTTAGGGCATGAAAGTAGCTTCTGGATGGATTCAAAATCAAAAATTGACCTGGAGTCACCAAAACAAAAAGGAAACAAGATTTAATAATGTGAAAAAACAAATTATTAATATTTTATTCAAAGAATGTCTTCCACAATATGAATTTCAGTAACTTTATGCGATAGAAATTAATGACTACGTTCACTTCAATATCATGACATTCTAAATCGTTATAGTCTTCAATTACTCCACTCACTTAATGTTGTTTACATGTCAAAGCAGCACCAATTAATTAATTTCAGATACACAGAAATATACAGAAACATAAAACTATGGTAATCGCTCCGAAGAAAACTCCATTACTTCATAAGTTTCACATAGTCAGTGGTTGAATCAAAGACATCCACATCAAATGGTCCCTCGGGCCCAGAAAAGCTGCTTAGACCTATAACAGAAATATCAACCTGCAATGCAGAAGTTATTGGATATCAGATTTTCTGCACTCTTGAAATAAATTATGTAAACAAACCTACTTTTAGATGTTGAACATACATCAGGAAGATCTTCTGCAATGAAGTACTCCTTTAGTATTCTAGTATTGGCATAGATCTTATCAGTGATAACCTCAGGAGCAGGCCCACCATTTTCCATGTTATACTTTATTCCAAAATCCTGGCAAAGTAGATTCATTGGTAAATCCAATGGTTTAAAAACTAAAGCAAAACAAGTAATAAAATGTTATCTTATCAATCAAGTCTTAAAAGTTAAACAAGCCAAAGATTATCGAGATGACAGAATTGCATTGTGCATTTAACCTTCTTAGTTAGCAAAGCAAAAATTCCTTCTGATCAGAATGTAGATTGACTTGTTAAAAGAAGCTCTTCCAGAATTTAGATTAACTTGAAAAATGAGAATAGACCTCATGTGGACCTCCTGGATTGTGACTTGCTGTCAAGATAAAAGCTCCAGTTGCCTTTGATCCCTGTTATTATGGGTACAATAAGAGACCAGGATAATCTTGAAATGCTACTTTAGGAGGCACAAACAAACCTAGGTCCAAAGCCACCATTGTACAAAAATAAACTTAGTCAATAGATGGCAGAGAAACTCACATCCGCACCAATTCTTTCTCGAATGACAGCGGAAACTGCTGGTGTTGAAAGGAGACTGTCTTGGCCGACCCAAACTCGTCTTACGCCATTAGCAGCAGCCATCTTAATAATAATCTGTTGGGTCAAAAAGAAAAGGTAAGAAAAGAACCAAAGAGATGGTAATTACCAAAATATATGCCAAATGAAAATGGTTCACCCACATATCTTATCCATAATATTAAGACCATTATTAGTGTAATGTCATAAAGAATGATGCGATTTACAAGTAAATGCAAAATGAAGTAAAATAGTACCTGAACGGCATCCTTTGAGAAATAGCGACCATCCCCAGAAACAACAACAGTAGCCCCTGAACCAAGAAGATTATGCTAAAAATTGACAAAAGCAATAAAAAGAATAATGTAGTCCTTTAGAAGACATAGTTAATAAACAATATTTGAGTATTTCTAGGGGCCAGATTTGGATGTGCAATGTTTTAGGTCTGTGTCCCTGTCTATGAAGCATTTTACTACAAAAGCATGAACAACTTCTTGGCTTCTGTATGTGTTAAGTAGAAAGAACTCTACAATTAATCTGTTATGCAATATGTAATCAACATGTGCAACTTAACAGCTTTGTTACAATTGGTTCTATTAGATATCAACTTAACTTCTCTTTTTCAGTAAAAAGGATGGAGCACTACTTCAGTATCTTAGAATGGTTTTGTTTTATTTTCTGCATTTGGGCCTGCTGAGTCCTATTTTCTGCCACAATCTTATTGATCTTCTGGCTTATTCAAAGCCCGCTTAAGTGGCAAATAAGAGAAAATATAACAGATAGCTGTTTTCCTTATCCTCTTTATTCCATTGGCAGCCAAATAGTCACCTTGATGAGGCCTCAGATAATACACCAAGTGGCCAACAGAGAGCTTCCGCTTTAAAATTTCATACATCTGCTTGTGGAAGTTTAAAATTGGTTTTCTATGAGCCCAGCTTCAACTTCTTATTTTAGTTTTCTGTTCTCAATTCCTTAGCCTAAGTAGATACGAACAGAAAATCATGTAAGCAAATAATTAAAAGAGACTCACCTTCTGCACTTGTCCCTCTAGCCAATCTTGGTTTAACAAACTCAAGCTCTTTGGCAATCCCTCTTCAAAATCCATTTGTTTTCAGCAAGACCAGAAGTTGGTTGGTCTCAACTAAAGAGATCCTCTGATATTTTGAATAAGTCTACGGCCAAACTACAGAGTAGTTCCCACCAAGGTTATCTTTCTCACCCGGGCTGAAACGAAATGGGCAATACGTAGCGGTTTGGTACGCGAACTGCCACCGTTTTAGGCGGTCCACTCTGACCCATAAAAGAATAAAATAATTAGTTAATTATCTTCCTCCTACTCATCCTCCTCCTTCCTCTTCCTCTTCCTCCTCTCCCTATACTAACTCCTCTCCTGCCACTTCCTCCAACTCCCAGTGTTTCATTTGTGTCCTGCTATAAATTATGCAAAATCAAATAAGTGTCAGTTGCATCCACCCTTTGACACAGTGTGTCAAATAGTCTTCCAAGGAAGTCAGTTAAGAATTAAGACCATCAGCACAACAAACGAAAGTAGAATTAATCAATTCTACTGATTATATTGAAATAAAGTATCACGAATCTCTAATGTATCTGAATGAGTCATGGCCTGGTCATGTAAAAATGAAGAAAGGCACCTCTGTGATGTACAACAATCTCTTGACCATCAAATAGTTACATTAGTTTATATTTATATAACAAACCTAGCAAAAATATCAAACATCTGACTAAATCACTGCATCAACAACATAATGGATTTATGGAGGAGAAAATTAAACTCACCCTTCACTTTGTCAGCAGGGAGGGCATTGAATGTTGATTGAACAAAGTTGTGCAAATAATTAGGCTGCTTAAAAACTGACACCTGAAAGCAAATCTCACTTAATTTAGGTTAAACTGAAGGATAAAAGACAAGATGTGAAGGTTGAAGACTACTCTTATATGAAACTCCACCACAAGTAGTAAGAAAGGGGTCAATGTAAAAGCAAAAAATCCACCTCACAGTTACTCTATTCCATGAAAAATATATACCATTAAATGAAGCGGTTTACTTGTATTCCTACGATTATGCTAAAGAAGTAGTATCAAAGAGCCAACTTACAAGCAAAAGATGAATCATATTTGGACAGCTGCATTTTGATGGACTCAAATGAAACACAAAAAGAAACCTAGAATCCAGCTCTGCAAATAATAAATATGTTTTATGTTGTCTTATCTTGTAATAGAGAATTTGCGGCTAATTTTTCTTGACTTTATAGGAAAGATTGATTCACCATATCAAAGGGAAAAATAACATCTTAATCAAACAGCGAAACAACTCAGTGCTCAAGATTGTAAATATCAATGTCGTTCAGATGAGCCGACCACCATTACCCTTTGGAATTAAGATTCACAACAAACAAATGGCAAGCGGGGAGAAACAAGTTTCTAAAAGAATTAGTATCATGGCTACCCATATTCTGTCTAATTTAATCAGATCCGATAATTACTCATATTATATGATCACTACAATTGCTAGTGTAAAGTGCATCCTCATATAAAAAGCACACATTTTCTGTAACTGCATAAACAGGAACGAAACTCCGGTCATCGTTTGTCGTACAAATTCTTCTTTGTTTTGCTATCTGTCACTAGAATTTATAGCCAGAGCCACCAATAAAATTGTCCGATCTAAATTGGGCAGCTAGTACTAGACCGAATACCAAATACAAGCGAAACTAACTCAGGTCGGATCTCAAGCAATATTGCATACAGTATAATAAAAGTTCGTCATTTAGCAACATAAAGAAGAACGCAATAAAAGAAATAATAGGAAAAATCCAAGAACAGGCAGATCGATGTGGAATCCATCGTCATCCAAACGGAAACCAGTCGCCTACGCACATCAAGAAAACAAGATCCCCAAAAATCTGTAGGAATACCAAGAGTATAACCCAGATTCAAAGTGGAGGACGAGGAAGAAGAAGGAAATCAATCGCGCACCTTCTTCCTGAGGCCCGAGGTCCCGGGCTTCTGACCATCGAAGGGGACGGTTTCCTTTCGCGTCACCGTGAACATCACCATTGGTAAGAGGCAATCGGCGGAGGAGATGGGGAAGAGGGAGAGAGAAGAGTGTCGTGGCGAGAAATGGAAGAGATTCGAACATATAAAAGGTGGGATAGCATAACCGGGGATCGTGGCGTCGTCGTTTCGCGTGCCGCGGGGCGGTTCTCGAGGCGGTTGGTTCGAGTGGACCCACACGGCCCAAGCGGCAGCTGAACCGGGCTCGCCTCTTTCTTTTCTAAAAATTACATTTTAGCACATATGCCATTAAATTTAAATTTAGCATATACTGATATATATAATCTTATATTGATAAAAAAAAATTAATAATGCAAGATGTAAAAATACTTAGAAATATTTACTTTATACAAAGCTCTAATAAAAACAATAATTGTAACCATAGTCTAAATGTTATGTTTTGCTTGCAAAACTCACACACACACACATTGCTTGAACCAAATTAATTGATTGCATTCATGCATAATGATCTATCTTCAATGATTTGTATTAATCACTTGCATAGCATTGATTAGAACATGGGGAAAAAATAAACAGCGCTTTAGATTTGTTAGTGTGTGGATGAGTCGACACGACTTGGTCCACGGGTCGATATCAGGAGTCTTTTGTTGACTGAGCTGGATGCTGAGATAGGTCGGGCCCTCGTGATGGGGTGTTGATCGATGTTCCTCAGTCCGAGCGCTGTTTGTGTTGAGCAGCGTTTCTCTATCTCCAAGCTGGTCGGTAGCTCGCCTTCATACACAGGATAGCAATTCCCAGATTGAGACGCTCGCGGCTCGAGAGTAGCCGCTTTCCTGCAAAAATGACCTTCATCGGGTGATTCCTGACTTTAGCCCATCCGACGAGCATGTCAGTAGTTGTTTTTCTCTTCTTTTTCCTCTCCCTCTAGCCGGATACCGATCGGGGGCTTTTATATTACTGTATGAGGGTCGGTCGTACGCGGGTTTGGTGTGTCGGCCGATCCTTGAGGGATAAGACGACACTTTTATGCGGTCGTCGTCTCGGGATGCACGAAACGACGCTAGACGGTACCGTCCTAAGCTTCCAGGACGGGACATATCAAACAATGCCTTGGTACGGGTTCTGACTTGACGCGTGAGGGTGCTCTCCTTGCTGACTCGGCTATAGCGCGGTGTGACATCGGTTGTGACATGTCTTAGACCCAAAATATACTTTATCAAGATTCATGTCATTTGTAGTTTAATCCAGCACTTGTCACATTAAATATCTCAAAAATCCTTAAACAAGAGAAAAATTAATGCTTGCCTCTTGGGAATTAATTAACTTTCTCAAATTCTCCCAACTCCTCTCTTCATGGAACCCTTTCTTACCAAATTTGATAGGAAATATTTCAGCATCAATTCCGAGTGGCCAGTTGGCAGCCAACATGGAACATGACTCACATGATAGGAAGCTAACCTGACAAGTGGTGTCCCTATGGTCAGCTCTACACCGTACGAGACTATACAAATCGACGTTGCACCATAGGAATCTGTACTGATCGACTCGCACGACAAGAGATATATGGGTCAGTCGCCCACATGATCATGTCGTATGAGGTACCAACAACCATTATCAATTATCATACTCTCAAGTCATCCCCACAAATATAAATAGTGATCCCCTATCTCGAGCGGATCAACTTCTAATAATACATTAGAGGGGTCAAGTCGGGAATCCTTCAACAACGATCTATTAAGTAGGACCTTGGCGTTGATCGAATTGCAACTCATCCATATCTCGGAGCCATTCTAGCTCTTAGCCCATTCGTACAATCTTATATTTTTAGAATAGGATCAAGCCATATGAACCTTCAGGCGACAATATAAAGGTACATAACAAAATTATTATTGATTATGATGGTTTCTTTTCCACTAATAACTCTGGAACGGACTGTTTCATTCGTTCTTCGATTGGAGTCATTGTTGATGTAGAATGTGACATCCATCATGCATCGGATCCGTTTCACGCAGAATGTTAGACCGTCTGGGATGCATCAGAAAAAGCAAACTATCTTAGCTTGAGAAGCATCATCATCGGATCAGACTGCCTAAGCCTCACGCAACTGCGAGTTCTTCAAACCTCATCCTTATCATGACTTCTTCTGTAAACATTATACGTGGGGACTTTGTCCCAAGAAAAACCAACTCCATCTCACATGAGCTTGCTGCCAAAGCTACAATTAGTTGCACCCCTCTTTCAAATTATGATTCTATTGATGTACTCAATGACATCTTAATGATATAATTATTTTTAAAAATATAAATTAACAATTAATGAGATTATTTAGCATAGAGAAAAAAAAAGTTCTACAATTTGGCAATAGAAGTTTCTTGCAAAATTAGAAAACCATAAGTGTCGTAATTCAATAACACATCGTTTGTATGCATAAATGCAACGCGGTAGCATACGAGGAATTATCCATTTTGAATAGACTATATATGATTTTACGTAATAGAATGTATTATTATTTTATAAGTCATAATTTGTCTTTAGGAAAAATTATTTATTATGGATGAGCCCACATGATTTTATCCTTTTTAGATGAGCCAAAAGACATGATTTCTCTATCCAATAATTATCTCATATAATTAGACCTCCGATCCTTAGATTTTAAAAAATTATGTTGAAATTTTTATAGTTATAAAAATAAAATATCTAGGCCTATTTATCATAACATCATCGGTTTTACCAATAAAAACATGAAAATAATCGACCAAAAAGTAATATCAATGTTTTAGTTAATGATAATGAATGATGATACTATTGAGGGTTGCAGGTGAATGATATGAATAAGGAGAGTGATATCGAAAGATGAGAGTCACTCTACATTTGTATCGATGTCAACACAGTTGTCGAGTAGTGAAAGTACCGTTCAACATTTGCATCATCGTCGACAAACAAAACAATACCGCTCGAAACTGCATCGACACTAACGCAAATACAGAACAATTCACATCTCTCATCACCATTATCCTCGTACACAATAGCTATCCGTGGCCTAACGGTGCTATTATTCGTCACTATTGACGCCTTTCATCACCACCTAAAACATTGAAATTATTTTTTATCTATTATTTTTATGTTTTCATTGATAAAACCAATGACTTTTTTATCTATTATTTTTGTGTTTTCATTGATAAAACCAACGATATTATGGTAAATATAATGTTTCACTTTCATAACTATAAAGATTTCAATATAATTTTTTTTAAATTTAAAGATGAATAAATTAAGAAAATTTACCCATAAGAGTATTATTTAATTAGTCATTCGATAAGTGATCATTTATCTTCGTTAACATGAGAACTATAATTCATTAGGGATATATCCCGACCTTAACTTTTATAAAAGTATTGATTTTCAACTCTTTCACTTATAAAAGACTAAATATATATTAGAAAATAAATCCAAAGTGTTTTCACCCTTACAAGTAAATAAATTATTTAATTAATACTATAAATAAGGTCATCTCTTTGACCATTAAATTTTATTTAGAACCACAAAACCGATTTAGAAAATTTCGTTGAAGGATCTCATCGAGTCGGCTGCCCATCGTCGATGCTTCTATATGGAGATCTTTGATTCAAGATTTATCTTACAAATCCGGTTCTTAATACGATAAGATTCATTTGATCACATCAAAGTGACGATCCGATGACATTGCATCAGGAGCTAGATTAGGGCATGAGCATGAGCATGAGCATGAGCATGGCTTGGCAGGGCCAGCCGATAGATGCCTCCAATTAATTAATGGTCGGTCATTGATGACGATGTAATTAACTATTAGGATGAGATCTAACGAATAACTAAATACATAAAACATATTTTTATAGTTTTTTAGTGGCAAGTGGGAATGGGTTGAGGAAAAGCTGACTTTTATCCTTGATTTGATAGTTATTAGAAAAGTCAACTAATTCCGTTCTGGTGCAAATCTAGGCGATGATTGTGATAAAAATGCAATCAATTTAAAGGACAGATTGAGTTGGATCCTTTGAACATTTTTCGTTAGTGGCCCCAACCTATGTGCAGAACAAAATGATTCGTTAGCAATAAACCCCCAAATTTTAAGGTAAAATTACATACATATATAAATATAATTTAACTTATATTTCTACATGATTATTAGATGGAGAAATAAATTTACATATTAATTATTTTGGAGGAACATTTCTCGGTTGCTGGTGACTTATTGAAGCTTCTGGAAAAGGTTAGGCGAGCAAGTCACGTACGTTGTTAACGAAGAGTGTGTTGTGGGGTCGGAACACGACCAACCCGCCGCACTTTAAGGCATTTATTGGACCCCATCGACCCACGGCCGCCATCTCTGCCTCACTTTTCCCACGCCTGCTCGCGTGCCCGCTCGCACGTCACCGGTTACTGCCACTACTATTCCCTTCACGGGAAGTCGCATCGTGTTCGATGCTACCGTGGGTCCCGCTGGTAAGTGGGTCTCCGGTTAGTGACACGTGTTAGTTCTCTTCGGATGGACGCCAAAATCACACCGCCAGGGTACAGCATCTCACGCTTGATTCACAAAACACTGATCTCGATGTCTCGCATGTGTCGATCAAGTCGATCGATCAAATTGGATTGATGCAACGTGGACCAGCTGTAATTGCCGTCTCTGCTCGGACGAGCTGCATTCCTATCGGACGCAAGAGGAGAAGGCCCCACGGTGATACTGACCCTCTGTGTCTGATGGCGTCCGGGTGAGAAGGTGGCAGCTCCTGTCGATATTTTACTGCTCCACCAACGAATGGGCGGCCCTCCTTCGACGGCCGCCTGTGTTGTGCGCTCGGCCGAGCAGCACTCGCACTCTTCCCCCCGCTTTCTCCGTCGTCGTGGACTGCGAGCATAGAAGCGCTGGATCCTGCCTGGGTACGGACAGCTGAGCCGCTCCCTCACTCGAGAAAGGTCTTAACATGCGGGGTTCCGTCGTCGGGTCCCACCGACCCATGTCATTTCCGTTGCGAACAGGCCTATATAAGCTCTCCTTCCGAAGCCTCCCGACGACACGAACTAGTCTCTCAACTTCTTCAGACGATGGCTCGAAAGATTTGTCTTCTCTTTGTCTTATTCTTCTCCTTCACCGTCCTGCATGCACTCGCCGGCAGGATTCCGGTGGTCCAAGCGTCGCAGCCGCAGGCCTCCTTCGGCGAGAACTCCACGGAGTTTATCCGGGCGCGGTGCGGCGCCACTCGGTACCCCAGCCTCTGCTACAGGTCGCTCGCCGGCTACTCCTTCGCCGTCCAGCAGAGCCCCATCCAGCTCGCCCGATTCGCCACCAACCTCACGCTCGCCCGCGTCGCCTCCCTCTCCGCCCATGTCACCTCTCTCCGACGCGCCTGCGGTACTGCCAAGTCCGCCTCTGCCTGCCCGGAGGCGGGGGCGCTACGTGACTGCGCGGACTCACTGGGCGACGCGGTTGACCTGGCGCGGCGGACTGCGGGGGAGCTGTGCGGCCTGGAGGCGGAGGCGGCGGGGTCGGCGGCGGCGGTGTGGCGGATGTCCAACGCCCAGACGTGGATGAGCGCCGCGCTCACGAACGAGGACACATGCGTCGATGGCTTCGAGGAGGTGAGACCCGAGAGCCGGGCGAAGGCCGACGTCTGCCGCCGAGTGTGGCTCGTGAAACAGTACACGAGCAACGCTCTCGCCCTCGTCAACGGTATCGTCGCCAGCCGATGACCATGCGTAGATCTCTCTCTCTCTTTCGTTCCCTCTTCGTGCTCGTTTGTGCCATGTCCACGTCTCTCTCTCTCTCTGTCTTTGCGACTGCTTCGGTAGGGAAGAGTTTGGTTGATTTGATACCGATGAATACTACATATGCTTTTCTGCAGGATATGTTTCATCTTTTTGCAGAGAAAAAGAGAGAAAACAAAAAAAGAGTTTGAGTTGTCTCTCTTTCAATCAGTCAGGCACCAATCATGTCGTGGTTTATTGACTGCTGTCTTGAGAAGCACTTAGAAATGCTCCTTCGACTTCCACACAAGGATGATGTTTATTGACCACTGTCTTGGGAAGCACTTGGAAATGTTCCTTAGACTTCCACACAAATAAAATATAGTGGAAAGCATTTGCTCGTAACTTTTAAACATCATCTTGATCCATGGATAGTGACACGTGGAAGACCACCAATACCTCGACAATACGTTATCAACGCACCATCGTTCATGAGCCAGCTTTTGCGTCATCTGATCATCGGATTCAACGCATAATCCCACGGTATCATTAACCATAAATAAATTTGATATTTGATCGAATCATCTGAATCATTTACTAACTCAAATCTCATAAAGATTTTACCGAGAATTTTCCTATATTATTTTGTAGGGTCTTACCTAACATCAATTGTGAGACGGACTCGAAAACAAACCTCAATTGGATCCAAATCTTCTACTCGTTCAACGAATTAAATGATCACTGGTCATCCACAAATTCTACGCAAAGTAGATCCGCATTCACACGTGCCTACAGATTCTTGAGTGCCACTTTCACGTCCATGAAAAAGAGCAACACATAGCAACACGTATCCATCCATGTATGGAACAAAGAGGAGCTATGGAACTTATCTGAGAACCACAAACGAGCAATTTGCTGCTTCCAATGAGAGAGTATTGAGGACATTAATACCATACATGGAATCGATATGTAAAAGAAATAGATTAATCCCGATCGAACAGATATGTAATGGAACTAATTTGAATAATAATAATAAAATTGATCGTGTTGTTTTTATCCTCAGAAAGATTAATAACAAGAGGAAAATAAAATAAAATTTATTAATCAAATCCTAACTCGCTAGTTAAAGTCATAACTATCGATTCTAAGTTATATTTGTATGATTTTTTTATATTTATTTTTAAATGGATAAATTCTCCAAGAAAAACCCTAAGTTTCTATTATTTCCCATCGAGTGCTCTTTTTTGCTTTATTTCAGCAAATGCCCATTGCTGGCCATCTTTACCGGTTTAACCTTGAATACCTGATCTGCACCGCCTTATGGCCGGCTTCACTGCCTTCCGAGAATCCCCTTACGGTGACGCTACCGCTGCATCGGCCTCCGCTACGTTCTACCATGGTGACGACCCTCGAGACCCCCGAGACTTCCTCCCTCAATGGAGGCGTGTGGCCACTTCCGCACTGCCGTGAGGCCCCTCGCCTAGTAGGAGGGGAAGGAATTGGAGCCAAGGGGTATTTGGTCGTTGAGGATGTCGGAGGAGATAACAAGGGGAGGTCGGTTGAGGCAAGGTGGCAACCAACAAAGAGAGGAAGTGCAAGTCGAGCTTCTCACTGATAGATCGAGCGTCGATGGGAGCGAGAAAGGGGATCTTGAGGGGAAGTGGGGGAGGGGCTTCTGTCGCCTTCGCTTCGTCGTGAGACCGAGCCATTGCCCAATGGTGGTGAGGTGGGGGATGAGGAAGGGGTGCGTGGAGATTGGAGAGAGCAAAGAGGAGGGGGGAGGGGGCGGGGGGGGGGGGGGGGCGGGTGAGATGGCTGCCGACAACATGGGCGACGACGAGGTGGGGTCCTCCGAAGGAGGGAAGCCAAGGGTGAGGCTGTATGTGTTACGGTCGTTGGTGAGAAGATGAGAGCGATGGCCATAGGAGGGGTGACAGGGCAATGAAAGGTAAATAAGGGTAATCTTGAATATTAGAAAATAAGAGACGCCTCTGAGGAGAAAGAATAAAAAGAGGAGAGAGAAAAAAAAAAGTAGAAGAGGAGGATATTTACATTCACGTTTAGAAACATTAAAAAAGTTTAAAATAGGATTACAAATATCCGTATGAAAATTATGCTTAAATTACATATCGGTCCCCGAACGACATAAACCTCGAAGGATCCCAAATTGTTTGTTTAACGAAGTATATGTGCCGCGAGGGCTCCACGAAAAGGCTGGGCGTTGCAGAGGCAGACCACCTCCCATTTGCTTCCCACTGTCTGCCAGCTCTTCCGATCCCACATGGGCGTTCCGCAGACGACGACCCCGTGCGAGAGACAAGAAGCGGGTGAGAGAGGATGGCGGAGCGAGGAAGACTCGCGCGCGGCGATGAATGCGGAAGATGGAGAGAAAGAAAGAGGGGGTTCGGAGAAAAAAAGACTTCGGAACGAGGGTTCGCGTTTGCTCGCCGTGGGAGAATTGGATCCTCGTGACGCGTAAGCCCTCCCCTCGATCTCCACACCGCGGCTCCAATGGCGAGAATCCGCACATTGTGACGGGTTTCGCGTCGCCGCGCTTGATCGAGGCTGGGAAGGTGCCCCTCCTTCTTCTTCGTTGCTCTTCGATGCCTGAACTTCTGAATATATTGCCTTTATAATATTCTTTTCTGAGTCTGCAATCGCATTTCATTGGACTGTTCGTTAATTATTGTTTTCTTGTTACTATATTCGGAAATCTTGATGGTCTACATGAACAACCAAAAATTCAAACAGACTATGTTGCACAGCCACGATAGGTCATTGGCTCAATTCTTGGTGATGGCCTAGACTGCCACCTAAGGATGAAGGACAGGAATGATGCAGTTGGTATCAATAATAATTAATCATATTAAAGCATTTTGATACTCATATTTTACCAAATTTTGCTTCATTTACTCTTGCAACAAAAACATGAAGGCTAATGGAAAAGAAGTAGTGTAAATAGTGGATATAGAATTTGAGAAGGCATGTCATGCTGGTAGAAATTTTGCCTACCGATCGCTTATATCCCATCTTTCTGACATGAGTAGACACACTAAGAAAATGGCCTATATGCCTTTGTACGATGAAGCATAGGTGTTGAGGCAGATGTATGGAATGAAGATACTTTAATGTTCTGATCTTCGATACCTGTACTGCACTATGCTTTCTCCATATTTGTCTGAGGGTGCACTAGCGTCATATTTTTCATTTGTTATTCTATGGTTCAACCTAACAAACATCAATTCACCAAGGTTTCCACCATCTGAAATTTCTGTTATTGTGATTTGTTGAATTATCGGTTTCTAATCGAAGCTCTCATCTGGTCATGTCTTAGAACTTGCCCTACATTGGGAACTTTCTAGTTCTTCTCATATACTGTGTTCTTTGGCTAAGAAAATGGAGCTTTCAGTCTGACAACTGGGAATGCATGGAT
Source organism: Musa acuminata AAA Group (assembly GCF_036884655.1). NCBI lineage: Eukaryota > Viridiplantae > Streptophyta > Magnoliopsida > Zingiberales > Musaceae > Musa > Musa acuminata. The sequence continues at coordinate 24,499,558 of NC_088339.1, read as the reverse complement.
TAATTGAGACTAGGATTCTTCATGAATAAAGGAAAAAGTTAGCAATTAACATACAAGTCAGGGGAACCTTGAAATATTTTTCTTTGTTTTTTTTGCCTTCAAATTATAAATACCACTTGCAAATCGTAAGCTTTATGAATATCCACTTCTTCCAATATTTTTTTTAGCTAGGAAATCAATATCATCATTTAACAGTTGATTTGATGTTGACAATGGGATGTAAAACTTTATAAAACTGGGTCTTCGTGATTTTGAGTTATACTTTGAATCAACCTTGTATTAGAAATGAAGATAGTGATGATGTTGATCATTGGATCGTGACCTTATGACAGACTGTAGAGGCCATTAAGTTGGTTCAGATCATGGATGAATTTGTTACTGAGTTTTTGATTTTTTTTTTCTTTCAGAAAGATTGATGGAAAAAAAAAATTAAAATGTGAGTCAGTTATAAATTAAATCAATGAAGAATGTTCCCGACAAACATATAAGAAACAAGCACCATGTAAAAGCAAAACTTGTGTACACCCACACTAGCTTGTTACAAAATAAGAGAATAAGATATTATTTCTTTTTGTGGTATCATATCTTGGCAAATATCATACTGTATAAAGATGTAAAGTTACAAGAAAATATCTATCCATCTTCCATGCTTATCACCATAAGTCCAGAGATGCTGGTTTTAACTATTTCTAATAGATAGGAACTGTTGCCTTGGATACAATCCCGCCAAATGTGCCTCATGGTTTAATAAATAAATAAAGGATGCCCCTGAATAGAGTTAACAAAAATTACTCTTAGAATTTTATTTCAATAGTAGATCTATAAATATATCAAGGATTTTAATTTCGAATGATACCACCCGTACTGGGCGGTATGTACCGGTCCGCCAGTAGATCGGTACGCGGACCACTTGCTACCGGGCAGTATCAACTTGGCTGTGGCGAGGGAAGAAGAAGCATCGAGGGAGAAGAGAGAGAAGGCGTTCAAAGAAGAGGAAGAATTGAGAGAACCTTGACGCTTCCCGATCCGGCATTGCCCTCCCTTGACGATCCCGATCCAAGAGGTAACGAAGAGGCGGTAGCTCGACTTCTTCTTCGCCGAAGGCCGGAGACGTCTGCGACCTTCGACGTCTTCATCGAACGTTGTAGATGCGGAGAAGACCGCGCGTCCTCTCCTCGTTTGATGCGACGAGGAGAAGAAAAGGAGGCGATGTCGTCGAGGCAACGTACGCCTCCGTTTTTGTATTTTTTATTTTTTAATATTATATATATATATTGAGTGGTACACCTTGGTGTACCGCTCTATCATGCACTTAGCTGGTTTTGTCTAAGTCGTACGACACCCTTGTGTGTCCGTCTGCAAAGTTCAGTCTTCCCGAAACCTCCTATGGTCTCTTAGGACCTACAAAAGAGAAAACGAGTTAGAGAAAGCGTCTCACTCAGGATCCACAAGTAGTCATTTCAGCAAACACTTCATAGTCAATGGAAATTACAAATAGACTTCACAAGCTCTGAATGGTTGCACAACAAAGGGTCCAAAATGGTCCACTACAGACCAAAATCCCGACAAGTGTCCACATGACACAACATTTTTTTGCAAGCCTAGGACGACTACCAAAACCAAAGAAAATGAGGTCACTAAGCCTACTGCCAGCCCTTTACATGTTGTGCAAAACATGAACAAAACCGAAAGATACAGACATGCATGAGTATTACATCAAACACCCGGTTTATAATTCTGTTCGTGTGCCCGTACTGTACTGTATCGAGCAAAGCTCGAAACTCCGGTACAGTATGAAATTACGAACCTTGAAATATATCACAAATTATTTTTGTGAGAATTATAATCAATGAGATTTATGAATCAAGAATCCTTCAGTGTCTACTTTTGAACAGTCAACAGTCAATCATACTTTATCTATCTTGGCTGAATCATGAATTTTGTTCATCATGCTAATTACTCTAATTATTAAGAGAAATACAATTGCATACTTTGAACAACAGAGTTCTTCCTTCTTTTTGCTGAAGATTAAAAGACCATGGCTTTGACTCTGGAATTCTAAAATAAGTTACTACAGCATTTCCTTTGCAGAAATGCAAGAAATTGTGAATAAATCCACTTAACATTGGTATTATTTCTTTCATAAATTATTTGAGCATTTATCTTACGTATCATGGTTTACAACAACTCTGTGGTCTTTGTTTGTTATTCTGCTGTCTTTCCCAATTCCATATTTATTTTATATAATTTATAGCATCTAGCACTATATCACAGGAAACTGACTTAATATTTGTTACTTCTGTTCATTATGAAAAAAAATATTGTCCTCTCTGATGAATCTTCTATTGTATTTTTGGAGAATTAACATATTTCTCACTGTTTCTGTCGCACAAGTGCCTACTTTCTTGCAATAACTAATGTCATGTTTTGACTACATACCAGCAAACACTAATTCAGCCAAATGCCTAACAGGCAACCCTCGCCCATCTAACTGCTCAACGACAAATTAAGGAAGCTTAACTTGTACCTGTTAGACTGGTTGACAAATTGATTATCTGTAAGTTGTGTTATGATGTTCATTGCTTTTGGGAAGTGCTGGTTGAAGGCATAACTTTTTGATTTTTCCTTTTATTTTCCATGTTTCTGTGTTAATTCTTTTGTAATGTCATGTGTTACCTAGTCAATTAACTGATAATGGGAATCCATGGGGATAATAGCCATCAACTTCATTTGTCTCAGACAAAGGGCGAGTGATGAGAATCATCTAGCTTTGTAAAGGATTTCAGAAAAGTTTATTCTAGGCAAAGAAATCAATAAAAAAAGTCATCAACTAATTGGTCCAGAAATTCTCAGAGTTGCGTTAAAAATTGAAAAATCTTTTGATCTTTTTAGAGATTCTTTTTGTATCAAGTGCACTCATTTATTATTTAGATGTTCTAGAAGTCACATTTTGAAAAGGCATACTAATTCCTTAGGAGATTACTCTTGGGAATCATTGCCTTCATTGATTATACTAAGACTCCTAAACCCCTATAAATAGTGGAGTTTGTCAATGGATGAATTACTTCAGATTTGAATGAAAAGAATTGCATCTTCCCTGGTCTCGTACTCTCTTCTCTTATCTCACACTTCTCTTTCTTTCTCTCTACTTCCCAACTTTGTTCTACATCAGCAAGTCTTGTGCAACTCATATTGTTTACCTCGTCAAGCATTAAGATGTATTCTAATCAATCCGACACTTATGTATTCCTTCCAGATATATCTGAGCACAATAAACTTTACATGCATTCTCTGATAGATTGCTCACAAACATCTGTGGAATATTAGAAATTTCCTGATATTTCTAATAGAGGATTTTGCACCTCTTCAGCTCTTCTCCTTAATTTATAACTTCTGCTTGCTGTGTTAGGTACATGGGAGTCCATGCCAACCGAATTTTTAGTCAATGTTGTCTTCTTGTCTTAAAATGCTATTTTGATCTGAACTACTTATCAAGAGAACTCTTGTGCATAAAACTCATCTCTTATTTTATGACTGGATCATTTGCATAATCTAGATCAACTGGTGTGGTTCATTCAGCATGCATTTTGCATTAGGAAGAGATGTTATAGATGTTTTCTTTACCATTTGTATACTCATCGTCATTGCTACTGTACATGGATTTGTTGGATGCACTTTATCCTTGTTTGTAGTTACCACTTGTTGTGGCAGTGCTGCTTAGTTGCTATTAACTGGCTATATTCTTTAACATCACATGGCCTACTGGTTTCCTATCATTTCATATTGTAACTCTCCTGTTTATAGGTATTTGACATACTAAATGGATCTCATTATTCTAATAATCTACATGGCTCTTATATGTAAATATGTATTTCATTTACTTCTTTATATATAATTGTATGACTTAATTTATATACTGTAGACAGACCTAACAATGTTCTTAAATTGTTTTGTTCTGAAGACTTCTGTTATTAGGAATAAAGGAAGATAATGCAGTTGGTTTTGTTTTATTCCCTGATCCAGTTGAACCACAAGTAGCAGATGGCCTCTCCTCCCAGCAGTGAGAATGTGACACAATGTAAAACATGTCGCTGCGGAGAGGGGGATACCAATCTCTTGACCACGAGGGCCTCTGACAATCCTGACAAACAGACATATAAATGTCCTAATTGCGATGTTAGTAAGATTTTGTTTAGTTTAAGAATGAATTCTTTCTGCTGGCACATTTTATTTCACTTGCAAAAATATGTCATGGTTCATGTTGAATTTAAAATTTTCAAAGGTTGAATCTAATTTCATTCTATGTAGCTTGGTTTGTAATGGGTTAAAGCATTTTTGAAGCATCCTTGATTTAGTTACAGAATCTGAAACAAAGTCCAACACTAGGTTCATCCTCGATTTAACTGTTTTACTGATTCTGATTGTTTTTTAAATGGCGTTTCACTCATATGGAGCATAAAAATATTTGTTAGAGTCCACTCTGGAGTTTAGATTTTCTTCCTGATACCTTTATAACCTTCTTTGTTGTGCCTTAAACCCTCCTCATAGTATCTTACTGATTATATTGGATATGATATGAAAGCATGAGTTCAAATTCTTACACCCATTATAAGAACCAGTCTTGTTGGGACACCTTCCAGCTTCCATCACTAACCTGCTATACTTATCCTGATACTCTTTTAACTGGCTTTCACCCTTTTGAGGAGTATGAATCTTTCACAAGCCCTGATTTGGAGTCTAGATTGACTTTTGGATGTTCTAACTGTAACTTTCTATTGTGTGCCTCGGACCCACCTTATAGTAACTTACATTTCATATTTGGTATTGTAAGCATGAAATCATTTCATGATTATATTATAAGATCCATGTTTTATTAAGGAACTTTTGTTTGCAATTGCTAATATTGTATGTCACATGTGCATTCTTTTTTATTAGGCAGAAGATAAGAATGTGCTGATCACTAGTTTGAAATGACTGCAGGTTTTCAAGAGCGGGTCACTTCTTGTTTCATCTAAAGGTAACTTTTCACTAAAGTTGCTGGGCAATCAAGGCATTTTCAATAATGGGATTATTGACATACTAAGATTTTTATTTCTTTTGTTCCTATATATTGTTCTGGTGATCTATTATATGCTTGTTTGGAAAGAAAGCCAGACATTATCCTTACAAAATTCTTATATCATTTACATACCGACTTATGCCTATGTCCAAGTTATGTCTTGCCTTTTTGTCTTTTTTAGCTTACTAATGAACCAGTAAGACTGATTTTTTTTCCTTGTTTTTTCGATTCTTTTAATTCTTTATGGAATAGAAGTAATGATCTTACTTGAACTTGCTATTACTTCCTTCTAGAAAATAGCATAATCGCAAGTCTAGGCATTACTTGTTTGCCGAAACCCGCCTTCCAGTGGCTTAAAGCCTTGAACTGTCATTGAAATTGAATGCTTTACATCTATATTTTGTTCCATAATTGGTGTTGATATTGAGGGTAGAGAATCTGTCATCGGAACCCATCAAGTATGATAGTTGTGACTTGTGAGTCTTGTGACTGCCACATGAAGTCGTAACATAGAGCCCTCTTAGATGGAGAACTCATGATTTGCATATAGAGTAATGAAGATTGATGAATCACCAACTGGAGTTTGGCCCATAATCCATGGGTTAAGCTCAATTCAGGACTTGCAAACCAATATTTTGAAACATAAGCAATTGAATGTGACTGAATGATTTAAATAATTTGTAAAACTACTGTAATAATTTGTTGCATTTAAATATGCATAGGGACCAGTTACTAGGATTTAATAGATATATGAAATAATGAATGCCATAGTTGAATTTAGCCAAAGCTCATGGTAAAACAGAAGGTTTCTCTTTCTCTGCAATGACTTTCACAATGAACACAAAGTGCGTGTCAGATCTAGACTGAATTTAAGATGCTAGGATTCCCCAGACAACTCATGTTCTAGCTGCTGGATAAATGTACCATGTCAGCATGTTACATGGGGTACATCCATATCGTTAATCTATAACACATGTAAATCAACGAGTGTGTTTGGACAATGACAAAAATTTTTGATACATCAATGCATATACCATCTCTACCTGGAATATGCATGTGCTGGTACAGCTCATTGTCCTTACAGATGTATATTTTTGTGGTTAACAAAAGACTTTTCTATGTTAATTATGAAGACAAATTTCAGAATGTGAAAAAAAGGGAAAGAATGTAGCTGGTCAAAGAGAAAGCTGAAGAAACTCATGTGATGATTTATTGGAGAGGAGACAAAAGAGGAAAGAAGGGACAAAAATAGCTTGTATTATATATTCCATTTGATTCAATCCCTGGTAACTTCTTGTTTTAATATAATAATATCCTCTTTGATTTTCATGAATGCTTCCTCTTTTCATCCTTTTGGTTGAAGAAACCAAAGTTTAAAGTTATCCATTATTATTAGTTACTACCTCTAAACATATAAGAGACACAGTTAAAGAATAGCAGCTGCCCTTTAGTTCCAGAACAAATCTGATAAAGGCTTTTGGAAGAACTCAAGTGCAGATTGGATATCTTGTTGACTTTGCTTTCTGTTATCACAAGTTCATTGATAAGCTGGTCATGTTTCAAACATCGTATCTTCCTAGCCCTTTGATTATGCTGTTGAAGACCAAATAGTAACTGTACCACTTAAGATTTAACATTTTGGTACGGTGTGAATATTGGATGGTGGTTGCACCAGACACCAGGGATGTTCCTGTATGGACCAATGTACTGATAGCCGGTATGAGTTTGTATTGTTCAGACCAAGGATTGAAATATCGTACCGTACCGGAGTTTCGACCTTCTCTCGGTACGGTATGGTATTGTATATCGAGTGGTATACCGTTCGGTATATATATATATATATATATAAATTAATATATATATAAGTAAAAAAAAAAATTGGCGACGTCGCCTCTCTCTCTCTCTCTCTCTATATATATATATATAATCTTATATATATATATATATTTATATATAAAAAATTAAAAAACAATGTGTCACATCGCCAAGGCGACGTCGCAGAAAAACTATATATATATATAATCTTTTATTTATATATCTATTTATTTATATATTTATATATATTATATATAAAAAATTTGAAAAAAATGTGCGACGTCGCCTTCTCCCCGTGCGGGGAGACGTCACAGAAAAATGAGGCGACGTCACCTTTATATATATATATATATATATATATATATAATTTATAAATAAAAAATACTGCTCGGTAGCGAGCGGTTTACATACCAGTTTATTCTTCAACCGGTATGTACCGCCTGTACCAGACGGTATCATTTGAAACTGTATACCTTGGTTCAGACAAGTGTCTACAACACCACTTGGTATGGTTTGATATGAGTGGTATTTATCGGTCTGACAGGTTACTGGTTCAGTACACTCGAAGTAGACCTATACCAGGTGGTACCGTCTAATACACTGTGGTACAAGGTTGATAGTGTTTGATACACCCAGTGCTAGGCATTTTTTTTTCTAAATTTCTAAATTTTTATTTTTTGAAATTGGTAGACACAGGTATTTTGAGCACTCAGTACACTGGTATGCAAGGTTCGCTGTATCGTATCGTACCGGCGTTTCGACCCGGGCTCGGTACGATACGGTATCGGTGTACCGGGCAGTACATCAGGGCGTACCGAGCGGTACAGCCTATTGTACCAAACAATTTTATATTTTTTTCATACTGTAGTAGTGCTACAGTATAGCACTGTAGCACTGTAGCGGTACCGGGCGGTCCGCGTACCGGTAACCTGTCGGACCGGTATGTACCGCCCGTACCGCGCGGTACGCTTCGGTATGACAGACCTTGCTAGTATAGACCCATATAGTACTGATCCGATCCCTGACTGGGATACTACTGCTATATGAAATTATAATCCTTGGTTCAAACCAAGAGAAAGTGGAGAGGAGCGGAGGAAAAGGAGGTGGAGAAAGAGGAGGATAAGTAAGGAAGGAAGAAGAGGAAGAGGAAGCCGAGTAGATGGTGGAGTACTAGAGGGGACGAGGAAGCAGTGATGGTGGTAACAACACAGCGGGGAGTGAGGCGGCTAGGAGGAAGGGGGAGGGAGAGGGAGCATGAGAGGAAAGAAAGAAAAGAAGAAAAAAAGCACTTGCTGTTGGTACCTTCGTGTTTAACCATTAAGAAGTGGCAGTACACCAAAGACAGTAATCATAATGGGCAGTAAGCCCGGTTTCAAACTGGATTGTGTGACATTGTTCAAGTAACATGCCCAGAATCTGGCCGAACCAGTAAATACAGGTTGGTCCAGCCTGATCTAACCGACATTTTAATTCTTGGTGCCTCTATTTCTCAAGTCCTATAAACTGTCTCGATATATATATATATATATATATATATATATATATATATATATATATATATATATATATATATATATATTCTGAAAATAAGGTATTTAAAATTTGTTGCATTTTATCAGCTCCTTCACCAGATTGGTGTTTCAGTTAGCTTGCCGGGTTTCAAATTGGATTGTGTGACATTGTTCAATTAACATGCCTGGAATCTGTCCGAACCGGTAAATACTGGTTGGTACAACCTGATCTAATCGATGTTTTAATTCTTGGTGCCTCTCTTGCTCAAGTCCTATAAAATGTCTCCATATATATTTTCTTTTCTGAAAATAAGGTCTTTATAATTTGTTGCATTTTAGCAGCTCCTTCACCAGATTGGTGTTAACAGTTCAAGTGTAATATGGTTCCAACTCTAGCTTCAATATCAGGAACTTGACCATTATTGGACTGGAAGAGGTAGTATGGTTCTGTTGGAACACATTATATGGTCATTAGTCAATTTGGTCAAGATACAGTTGCTTGATGCAGTGGTCCACTACTTTCTAGCTTGGAAGGATCTAGGTTATCTTGGGAGGACTGTTTGGTCTGCTATTTGTTGGTCTATGCTAGTGCTTGTTTCATAAGCAAAGCACAAGGAGACACTGCCATGCATGGGCACTCCTTTCTATGCTTCATCTGGGCACTAAACTTGCACCGGTATGGACACTCCTTTTTTATGCTTTAATTAGACATTGGATTAAAAGTTATGTTGGATAGCAGGTGATTGGTTATTTGTTTGTTAAAGAAGTTGCCAATATATGGAATTTGTAAGTTTCAACTCTAAAAATGAAAGAATAAGCAGGCAACTATTTACAAGAATGACATGCAGTCTCTTTCATTTGTTTTTAACATAATTTTTTGATATATGAACTATGAAATGTATCCTGCTGGGAGATTTTTCTACAGAGAAGTTCAGTTTCTAAACATGACCATGTGCATTCATAGGAGTCCTACATTCTATGACATTATGCAAATAATCTAAATTTCTTATTTTAATTGTTTAGTTATGCTCTTTATTAAAATCTAAGTTTTCATTTTCTATGCTCATTTCTATTTCCCTGTTATCATTAATTACAATCCTCATGTGTCATGGTTTTAGGATATTCTAAATATAACTGGTCGCCGTTGATACTTTTTGTTAATTTAAAAATGTTTTCAATTTTTAGTATGATTCATCTTTTCAAATCATCAAAAATCACAGGAATAGGTTGGACATCATGGAAGAAACGTTGGTTTGTCCTTACACGTACATCATTGGTCTTTTATAGAACTGACCCTGTAAGTATATTATATATGATATCTCATATTTGTCTGACCTTTAGTTTCTATCGCCTACTTTTATGATTCTTTTTTGTTATGATTCTTTTAGTACCTATTGCCTACCTTTAGTATCTATATGCCTGTCCACGTATCTGGGTTGTTTTACGTGTATGAATAGTTTATTTTCTACGTTGACTTATTTAGATGATAACCACTTCAACAAATTCTAAATAGCTGTACTGCCTGATATTCATTAGTTTATATTCGATTACCTACTCTAAACCTCAGCACTTGCTTCTCATATTAACTTAAAATAGGACAAATATTCCTATTAAAAAAAGCTTACTAGTTGCTGCAACTATCATTATAAGTTACTCTAAACATGCAGTTGCTCTTTTGTTAACCTAGGATAAACATTCCCCTGAAATGAGAGTTTGCTAATAACAATAAGTTATTTTAGTTATTAGTATGTAATGTTATTACAGATTTATACTATATTTAATGGTGGGGTCCACCAAAGTTATAACAGTACAAAAGAGTTGACTTTGCATCTGGTTTATATGATTCTCGACCAACATTTTTTTGCTCAATTGCCATATCACCAGAATTGGAACTTTTGATCCTACTATATACTAATAGTCGATCTAACATAAGATGAAAAATTGTATGGTATTTTCTGTAAGTGAAACTGAACTAATTGGTTTAAAAAAAAGCTTAAATGCCATATATGATTTATCCCTCTTAAAAGAACTAGTTTTTCATTCTTTGTTGCCAAACAGGTTAGAAGTGTATGCAAATTTTCTTTTCGTGAAATTACTCTAAGATGTTAAATTCTTACATTCCACTAATCCAGCATGAAGATCTCAAGAAACACATATGTAATTATCCTTTCTTCATGAAATCTATCATTAAAAATTGTGGTAAATTATATTGAGAATTTCAACAGTTATTCCATCTTATAAGAATCAAGAATATAGTTGATTCCTCTTTATGAAGATTGTGGTAAGTTGTGGCACGTATCACTTTTACTTTTCAGGCTACCCTCCCTGAAAAAGGAAGTGAAGCAAATCCTACCCTTGGTGGTATTGACTTGAATAGCTCAGGAAGGTGGGAATATTTGATGTATTATTGAAGTCCTAATCTAGCTAAATGTTGATTGTATTATAACTTGATTATGACTTTGATCCATCATAAAATACAGTGTTGTGGTGAAAGCAGACAAAAAGCTTCTGACAGTGCTCTTTCCTGATGGCCGTGATGGACGAACTTTTACCTTAAAGGCATGCAAATATGTTGCTCCTGTACTTTGTTAGGTTTGTTCAGTTCTTTTCTTCCCCTTCAACTTTCTTTGGTATTACAGGCAGAAACTTCCGAGGATCTGTATGAATGGAAAGCTGCATTAGAGAATGCTTTAGCTCAAGCACCTAGTGCAGTTCTTGCAATGGGACAGAATGGAATATTCAACAATGATGTAACTGATTCAGTTGAAACTTCAAATGATAAATGTATGCCATTTTAAATATATTTGCTTCGGGAACATTATTGTCATTAACTTTTCTGCAATTTTTTGTATTTAACTATTAAAGATGCATCACATTACTTGGTAACTCATGGTATCTTATTGTTTTCTAATTGTTCTGGAGTTCTGTTTGTCTCTGAGCCATCAAGCTGAGCAGTATCTGACTCAAGTTGTGCGACATATAAGTCAGTTCATTCAGAGTAGTGTCTTGATATATGTTTGTTTATAAACATAAAGTTTCTAGATGCTTTTTCACTGTTTTAAAATCGATGGAAATGCTTCTAAAAGTTATAGGAAATATTTGCACTGTTGATCCATATCATGATCAAACTGGGGCTAGTTTCTTCTCTGATTTCACAGAATTTAGTATTATCGATCTAATATGATCTTATTTTGATTTTAAGTATTTCACTTAAATCTTTTTTATTCTATCTCTCTCTTCGTCAGATCTTTTACAATATTATTTTTCCTGAAATGGTCCTTAGAGAGGTTTGACATTTTTTCTCATCTCTCCACAGACCCAAAGTCTTTCTTTTATTTCTCATTCATCCAAGATCTCTGTCTACTCCCTCTCTGAAATATCTCTTGCATCTGATATCTCTCTACTCCAACCTCCAAATTATCTCTAATTCACTTTAATTAATTGCAGAAATATGCTAAAACAAACTGCTCTTTCCATGATCTCTATCTCTCTCATATATTGCAGAAATATTCAATAACTTTCATACAAATTTTCTGTTTGGCTATTCTTGAAGATATGTACAACTTCCTGGTCCTCTGTTATTTTAATCCTATGACTGAGCGGTTTCTGCTTTTCTTTTTTTCTACTTTTTTTGAAGGTGGGGATAGGGAACCTGAGAAATCTACCATAGTTGGCATGCCTATCCTGCTTGCGCTTGAAGATATTGATGGAAGCCCATCTTTTTTGGAGAAGGCCCTAAGGTTTATCGAACAACATGGTAATTTCTGTTTCGCATGCTATCTTTGACAAAACATTCTGATCTTTTTTGTTAAAAAAATGTGCACTTCATGTTATGATGAAGTGTTTTATTGTCATGTTCAGATCAGTTTTATTTTGCTTTATATAGTTGGATCTTTAGAAAGTTGCTTAATTGCATGTGTAAGGCTTGTCCAAACATATTGCTGATGTTATTATACAGCAAATCTCTCTCTCTCTCTCTCTCTCTCTCTCTCTCTCTCTCTCTCTCTCTCTTTCTCTCTCTCTTAAGGCAAATGTATGGCTACATTTTTAGTTCCACTTTTTAGTGTGCTAAAATATATAAAAGTCAAAAGAAATTATGTTCTGTATACTTTTTCTAGTATAATTGAACTTCTCGAAATCCAACTGTTAATCTTTGGCTTAAATGTCTTTATTTATGTGTTTGTCTGTGTCTCTTCAAAAGGTATCAAGGTGGAAGGAATATTGCGGCAGTCTGCCGATGTTGAAGAGGTAAAACGCAGAGTTCGAGAATATGAACAGGGTAAGTTTGCCTTTGTAGGGTATATCTTTTACTTGTTCTGAATACACTATTAACATTTATTTGGAACCTATTCAAAATTTATCCTCTTTATCTGCTTCATTGCTTTTGATATTCGCAAGCAGTATGACATGTGAGTATGAATAATGTTCCAAGCAAATAACTTTTGGTTTTAGTTATGGTTAATACCTTTATTTAAGGACTTTATACACCTCTTTTTCAGGAAAAGTTGAATTTTCACCAGATGAGGATGCACATGTTGTTGGTGACTGTATCAAGGTACAATGCCACTAGAACTATCAACCTGACATTTTTCTGTGAATTATGCTAGTGCAATTAATTTCTTTTTACTTGCAGTATGTGCTGCGAGAGATGTCAGCTTCTCCAGTTCCTGCTTCTTGTTGTACTGCACTGGTTGAAGCATACAGTATGTTTGGGCAGAACTCTTATTTCATATTGTCATAGACGTCTTATTTTAGATGTTCCTTTATCTAAAGCTTACAACTTTTTTTTGTATTAAAATGCATTCCAGATATGCATGTTTGGAAACTGGAATAGAGTCTTTTTAATGCATTATGCATTTATGGGTAGATGAGTTGAGCCAATTTCAATTATTGGCATGAGAAGAGTTACTTGAAGACATGAAATATTTTTATTAGAACCAATAATAAGAATTTGATAGATCCCTTAGTTTGATTAGTGATGAGTAACCAACCCCAAAAAAATCGGTTGTGTAACTTGTTACTTTTTTGTGTTGCTCTGTTGTGTCTTATTTTGGGTTTGATTTACAATTGTCAAATGTATGTATAGAAGAAGAATGAAATATAGGAATACTAGACAAACTTGTAGTCCCAATGAATTCCACTAGAAGTTAATGTTGGGTGATGATAGTAAACAGAGCTTGTTGGACTTACTACTAGCCACTTGGGCTAGCTTTTTTGAGCCACAGGTTCAAATACCCATTATACCTAACTGGCCAATGGGCACATTGAGCTGTCTATGAGAATTGATTTTTGCTGCTATTGTGATTCTATCATCACTAATGTGCAGAAGAGTGAGCCCAATTCAAAGTAGCAAAATACCACATAAATTGTCCAAGTGGCATGTATTGCATGGAGCCACCATTGTACCATGCTTCTTGGTGTGTAAATGACCCGATTACAAATGAATGAGCCCTTGTTTTTGTTTGATCCAAATTAACATGCAGTTCCTTGTGATTGGCTCTGCTTGATAAAAACTGTGGTATCTCAAATAAAACAAGCCTATACATAAAAAGGTTCAACTTCGATCTATTTACAAGAACTAACTATCTTGGAAGCCCTATCTAGAGCAGAGAGGGTGGGATGAAAAGAGGGCCTAAAAGGAGATGATTAGAGGTAATGGTGAGTGGTGACAAGGGTTTAATTGACAAAAAAAGGCAAAAGAGGGGCAAGATTTTCAGAGAATAGGAGAGGGAATATATTGGCATTAGTGAACGGAACCTCAGGGTTTTTAACTTCTAACTATAGAAAGTTAGAAACCACAGCAAATTCATATATATCTATCTCTCCCTCTCTCTCTCTCTCTTTGCTTGTACTGGTCCTATCAGTACCAGTGAATACAAACACTACTATGTTATAATGATATTGGTGCTATGCTAATGTAGTCGTTAAGCAGTATTGGTACCAAACCAAGATTTTAATCCTTGCACGTAGCATACCTTCATCTAATGTGTACTACATCTATTTTACTGAATTTGTGTAAGTATTTGACTTGGCTTCGGCTGGTTTGACGCAGCACTAAATCACCCATAAGCAAGATTCATTTATTTTAATGAGCTAAGCCCAACCAAAGTGTATTGATACCCAATGTTTGATCACCATTCTATGTGGCTGGATGGGTCAGCTCGGTGCCCAATAATCCTGGCGCAGGAAGCGTACCAGGTATTAAGCTCAGTTCTTGACCAGACTTGATAAAATTGTCCATCTGCATACCAATCGATGGTTGGACTGGTAAAAACTACACTATAAAAGTTGGGGTGGTTGATTTTTGATCCTTGGCTAAGTGCATGTGGTACCTTGTTGGCTTGTTCAACGTTCCTAAAGCATAAGAACCAAGATATATGGAATACAAATTGCACCGGACATGTTGTCCTTTACTAGTTGACATAGTGTTCTTCCAGTCCATGGTCATGTTTAAAACATGTGGGAAAATGCCTGTTAAATGTAAGTTGAAAGGATGACATTGTAGTTGTTTGTACTTGGTTTGAACTTTGAAGTTTGAACTTCCATGGTTTTGAAAATTTTCTTCTTGTACTTCAACGAATGCTATGGCACATGAATTACCTAACTTCTTTCACCAAATATAAGATCTAAAAGACCCAGATAATTATATTTAATATTCAGATTAATTATCAAAATTCTTTTTGTTATAATGCAAAATCATGTAACATTAACTTTGAATTTGATATTTTCAAGGAACTGATCGTGGAAGAAGAGTTAATGCTATCCGCTCTGCCATATATAAAACTTTCCCGGAGCCTAGTCGTCGTTTGATGCAGAGGTATATTAGTTACACCTAGGTGTTTATGGTTTTGTTTCTATGTGCCAATAATTGCTTTGTTCTAGGTGATATCATTACTTTCTTGAACCAACAGCTTCCTTTTTGAAAAAAATAATTGTCATAACCATACCTTTTCTCATTCTCTTTGCTTCCCCCACAACATATTTCTGCCCGTACAACTTGTTATCTTTTGCATGTTCTGGATCTTCTGAAATCTGAATATTGATGGTAAGTCTTGGGTAATAAAGTTGATGGTAGGTATTGGGTAATAATTGCCTGGATGTTAAGTTGTCTATCAGGAGATTCAAGGTTAATAACCTTCGCTATGAATTTAGGTGAAGTTCCTTCTATGCCAGAAAAAGGTTTAACATATTATTAGTCTACGATAGATGATCTTTCCAAATGTTTCCACTCTGGTGTAACCGTGCCCTATCGATGTTATTTCTAGTTTCGAAAGTTTTGTGAGTTTATTGATAAAAAATTAGTGACAAATCTTAAAAGCCTCCTCAGATGTGTATTTGGATTGTTCTTTTTTTTCTGTGACTTTCATTCACTATCTTTTACATCTTCCACATTCTTTTAATGAGTTGCTCTCCATGTTTTGTCTTTTCTGTTCATGTAATGTGCTTGCTCTGTCCATAGATTCTCAGGCCGATTGGTGATCTTTATAATGTCAGTATATTCTTCTTGCTTCATATTATTGCTTTTGGCTGATCACTGATTGATTCGTGATTATTAGTTTCCAACTTGTTATATACTTAAGCTTAAATCATTTTTTATGGATGTTTCATCACTTAGTCTTCCACTTTTCCTAATCCTGATTATTTGTCAACATCTAATGCCAACTTCTGGATATTTAATATGTACCAAAAAATGTTAGAAATGGCGTGTAGCTTGAGCAAAAATACTAGTTGGTATGGGTTGGTTTTAATGATCTGAGCCATGACAGGTTAGCAAACCCGGCAATTTTGTTCAGTCCAACTTGGAAAGCTTTACCATGATGCCTGGTCCGGCTTAGAATAGTGCTTACAGCCCAGTACACTTACCACGCCTGGTGGTCCAGCTAAAATATGACCCGTACACACAGGTGTACTGGGCAGCAAGCCAGTTTCCTTTTTATTTGTAACTTTTCTAAAATAATTTGACCCTCTCCCCTCTTCTTTTATCGTCAACTATCAACTGCAGTTGAGAGGTAGCTTGCCATCCTCTCTCTCTCTTGGAGCTTCTCCTTCTCTCTCTCTGTCTCAGCTTCTCCTCCTTTCTCTCTTTGTAGCTTCTTCCTCGTCTCTCTCCTCTGTTTCCACTTTCACCATTGCCACCTCTCTATCTTTGCCCCCACCTCCTCCTCGCATCATTACGACCTCTTCATCTTCCTGTATCACCGTTGTCACCTCCTCACGTTGCTCCTCTTAGCATTTTTGCTGCATCCTCCTCCTTTGCCTCCACTACTACCTTCTGCTCCTCCTTTCTGGTTAACGGTAAGGACCAGTATCATCTTTATGAACCAAATCATTAGAAAGGAGTCCAACAAAAAAAAAAACATTTTGCATATCAAGATTGAATTTAAGCTTGATATTTTAGAAACTATAGTCTAATGCACTCTGGTTTTTTTTTTTTCCCAGAGATATCTTTATATCTTTCCCACAAGTCTAGAGTGCAGCAAAATATAGTCATTTTGTTTAGGGTCCCAGATCTGCCTTTAATTTGCCAAAGATGGACATACTAGGGTTAAGTGAAGTATTAGACAAACTCGTGTTAGATAAAAAGGTTCAAGTTCAAGAAATCTATGCCAAAGTAATTCAATATTATCAAGACATTTTTCTGCAAGTAGGTGACGTCAATGATTGCAAATTTTATCTGAAATAAACCTTGTGCTGTAGTTTTCAAAACACAGCTTAACTCTACTCTTGGGATCTCTTTTACCAGAATTTATACCTTTCCTATAAAGTGTTCCAAATTTCAACTTTCAAGTATCATGTAAACAAGACTCGTGAATTTTTGTACTTGCCACTTTTAATCCTTAAATTTGTGGAGTTGCTGCAGTTCATAATAATAATATAGTTGTTGAACCAAGATATAGAATCCCTATCTTATGGTTTTACATACTAGAATACTTATTATGTAATATTCTGTTGGCCTCTTTGTCATGGGACTTGCTTTCCTTTTCTTGTTTACCTATAGTAGTAACTTTTCAACTTATGTGATATTTAGCAAGTTTGAGATTGATCATCATATTTGGATGTATGTTTTGGGATATATTATTTATTAATAAGATTTTTCACCCTGAATTCTTTTTCCAGGATTCTCAAGATGATGCAAACAGTGGCTTCCCACAAGTCCCAGAACCGGATGTCACTATCGGCTTTAGCAGCTTGCATGGCCCCATTACTTCTCCGTCCTCTTCTTGCTGGAGATTGTGAATTTGAAGATGACTTTAATATGGGTGGAGATGGTTCTATTCAACTTCTAAAAGCTGCTGCAGCTGCCAATCATGCTCAAGCTATAGTCATAATTCTGTTAGAGGAGTTTGACAAAATGTTTGATGTAATGTTTCTTTTCATTCTAATGAAAATTGATTGAATTTATTTGTTAGTTTATCCGATCTTGCTGAACTAATAAATATTTGTTAGGAGGATCTCTTGCATGAGGGCTCAGCATCATCAGATCTTTATTCTGATTCTGAAGGTGATCTTGAAGATGATGTTTCAACTGATAATGACATTCCAGAAGATCATGATGAGCATGACAGCAATGATGACTTGACTGATAATGACATTACTGAAGATGATGGATATCATGATGAGCATAACAGCAATGATGATTATTCGGATAATGACATTCCAGAAGATGATGGATATGGTGATGAGCATAATGGCCTTGAAGCTGATATAGATGATGATTCTGAAAATTCATGCAGTGAAACAAATAGTGAAAGCCACAACAACATTGGAAATGATCCATATGATAATGAGGTTATAGTTCCTATGTTTTCACTTAGTTATTTTCTTGAAGAATTTACTTCATTTTACATTTATCTGGGTTATGTAATGTTTGAATGGAAGGAGTAAATTAAAAGACATGTATGGGCCAGTATATGTATATGCTTTCGTACCCAATTGTTATGGTAAAAAGGAGAAAAAGTAGTATGTTACATATATGCACCTGGTTGGTTGGTCTCGACTGATCAGTACAGCAATTCTTGGGTGGTATACAATGAAATTGCATTCTTTGGTTGTACAACTATTACTACAGTTATGGTCTTGTAAGACATGAAAAGTCCTTTTTTTAATGCTTATAAATACCTTGTTAGTTGAAATGGTCTGATCAAATTGTTTTAAATAGTTTTTATCTCTTTGGTTTCTTGGTCTTTTCTGATACTGCTTGTATTTTCAGCTCATAGACAATCAAAAAAGAGGTGGTGCATCTCTTCAAGAACATCAAAAGTCATCACAAAAATCTGATATTCAAATTCCTGGTGATTCTAGCATACAGAAACATGAAACCTTGCTGCACGATAGTGGTAAAGCCATAGCTTTGCATGGTGGTCTTTCCCATGAGTGTCTTAGTGATTCGCCGCAAGTCCCATGCTGAGGTTTATAAGTCATATTTTGCCTTCAGATGATGGAGAAGGTGCAGATAAGCCAAACAAACTAGTCGTCTCCATAAAACGACCTGCTATTTGGGGGCGCACTCCTGTGAGTATATTTGTATTTCATTATTGCTTCCCTATAATAAATCAAAATTTTTTTCTTATATATCTGCAATATCCAGGCAAGAAAGAACCTTTCCATGGAGTCAATTGACTTAAGCGAAGATGAGTATGTCATCTATTTACTTAATGTAACTTTTCTTGATTGATGTGATCTTTAAGGTCCTATTTGGTATGCGTTTTTGAAATTCTGGTATTTCCCCCAAATTCAAAGTGGGACTCAATTTCCAACAAAAATTCCCATTTTTGTTTTGCAACATTTTTTAAATATTAACCTAGGATTTCGAAATTCTAACCATATTTGTGTTTGATGGAGGCAAAATTTCATGCATCTTTCATGTATACCCTGGTATTTCCATGGTCCTTAATTTCCAAGTCCTAAGGGTACTGTGTGAACCCAAATCCTCATTTTTATAGTCTGCTGACAGGAATTTCTAACCTGCTCAATTTCAAGTGGAGAAAAGATGGTGTTTGGGTGAAATCCTGAGGTTTCAGAGAAAACCCCCACTAAATCTACAATCCAAACAAAACCTAAGTTTTCTTTTTCTTCTTCTACCGACACTTTTTTGTGTTTGAGGTGTATCATTTTCTTATGTAATCCAAGTGTGTAGCTAAATTTTGTTCTATAAGTACTTGATCAGGATATCAATTATGCAGGACTTGTTTTAGCTAGAAACTCTCGCAGGCCCTAAACAATGTTATGCATGACTTTGGGTTTGTTTATTACTGCTTAGACCTTTTTTGGTCAACATGCTGTGTTTTGACTTATGTTCGCAGTTTGCACTAATTGTTGTTGATTTTAGATATCATAAATGTTATGGTAAGTTATATTGCGACATGCATCTTGTACTCTGTTTGCTTCTATGACATATAAGAATTGTTGTATATAAATTTATAAATTCCATATTACTTGCTCGTGGTTTTACACTTTGTATCTTAGGAGCTATTGTCTGACTAATTTGATTTTCACCTAAGGTGGAAATGACCTACTACATGTGTTTGATCATCTTTTGGTCATATTATGAATGAGTTGGATCTGAATATGATCCTTGCCTGATTGATCACTAGCTTGGGAGTCGTTGCCAAAGAATTGTATCAACTATTCCTGGAATAAAGTTTTGCCTTTTTTAGTTGGGAAATGAGTCTTGTATTGTCATGGTTTAGAAACCTCTATGGCTACCGATATCAAAATGTTTGTGCTATATTCTTGTATTGAGTTAGTAACACTTTTATACATAAATATTGGTAACATCCTCTTGACAGGAATGCTATTCAAAGGCTTGAGAACACTAAGAATGACTTACAAAATAAAATTGCCAAGGAGGTACCTTCTTTACTATGACAATTGAGAATTTGGTATACGTATATATTGTTATTCATGTGTAAATCAAGCAATTCTTTTGTTTGAAGGTAAAAGGGAATGCAGTTTTGCAAGAGAGTTTGCAAAGACGAAAGGAAGTTTTGCATGAGCGCCGTTTAGCTCTTGAACAAGAAGTAAGTACTGCACGAGCACCATTTAGCTCTTGCATGAGTGCCGTTTAGCTCTTATTTTGTTTCAGTTAAACCATGATTCTTTTTTCTTGTAAAGCAAAAAGTCATTTGGCCTTCACTTTCTTGCTACAACAGCTAACTCTTTTGCCTGGATCGATGATGGGGAGTTAATTATATATATTTGATCTCAGTAGAAGGTTGTTTGTGTCTATCATGTCTTTGATTTGAGTGTTCATGTTCTGCACTAGGTCGTTGTTAACTGATCATCAATAAGAAGACTTAAAAGAAAGTTACTTTCTTGTTTTCTTCTTATGCTATGAATACAATTTCTATGCACTTGATTAATAGTCTTGTACCAGTTTAATTTTGTCATCTGAATTGCTTGCCCAAACAAATGAACGGTGAATCAAAACATGGGTACTGTGTGAACCGAAATCCTCATTTGTCATAGAAATGATTTCTATAACGATCAGAAACCTTTCAAACTCCAAAACAACATTAGGCAGCTGCTATATTTAGAAGTTAGTAAATAGTGGATTGTACTCCTACATCAGAAGTAGGCCTAATGAGTGATAATAAGACACACCTATAATGTTGATCCTAACCGATGTTCGCCTAGTCCAGTTGGTCCTTTGTTATAGTTAGGAATTTTAGATTTCAATTAATTAACTTGTAAATCATGGTTAAAAAGTTACATTTTCAGCAGATAGTATTTCATGAGAATTATTGAATATACAAAATAAATTTTAGGTTGATTGGTGGTCATACTGAGAATATTAGGAATGAATGGAGTAACATGAATCTAAGTTTAAAATTTCAACGGCATTGCCTGTTTAGTTAATAGTTAGCATGGTCATGCCATCAGCAGTACATGACAATCCACCATGCCAACAAGTTGGTGCCACTGATTCACTGAGATTGGAAAAAAGAACTAAGCGATAACAAAAAGCCTACAAAAAAAAGTATAAGACTCAACGACTCAACTGCTGCCACCCTCATTTTCTCTGGCCTTGCCATGGTGGCATGACATGCAGGCACAGATTTCCAATGTGTCTAATTTCTGTACATTACCTGATCACTGTACCTGTTTGGTTCCCTGTCAAATATCTGTTTCAAGCCAAAATGAATAGTAGAAACCTGTTCCTATAACTTTCGAGTGAACTGGTGTTGGATCCCCCTTTAGATCATTAAGCTGTCTGTCTGCTCAAGAATTATCAGACTATTTCCTCAAGAAGTCGTGTAATTGCAAATTTTGTTCTAAAACTTCTCTAAAGGGTCTATGATTTTTTTCGAATTTTTCTGTGACTCATATCCATTGTGGTTCCTTTTACATATATAAGTGCGCAGATTGCTGTCTATGCATCTATAAATAAAGATGCTGCTGGATTAACTGCCTATCAGATGATCTCTTAGTGACTTTCTTAGTTTTTCATTTGTATCACCTGAGTGTTACATTCAACTCTAAAGCTGTTGCCAGCTTTTTCTTGACATGCATTTCCTGTTCTGACATGCTATGAAATGATTAAGGCTGTGTTTGGAAATGTTCTAATGCCAAACCAGTCCTTTTACATGGTTTAGGTAAAACTTTGAACCTATCTTTTTTTCTTCTTAATTTTTCCAGTTTGTATCTCCTGTTATCCTGTTATTTGGTTGAGATTACAACAAGTTTTTAATTTTGCCCAGTTCAGTATGATTCGACCGGTATTGACCAGTCCAACTGCCAACCGTGATGTGGACAACTCAAACTGGGTAGTCTGGTCCGGTTTGTCAACTGTTGACTCTTTTCTTTTAGATGTTGTGTCGCCCAATGCGCTAGGGCTTGTGAGGAGCTCATGAGTCACAACTCTTTCTGAGTGTCTCCTCTCTGCTGCTCATCACTGCTCATGTGGCTGCCGCTTGCCACTCGCCGCCTACCGCCCTCATCTCTGGTATATCTTCTCCTCCTTTTCCTCCACCTCTTCGTCCACCACCTCTTCCTTCTTTTCTTCCTTTTTCTTTCTTCTTCCCTCTTCTTCTTCCTCCCCCCCTCTCCCTGTCACAGCAGATTGTATCGGTACCATGGTGCATTCCAGAATAAACAGGACCCATATTGGTCGAGCCATGGACTGAACCTGTATTGGTCTGGCCATGAACCAAACGGGTCCGGTACCCGAAATTGGATTCCTTGGACAATTGGCAGCAATGCGGGTCATGAATACTTATGATTCTGACTAGGATGACTTTGAAATTCTGCTGGAATAGTTTTTTGCACTGAGCTTCATTGTTAATGTCCTTTTTTTTGTGTTCCATCTAGCTTAATTTTATCTCAACTTAATTTATTTTCCAATTCCATGTACTTGCCAATATTCATTTCTTGTATTTGGAAAACATTTTGACAAGCTTCAACTTGAGCTTTATTATCTTGATTCTTCCTTGAACATCTTGTTATATAGTAGTTGCAAAGGTCCAGTTTCATTTGTTAGTTTATTGACAAGCAACTTAATATGACTTTACATAAATAAATACAAGAATGGTTGTTTCATTTAACATGGTAATTGTATCTGGAGATTTTGGACCTAAGCAGATAACAAAGCTTATAATACTTTAGGTCCTCCAACCATCCTACAAACTTTATTCGTGTATACCTCTTTCAAATGAAGTTTTTGTATCGCTTGTAAGAAATGTTATTTTGGTTCACTCACTGTGGAGTTCAATCATTTTTGTATGTTATATCGTTTTCACCAGTAGGAACGCTTGGAAATTTTGCCACAATTGAAATATATCTCTGTTGAAACAGGTAGAAAGATTGCTTGAGCAATTACAAAATGAGCAAGATTTGAGAGCATCTTTGGAGAATGGACTAATGAACACGCAACCTGGGAATGCATCTCTTGTTTCTGCTATGGATAGCAAGGTTAGTTTAAAATGAATTGCGTTTAAGTAGATAGCTGATTTTGCACTAGATTTATACTTGATAGTTGTGTTAAAAGACAAGGGCAGATCTAGAGGAAGTTGCTCTTGCTGAAGCAGATATAGTTATTTTGAAGCTGAAAGTTGATGATCTTCATGGACAGCTTAACAATCAGCTAAAACGAAGCTGTGTTTCCTTATGTGAGTCATGCAGCAGACAACTTCATATTAGTGATCATTCTGGAGAGTAAGAAAACTCTTTCTTTGTGCAGTTCGATATGATATATTTACCTTGTTAGTTCTTAATGCATTATTATCATTTCCCTATTTTAATGGCTTTTTTTGGTGAGATGGACTGCATATGTATACTATGGTTTAAAATGAAGTTCCTTTTTTATTGAAACTTATTTGTTACATAAATAACATCAAACACACCTACATGATAACAATAAATCAAGTTTCTAGAATCAGGATAAAGTTTTTCATTGGCCATAAAATTTAAGATAAAGATTGGCCTATTCTGACCACCAGATGGTCGAAGTAGCTGAAATAATAATTTCAAAAAAGAAAACATTATAAGATATAAATAAATTTAGGAATCTAGAGGAAAAATATATTTATATAATTTATTTTCTTTGGCATCAGATGTGGCTGTTGCTTGTCACTTGATTGGATCTGATTGGATCCCAACCAATTTGGTTGTTGGTCTCTGGCAAAGGAACTGATCGACTGGCTAAACAGATCTAGCAACATTACAGCTGGACTTAGTTCCTCCCTTTTCTTTTCTTTCCTCCTGTGCTTTTCTTTCCTCAATGGTCAGATTTGGACCAGGTCTGGTATCTGACTCATTTCCGTCATACTTGTTATCCTCCACTTCTTCTAGTTCTCTTCTTCCTCTTCTCTTGCTTGTCTGATAATGACAAGCAAGGAGGATCTGATCCTCTTCTCTTAGAAAGTTATCTGCTGTTGATTGACTTAACATGGTAATAATTGAAGCATATCAAGGACTATGATACTACACGTAACTAGTTTGCTAGTTTTACACCTAATCAGATGTATAGATCGCGACTACACAAGTAATGGATATTGGAATATTATTTCAGGGGAATTATTTATTATACCTTGATGAGTATTTGTTTGATACAGGAAAACTCAGTTGGAAGATGTTAGGAGTATCAATCTTGTTGATCAACACAACAAGTTTTTGAAACAAGCAGTAAGTTTATCATATCAATAGCCTTCCTTGCAATTTTTACATATTCTTTTCTAATTAACTGGCATACAATCCTTATGGAGCTGATGATCCAAGTTGGTTTCTTTAGTGGATTAGTAATTGTACTAAATTAAAATTTCCTATAGCTGATCAAATTGTTATTCATAAAGCACAGGACATACTACCTGTACAAGTCTACTTGAAGATCTTGTTTGGTTATTGTCAGCTGTATCTACATTCCACCTCGAATGATATATCTTCTTTAATTCTTTGATTTGATATATCTTGCCATTCTTTCAAATCTTGTTTGATAATATATCCTAATTAAAGGGTATAACTTCTATATAAGGAGGACGCTTTGTCTGGAGTAGCCCATGAGGCCAAGCCAGTAAAAGAGCAAGAGCTACCTTTTTCAGAAATCACAGAGCCTTCTCTCGATAAAAAAAGTGATCCCATTTGCCAGAATGCTATTGGCTTGGGCACTAGAAGTTCTTCATCCACTGAGGACTCACTTTCAAAGTTCTCCAAGCAGTTCCAAACGAGGCAAAGTAATTCAGAGACTCCAGTTAGCTGCATCTCATACAGTGAGGTATGCTAGTATCTTATGAGGATTTCTTGCTTATCTACTTATGCACATGGTTGTATCACCGGTACTCATTCAGATGACAATGCAATTTATCCATGCAGCGTAATGCTGACTGTGAGAATGTAGAAACCCAATCCCGAGAATCAGTGTCACCATCAGATGGGCAGCCGTCTGAGAAGCAAAGAATAGACATAGCAAATCAAAGCCGTAAACTATCTAAGGGACTTGGTAACGATCCATCTACTGAAGAGTCTGCGAGAGTTGGCCAAATTACTGCTTCGAAGAACTTCACTTTGGGCTGTGAAGATGTGAATCAAGCCCAAGATTCCTCTTTACCTGGGAAACAGTCCTTGCTCAATCAGTGGCCAACTAAAACAGCATTGGATAGTTTGAGATCTCAGACTTCTGCTAGTGTTTCATCTTCTGAGCCCAGTGGAGTTGCAAAGAGACTCTCTTCCAGACCTGAGGTAAAAAAAACTTTTGTAATAATCATATTATGCAACAAGTTATTTCACAGTAGATTTCAAGGGACTCACTAACTGGCTTGGAAAGATTGAGTTTGATTAAAATATTCTGATTCTACTCAGGAAACTGTCTCTTCAACAGCATCTGCACTTGCTAAGTTGACAAACCGCCTAAACTTACTGAAGGAACGTCGTGCCCAACTAGCAAATGAGCTTCAAATTATGCATAATGGTCAGGGTTCAGGTCCAGATGTCCCTCCCTT
This sequence comes from Musa acuminata AAA Group, assembly GCF_036884655.1. NCBI lineage: Eukaryota > Viridiplantae > Streptophyta > Magnoliopsida > Zingiberales > Musaceae > Musa > Musa acuminata. Next base: position 24,473,741 of record NC_088339.1, on the reverse strand, counting down.
GAGAACCAATGCTTGATGACTGAATTAAATTGAAGATATCTCAAGGATTTTTGTCTTCCTGACTGTACAGGTGCTTCTTCCACGTGATGATGATAATTGCTCCTCTCAACTTGGTGAATTCCCTTGAAGGCTCAGGATCATGTTGTCCTGACGTTTGTGTAAGCTGGATGCTTATATTTCATCTCTGCTTCCGAGAAATTACCAATGGGAATACGAGGTTTGTGATAATACCTGTCTGAAAACAATTCCAGTGTTGGGTAGTGACCGAAGACAGCCGAGCAGAACTCTGTTCCATAGGGAGGGGCGCTTCCATAATCCTATTGTCTCTACCTTTCCATGATTGTCTTCTGACCACATGCTTCAAAAACAATTTTCTAATTAATTTTGTTTAATAAATCTCATGCTCTGTCTGCACTTTCCTCGTTTGTTTTGCTTCTCGGCCATCTTCATGAAACATAATCTGGAGTAATTGAGCTTGTAATCTTCCATCAACATATTGTTCTATCTCATGGCTTTGCTGGTTATCCAGTAGCTAGGCATGATATCGAACTTGTTGAATTTTAGAGGTAGAATGCTGTAGTGTACCGAACAGGAGAAAATAGTGGAAGAAAAGAGTCGACTTGTAGCTCCAAAATGTTTCACATTGTGTTTAGATAATGTTGGTGGAAGACAATGTCTCCTTTTTTTTTTGTTTACTTTGTCAGACAATGGTGAAATAATTCTTATCACACAGTCTCTTGTGGATAATAAAATTGAATAATTTTTAAACCAACTTATGGTTTAATTATTCATACACTAACGGCATGTATATCTCTTTATCTTTTATACGATTAAGAGTGCATCAAAATTATGGAAGGGTAATAAATAATATTTAGATGATCGTTCTCTGGAGGCACGTTTCCAAATAACGTACCGTTTTATTCCTCCATTTGACGGTGACATAAAGAAATACCATAGCTACAATCTAATCAATTCCCCACTATATAAACATCAACACACCGCCTTTCGCTCACTCTCTTGCGTGCCGACCGTCGGTCTGCTTTCCCAAAAGTTCGTCAGAGAAAGAGAGAGCAACGAATGGAGGGCCTCATACCCTTCGTGATCCACGCGATTAAGCGGCGCCGGGATCGGAGCTCCTACCGCTGCCTCTCCCGCGGCACCCGCAGCCTCAGCATGGATCACCTTCCGGAGCACGAGGGGGAGGCCGAGGCCCCAGCATCGAAGTTCGGTCAAGCCTCCTCTTACCGCCGCAGCCGATCCGAGCGCCGCTCGCCCTCTGATCACCGCATCGGGCCGTCGCGGAGCGTAAGGTAAGTGTAGGTCGCCTTCCCCTCCTCCGCAGTCGCCACATCTCGTCTAATCGAATGCCTCATCTTCTTGAATGATCTACCATGATTTCAGATTAGGGGTATGGAATCCTATCTTTACCAATCTTGGCTGGAATTTGGACTGTTTGAAGCGATTGCATTCATCTTTCTTTCAATGACACTATTTAGTTTTAGCTCTGTAGAATGATTGGTAACTGTTTGGAATTAATAAAGATTTGTGTACCTGCGGTTGCATCTGGGATGGAATGCTTAGTTGGTAATTGGCGCAATACTTAGAAGAAACGAAATGATTAAGGTTCGTGGTAAGAGAAGAAGCAGAGTAAAATATTAAAATACCTTAATAGAAATTATAAATAAAGATTTAATTATCTTATAACTTTTTATATATCTCAACGGGATCCATATAGTCGATCCTAAATAGTTGGAACTTAAAATTTAAAATTAATGTACAATATCTTGCAGTTTTGAAGTGACATATATTTCTTACAAAATAATAATAATAATAATAAGATCAACATTCATTCTAGAAAATTTAGGTTAACTACTTCTCACATTAACTAATTTGAATGTAAATATACGTTATTATATAATGTCTAAATTATCATAATGATTTTTAGAGGTCATTAACATTAACTAGAGTCCCAGTTTTGGTAGGGCTACATATTAAAACAACCGATTTAAGAGGATATATATGCATGTCAATTTACCTCCTTGTTATTATTGTTAATTTGGTCTCCCAGTTCATTCTAACTGTAACATAAGATGCATGCATGTGAAGACACAATACCTGTGTTTGCAGGGTATAGGTGAAGTATCCATCTACAATGTCATAATAGGGATAATATCTATTCAAGTCAATATTCTCTCTAATTTTCATCAACACATTTCTCGGAATGGGAACATATCGTCTACTTATACATAATTTGATATTCCTAATGTTTGATCGATGGACCTCTGTTGATAGTTAGATGTTGATGATAATATTATTGAGGGTGGTGGTCTCTCGTTGTCGCTAGCCTAATCGCAGGCAACAGTTACATACAAGTGTTACTATACACAGTAGAAGCACCGTGGGATGTGACAACTGACAATGATCGTATGCATAGTTGCTTATGTGCAATAACTTTACAATGGTCAGCTGCCTTGATTGTTAGCGATTGTAGTAATACTATTGTAGCAACATTTGCTTGTCATGGTTGGCATCAATTGGACGTTGAAGATAACGAGCATGGTGAAAGAAGTCGTAGTATATCACCGGGTGTTATAGAAAGAGATCATGATAAAAAAAGTACGATGACAATAATTAATAAGTTGTATCGCTAACCGATTATTGGTGACGATGTTACATCGTTGGCAAAGGGATAGACAAGCCGACAAGTCGCCAATGGTTTGTCCTGAGTTGTGGCATAGTAATGATCGTCGATTATCATATATCGATTATTATTATTATTTTATAAAATATATTTTGATCCTAGCATTAAAAAAAAAGATACCTCTCAGATAAAAACCAAATATGAGATAAAACCTCATTATTGGTTTGTTTGGTAAATTGTGCTAATTTAATCTATCTAAATAATATCTTGGTTTCCTCTGCCGACATCTGACCCGGTATATAACGCACATCCATGGTAACGTTTATATATAACGTTCGCCGTTTTGGGTTCGTTTAAGGCGTTATAAACTATTACCTAAACCACTACGTAGAAAAGAACATGGCGTCCTCTCCGTCCGCCCGGCGCCGCCGCTTGCAGTATCTCTCGCCGACCGAAACCCTAGAAATTGGCGGCGGCGGCCTGTCCCTCTCCCCGCGTGTGAAGCTCCTCCTCACGTTCTTCCGCTCTGATCCTGCCGTTAAGCCCATCGACGAGTGGAAACTCAAGCTCGCCCTCCTCGACTTCCTTCGCTCCCATCCCCTCTCCCTCTCCGTCCCCGATGACGACCTCGTCATCCGACGCCGCCCCGACCTCCACAAGCGCAAGCGCGACGAGCCCGTGGCCTCCGGGACTCTCTTCGTCCGCGACCTAGGGTTCCTCAAGAGCGAGAACCGAGAAGGGGACGAGGAGGACGAGGGGGCGTCGAGGAAGAGGTTCTTCGACTGGCGGAGCACCTTCGTCGACCGGCTTGCCGGGATCGATTTGAACCTCGAGGGCGTCAAGTTCAAGATGACCGTGGAGATCCCGCCGGCGGATGATTTTGAGCTGATGAAGAAATCATGGGAGGATTATTATACCTCACAGTTGTTGGATTCCCGTAATTATATCCTATCTCTAATCTTAGAACAAGGAAGTTTCAGTTGTTTGTTATCATGTAGCGTTGCTTGGTTGGGCAAACTGGAGATCTTGATCTGCGCCTTGTGTTTGCAGGAAGGGCATTTGCCAGGCGCCCAGACACAGTCATTGTTCGGGGTGTTCCTTCTCGCTGGTTTGCGGAGCCACGAGTGTCGTCCAAGGCCTCGATGTTGGTTACTCATACCATTTTTTCCACACTGGGGAAGATAAGGTGAATTTTGTAATCTTTCTAGATTTATTGGTTTAGTTTGGCTGTTCAATTGTTGCTTTCTTCATTCACTCTGATAAATGTTGTCTTGTAGAGTGGCAACTTGTTTGCCGTGTCTGATCCGGCGACAAGTTAAATATCTGAGGAAGATAATTCGACTCAGCTGATTTGACTCAAAATATATAACTAATTGGAGACAGACTTAACTTGATTTTACTCTTCCACTTAGTCTTTCATGGGTAGACCAATTACTCATAAATTTTGGCTGCATTGATATGGTTTATTGTCATAAAGAGTAGTAGCTGATTTTACTTACCATCCTTGTCAGTTGATAAGGATATTTCTTTTCACTTACTGAAAGAGGAGTTTAGTTTGTTCCCAAGTGGGTCATTTTTCTCTTTTCAGTTACTTTGTTTGATATAAGAGACCACACAGCATGAATTTGGGAGAACTTACAACAATATGCTGGAGCATTTATTGGATATTTTACGTGTATAAAGTATAAACTTCAGTTGTTAAGCTTCTTAATGTGTCTTATTTGGTATTTGTATCATGTGGCCAAACTTTTTGGTTGATACCCTTCCTTTTATATCTTCATCAACTTAATCAATGACTATCATCCTTTGTGTTTTTGACATTCTTAACCTGCATCAACTAGGAATCTTAATGTTGCCAGCGACGATGATTTAGGTGTGAAATCAGAAGAGTCTAAAGAAGAGATTATTTCTGGACTTAACTGCAAAGTCTGGGTTCAGTTTGAGAGTTATGATGACTTCTACAATGCCATGAAGGTGTTATATGGACGGTCAATGCAGAAGGTAATACTATGGTTTTGGTCAACCAGTTCTATATGATGATTTGTGTTAGTGGTTATCTACCAATTGAACAAATTGTGTATAATATTTAACTGCATCGCTGACATTGGAATTGCAATACCTGTGTACTCCTCAGGTCTAGTATGAGCTAGTTTTGGATTTTTATTTCCAAAATCTCACAAATAAAGGAAAAGTTCAGTATAATAATACATTGCTGCCCAAATATGCTTGGAAAACATGCAACTTATGATAGGGGAATTTTGTGTAATGATCATAAATTTAAAATCATAATAGAAGAATATATATTTTATTTACATAAGAATATAGTAGTAGTGCCTACACAACACAAGATTCGTCTTACCGAGGTGTACCGCTTGGTATGGGTGGTACATACTGGTCTGACATAGGACCGGTATGCGGATCGCCATACATCGAGCAGTGCACATTACATGACCCCGTATCGAGTGATACATGATTTGTATCGATCGATAACGGTTGAAATCCGATTGTTACCAACCTGTATCGGTTGATAACAGTTGGATTTTGATCGTTACCGATCAAGGGCTGAGATTGTTTTGTTTCAAATTGTCAATTTAACTATTTGAACGATAGGAAAGGGTTTTTAAATGCTTTACACCCCCCTGTTTCAACCCATTTCAGTCTCTTAATCGAGTTAGACTGCTAAAACCCTTTCCTCCCATACAGGTCAGTAACGGTCGGATTTTGACCATTATCGATCAAGGGCTGAGATTGTCCTGTTTCAAATAGTCAATTTAACTGTTTGAATGATAGGAAAGGGTTTTTAAATGCTTTACTCCCCCCTGTTTTAACCCATTTCAGTCTCTTAATTGAGTTAGACTGCTAAAGGAGTTAGAGAGACCCACTTGTCACAATCGTTCGCCCAGCGTGCAAAGGCAAAGGCAAAGGCAGAGGAGAAGGCAGTAGCATCAGTTGTATCGTTAGAAAGAATCGAGTCGGGCTATGAGACACCTTTTGACTGCTAAAGGAGTTAGAGAGACCCAAACGTCACAATCGTTCGCCCAGCATGCAAAGGCAAAGGCAAAGGCAAAGGGGAAGGCAGTAGCATCAGTTGTATCGTTAGAAAGAATCGAGTCGGGCGATAAGACACCTTCTCAATCGCATTTAACAACCCGCTCGGTCCAGAGACATGTCATTAACGTGGACAATAGTGTTTCGGTTGATGATGGCGGCGACGTCAGGGAGTCGATGGTCTCATCTACACAATTTGAGAGTGGTGCATGGATCGAGGAATAGTGTTTTACAAATGTCATCCAAGATTCAGATCATGGAGCTCGACGAGGTACTAGTTAAGTTTATACACAAAAGGGGAAGGGGAAGACAATGAATGATTTTGAGTAGATGCGACAGAGCTTACACGACGTAAACACAAAGCGAAGCTCATCGTATTCATAGTCGTCGTATTATAGAGAATCTTACCGCCAACAACAATGCAGTGATAGTTGGTTATACTTCTCCAAGCAGTAGTATGGTGATCGATCTTATGATACAAAGTGGTATATCAGTGATGAAAATAGAAGTTCTGACATTCTCAATGTTCCGCACCAATACATGCCACAATCATCCTTGCCTCAGGAGTCGTCTTGGACATATGTGGTTCATGACCATCAGACTGACCATCACTACATTGATGCATAAATAGGATACAGTGTATTAGTATACTATGTCGTGGGATTAATTTTAGGATTGGGTTCGATAAATATATCAAATTGATATATAGATACAGAGAATCCAGGACTTCGATCTATCGCTTGTGGAGTCTCATCGTTCTTTTTGATGGTAGAAATAGGTATATCTATCGATTGATTACTTGATTCATTTAAATTTTAAAATTTAAGTTGTTTAAAAAATAATCTAACAATTCCAATTATTTTTTTTGTAGATAATTCAACATTAACAAAAAAACGGTTCGGAATGTACCACAAAGGTACTCCTCAAAGCCCAAAAAAGATGTCACTATTTTTTCGTAATTTAGATTATTTTTGTTAAAATTATATTAAAATTATATTTATTTTTAACTTAAAAATCATAATATATATATATATATATATATATATATATATATATATAATTTTTTTTTTTAGGAATTTTTGAAGCTATTTTTCGTTATTTTTCTGTGTCATCGATATGCCTTGCCGTACCAACACACGATATGTTGGTATGCCTTGATATGTATTGCATCGATGGCCGATTGATACACCACGGTAAGGCAAACGTTGACATAACATACAGTATTTTATTTTGAAACAGGACATCTTCAGGTTAAATAACTCCATTCTGTAGCACAGTAACTAGAGATTCCATCAAATGCCCTTGTTGAGAGCCTGCAGAAGTGATATTAAGCAAAATAACCATCAGCATCCTAATAAATAGTGGAAAAGAAAAGGAGCTATTAACATAATGAAAAGAATCAAAACCATAAACATAGTACAAGGAACAACAAAAAATCACGAACAATTTATGCTTTTTTGCTTCACACATTGCTTTCTACCGCTTTGTTCAAATGAAGTCTTACCATTCCCTAAATTGTTTTTGATGAGAAGTATAATGATTGCTGAAGTTACAACTGGAGTGCTCTTTAGAACTTCAGATCAATAATTTCCAAAAGACCTTATAGTTTCTTATCATCAAATTTTGAGGTTGTTTATTTTCTAGTCATTGCAAGCACAATAGCATGTAGGAAATGTTGTGGGAACAAATGTTGAACTACCTTGTAACTTTTGTTTGCATTTTAAGATCTATTAATGAGGCATGTGGATATGCTAATGCATAGGAATTGCATGAACAAATATGGAAAATAATAACATGAAGCAGTGAGGTGGGTGGTGGATAGAAACAACCAAGGCATGCAGAAATCTTGTTGGTTTTTCACATAAAAACTCTCTCTTTTACAAACATCATACCTTATGTCAATATTGTAATTCTTTTACTGTAATTATTTGGTGCTGCATAATGACAAAAACTTGGTATACTTGTGGATTAAAGTAACAACAAAGGTATGTACTTATGAAGAAAATAATGGCTTTTTCCCCCTTAGGGGCTTGTATTTCTTGTTTTTTATTTTCTTTCTAAGATGATTTTGGATCTCTTATTTTTCTATGAACATGCAAACTCCTCAACATTTGAAAATAATGGTAATAGGTTTCGAATCAACTGAACAAAATCTTAGGTTTGCTCATTCTAAAGCTTAAATGTCACAGGTTTGCATCCATTCAGTTGACTCAATTAAATACGATTTTCCCAGTGGGAAAACCTAAAAGGGGATACATTAGCCGATGTTAGATTGAAATGAGCCAGGATTTTTGTGCAATCTACCATGGAATTGGAAAATCCAAACTTTGCTGAATTTGCAAATCACTGATAGTTACACGGCTCTCTTCTAAATCCTTTGTTCTTTCACATAGACAAGCTTGATTTAATGGTATTTGACCTACGCTGACAGTAGGTCAACATAGAAAATTAAACTGACCATATAGCAGAAGAATTTTGCACCCCTGCATGAGCAATTTTTATTTGTAGAACTTTGTGGAGCTGGATCATGTGGGTTTGTAATAAGATTCTCTTATTAACTTCGATAAAGCTCTAGGAATGTCTAACGGTTTTGAAATCTCATGATTTGTTTACATTGGAAATCCAGGCATGCATTTGCAACAAGATGCTGTTCGGTGGTGAACAAGATGAGTTCTAACTAGAATCAATAGCTATGTTACTTTCACAATGATGTGTATTTGAAGTTCATAAGAGCACGTATGAAATTCCTAGTGTACCTGTTTAGCATGTTATAAGTACCCATAACATGTGTCTTTGAAATTAGTTTTTATGACCTTAGATAGGGATTCCAAAGACATCTCATTAATTCTCCATGTGTTACTAGTGGGACCTGTTCTTTGTATCTTGTATATACCTTTCTTGATTTTGAATCTTTTTCATATTTTGCAGGAAGGCTCACGGCTTAAAGTAGACTATGAGGTATCTTGGGACAGAGATGGCTATTTCCGGAACGTAAATCAGAAGCCTTATAGAAGTTACAGACAGGAAAGGGATAGTTCAACCCAGGTTCTGGCAGGAAATATAAGAAATGAACCCAGTAAAAATCAGCCCCACATGACATTTGATTCTAATGGTTCACGGCGCAAACGATTCAGGGTATATTTCCTTTAATCTTATAACCGAGCATGAACTTATATTGACTATTCTTTGTCTGAACATTCGTTAAAAGTTGTGAAGAAAGCCACACACTAACGGTACGTTATCTATAGCAAGCTTCAATCTTGGAAATTAGTGGATAATATTTAAATTGACATAGCAAGATATTTATTGCTTAGGTTGTAGTTCTGCTTTAGTTATCTATTCTCTGTTGTACAAGCTGTACTTCTAAGGAATGTGAAACATGCTTTAGGGTTTGGAATTATTAGGCTTACTTTTCATATATGTGCCATTTCTTTTTTCATTGTTCTACATGTATCTGGACTGATACTTGTGTCAAACTTTTCATTCGATAGGTTCCTCCTCCACATCATTTTGGTTTTTATGTATCTAAATGTGCAGGAATGAGGGACCACGCCAATCTTGGAACCAAGCTGGTCCTCCAGATACATAGAGGCCTGAGAGGACAATACAGGAACTGCAAACTCGCAGCTGCAGCTATGTTGTATTTTGTTCAGACTTGCACATGTTTTGAATTAATTTTAATTTTAGGACCAACAGCATATTCATCTGAAAGTAATGTGTTTCAGCTTCTTCTTCTTTCACTATTTTAAGATTCAAATTTGGTGTTAGAAAGCTTTAATTGTGAAGCATATTAGAACAGATTGATGGGCTTCTGAAGCTCTAGTATTAGAACCACTGGAGTGACTGACTTGACGAAATGGTCAACGAAAATTAATTAAGATTAACGTTGTATACTAACATCATATTCCTTAATGTATAAGATTGATCCATCATCTTTGAAATATATAATTCAGATGTTGATGTGTAGGATGATCGATCACTTCCCAATCCTCAGGTGTTACGATTAACATCATTCTTCACCTGCCTTGCTTGATATCGGATTGACGACAATAATGACATGTCCATCAATCTTACTTTAACATGATAATAGTTTTTTAACTGTTCATCCTACTACTAATTTCCATCTCGATCGTCTATTATTATTATTATTATTATTATTTGAAGTAAACATTCTAAATGAGACTATCTTAAATAGAAAACTTATAAAGGTATTTTTCAAAACATTCTAGAAAATATTTTTAAATGTAAAAAATTAATAAAATTAATAATTGTCATTTCTTTCTTCTCTCTCCCTCCGCCATTTGCTCGTTCCTCCGCGATTCTCTGCACCTGACCTCTTCCTTTTTCTTCCTGCCCTTCCGCCTCGCAGCTCCCCCACCTCCCATTTGCCTCCGGCCTTGCGCAGGCCCTGTGGGTGGCTGTGGGCGCTCACCAATCCCATTCCCATCAACACCGGCTGCTGCTTGTAGAAGAAGAAGAACAAGAGTAAGGTAGCCTCTGTTCCCTCTTGAGGTTTCCACACTGGTCGGACGGGACGAGGAGCGATGGCGTTCCAAGGGACGACGACCAAGTGCACGGCGTGCACCAAGACGGTGTACTTGGTCGAAAAGCTCACCGCCGACAACCGGGTCTACCACAAGGCCTGCTTCAGGTGCCACCACTGCAAGGGCACATTGAAGGTGAGATCCTATCCGCCCTCCCCCATTTATCTTGTCTTTCTGAGACAATAATTCGTATTCTCCGTGGACTCTGTCTTTTGCATATGTTTGATGGAGATCTGCATTCTCTCTCTATCGATCTATCTGAAAACATGATCAGTTCATCAACACGCATTCTCATGAGAGTTGTTGGTTCTGTCTGCTTCCATCTTTATTTCGATCACCACGACCACAAAAAAAATGAGCTAATCTTCGAAGTTCTAATTATATCTGATGAACCAGCATTCAGTGGACACGATTGACCTGCTCCTGAAGTATACTTCTGATTAGGATTGGAGAAATGCAACTTGAGACACAATGTACCATAATGCATTCATGTAATCAATCAAGGCATATAATTCGATGTTGTACATTAATTCATCTTCATATAGGTGATAATTAATGCACGGGGATGCCCGTTCTACTGCTATGAGTTCCTTCTTTTTGGAACTTGGAAGGTCCACATCTTTAGGCAACAATGCAAAGGAAAGATGGTAAATAATATGCTTGTACAAGCTTAGACTCTATTATCTAACCAAGCACATTCTAACTTAATCTGCATTATTATAGAAGGAAATCTTTGAACAACTAACAAAGTCTCATGTTCACGGTAAAAGCCAAACTTTCCTGTGAGCCTTCATAATTGTGCTGACATTTTCAATTTGCAGCTGGGAAACTATAATTCCTTTGAGGGAGTCCTGTATTGCAGACCTCATTTTGATCAAATCTACAAATCAACTGGCAGTCTGGACAAAAGCTTTGAAGGTGATCGTCATTTCCTCACATTCCTCTTAAAATTTTCTTGTTTTTGTGACACTTGAACCTGGCTTCATTTGTCTTCTTCAGGGACCCCAAAGGTTGTCAAACCGGAAAAGTTTGTCGATAACGAGGTAAAGTAATTAATCCAAATCCGCCCGTTCTAGAGGCAAACAAATTGAGTCTGAATCTTAGATTACCAAGTTGAGAAGTATCCTCTTTCCCCAAGGCCAAAGCCATTGCTTTAATACAAATTCTATGTAAAATTCCTTTGGGTGATTGGATAGTCTGGATGTGGCTAGAGTTTCATTGAGGATCGATTATTGAATAGATCCAACCAAATTTCCAATAATATTATTTCTTTGTTCCTCTTAAGCACTGGTTCCACTACCATCATATTCATACTGCTTAGCTTTATGGGATTTGCTTTCGAGGAAGTAATGAACCTGTTACTGTATAATTTTTATTCTTCTATCAAACTGCAACTTTTAATTGACATCTTTTCCATTGTATGCTGCATGTTTATTCCTCTAAGTAATGTGTTCCAATGCTGATATCGAACTCAAATATTCTCTACAGAATGCAAACAAGGTATCAAGTGCTTTTGCTGGCACCAGAGAGAAGTGTGTTGGTTGCAAGAAGACTGTATATCCAATCGAAAGGGTAATTTCACTCATTTTAAGTCTAGCACTTCTAAACATGCATCTTTTCTAGTCTTTCTTTGTTGTTCATGAATAGCAATTTCCATGCACGACACACATTGATGTCATCTTTGTCATACTTCATGAAAACAACAATTCATCTCAAAGTAGTGCAGATTTTTTTCCTACCTTCCACAGAAGAAAGAAGTGCATATTTTCCTGCCATTGCATCCTTTTAAGAAAACATAAAATGGAAGAGTTAATCTAATCCAGTTAATATTTACTAACATCTCAAGTATATTAACATGTGTATCAATGTTGCATCTCAGTACAAACAGCACATATATTCCTCTCCTTGTCACCTGCAAGGTCTAGTTCGCACATTTTAGAGCATCTGGCTTCTCGTGTTCACGATAGAACCGATTGAGTGATCCAATTCCTTTTCTCAGGTCACGGTCAATGGCACCGCATATCACAAGAGCTGCTTTAAATGTTCTCACGGAGGATGCACCATCAGCCCTTCCAACTACATTGCACATGAGGGGACGTTATACTGTAAGCATCACCACATCCAGCTAATCAAGCAGAAAGGGAATTACAGCAAACTTGAGGATGAGAAAGAGAAGACTTCGGATGAGGCAGCATCTCCTCCCCAAGAGGAAGAATCTGATGCATGATCGATCTCCACAAATGCTGTCTCTTTTTGCTTTCTTTTTTACTGCTGCATCCCTTCGAGAGCGATATCCTTGGTTTTCGACGAAATGCTGTTGATCACAAAATTTGTTCTACTGTGTCTTGTCTTCCACAATATATGCAGGCTTTGAAAGAAACTATTAGTTGATGTGGTTTCTGCTATCAACTTTCTTATTGTCTTCATATTGGGTTGGAATTCTTGTAATTTCAGTATCTTTATGTTGAACATTTTGGTGGTTGATGAAGGCAATGATGCTTGCTGTTTATGGAAAGACAAGAATGTTTCCCATGAATCTGCCTTTCCTGAGCTGAATGAAACTTCAATTATGACGAAGAGTAATTCCTAAAATTTACTTACTTCTTAATGCCAACATATTAAGAGAAGACTTCTTTGCTGAAGACATTTCCAGGAAGACTAGCCTGCTGTGTTTGCTATGCAAGTTGAGGCACTGCAGCGATCGTTTCCCAACGAAAGACACGACTTAATTCTCGATAGGGTGGCCATGGACCAGTCCACGATTCAAGTCACCATATATATACGTCGGGCTCTGAAGGCGAAGATGGACCGGTTTAATTGTATTCTAAGCCGAGTTGATGTCAGATTAAACCGAATCCAAACCCTCTAACCGCGCCCCCAACATGGGTCGAACCGGAAGATCATTATCGATTCGGACCGCTCGTCTGAACCCGGTTGGCGATAGATATCCGGTTCGGAATCAGGTAGGGTTACACTTGCTTCCACATAAAAGGCGCTCGATTGCGCCCTTACTCCGCCGCCCACACGACATTCGTAGTTCTCGTCTCCCTTCGTCTGTCGCTTCTCCCAGGCGGATCAAAGGTCATCTTGGATCCCCCTCCTCTATCTTCGATTTCTTTTTGTAGAACTACATATTGTCCAATGACATGACCATTTTCCTGAGGTGTTACATCCGTAGTTTTCGATTTCATCGGATTTTGCTCTCTCGATCTCGAGACGTGGAGCACGCTTTTGCCAATTCGGGGTTTCTGTGGTCTGCAACCTGTTGTTATCTATGCGTTCGTGTTTGCTAGCGACTGTATTATCAATAAAGCGAATCGTTTCGTGGTTTTCTTATATGATGAAGATGTATTCCTGTGAAATTAAGTCCTTTTTTTCCCATTCTATGGGAAATTGGTATCTCTTTTGGTTTGAAGAGTAAATTTCCTCTGTTTTAAAGTTAACATTGAACTAGTACTTGCGATGGATGAGACTTTTCTTTATCTTATGGTATGATCTGATAGTTGTAGTGGAATTTCGGGATATATATATGTAGATGTCAGCCATCGTTTGTTGTAAAACTGATAATGTTGGATTTGGCATATCCAATCTAAGATTTTGCTATGTACCGCCTGCAGAGGTTGGCGATTCTTGTGAAGGCGATGGCTGTCAATTTCCACAATCTAAATGCAGCGTCTGGCCTCCAGAAACTTAATGATTATCTTCTTACCCGAAGCTATATAACTGGGTAACGTGTTTTGGATGCTTGTCATCTGATGATAATTTTCTGTTCTCCTGATCATGATGTCTCATTTTTTCATGGGTTGTTTCAGTTATCAAGCTTCAAAGGATGATATTTCTGTTTATAGTGCATTAGCCACATCTCCATCGGCAGACTATGTGAATGTAGCTAGGTGGTACAACCACATTGATGCTCTCCTTAAGTTGTGGTATGTGCTTAGTCTTGGTTTACTTCAATCTGAACGTATTGGTTGTTCCTGGTGTTTGACCTACTTGACGTGATATCAGCGGTATCTCTGAGGAAGGCAAGGGTGTGAAGATTGAATCATCTGCATCTGTGGTTGAGGAGGCCCCTTCACCTGCTATTGATGACAAGAAGGTGATTTTTAGAACTTTTTGGTGTATAAAATTCAGATAATTTACTTTTTAAAAGAATAAAGTGAATTCTAGACTATGATATATTGCTTTGGCAAATATTTCCTGTATGCTAATAGGCAAATCCTATGAAAATTCTGTTGTGTATTTAATGTATTATAGCATGATAGTAATATATTACATGATGATATATTTTTTCTTATTGCAACTCTTAAATTCAGGGCCCAGCAGCGGATGATGATGATGACATGGATTTGTTTGGTGAAGAGACTGAAGAGGAAAAGAAGGCAGCTGAAGAGCGTGCAGCAGCTGTCAAAGCATCCGGAAAAAAGAAAGAGTGTAAGTTTGACGCATTTCAATGTGTGTATTTCTGTAATTATAGACTAGGTCTCTGTTTCTCGGCATATTTCTTAATCGATAGAGATGTTTGTGTTTTTCTATTTGTATTAAGAACATATGCACATTAAGTTTTATTTTCATCCTAATTTTGGGCTCCTTTTCCTATTGGCAGCTGGAAAGTCTTCTGTACTTCTTGATGTAAAACCATGGGATGATGAAACAGACATGCAAAAGCTTGAAGAAGTTGTCAGGAGTGTCAAGATGGAGGGTTTGCTCTGGGGGGCGTGTACGTAGTTTCTTTCTATCAAACAATAATGAGCTGAACTTCGTATATGTTATTCCATGAGTGCTTAACTAGGCACATTATTTATAAAAAAAAAACTGAGGCACATTATTAATGTGATCATTACTTACTGTAATTGCAGCAAAACTGGCCCCAGTTGGGTATGGCATAAAAAAATTGCAGATCATGATGACTATTGTGGATGACTTGGTCTCTGTGGATAACCTGATTGAGGACTATCTGTTGGTCGAACCAGCAAATGAGTACATCCAGAGCTGTGATATTGTGGCATTCAACAAAATATGTAAGTACATAATTATAATTGTGCACCATGCAACCATCTTTCGATGCTAATTTTTAAGTGTGGATAAATTGCATGTTATGGCAGTTGAAATTTTATTCATTAAAAAAGCTTTTACGATATGTTAATAAATTAATGGTTTCTGGCCAAAGATCCTATCTAGTATCTACCATCTTGTTCTAATGAATTGATATTTTATACTAACTGCTTAATGATTTAGTTTTTCACCTATTGAAACTCTATTATTTGCTTTGAAAGAAAAAAATCCTAGTCCATTTATTAAATACTAACTTATGCTAGTATCAAGTTCTTTGGCATCAGCGCTCTTCCCTTGGTTGTGTGATGCATTCTGGTCTGCACTCTTAAATGCATCGAACCTGCAAGATTTATTTGGTCCCATTTATGAGAAACATTGCCTAGGATATGTTGTTGGTCTATAGTTGTTAGTGCATTGTATAATCCCAAATTTCTTGTATTTCAAAGAATTTATGCTGCCATACCTATCATCAGTTTACTCTTGTATAAATTCTTTGCTACCAGCCATGAATATTCTTGTTGATCAATTCACTTTGAAAGAAGTTTGTCACTTTTCATGTCGTTGTCAACATTTTTGTCAGTGAAAAGGAACTATATATTTTACCAGTGCAATTTAATTAAAACCCTTCCATGGTTTGTGTACATTATTTTTGCTTGTTTTAAGTTTGAATTACTTTTTTTTCGTTTTGAAATTTTATCCTTTATATAAATAAACTTTGTTTTACACACACTGTTAATCTCCAATCCATCTGTACAAGTATTATAGGACCCTAAACCATTACCTAATTGCCCATGCAGTGGAAATTCTTTGGCATGTTGTTTAAGCCATCTTTAAGACTAGTTATGTGTATTTTCTTTACAATGTTATTACATTGGCACCTCCAACCTTTAACCTCAGTCCCTGATTTTTGGATAGGCAATCAATTGTTTGTTACTCGTTTGATTCTTGATTCTTGAAAAGGACTGCTTTTGGAGCAAGTTCCAAATTATCTTCATCAACTTTTGTGTGAGCCACTTTAGGTCACACCCTTGTCTGACCGTATGCTTAGACATATTTAACTAGTTGTTTCCTAAGATGTCTTTTTCATTGCTATACAGAGAAATAGTTTTATGCCAATTTCTCAAGCTTATGAAGTGCATCATTATTTATTAAATCTTGGAAGTACAACTATGAAAACTCAAACCCCTGTATACACCTGTTACCCTGTCCAAATAAATTAGTTGGTTGTGTTATCATCAAAGGTATTGATAGCATTAATCAGCTTAGCAGGAAAATTTGCTTTTCTATATAATTATCTGCCTAAATCAGTGAGTACACATCAACTGGCAATAATTATGGCAATGTCTTACACAAGGCAGTTAATTTTTTTATCTTGCACAGTGTTGTTTTAGATGTGGCCACAGACACAGATTTAGGATTAACATGATATAGATGCAGCCACAGTTCAGATTTTCAAAATGAAACAGGGTCATCGATACAACAGTATGAAATATTTAAGACTAGAATATATAGAGTAACAGATCACATTTTATGGTAACTGTTAATTACATGTACAATTAACCTATTTATCAAAAGGTGTACTTTATGGTAATGATAGCCCATGAAGAAGCAAATAGATGGAATTATAAAGTCATCATAGGATGCTCTATACGAATATCGGAAACTTAATTTGAAATCATATATTCATGTAGTTCAACATCAAGAGGCCAACACTTAAATAGGAAAAGCCAAGGTTTTCCAAAGAAATGATACTATTGTGGTATTTTTGTTTCATAGGCCGATATGCCATTTCTTTCTTAGGATCCCTCGCTTCAAGTGTGGCATAAATTTCAGTAGATTACTGTTTTTTCTTAGCCTTCATGTAATTTTCTACTATGCTCTTTTGATCTACAATGAAGTTGACCCCTTAGCTCTATGTTTGTCACAGAGGACTCTTTCGGCCTCCAGCATGGGAGACAGCTTGAAGCCCCTATTTTCATGTGTTGGATGATAAATCAATCATTCAGTGGTCTTTTTAGTTGTTGAGCTCTTTTCTTCATTCTTCTGCTAGTCTGCTCTGTGTGTCTGTCTTAGTTAATATTTGGAAGGAGCTTGAAGCCCCTAGTGTCATGTGTTGGATGATACATATATCATTCAGTGGTCTTCTGGTTGTTGAGCTCCGTTTACATTTCTTTTGCTAGTCAACGAGTCTGCTCCATAATATATCGAAGGACTTCCTCTGGTAGACATTTAATCTATGAAATTTTAGTTTGGTCATTTCTGCTTCATAAACTGTAATCACTGCCGCTATGGATTGCTTGCTCTTTCATCCACATCACAACCATTCCCCCCTGTTTTATCGTGTTCTCTTCATAATTGTTTGTGGAAGTTGTAATTGCTGTAATTGCTCATCTTTTATGCTGCTATCGTACTGTGTATCGATTGTTCAACCTCTTCTCTACCGAAGAAGGGGGAAACAAAGATCTACGAACGGCCGCCTATCTCACCCCCAACCATCGCCGTAAGCCCATCGGATGCCGTCGCGAGATCACCCGCTTCATACACCAGGCGGTTCATAGAAGGGACCCGCGCGGAACCCATCGCGGTGGCGACAGCAAACCTACGACGAGCAATATTCAATCCGTACCCACACGACGGGACCAGAAGGGTCGGGGTGCGATCCCTTTCTTTTCGGCTCCTGCGCTTCGTCTGTTAGACCAGAGGATTAGGGAGACGAAAGAGGAGGGTCGGAGAACCGTCGACGGAACAATAGTCTTTCATCACGGAGGCGGTGGCCAACGCAAACTCCTCCTACATTCCCAGGAACTACTACGTCACCCTCAAGCGGCTGAAGGAGAAGCACGACGCATCCATCATGGAGACGGCGGCCAACGCAAACTCCTCCTCCTCCATTCCCAAGAACTACGTCACCCTCAAGCAGCTAAAGGAGAAGCACGATGCATCCATCACGGAGAAGGCGGACAAGGCAAACTCCTCCTCCTCCATTCCTAATAATTATGTCACTCTAAAGCAGTTAAAGGAGACGCACGATGCATCCATCATGGAGACGGCGGCCAAGGTAAACTCCTCCTCCTCCTCCATTCCCAAGAACTACGTCAGCCTTAAGCATCTGCAAGAGCTGCGCCTCAAGGAGAAGCACGATGGGGAAGAGAAGCTTCGCAATCTCAAGCAAGAAGAAAATGAAAAGAAGGCGGCGGAGGAAAGGCCGAAGGCGGATGAGTTGTTGATCCCGAAGCCCCACCGGAGGACCCTCGGATCGAGGCACAAGTGGCCTTCGAACCGCCAAAAATGGGTGGTCGCGAGGCTAGCATCGCCCCGGATTCCCGATGCGGACGGGGCGAACGGGAGCGCCAGTGGAGCCGTTCAGGTCACCCCGATCGGAAAATCCACTGGGAGTGATACCGATCCTGAAGTAGGTCGGAAGCAGAATCCGAAGAAGAAGAAGAAGAAGAAGAACAAGGGAAAAGCTGATAGGGAGAAGAACGGCGGAACAGAGGCGGCGATGGCGATGGCGACGGCGGAAGAGGAGTCCGAGGAGATAAAGGGATCTGAGAAAATCACCGCCGATCCTTCGCAGGAGAACCCCGTCCAAGTAAAAGAAGATGGCAGGCGAGGTCGCTGGACGGGGGCGGTGAACAGGTCCATCGGGCAGCTTTCTGGATGTGGACAGGAGCGGACGGTGCCGACCGAGCGACGGAGCGTCATCGTTGACGATGAGGCCGCCGCAGGGGCGGGTAGGGGGAGGTGGACAGCCGCGAGAGGCGGTGCATCGAATCAGAGGGCCGGGGGATTTGGCCGCGGACGGAGGTTGCCGGACGGAGCCGGTCTGGTGTGGGTCAGGAAGACCTCAAGCACTTAACGTGTTCCGGCAGAGACTCGAAAAAGGTATACAAACTTATCCTTTCCGTATGAACATACGATGGTTTATTTCCAAAAGTAACTTCTCTACCCGCTTTGTACTCGAATCGGCTACCTGCTATTTGATTGCAGGTTGTGAGGCCCTGCGCCGGGTCCCACAAGCACATTATTTTCACCGGTCAAAAACTGGTTATTTTTCCTGTGCTTGCTTTATTAGTTTCTTTCTTTCATTGTTGTCATTATCCTGATTGCATTAGTAGTTGCTACTGACATGAATGGTAAGTCATAATGTCTTGACTATTTGGGTCCAGTTAGATGAATGATATCTCTAGTTAAAGACTTAGTGCCTCAAATGTAAATTATATGCATATCTTGTGAGAAACTGATCTGAACTCATTAAAATAATTTTTTTACTTAAATGCTATAGTGAAGCATAGAATGGAGTCTCGGTTGATCAAATTGCTAAAAACTCACTCCCTGGCCATAAAAGATCAAAATCTTGTTACCCATTCAAGGTTTATTAGTTTCATTTAGGAGAAGTCAGGTGTTCATTCAATTCAACAATGTTGATGTGGTGTGAGACAACAAGAGACCAACCTCTTGTTTTTCTAATCAAAGTGATGGGTCAATATGTATTTCTGGATTCCTAAGGCAAGTATTCTTAGAGTTTAAGACAAGTAATCTCATTTTGAAAATAATTCTTTCCCAAGGAGAGTAACCACAGAATCATGATTTAGTCATTCAATAAATACTTTTATATTTATAGGTTTTGATAGGAGAAGGATGTTTATAAATACTATTGAGTGCTTCTAGGTTTTATTTTTGGGTATTCTAGAGAGAGTGATAAAAAAAGAAAAAAAAATTTTGGATGTGAGTGAAGAATAGTATACAAGGGAATTCATGTTTAAGTTAGGGTTAATTTAAGAGAACTTTAATTTGATCTCATATTAAGAAAACTTTATTTCAGTGGATATAGACAAGAAATATTGTACCATGTAGATAAAATTAGCACATCAAACAGAAACTTGTTTCTGTCTCTTCTCCTTCCAATCAATCAATAATTTTCTATCTCTAGGTTTTATAGGTTGGTTTTATGCATTGGCTTTGTGTTCATAAGATGGTAGGATAAATAGTATTTATAAAATTTAAAAAATAATTATATTAAACAAGGCATGTGAATTTTGTTGAGACATCTCAGTCATTAGTACATTATTGCACAAGTAGTATGTCTCATATTCGAATCTTACGATATCTTGAATTTTATTTAATATAATAAAATTTCTTCCTAGCCAAAAAAAAAAAAAAAAAAACTAGTATGATCAGATAGAGTTGTTGTGTAAAATATGAGTAACATTGGATGCTTCTATAGGGTTGTTGTGTAACAAATGTACACATCCATGGATTTTTATCATCAACTTAATGAATTAATTATAAAATATAGAACTATCCTATTATAACAAGTTGTTCCAAAGGATCTTTTGTTCTTCCATCAAATATTCTGTTTTTTCTAGAATATTTGGATTCAAATATTAATGGATCCTTTTGTTATTTACTGATTTCATATAATTAAAAAATATTAATTTTCTGGAAATCTCTTGCTCATATATCTCATCAATAAGTGCTATTCTAGAGTCTCTTTAGCATAATATCTATCATGTTCTCCTAATGGGTTTAAGAGTATTTTATCTATCTTATCTAGACAAAATTTGATATGTTGTTCTCATGTCTTCCAACTATTTATCATCTACTCGATCTATCTATCTCACATCAATAACACGACCTCTTGAATCCATCCATCTGTGTCTTCCTCTCTTTAAAATGATTTCATAGTTGTAGAGAATTACTTGTTCATCATCTACCCAGAACTGATGGGAACTTTGTCGTCACATGAAAAAGGCTGTGATACGAGTCAAAGAACGGTCTTCTTCAACTATGTGTTGCGGTTGAGAGACCGCCCCTTGTTGTTGACTTGTACGTGTGAATCGTAGGATGAACGTTTCTTCTACGACAGTTGTACGACCATCTGAAGTTTAGAGGAGCATTCCATTACATCGATCGATATACTTCTCTCTCAAAAACTGGACAATATATGTATCTCTAAATCCAAGAAACATTTGTTTGACACAAAACTTTTGAGCAATTTTCCTTAACATTGAAAGAACTATGATGTATTATTATTATTATTATTATTACAACTGTACCAAAGCATGTCATATGGTCAAACGAAATAAGAACGAAGAACATCTTATTGGACAAATGGAAGTCAAACAAAGTGTGAAAAGGTACGACCACAACATACAGATTAGAACTCCTTTGTTGACCACTCCGGTTTGAGTGAGTCATGTCAACAACTGCAATGGCGGCTTCGTAGTAACACCGTTCAACGCTGGTGTTAATGGCATGCTTCCGAGTCTCTCCACCTGAGGTAGACTAAGCCGGCAAGGTAGTGGGTGTAAGCCCCTGCGATGACGAGGACGTGGAACAGCTGGTGGCTGTGCCCGGCCAGGTCGAACTTCCCCGGCATCCACCGCTCCGGTATCCTGGTGGCGTAGACGATCACCCCGATCCCGTAGAACGCGCCCATCGCCGCCTCGTACCCTGCCGTCAGGACCGCCTCCGGCTGGTCGCCGAACAACATCACCTTGTGCAGGATCGGCACCAGCCCGGACAGGGCCATGCACGCGAACAGCCCCGCCCGGACCGTCCGGAACTCTGGCGTCTCGAACACCGGCACGAGGGAGACGAGTAGGGCGGCGATCCCGAACACGGTGATGAAGCTGAGGTACAGGTACTGGAAGTAGGGCTGGCAGAGGAAGGAGTAGTAGACGAGCGGGTAGAAGGAGGTGACGATGAGGGCGATGATGCCGGCGTAGTCGAGGCGGAGCATGAGGTAGCATGTGTGCTCGGAGTGGCAGTAGAGGAGGTGGCACGTGCTGCTCATCAGCAGGCAGAGCATGGCACCGCAGAGGTAGGCGTAGAAGGGCCACCGAGTGGCTTGTTCGACTGCGTCGGCGGTGGCTCCGGTGAGGTTGGCTGGCGACAAGGACAAGGCCACTAATTCATGGTGGTGAAGCCTTAGGGAGCCACTGATGTCGGTGATGGTGGAAGAGACGTTAGCCAAATCTGACGCTCCCGACGAGGCCATGCTCGATCCCACCGGAACCATCATCGCAGCTCCGACGGTGAGCGCGAGGAAGATGAAGAACCCGATCAAATGCCTAAAAGAGAAAACATTTAGCTTCGTCAGCGAAGAGACGTAAACACGGACTGGTTTAGGCCAGGGTTGGGATGCAGCGCAGAAAGCTTACGTCCAAACGTTGATGGTCTCGTTGTGGATGGAGAAGATGCTAAGGATGGCCTGCTTCATCGGCCATTCCGATCGGTAGTAGTCGAGGATGAACTCGTTATGCTTCAAGAAGTTAGGCAACGAGTTGTAGTCCACCAGCTTGCACTTGCCCTCACTGCATGAGCTCTTCTCCTTCTTCTCCTCCTTCTCCTGCTGCTGCTGCATCATTAGATCAGCGATGGGGCTTAGCAAGAACTGGCCTTCATTATTCTCAGCGAAGGCTGCCTTGCCCAATGTGACAGTGGAGACTGTTAACTCGGCCACAACCATGTTGGGAGCTTACACACCACCGTTACAAACCGGAAAGGAAGTGGTGGTGGAGATGGCACTGACAAGGGGAAGGGTTGGGGAGTTTATATAGCGGCGGAGTCGGAGTCGGAGTCGGCAACAAGGAGGGGGAAATGGTCACGGTGGTCTTTCATTGGTGGGAAGAAGTCCGCTGTCAACACTTGGAAGTTTGTATTTGTATTCTCGTTTGCCTTCAAAAAAGGCTGTGTAGCTCTCGAGCACTTGTTCGTGCACTCTGTTCATCATTTGCGTTGGAAGTTTCCTTGACTTTGACTAGGATCTAAATCTAAGCGTCCGATTTAGATTTTCTCCTGGGCATTTGTAGCATATTTATCACGAGAACTAAGTCAATCAAATGAAACATACACTTGTCTATATAGGTAGGCTGCACAGAATGTCTAAGTAAAGAAGGGGGGGGGGGGGAGTCTTGGTCAACGCGCAACCGTCTTCCGTACGTCACACGTCAGGATTGAACTTTTCTGTGTTGGATGGCTGTTATTAATGCGTTTGTGGTCAACTCATTGACATGTTGTCATGCGCCGCATTTGGCCGTCGTTAACACTCCAGCATTGACTAAACCAACATATTGCATGCTTTAGCATGTGCGTACGTTACATGAATTCGTACGCACACCAGATTGACATCCGAAAGTATGAGAGCTCCTTAGATTAATTGAGACCTGCATCGATTAAATAACCTGACATAACAGTGCAAGTTTAAGGAGGAAAAATAGATTAAATCCAACTGATACAGCTTTCCTTTTAGCCATTTCTCCAATGGAGAGTTGTCTTAATACCTACGACTTCTTGGAATTGTTCTGCTTACTTCGCAGACAGCCATCGCAGAAACACATATGACAAGAGCATAACAGAGAGACTACAGAATGACCAAAAATAATACATCACTGTGCTTCAGTTTTAAGATTTGTCACTAAAAAGGATGGACAAAACATGCCATTTCTTCCTCACAGCAGTTCATCATTGGCAATGTTCATAACCATAATGGCTGCATGATCCTTACTGGAGTACATATCTACATTATAGGACTAAAGAGAATTTTTAGATATCGAAACGGCTGACCGAGTCATCGAAACATCCAAGTTGAGCTTACATATTTTACATAACGTGACTACAAACAGCAAAGGCTTACTACAAATCTGTTAGCATTAATGTAGAAAGCTGTAATCCTCACTGGGTCATTTGCACACTCTTGAGTCTCTTTGCAGCCTGTGCAAATCCTATAATAACCTGCAACTCATCCAATTGCTTCAGGTTGCACAACAAGCAATTGGGTGTGGAGAATCCCAAGTCAATCTATTGTTGAGAAATCTACTCTTACGAGAAAACATAAACGAAGTGACATGACGAAATTGCTAAATTACTTGTGACATAAAATGCCTCTGGACTGCATCAATTAGCTGTTCCTTAGAGGGGTTAGGACTGGCATCCACCTGATCCAGACCAAAAAATGAAATCAAAGGATAATACAGGCAATGAGATGTTGCATCAATGGGGGAAATTCAATACTTATTAACTATGAAACAGTAATCGTGGATTTAGAACCTACGAGATTAAAGTGATGCCAATATCTCCATAATGCTCTTGTTTCTAGTTTGCTCAGATCAACTTTCTGCACCGACCACATAAGAACATTTCTTTGTAAGAAGCACAAAGATAACTTTAAAATGCATCGAGACCATATATTTGCAGAAAGAAAGTCACACAAAGGACATCAATCAAGAATGTCAAGACTGCAGAAACACACCCAAGGCATTCTGTAGCATGTCTACCAGCAATGTCATATAGCAAATACAAGAGCAAATGGTGTCAGGTGCTAAGACCCAAAAGCTGAATCACATTTGCTATAGCCTTTCCATGGCATGCATTTTTCATGCAGAAGTTGTTGGTACAAGCTTACCGTTGTACCCCTGGAAGATGAGACAGACCCCTTGGAATGTGAATCACAAGAATAAGACCGACTCAAGGATTTGTTAGATGATCCTTTGTGGTGCCTAACCCTTGACTTGTGTGGCTTTTGTGATTTCATATCATCAGATGCTGCAAAATATGGTTACAGTAAAAAATTGAGTTCGAGAGGATAAAAACATGATAAAACCATGCCAAAAGCCATAACTAAAGCAGCAAAAGATATTTTTGTATAAAAATATCCCACCTCAGCAACAACGATGCTCTTTCTAAAGAATAATTCCAATCTATCACGATGTACTAAAAAACATGGCTTTTCATGGCCTGGATGATAAGTGCAGTTCTGTTTGTAAATAAAAAAGTCAAAATAAACATGCTGACTTGCAACATACCGAGCCCATTAGCTCCAAGATTGGTCTAAAACCTAGTTGAACCTGCCTAATTTTGAGCTGAACCGACTTGAACCAATTTGGAATCACCCAGGTCCACCCTGAACCAATCTGGAATCATGTGGGTCCAGCTTGAACTGGAATGAAATCACCCAAATCTGAGTTGAACTGAACTGAAATCATACAAACCCAGCCAAATCATCCAAATCCAGCTTGAACCGGACTGGATTGATTCGACGACACTCTGCCTGAATCCAGTTCAAGTTCAGTCACATTGGGCCAGTGGGTCAGCACACGCTGGGCCATGCTAGCCCGCTGGGTTGGTGCAGGTCAGGTTGGACCTGACTCAAGTTAGGTCCAGTCTGCCCTAGCCAACCAGTCCGACTTAAGCTGGGTCCAGTCTAGGCCAAACCCAAGCCAAACTGAGCTAGGGTCAGCTCACTCACAATTAAAACCGAGTTATTTCAATTAATTTATAACATGAAGACATAACAATATTAAATAGGGTTTGAAGACATAAATATGAGGGCGGGCCTTGGAACAATAATAAGGTTGTTCCCTTGCGACGTAGGAGATCAAGATTCGAGTTACAGAAATAGCATCTCTATATTTAGAGGTAACACAACATATATTGCCTCTCCCCAAACTGCGCATTGACGAGAACCTCATGCACTGCATATACCCAATTTTCTTGAAGACATGAAAATCTTTAGATTGGATTCACAAAATTTGAGAATAACACTAGCATTAATAATAATCTAATTTAAATACATAAGCTCACCCATGTCTGACCCATTCCAATGCATGTTATCACATTCAGTCTCATCATCTTCCTCATGGCCTATAGGAGCTTCAATCACACTAAGGGCATTCCTTTGCAGTTTTACTTCTATACCATTAGTCAGAACCTGCAATTTCAAAATATAACTAGTGATGCATTAGTTCATATTAAAGGCAAAAAGAAACAGATTGCAATGGATATTAAATAATTTTATCTAGGCTGATCAAAGCTAGGAAGATAGGTCAGAAACATAAACTAACTACAAAGCAAGTGACACAATCAAGGCACCACAATATGCAACTATTGTTGCAGCAGTTACACACACATATAAGCACCAGTATAGAGCCATCACAAGTTTTTCTTGTTCACGCATGTAACAACCAGACAACTGAACTAACCCACACACTGAGGACAGTAGTGCAGTCATTTCTTTTGTACGCAGAAGCGCCCACTCCAAAATAAACAGGAGATTTTAGTCGGCTCGAAAGATAAATAGAAAACGTTCTTATGGATGGTAATATTTGCCACATACGTCATCATGCATGTTAGATGGAGTTATCAATCATCATTTTCCATTTTAACTACATAGATAGAAAATCGAAGGCGGATTCATCCTAATCAAACAAATTTGCAAACTATCTGCATCATGCAAATGAAGTGGGTTATAGATTATGCAAATGAAGTAGATCCAGAAAAAATTGAGATCACAAAAATAACAAAAGAGTCAGAAATTGCTAAATGGCTTCATTCAGTTTCGCTATATAGAAAACTCGATGAATGATGTCAGTGGCAATTGCAAAATAAGGAAAGGAGATATAAAATCAAGGCCAGAAAAAACAGCACGCATGGAAAGGAAAACAGTGGTCCATATCATGTAGATTGTAGAACAAGGAAATATTAGCAAGTGCACAGAGTGCAAGGCAACAAAATGGGAAGTTCATAGCAGACTTTATATCAAATGAGACATTGATATTTTTCAATTGAAAATTAAATTCTAATATGGAAAAAAACACAGATCTTTTTTTTTTTTGCATTCTCTTCTTTTTTCAATTCTCACCAACAACATCGACTTACCATTGCACTAAACTCCAACATCAAGCTAGAATACAATATGAGAAAAGCACATTTTTCACCCTTCAAAGTTATACATCTCTACTAGCATCAACCACACATAATATTCAAGTCCACAGAGCTCCTAGTAAACAGAATCAGAAGACAATTCACTATGAAATGCTGTCCATATTTGATTGTGATTAGGCAGGTCTTGAATAAAGCCAACACATGGCTTTTTCGCTTAAAATTACTTGGAATAAGAAAACTAAAAAAGCGTCTCGAATCAAATGATATCGTTAAAGAGAAATGAAACAGTAAAATGTTACATACAGAAGTCTCGCTTGCAGAAAGTGAAAGATGTGAAGATCACACCAGATTTGAGTTTAAAAGAGAATCCCAATATTCGAATCGCCCCACTTTAAATCATAAAAAATATAATTGACCAAACAAATGCAGCTTTGATTTAAGGAAAAGATGTGAAAGAGACGAAAATGACCATCTTTTATCAAGGCCCACAATGCCAAACGATCTTTTTCTTAGCCCAAGCCAACAACAAGAAAAACCTACTAATTTGAACCCTAAACTCACCAAATCGATCCACATTGTGCAATTGAAGCCTGGAAAAGAAAACCTCAATCGGTTTTGACTTGAAACCCTAAAAATTTCAACACCGAAACACCTGAATATCTCCGAAAAGAACAAAATTTCCAGCAAGAAACCCAGATTTCATCGGGGATCAAGGGATAGAATGCAATTTTACCAGCCAATGCCATCCGCCGAGGCCGACGGCTTTCTTGACGACCCCATGGAGGCCAACGAGCACCGACTTGGTGCGGTTGTTGCCAGTCACCACCACCTTAGTATGCCGCGGGAGCACCGAGAGCTCCTCCTCGCTGCTCTCTCCGCAGCTCTGCTGGCATCCGCCGCTCATCCCCAGCATCACTCCTCCACCTCAATTTCTCACACAGAAATATATTAATGATCCGAGAAGTCGAAGGAATCAGATACCCACGCCAAATTGGAAGCAGCGATCGATCATTGCAGTAGAAAGTTGGCGTTTTCGACGAAATTCGAGCGAATATGGGGGGAATTATTTGAGAGAGATTGGAGATCAAGAAAGAGTGTGACAGTGTTCTCTTTTCTCTTCTCGTCTTTTCTGACCCTTTCTTGTGCCTGTCTCTCTCGGGCGATGAATCCCGACGACCAGGGGCGAGCCAACCAAAAACTGACACGTGCACGAGGGTCGTGCGGGCCGCGGCGCGCCTCGGATTCGAAGATAGCGGTTACGGAGTTGGAGCGTTATCTTTTCCCAAATGACGAGTTTGCCCCTCATTGCCTTTTGGTTTTGGGTGACAGATCCGACCCGATACGATAAGAACGGATGGTATTACTCACTGGTTTTCTCTGAAGTATTATTAACTATCGATTCCACTCTAAATCTATTAGAAACGTACTCTTATCGAATTCAAATCAAACTAATTATTTAATGACTCGCTACCAACTTTTCCACTTCAATTTATCTTAACCATGATTCGATAGTATCCAAACTCTATTTAAACGGGTCGGGTTGACCCGCTAATGTGAGGACGGCCAGAAACCGTGAAGTAGATAATCGGGCGGGACCCGCACAGATACTCGCCCGGTGATTGGAGGCGAGGGCGGTGCTAAACGGGCCCCACAGACGACGCCACCATTCGCCCAGTCACGAGGAGGTATTCCGTTTGTACGCGACCCCGGCCCGCCATGGGGCCGCTCCTACCAACCCGGGAAAGGCGCTGGCTAAAAATCTATGGGCGACGCCACTGCGGTTTTCCCGCCACATCCATACAATCGTGGCCGTCGATCCCGAGTCTCGAAGACGCTGGTCCGTCGGATGACGTGTAGCGCCCTTGAGTCGGGGGAGCGGCGCGGCATCTTTAGACTTCGTGTCGGCGATGGATCAGTGAATGCCATCGTTTGAATCCTGTACTCGTTCTTCCTGTTACGTCTGCTTGCTTCTGCAATATTGGATTCCAAAGCCACGAGGCTTCTGTCAAGAAGACACTGCAGAAGGAAGATGAGCCGAAGAAGAACGCTCAAAGAGTGCAGCGGTAGAGGCTTTGAGAAGGACACTGATTGAGCTCAGACTCTCCGCGTCTTCCTCACTCTTTGGATACTGGTTAGAGGATCGGTTCATGAACACACAAGCTTGTGACTTAAAAGAGTAGTGACAAGAGTCAATTCACTTGTTGTCACTGCTAGATGTGATGCAACATGCAACAATCTTTGTCTTTGCATTAAGTCTCGATGGAAGTCTTCTCCATGGGAATCAAAGTGCTCGAGTCCTCTGTCATCGTAGCTGTAAAGAGGCATTTGACTTCTAATTAGACAGATATATGTTAAGTATATAGAGATCTCAGACTGTAGTAAATGTGTGTTATCCAACTCTTCTTTCTTTAAACCTTGAAAAGCTGTCTCCCAAACTTGTACTGTACACTGAGAAAGTGTAATCTCCGAGTGCTCTCAATCATCCATCTGCTTTTTGCCTTCTCATTTGTTCTTTTTGCCAATGCTATGGTCAGTCACATTAGTACTATATTCCACATACTATTCTGCAAATGACTCAATCCTAAAGTCCTATTCTGATCAACCATAGATAATATAGAGTATGTACACATGAAGAATGATGTTTATAGGCAGTGAAGGTTTGGGTTTATTCCCAAGAAAAAAGAGGAATGAGCCTTCTTATCATCTCAGTGACTGACTTATATAATGATACGGATGGTAAGGTCTCAATTTATCTGAATTGGCAAAATTTCATATGATTCACTTGATGCATGGAAAACTTTTGTGCAATTTGCATATTTGTATCCCTTCTCACTTTGCTGAGTCTTTGAGGGAAATCAAAGAGCAGTGTGAGCCCAAAAGTGTTGATCCTTATCTTTAGAATTCTACAGACTTCTTTGAGGACCCACTGCACACATGATTTATTCTCTTGTAAGCAGCATGAGCTTACATCCTTTGCTGCAACTTTTTTTTTAGATAAAGGTTAATGGTGGTAAAAGTTGCTACTTTTATCCACTGAGCTGACAGCTTGGCTGGCAAGACAAGAAATCAGAGAAAGAATTTGTATAGGTAAATCAAATCAAAAGCAACTGCTGAGTGATAAATCAGAAATCAACAACCAATCACAACATAGTGTCATGGAATAGCAGACAAATGAGCATTTGTAAGAGGCAGATACAGGAAAACATAACAAACTATATAATTCACATTAGATCAAGGAAGAGAATGGAAACATACTGTTTAACATACTGTGAAATCAACACCCATCTGCTATGATTTTATTTATTCACATAAACTGGGTGAATCTAAGATGAAACCTAATAGCAATGATCCTCCAGATGCCCCCTAATAAAGCAGAAGATGTAACTGATACTGTGACTGCTGAGGTAACTAGTGCAATACAACAGAAGCTGTGTGAAGATACAATATGCCATATGGCAAGGATTTCTCAATGAAATCTGCAACTTGAATTCCTAACCACCTCCAGATGAAGTTCTAATTAGTGAGACAACTCTTGTTCAAAGAACACTGACAAAAAAAGGCAGTGTTTCTCTAGATTTTGAACCCAAGCTTCCCAGCAAAGATGCTAGTCAATTGCAATTCTTCATTAGAATGACCTCATAATCTACTTTGTCGACAACTATAGGATGAGTGAGATGACTGACTAAAATGATCCAAAGCAGCAGTATTTCTTGCCAAGCTTTGCAATCTTACCAGTCTTCTTCAATCCATTACCCTGCATACTCCTGACATCAAATGAACTATCAGCAACTTGGTTTGTCTGACTGCCCTCAGATTTTTCTGATTTATCATCTCTCGTGCGCTGCACCTCCTCATTAGATACAGGAAGTCCTTGGTCTAAAATTTCGTTTCGAGGCAGTGAACTGGTAGCCATATTCTCTTCAGTCACGATATTGTTATTGCCATGAATTGAGCCTGCAAATAAAAAGATATAAAATTAGCATCTTTTTCAGATATTGTGAAGTAAAATGCTTGTGTATAGCCATTTTTCAGATGACATCCACCATATCAAACTAGAAACACACAAACACAGTATTCTCTTTGAAGTTTGTCATGAGGGTGAGAATTTATTTGCAGCAACAAAGATATCAAATATTGATCTCTGCTCAGGACAAAATTCATGCACAATAAAGCAAAAACAATTTAACTTTACCGATGCCAAAGTGTGGCAATCTGCTTTTAAGAATAAATCTTAATCATGGATATGATATAAGCTTGAATAATCTACAAGATTTGCAGAAGTCCAGCACTTGGTTAGCTTGAGAAAGTCAGAAGTGTTCAACAAGAAGATATGTTGCTACAAACATGGAATCCTAATTATAACACATGCTTAAACAATAAGACGGTACCGTCTTAAATTAACATAGTATTATGTATGCCTAAACTAATCAATAAAAGTTCACAAATTTGCCATACCTGGTGAGGAAGGCCTAACAGCAGTCTGACTTGATTCAATTAAGATAGGGATACTAAATCTACGATCTAAATATTCTTCATCAGATCTCATGTTGTCTTCATCCCCAACAGAAAACAAAAATGCATCAGCATCAAAGTAGTCATAAGAATTGGTTGACACACAGCTGGAATTGTTTGAACTGGATGAAGATGTCTCTGGACTCATTAAATCATTCAGTTCCAGGTAATCTCCAATTGAAAAATTGCAATTTGATTCTATCTCTTCCACTACATTCTCATGTAATGGTTCACCAACACTTTCAGAGAATGCCGGTTGCCCCTGCTCATTCAAGGAAATAACCCTCTTAATTGTCCAACTGAAATATACACTAAAATTAATCACAAAACTTGAGCATGATTCTGAAAAGGTCTTAATGTATAGTAGTTTAAAAAGAATGACAAGAGAAAAGACAACAATCAGATAGAGCAAGGATAGAAATCACATTCAATATGTGACAGCCCTGAACAAAATTCAGGGTTCCACATCTGACAAATGATTGGTAGCAATGACAAAAACAAACCATCAGTTAGGAAGATAATAATATACAGAGCACCGACAGAACCATAATCAGTATATGATTATTCTGAATAAGTTCAAGATGCAGCATGTGACTTTGATGACCATAGGTATTTATTAGGAAAATATGAAGACGTTGTAGGTCCATAAATACCAACAAGTAATCTGTAGAATTTGGCAAAAGTAGTAAGACTAAATAGGGTCTCCTACCAGGGATCTGTTGAGCACATTTTTGGAAGGTAAATTTGTTTCTTCTGGTTCTCGATAGACTTGCACCAATTGGATGATATATTCACCACCAACATTGGCACTAGCAGAATAGTGTTGTTCTTCATATTCTGTCCAATCATTTTGCAAGAAAACTCTGCATAATGAATTATAGTCCTGCGGAAAGATTTGCGCATATCAATCATATAATTAAAGGTATACAAAACAAATAAAACGTGGGCTAGGTAATGGAAAAAAATGTAGTAAGTACCTTTTGTTGATTAAACCCATTCCCAGTCTTACACTCTACCTGATATTTAATCATCATCCACCTAGTTTTATTTCCCTTGGGTAATTTCCCTTCATAATATTCCATTGTCGTTTTCCTACCAACACAAGTGGTATTCGTGAATATTCTGCACTCATCCTTTATTCTCCAGAATCCAGACTTTGTCTCTGTAATTGTATTTCTCCTGTTAGGATATTGCTGGCCTTTGGAGTTGCACAAGTACCAAGAATCTTCTGCATAACAAATATTCCCTATTCATTTCCTTTTTGCAGTCTAATCGAACTTATCAAGTGCAACATAAATAAAGTGTTAAAGGAGAGAGAGAACAACAGAACAAGCTGAAGCTCTTATTTCCACTCAGGGTTGAAGTTTTGTATTTTTTTCCTTCAAAAAGTAAGCTTGTTCACTCTACGTGTTCAAGAAAACTTAGGAACTACATTGCTAGCTGATAAAACAAAATATGTTCCCTTGATGAATGTCCATGCATTTAACTTCTTTTTTTTTTTGCAAGTCTCACAGGGTTATATGGATACTTAATCTCAATGTAACTGACATGGATTAGTCTACCTCCTCCACTTAAATATTAGTGCAAATTGCAATTGCAAGGGATTCACATCATTAGAGGATTCTGACCTTTTTGTAGATAGCTTTACGAACTTTTAGAATCTAGATTTAGCAAAATTATGGAAAAAGAATTTAAACTGTAAGTGGATGTCCTTGGTGGTCGTGCATACCTAATCAAGTTACAAGCAAAAGAACAACCTGATCTTTTGCTCATCTTTGCAATGAATTCCACATTGTTAAAAAGTTACTATAATCTATGACAAAAGAACATTAGTATTCAAGGCTATTAAGTTTCCACAATTTTCGCTGATGTTAGAAGTTATTGCTTTCAAGCCCCTTCTTTTACATAAAAGCACAATCTCTAATGTAAAAGAAGATACGAAATATCTATGTAATGACATTCAATCCTTCGGAAGCTAGATATATCCACACCATTAACAGTGCAAGGAAAAAACAACTCGTCACAAACATCAAGATTCAGAGTCATGATACCTGACAGTTGTATGCAAACCACGACAAGGGTATAAGTATTAATCAATTCAAGGCTAACCAGAAGAATTCGATGGTTCGATGTTGAAAGGATCGACCCCAGTGATCAGATTCGCCAGGATCAGATCCCCAATAGTTCTTCCTCCTAATAACTGTATAACTTCTTCATCAGACCAATGTTTATTGATACAAAGCTGAACAGATATTGGGGCTGAAGGGCACATATCAAACCTGATTCAAGAAAAGCAAAATAAATGCAAGGTCAAACGCAGCCAGAATAAATGGTAAAGCTTCCTTCTCTCAAAAAACATAGTACAAGAGAAAAACAAATAAGCATCGCAAGCTCAGAAAAGACCGCTGATCTTGAAATTGAAATTCTTGTAAAATCACATCTTCCTTTGTATAAATTATATCAAACACTACCAAAAACACAAAAAAGACTGTAACTTTCCCCATTAAACTTTGGGGTTAAGCTCAATTAACATGAAAAAATGTGACTTTTGATCCGAAAAGAAAGGTAACACCGAAGTAAAGCAAAGAAAACGACTAAAAAGTCTCGATTCGATTCAAGAACCCGTTTCACGAATATACGCAAAGCTCAAATCAACAATCTCCAGCGATCACACAGAAAGATCCCAAAGAGACTAAAAGATAAAGAATTAGCAACAAATCAAGTGGGGGCATCGAGCACCATAGGATCGATTCGAAAACGACACGGGGGATTCCCTTCCCCTGTTTGATCAAATCATCATCAGCATAACAGAAGAACGAGCAATTGATTACGATCCTAAACTCGTTTACCTCTACTGAAGCAGCGGATGGAGTCGGTGAGTAGAAGCAAAATCGACGACGAGAGCAAGGACAGACGGTAACGGGAACCCAGATCGGGAATAGGCCGCCATCTTTTATCGTGAGACGAAGTGACCGGAAGTTGCTTGGCTATCTTAACCAGGGTTTAGCAGCCCACAATTAGCAAGCTCAGACATGCACTCCCGCCATTACCGGAGCGTTGACGCCGTACATTAGCCACTTGTTTTGTTTCTTGTAACTGTTGCGTAAAACAAAAACGTTTCTGGATTTTGTTTTCGGTGCCTTTTAATGAAAAATAAGGTATAGTTAGTTGGACTTTCAAGGCAACTCGAGGTCCCACTTGAGCATCGTTTAGCCACGGGTATTCCTACCCGTTCGACCCATCAGCCTCATCAGTGGGACCAACCGTGAGACAGGCAGGTATATAGTGAGCAGTAATTTTTTGCGGTGAGTTTGCAAACGGATAATGCCGCGTTCGATTATTTGTGATTAACGGCGCTTCTCGGCCGTTAGACGAGCGTTTAAGCCAACTCTTTGCCCGTCCTCACTCGCCCCCGTCTACCCACGGTAGCGATTGTCCGATATGGGAACACGTGGCATGAGGCGGATAACCGGGACCACATCCACGTAGACATCCACTTGTACAATCTGAGCTTTTTGTCTGCCACCGTAAAAAAAACAGAAAAAGAGTCCAGAAAACCCTGTATCGACCGAGTCACGATACACGGAATTCACCATCCACCCGTCGACAACTGTGCTGCTCGTGGCTGTCGCCCCACGAAAAGAATTTCTCATTGGTGACTGAAGGAGCTCCTGTGAGGTCCACGTAGACTTTCCACCTCGCATAAATTGATTTACGCGTACCAAAAAGAAAAAGAAAACGAACCCGACACACCTTGTCTCGACCGAGCCAGGGTTCAGAGAACTGGCTATCCACTGATCGACACCTGCGTCTCGTGGCTGTCAACCCATGAAGGATTCTTCTCATTGGTGATATTTTAATGTGATATTTTAATTGTATTAGATATTTAAAATTTATAATTGATCGACGGTAGCTTTCTTCGCATTAATTACCTATTCATGGACAAGACAAAAATGCCGTCAATGGAGTCAGAAAGAATGCAGCCTCACACTGCCATACTTTTCCTCCGCCATGCATTGTAAAGGAGATCGTACCATAATATAGCCACGAAGACTTGTTCCAAGTGCTTTTGCATCAAGCATCGTATGATGGAAGCCATGCATACATCATTTGCGCTGGATGTACACATGAGAGAGAAGAAACCTGGTGATGTTGCTGCAAGGGGAGGAACTAATGCAACCAACCTGATAAGTATGGTGTTCCTGATCTGTGCCAGTTATCTCTATCAAAGAGAGAAGGAAAAGATACCAGTGGTGGATGCGAATATTAGCAGACCAGGAAATAATCTTGATGGAATTTAGTTTGCTTTTAGAGCAGTGTTAGATTGAAATGGTGGTTTTCTGCACAAACTCATCAAGCAAATTGCAAATTAGATGATGATTGTTCATTTAGATGATTGCATCTCTTCTTATACACTCTCTTTTGACCCAAACCTGGGTCTCTAAATTATGCCCTCACCTTGTTTTTGAAGCGCTGTAGCATAACATTTCATTTTTATAGCCTGTATTCTGCTTTCAGCTATGTGTTCACTAATTCTCAACCAAGCGATCATCTCTTGCTATGCTGTCACTGTTTCAGACATTTGGGCCTTTTCCTTTGGTTCTTCTGAGTTCCCAAGAAAAACTTCACATGGAATATTCTAAATACATACATGCCTGCCATATGTATGCTAGGAAGGATTACAAATTAATTCTTATCTTTAGTTGCCATCTTCTGATTCCTCATGCAGTTTTTGCTTTACCTCTCTAATGATCCAATATCTCTGCAGTGGCTGGTTCCCTACAAAGCCCTTCCCTGTCAAGTATTTTAGGTCATACAAGAACTGTCTGTGGACTAATGCTGTGATGAGTACTCTTTGATTCAGCTCTCACAGCTGGGCTAATAAGTATGAGAAGCAAACTGAGCTGGCTACTCATACCTTCTTTCTTCTTCTTCTTCTTCTTCTTCTTCTTCCTCTTCTTCTTCGCTCTAATGGTTTCCATTTTCCTTATATCAGTACACTATTTCATCTAGGATTACTGTTGTCATTTGTGTTGTACAGACCACAAGGAAAAAGGCTGTGAGTAGTAGATTTTACCTTAATCTAGAGATAGTGTTTGTTGTCTCTCATCTGTGTAAAATTATCTCATCTTAGTGCATCCTTTTAATTGTGTTAGAAGTTGCTCAGATTGAGAAAACATTATCCCACCAGTCCTGCACAATTAGAATAATGATTCTTGGGATTACAATTTGCTCACAGTGTGGACATCTGAGATCATCACTGTGGCACATGATGTGAGAGAGAGAGAGAGAGTTTAGTTTTGATATCTTGATAATTAATGAATGATGTAGTTATTTTACTTTGTCAGTTCTGAAATTTAGATAGCACCAAGTATTTGGTCATGGCTGACATCATATAGAGGCATGATGTATAAGCAACCCTGATCAACTGGCAAATGCTGGCTAATGTTGAAGCATAGCTATTTTTTTTAGATTAATTCATTGACTAGAAAAAGCCATGACCAGAAAAAGAAAAAAATAGGTTAAGAATACAATCATATTAGACTGAAATATATTCCAATCTATTTAATTCGACAGAAGAATCTATGACCGGATTAGTCTTCCGACGACAACAACAACAAACCGTCTCAAGTACTCGAGCTTTGTTAGTGTGCAATCAATAATTTCTTTTTCTTTTTTAGTGTGACTGGAAACAAACATAAATGAAAAGAGAACTGTGTCAAGGTTTGCTGCTGTAAGAATAAGAACATGTGATGGTTTGACCATGAGAGATAGATGGGCTTAGAAGTGCTCAATTTCCACAAAAGCATGGGATGGACCACCATGGCCATTAATTGAGAGAAGAGGTAAAAGAAGAAGAAGATAGGTGATGTGATCCATTTTAACACCACATGCATCCTTGGATGTTGCCAATTATTTCTGTCTAATTGCTTGAGCTTGACTTACTGGTCAATTGTTTTGTGCCTGTTTGCTGAAAACAAACTAAGCTGAGCTGATGCTATTCTCTGAAACCCTCAATCTAGTTCATATCCTTCAGGTATTGGAAGAAACTTTATCAGGGATTTCTTCTTTAGGCCAAACAGATTCTCCTATTTTTGATCATCTGAAATCCATATTAAATGAGTGGATGTTTCAGCTCCTATATCAGCTTGAATTTTCAAACACCTCCACCAATGGCAAAATCAATGGAATTTAGTGTCCTGGAATCAGTCATTTCTTGTTATAATATTGGATGATTATGATTTCAGATATTGGCTTACACCAACCAAAAACACTGCTCAGGCCATATCATTCATCTAATTATCAGTGACAGGCATTAGCTTACACACAACCTTCAATTTCTACTGCATTTCTGATTTCCCTATTTAATATTTTATGTTATATGAATGAAAATTGATGGATCACAAATAATTTAAATATTAATATTTATTGTTATTATGTGGATAAGGACTTTGAATGGCCTCCACCAGTTTCTACTGCTTGATCCTTTTCAACATTAGCAAAGAGCCCACTCGGCAGGACAAAATCTAGTGGTAGATACTGTTTCCACTCCTTAGCCTCTGTTCTATATCCTGTTCTCTTTCTCCTTGCAAGTACAGGGAAAACAGTTCAACTAAAGACCATTGGACTGAGACTAATCTCCTCCGTCTAATCATAAACAAACAAAACCCAGTTTTCTTGGAGGACAATGTTAAAGCTCAGCAAATCACCGAGCAGATTCTGTGGGCAGCTGATGAACTCCAAAGAAATCTGCAAACCAACAGAGAACAGAGCTCAGGTTTTGAGCTTCTCTGGGCAACAATAAACAAACAACCTCTGTTAATGGCGTCAGAGGCATTGACCAAGGTGTTACAACTCGGGTAAAAACTACGCTCTCAAAAGAATAGAGAGAGGTGTGTTAGGGGCGAGGGTTGTGAGGAGTCTGAGAGAGGTGGGGGGCTTCTCTCGCTGTCATCGAAGAGAATCTGTCCAATCTCATCGCAATAAAATAGAGCCGTACTCTCCTCGTGAGCGATCTCAGACTCTCTGCCCAAAAGCAGCAGCGAGAGAGAGAGAGAGAGAGAGAGAGAGAGAGAGGAGAAAACAACAGAGTGTAGGAGGAAAAACTGGCAAAGTAGAAGGGAAAAAACACATTTTTGCTTCGGTCCTGCCTTCGCCTCACACCAAGGGCACCTTCCTCTGCCATTGGGAGGGAAAAGGAAGGTCTTCGAGGGGTGGAAGGGTGGGGGGAGGGGCAGGAAGAGAGGGTAAAGGAGGAAAAGGTTGGGTTTTTGGAGGAGGAGTTGCGAGCGGAGGGGAGAAGGGAGGGATGACGTCTGGAGGCGGGCGGCTGCCAACGTGGAAGGAGAGGGAGAACAACAAGCGGCGGGAGCGGCGGCGGAGGGCGATCGCCGCCAAGATCTTCTCCGGGCTACGGGCGCTCGGAAACTACAAGCTGCCCAAGCACTGCGACAACAACGAGGTCCTCAAGGCTCTCTGCCGCGAGGCTGGTTGGATCGTCGAAGACGACGGCACCACCTACCGAAAGGTCTCTCTCTCTCTCTCTCTCTCTCTCTCTCTCTCCGCCTCCTCCTCCTCCTCCTCCTCCTCCTCCTCCCGTTTCTTTTCTGCGATCTGCTGGATATTAAGATATTACCAGTGGTTGTGAAGCTCGGAAATTAGCAGAAATCACACGGGTGGCCTTTTGCAGACGGAAATCTGCATCTCATCATTCCAAAACGAGACCTCGTCAAGAGATCAAAATTTGTTGGTGGGAATAAACCCAAAAATTTGATCTTGACGAGGCTCTTTTGGAATGACCCTATGATTTGATCTCCTTATCGCAGATCCTTTTTCATCGGCAGCTAATTTGCGGTTCCTTGTTTTTTCTTGTTTAGCTTTTATTCATGTTTATTCTCTTTCAAAATAGATCTTCCTTTTTGGCTCTGTGTGGGTGAATGTTTAACTACTTTGGGATGGAGATATTGATTTATTAGTGACTTAGTAGGTGTTGATCTATAATTAATACATATTTTTTCCTGCTTTCCGGGATCTTTTTATTTGATTCCCATGGAATTTTGACTCATCGTCCTCCTTTCTCCACGCAGTTTCTTATGATCATTTGATGTCTCTACTACTAGTTTTGATTGCATCAGATCTTGTACTACATTATGTTTTGAATCTAGCTGCTCAACTGGTGTTTTAACCTCTTCCTGGCTGCAATCTTTCTCATTTATTTGTGCAAGTACTGACTATAGCTATAAAAAAAATTCTACTTTGACATCCCTTTTTTCTTTTGACCAGATCACTTTAGAGGTAGTCTTCTCTGGATTCTCTCATTCAACCCAAGATGATGGTGTTCTTTTTCTGATTGCATTCTTGAACTTTGTGTCCTAGTCTTCTCCCTTTTGTTGCTTTCCCCTTGTTCACTCTAATGATCAGCCCTCCATCTTGCTTTGGAAGTGAGCCTTGAGAGTCGAGAACACAGAAAGGCATCATCCAAACTGATGAAAGAATTGTGAAACAGAAAGAAAGCAAAAGCATATAAAGTAAAGACTTGGGAATAAGAGATGAAGGAAAAGCCTTTCATTACTTTCAGTAGATCAAGTGTTGTGCTCAATTTTCTTCTCCCAATTCTTTGTAGCCTTTCAGAAACACAAAGACAAAAGCATGTCAAGCTGAAAAGACATAGTCAGAGTTGATTGAAGATGTATGGAATTAAAAGAAAGGATAAGTATTTCATTACTTTTACTAGATCAAATCTTCATCAAGTCTTGCACCTGAGTAGGAGTGTTCTAAGCAGCATACATATTACTCACTCTCAATTATATGTAGTCCTCTGAAGTTCATATTTTAACACTTTCGCTATTTTTCAAAGCTTCGCCGACACTTGCATTTGGTCAGTAGTACTCTAAGCATCACTGCTTTTATCCTCTCTCAATTCTTCATAATCCTCTGATGCTCATCTGTTCAACAGGGATGCAAGCCACCCCCTCCACCTCCAGAGGTTGCCACAGGAGGCCCGTCGACAAACATAAGCCCTTGCTCTTCTTCACACCTCCTCAGTCCACTATCCTCTTCGTTCCCGAGTCCCGTTCATTCCTACCATGCAAGCCCATCCTCATCCTCATTCCCAAGCCCGAGTCGTCTTGACAACTCTAACAATCCCAGTGTGAACCCCTCTTGTCTTCTTCCCTTCCTTCGCAACCTATCCACCCTCCCACCTCTTCGAATATCCAACAGTGCACCTGTCACCCCGCCCCTTTCCTCACCGACTGCCTCCCGCCCACCTAAGATTAGGAAGCCAGACTGGGACTACAGTGCATTCCCCCAGTCTCTGTTTGCTGCGTCCGCCCCTGCTAGCCCTACCCGGGGCCGCTATCATGGGCTTCCTGCTGCTATACCTGAATGTGATGAATCTGATGCCTCCACTGTTGGATCTGGGCGGTGGATCAACTTCCAGATGACAGCCCCGGCATCCCCAACCTACAACCTTGTCAATCCAGGAGCAGTTCCGTCAACGAACATAGCAAGTTCTCCAGGCGGAGAGGTGTTGGAGAGGGGGAGAGGAGGCATGGAGTTTGAATTCGAGAGTGGTAGGGTGAAACCTTGGGAGGGGGAGAGGATTCATGACGTCGCGGTGGATGATCTTGATCTCACATTGGGGGTGGGAAGCACGGCATCAAAGTGAAAGATCTCGAGTATGTTTTGCAAAAATGCTTTTTTGCTTAGTTCTAATTTCATCTCAATGCACTGAAGGTTACATCTGCCAAGTTATTGATGTTTAGTTTGCTTCCAAGGTTTGCCCGAATGATTCTCTTGGCACAAGATCTTATTGTTTTGGCTTCTTGTAAGACCATGATGCATGGATACAGATTCCATCTTTCATGACTTCTAAGGCATGGTGGTGATCTGTGGCAATTGCTAATGAGAAATCTTTTGGACTTTAGTTGTATATGTTGTTGCTGAACCTTGCAAGTTTTAGGAAGATATCAGAAAATGCTACTCACTGATGCAACTTCCCATCTTTTTTCTCTTTTCATTAAATTTAGCAGTTCCTGAAAGAAACTGAGCTATCCAATTCTCCTCCTTTAGTGGGTAAAGCTTCGGTTGCAAATGTTCTCATGCAAACTGTTGTCACTTCAATTTTTATCAATTACCTCAACTGATGCTAAGTATACTTATTGAGTTTTGGTCAATCCTGTAGCTTTTTACTGATACCTGCATAATAGTTGCTGCACAAGCCTGTGACTCTTTTCTTTCAGATGAAAGAAAACCCTATACAATGATCGAAACTGGACATATTTCAAGACACTCAGAATTGTGGTTCTTGTGAGTCAATACTTAAATTCCTTGTGGGTGGGAACAAAGTGCTGGGGGTTCACAGCCTATTGATTGCTGAATGCTTATCCAATTGTGACACTGCACAAGCTTTATCTTTGTGTGGGGAAGGGTCAAAGTGCAGCAACAAAAGCTTGAAGGGCCCCTCTCCATGTGATGTGTATGTGTAGGGTGTGATGTTGCTGCTGACCAAACATGGCAAAAGTCTGCTTCCCCAGAATTATAGCTGGGCCCACTGAAAGAGCCCTATCAACTGAAAAGAGTCCATGGATCAAACAGATGATGTAAGAACAAAGTGCAACATATCCAATCAAAATCTTACCATGGTCTTACAGGATCAGTGGTAAAAGCTATAGCAACAAAAACAGGGCATGATACAGGGTTTTCTGTTCCAATAACTTAAGAGATGCTTCATAAATCAATGATAAATGATGCTCAAGAGTTTCATTGATCTCATATGACATTTTAACATCCACAAGAAAGTTTATGGAGGTTCTGATTAGAGTTGGTATATGAACTTCATGTTACCCTAACCAAACACTTAATTTGCAATTGTCAAATAGAGACAGTGTAATTGGTCAGAAATGGCATGTTAATTAAAGCATTTCAACCTTCCATCAGATAGATGAAATGCCAAACAAGCTACAAAGAGCATAAAATGAGTTCCATCTTTCATGAAAGATAATATCAGCAGGCTCTAAGAACATTGGTTCAGCAACAGATGCTCCATCTGAACTCTAGAGTTCTTCATAGATGCACTCCATGCTTCATGACTAAGCAACATAAACAAGGCAGTGAGTTTGTGTATTATTTCCATTGGCAGAGTTTGGTTCTTAAATTATGAAGACTGCTACTAAAGTTTCTAGGTATCATTTAGCCAACTGAAAGTTACTGCTTGAGCAAGAAGGATTCACACACACAGAATGGTATACCAAGGAGAGCCATGAGCAGCTTAACTACCAAGGATGATGGGTTCAGTTTGCTTTTTCAGCCATTCAAGTATAGAGCTAAAAGTTCTCTGCAATCCAAGTGATAGCAACTTAACCATTCAATATCATCAGGAGTTGGCAATGTCAAATCCATCAGTTTCTTTTGGTGAGTTGCCTGTACAGTGAGAGGATAAGGGAAATCCTGACTTCTTCGAGGGAGAAAAGGCAGATGGAAAATTATTGTACTGTCAACTTAGTGGTAGCTAAATGGGAAGGTTAGTAATTCAAAGCTAAATGTATTGAAAGTCAATTTCTCATCTTTGTGACAGAGAAATCAGGGTGGCCACTGTTGCCATGAAGGCTTATGAGGTTTTGGATGAGAGAGTAACAATAGGCTGATACTAACTAGGCTAGTTACTGTGATCTTCCAAGGAAGAACTTACCAAAGAAGAAATAATGAGTTCACTCTGAAGAAATGCTGATGGTGAATCCTCAATGAAACAGAGGAATGAACAGATGCTGCATTTAAAATAAGAGCTCCAGTTAAGTGGTAAATCTTGAATTCTGCTACAGTCAGAACTAATGACTGTGAGAAGATTGTTATGGAATTAAATGCAGCAGATGAGCTTGAAACCAAGTAGAAATGCAGTAGGTTGGTGTTCAATGCACTGCTTCATATTTGCTGGTAGCTGAAGTGTTTTGATGATCTGCATGGTGCAGCAAGGGAGGAAGCAATTAGTTTCATTTAATGATCAGTACCGGCTACGAACTCTGCTTGTTTTCTTGGGGCACATCCATCTAAATTTTTCCTTAAAATGTTGATCTATGACAACCAACTGAATCTGTCTGTCAATCAAGAACATAATGTATGAACAGGAATACAGGTTCAATGTTCAATTTGTGTGTAGACCATATCAGCAGAAGAATTCAGATTCAATGATAAGCTTCAAGTTTTGGCCTCATAATTCGTTTCGTTTGGCTTTCAGCTACTTATAAGACAAACCTGTACAATTCTACCAATGAATCATTGCAGTGTATTCCTGGCTGAGAACAGTAGAAAACTGTATGCTGCGCTAGAAGTATAATGATATGATTTCTACCATTTCTCATTTATTTTACCCTATCCTTTGCTTTCTATCACATTAAGTAGCCAAACAGTTGCTGCAACATTGTTCTTTAAATTCTCTGCTCCAAGAACTTTGAAGTTCGGAAACAATTATCATGGATTTATTGATCTTCTGAGAATTGCATCA
Organism: Musa acuminata AAA Group; assembly: GCF_036884655.1. Lineage (NCBI taxonomy): Eukaryota > Viridiplantae > Streptophyta > Magnoliopsida > Zingiberales > Musaceae > Musa > Musa acuminata. The sequence continues at coordinate 24,429,772 of NC_088339.1, read as the reverse complement.
ACTGATGTTGTCAGGCATTGCCACCAAAACCATCAACAGCATCATGAAGAAGTAATAAACTCATGCCTTCTATGCTCTTTCCACAGACATATGCAGAAAAACTGGTGCTTCATACAGCTAATTGTTCAACCACTGTGCATATGTTTCATGTCTTGGATTTTCTGTTCACGATCTAATTTGTTGTTTCATTTATCAAAAAAAATTAGAAGATCAATGTAGAGAAGGATCATTTTGACTTGTAATCAGTCAGTTGAGCAGCTGCAGAGCAAGTTATGACTGACTTGTACTCTCAACTTGTTTTATCTCTCTGTCTCTCTGTCTCTATTATAGTTCTCTTGAGATCAACTTGTAAAAGCACTAATGATCAATCTTTAGTTCCTACCATGTTTTTTCTCTTGCTTTTCGCTTGTTGATCAACATGCTTATTAACTCTTCGCTCATGTCCACATCTGTGACCAAGCCATGCCTACTTGGACTGATAAGTTCTCAGCTGCTTCCCTTGAGAACATGGCTGTGAGAAAAAGTTGCCACTGCTTGCCATAATAAGAAGCACTTCATGGAGATGTGTACCATGGACCAAGATCGATGACATCATTCTCCTCCTAGAAATGGAATGGCAGGACCGAGAGCCATGAATTTGGAAGAACAAGATGCAATTGATGAGCTCTGACCCAAATGTAGTAATTGTGTGAGAGGAAGATGAGTTCCACATAATTGTCTCTGCATGCATTGAAGGCACCCATGTCCTCTATATAAACATCTGCATCAAACCAACCTATTCAGAAGCAACTTGGGAAGACAAGCTTTGCGTTGTCGATTCCTATCGAATTATAAGCACACAAGAATCTGCAACCCACTAATGCGCTGCTGCTTAAAATGATTACAACAGAACCTCAAGAGTTGATTGATTGCAGATGGACTAGATCTATCTCAGGCAGTTTGCGCCTGCTAGATCATCTGTATCAGTATGAAGGATGATTCCTATAAGCAAATGCATGGAGAAATCATATCTGGTTGGACATGGTCATCGATCAAATCTCATCTTTGCTAGTGTACCTATCTATCATCACACTGGTTGAATGCACACATGTGATTGGGTCATTTTCAGTTCATTCATTGACTCATGAGATCAGATTCTACATCGAGAACAAGGAGCCTCGGTTTGTTCACTTTGATTACCGTAGAAATACCTTACAGGTGCAGGTCGTAACAGTAAGATATAACATCAAACACTAAATGGATTCATGCCCCATTGAACACACACACACACACAGCGAGAGAGAGGGAACTCAATTTATTGTTGCAGTTGGTACTGGTGAGTCGTAGAAGAAGCCTCAACACGCCATATTTATTCCTTTTCTAATGCCTTGCCAAATCTCTCTCTCTCTCTCTCTCTCTCTCTCGATATATATATATATATATATATATATATATATATATATATATAAAACAGTGTGCGTACGTGTGATGCATTGTTTGTTTCCTGATGAGAATTGGAGTCGAGCATGCTCATGAATGCTCACCAACAAGAAGCAGATCATAACTTCGTGGGAGTTAATGGTGCATGTGAGATCTTAAGACATCGGAAAACGATGTTCCTTTGGACTAGTTGGAGACTGAAAGTGCAGCAATCTACGTTCTTGCTTGCTTCCACCCTCCGACATTAATGTCATGCTTGCTTCACAGGTGAGTGTTGTAGGATAACCCCTAGTCCTGCTGCCAATTCCCATGGGTAATGTATCTAAGAAACAGCTTTTTAGGAAGGAAATGCAGCTGTGTTGTGCGTGGATTGTGGAGTGATGATTGAGGTGGTGCTTAGGTAGGAGAGATGCTCTGGCAATACAAGGAGAAATGAAGTCGGGGGAGATAGATTTTGGTGGCATGAAGAGTCAGGTCATTTAGGGAGATGGTTTTAATGGTGAGATTGTAGGCATTTAAGGCACTCTACTTGTCAACTTTAAATGCTGCGTCTGCCCTCCTCTTAATAAGGTTGGATGAAGGCCATTTAATAACCCCCTTTAGTGGCCACACCCTGCATGATCTAGTCGAACAAAAGCTGTGGGGAGCTCCCCATTTCTGCTCATTCCCTCCACATTCTCCACCTCTTCCTCTTCCTTCTCAACTTCTGATCTCGCTCTGCTTCCTACAGTGTTCTCAGAATCGATTTGGCTCAATGGGAGAAGAGAAGCAGAGCAAGGGGCAAGTCCTGACGATGATGGATCAAACAGAGCTATCGTTGGGTCCATCTTCGTCGACCTTGAGCAAGAAGACACAGAGTTCCTCTTCGGAATCGGAAGGATGTGGCCGGAGGAAGAGGAAGCAGATCTGGGATGCGAACCCCAGGCAAACTAGCATCGAGCTCCAGCTCAATGATCCCTTGCCGCTTGATTGGGAACGCTGCCTTGACCTACAGGTGGACCTCCTCTCTCTCTCTCTCTCTCTCTGATTAGATGAACTGTTACATACAGTATTGCCTTTCTTCTGACGTTCTCTAAATTGATGAATGGCAGACTGGGAGGATCTACTACATGAACAGGAAAACCCTGAAGAGAAGCTGGAGCAGGCCCAAGGAACAAAACCTGGACTTGGAGCTCAACATCTCCACCTTCTCAAGCTCAGAAGAGACGCCGAACTCGAGATCGACAACTCCAGAGGAAGCAAAGAAGCAGCACAGTTCATGTGGCAGCATGGCCGCGGTGGTCTGCGTCAACTGCCACCTCCTCGTCATGCTATGCAAATCATCTCCTTCATGCCCCAACTGCAAGTGCATGCAAACGCCGCTACCGTCTGCGCCACAAGCACCTCCTCGGAAGCTCCAGTCTGCCAAGTCCCCGGAAACCCTAAGTCTCCTCCACTAGTTAGCAGGCAGATGAATGCAACAGGCAAACCAGGGTTGAGAGGTCAATGATCCTGAGAGTGCTGCGTTAAACTGCATCACTGAGAACCTGATGCTTTGTTGTATATTTCATCAAGGAGAGGGTGTTCTTCCTGTGATAAAGGATCTGTCGTGTGTTGCACCCTTTATTGCACTTGAATTGGTAGTTTGAGTTGATGCTCGAGAGGGCATGATCACAAGACAACACATTAAATCTCACCTGATCTCCTCTCCTGTTTCCATGGTAAGTGGCTTTAAACGAAGCTAATTATTTGGACCTTAAATAAGAGGTAAAAGAAAACTGAAGCTTGCGTGCTGCTGAGGAAGTGGAACGATCCCAGGTAAAGGCATGGAACACATCCCTATGCTGATATCTACCTGAGAAAATGGTGCATTTCCCCATGCAATGGCTTGCCTACATATCAAAGTAATTGAACTGAAACATTAAAGACGTTGGACCACAATGTGCAGGGTGTGTGCTGTTGCTGCCAAGAACAAGAGAGCTCGATCTCTCAAAGAGGGCGTGTGTGGAAGTAGGAAGCAGCACAAGTGTTGAGAGCTGAAGAGAGTTGACATCACATTTGCCTGGATGCACAGGGTCTTCCATCTCTCTTATCCTGTGGTGGCAGCAGACCACAGAGCAGATGATGAAATAGTTAGTGTATTCCAGTAGGTGATGGATTGTACTGTGATGTCGGTTGTTTACTCGTTCCTTTCCTTACCCATCATTCTTGCGTAATCTTCATGTTTCCACAACTGCAACATGGCAATTAGATTGGATTTAGAGGGGTATCCAAATATACAGATGTGACAAATGCTTGTGTTTGCCCCATAAGTTGGAAGTATCAGTATTCTCCAAAATGTAGATGATAAACTACCAGTACAAGTTTGTTTTATTGAAATTAAAAAGAAAAAAAAATGTTGTGATGTACAAATTTGTTTCAACATGAGGGAGATTGATTGTCTTGATCGAGGTGGTGTTACTGCTTCAAATACAATTATATCATGATCTGAAGGCCAACCAAAGACACTTTTAATCTAAAGACTTTAGTACAAACACAAGACAAACTTCACCATATTATATGAATACCAAGTTTGGTTCAAATAAGACACTGTATCCATATTCCGGCAACATCCAGTTGGTAATCTAAACAGTCCTTGGTTGTACATCACAACATAAATAGCATAAGAACCACTAGAACCCCACAGGCAATCAGCAATAGGTCATTTGGATTGCTGCCCTTCTTTCTTAGGAGGCACACTGAACACATTCTTCAACAAGTCCTGGATTTTGTTTAGCATCTGAGCCTGTGCAGGGTCACCGCTGCCACCTCCGCCACTGCTGCTCCCCGGTGGAGCACGCTGGCTCTCCTGGAGCTTTATCTTTTCGTATAGATACTGCTTCTCAGCTTCTGCTTCCTCTAGACGACGCTTCAAGTACATACTAGCATAGTCCTCAGCCTTCTCCGATTTGGCTGATGCAATGCTCTGCAGCCTCTCAGCCTCCTGCTTGGCCTCATTGGCCTTTAGTTGGAACATCTCAGCCTCAGCCTGCTTAAGCCTGATGATGCTCTCTAGTTCCTCCACCTGCTGTTTTTTCCTCTGCCTCTCCATTTTTAGCTCCTGAACTTCTCGGGCTTTGTCCTCAACCTCACGATCGCAGGCTTCTAGAGCTAGACGAGCCCGCTTGAACATCCGCATTTTCTCCTCTGCAACCATCTCCATCTTTCTCACAGCTTCTTGGACCACCTCAGCAATTTTATTGCAAGCTTCTTGTGGAGAAATCAGACGCCCAACTTCATCGCTTTCAGAATTCTTTGGTGAATCTAATTCAAGCTCTGCAATAGACATAAAAGAGGCAACTTAAAACCAGCGACGGGTGTCCTGAGTTTCTGAAAAAGAAAAGAGGTCTAGGAGAATAAAATGGAAAGGCAGTGGCTCAAGTACATACTGAAGGATGCATCAGAACTCAGTGATTTTGCAAATGATGCCAATCTCGAGATTGATTTTCACAGCTATGTTATTGTTGGAACGACTTCCTCAAAGAATATATGATAATTGGCAGTTAACATTTAGTGTGTACTTACTCGTATACAGAATAGTTTTGCCCCATACCTTGGAAGAAGAGAAGGAGCATTCTGCAAGCCATGGACTCAGGTGTCCCACCTTTTAACTTCTCTACGAGTTCACCACACTTCCGATATAATTTCCTTCCTTTAGGATCCTGACTTAAGTGAAAAATCTTACTAACAAAGTCGAGTTCCCGCATCAAGGCCTCTCGGTTCCACCCAGGAGCGCACTGCTGGAACACATCTTTAACCCATCCTAACAACTCAGATGTTCTGTGGCATGCTTGGCACCTGAAAAGCATCTCAGCATGGCCAACAGCACTCTTAACAGACTGACCTGTCCCAATTTGGCCAACCCGCATGGCACAATCTGTGTGAGTCCAGTGTGTGCATGTATCACATCCGATCCAGCGACATGTATTAACCTCAAAATCAAACTTGTTGCAGATCACACACATGCAGAGATTGCAGAAACCATTCCTACTGGTACATATCTCACAGCTACATTCATCTGCAGGAAGAACACTTTGACAAGCGATGTTCCTGCACCTCTTGTACAAGAAAACCTCGATGAGGCGACCCTGTGGAACACTGACACTCGGATGCAAAAAGGCCTGAATGCCTGTATTGATAGAAACGAGAATTTCGAGCTGCACATGATGAGCAGTAGCAAGGGATTTAGCTGTCAGGTCAACTCTCCCCTGCACAAGCTTCTGGAGATACAAAAACTCTTCTATGTGATGGGAACCCCCTGTACCCTCAAGAATCACCCGAAGTTCAGTTTTAAGCTCCTCTAGAAGCTCATCTGGCATAACCTTCATTTTCTCAGAGACAACCTCAACCCTGTCTCGAGCAACTTCATGAAGTGATAGCCTGTTTGCATTGGAAATCCTCCGAACGACCTGCAGTTCAGCGACTTCATTCTCTCCTTCCTTTTCCTTGTCTACTTTATTTACTGCAATGGCATCAGAACGGTTTGTCTCAATGGGCCAGGTCTCACGAGAGCTGGCGCTCTCAGTGTGTGAGTCCTGCCCTTGGTCGGAGTTTGATCCTGGTTCTTGGGTGTCAAGTGATGCTGCAGGGTCTGATGAAGCAAGGGACAGGGACGTCTGCAGTCCTGCAGATCTTGGATGCTGTCGTGGTGGTAGCATAGGCAGTGGTGGTTGGTGGTGATGGTGGTTTGCACCCGAAGAAGTACCCATTATAACTGTTTAGTTTTCTCTTAAGACTTCGCCTGTGTCATTAGAAGAACTTGATCAGCACGACTGCATCACTTGCAGATCTGAAAATCTTTTCTAAATCGTCAAAAGAAGCACACATTAAACTAAACCACTTCAAGAAGGCAACTTTTTCCCAATTAGTGGCACCAAGATCTGATCTTGCTCCACATATCAGTCAAATTGTTATGTTCGAAGTATGCATCTGTCTACACAATATAAACAAAACAAACATGCATGATTGCGTTTATGTTCGAATTGTTAGAACCAATAAACAAATGAAACGTCAAACTAAAACGCTAAAAGGATTTATGTACAAAAGCATGAAAACGAACGTCCCCTTCCAAGAAGCGAAAATTTTCACTACGTAGCGCCAAAAAATGCAATCTTGCCCCTGAAATAAGCCAAATCACATTCTTCAGGAACGACGATACACATTTCTGGAATCTTTAATCCTGATCTGAACAAAAACCAACAAGAGCACCGAGAGAAGGGGAAACTTAAAGTTCAACAGATGAAGGCACCAGTATAAGTCCAAGATGGACGATTCACCCACATCTAACACGGTGCACGCTAAATCAGAACAAGAAATAAGTAATCTAGAACCCTATAAGCAGAATTCACCTCCAACCTAGAAGGGGGACGAATCCGGGTGATCTGCGGCAAGATCGCGTAGATGGAGCTGAATCTCCGGGGAAAAGGACTGCAGGAAGGCCGGAGGAAGACTTCGAGAAAAGGGAGAAGGAGCAAGGAGCCGGTCGACGAAAGGGATTAGGGTTTGCACCAGAACCCCTCGCTCTCTCTCTCTCTCTCTCTCTCTCTCTCTCTCTCTCCTTTTCCTTTCTCAAGGCCGCAGGCAGGGACAGGCGACAGAACCATAGGAGGGTGGATTCCAACTCGTCAATGGGACGACCGGCACTGCCGGTGGGAACGACACCGGTTGAACCGTCCTCAGTTATGTTGGCCCGCATTTTCCAACCACTAGAAATCTTCCACGTCGTCACATAATGCTGTAAAATGCAATTCCACATACAGCAGATCCTGAATTTCTTTTTACACGTGTCAAAGTAGAAAAACATTATTGTTCACTAATTTGTTGTGATTATGCCAAATGGCTTTCAACATTATTCATAACTACAATAAAATGTGATTAGCATTAATGTGATTGTGCCCTGTGACAAAAAAGAACTTTGATACACCTCATAAAATATTTGACCAGTTAAGACAAAACAATCTGTTTGACATCCACTGTCCGGCAGAGTCAAAAGTCAATGCTTCCCTTTGCAGCAATGGTGTCACCACGTTGTGCTTTCTTCATGCCAAGCCAATATCTAAATTAATGTTAATGTAATTAAAGGAAGAAATCCTTTCAACGACTCGATCAAGTTCAAGAGAAAGAACTGGGTTTGGATCCCGTGCAAGGGCAGAAGTTTTGTTAGACACCAAGTAACGGAAGTCATAAATACACGTCATTCTTTAAGCGTCGGTTTTGCGATTGTCAGTATCAAGGCTTGAGGTGGATGGCTGTAAGTGGAATTGGAAACGAGACCGAATACGCATGGAAGACCTCTTCGTGATTTGATGCGGGTGAACCGGCTGCCGTGGGGCTCCCTACCGCCCGCCCGTATATAAGCAATCGGCTGCGCTCTACCTCTCCCGCATCCCCAGGTGGAACGCTCTCCGCACGGCCTCTGCCAGGATTCCACCGCGAGCCGCTTCCTCCCTCGTCTTGATTTCTCCGCCGCCCCGCTCTGCTCTAGATGATAGTCCTAAGGTACCGATCCCGGCCGCTCCCTTTGGTGCTTTAATTTTCCCTGTTCTTTCCGTTTCATGTCAAGATTATGCGGGGCTTTTGCTTCTCGAAGCAGTTCCCCATCGCCATGGGGATTCTGTTCCTAAGCTGTGATCTTGTTCTTTCTATTGATCTGTTCTTTCTTTGTTTGGGGTTCTTCATGTGTTTTTTGTAGCTCTGCTGATTGAATCTTCGATGGCTTCGACTAATCAATACCTCAAAGAATCAAGAACCTCGTATTTCCTCGTGATCTGTTTCGTCCTGGTTTTCATCTGATCGAAGGACTCCGTCCGATCTCCTCTTGGGATCCCCGTCGCGTTCGGGCTTTTTGGTCGAACGGCTGGGAGGCGTGAAAGAAGAGTGAAAAGTTAAGGGTTCTCTTTTTTTGATCGGGATGCCGTTCGTGAGACCTGATCCGGCGGCCAGGGATGCGGAGCCGTTCGTGGAGATGGACCCCACGGGACGATACGGGCGGTACGACGACCTGCTTGGGACCGGCGCCGTGAAGCGGGTCTACCGGGGGTTCGATCAGGAGGAGGGGATCGAGGTGGCGTGGAACCAGGTCCGTCTTCGTAGCTTCGTTCATGACCAGCAGATGCAGGACCGGATCTTCGCGGAAGTGAGGCTGCTGCAGTCGCTGCGGCACGACAACCTCATCGCGCTCCACGACGTGTGGACGGACGACGACGGAGGTAGCACGCTCAACTTCATCACCGAGTTCTGCAACTCCGGCAGTCTCCGTGAGTACCGGAATCGGCACCGCCACGTGTCGCTGAAGGCCCTCAAGAAGTGGTCACGCCAGATACTGTTGGGCCTCGAGTACCTCCACAACCGTGAGCCCTGCATCATTCACCGCGACCTCAATTGCTCCAACGTCTTCATTAATGGCAATGTTGGCCAAGTACGCGTCAATTCCCCCACTTCTTAACTTTTTCCCCATTGTTTGGTGAATTGGTACAGAATTTTGTTTCTCTTGAAATTTTCTTGATTTAAATTCGTAAATTTAGGATTTTTTTTCCCACCTTTCCATCGCGATCATCTCTCGAAAAAACTACTGTATCGTCGTTATCTTATCCACATTCGCAATAGTTTTTATCCCTTTGGCATAAAGGTAGGAATTTGTTTTATCCGGTGTTCATCTGTTTGCTTCTTTTTCGGATGTGGTTAGAGGAAGATGAATTTTTTGGGTATAGAACACGATCGAGTCTTTACATTTCCAACTGTTTTATTTATCCTCCGTTTGAGGAAATACAAAATTGTTTTTTGATTTGTTTTTTGGATTATATGATTCTATAAAGAATTCCTCTTTAAGTTCGCCGCACCGAAAAAAGCTGACTTTTTTTTATCTTAATATTGTTACAGGTGAAGATTGGGGATTTAGGGCTTGCTGCAGCCGTGGAGAAGAGCCACGCGGCTCACTCCGTCCTGGGGACGCCGGAGTTCATGGCGCCGGAGATGTACGAGGAGGAGTACACGGAGCTGGTGGACATCTACTCTTTCGGAATGAGCGTGCTGGAGATGGTGACCCGCGAGATCCCCTACAGCGAGTGCGACAACGTCGCCAAGATCTACCGGAAGGTGACGACCGGGGTGAGGCCGGCAGCCATGGCGAAGGTCAAGGACCCGGAGGTTACGGCCTTCATCGAGCGGTGCCTCGGCAGGCCACGGGTTCGACCTTCCGCCTCGGAACTCCTCAATGACCCATTCTTCCATGGCATCGACGAGGATGGCCCCAGCTCTGCGCCGCCTCCGCCCCCTCTGCCGCCACAGCCATGGCCGTCGGCGCTTCTTGCAGGCCTCGCTCTCCTACATCGTCAGCGGCCAGCAGTGCCGACATCACTTCCCTCCCGGATTGGTTGAGACAATAAATGGAGCTGGTTCGATCGCTGACCATTTGATTCCCTTTTCTAGTGTACATTAGCAGCAGTTTACTTGTGCGTTCTAATACATAGTAGTCGTGGTAATAGATTGATTTGGCACTGGTTACATTTGTTGATTTCTTTGGTTAAGAAATGTTAAAATATTTGAGTTCGTCTGCTTCTTTATTGCTGGTAAAAAGAATATGAAAACCGTGCTTGCTGAGTGTTAAGAGTGAGGACTCTTTTAAGAAATCATTGGATTCTTTTCTTATTCACTCATACATTTCACTGCAACAAAAACTAAACACTTAACGACATAACGATGTTGGGAATAGATATAAAAAGCCTCATGTAGAAGTACGCACTCATGGACTGTCGAGATAGGAGTAGTGTGAAGCTTTGACTTGTAAGCCAATTTTATGATAATGTGGTAGAGAGTTCTAGGAATATGATGGTGAATCCGATACAGAAAATGGAGGGAGTTAGTGTCGGTAGGAAGGTGGTAATGAAGGGGAATTGTAATGGTAATCAAGAGAAGGTGATAAGAGACTGTGATGGTGGAAACTTGCGGATGTAAAGGTGAGGTATTGATGAAGAAGAGAGAGGCAACGACCAGAGAAGAGGTGGACACTATTGATGAAGAAGAGAGAGGCAACGACCAGAGAAGAGAAGAGAAGAAGAGATTAATGGACATAAGAGAGAGGCAACGATGGAGATGAAGATGAATGTTTATAAATTTAAGGAAGAGGAGATTCGTAAAAGTGAGGAGGGGGTAATGAAACTGATGGTGGAAAATATCTATGAATACGAGGAAGGGATGGTGTCGAAGATAATGGAGGAGGAGGAGATGATGAAGAAGGTGGTGGTGGTGGTGGGGATTTATAAATATTTGGAGGAAATAGAGAGGAGGGTGGTGGAGATTTGTAAATGGAAGGAGGGGAAGAGGAGGAGATAGGTGGTGTTGGTGGTGGGTGACGGAGATAATAATATTGGTAGTGGCGGAGACTTGTTAATGGAAGGAGGTGGAGAGGAGGGGATAGGTGGTGGTGGAGATTTATAAAGAGAAGGTGATGATGGGGACGATGGTGACTTTAAAATGTAAGGAGGAGGCGGTGATGAAGATGATGGTGTTGGTGGCAATAGAGATTTATAAACGAAAGAAGGAAATGGAGATGAGGATGGTGGAGACTTACAAATGTAAGGAGGGGAAGAGGAGAGTGGAGGTGGTGGTGGAGATTTATAAAGATAAGAGGATGGCGGTGACAAAGATGATGGTGGTGGAGATTTATAAAGATAAGAGGATGGCGGTGACAAAGATGATGGTGGTGGAGACAAGTAAAGAGGAGGTGGAGGTGATGTAAATGGTGATGGAGGAGGTTTGTAAATATAAGGAGGTGGTGATAGAGATTTATAGACATAAGGAGGAGAAGGTAATAGAGATGATGATGGAAGAGAGGAGAAAGTTGGTGGGGATTTATAAATGTAAGGGGGAAGAGGCGATCGTGATGGTGGGGGAGGAGATGTAGAGTCGTAAAGTGTTGGAGGAGAAAGAGAAGGTGGTGGAGGTGACTTGTAATTATATGGAGGGAAAGACGAGGGAGAAGGTGGTGATGGTGGTGATTTGTAAATATAAGGAGGAAGAGGTGATGAAGATAATGGTGGAGATATATAATATAAGGAGAAGGTTATATTGAAGATGACGGTGGAGGAGACTTATAAATGTAAGTAGGAGGTGATATTGAATGTGGTGGTGGAGATGACAAAGAGGGGGGAGGAGATAATAAAGGAGGCGGTGGTGCCTTATAAATAGAAGGTGGAGATGATGAGGATGGTGGTGACTTATAAACATGAGGAGGAGACGAGGAGGAGGATGACGATGGAGGTGATGGGGGAGGAGTTATTTGTGTAGGAGGAGGTGGTGACTTGTAAATAGAAGGTGAAGAAGGAGAGAGGGAAGGTGGTGGAGATGATGAAGATGGTGGTGGTGACTTAGCTACATGGGGAGGAGACGAGGAGGAAGATGGCGATGGAGGTGACGGGGGACGAGTTATTGGTGTAGGAGGAGGAGGGGAGATGGAAGATGGTGGAGATGATGAAGATGGTGGTGGTGACTTAGAAATATGGGGAGGAGATGAGGATGAAGATGACGATGGAGGTGTAGGGGGAGTTGTTAGTACAGGAGGAGGTGGTGACTTGTAAATAAGAGGAGGAGGGGAGAGAGAAGGTGGTGGAGCTGATGAAGGTGGTGGTGGTGAATTAGAAATGTGGGGAGACGAGGAGGAAGATGGTGATGGAGGTGATGAGGGAGGAGTTGGTTGTGTAGGAGGAGGTGGTGACTTGTAAATAAAAGGTATAGGAGGGGAGAGGGAAGGTGGTGGTGGTGACTTAGAAACATAGGGAGGAGACCAAGAGGAAGATGGCGATGGAGGTGACGGGGGAGGAGTTTGTGGAGTAGGAGGAGGTGGTGACTTGTAAATTATAGATGGAGGAGAGAGGGATGGTGGTGGTGGTGGTGACTTAAAAATATGGGGAGGAGACGAGGAGGAAGATGGCGATGGAGGTGATGGGGGAGGAGTTGTTGGTGTAGGAGGAGGTGGTGACTTGGAAATAGAAGGTGGAGGAGGGGAGAGGGAAGGTGGTGGAGATGATGAAGATGGTGGTGGTGACTTAGAAATATGAGGAGGAGATGAGGAGGAATATGGCGATGGAGGTGACAGGCGAGGAGTTGTTGGTGTAGGAGGAGGTGGTGACTTGTAAATTGAAGATGGAGGAGAGAGGGATGGTGGTGGTGGTGGTGGTGGTGACTTAGAAACATGGGGAGGAGACGAGGAGGAAGATGGCGATGAAGGTGATGGGGGAGGAGTTGTTGGTGTAGGAGGAGGTGGTGACTTGGAAATAGAAGGTGGAGGAGGGGAGAGGGAAGGTGGTGGAGATGATGAAGATAGTGGTGGTGACTTAGAAATATGAGGAGGAGATGAGGAGGAAGATGGCGATGGAGGTGACAGGTGAGGAGTTGTTGATGTAGGAGGAGGAGGTGACTTGGAAATCGAAGGTGGAAGAGGGGAGAGAGAAGGTGGTGGAGATGATGAAGATGGTGGTGGTGACTTAGAAACATAGGGAGGAGATGAAGAGGAAGATGGCGATGGAGGTGACAGGGGAGGTGTTCGTGGTGTAGGAGGAGGTGGTGATTTGTAAATTGAAGATGGAGGAGAGAGGGATGGTGGTGGTGGTGGTGGTGACTTAGAAACATGGGGAGGAGACGAGGAGGAAGATGGCGATGAAGGTGATGGGGGAGGAGTTGTTGGTGTAGGAGGAGGTGGTGACTTGGAAATAGAAGGTGGAGGAGGGGAGAGGGAAGGTGGTGGAGATGATGAAGATGGTGGTGGTGACTTAGAAATATGAGGAGGAGATGAGGAGGAAGATGGCGATGGAGGTGACGGGTGAGGAGTTGTTGGTGTAGGAGGAGGTGGTGACTTGGAAATCGAAGGTGGAAGTGGGGAGAGGGAAGGTGGTGGAGATGATGAAGATGGTGGTGGTGACTTAGAAACATAGGGAGGAGATGAAGAGGAAGATGGCGATGGAGTTGACAGGGGAGGTGTTCGTGGTGTAGGAGGAGGTGGTGACTTGTAAATTGAAGATGGAGGAGAGAGGGATGGTGGTGGTGGTGGTGGTGACTTAGAAACATGGGGAGGAGACAAGGAGGAAGATGGCGATGAAGGTGATGGGGGAGGAGTTGTTGGTGTAGGAGGAGGTGGTGATTTGGAAATAGAAGGTGGACGAGGGGAGAGGGAAGGTGGTGGAGATGATGAAGATGGTGGTGGTGACTTAGAAATATGAGGAGGAGATGAGGAGGAAGATGGCGATGGAGGTGACGGGCAAGGAGTTGTTGGTGTAGGAGGAGGTGGTGACTTGGAAATCGAAGGTGGAAGAGGGGAGAGGGAAGGTGGTGGAGATGATGAAGATGGTGGTGGTGACTTAGAAACATAGGGAGGAGATGAAGAGGAAGATGGCGATGGAGGTGACAGGGGAGGTGTTCGTGGTGTAGGAGGAGGTGGTGACTTGTAAATTGAAGATGGAGGAGAGAGGGATGATGGTGGTGGTGGTGGTGACTTAGAAACATGGGGAGGAGACGAGGAGGAAGATGGCGATGAAGGTGATGGGGGAGGAGTTGTTGGTGTAGGAGGAGGTGGTGACTTGGAAATAGAAGGTGGAGGAGGGGAGAGGGAAGGTGGTGGAGATGATGAAGATGGCGGTGGTGACTTAGAAATATGAGGAGGAGATGAGGAGAAAGATGGCGATGGAGGTGACGGGCGAGGAGTTGTTGGTGTAGGAGGAAGAGGGGAGAGGGAAGGTGGCGAAGATGATGAAGAAGGTGGTGGCGACTTGGAAACATGGGGAGGAGATGAGGATGAAGATGGCGATGGAGGTAATGAGGGAGGAGTTGGTGCTGTAGGAGGAGGTGGTGACATATAAATTGAAGGTGAAGGAGGGCAGAGGGAAGGTGGTAGTGGTGGTGACTTAGAAACATGGGGAGGAGACGAGGAAGATGGCGATGGAGGTGATGGGGGAGGAGTTGTTGGTGCAGGAGGAGGTGGTGACTTAGAAATAGAAGGTGGAGGAGGGGAGAAGGAAGGTGGTGGAGATGATGAAGATGGTGGTGGTGACTTAGAAATATAAGGAGGAGATGAGGAGGAAGATGGCGATGGAGGTGACAGGCGAGGAGTTGTTGGTGTAGGAGGAGGTGGTGACTTGGAAATCGAAGGTGGAAGAGGGGAGAGGGAAGGTGGTGGAGATGATGAAGATGGTGGTGGTGACTTAGAAACATAGGGAGGAGATGAAGAGGAAGATGGCGATGGAGGTGACGGGAGAGGAGTTTGTGGTGTAGGAGGAGGTGGTGACTTGTAAATTGAAGATGGAGGAGAGAGGGATGATGGTGGTGGTGGTGACTTAGAAACATGGGGAGGAGACGAGGAGGAAGATGGCGATGGAGGTGACGGGCGAGGAGTTGTTGGTGTAGGAGGAGGTGGTGACTTGGAAATCGAAGGTGGAAGAGGGGAGAGGGAAGGTGGTGGAGATGATGAAGATGGTGGTGGTGACTTAGAAACATAGGGAGGAGATGAAGAGGAAGATGGCGATGGAGGTGACGGGAGAGGAGTTTGTGGTGTAGGAGGAGGTGGTGACTTGTAAATTGAAGATGGAGGAGAGAGGGATGATGGTGGTGGTGGTGGTGACTTAGAAACATGGGGAGGAGACGAGGAGGAAGATGGCGATGAAGGTGATGGGGGAGGAGTTGTTGGTGTAGGAGGAGGTGGTGACTTGGAAATAGAAGGTGGAGGAGGGGAGAGGGAAGGTGGTGGAGATGATGAAGATGGTGGTGGTGACTTAGAAACATAGGGAGGAGATGAAGAGGAAGATGGCGATGGAGGTGACGGGAGAGGAGTTTGTGGTGTAGGAGGAGGTGGTGACTTGTAAATTGAAGATGGAGGAGAGAGGGATGATGGTGGTGGTGGTGGTGACTTAGAAACATGGGGAGGAGACGAGGAGGAAGATGGCGATGAAGGTGATGGGGGAGGAGTTGTTGGTGTAGGAGGAGGTGGTGACTTGGAAATAGAAGGTGGAGGAGGGGAGAGGGAAGGTGGTGGAGATGATGAAGATGGCGGTGGTGACTTAGAAATATGAGGAGGAGATGAGGAGGAAGATGGCGATGGAGGTGATGGGAGAGGAGTTGTTGGTGTAGGAGGAGGTGGTGACTTGGAAATAGAAGGTGGAGGAGGGGAGAGGGAAGGTGGTGGAGATGATGAAGATGGTGGTGGTGACTTAGAAATATGAGGAGGAGATGAGGAGGAAGATGGCGATGGAGGTGACGGGCGAGGAGTTGTTGGTGTAGGAGGAGGTGGTGACTTGGAAATCGAAGGTGGAAGTGGGGAGAGGGAAGGTGGTGGAGATGATGAAGATGGTGGTGGTGACTTAGAAACATGGGGAGGAGATGAGGAGGAAGATGGCGATGGAGGTGATGAGGGAGGAGTTGGTGGTGTAGGGGGAGGTGGTGACATATAAATTGTAGGTGAAGGAGGGCAGAGGGAAGGTGGTGGTGGTGGTGGTGACTTAGAAACATAGGGAGGAGACGAGGGGGAAGATGACGATAGAGGTGACGAGGGAGGAGTTGGTTGTGGAGAAGGAGGTGGTGACTTGTAAATAGGAGGTATAGGAGGGGAGAGGGAAGTTGGTGGAGGTGATGAATGTGGTGGTGGTGACTTAGAAACATAGGGAGGAGACGACGAGGAAGATGGCGATGGAGGTGACTGGGGAGGAGTTTGTGGTGTAGGAGGAGGTGGTGACTTGTAAATTGAAGATGGAGGAGGAGAGAGGAAAGGTGGTGGTGGTGAGTTAGAAACATAGGGAGGAGATGAGGAGGAAGATGGGGATGGAGGTGACAGGGGAGGAGTTGTTGGTATTGGAGGAGGTGGTGACTTATAATGAGGTCGAGATAGAGGAGGAGGTGACTTGTAAATGAGTAATGGCGGAGGAGGTGATGACTTGTAAACGAGTGATGGTGGAGGAGGTGGTGACATGCGAGGAGGAGCTTGAGATGGATGCGGTGGTGACTTGTGAGGAGGAGCTTGAGATAGCGGAGGTGGTGACTTGTAAATGAGGAATGGTGGAGGAGGTGATGACTTGCGAGGAGGAGGTGGTGACTTGTAAATGACTGATGGTGGAAGAGGTAGTGACTTGGGAGGAGGAGGTGGTGGCTTGTGATGAGGAGGTTGAGATGAAGGTGGCGACTTGTGTGACAATGGAGGAGGAGGTAATTTATGACGAGGATGTTGAGATGGAGTTGGTGGTGACCTACGGTGAGGATGACGAGATGGAGTTGGTGGAGGAGGTGACTTGTAATGGTAGAATGGTGGTTTTCGCAATGGTGATGGTGGCGGCTGAGGCTTGTGGTGATAGGGGTGATGAGGAGGTGATGATGGCGGAGGAGACTTGCGATGGTATGGAAGATGAGGAGGTGATGGCGGTGGCGGTGACTTATGCTTGTATCTTCTCGGTGGAGGAGACTTGTAATGATAATATCTTATTGGCGGAGGAGAGTTGTAGTGATGCCTTGGTGGAGGAGGAAGGTGATGCCTCCCGGAGTAGGGAGGAGCACCAAAACGAAACGGTGGAAGATCGACCTCCACTGCCGAAACCGTGCTAGCAACGAAGCAAACCACCACAGCAGTCATAAGACAGAGCGACCACAGCCATGGTCGCGGCCACACCTCCATGGAAGAGGCCATGAATGAGCTCTCGATGCCACTGCATGGAGTAGTGCGGCTGTGACTTTATATAGGCGGACATCAATGATTATATCATTTTGTGCTCATGGGATGGCTGGTGCAGGCTGCGTCAAGAATTGTGCGCTATTGCCAATCACCATCTGTGACCAAAGCTCAAGTGACTCCCATTGAATTCTATCCTCCATAAATGGATTCCCTGCCCTACTTGACAGCCTGCAGTTTGCCACTTAGTGAAAGTAGTGATGGAAGACTTGACATGGCTCACTTTCATCTGCAGCGACTTGCTTTGGCAGAACCTTTTTGAGTTCATATTGATAGGTGAAACTTCCATGACCAGAAGTTAATGCTGTAAGTTAGTTCTCAGGGCTGGATCACTGAATCTTCATCCATACTCTCACATGTAGAAGCTCAGACAACACAACCAACACAAGCTTTTTCCTTTCTTGTTCTTTATGCTCAAGAACAATTTAGGAGTTGAGCAGTTGGATATCTTAGAAACAGATTGTTCATTATGTGTTTGGGGCTACAAAGAGGGATCCAAATAAAGTCGACATATGTTAGATTTGAATGATCTAAGAACAATTAGGTTTTATCTATCATGATAGGAAAGGTCTACTTCTTACTTCAGAAACACAGCCATAGGGAGTGCAAGATTCATACACTCTCAATCACCATCTCCTCATAAAAACCTAATTGGAGATGCATATGCACTACTGAAAACATGGACAGTTTATCTTTGACACTACCTTCAACTCATGTGTTTAGGCAAATATGAAGCATGCCATGTCATAAGACCTTCCCCTTTGCCATGTAACTGATGTGGCATAGAGGAAATGAAAATGGGGTAAGTCAGCAGCCACCTTCATGCTTCTCCTTGTTGTCCTTGGTAGAAGGTGAACAGGCTTCATCGAATGGCTTCCAGTATGAGTTCCATGCAAGACAGTGGACATTCTTTATCAGATACCTCCATTATTCAACCTCTGCCATTCACTCATGTGTAAAGCATTACAGCATTCCGGGCACAAAAAGATCTCATCCATATTGGAATACGACAAGGCCTAAATCACCTCTTCGAATGGACATCATTCTCCTACCTTTCTGCTTTGATTCATGCTTCACCCACCCACTCTGCACAAAACTAAGATGAAGCCCATCCCCCCCCCCCCACATTTTAGCTGGAGTGCCTATGTTGAACAGTGCCCTGACAGCAACCATTGTAGCAGATAAGCTTGTGGAAAGAAATCAGATTCAAGTCAGAGTGTGATGTTCTTTTCAGTGCTCGCTAACTGGAGCCATCTACCACATGCATCTTAGGTGGGTTTGCCCTTGACAATGGAGAACACTATTTTGGATGCATCTCTTGAATTCTCCCTTGAAGCTTTGCTTAAATTCATCTTCATGCTTGTGATAACCTTATTCAGAATTTTCACCCTCCAAGTTAAAACCTTGATTTAGACATAGGACTAGATGTAGTTGCAACTGAAGTCAACCTTTTTATATGTTTCCTTACAAGTCTCTTAAGTTGGATATTAATCAATTAACATCATATTATCTGATTACCTTTTCACGATACAAAAAGCAAATGACTAATTAACATCATTTACTATTATTCTTTTATGATGTAGGCAGAGAGCAATATGTCCTGACATGGAAGCAAGACTAAGATTTAACTCTTATTTTTGACCTATGAATGCTAAACAAATGAAACTTAGAGACTGATTAAATTCAATTTGCCAAACTATTCTGCAAGGTAGAAAATTTGCAATGCCATATCAAACTGCTGATTATTCATCAGTAGTTTTGATGCTGTAATTGTCAGTATCAAGAAATCTGATACTGATTGTTATGCGTCGGCACACGATAACTGCACATAAGGTTTGATACTCATCAGTTTCGGAAAGCCGAGCAGTTTCAAGCATGGAAGCTCTCTAAGTTCTGTTAAATGCTGAACAGAGTCAAAAACATATTAGTGGCATTATATGAACACAAACACCTCATCCAGCCACATCCTAAACACAGCTGCTAAGGATGGCATCCTAGTTCATCACTTGAAAATTGATCCTATCTGTGCCCCATCCTTAGCTCGGCTTAATAAATATAATACCATCATCATCAGCCTATGCGACGGCAGTATCGATTTTTTTTTCTGTCCTACATTACTATGAGTAGCTTATGTGAATACACTTGCTATATACTGGATTATATTTGTAAGACAGTAGGAAAAAATATTTATATGAAATTATCAGGCCAATTTTTTGTTTAGTATGACACCGACAGCTCAGGTCCCGACATGTTTCAGAGAATTTTTGCTTCATTCTCCAATTTAATTTGTCAATTATTTTCTAAATGTTGGCTCCATATACAAGTATTACATTAAGATCATGCGTACTAGACGCCGGTAAAAAAAGACTCAAAATCCTTGTTCTTTTTCATGAAGTTCTATTGTGATGTATCTATCTTACAGAGGTTGAATATCTTATTTACAGCTCTTAGCTTCTGTAGCAAAATATGTCACTCTATGCATCAAAATTTTCCTAAATATCATGGAATATTGGAGAATTACTTCTGATTATGGTAGATTGAACTCTGATAAGTTGATCTTTCCACCATCTGTCTAGCCTTCTAGCCTTCAGTTTTCTGCAGCAAGTGCCCTGTTTTGCCTAAATGTGTTGTCAGCTGGAAACTTCCTATCCACTTTATATAGTTGAAGTGAAAATTTTCCATACTGATGTACTTTTTCTTGAATTCATAATGGATTTTCTATACTGACTTCGGCCATAAGAATGAGTGGTTAACATATTACTAGAAATAATTAACAAGATCAAATATATACTAATAGAATGGTATAATTACAATATAAGCAGGTTTGAAAGTAAAGATATTTTCAGAAGAGAAACTTGGATATGAGATCAACCTATTGCCAAGGATCATATATTCATTTGTCTTGAATTACCATCATATTCACAAACAACCTAAAAGGAGTAGCCGTCATCAAGAACAGATGATAGAACGACCTACAGCCAAGTGAATGTAATCGAGAACAGACTATAGAACAATCTACTGCTAAGTGAACGCATCATATCAGTACCTGATCCCGTTACGAGAGGTGGGAAAGATGATGGAGATGATAGCCAACGAGATCCTCGTGCCCCGTGGAAGATTCAACAGGAGTTGCCTCGCTCTAAGCCTTGTGTTGGTGAAGAAGCATTTCTGGAACCTCACGTCACAGAATGCTGTTCTCAAGAATGTGAGCACCGCGAAAGCTGATACCTGCTCATGTTCTTGATGGCCACGCTCCAGTCTTCGTTTTGTTCCATTCAAGATGTAGAATCCCTTGGGTGTTACGACCCCATAATGAAGCCTCTTGTCACTATTGATGAAGCCCTTGCCGGTGAGGGAGAAGACCACGTAGGAGATTGTATATAGAATTGAGAGGGCTAAGATGAGGCCCTTGCCGGAGTTCAAACATCTGCCATGGTCGGTGAAGGGCGATGAGAAGATTTGAAAGGCTAGTATCGTGATGTTGGGCCATAGCTGCACGACGTAGTTCTTGCTTGCGAGTACGGGAACCGATCGAGGTTGACGAGGGAGTATCCATTCCCTACACCATAGTAGGAGCCTTCCAAATCCTCTCACCGTGCTTCATCGACCATGGCAGATGTAACGACTCCAACAAGGGCCTCACCTCGACGATAGTCTCATCGGCAACGATAGGAGGCTTCACTATGGGATTCTACATCTTCAAATGGCACAAACGAAGATAAGATCGATCGAGGCCTTCAAGAACATGAGCAGGGTTGTAGATGTCGGATAGCATGCATGCCTTATTAGCAGTGCTCATGTTCTTGAGCACACACAGGCTTCCGTGGGTTAGAAAAATGCTTAGCAGTAGCTGTATATAATATTTCCTTGATGATTGTTACTCCTTTGATATTGTTTGTGAATACTATGATGAATCAAGACAGATGAATATATGATCCTGGCTGGATGATTTCACATCAAAGGGTTTCTACTGAATATTCTTATCTAATGCTATCTAAATTATACTATTCTATTAGTATATAATTGATATTGTTAAGTTATTTCTAGTGATATGTTAAATAATCCATTTTTCAGAAATAGATTTACCTAATTTGAGAATAAGTTTGCTTCTTTAACATAGATTTCTTATAATAAATTTAGTAATTAATTTTTAATATACCTTAAAAGAAAAATACAAAATGATTTCATAATCAAAATTTGATAAGGAATGAAAATTGTAGAAAGGCCTTTGTTACAATTTTGGAATTTGAAGTTTTCTAAAAATGGAATGTTTCCAAATTGGTAATTCTAAAATCTTCAAATTATGAAATTTAAAATATGAAATTAATTAAATAACCAATTTTGTATAGAAAAATTCAACCAAAAAATACATCTTGGATTTTTATTTTTTTGATGATTTCTAAATGGAAGTTACTTTGGTAAAATTTTTATTATTACCAAGTACTATACAAATAAATTTTTAGGGTTTTTTTATCGGCAGAAGTTCGATGGAAATAATATTTTTATCAGTAGTAATAATTTTTATTTTCAGGTAAAATGCACAAAATATTATGTTAGTGTGGTGTGCAAACATCATAGCAAATTAGAAAAGATTAACCATTAGCAATGAATTAGCATCAAAAATAATAAAATGATGCACGAACTCATCCTAAGCTAATCCAATTATATATGCTTTTAATTTAATGATAATAACCATGAATCAATTGATCAATCAAACATTATGGTGCAATTAATTTAAAAGGAGAGCTACATCCTTAGTAGATTTAAAATTTGCTATACAACATTTTGTCCTAGATTGTTGGAACATAAACAAATATTGGATTGGAATTGATCAAAAATTAAAAATAATAATTTTCAAATATAAAGTCATGTTGGATGTCCCAATGCAAAACAAGGAATAAATCAAAAGATTGAATTTTAATGAATAAGACATTGTAAATGCCAAAACATTAAGAAAAAAAGGTAATTATGACAAGAGTAATGCAAATTTTGATTTTCCTCTCTCATTTCTAAATATGTATTTTTGAAACATAAACTAATACTTGATTATATTTAATTAAGAAATCAAACAAAATTATATTTTTAAATATAAGACATAGAAATAGAAGTAGAGTGCGAAATCGTGTACGCTGTGTATTGCAAGTTGACTCCAAGAAAATGCCTTAAGATATAACTAAGAAATTCCTTCGTATGAACACTACCATGGGGGGTTGATAAGATATGATGTATAACTTATAATAGTGAAATATTTTTTATAAAAGAGAAATCGTAAGAGACGAAGAGAAAGATTATAATGAAAATATTATTAGAAAAAGAAGAATATAATTGTTAGACTTATTGTAGGCTCGAGGAACTCACTCTCACGATAAAGATTTCGTACCTCCGCAAGTCTCGCATGTGAATGTAGAATTATGTAATTTGAAAAGAAAAAAAATATAGTTTCGCACCATTCACACTATATCGAAAAAGAAATAAATTTATCAACTCATTCCTCGATGACTCATTATAATGTTATGACCTCCATTATAGACCCATGTATAAGAAGAAAAAAATTAATTAATAAGAGAAAATCCTAGCATATCAAGATTAATCAAATAAATAATTTGTTTTACATTCTTTGGAGAAGAAAAGTTTCTAAATTCATCTTGCCAAATGACCTATGATTGTTTTCCTTTTTAGCTAGATGATTCTTTCCCTCTTTTTTCTTTTTTAAATTACTTTTCTTTTTTCTTCATTATAATAAATCTAGGAAACAACATCATGTGGCAATTTATAGAATTTGTAAAAGGCTCCTTCAACAAATAGAAATTTATTTAAATGAAAGCCTTTGGTTAAACCAAAAGCTCAGATACCAAACTTGACAACCGGAAGTGAGATTTTTTTTTAATACAATAGTAAAATAGAAATCATAGGACTCACTGTTTCTTAAGAAGAGAAATCATAGGATTAAGCTCTCGTATCTTTGCATACATGGATAACTAAATTATATCATCGAAGAATTAGATGTGGCTTGACACCACAAACACAAAATGCTAGAAAAGAACTTGATTTATTAACTCATTTTTCTAATGATTCTATCATAATTTTTTTGGCCCCATTTATAGGAATAAAGAAACTGTAATCATATGTCGAGGTTGATCAAATAAATTATGTTTAAACTTCTTTGGAGACGATAAATTTCTAGTTTTGTTTTGATAAATAATAAAAAATCAGTTTCTTATTACAACATTGAACCTCGTTCAAGTAATGGATTGACGGTAAGAGTGTCAATTGTGTTGCACCCATGGAGGTAAAAAAAAAAAATATGATGGTCATAAAGTTTACGCAAAGTGAATGTTCGATCGATCTTTTATGCACCTCCTCGAAAATGAAAAGTTACAATCATTCCCAATACATTGGCTTGAGAGAAATCATTTGAGCATAAAAAAATATGAAGATCATAAAGTTTACACAAAGTTGATATTCGATTTATTTTTTTGCATATCGTTCATGATATATATATATATATATATATATATATATATATATATATAGAGAGAGAGAGAGAGAGAGAGAGAGAGCCATCTTGATTTTTAAGGGTGTAGATCATTGTTGAGCAAACATATGTGCAACTATTACCTCAAACAGAGATTTCGATCAAGTAGAGATCATACTGGCTCAGCTTAATTTTAGTTAGTATCACTTCAGAGAGATGCCAAGAAAAGAAAAGCATGAAATGAGCAGGTTTAACTTTCTTCCCTGTCTTCTCATTGGTTTGACTGTTGAGATGTTCATTGTTGAGCTGCAATGCACACAAGAAGATACGAATCATCATTGATGCCATGATCGAACGAGGTGAAAAGCTAAACAAAGAGAAACACTGAACAAGCACAACACAGCAACACTCTCTGTGCCCTTTGACTCTCGTTTAAATGTACATATCTCATGAGCAGACTTTTCTTTGTTCACCTTCTCTGTTTGGTTTGGCATTTGAGATTCTCATTGCAAATTGTAATGATTACTCTACGTCTCAAGTCTCGACCATCTTTGATACCCTGAACAGCAAAGTGAAGAAGTGCAACGCAAACCTTTTGATACTCATCTTCTGCCAAAAGTAAACTCGGCATACTTTTGTTGCCATTCTAGTCCAGTTTTAAGTCTACTGTCTTCCTTTTCTTTCCATGGTTTGGCTATAAAGATACTCACTGCAAATTGAAAAGCACATTATTCTATCTGAATCACCATTGATGCCATGAGTGACAAAGTGAAAGTTTAAGGAAGAAGAAACTCAGTAAAAGCATAGCACTGCAATATTTTATAGCCATCTGCTGCCAAAAGGAGATATTTTATGCGCATACTTTAATAGGTCACTCAGCTCTTGGTTTAGTGTGAAGGTTTCTTCCACTGCTTTTGGCTTCTTCTGGAGCCTTCAAGCTTACTAGGTCCTCCAACTCTGCTGCTTGGGTCATTGTAACAGGAGAACCATCACCTGAACTCAAGAGTCCCAGGTATTCATCTTCCGACACTCTTTTTATTTTTGTCTCTACTGCATGGTAATCGATTGGGAGATGGGAGTGAAAATGGATTAATGATACTTCAAGATTCCAAAGAGCTTTAATTAAGGAAAAAATATGTTCGGATTCCATTGTAGTTATTACAGTTATTAGATTTCAACTCTGTGAAGCAGGAAATTTATGGTAAAGCCAAATTTTGTGCCTTCTCTGGTCCTTTTTTACATTTGAGTTTCTTAAAACAACTCAAATCATTCTTACATACAAGAAAACAATCTTATGTTGCTGTGGCAACATGATCTGGAATTGATGCATGGACAAAGGCAGACAGTAGAAGTTGTTGGGTGATTCTTGGTGTTTGTGAGATGAAAGCATCAGCTAATGTTCGGTTGACAAGAGGAAAAAAAAGATCAGGAGCAAATCGAATGAAAAAAAATGTTTCATGATATTCCCAAAGATCTTACTTTGTATTAAGATGTAGTTCCTCCTCAAGATGATCAATTCTGCCAAACACCATGAGGCATGGCTTACTAATCATGATCAGCTCTTCTGATCATTATAATGAGCTTTACAAGCACTAGGAAGAAAACTATTTCATTATTAATAGGTAACTGATAACAACTGTTATGACATCAAGGCATCCTATAAATTATTGACCAATTTACAAGGCTTCTTTTATCACAAGAACACTTCCAAAATGCTTTTCTGCCATATCATTCAAGCTTTAGAATCCCTCCAATGTGCAGATCTTCTCTCATCTGATGGTCCCCTCAATCTTATCTCAAGTTTCAAACGTTGACAGGACCCATCTATGATGTGAGAGATGTGAGAGATGATTAGATGGTTAAGAATGTCTAACATACACTAATATGAAGATTCATGCATAAGGCTGACAATATCAGACATGAGAAGGGAGATGTGATTTAGATCCAACTGATGGGAACAGGCACTCAGACTCACCTTTTTGCTTTTCCCTTGGCAAACTAATTTTGAGCATGTCCAATCATGTGAACTCATTATCTGCCTTAGATGTGTTTCTTTCATAATTTATGTAGAAGAAAAAAAATAGAAGATCAAGAGGAAAGTAAAGATGAACTGAAACTGAAGAGGCAATGCCACCCTGTACGACTCCAAATACTACTGAACTTGTGATGATCATGGATGTGGAGAGTATTCTTCACATGAAGGAAGGGCTGGGTGAGACAAGCTATTCCCAAAATTCTTCCCTTCAGGTTATGATCTTCCATTATATGTCAACAATTAATCCAATATTTACATGATTTTTTTTTTTAAAGTTGTGTGTTCTTTCTTCAGAAGAAGAGTATGGAGGCCATGAAGCATTTCATAATAGACTCAGCATTAGCTGCCTATGCCTTTAAGACACCAGAAATCTTCACAATTGCTGATCTTGGTTGCTCCTCAGGGATAAATTCTCTATATCTAGCTGAAGAAATTATCAAGGCCATTCATGAGAGATCTCGGCAGTTAGCGAGGCTGGCACCAGAGTTTCTGGTGTTCCTTAATGACCTTCCAACCAATGACTTCAATGCCATGTTTCTGAGCTTTCCAGAGTTCAATATGAAGTTCAAAGCAGGCATTGAGTTGCAAGGGGGCAGTGCTCCATCTGTATATTTAGCTGGAATTCCTGGGTCTTTCTATAGCAGGCTTTTTCCAGGCAATAGTCTTGATTTCATCTCCTCTTGCTATAGCTTGCACTGGCTTTCCCAGGTTAGCATTCAGTTCTTTAAAATGATATGTGATCTCTGTATTCATTGTCGAAGATTCATAAGCTCATTTCAAATCGACAACTTATTCATGCGAACTCTGAATTAATTAGTGAAGTTGGAAAAGATTATGGTTGATAAGATCCTTTTGAGAAGTGGTGTTGTAGAATGTTTATCTGAACAAAAATGATTGTGCAGGTTCCTGTGGGGCTTCTTGACAGTGATTGCAAGCCAATTAATAAGGGGAACATGTACATATCTAACACAAGCCCCCCTGCTGTTTCTTTAGCATACTTCAAGCAGTTCCAGAAAGATTTCAGCCTCTTTCTTAAGTCAAGATCTGTAGAGCTACATTTCGAGGGACGAATCGTCATTTTGATGTTGGGAAGAAGAACTGAAGATCACAGTGATAAGAGCACAACAGTTTTATGGGAACTTTTAGACCAGTCACTGGCAATTATGGTCTCACAAGTAAGTGCTACTCTTGGCTTTCTGTTTCATTTTAATGTTCAGCTGCAAGTTGCAGGAACAAAAAACTTTTCTTTTTACCTTTGAATTTTGTACATTACTTCCTCCTAGTCAGTTACTTTGTTCCTTCAATCTTTTTATTCATTTGAAACAAATCAAGATCAAGTCAATCACACTCCAAATGAGATCAGGAAGCAGACAGTTTTATGTTCTCTTATCCGAGTTAATACATTCTGCATCGACTTCATCTGTGTCCATTTTCCTCAACGATCACAGCAGGAATGCTATTAATATGAAAGATAAAAAATAGAATTTATCAAAAGAAATTATGGTTTCTGTATCTTAAACCATTTCTTTAATAGCACCTCCCTCAAATTTATGTTCCTATTGCTTCACAGGAGACAATTGATGAAGAGAAGGTTGACGCATACAATGTTCCATTTTATGCTCCATCAGCGAAGGAGATCGAAGACGAAGTACACAGAGAAGGATCATTTGTGATCGACTGTATACAAGCTTATGAGCTGAGCACAAGAACAGGAGATCCTAAGGAGGATGCGAGAATCATATCGATGGCCATTAGAGCCATACAAGAATCAATGATCAGCCACCACTTTGGAGAGGCAATTATAGACACTTTGTTCCAAATTTACAATGGACTGCTCAGTGAATTCATGGTTAAAGAAGAAATAAAAAGTTCTCACCTACTGGTAATTCTAAGAAAGTCATGTTAAATTAAGCATATGTCAAAGACCAGAGCTGCAATTTTAGAGATCACATGCTAGATTGAGCATGCAAGCAAAAGAAATTATCTTTTACTACTGTCTATGAGCTGCAAATTGTGTTAGGTGGCATATGGAGTTTTCAATATTGCGCTATGCAGAAAGAACATGGAAAGGGAGAACCATACTAAAAATTATGAGGAGAAAGAAGCCGAAAGAGAACCAAAACAAGGTTGGAGGAGCTATCTTAGCTCTTCCTTTATTCTGAGAAAAGGTGATCCTTGATTATGTACTAAAGGCTTCCTTTCTTTTTCTTGCACAATTAGGCTGCCTCGCTTAATTTTTTCTGATGGGCCAGCAGGAATGAAACTCAGGAATTAGAGAAGTTTCTTGCAACTCAAAGTGTAAGCATGTAGAAGTGGAAATGAGGGAAGGAGTACAAGTTTAATCGTGATCCTTGCTGTAAGCTCAGCTGAAAATGTATTAGATTGTCAATCGTGACTACAACATGGAATTGAACATGGCTAACGGCCTCAAATGGAAGACATTTATACATAAACATGTATACACCTTAACAAAAATATTCTTCGTCAAAAGGGTTTGATGGATACACTATTATCAACTTTAGTTTAAGCATTTTGGTTAGTGGTTTGAACTCAATAAATTTAACAGGTTAGTTAATCCATCAGGCCTAGATCGTGAAAAATAGTATCAGAGTTGACTTCTCATTTATCTTTTAGAGATAGGATGTGAATGAATAAATATTTGTATCATCCTTATTAATTTTTTTGACATAATTCTGTATTGGTTCTGAATTTTTCCTTCAACAAGAGCATGTTTTTGAGACCATTCTAACAGGAAACACAGTATGATTGCTTCTTTTCTTTGGCAGTCTTTCAGTTACCAACTTATGTTAATTGCTAGCCATAGCCTTGCACTTGCAGTACCATGACATGTTCCTTAGTTATGTAAATCCTTTATGAACATTTATCAAGTAGCTTTTGTCATTGTATTTCCCATGAGGAAGAAGAGAAGTTGCTTCATGGAATCTAAATGCTGAAACAGAAGCTGCCATATTCATTTTCCATGCACAATCTGTGAGGAAGATGAGAGGATCTTAACTGTTCTCAAAAGCCTGGCCATGTGAGCTTGTGCACGAGTAACACACGTGTAATTGCCTAAATCTTGGCTTCTTCCACTGCGTGGCACATACTGAGGCCGACTCTGTCTTGCAGACCACAGACGAAACAAGACTAAAGCTGAAAGATATAAAGGCAAGAAGTCGCAGTCTCTTTTTGCAGGAGATGACTGTTGCCAGTGACATATCAAGGAAGGACAAGAGATAATATTAAGTCTTTTCATGTGTCTCATTACTCCTTTCATGTCTGAGAAGGCAAACTGCTATTAATTGTCACACAGATGCGACAGTAAAACGAAAGGAGGAGGAAAAAAGATCTTTACCACTGAGCAAGAGAAGAACCAGAGTTGCCAAGTTCACCATCACCATGAATTGAGTTCTTGAAGGTTTCAGTTTGGCCTAGTTAAGACTTGGACTTTCCAAAATTTGACATTTAGAACACAAGTATAGAATGAAGATATTAGGTAGATTATAAAGTTAGGTCTGTACTGCAGAGAGCAAAATGGTTGGTAGCAGCCAGTAAATCTTCTTCATTACTTCTAAAGTGTATTTTTCTGCATAGATAGGAGAAAAGATATCTTAGCAAACAAGTGCAATAAAAGAGACAAGATTTTTCTTTTTTGGTTCCTATCTAAACAATTATGAAGTCATTCATATCAGCAATTGCTTTCTTTCCTTTTAATTTCTCTGCAGTCTGTCTAATCCAAAAACTGTCTCGGCCAATATCAGCAATTGCTCTATCAGCACAGTGCCTGAATTAATATGCGGATGCTGGCATGGTCTGACTTTATTGGCTGATCTAACACTGACATGGTGGACTGAGCCTACCAGTGTAAGTAAGCTTGAAAAGACAACACTGTCATCAAACTCCATTCTGTCTATGATTGGTCCATTAATGGAGTCTTCTGATGTAGGTCCACACTAATATGCAAGAGGCAGCCACAAAGCTAACCTGCATCCTATTTAAGGAGCCATCACTTTATTCATTGAGGCTAAAAATTCTACAACAAGCACTGTGACACTTTGAGGCAAAGAATCAAACTTCATCAGACAAGCATTTAATTCGCCACCACCCTTTCCTTGTTGTTTTCCTCTCTTATGGAGCATCCTTGACCCCACAAACCGGCCAAATCTTGTCTTCTTTGGATGCATTACATCCTCCTACAGTGCCAAGGAATCATGATGCATGGATTGTGTGCTGATTACAGAATGCATGAAGATAGCTTGCAGAAAACAGATAAAATATGAGCAACAAGCCAGTCTGCATTTCCTAAGAATTATTGGATTGTGGATACAAAACTCATTCTGTAGTGCATACTCCTAAGAATATGGAGATTTACTTTATATTGAACAATGCTTTAATCCTATCCTCATCATCAACACTCACTTCTTTTATCCACTGTATCATTCTTGTCATCTCCTAGTGAACTTGACATGTTTGGAATTTTTGGTCGAAAAAGCATTCAAGTGAAACTATTGGATTGGGTGGAGTATCTTCTAAATCAGTGAAACATTTTCTGTATGTTGTTTCATTTGTTTTTATTTTTATTTTTTGGGTTGAGATTAATCTATTCTCCCTTAGGCCACCAGTTTACAACAGTACAATGGGGAAACAAAGTTGGCACATGCCATCTAAATCTGGTGCCAGTGATGAACTGGAATTTTTGTCTCACAAAGATCTCAAAATGAGATTTTTAAATTTGTCCAAGTCCCTATGATCATATTCACCATTATTTCTTATCCTCACAGGGGTGTTTGCTACATAAAAAACATTTCATGAATTGATAATAAATTCTTAGCATAAGTTCTGCTTTTCTTGTTTATATTTTTACATGTTTTTTAATCTTTCGTTTATGGTTGCTCTTTATATATAGTATAGTCTATGATTCCATGTTTCCAACATCATTTTGTTTTTACAAGCAAGTTATTTTCTCAGGACAAGTAATACATATTACTCCATATGTAAATTTTAATTTTTTGGGTGTCTCTCTCTTTATTTCTGTACAGCTATCTACTTATGTTTGTTCTGATCTTGTTGTGCTAGCTTTTAATTTTTTCCTTTAGTTACTGAGGTTTTATTGTATGAATTCATACTCCTTAAAATTTATATAATTTTGCAAATATAAGCTACACAAATGGTCTATACCATAGTCATTATGAAATATATTTCTTTGAAGTAAGTTTGTTCTTGTAATTGTGCATAGATTAGCATCTAAGCATTATTCCTGTTGAATAAAAATTCTGACACCACTCTGTAGTATGAAATTGAGTACTTCAGGTAATGCTAGTTGAACTGGCACACTCCAGCTTTGGCTTAATCTTAGTACTTAAGCCACAGAGCTTTTGTTGAAACAAAAGTTGATCTCATTTGGTAGATAGAACAACAAGATTAAGCCACGTACCAAGACAATGTGCAATTAAATATCATAAAAGAGAGATCAGAAATGCAGCAACTGCTAGTTGGACTACTTTGCTTCAGCCAGAGGTAAAGACTAAAGCAGACACAGTTTTCTTTCTGAGAATGACCATCAATAGGGATTTCAGGACTCCATGATGACCGATAGATAATTAAATGTTGGCAAGAATCTCCATGGTAGTGTTGTTGTTCTCTAGGGCACCAAGGTAGTGTTGCTCCATGGCACCCAAAAAGAAAAAGCATCTTATTCCCTAAATCACACTTTAATGATGTTGGAGTACACATGCTGAGCATGAAGATGCAATGCTTTGGTGTTGTTTATCAGAGCAATCTTCTTTTGGGTTGGTGATGATTGATAGGTGAATGAAAGGTGGAAAAAGTAGGAAGGCAAAGGTTTTTTCTGGGATGGAAATCTTTGTGTTACTACAAGTACATTTTGTTTGATGGAACCAACTGCAGTACATTGTGTGCCGTAGCATGCTTTTGTATTTTGCATCCAACTGGACCTCAATTAAGAGAATATTTTTGAGGATCCACAGCAAGTTGCTAAGTTGCATCTCACTATACATGTCCTTGTTTTCACTCTCGATCAGCTAATTGGAGTTGTATGGTATGGTTTTATTTTCTCTTTCGACCTCTGGAATCATTCTGTGTGCGTGAAAATTGAGAACAACTTGGAACAGTAGTTTCCATCAGTATGGTGTCACTTGTGTAGCTTATGTTGGAGATGGAGCGACCTAAATCTTGACCATCTAATACTGGGAGCTGAAGAACAATGGGTCAAAGTTCAAGAGCAGCCATTCTAGAAATGCCAGATGCTGTCATTTTGTCCAGCAACTTTCAACACTTCCATTGTCTTGCTGCTACACATCACGATCATCTTCCAAAAGCCTTCTTCAAATGAAACACAAGCGTCGCACTCTGTTTTCAGAAGTCTCAACTGCATCCTGGAAGCATCTGATACTGATGACAGCAAGCTCGCATTCTTAGTCCTTGAGCCTCACCATGAAATTAAACACTCTCTATCTTTCTTAGCAGGAACACTATGATCCTGATGAGTATGTTCCTCGTTGATATTTCAGGATAGACGACATGAATCGGAGATTACAAAGCCAAACAAAGAATCTGCTGAAATCAGAGATCCTGACAACTACGACAAGATGCGAAGGAACAACAAGCCTTTGGCACAA
Source organism: Musa acuminata AAA Group (assembly GCF_036884655.1). NCBI lineage: Eukaryota > Viridiplantae > Streptophyta > Magnoliopsida > Zingiberales > Musaceae > Musa > Musa acuminata. Next base: position 24,397,490 of record NC_088339.1, on the reverse strand, counting down.
AACTGATACAGGTAGCTGTAGATGCCCATTGGTATGCCTTAAGGTCCAAAACCATTTTCTCATCAGTGGCACAGTCTGCTACTAACTATTAAGAAGCCTGGTGAAGCCACCTACCTTCAAGCTTCCTGAAACACTTCAAGGATAACTCACAAGACATCACTGTCTGGTATTTGAATGCTGTGGATACAATTGTCCCATAGAAGATGAGGCACTGCTTCCTTTTAGTACCTCTCTTTTACTTGTTCCAAGATGGCGAGCTGAGAGAAAAGCTAACCTACTCTCTTTTGCTGTTCACTCAAACACCTCGTGAGTAATGTTTATCCAATGTGATCAAATTGAACTTGCTTGGATGTTTCCATCTCATGATAAGGTCAAGTGGTCAAGACAGTCCCAAGAAAACCTCTTTTTCCTCGATCAATCTTCCAATTCCTTTCTCCTTACCATAAACTTACTAGAGACATGGCCATTTCCAAAGCTAACCAAGTCATTCTTGTTCTTGGAATCCAGAACTCTACATCCACCTATGATGTTTCTTTAGGCTTCAAATTTCATATGTTAAAGCATAACTATATGGCCATTTTACTTGTTGCTATCAGGAGAAATCCAGTGAGAAAACCCAAACAACAGGAGATAATGTATTTTGTTTGATGGACTTATATTTTAGTTGGCTTTGGCAAAATTAGTATAAGAAAGTCTTAAGAACCATCATATTTTTACATGTCATGAATAGTTCATCGAGTAAGATCTTCAAAGCACATATATAGTTCTAAGAGAACCCATATGATGTCCATATCATGGACAAGTGTTGAAGGCATCACACAACCTGAACCATCACATACCACTTGTTAAAGCATTCTGTGTAAGAAGAATATACCAGACATTGCTTTATGGGGTGCTCTTCTTACATGATGCAATTTGCTTCCTCATTTGCAAAAGCCAACCACATTCAATCAGGCAGCATCTGCATCCTGTCATCTTATCATTCCCATTGATGAACCAAAAGCAGTGTCTCAATCTTATCAAGGATGACCACCCTCCCATTAATCACAAACCTAATGCAGCACCATCTCTTTTCGGGGAATAAGAAGGTTTTCTATACTTAAATGCCTAAAGCTCTCATGCTAAGTTTTAGTGAGATCATTGCTTAACTCATCCTCTGCACAAGTTAATCTAATGTTACTGAATCCTGTTTGATTTGATTTCGTACATATAAACCTTGATTAATCTAGCTAGAGCTACTTAATCCACTGGTCGGATCCAGGAACCATGAAAACGAAGCTGAGAGATGAGAGAGGTTGGCTTAGTCTCTCTCACATGAGATGCCAGTCCTGCCCGCCAGTTGGAATTGGACTGTAGTGAAAAAAATATCATTTAATTCCCTGTTGAAAGGAATCGCTCCCACGAGATACCATCTCTCAGTCTCTCTCTTTCTTTTCATATTTTATTTGTTTATTTTGCCTTCTTTCCCTTCATTTTGCTCTATAAATTGCACCCCTCTCCTAGGCTCCAATTCCCTTTTCCCCTTCTCCTCTTCTCCCTTGCTTAGCTCTATTGAAGTTATGCTGCTCTGTTCTTTGGCATTCTTCCGCCGTTCTCTCACTGCCTCTGGCGGTATTCTGTTCTAGCAAATCTCTCGGTTGTCCATCAACAGGCCAAAGTCCATCTTGCTTAACTAGCTTTCTTGTTCGTCTCTGGGGGAAACTCTGCCCAAATCTTCTCTCGAACTACTGTTTCGGAGACGAAAACCAAGGAACCATCATAAAAATCTGGCCTTTGGTTCATCCTTGGTGTAAAAATCCCACCTTGGTTGGAGCTGGAACAAGGGAGGTTCTTCACTCTGTTCTCACATGAATCATATCTTTCTCTTGATGTTTCTCATTGATGTCGCCTGTCCTAAGTGAGATCCTCCGGTCAGGGTTTATGATAAATTCCACACTCCGGCGCAGGACCCATCTCGTTCAATCCTTCTCCGTCGTCTTTCTTTACTGGTTCTATGTCTTCTCATGAACTTGTTCTGAGATCTGCGCGCCCTGTAATCTCCTAGATTTCTTGGTTCTTTTTCTGTGACCAATCTACGTAAGTTTTCCACCAAAGATCTAATCTTTTCCTAAACAACACGAGAACAAGCTCAGATTACTCTTCCATGGCTTCTCCTTCCGCTGGATCAAGCCAGCTCCAGAATTCCGGTTCGGAAGAAGACTTGCGGGGTGTGATCGACCAGAAGAAGCTGAAGCGGATGATATCGAACCGCGAATCCGCGAGGCGATCGAGGATGCGCAAGCAGAATCACTTGGACAAACTGATGGCACAGGCGAACCAGCTGAGGGAGGAGAACACCCGGATCCTGGCAACCTTCAACATCACCAAGCAGCACTACGCTGCGGTGGAGGCCGAGAACTGTGTCTTGAGGGCTCAGGCGATGGAGCTCGGCAGCAGGCTACGGTCTCTTGATGAGATCCTCCACTTCATCAACATCAGTCGCCATGTCGTTTTGCATGACGACCACCAAATGATGGACGGTTCCATCGGTCCGTGGAGCTTCGCGTGCATGAATCAGCCCATCACGGCCGCAGCAGACGACATGTTCTATTATTGACAGGCAAAAGAAGGCATTGGTGGTGCGGTAGAGAGAGTGGTGTTTGTCATAATGTTGTGGTCTTTGTGTCCCTGTGTGTCGAGTGTTACTTCTGTCATAATGTATCTTGGAGACCTTTTTGTGGGATCATCGTGGCATATCTAATGAAAGGTCTTGAGTTGCTTTAAGGGTCCTAAAGAGGTATGTTCTGTGACAGGTTCTGGTTGGTGTCTAATCTAAGAATAATATCTGCTGTTATTTCTGCAAATTTCTCACTATCTGACTAAATATATATATATATATATATATATATATATATATTTGTCTAATCTCTCTCTCTCTCTCTCTCACTCACATTCAGAATGATCTGGCAATCCTGACTATGTTCCTGACTGAATGCACTGATGCATGCACAGAGATGCATGGAAATTACTTGGAGCAATTTGCAAGCAGAAAAAAGATGCTTCCTTACAGCATTTTTGCCCCTTTAACTTGTACATGCAACCAATAGTGCCACTTCCTTCTTGTTGTGGAAATGCTTGCTGAAAAGGAGACTTTGAAGGCTATAATATAAAAGCAGTGAAGTGGGTGATTTAGGTGGTGGTTTGCAATAGGATCACACTGCACCAGCTTTACCTAACTGTGGTGGGATCATGAAATCATCTGTTGTTGCTCTTAATAAGGTGGCTGCATGTTGAGTAACATCAGAGCTCTTGCTGGAGTAAGAAGGTGATGATGAAAGCATATGAATTATTTTTGTTTCCATTTGCAGTCTATTAAATGGAGATTTTGGTGGCACTGAGAGTTTGAGAGGAGAAGAGCTTACTGGAGGAATACACAGCAAAAGCACTGACAACATCACAACAAGTTTCTATTCAAGATACAGATAAGAAATGAGTTCTTTGTGTTCATCAAACATTTGGAGTATGAGAAATGCACAATGGTTTATGAATACAGTGGATTGTTGCTCTTCTTTTACTTTTATTTTGACATTAAATATATCCTAATTTATTTATTCCTTTTTTTTTCGAAATTAGCTCTGTGAGGATATCACCTTGTGTAGCAATTAACATGAAATAGAAAGAAGCATCATATAATATTGATTTTCCAATATTTAATTACTGGGCGATATATAATTTAGTTCCATATTAAAAAGGGTGTGTATTTTGCATCACAAAATCCATATATATATATATATATATAATTATGGATTGAATTTTAATCATGCCATTATGACGGGCGACACCAGATTATAACGGGTTTTATTAGATGCAAATATGACGGTCTCAGATACCGTTATGTAACATTTTTGCCTGCGACCACAGGTTTGAATTCCCATCCGGTATGACGGTGGTGTGCTGTCCACGACGCACGTGTCTCTTTTGCACGGGAAGCGTTGTTGCTTCTTGTTCGCCGCGCTCTCGACCTCCCCGTTTCTTCCTCCCTATCACCTCCCCAATCTCTCTCTCTCTCTCTCTCTCTCTCTCTCCGTTCTCCGAATGGTTTGATCTTGTTCTGATACCAAATCTTTAACTTTGCTCTTTGATTTTAGGTAAACCTGGATCTCGTTGTTTCTTCGGCAGCTTCTCGTCCTTAGTCGTGGCTTCGATTTCTTGTTATTTGCTATTGATCTGATGCATTGTCTGCGACAGCGGGAGATCTTCTTGGTGATTTTTTTTCCGTGATATTTTTCTTGGATTTCCTCGTTTGAAGATTTCTGGGTTCTCTTGATGTGTGTTTTGGGAATTGAATTCGAAAACGAGAAAGATATTTCTGTATTTTAAAGTTGGAAGTTTTATTGACCTAACATGTGTGAAATGCAATATAATCTGTAGATTTATGTGACGGTTTGATATATTGAGTGAAAACTAATATAACCGCTGGAATTTTGTGTTTTAGGTAGGTAGAATTTAGGATCATGGTGAAAGACGCCGAGTACTATGATATCTTGGGCATCAGCGTTGATGCATCTTCTGCTGAGATAAAGAAAGCCTATTACCTCAAGGTGACAAGAAATATTTTTCTGATAGTTATTCTTGTTGGTTGTTTTGATTGCTTCCCTAAAAAGTTGTTTTAATTATTTGCAAGATTACTGATTCGTAGCATATTAGGAAAACCCTCTATTTTATAGGAATGGTTCACATTATCAAAAGTGAGTTATTCACAAAAAAAATTTTAGTGGAATTCTGTCACAACCAAATTGATCTATAACTAGTCAATCATTCATGAATTTGATGATTCAAACCAAAATTATACCCATGTAATTCACCTATTTTCTCTTACATGAAAAATTCATTGTCAAGATTTATGATCTCTAACATCATTACTACCTTTACCTATATTAAGCTTTCATGAATTTTTAATTGTTGACTCTATTCAGGGATGAGTCTCTGTGTCTGCAACTTAAGTTTTGTTTTGATCACCTTAACGCGAAAATAGAACCTTTTTTATTCCTTGACCATGTGGGTTTTGGTGACACTCAACCGCCTTATATATGTTCTTGGCAGATCTTTATGTTTGCTTGAGTGGAGACATGGAATACTTATCTGCTACTAAGGGTTATCAGACTAATGTACATTTTAGCATTACAATTAAGCTGTGTTTATTAGGTAATTGCTAGCACTAATAGCCCTTCTAAAACTGCATAAACTAGAGTAAGTCTGATATTGACCATTTTGTCACTTGAGCATACTTTTTTAAAATATCGATTATTTTTTATTATCTGAAGTAATGTATGACCTTCACATGTGTCACTTCTAGAATTTTGATTTCTTGATGATTTGTCTAGTATTTTCTTGTTTCATTCATTAGTATGTTTGAGCTGGTTTTAATTGTTTAGAGAAAACAGACCCAAGTTTCATGTGTCTAATAGCCTACATACGTCATTCTGTAATGGGTCTTCTATTACTTCTTGTGGCCATTAAATACAAGATGCATAAGCCAAAATATAAGAATGTAGATAACTTAATACAAGTGGTACATAGTTGACAATTGCTTAAACTGTAAACATTTGTCTTTTTTTTTTTACACTCTAATTTTTTCCTATATGTAATATGGTATCCTTATTCCCTCACATTATTGGGCTTTATTCATGACATTGCACTTCAATAAGCCAAAATGGATTTGTCATGTTGTTTGTTTATTTGTGTGTTCTTGTGTAAATTTCTTGTCCCAAATGTATACTTGTATCACATGATGCTAAAATTTGAATGACTGAATTTTTCCTAGGCTTTTTTTTTTCCATTTGCCTATTTTAGTTCCAAATGAGTACTAGGATGATCTTTGAGAGTTGATAATATCTATCTATTTCCTTTGTAGGCAAAATCAGTGCACCCAGATAAAAATCCAGGAGATGCACAAGCTGCTCATAATTTCCAGGTGCTTTATTTTGTTTTGGTAACCACTAAGATTGATAGAACTTCACTTATCACATGCTTCAAACAATTATGCCTTTAGGCAAATGTAAGTAGTTCCTCTTTTGTGATTAATTTAGGCTTTCTAGTTAACAAGCATCAAATCTGAGCCTTCAGCTATGCAGTGGACCAATTTCATTGACAGGATTGTAACGGCTGTGATTTCTGATCATCTGAGTTTTACGGGAATTGGTTAATCATTAAATGTATTGTGTATGTTAATTTGGTTGCATCGTAGGCATTCCATTCTCTTTGTAAACCCATCTGAAAACTGTCTCTTGTTGTATAGTTATTGAATCATGAAAGCATCTGGGAACTATTAAGTTTGCTATTGGTTCATGGTTTTACATAATATACAAGTGACATCATAGAATACACACAAGAACCTGCACATCTCTGCTACTCTACCTCGTAAGGATGGCATTTGTAGTTTAAGACACTTAACACTAAATGAAGAATAATGGTTAAATATAGCACTTAAAGTTTTAATTCCATCTTGTGGGTAACAACTGACAAAGAAGCCTTCATCACTCTCTAGAGAAACATGTTTAACACTGCTTCCTTGTTGTCTATAGATCTCATGAACCTCTTGCATGAAATTTTTATGTTGGTTGAACTTTTGACATATCAACAAAGACATAATTTGTGAGAGCATTGTCTGGAGCTAACCGATGTAATAGTTTTCAGTACTCCATTCAATTAATGAACTGAAATTTTTTTTGCACATGTCTATAATATTTTTGGATTTGGCACACAATAAAAGTTCAAGATTCTCTCTTGTAGCAACCTATTTTCATCAATGAAGTGGCCTGCAAGGAATTTCCATTTTGGTGATGGATGTTTATAATACGATGTCAAAGTAATTCCTGCAAATTGAAACAACTCAAGTCTTTTCTTCTCTTTGTTGTGCATTTTAACCACACCTATTCTGGCAAAATTCTTTCTGATTCTTAACTTCATGTCCTCATACTAACAAATTTAACTGGCAATTCATATTCAAATTTTTCTGCAGTTGCCAATTCACATTGTCTGAGATCAAACTTGGAGGTATTTATTGATGTAGATTCTATCATTTGAGATGTTGGTCTAAATGCCTTTTCTTTTTGCATTGTTCCATATGATGTTTTATATTCCTCATAGGCTCATTCTATATTTATTATTTGCGCTGTAGTCAGTACCAACTTCTTGCATGTACATTCATTTTCCACCTAGATCCAAATAAAGCATTTCAAAGAAACCCCAAACGTTAAAAGCTTGTTTTCTTTTTGCATCTGATGCTTTTTGAAATGTGTTTCTTGTTCCACATAAAAAATAGGCACTAGATCTTCTTCCATAGTAGGGTCATCAGAAAAGTCACCAGCGCCATCCTTCCATTTATGCAACGTGATATGCTAAGAGCCAATGGGACAAACTGGATTTAGACCTTCGGGAGTTAGCCAAAACTGGTTTGCTGATGGAAACAGATTGAACTAGATTAAGTCCTGAAGGTGCATATGCCTCTTTGTTACCTCCTCATTACTGATTCAAATAGCCTTTGTTGTGAAGGTACTTGGTGAGGCTTATCAAGTCCTGAGTGATCCTGCAAAACGGGAAGAATATGATAAGCATGGAAAGGAGGGTGTTCCCAAGTAAGTAGATGAAACAAAATAGTTGTAATGTCATTAGAATGTATTAATGTGTATCTGTGTGGAACACATCAATCATAAAGTTTCTAAATTGATCTGTGGTTTTAAGTTTGTTTGTAAAAGGACCTATTGAAGCAGGCATATTACCCTGAACTATCTATTATTTTAAATCACCTTGTTTATTACAGATGTTAATGTTGTAATGCATTTTGTATTTCAGGGATTCCATGGTAGATCCTGCTGCTGTCTTTGGGATGCTTTTTGGAAGTGAACTATTTGAAGATTATGTTGGACAGCTAGCTTTAGCAACCATAGCTTCGATAGAAGCTGAGGAATCACAGGTTTTAGAAACTCGGAGACAAAGAGTGCAAGAGAAAATTAAGGTATAGTTAGTGTCAGGCAGCTTGTCCAGCAAATTTTATTTACCCAGCTGTATTATTCTGTCTTTTTGTATACCTTTTTTTTTTATTGCAACCTTGAAATCCCATTTTACTGCTTTAATCAGAGTATGCAAAAGCATGTGAGAAATAATGTTGGTAAACTCTTAAATAACTGTCACCGAGTCTACAACAATATCAATGTGCTTCTTTTTTCTACTATATTTCTCTTCCTGAGTTCTATATGTATATGCTTATATCCTTCAAAGGGGCAGTGGAGGAAGAAGAATGAGGAGGAAGGAAGAGGAAGGAAAAAAAGAGGAGGCGGTGAAGGAAGAAGCAGGAGGAAGAGAAAGGAACAAGAAGAGGTGGTGGACAAAGAGGAGGAAGAGGAGGAGAGGAGGCAATGGAGGAATAGGAGGGGGAAGGAGGAAGCAAAAGCAGGAGGAAAAGGAAGAGGAGGAAGAAGAGGAGGATAAAGGAAGCATACCCATTGGTGCTCCACAGCGAACAACGGGCAGCAGCAGGAGACAAGCACGAAGAGGGCTCGTGTATGGGCGAAGAGAGCTCATGAACATGAGCCATACATCATATTAATTTTTTAATGCATCAGAGCACACCGCCTGAGACGGGCACCGCATGAGCGGTCCATTTACTGGTTCATGACCAGACTCAAACCGGTCCGGGCGAAACGGCAGTCCATGGTTCTGCTAAGGTTGAGGAACTTTCTTATCCCCAAGTTACTTTCGATAGACTTCTATATGACTGATTTAAATCTTTTCTAATAAAGTCTTGAGGTTAATGTGCTTTCTAAAACTCAATTTGGTTTGGATCTGATTCAATTTGAGATCCCTATCACTACAATTTATTAAATAAACATTTTCAGACACCCTTTTTTATAGTTCCATCTTTGATGTCAGGCTGATTTATTGCATCACCATCATTTAAATAAACTAAAATAAGATAAACTATTCGTTGGTCCAGCATGTTCAGTTGTTCATCATCTAACCATCAAGGCTCAAATGTCTTATTAACATACTGTACATTCCTTTTGATGAATAATCATTTGACGTTTTCTAGGATAGACAATATGAGAATGTTGATGTAATACATCTGTCATATTATAACAAAAGTATGTACACTTCCCTTACAAGCTTTGTTTATTTAATAGATCTTTATCATGGAAACTTTTAAACTTCAAATGCAGGAGTTACAGAAAGAAAGGGAACAGAAACTAGTCCAAAGTTTGAAAGATCGTCTTCATCTATATGTGACTGGGCAAGAACAGGAGTTCATTAATTGGGCAAACTCTGAAGCTTGTCATCTATCTCGAGCTGGTAAAATGCTTAACAACTTCTATCACTCTTATTTGTTTCTTTCATTTCTGCATCACTTCTCTGACATGTAATTCAGGAGGAAGAGGATAGTAATACTTAATAGGTTGAATGGCAAAAAAAACCAGGTAAGGTAGAGAAGGGGCTGAGAAACAATATCAGAAGAAAAAAAATTGACTGAGAGAGGGAGAGAGAAAGAAGAAAATTATGTTTTTTTTTTTGTTGAGTGAAGATATTAGTGTGACTTCTGTAATATTTTTTCCCCTTTCATCTAGTACATTGTTAATGCTCTGTAGATCACTGACAAGCAGCTAACAGTGCTAACCCATCATCAAGGTGCTAGGTAACCATCTAGACAGTCAGCCCACAATTGAAGGAATCCAAAGAATTTTGAAATTGCAACTGCTAATTGCATGTCCCCGTTATAAAGATTTATTTTCTGCATTTCCTTAAAACACACCTGCAAAACTGAAACCTCTACTTTTTAGCTTTTGGGGAGGCTATGCTCCACACTATTGGATATATATATGCCAGACAAGCTGCAAGAGAAATTGGCAAGAGCAGACGATACATGGGCATGCCATTTGTAGCTGAGTGGGTAAGAGATAAGGGCCACTTTGTTAAATCACAAGTTAATGCAGCATCAGGTACTTGGCTTGTAGCAACTTTTTGTTCTTTCTATGATCATGTCATTATGTGCTTCCTTTTGACATTGTGCAAATTATTTCTTATTTTAGGTGCAGTTGCATTAATACAGCTTCAGGAAGGGATGAAAAAGCCAGAAGGAAGTGACGACAAGGACCTTACGATGAACATTGAAGAGAAAAAGGATGCAATGCTTAGTTCCTTGTGGAAAATAAACGTGCTCGACATAGAATCAACACTTTCACACGTCTGCCAAGAAGTAATTCTATTACGCTCTATGTTCATGCAACATATTGCAATGCATTTGGCAAACAGATGAAAATAAATAATTTTAAATGCTTATATGGAGCTTGTGTGTCAGCAAGATACTCGGAGTTAGTGGTTGTGCTCTAGATTTTTCCACTGACTTATCTTAAATGTCTGATTGAGTTCAGGTTCTCAAAGATAATAGTGTTTCCAAGGACGTGCTGAAGTTGCGAGCCAAGGCGTCGAAGAAGTTGGGAACAATTTTCCAAGCAAGTGAATTTTTTAGAAAACAAGCTCTCGTTTGCATGCTGCTTTCTGCTTTTCTGGACAGCTCAATGGCATGCTTAGACTAGACAAGACCAAGAATAATAAATAGAAACCAGTGGCTTTTGAAAAAAATATTTCTTAAGTGCTTTCCGCTTCCCTTTCTCAAGATCTATTTCTGCTTATTATCACCTTTGTTTTTGCTTTGAAAGAAAAAAAAATTAGTAAAAGATATTAGTTAATGGTATAGATAGAAGAGCCGAGACAAAAATATTAGTCAAGTAGAAGTTTTCTAGCACTGTTTGTAGGTGAATAACTCATCATTCAATCCCATGGTGCTTATGCTTTGTGATCATTCAGTTTACATCTTGATCCTTTAAAAATTGGTGATAGGACATTTGTTCAATGGAGACCTCAGAGGTAATTACTGGAAATTATAAATATGTATTTAATTTCTCTTAATTTAACTAAGGATATTAACTTGTATTGATCTCAATTGTGGTAATAAGTCCATGTAGTTGATCCTAAGTGGTTGAGATATTACAACTTGTTGTTATTGTTTATCCCCTTTGTTTTTGCTTTGGAAAAGGTGCTACCATCTTATCTGAAAGTAGAATTTTTCTAGCACTATTTGTTGGTGAATAACTCATCATTCAATCCCATGTTACTTATGCTTTATGATCATTCAGTTTACATCTTGATCCTTTAAAGATTGGTGATAGGACATTTGTTCAAATATCTTATAAGCAACTCTTTGTCATCTGATAACTAAGTATTGTGAAGATGACCTGGAATCAATATCAATCAGAGATTGTCAATGTAGATGAGCTTACCCTGGTAGTGATTCTTCTAGTTATAATTGATGAAGTTTGTCTAAAGTAAACATCATCTTTCATTTAATCAGGGTGCTAAAGCTCTTTATAGGCGGGAAAACAGTCTTCGTGTCGAGACTGGAACCAGTGGCTTCATGCGATGAACAGCAGCCTTGTCAAAGATATGTATCGATCAAATTGTCATCACTGATGTTTATGGTGAAGAGAACTTGTATTAGAAAGTGGCTGCTAGAAATAGTATGCAATGTTCATCTGAAATCATCATGTCTTGGGAGTACCCATCCTTGATTTGGTTTCTGATACTGCCTAGGTTGTATCCACTTCTTGGATCATCAATGGCAGCATAACATATCATATTTGGGTATGGTATAGGGTTTGGATGTTTCACACCAATATTAAGATTAATCCATGTCCAATTTTTTTCTTTTTTGGCTTTTATTTTCCTTGTGCAAGGTTCCATGAAATCTCTTTGTGCTGATGCAACAACTTCCATGTTTCTGTACACAGTTCTTGGGTTATGAAAAACTAATGAAGCTTTTGACTGATATGTTTGGTGAAATTTGCCTAATTCTTTGCTTGCATGGATAAGGTTATGTATATTAATTCCCTAACCTAAATTGATTGGAGATTCATTCATTGGCTCACCTCCTAGCAACAGTTGGTGCTGTAAACTCAATTTCTAGCTACTAAATTGGTAACTCTTACATCTTGTCTTTTTTTCTTTTGTTTTTTAGTGCAGAATATGATCATCTTCCAACATATGAGTCGAAGCAATTTTTATTAAAATAAAACTTTCAAATGCTTATCTCAATATAAAATAATTGTTTAAAGAGTAACAAATAAGTTCTATAAGCTTGAAAGTAAGAACCTCGTGGTAGCATTATCTAGTGATAGAAGCAGGGGTTGGGGGGGTTCTTTTCTCTCGAAATTGGAGGGAGAGGGTGAAACTTGTATGACATTTCTAATGTCACTCTTAAGGTTAGATTGGTTAAGTAATATCCTAAATTATTATGACATTCATCATATCATCTTTAGTTTCTATTAATGATTAAAAAATAATAATAATATTTTTGAATAATTTTTTAAAAAATTTTAAGTTTAAAGGTAACGGAGACTATATTCTTTTTTCTTCTTTTATCGTTGCTCTTCTTGATCACTATTAGAATGAACGATATATCATTTAGGGTATAGATCATAAATTTTAATTTTATAATTAATTTTTATCACATAATTATATTATTCTAAATTTACTCGTTGAAAGTTTATTTCCTTACTTGGATGTACTTTTTGTTAAGAAAAAAATTATTCTAATATGATAAAATGCCAATTATAAAATTTTCTGACTTTAGAAAAAGAAGGAATTTATTGTATGGACTGAAAAAATAAAATAAAATTGATAACAATATCTAATTTTATGAAGAAAAAAAAATCGATTGATCATCCTAAATCAATTGTGTATTATTTGATCATAAAAAAAAAAGAGACTAAAAGAGTGTGTCTTTAGAACACAGCCCAACGCGCCCATGGTTTTACTTACCGGTGTCCTTTGATCTGTTCTCCCTCTTATTTAGCCGCCACCACCCGAATCCCATTGAGCCAAAAGCCTCGCCTCGCCCAGCTCGAGTCCAGCGACCTCACTGGTATGACGATAGCGTCGTCATCGGGGGGGGCGGCTGCTGGCGGCGGCGGCGGGGAGGGGGCGTCGCTGGCGTCGGCGTCGTGCGTGGACGGGGGAAGGCGGCGGGTGAGCTACTTCTACGAGCCGACCATCGGGGACTACTACTACGGGCAGGGGCACCCGATGAAGCCCCACCGTATCCGCATGGCCCACAACCTTGTCGTCCACTACGCCCTCCACCGCCTCATGGAGGTCTCCCGCCCTTTCCCCGCCTCCGCCGCCGACATCCGCCGCTTCCATTCCGACGACTACGTCGACTTCCTCGCCTCCGTGTCCCCCGCCACCGCCGCCCTCGCCTCCGCCCAGGCCCAGCCCTTGTCCGACCCCGCCTCTGCCTCCGCCTCCTCCCGCCAACTCAAGCGCTTCAACGTCGGAGAGGACTGCCCCGTCTTCGATGGCCTCTTCGAGTTCTGTCAGGCCTCCGCCGGCGGCTCCATCGGGGCCGCCGTCAAGATCAACCGCGGCGACGCCGACATCGCCATCAATTGGGCCGGCGGCCTCCACCATGCCAAGAAGTGCGAGGCTTCTGGCTTCTGCTACGTCAACGACATCGTCCTCGGCATCCTCGAGCTCCTCAAGTACCACAGGGTAAGTCTCTACTAGGTTTAGTGTTGATTGATGTTCCTTCTGTCTTCCGTTGTTATAAACCACTGCTCTGAGATCAGTAGTTATTGGAGATTTAAGCTGGTCACGAGGAAATAAGGTTTTATATTTGTTTTAGTACCCCTTTCTATTGGAATCTTTAAATTAAAAAACTTATTTTTATGTCCTATTTCAGACAGAACCAATTGATCTGAAAATTTTGAGCCTTAAATAGCTCGATTATGCTGGGTAGCACTTGATATTTGGTAGGGCATCTTGACAAAGTAAAACGCAGAGGGTTGCTATGGTTTCTGAAGAAACTTTATTTTCCTTGCATTTTTTCCTGTTCAGAATGTCATATCCTTTTACATATTTCAGACATCCCTTAACTTGATCCTATGTTTTATGTTCTTATCTGCTTAAAATGCTGTTAGTATGATCATCTCGAGCTCTAATTGGCATTTAAAAATGGAATAATAGGTTTTGTTTCAATTTCTTGCCATTTACTTAGATTTTATTATTAGTATGTTTTCTCCTTGCATCAACAACAAATGCAACAACTAAGGCCTAAGGTCCCAGCTATCTTGAAGATCTAGTTCTTTTCTGCCATCGAGCTCTATCGGTTCTAGGTTAAGATCCATCAAATATATTTTCATTGCTTCTAGAAGTTTGGTCTTCCTCTACCCTCCTTGCTTTCCTGACCCTATTTGACTCACAAGTTCAACCAGTGCATTTATAAATCTCCTTTCTACATGTCCATATCACATAAAATGATTTTCCCTTGTTCTGTCTTCGACTAGAACCACTTTAAAATGTTTTATAAAGTTCAAACTAATTGGTAGAGATAATTCCCTTAAGATCTGTTAAAATTTTCGATTGTTTGTTAGCCATCTAATGCAATTCTCTCTTTCAATTCATTTTTTGGTTGACACTTGACAGTAAAAAATAATTGAACTGTAAGCACATAATTCATCTCAGCATCCTCGTGTTAGTAATCCCAGCTTTTTTTATATGTATTTTCCTAATTTCCATTTTTTTTTTAATTCGTAAGGTGTACCTTGTCTCACTAATTCAAAGGTAGATAAAGCAAGAGTCGAGGGTCGACAATGTCATAATTTTTTAAAATTTGTTTTCTGTTATCAGCTAGTAGCCTAGCAGTGAAATTTAAACATTCATATCGATGCATGTTGGTGACCTGTTTCCTAGCACTTAACTGATACTGTGTTGCATCATACAAAGATGCTGCATCGATCCTCTACCTCGCCTTGTTTTGATCAAAACAAACACATGATATCATCTTGTGCTAGGCTCTAGACCAGCAAAACATTGGATGCTAGATAACATAATAATCTGGCACTTGCTATTCCTCTGTCATCTCTTTGGTTGATTAACACTACATAATATCATCTTCTGCAATATGGATTTGGAAACTCTGGAACTATTTCCATTTTTATATTCTGTATTTATTTCTGCTGTAACTGGAATGCCATTTTTTGTGGTTGAGAAACACATTTGATGATCTTTAGGACTTGTTCAAGGAAACCCCTTTTCCTGTAATTTTTGGACATTAAGTGGTAAAGTGGCACTTTACTCGATTATATCTTTAGTAGTTCTAAATTTATCATATTTTCCTGTTCCTTTTCATGTTTAGTGAAGTATAGCAAACTCTTACTGCTTTTATATGTGAGTCCTTGATGATAGACAATGTTCTTGTTTGTTGATTTCTGCACCTTGGCTGTCTTCGTATTAACACTGAAAATCTCATAAGAACTTTAGGCATGTAATATCTGACCTGTCCATGCAGACCTTCATGACCTTCACAGTTCCACTTGGACCTGTGGCCATCAATTTGTAAAGAGATTGTCAGTTTATTTTGTCAACATCTTCAAGTGTAATGACTTCTAATGGCTCTCGTAGTAGATTTGGTTAGTTAACTGCAATGTTCTCTTATCCACCATAATTATGCTACTCTCTGGATGCCTATAAAATAATATGTTTAACATATCCTTAAAATTTGTTGTACCTACACTTCATATTGTTTCCTTGTTAGTTGAAATGGTTAGATATACAGTCATACTTCAACATGCAGAAGGGTGCTTGTGAGATCGGAAGCCATTTCTTTTATGCACAGAAGTCAGGATTATTCTTCCCCTAGACGTCATGATTGTGACATGGGAAAACTGCAAGGAAATAATCTTTTTGTTCTTGATTCTGCCATAGTTTTGTAGCATCTGTCCTTATATAAGATTTCCTTGTTAGTTGAAATGGTTATATGTACAGTCATACTTCACACTCAAAAGGTTGCTTATGATATTTGAGGCCCTGACCAAGTTACCACGGAACGAACTAACTAATGTGCCAAATCCCAAACACAGTTGATCCGAGTTCATTCTTCTAATAAACTCCATCTTTTTATCCGTTTGGACATATTACTTTAGTAATTATGGAGCATAAGAATGTACTATCATGTTCACATGCAAAGTTCGTTTTCATTTGTCATGACTATTGATGTGGAATGATAGTAACTACGGGGACCTTATCTGTCATTTAATAAATCACTTTTGATTTTGTTGTTTGTAATATGCTTTTTTGTATTCTATGTACTTGCACTAATTTGTTTGTTGGACAGCGTGTTCTCTATGTGGACATTGATATCCATCATGGAGATGGTGTTGAAGAGGCATTTTTCACGACTGACAGAGTCATGACTGTGTCCTTCCACAAATATGGGGACTTCTTTCCTGGAACTGGCCATATAAAGGACGTCGGATTTGGGCAAGGAAAGTACTATGCTCTAAATGTTCCTCTAAATGATGGGATGGATGATGAGAGTTTTCGGGGTCTTTTTAGGCCTATCATCCAAAAGGTGATGGCAGTTTATCAGCCTGATGCAGTTGTTCTCCAGTGTGGTGCTGATTCTTTGGCGGGAGACAGACTAGGTTGCTTTAACTTGTCTGTGAAGGGGCATGCAGATTGTCTACGATACCTTAGATCCTTCAATGTACCAATGTTGGTTCTGGGAGGTGGAGGCTATACAATGCGCAATGTTGCTCGCTGCTGGTGCTATGAGGTTGTGCTTGATATAGCTTTTGATCACTGAATCTACATCTGTAATTGGAGTTGTTTTTTATTAAAACATGTAACATTTGCAGACAGCAGTTGCAATTGGAGTGGAACCTGACAATCAGTTGCCTTACAATGAATACTACGAGTATTTTGGTCCTGACTATGATCTTCATATTCGACCAAGAAGCATGGAGAATAAAAATTCATCAAAGGAACTGGAGGACATTAGGTAATTGTCAGCTACAAATACATCTGTTACATGCCAAAATATTATCTTTTATATATTCTGTAAATATGCTATTCGGTTGAATCTACTAATTCATCATTTATCTGCAGTTGATTATGAATCGGTTTTTCTTGTCTTATGCACTGCACGTGTTGGCCGAGATGCTTCCTTTATTAGAAAGAAAACTAGAGCAACATAGATATTTTTTCATGATAAAAACAAAAAAGGCTAACAAAAGAAGTCAGTCTTTATTCATACTTGGTGCCTCATTTTGTGTGAAGCAACAGTTTCTTAGAGTCAATCTTGCTGTTGTAATGTCCATTCTTTGTTCTTTTTCATTATCAATTATGTTTATGTTTTTGTCATTTGCAGGAATATGTTAATGGATTACCTTTCGAAAATTGAACATGCTCCTAGTGTGCAGTTCCAGTCAAGACCACCTGATACAGAAGCTCCTGAGGAGGTGCATCCCTTCTGTAACCAAATTTACTGCCATATTTTTATTTCTTTAAAAGAAAATATGTTAACTTGAAATTGACATAATATAGGAAGATGAGGATATGGAGCACAGGATGCAACCAAAACTATGGAGTGGCGAGTATTATGATTCTGACTCTGAGGAGTGCCCGAAGCCTGATCCTGAAAGTGTACCATGATTAATTAACCGTCAACCGACTCTACTATTTAGGTAATCCATGTTTTTCATATTTAAATTTATCCTTGCCTTCAAGACTCATTTGATTGTTTTTCTGTTACTCTCCCTGGCAGCAGTGTGTCCACCTTAAAAACTTATTTTCCACTTCAAAGATGAAAGTCTAGTGGCTTTAATATGTATAATTGTGAATTTGTTGTAACTCTTCTTCTCTTAGATGTATCATGTAGGTCAACATAAATAAGGAATTTGTCGATATATTTAACTCCTATAAGAACATGGCATAAAAACTAAGAGTTGGCTAAGAATTACTGAGAGCAAGTGGCTTTTGGCCTTAAGATATGGGAGGAGATGGTAGTTTGCCTCAGTGCAGAAGTCTGTCATGTACTAGGTAAGAAGCTATGTTAATTAATCACACAACATCAATACAATCTTGTTGGTTATAACAGTAATTATCTACCGATGCCATTTGTAGGTCCTGGGGCCCTGTTGGTTGTTTTCACTTCATTTAGGTGCTGAGCAGTCGTGCAATCGACTAATATAGGGTTCAAAATTACATGTTGTTAAGGCTCACTGAATGATTAATTTTAAGTGCAACAGGGAGGAACCATATCTACATTTTTTCTTGGCTGATAACCTGCGATGATGTCACATGGTTTTGGACTCATGGCCTATTGATATGCAGACATGGTCATAATAAAAAAAAGTTTTGTGAGATGAATAAGCTTTCTACTGTAGGAAATAAAATGTGCCTTCAGAGATTTAGATAGCTTAAACATATATTCATAGAAATCCTAGGGATCCCATACATCTCTGGATGGATGATTGTGGTTATTCTGTATCAAGTACATTTGCAATAAATTGATGATGTATCCAATAGAGTTTTATGGATAGCGACATTCATGAATTTTGTGGAGCTTTCTCATTGACAGAATCAATCTTTATATCTGTTATATGCTGATGGATCATACTTAGGTAATTATAGTATTATTATGAACCCAACAACCCTGTACTATAACTATAGTCTAATTATTATAAAATAATCAGAAATCCCAAGTACTGGCCAACAACTCTAAAACAATCATAAACCGTCAAAGCAAAACCATTACAGCCCTCATCTTAGACATCGCCGTTCCCAGTTTCAATGCCAGTTTCATTCCGTGTTATTTCAGGTTTGGATGTCTGATTAATGTCATATTTAAGTTTTTTTTTTTTTACTTGTATTATCCAGCCACAATCACCAAGAAATCCTGCTTTGTTAAATAGTCCAAACCATGCCAAATTTGGCACAAAACCAATACTAAGTGCAGTCCAGACACCAAAACTGATTAGGGTTTGGATAAAAGTGATCTTACTGAAAATTAGTTACTTGCAAGGTAGAAGTATGAACTATCAAAATTAGTTGAACAGGATGCATGCAAGATGAATCTGATATGAGTAAAACATGATCAAATAAGTCAGCTGAGGTCTTGGTTCTCAATCAGATTATCTAAAGTTGGTTCCACTTCAACCCGAAGTAGACCTCACAGGCATCAAGGCCTAGACTGTTGGTTCCACTTCAACCCGAAATAGACCTCGCAGACATCAAGGCCTAGACTGACATAGGTAGCTGCTTTGGCTGCATTATTTCAATTACAAACTACTTGATTTTTTTTTTTCTAGATTGTAGAATTAAGTCATATTCCTTTATTTCTAGAACTTTTGCCCGTAGAGACTTGGTTGTACCTTTTCTTCATCTATATTGTCCTGCAATTATTTCAAAGCTTCAAATGCATTGATTTCAGACTATGGACATAGTCTCATATCGTAATTAAAATGGAGTTTTCGTGTGTTTCTGATGCAGGATGTCATAAATTATGTAGCAGATGAGTTGACCAAGCACCTCAAAATTAGTGTTCTATGTCGATATTTATCGAGCAAGTACGTCATCTTATTCGACATTAATGCTCATCGCTGTCGTTAGAGCCAGAATGCCTTCCTTGGGGGTTAAAATCAGAGTGAGAAACAAGCTTGTTGTTGCTCAAAATGGGATACCATCAAGCTCATTGTTGATTAGTGAGGAATGTTATGAACACAAAGATGTGTATTCATTTGCGCCAACTTTTCTTCTTTGAGATAGTAGAACTCTGTCAAGATTTACTCTGAGAACTGTAGCTTCTTGTTATGTTCCCAAATGTGTTCGATGAGGAATGTTGTTTTGATGAGGATATTTTAGATTATTGGAATTAGGGATGTTGATTTCGGATAGGATAAATGAGACATTATATGTGCATGTTTAATCTGAAAAATGTCATTGTATGACCTATTCACAGTATAATTTGGTTATCAGATGTTTGAGTCGGATTGAGAATAGATGTGAATTTAGACAAGAAGATGATTAAATTTTTTGAATTAACACCTTCCTCAAGAACAGAAATCATTTTACTGGGCTTCAATTTTAACGAGCATATCTTCCATCTTATGTGGTATTATTACTAATGTTGATTAGATAAACTACACCCCCAAGCTACCAAAGTCTTATCTTTGTTGGCTTCATTCCGCATACATCCTCATTTTACATGAATCATTTCCGAGCTTTAAGTTTCTTTTTAGTTTAAATTATAAGGCATATCTCAACAAGACTTGATCATGGTTTCAGAGCTTTTCAGTTTTGTGGATGATGGAATTGGAACAGGATGAATTCAAAACCAGAGTCAAGTCTATTGAGGAGGAAGGACATGACACCAGTGACATGGCAGAGGCGGCACACGGAGAAGCGGAGGTGCTCTGAGGCAGTCGTGGGTGGCAATGACATGAGTAGAGTTTGGAACAAGAAAGGCGAGGATGGACTTGGCGTAGGAGGAGGGGAGGAGCATGTCAGTAGGGGTCCTGATGGCGATAGGGAGTTAGCGGACGGGGTTGGAGAGGGAGGTTGAGAGAATGGGAGAGAGAGCATAATGGCAGGAGGAGGGAAATCGGGTGGTGTCGTAAGCCTCTGCAATTTCCAGCGAGAGCGAATGAGGGGGAGAGGGAACAGAGGATGTCAAAGAATGAAGGGGGAGATAGAGGAGGTGCAGTGATAGTCATGATTGGAGTTTGGCTTTCTAATAGATGGATCCATAAAAAAAACTGACTCGATTTTAAATAGTTGAAATTGGAATCGAATCGTGATATAATCTAATCTTAATATGAAATATCAATATGTTGTGTGAATCTTGAGGAGATGCCACCTATGTCTATTCCTATTAAATCTTGGTGGAGTTAATTTTTTAGGACTAATTATAAATTATCCCAGCTAGTTATCTTTAGTATTTCGATCTTTATACTTTAAAAAATTACATTGACATATTTATAATTATAAAATTAAAATATTTAGATCTATTTACCCTAATGACGTTAGTTTTATTAATACAAACATGAAAACAAATGACAAAAATATAATCTTAACGTTCTAGTTTATGATGGGTTGGTTGTGGACGAGGAGAATGACGATGATTGGTGAAGGTCGCTTTGTATTTGACATCGTTAAAGTTACCAAGTAATCATTTCATTACTTTATATCTATGTCGATGTCGACGTAATTACTGATCGACAAAAAGATCGTCAATGTAAATATCGAGTGGCGTCGTTCTATATTTACGTCGACATAGTGCTAAGTAACTATATCAATATTTAGATAGATGCTAACACAAATATCCATATAAAGTGACCCTAATCTCTTGTTATCACTCATTCTTATCCACAATCGTTACTCGTGGCTCTCAACGATATTATCGTCTACCATCGTTAATTAAAATATTAAAATTACTTAAATAAACTTAGATATTTTAACTATATAGATGTCAATATAATTTTAAAAAAGTTAAAGATAAGATAGTAATGATAGCTAACTACAGATAAGCTATAATTACCCCCCTCCTTTTAGTTTTAACTCTAGTGCGAATCTCAACGAGGAACATCAAGATCGTGCGCGAATCTTGACGAGACAGCTTATGTGTTCATTGTCATTTTTGCTCCCATTTCTCACGCCCACAAAACTGAAAGTATTGGCAATAAAAAAAGGAAGAAAGAGGGCTTCGTTTCGTACGTCCTCTCGAGATCTCTCTCTCGCGTCGGTGGATTCTTCGGCTTCTTCTTTGATCCTTCCTTCCCGCGCGATTGGAGGAACTCGAGGGAGGGAGAGACTGATCAAGAATGGGTAGCGAGCCCAGGTCTGGATTCCTATCCTGATTCCCCTCCTTGGAAGGCACCGCCTCGCCCTCGTTAATGGCGGGCGCCGTCTCGGCGCTGTTCCTGCTCGACATCAAGGGCCGCGTCCTCATCTGGCGGGACTACCGCGGGGACGTCTCCGCCGTCCAGGCCGAGCGCTTCTTCACCAAACTCATAGAGAAAGAGGTATACCCCCGTATCTAGCTTCGATCTCTTTCTCGTTCCCTTTAGATCCGTCCACTTTAAGGAGGATTGATGGATCTGGCTTGTTCCGTCGATTTTTTTGAGGAAAAAAAAAAATATAATCTTGAGTTTGGTTTCGATGATGACAGGGGGATCACGAGTCTCACTCGCCCGTGGTCTTCGATGATGGGATCAGTTATATGTTCATTCAGCACAACAACGTGTTCCTGATGACGGCAGCTAGGCAGAACTGCAATGCTGTCAGCATCCTCCTCTTCCTTCATCGCGTCGTTGATGTGAATTCTCTTAACGATCCATGGTTATTTTCTTTTTCAAATCACTGCTCCTTTTCTTTCTATTTGATCATATGCATTGCAGGTTTTTAAACATTATTTCGTAGAGCTGGAGGAGGAATCTTTAAGAGATAATTTTGTTGTTGTGGTAAGTGGAAAATCGGATATATAACTTGATTTATGCTGGTTGGTCTCGGTTGTGTTAAGAAAAAAATAATCCATTGTGTAATGTGAACAGTATGAGTTACTCGATGAGATGATGGACTTTGGGTATCCGCAATACACCGAAGCTAAGATTCTTAGTGAGTTCATTAAGACAGATGCATACAGAATGGAAGTCACACAGAGGCCACCAATGGCTGTCACAAATGCAGTTTCGTGGCGCAGTGAAGGCATACGGTACAAGAAAAATGAAGTAGGTCATTCATACCTGTTTAAGGGTACCTTTGGTCATTGTTCGCTAAACCTTGTGTGATGAAGTAGATTCTCTTCTTTCTTTCCTAGGTGTTCTTGGATGTTGTCGAAAGTGTCAATATTCTTGTCAACAGCAATGGACAGATTATCCGTTCAGATGTTGTTGGGGCATTGAAGATGAGAACATACTTGAGGTGCAATATTTTTTCCTTATCTCTCCCTTCATCTTAAATTATTCAATAGTATGTTGCCTAGATTCTTCACCTAGTTTAACAATATTTATAAGTTTGTCTGTCTGTATGTTATATATCCTTTTAACCTACTCACTACTTTTTAGCATATTGTCCTTTTGGACTACTGATGAAATTCCATAGTTATATTTATATTAACGTAAAATTGCATGGAGACCATGAAGAAAAAGATACTATTTTAATACTTTATATGGACAAGAGTACAAATTCGTCCGTTGACTTGTTCCATCAACTTATAAATAATTGTCATATCTTTAACATACTTGACGCGAATTAACATATGAAAATGAAAGGACACTGCATGACTTCTTTAAACCCTTCATTTGTCTCTATAAAGAAGATTTTTTTAATTTGCCTAGTGATTGGAATGCTGAGCAAAACACTTCCCAGATAATTTAACTTGTGGTAGACATAGCAATTCATTAAAATCTTTTGGGTTACTTTGGTAGAAATGGAACTATATAAGGAAAGAAAATTTTAGTACCATATATCTATTAATATTTGACTGAAAATTCCTGTTTGAACTAACATTCAAATTCATGTACAAGAATACAACCATCAATTATTCAACTCTTGTATAAGTATCCATCACTGTTTTTAGGTGAAAATGATTTTAGACAGATTGTCTCAGTTTTTTTGCATCAAGTGCCCATCAATTGGAAGAAAACTTGTGCACTGAAACTCTTTATCGTGGATAATGGTATTTCTCCCTCTTCTGAAAAACAAGTGTTTTTAATTTTCTCTTTTTTTAAAGTAGTGCACCTGAAAGTACAATTTCATTTGATAACTTCTTCAGATTTGCCTAAAATACTAAAGCAGAAGTTCACATGGTGAATGATAAGTGGAATATCATTTAGCTATTATCATTTATTCTGGAGATTGATTTCTATACCAATAAATTATGCTTAATCTGTGCAGTGGAATGCCTGAATGTAAACTTGGGCTGAATGACCGGGTCCTTTTGGAAGCTCAAGGTAGAACAACCAAGGGGAAAGCCATAGATTTAGATGATATCAAATTTCACCAGTAAGTGGTCTTCTCACTTTTTGAGGTGCATGCGATCACATCTATATACTGAATGTCGAACACTTATACTATTTGTAAGGTGTGTACGCCTGGCACGGTTTGAGAATGACAGAACAATATCTTTCATACCACCTGATGGAACTTTTGACCTAATGACATACAGACTCAGCACTCAGGTTACCCTGGATTTACAATTTTGTATGGAATAGAGTTAAATTTTTGGATTTTGTTTGATGGATATTTTTTGCAATCAGTTATTATACTCATGTTTCCTTGTCACCCTGGTCACTTAGGTAAAACCTCCCATTTGGGTTGAGGCTCAAGTGGACAGACACTCGAGAAGTCGCATAGAGATGATGGTGAAAGCAAGAAGTCAGTTCAAGGAAAGAAGGTGCTAGTTTACTTTCACTATCATACATGAAAGCGCTTTCTGTTGTACTTGTTATAGTTCATGCCATCGATTTCCAACAAGCTCATGTTATCGTCTCATTTCCATACAGTACCGCAACAAGTGTGGAAATCGAGCTACCTGTACCTTCAGATGCCACCAATCCCAGCATTCGGACATCCATGGGTTCTGCTGCATATGCACCTGAGCATGATGCACTGGTCTGGAAAATAAAATCTTTCCCTGGTGGCAAGGTATGAGATGCAACTTTATTTCCCAGATAAATAAAAAGATGGCATCCATCCAAGTTTACAACCTAGGCAGTTTGTTCATGATGCTCATTTGGTTCTAGGAGTACATGTGTAGGGCAGAATTTAGTCTTCCCAGTATAACTGCAGAAGATGCAATTCCGGAGAGAAAGGCTCCTATCCGTGTGAAGTTTGAGATCCCATACTTCACCATATCTGGCATACAGGTATTTTGGTGTTCCTTTTTTTTTCTTCTTTTTGCAACAACTGATGGACTATATGGACGAGTAGTTTACGGATGCATTGTATTTTGGCCTTTTTTTAGGTCCGGTATCTGAAAATTATCGAAAAGAGTGGATACCTAGCCCTTCCATGGGTGCGGTACATCACAATGGCTGGCGAATATGAGTTAAGACTCATCTAGCTTGCCTTCCTCTGCTGTTTGGCGTTCAGAACCTAGCATACAAAACTTCAAGGCCCTGGCTTGTGCAGTAGAAAGGTCATCTAAACAGCATTGTTTCTGCTTTCTAGTTCTTCTAGTGTCTTTTTGATAATATTATTTTGTATGGATGCATTGCATTTCCAAAAATTTAATTGTTCATTTTTCCTTTGAGTAACTTGATTATGGTCTGTTTCCTCATATTTTTCTTATGTTCCATCAGTAACAAAATATTCTTAGAAATAAATAAATGATGTTTCTAGGTTGAATAACTCAGATTGTGCCTCTGTTTCCCTTTAATGTGTTTTTTTAGCACCATGTGTTGACTGGAACTCCGAAAAGTTCAGTTAGAAATCAACTGAAGCATATCATAGATGAAGCTTTGAATTCCATGAGCATTACACACAGAATATTAGCTATATAGTACATTATTGCAAGCCTGCATTAAAATCTGTTCATGTATTTTTCATTTGCCATTAGTAAGTGGTATGAGTACAATCAAAATAATATTCATGCTAAGACTATACCACAAAAAATGACCTACAAAGAGCATACATGGCAGCTCTTTCTACAGAATCCAGGTGAGTCATTTAAGGCGGATTCTTCACACACACTCCGTCTGCAGCCCACTGTGGGCAGAGAACGTTCTCATCTACACGTCCCTCTCTTGACCTCTGCTTCTCTGGCTTGTCAAAAGACCTCACATGAATCCACTTTGTTGCCGACCACTTCTCGCCTTCTATCACAGGACAGCTTCCATGCAAACTGTCAGGATCTGTTGTTGCATCAGGGCGAAGGCTAAAGAAGAGCAGAGCATCACCTTTTTCAGGTTTCACTGCATAGACAAAACACTTTTAGATTGTCCTTGATCGATGTTAACAGAAGTTAAGACAGAAATTTACTATATCCAATCTGAAGCAAGATAAGCTATCAAACGACATTTACCTAAGATGGTCATGAAATATATATATATATATATCCTATGAGATGCTCTAAGATGAGTTGAATCTGTAATTACCCGAATAGCCATTTTTTTGCATCAGATTGCAGAATGTGGATATAAGACGACTTCTGCACTGTGACCATTAGTGGCATTCTTACCTCTGAGTTGGGCAAGATAGTCTCTCCATCTTTCTGAACATTGGATAGGTACATCAATACTGTGGCAACTCGGTGACCTTCAAGTTCTTGATTGGTTTGATCATGAAAATAATCAAAATGTGGCTCATAGTGAAGTATTTGCATGGACTCAGCATTTTCTAGTAAACGGTCGAAGAGAGGGCAGGCCATTGTGTGAACAATTAGGAAGAGATAATATGAATATTTACTACTGTGAAGGGAGATCTATAACCTTCTGGAAGAAAGGTCCAAGCCGCAATCCTTCTCTCACACCAATTTCATCCTTCAAAGAAAAAAAATGCATTAGCTTTTGGTGTCAGCCAACAGTTCGAGAAACTTGTATTGGTCATAACAGACGAAGCAACCAGCTGGATGATCAAAGCCAAACCAGGTAGTGTTTAGAAAATTTCTATGCATTGCAAGCATGCTATAGCTCAGTTCTAGCATGCCAGTCGTTTGGATAAAGAATATCTGATTTGAGATACCTTTGCTTAGATCTGCTCTACTCTTATGTCTATGAAGAAGAGAAATGCAAGACAGACAACCCCCATGGATTTCACTAGTATCCTACAACTCCACAAGCCCCCATGTAGAATAATGTAACATATTAATCTGGGAAACCTGAAGAGGGAACAGCAATCAGTTGAAATATTTAAGGCTTGTGATTCAAGAATGCATCATATTAAATAACCATAGATGTGAAAAGAAACACCCAAAATAGCCACCCAAACATGAAACTTTTTTCATGGTGCAAATGGTGAGGTTTATACCAACCTGTTTGACAGTTACTTGGTGTTTGAACACATTATGAGAAATTCATTTTATATTTGTTTGGTGAATTTCATTTTAGAGTTTAGATTTCCTACAGTAAAGACATAGGTATTTGTTCCAAAAATGGTGGGTCATCAATCTAATTACTTGCTAGACAAAGTTGAAGGGATGGAGAGTGGAAAGTGTCATCAACAAATCAGCAGTCATGGTGATCATATTCAAGTTAGCAGTCGACAATCTCCACTAACTTGGACGATCAATCTCCCTTATGGTGCATAGTTTCTTTTATCTTGCCTTGTCTTTGCCATGTAAATTGGATGTGTTGTCGGAGGAGTCTAATCTGAAATCTAAACAGCACTCGAAGCTTGGAAAGGAGGAACTTTTAGCGACTCAACTAAGAAAAAAGAAAGGATCTTTATGCTTGAGATCGATCGACAAGATTCACTGACAAAAATGAAAAGGGACCAGAAAGTCCAGAAGCATTGAATGATTGATTACCTGGCGCTTAGCAAGGAACATGCCCGTGCTAGTCCGAACCTCGCTCATCGCACTCTTCCCCGACTCATTGTCCGCGACCATCGATTTCTCCAACTTACCCTTAGCCTGGTTTCACCACGCAGATCATTAAATCCCGAAGCTGGCAACGGCAGTCAAATGCATTCTTACCAACGCGATGAGGTGATCGCATTCATCGTGGGAGAGGAACCCCATTGTACAGAAAGGCGATACCAACCAAGAGCCGCCCAAGTGAAAGATCGAGGCCATGCGGTAGAAGGAGAAGAGGGGGATTTGCCGAGAGGCTCCTCACCTGTGACGCCACGAGAGCTGGGTCACCCGGGTAGGATCGAAGAAATCGCCCTCCGCTCGGCCGAAAGACGATCCAAGAAGAGGGGCCGCGAAGAAGAAGAGGAGGAGGAGTAGGATGCGGGGAGAGAGAAGGGAAAGGCAGCAGTAGGGTCCTATCGCGAAGGAGGAGGAGATCTTCGCCGGTGGACTCGTGGCCGCCTTCCTCGAACACGGTGAGAGGTATTCATTGGAAATTAATGGCCTTCGCTTTGGTCTCTTAGAATGTACTAGGAACGGCTCTGTCAAAAACATCACGTACTCCTGCGTCGGATTACCGATGAACCAACTCAAAGCCCCGCCTTGTGATTGGAGGTGGCACCGCATTCTTCCGCGGGACCTACCCGGTAGACGTGCGAGTACTAGTCACAAGTGGCGAAAAGCATTTCTTGGCGGTTCGTTGCGGGTCGTTGGGGTGGAAGCATCTCGATACCTTCAGTCTTGAATCAGAATATATATATATATATATATATATATATATATATATATATAACAAAATAATCAAATTATCCCTATATGTTCTTTAATTATCTCAATCTTATGATTATTATGATGGTTTGATACTAAGAAAAGTATCTTGTAGGTATGAATTTGATATCTAAAGGGGCATATATGCAATACTAAAATATATAGGGTAAATATGCTATTTTTTAACTAAGTCACTGAGTAGGTGTAAATCTAACTCTCACAAATAATTACATTAATTAATTTGTGTTCATATTATATTAGATTTAAATAAAATTATTATATGTCTTTAAATAAAATATTTTTAAAAATATTATATAAATAACGTATACGACACTCACACATAAAGATAAAATAATTTTATTAGTTTGAATCTGAATGTCTTATATAATTATTTTATAATTTAATAAGATACAAATTTAGATTTTTTTTTGTTGATTTTCTTAAAATATAGATCAATCTAGAGAAAGATAATAAAACATATTAGATCGTATGTGATGTAGAATGAGTAGCAACATACTTCAGAGATAGAAAGAATGAAAAATAAAGATTTAATAAATCAATAATACTAAAATTATTAATAAATAAAAATTAGAAAAAAAAATATATTTTCTTAATAATGATTGAGGGTACAAAACCTCATTCAATATATTTTTCTTTAAAAAATTTTGAATAATATTTTTGATTGATAGATTTTTATTTTTTAGATTAAATCTTTGGTATGTTGTCATTATTAAACTTATTTGTCAAATCTCGATTATCATATCAATACATAAATTGATAATAAATATTTATTAATAATTTTATAATTTTCTATAACATGAAGGGTCAAACGAAAAAGATTGTGGTGCTGATTTGGTTTTAAAGCTTAAACAGTAAATAACAAATGAATATGCTCTATTTTAGGGATATATGGTAATATGTTGAATTTGCTAAATTAAGATGCATATAGTCATTAGAGGGAAGATTATTGTTAATACTATATAAAATACGGGGTTATATGAGAAAAACCAACAAAAAATATTTTGTTTGAGAAGCACATGGAGACATACATACATACACGTGTGTTATATACACGTATGTGTATTGTGTCTTTTGTGCTTGCGGTACTTTTGCTTCGACCTGAGAAGAACCCTTCCCACTCAAAACCCTACCCCTACCGGTCCCTGTGGCTTCGCTTCCCGTCGTCGGAGGAGCACCCTGTTAGCCATGGATAGGTACCATAAGGTGGAGAAGCCGCGGCAGGAATCGGCCATCAACGAGAACGAGATCCGAATCACCAGCCAGGGCATCATCCGCAACTATGTGAGCTACGCGACCAGCCTCCTTCTGGTATGTGTCTCGCTGATCCTATTCTGTAACTATCACTCGAGATTTAGGGTTTGTTAGCGGTGTTCATGCCTTTGATGATGGGGATTTCTGTTATACTTGATCCAATGGCCCATGGCTCTCTTCTTCCTAGGAAGGCATTATCTTAAGAGTGACATAGATTCCGAGGCTGGAATCAATCCTAAATCTCGAGAACTGCTTCATAATTCTGATATTATTGTTGTTGATTTCTGAGGTTGGGAATTCGATGGATGTTTTAACCATGTAACAACTGGTGTTGGAAGTATAGTATACAATTCATCTTCTCAATATATGGATGGAAGTACGAGTACACAGCTGATAATGAAGCTGTTGCCATTGGAGAAATCCTTCTTGACATGATTCTATTAGGTCAGAGCATTTTCATTCTTTTAGCTTTGAACCTTAATGTGTATGCCATGAAGAATAGATTCAGCAAATCCGTGATTGTTTCTTTCAGAAGGATAAAATTTTGTTTTGTTGAGATTGGCTTATTTTGACCAGCCATGTGGTCTCTTCTTTCCACTTTAACTTGTATCGTGACTGTATCTCACCAGTTGCCATCTCATTACTTGTAATATTCTTTTGGATAATCTATTCTTTGTCAGAGAACATAATTAGTAGGCAATCTTCATCGAACCACATTGCCATCATTTGTTTAAGAAAATAATAGCAAAAGAGTGTAGTTGAG
The DNA here is from genome assembly GCF_036884655.1 of Musa acuminata AAA Group. Lineage (NCBI taxonomy): Eukaryota > Viridiplantae > Streptophyta > Magnoliopsida > Zingiberales > Musaceae > Musa > Musa acuminata. The sequence goes on along the minus strand of NC_088339.1, from coordinate 24,367,308 downwards.
CCATTTTTAGCAAGCATTTAATTCTCTCCAGTACACCCCTCACTGGATAATGGTTGAAAAGCCACATCCTATAGGCATGTCCTTTGCCGACATTGTGCTGACTAATCATTTAAGTACAATTGCTGGAAAACCCCTGTATCTAGAGATAACATGTGGAAAAAGATTCATGCATCTACTACGGGTTACGTTCTTTTTGTAGGTTGATCAATCATTTTGAGCAGGTGGATGGGTGATGATGGGGGTGTTGTGGCTTCCCTTTTCATTTTTGGACACGTGGTCTCTCGAAGGAAGTTTCGGGGCTCAAGATGGAAGAGGATCAGTTTGGTTTGAAGTAAATTGATAATTAATGGGATATGATTGAGCTACACTTTGCAAATATTTTATTTTCCTTGCATAAAAGAAAAGAAAGATTCAACTGAGACAAGCATATATAATTAGGAGTGTACATATCATCAAATGCATTTGGTTTTGGTGAAAACCTTGTGGAGGCATGAGAAATTTTGCCTATGCTGACTGATACGGGTCAAAAAGTTAAACTTTTGGGTCTAGCTTCTGCTTTAATTGTGATTGCTCAATAATTTGAGCTTCATTCGTGGGCTTAGTCTGTAAGAGTTTCATATTTCAAGTCATTCATTTATATGTAGTTCTCTATTTGCATGAATCATCTACATAAACATTAGTTTTATCCTTTTTTTGACATTAATCAGTTTTGGAGCTAAACTAAGAGTTAAGAAGAGTTTGTGAACAAAGTCTTGATAAAAGTGACCGAGCTGGTACTAGTCCTCTTAAGCTAGTACTAATTCTATCCTGTAAAATATATTTGAGAAAGGTTGTGCCTTAAAATTTGAATCTTAAAAGCCACTTAAAAGTAGAAACTTGTACCTTTTTGGTTCAATGTTAAGCTCTTGAACCAAGGACTAATGCCAAAGTTGTTCTAAACATGTTAAAAGAAAAATTAGAAGAAGGCAAAATGACAGGTTTTCTAGAGGAAGCAATTATGATCTCATAAACACTAGAATTAGCTGCTAGAATAAGACCCTGCATGAAAAACATATTTACCTATTTACATAAAGCATAGTGTCTCTTTTAATTTCATCTTTCTGTTGCTTCAAAGTTGAATAAGTAATCTGATTATAAAAAGTTTCTTTTCATTTTATACGCATGGCTCACTAAGTTGAGCGTGAGTACACTAAGTTGTTGTGACCCAGAGTAGATAGTTAAGTGAGACTTGGTACACATGCAAGTTCTGAAGATGTGAACCCTGAGTTCTTCTCTTTGATGATTACACATTATGGTTTTTCAAGCAGGAAAAACATGTTGGAGAGATTGTCTTAAAGGCAATGGGACAGGCAATCAGCAAAGCAGTGGCAATTGCCGAGATTGTAAAGGTTGGTTTTAGAAAAAAATTCCTTCTTTCTTAATTTTGTTTGAAGTTGTATTAATCTTCAGCTCCCATGTAATTTGATTGCAGAAAAGGATTCCTGGGTTATATCAAGATACTGCAATCAGTTCGGTCAGTATTACAGATGTGTGGGAACCTATTGAAGAGGGTCTTGTACCGTTAAGTTCTTGCTGGCTTTCATGTTCATAGATAATTACCTACTTTTATAATCTTTTTAAAGAGGTTTGTTTCCTTAAACTTTTGAAGTTTAATTGTTTAGTTTGGAGACGACACGTCATGTTTCAATGATTTCAATATCTTTGTCAGCCAGAGAGCTAAACAAGAACTCCCCTGGGTAAACCATTTGTCATTTTTCATGCTTCATCTCCAATATAGTCCACTTGGCAAGTTTTGTTAGGATATCTGCTTTGGATTTCTTTGCTTCCATTGGTAGGTACCAAGTACCTCTAGAGCAGCCAAAGCATCAGCAAAGATATCAACAACCACAACAATTTCAATGGCAACAGCAGATTCAACCAAAGCAAGCACAAACTCAACTTAATGAAGGTACACAGCTTAGATCTATTATTTTTTTTTTGTTGGTTGTATTGATTGATTTTCTATAAATGCTTGGTTAAGATTTTTATGCACGAGGACGTGGTAGAGGTAGAGGAAGAGGAAGAGGAAGAGGGAGGGGTTGGGGAAGAAGATATGGTGGCTATGGTGGATATGACAATAACCAGGGTGGATATGGCAACAATCAAGGAGGATATGGTGGCTATGGAAGATATGACAATAACAGTGGATATGGCAACTATCAAGGTGGATATAGCCATGATCGGGGTAACTAAGTTTACATTTTTTATTGTATTTAGAAAATATTGTTTTTAATACTTGTTAATTTTCTACAATTTTCTTTGCATGTAGATAATGGTGGATGGAACTCCAACTGGGGTCGAGGTGGTGGACGTGGTAGAGGTGGTTGGAATTATCGTGGTAACCTTGTTTGATCGTCTCTCATCTTATGCAGTGGTTTGCAGCATTGTTTGATTATCTACCTAAAGTGTACTTGAACCAAATGCAAGCTTATTAAGCTGTTATTTCATATGCCCGAGTGTGTCTAGGATCAACCAGAACAGTTGCCAATCTTGAATTTGTTTTAAAGTTGTCATGTTACAAGATCAAGAAAGTTCTATGGCAAAAGTATGTCAGATAATAACCATCCAACTCCATTTCCAATTAGTGTTCAGTATACGGTCGCATGAATGTGTTGTCACTTATTTGTATTTGTATCTGAATTATGTTCGATGAAACTTCCAGCTATAGATATGGACATGGGTTTTAAGCATATCCATGTCCAGATATCCAAGCATCTTACAACACCCATATTAACCCAAAGAATGATGTCATTTGATTGACTTGTTAAAGTCCTCTTTTCACATTTGCTTTGAAAGGCTCTTCGACATGTGCACCGTGATCAATAGGTTTTGATTAGTGTTTTGAGTATTTCTTGGGGGATATGTCCAGTTCTTTATACTTCATCTACATCCACTTGAATTGAATCTGAAACCTCTCCCTGTCCATTATAAACAAATACGGTTCCAAAATTAATATCATTGAAATTTACATCCACTGTTGAAAGGTGGATATTAAAACGAATTTTCCAAATGTGATTGGTGTCTGATGAATTTTCACCTTTGGTATGTTGTGCTCAAGTCAACACTTATAGATGTTTTGATACTTGTAACCACCGACAACTTTTCCTGTTTCTGAGCTTTCTTGTCTTGATTTTATACATACTTAGTCTCTACTAGGGTGAGGTCTTGATGGCAAGGTTGATCTTGGTTTTGCTGAAATGGAACTTTGATTGTACAGGCCAGAGGGCTTAGCTACATGAAGCCAGGTCATATTCTTCATAGCTGAGGCATGACATGACATATATATAACCTGATGATCAAGAGTCATGAGTATTATGTTAAAATTTAGACTGATTGAAGGCATGATCCTATGAGACCAAACCGTATTATTAATGTAAGCTGCTTGCACAGGCCTATCGAGGTTTTTCAGAAATGATTTGTCGATGCTGACTATGGAGAGGTGAGATAAAACCATTTGGAGCTGAAAGAACTTTACTCCCAATCTACATCTTCTAGGTTTATGATTGACGTAGTCAATCAAATAATAGGCAACATATCCTTTACTTTAGTCATTAGTGTATTTAATGCTTTGCAAGTTTTAGTGGAATTGCGATTAAAGACAAATAATACGTGTGTTTGGTATGATTGTGGTAAAATTTAGTAATAAAATGTTATAAAAAATTGGTTTACCGTGCGAAGTTTACTATTTAGTATCAAATTTTGGTCTGAGAGACCTCACATATGACTGTATCTAAGCATATTGGCTCGTAGCCTAGTTCTAGAGGTTCCCTTTATCAGCTATGGAACATTTTTGATTTTGTATATAGTCCACGTTTGACACCATGTTGATGGTTAAAAGCTTATCTAAACTGGACGCATGATGGGATAGCCAACCCTCAGCTATACTTGTATGTCATGAACTTGATTGAAATACTTCTAGAAATTTATAGAAAAGGAAGAAAGAAAGGAAGAGGATGATTTTTCAGTTGATAGTAACTATTTGGTAGACTTTTTGCTTGAATCTGGTTACTTTGTTAAGAACTTAATTATTTGGGTCGAAATGTTTACTATTCATGCTGCAGCCAGAGAAATATCTGTATCTCTTTTAAGGTTACCAAACCAGATGATCCTTGTGCTCTGATATTTCAACTGGCAGTCTTACCTTGTAGAATTGGATTTGCAAAATCACTTATGTTGGATAAAGCTCTTCCTATATTCTTAAAGAAAAGGAAAATTAAAGACGCTTTGTGTGTTCACTTTTGCTTTCCATAAATGTACTAGGTTGCCTTTAATATTATGCGATGACTAGGACAATTATTGAATGTGACAGGTGGAGCATATGGAGGAGGTAGAGGAGATGGTGGAAGAGCTGCTGGGAGAGGTTATGGTGGTGGTCGAGGAAGGATGGTCAACCGTGCTAGAGAAAACCAGGTCTAGTGTCATGTTGGGCTTGAAGAATTTAGAGAAGGGGTTATGCAAAGACTTATTTGGGGCATTAACTAGAGTAGGTAGTTTTTGCAAGAGCAAGCTCTGATGGCAAAAATAGTGGCTGCGTTTTCCTCCCCGTTTCATGTTTATGTTGGTTTCTCATAATTGTTACATTCTGCTCCTTTCTCTGCCCGTATGTCCATTAAACCATACCAGTGTATCCGAAAATTCTAATTCTTATAGCATGCCTGTAGAGTATCAGTTTTGCTCTTTCTACTCTGATCTAATTTATGAAGAAGATGTTCCAGATTAAGCCAGGCTTGCAGTTTGGAATTGTTGAGGACTGATTTGACGAAGCAAGCATTCTCTTTGAAGTGTAATGTGCTCTCTTCTTATATCAAGTGAGGCACCCATGGTAAAAATTGTGCTCGAGTTTGATATTACTTTAATTCAGTTACAAAAAATATTCTGTGCTAACAACTTAACCATGGTTTATGGATAGCAAGATAAAATTGTGTTGGGTATCTGTTGTGATCTCGACTTACCTATACTGGTTTGTTTATGCATTGAACACATCTGATCATCGTATTGTATTATTTATGTCTCATATCACAGATTTTGGTACGAGAGAACAAAGGCGTTCGTCCTAATTTAGCTACGGATGGAATAAAGAACTATCTAATGCATGATGCATGAAATCTTACAAACAGGGAGGTTGTTATTATGCTTCAGATCTTTTATACAGCAACTTGGCTCATACATGAATTTGGTTATCCATCTATCCAAGAGAACCCAACATGCGATTGTCGAAAAAGGTAAATACCAAACCCAATCAATAAAGACCTCAGAATATGATGTCAAAGGATATTGTTTATGTGATAATGTTTTTTTGCTACTATTACGAATGATGATAAATTAATGGGGCTTAAATTATTAGACACAATTATGTTGTGCACAAAGAAAGCGACGCAATTGATTATGGACGTGTGTAAAATAGTTATTAACAGTAGCATTAATTGCGTTTACTTAATGACTAACGGTAACATATTTATATTGTGAAAAGTATTTTTTTTTTTACTTACTTAATATTAATTGTTATTATTAATCATAAAATATTTTTCATCCATTTGGTAACTTGGGAATTGGCGGAAATAGATTTCACGTAATCGATGGAGATCGGATGGAAATGGGTCGATCGAGTTGGCGGGTTCGAGCCAAGTAAAGTCGTTCCCGGTAGATTCAATCGACACACGAATCACGTGCGAATCAGATGATGCGCATCTCGAGCACGACCTACCATCATCAGCATCACCAGATCTACAATTATCAAAGCAGGTCGCCACCCACCCCTCTCCTCTCCTCTCCCCCGCCCCCCACCCCCCACCCCCTCCCCCCCTCGCTTCATCTTCCCTTCTCCGCCTCCTCGCTCGTCGATCGCACCGTCCATCGCTGCTTTCTCTCCCTTCGATCCCCTCCTTCCTTCCTTCCTTTGAACCCAGGCGAATCTGTGTCTCTGACTTTTAGTATTAGTATTAGGTAGGTGCGTTGTGTAGATTGATAGATCACTTGTGGCTGGGATCGCCGCCGGCGGATTCATGAGGATGAGGGGCGGCGGCGGAGGTGAGTTGGAGTCCGGTTAGGTGGTCAGCCCTTTTGTAGCAGAGATAGTATAATCTATTCTCTCTTCTTCATCCCCCTTCTTGGGTTTGTTGTCTTATGGGGCATAAGAAGCGAAACCCTACCCAGCGCCCCGCCCGCCATCCCCCCGACGCCACCGCCACCGCCACCGCCGCCGCTGTCGATGCGTTATCGTCTCCACCCTCCCTGGCCTCCGATGATGGGCGCCGCCGCCCCGATGGCCCTGATTCCGCCGAGGCGGCCTCTGTGAAGGTGGAATGTGAGCGGGCGCTCACGGCCCTTCGCCGCGGGAACCACACCAAGGCCCTCCGCCTGATGAAGGAGGCGGCCGCGCGGCATGAGTCTTCTGCTCTTCTTCACCGCGTCCACGGCACCGTCGCTGTCAAGGTCGCCGCCCTCCTCGATGATCCCGGCGCGAAGCTCCGGCACCTCCGCGCTGCCATCGACTCCGCCCGTCGCGCCGTCACGCTCTCCCCGTCGTCGATCGAGTTCGCACACTTCTACGCTAGCCTCCTGTACGACGCCGCCACAGACGGGCGTGGCTACGAGGAGGTGGTCCAGGAGTGCGAGCGCGCGCTTGCCATCCCTGATCCGGTCGACCCCGCCAAGGAGAGCCTCCACGAGGAGAGCCAGCAGAAGCTGTCGACGTCCGATGCCCGGATCACCCACGTTCAGCAGGAGCTCCGGGCTCTCATCCAGAAGTCCAACATAGCCTCCATCTCGTCCTGGATGAAGAATCTCGGCAACGGGGCCGCCGGCGAGGAGAGGTTCCGGCTGATCCCGATGCGCCGCATCTCTGAGGATCCCATGGAAGTCCGGTTGGTGCAGGCGGCCCGCCGCCCCAATGAGATCAAGAAGGTCACCAAGACCCCGGAGGAGCGCCGCAAGGAGATCGAGGTCCGGGTGGCTGCCGCTCGCATCATACAGCAAAAGCCTGGTAGCTCCCCACGGTCACCCCATGAGGATGATGGCCGCCCAGGCTCGGATACACCTGGGTCCTCCAGCGCTCACCGGCTAGCAGAGCGCCGGAAGCTGAGCTCCAAGAAGGTTGGTTCCTCGACCGACCGCATGGATCAGGTCCGTGCCTACTGGAACTCGATGAGCATCAAGAAGCGGCTAGGTTTCCTAATTGTGAGCATCCCAGAGCTCAGGACGCATTATGCCTCAACAGCAAAGGACAATTTCGCGCTGGACATCTTGGGGGAGGCACTGGCGTTCGTGGAAACCAATGGGACATGGAAGTTCTGGGCTTGTTGCCGGTGCGATGAGAAGTTCACGGAATGTGACGCCCACATCCAGCACACTGTGAGGGAGCATTTGAGCAGTCTTTCAACCAAGCTGCAGTCAGTAATGCCCCAAGAAGTTGATGGGGAATGGATTGAGATGCTTCTTAATGGGAGTTGGAAGCCCATTGATGCTGCTGCAGCTGCAATGATGCTCAAAGAGGAGCATTCGAAGCGTCAGCCCGTCATTAGGGACGCTGAATCTGATTCTGGCAGTAAGGATAAGGACTGTTCCTCCGAGTACTGGAGCGCTAGAGAGAACTCAGATTCTTCTTCTTCACCACAGCATGGGGACTTAGCAGATCGAGACATTTCCAATGAGTTTCCTGTGGAAGGGAACTACAGCGAGATGTCCGACATTGATGATGTCTCTCGCAGATGGCCATTGTCGGATGATGTTGAACGGATCAATCTTTTGGAAAGAGTTCAAGCTATGTTTCAGACACTTGTGAAGCATAAGAGCCTCTCAGTGAGCCATCTGAATAAGGTGATACAGTATGCCATCGAAGAGATCCAAGCTTTTCCCTCTGGATCGTTACCGCTGAACCATGCATTGGACCAGTCACCTATTTGTATCTGCTTCTTGGATGCTTCACACCTCCGGAAGGTCCTCAAGTTCTTGCAGGAGCTGTCACAGTCTTGTGGGTTAGGGAGATATTCCGAGAAGGATACTGCTGCTGGTGATGCTGATAGTTCTGGACAGGGTAGTGAAGACTCAGAAGATGTCTGCCTGACCTTTGATTCTTCCAGTCTCCTCTTGCATGGTCGTTCATTTACACAAAAGCCTGGATCTCATCATGAGAATTCGGGAAATGATGATGACAAGGATAGTATGCCTGATGCAGATGCTTTTCTGTCATGGTTATTTGCTGGCCCTTCGAATGGGGACCAACTGTCAGCTTGGACCCGCATGCGCGAAGAGAAATCTCATCAAGGCATCGAAATACTTCAGATGCTTGAGAAGGAGTTCTATCTCTTACAAAGTCTGTGTGAGAGGAAATGTGAACATCTAAGCTATGAGGAGGCCTTGCAGTCTATCGAGAACCTTTGCTTTGAAGAACTTAAGAAAAGGGAGCAAGCAGGGAAGTTTGCATCTCAAAGTTATGAGGCTACTTTAAGGAAGAGACAAGAAGAGCTTGTTGAACGGGAGAATGATGAGATATTTAATGCCTGCAGACTTGAGTTGGATGTAATTTCTAACGTCCTTAAGGAGGCACAAGCTTTGAATGTATCACAATTTGGTTGCGATGAGGCTTTGTCCGGTGTTAGTTCTCGCTTGTGTGAGTTGGATTGTGACGAGGGTGATGATTGGAGGGTGCATGACTACTTGCAGCAAACAGATACTTGCGTAGGAATAGCAATCCAACGACAGAAGGAGCAATTGTCTGTCGAGGTATTATAATTTCTTTCACTTGATCCACTGTGTTTTTCTATGCTTGGTAATAGGACCAAATAAACATTTTTTCTTGCTTGCAGCTTAACAAGATTGATGCAAGGATCATGCGAAATATGACTGGCATGCAACAGTTGGAGGCTAAGCTTGGGCCTGCCTTGGCCTTTGATTATCGTACAGTTCTTTTGCCTCTTGTGAAGTCTTTCCTTCGGGTTTGTTCAATTGTTACTTTTACTTATGTTTGAAGATGTTTCAGCATATGATTCTTTGATCTGGTTACTAATATCTTCTGCTTGCTTTTGATTTTTTTTTTCACAGTTATGCTTGGAAAGTTTGGTAGATAAAGATGCTACAGAAAAGTCTGATGCTGCCAGAGAAGCCTTCCTAGCAGAACTTGCACTGGATGCAAAGAAGAACATAAATCGAGGAAATGATAGTAAGCATGCACATGAAAAGTCAAGGGATAAGAAAAAAAATAGAGATTACAGAAAAATCAAAGATCAGAAGGTCGTAAAAATCCCAGCTTATTTTAATTTTCCTATACTGCTTATATGTCTATATGATGTCTTGTAGTGTAGTCATGCTGATGTTTTACGTGCATTTCAGGCTTTGGGCTATAGTGATCAATATTCTGATCATCAGGATACTGCCGAACAATCGTAAGCCTTACTTCTTTAGGCATTTTATATTTAATAAAAATTTTATGGATAATTCATCATAATGTACTTTGGTCCCAAATCAAACTGTAGTTCAAGCTTTTCTTAGTTGCAATAGTTTATTTATGTGTTCTGACAACATGCAGAGTTCTGTTACTTCCAGATAAAGTTGTCTTTTGAATAACTTTCTTGAGATTCACATCTTTGTCTAAGGATTTGTTAAACTGTTGTATCTCTGAAGTTCTTGGTGGGAAAATGACCTATGATTTAAACAGAATTTTAATGTTCCAGCTTTTGATGTGCATTTCTATGTTCATGTGCATGGGATAAATCCATGTGTTCTTTTTGTTTCTCAAATTTTAAATTTTAATAGCTTGGACTTAGCATATAGCTGCCCAGACTGTATTGGGCATTAATTACCAGCCTGATGTGGAACCAGGACATGGACCAGCTCATTTCTCTATCATTCATTATTCTTGATTCTACCCCTGGGAGGACAAGCAGCTGTTTGTGTTCATTAAAATCACACAGGAGTTTGCATCAAAATATCTATGGCATCAGTACCAAAACAGTTTCTGTATGACACTTTTTCCTTTGGCATAACCTCTGGATCATCACCTAAAATCATTATTAGATCAAGTCAGCAGATTTAAGTGTCTTTGTTTACGTGGATGCTAACATGAAAGCATGCAGTATAGCTTAAAAGCTATTTGGTCCCTTTCTAGATTGTTCATACATCTTGTTGTTTCATGAATTCGATTCATATACCAATCACTTCAATAAACAAAAGATGCAGTTTGCTCTCTAAGTTGTTTAGAAAAACTGGTGAAGTCTTCAATATCCAAATTATTTGTTCAGTATAAGGATTTTCTAAGAAATTCATAAAATTTATGATTTCAGAGAGAATATTTCATGTTTTGAGAATATGTTAATTTTTCTAGTCGCATAGAGGGTATTGATGGAAAAGGTCTGCCATAGACATCTTGCTTGGCTTTATTTCTCTTAGTCTTTGGGCCCAAATACTGTTGTGTTAATATGTAGAATTGGAAGGTTAACTAGAAATAGCATGGGCCTAATCTCCATTGCCCTTGCAACTGAGTTGATCTTGGCATTTTGAGGACATGGATCCTTGTGTACTGTTATAATATATTCATTTTAAAAAGACCATCATCTCATTGTCTGTTTTGTCTTCTTACATGATATCTAAGAATTTTATTACTGAATAAATTGTGAAGATCAAATTATTGTTTGTGACATGTCTTGATATTCTCTCAAGATGCAAGGACAGTTAAATAGAGCAGCGCATTTTACTGAAGCAGATGATTTTCTTTGTTTTTAATTTATTTGAAAATGATGAACTCCTTTAAGCTTCTTAAACTTTTCTTGCTCAGCAAACACCAATATCTTCTTTTAGTTTTTCTTTGTCAACTGGAGGTTTCAAGTCATGAACAACATTTTAAAGAATTTTATATTATTTGATTACTGAAATATTAGCTGGAATACTTCACTGCTGATGCCACCTTGCCTTTCGTCGGACTATGCTAAAATTTCAAGCTCACCTCAGTCTCCAGCCTTGATCATTTTATTTAATCTTAAAGATTATTCAGCTATTTAACCTGTACATTACGTGTCTATTCTTTTGAAGTGAGTTTCTTGATGATGGCGATATTTTGGAGCATGATTATGTAGCAAGTGGTGATTATTTGAAACAACAAGAAGAGGAACTTAAACTCAGAGTGGAGCTTGAGGCCGAGGAAAGAAAACTTGAGGAGACATTGGAGTACCAAAGGAGGATAGAAGATGAGGCCAAGCAGAAGCACCTTGCAGAGCAATTAAAGAATAGCACTGTGACTTCCCCAAACAATAATACAGAGGAAAGATTTGCTGCTGATTCAGTTTTAAATTTGAATTATGACTCCATCTTGCATAATTACATTGCCCCCAATTTTGTAGAAGGCATAGAATTTGGTGATTTTCATTTTTCTGAAGCCAATGTGCACAAGAGTCATCATGACGAAAGATTCAACCAATCAAGAAATAAGCCTGCTGCAGCAGACCAGCTGCTGAATCTGGGACAGCAACAAAATATTGGTGACAACAGTGACAAGCTCAATGACATTTACATTAGTGAGGTTCAAGATTTTGGTCACAGCAATGGGTTGCCAAGCAAAGGGGGCTTGCAAATGAATGGAATAGAGAGACGTGTAAGCGATACAAAATTTTCCAATAATTCTAGTGTCCAAAAGGCTAAGAAGACAAGTGGCCAATCTCATATGAAATACAAGCAAGGTTGCATCTTGTTCCCATTTAGACAACGCCAGATATTAGTGTGATCAACAATCTTTTCTATCATATGTCAATAACTGGTTCTCTAAGCTGAAAGTATGTAGTCTTATATTCTTTTCATCTTGCAGGTACAACAGGAACTATACATGATGAGTTTCTGCCGTCTGATATGTCAAAAAGTAACCAAGTCCTAAGGCATAGTGCCCCAAAACAGTTGCCTGATGGGAATGCAAGAACTTTACATGAAGTACAGAAAGATCAAGCTGGTGTGGCAGGTCTTGTTTTTTACACATGGGTTTTTTATTTTTGTGATGATGTGGTCTGCAGGTGCATATTGTTTTCTTTGCTTTTGATTGTTTTTTTGCTTTTGATTGCCTTCATTGCTACAGAATTCCATACTCTATATCCATTTTAATTACTGATAGCTGTTAGGTGATCTTAAACACAACTAAGCCAAATGTTTTCATAATCTTCACAAAAGTGAATGTGCTAGTAAGTATTTTCTATCTTCTCAAAGCAACTTAAATACAACTAAGTATTTTCTATCTTCTCAAATCAACTTGCAACTATGGAAAATCAATGGCAGAATGGATTAGTAGTGTACAATCTCTTTATTTTATTTAAACCTATCTTCAGCAGTTGAGCATTTTGGGATTACTAATAGTCTGTCATTAATTTAGTGGTGCTGCCTCCAGATGTCAGTAAGTGCTCCATATTTAAATGATATTATTCAACCAAAAGGTCATATAGCTGAGCCCAAAAAAACATGTCATCCGTGGAAATGGTACTGTAGTTAACATGTAGCAAACAAAGTTCCATACTTTCCATTTTCTTTGCCATTTGCAGCAAAATAACATAATTCAAGTTGTGATTGTTTATCACCATAGTTTCTCATTTCTCCTTTTGTGGGTGGGTTGGTTCCAGTTGATGGTCATATTGACTGGTTAAGCTGTTAATTGCAGTATTGATTCTAGAATGTGTTCCGTTCAGTCATATGCATTTGTTAACTGAAGTTGTAGGGCTTCTTGCCTTGCTGTTTCTATTTCATTGGTTTTTGATTTTTGGATAAATCTTCTATTGGCACAACATCTTGTATTCCTGGACTTTATAATCTTTCATAATAACTTTTAGAACAAAAAAAATATTTTTATCTTTTATTCATGAAAATTTGTTCAAAAGAAGATTTGAGGTTTTAAGGTTGTTTTCTTTCTCAGTTGTGAAAAGAAAGGTTTTGAGGTTGTATGAAATTTATTATTGAAATATAGTTTGTAATGAAACAATAAAAATAGATTTGAGTACTCTTGATTTGACTAAACATATTGCTTTACAAAGAGCTCTATGGCATGATAAGATCCATGTAGCCAACCCCCAAATATTTGTGATGTTATGACTGCTTTTTATTGTTGTAATATAGTGTAATGCATACGTCATTAAGAAACTTTCATGTCAGTCTATTATTCATGGTTATATGAAATAAGTGGCTTGTCTAGTATGGTGTTTCGAAGCTTAGTAATAGGGAACTTCCCACAAGGGGACAGTTTAGGTTCTGCTTACATAGTCATTCCACTGTTTTAATTTCTGTTACTAAAGAAATCTGCTTATTTTTGGCCAGGAGATAATGAAGTGAAGACATTGAGACAATTGCACACTGAGGAAGATGATGAGCAAAGGTTCCAAGAAGATCTCAAGAAAGCTGTGCGTGAAAGTCTTGGTATGTTTAATGTCTTGGACTTCTTGTCCATCCCCCCGTTATCTTTGGAAGCATGTATAAAATAGATTGTTATAACCAAATTAGTTTGATGGTTGTTAAAGAAGTTTTGATCATTACATACATGGAAGCAAGCTTCATGGTGTTGCCTTGAGTCAGCTTCAGCCTAGCCTCAGAGTGCTTGTTAGGTAGTTTTAACAGTTCCCATCTTAGCCTCAGAGTTCTTGTTAGGTGGTTTTGGCAGTTCCAGATTAGGTTCGAAGGTTAGGTTCTGAAGGTTTAAAAGATGTTACATCTTGGGATGTATTATTATGTTCTTTACCACTGATGTATGGCATTTCCAATGTCAAAAAACATAGAAGTAGAATTTATTAAGAACTTTTAGGAATTATTGATCTATTAACATGAAATTCTTACTTATTATCATAACATATTTCCGATGATGAAATTTGTTTTGATATTCAGGTCCAGGTTCTTAAGATAATAGTGTAAGTGTATAGCGAATTCATTTGTATTCTCAACAATATCAATTAAGACTGATGAACTTGGAACTCCATTTAAGACTGACATAGTAACAAAGTATGACACACCAATATAACTTCCATTTATTTGTCTCTGAGATCGTATTTTGTGTATTTATCTTTATATATGGTCCAATAGTAGTTGCTAATTTCACACTTAATAAGTTGATATGACCAAAAACATAAAGACCATATCTTTGAGGATGAACTTCTAATCTAAAATTACGATGTTACCACATTTGGAAGTGGATTTGACTTTAGAAGTGACAAATACACATAATTGTTCCATTAGTTTTGAATTGTCACCAATGTTTTTAAAAGTGCTAGGCGTTCACCAGAACGAAGCGAAACACTCTAGAATAATAAATTTTAAAAAGTATACATTACAATCGAAACCTATGCCAGTGATTTCAATAGGCGCTCGGGCGCTTGCCTAGGCGCTTGGGCGAGGTGAGGCGAGGCCCGAGCGCCTCGCTTCATGTCCAGGCGCCTCGCTTCAAAGAGGCGCTGCCTGGGCGCTCGCCCGAGCCCAGGCGCCGGGCGCTTCGAGCGAGCGCCTGGGTTAAACCAGGTGATCGAACCAGATTTTTAGGTTTGGTTGGTCTTCGATGCTTTAGTTGGTTCAATCGAACCAACTAAATCACCGATATCAGGCTCCTTCTCGCGATTTCCCCGACTTCCCCAACCCTAACACGTGATTTTGTCGTCGAGGTTTCTTCTCCGCTGTCACTGCTCTCTGCTGCCATTGCCACTATCGCTGCTCGCCGCTACTGTCGTTACTCGCCGCTGCCACAATCGCTACTCGCTGATTGCTCGCCGCTGCCACAATCGCTACTCGCTGATTGCTCGCCGCTGCCACAATCGCTGCTGTTGTCGCTCGCCGCTCCCGTTGTTGCTCGCCGCTCCCGCTCCAGCTACGGTTGTCGCCTGCTACCGCTGCCATTGCCTCAACAGCCTCGGTCTTCTCACTATACTGTTAACAGTATACTGCTAACTATATACTAATAATAGTATTTTTATTTATTAGATTAATAATATATTATTTTGATTTTAATACTATTAATTTTTATTTATTTAATAGTATATTTTTATTTAAAAAATACAAAATATACTATTATGATTTATTTATTTATTATGATTTTGTACCTGATTTTCTTAATTTAATAGCATATTTTTTATTTAAATAATTATATTTATTAATTATATTATATATTTCTATATTTTAGCATCTCGCTTCGCTCTGGCGAGCACCTAGTGCCTCGGGCATTTTTGGACCTTAGCGACTTTTGGCGCCTAGCGCTTTTTAAATCACTGACCTATGCTAAACAGGGTTCTACTGATGGAGACCTATGCTAAACAATGTTTTCAATATGATGCTAAACAGTTCTTACTCCTAAGAGAGTAATAGTGCACCATCTCAATATGGTGCAACAAGTTAATTGAAATGAGAAATAATGGACTGAGAAGAGTAATCCGTGGTTATGGAGGAAGGGAGGGGAAGGAGAGGGCGATAGGTAAAGTTGCAAACGAAGGCAATGATGGTGGAGGAAGCTGCAAATGAAGGTGGTGGCGGCAGAGGAAGTTGCAAATGAAGGCGACGACGGTGAAGGAAGCTGTGGACGAATGCGGCGACAACGGAGGAAATTGTAAACAAAGGGGGTGGTGGCTAAGCAAGCTGTGGACCAAGGTGACGTCGAAAGAAGTTGTAGATGAAGGTGGCAGACGGAATTGCGGATGAAGGCGGTGGTGGCGAATGTACGGTTTCACTTTGAAGACAAACGGGGGACGAGAGCGGCGGATTTTGTGTTACGGTAGATTGAACCAACGTGCTTGTTCAATCGAACTCGGCATGAACCCAAAACCCTTCTTCACTTGGGTGCTCGCCCGACGCCTGGGCTCAGGCGAGCAGCCGGTTGGCACTTCATTGAAACGCCTCGCCCTTAGGTTTCGCAAGGCGCTTGGGCCTCACCCCGCTTGAGCGCCTTTTGAAAACACTAATTGTCATGACTTGATCTGCTAGGTTTATGGCTTGTTATCTTGAATATGATGGGCCTAGAACTATGTGGTTTGAAAGCTTTAGCTTGAACTACTGGTGGTAGAACCATCAAACCTTATGTGCCGACCTACCTAACATGTCCTTCCAAGGTGAGACTAGTTGGAGCATTACAATTTTCCCCACTCCAAGGCTTGACATGCTTGCCAAGGCCACACATAATCTAGAATCTCCGTTTGGGGTTTTGATGTGGGTCTGACCTAAGGAAACGTCCCTCTCAAAGTTTGTCCATTACCCTCATTTCATTATGTATCAACCCCATATAGTTGTCTTTAGAGTTGTGCTAATATCAACTGTCATGATTTGGCCAGGTAGATCTGCTAGTCTAATAGTTTGAGATATAATGGGCCTAGAACCACATGATTATATATACTAACCCTTAAGTACTAGCAACAAACCTTCAAGCCTTATAATGAGGACTTGAGTATTGGTCCAGTGTGAGGTTTGGTGATCTATTGGACTAGTAAGATAACAATATACCAAGTTGTATAATGACCCATATCGCTTGTTATCAGTGAAAATAATAAAGGTACAGGAAGGAGGTCAATAGATATCTTTGATGAGTACAAATTATCCTCTGCAAAGGTTTGATTTAAACATAACATTAGCATGAACCTTGAACTTGAGGTTTTTGAGGTAATTAATTTTACAACACTTCTTGTATAAGCCTATGCTACCCAAAAATGATGAGAAGTAGCAATTTATGTTGTGATCATGTGTTTCTGATCGTGAAACGTCTGCAATCCGGAACATGAAGAATTAATGATCTGAAAGCCTATAAAGGGAAATGTTGCCTTCAACAGATGGCTAGTGTTTACCTTTGGGCTTTCCATCTTTTTTATGTAAATTAATTTTGCTTCATTTGTGTGCACAAACACACGTCAAGATGTTCTTCATGCTTGATCTAAATGTGCAAGCGATTTGAAGAAGTCAAACCTATCATAATATATTTCAGAACTTGTAACATTTTATGTTTCTATTCTTGTTCCGCATAACAGATCTATCCACACTCATTGTAAAATGGATACAGATTGCCATGTTGGAGAACAAGTTATATATTTACCTTAGATGTTCATTGCTGGCTTATTCAGTATGATTCCTCTAATCGTGCAGTTCCCATTCAACTCTTGTTCTGTCTTTCGCATCTTTTTTATTTTCTTGTGTGTATTTGCAGCAAATTTTCATTGAGTACATGAGAACACATCTGTGTGTGTTCTTGTGTTCTTTACTGAGTAGTTATTAATGTCATTATGCAGTGAATACTGAATTCTGCTGAGAGTTTGTTCCTTTTCATGAGTTTTAGTTTCTAATCTGTTTTGACATCTAGAATCAACAGAAGGTGATGACTATTGTGTTTCTGCTACTGAAAGTGGAAGCGTTTCAAGCAGAAAGGATATCGTTGGCACTGGCCTCAGAAATGCTGTTGGTGAATACAATTGCTTTTTGAATGTAATAATCCAGGTAACCAAGTATTTCATATACTTGTTAAACTGTCGTTTGTTAAAATCTGCATGCCAGTGATATGTACTCTTGTTGTCACTATTCAGTCATTGTGGCATTTAAGACGGTTCAGAGAACAGTTCCTGAAAATGTCGTCAGCACACGTGCATGTTGGAAATCCCTGTGTTGTCTGTGCACTTTATGATATATTTTTAGATTTGAGAAAAGCATTTGATGATGGACCAAATGATGCTGTTGCACCTACATCTCTGAGGATTGCTTTGAGCAACTTGTATCCTGATAGCAAATTCTTTCAAGAGGTAATTATAGCATAGTTATGGATATACAAGTTTCCTCTCTAATCTTATGAAACATAAAGTTTTAAAAGATCTTGTTCATTTAATTTTTGACAAGGCTTTATGAGTGTATTTGGTTTATCATTGTGTTGAATCTAAAAAATTTAATTGCAATTGACAGGCACAGATGAATGATGCTTCTGAAGTTTTAGCAGTAATCTTTGACTGCTTGCACAAGTCATTTAATATTTTCTCTGGTGATTGTGATGTTGAATCATATGAAAGTAATTCTGTGGGATCATGGGATTGTGCAAACAGTTCTTGTATTGCACATTCCCTGTTTGGAATGGACATCGATGAACAGATGAACTGTTACAGCTGCCATTGTCAGACCAGACACCTGAAGTATACTTCATTTTTCCACAATATCAATGCAAACTCTTTACGAACAGCAAAGGCATGTCTTACAACTTATTTTTATAAATTATCTTGTTAAGGATCCAAGTTGATTTTTATCTCTTTAAAAAATGAGATGAATTAGAACATGTTCTTCAACCTATTAGTTTAAAATTTTCAATTTTGCTGCCTCAGATTATGTGCCCAGAAAGTTCTTTTGATGAACTATTGAAGACTGTTGAAATGAATCACCAGTTATCTTGTGATGTAGAGGCTGGCGGTTGTGGAAAACCAAATTATATGAATCATATTCTGTCTCATCCACCACATGTTTTCACAGCTGGTAACATTTGGTCCCTCTTAAATAGCATGTTCACTAATCCTGTCCATCTTTGCCCAGGTATTTGGCTTGAGATAGGCCAGATTTACTATTGCATTAACAGATATTTGTTTTGAGCTGGTGGTGTCAGAAGATTAGGCCATATATACAATATGGTTTTGATTATAAATTGTATCCCTATGCCATATTTCATGGTGCTTAATGTGATAGAGGCCAACAGAGCAAATAGATGCATAATTTGCAAGATGTGCATGGCTGAGTATTGCTGCATGGCATTGCATATCATCTGTGTGCAGCAGCTCATGGTCACATATTTATCCTTTTATGAGATATGCCTTGTCATGCATTCATTGCCTAGCATGGTGCAAGCAGTGCCACAGTTCATGTAGGGTAATTGAGGCCTTGATTGTTAAAAGAAGTCTGTCAGTGTTATACTCATTGAGGACATAAACTAAACTTTAATTAGACCTGATCACTAGATCGAAATTGTATGCAATCTTTGCCTAATTGACTTAGGCCTAACACTAATTCTTAGATATGTGGTTGAGTTCAGTTAGTTGTTTCGCAAAGGGATAAGTTACTGAATTTGCACTATTTTCCAGTGTGTTAAATTGAGTCAGACATCTTTTATACTATTTCTGACTGATTAAGTTGCTGTTTCAGTTTTAGGCTGGCAAAGTACAAATGAAAGTGCAGATGACATATCTGCGACATTGGCAGCCATTACTACTGATGTGGATATTGGCATTCTTTACTGTGGTATAGATAAAGGGTGCAAGCATTCTCTGGTTTCAGTGGTATGTTGGTAGCTAATGCCTTAATTTTTTCAGTTGTTATGATATCATGGAAAAGCCAATTTTGATCCATTTTTCATTCAAGTTTGTTCTTGATAGTCTTGATTTTTTTTTAGAGATGATAGAAGCATGTAAAATAAAATAAGTAGTCCAGGTTCATGCTAAACACCAAGATGGCCAATATAAATTTTGGAGCTGTCATTGTAAACTAGAGAAAAAAATATCAGTAAATAAATATGCAGTTGGTTCCTAAATTGAAGTTTTTGATTTTTTTTTTAAGAAAATGCTGACTAAACATTCTTTTACTGGTTTATCTTCCTTTACTCTTGTACTCATATATTCTCTTTCCATCCAAACAATCCTGTTTTCTGATTTAAGTACATAACTCACTTTAGCTTCTCTCCATGATGCACTAGTATCCTCAGTTTTTATGAGCTACTACAATTGAGGTTCAATGTCTCTTAGCTGTAGACTCATTTAAGTATAGTGCAACTGAACACAGTAAATTACTGCATTTTAAACCCATGATGATAATGATGATGATAGGTATATAATGCTTGCCCAGGAGAGGATTGTTCCTAAACTTGCATAGTTATGCCGCCACATGGTATACAGTGGTGCTAAGGTAGAATATATCAACAAAAACAACAAGCCGTAAGTCGTAATTACATCCTAGGGTGGAATGAATATTCAAATTATCTTCTTTTGGTTTGGTCCAACCTTGGGATGATTTTGATAGTTCAGGTTCAATTCAGTTCTCAAGGCTAGAAGAGTTTTGAAAAATGTGAAAAATTCATAACCAAATGAAGACAATTCAAGCTATAATGGTTATTTATGTTTATAAGGAGTAAATCAATATAATGAAACATAACAATGATTATGTCACAATCCTGTTTGATGATACTGCAAACTCAATAATTTGGAAGGCCTATAACCATTGACCAAAAGTGCTTAAGATGAAGTTAATATTAGTAGACTCGTTTAGCTTTAAAATTCATCACATTTTCCCACTTTCAATATGGGACTATTCAGAGTTTCATATTCTCCCACACTCAAAGGATTAGCATTCTTGTCAAGATCAATGCATAGCCCAAAAATTTTCCCTTGCAGGTGGTACACATGATGCAATTCAATGGTGTCTTCATGGCATAATGTGTTTCTAGCTGGAGTATAGTCTTTTTTTACCCGGGTCCTTTTGTCATACCTAATATTATGCCCATTCTGTACCAGTTGTCCTTGTTAGACAGGAGTATTGATCCATTAAGATGGTAAGCTCAGAACCACATGGTCCTGAAATGCTTATTCTCAAGTTATTGGTAGTAGATTTACCTAACCCCATAGCCCAACACAACATCCTATCACTTCCAATCTTTGACTATTTGGATTGAAATAGATTACAAGTTACAAAATAAATAATATTTTTTTACATGGGATAAGTTATGGTTCCTTTTACAATGTACCTCTTGTAAGATATATGTAGCACAGTTACCTCACAACTAACAGGTTATCAACATGGCTCTTAACTGTTAAGCACTACTGGTGCCTTGCAATGAACAAGAAATTATTAAGGAATAAGGACCCGAGATGTTTGGTAAATGAAGGATCAAATTAGTGTTTCCTTGTAACAATGACAGAGTGCACTCATTTTGAGGATCAGAACACTCTCTCCAGAATAGATTGTGCCATGCAGGTGACTACTTTTAATAGATGGGCATCCTTGAGCTCTTATGATGTTTCATGTCCTGCTTGACTACACGAATAGGTTAATTTTTTGTGAGGTTGAAGATATGTTGAGTCCTGAAGAATCTGATACTTGTGTGTATGAGAAGTCCAAGGTCATTGTTTATCCCCTGTGCTTGTATGTGTTCATAGATAACTCATATACGTCAAACTTTATTTATTTTTCCAACTTACAGCAAGACTAGCATATACACCCTGTTAAGGTTACTTCTATCCTAGCAATCAGCTGAAAATTATTGTCTTCCTGTATTCAGGTTTGTTACTATGGGCAACATTATCACTGTTTTGCATATGAGTGCGATCAGTGGGTCATGTATGATGATCAAACTGTCAAGGTAACCTTAGACAGGTGTGCTTGTTTTCTTGATTTGTTGCAAGTGTGTAATATGGTTGAAGCTAATCGTGCAGGTGATTGGTGGCTGGAATGATGTTCTCACCATGTGCGAAAGGGGACACTTGCAGCCACAAGTCCTGTTTTTTGAGGCTGTGAATTAATTGTTCTTTAAGAATACAACATCAAAATTCATTCATATCATAAAAGAATGATTTTCAATGCTTTTCACGAGAGATTATATGGACAAAGGGGCTAAAAAGGATAGATCAGGGTTCCTCTTCTTCCTACAATCAACAGCGTTCTTAAGATCAGTTCTACTACAATGCTTTGACAATGACCTGGCAGTGCTGATTCATCTTGGGCTCCTGCTTTGATGATGCCCCTATTTGGTACCACAAGGTTGAGAAAAGCATTTATAATCATCAAGGATCCAGGCCCAATTTAAAAACCTTTAGCTGCAACTTTTTATGACTTCTTTTTCGGCAGAAACAATTGCATTTTCCTGTTTAAATAAGGTGGTACTGCGCATGGGGCTATGTGCATCTCTCACCATCTTTGGAGTCGTCAAATATGCTCACTACTTGCAGGCAAATTTTGCAAAATTTTGATACAGTTTATGATAGGAAGATATTGGATCTCTACCCGAGTTGAAGTAAGATTGTGCATAATTTTTTTGCTCAACAATTCTGGAAGTCTTTATAGTTTGTTCAAATTACTGTAAGAACTATCAGAACGGTTAATTGGTACCAGAAAATGTAATGATCCAGCTTTTTCTTTCATGAGATACTTGCAGCAACCAGGACACTCTGTTGATGTTATTATGAGCACTATTTAACTGAGTATTTACTTAATTTTTTGTATAATCTTGTACCTCAGTTTGTCCAAGACGGCCAACTCACTGTGACTGTGTTTGGTAAAAGGAAATCAATTCTATGGTTGAATTTTATATAATAATTCACTCGCTTTGTTGGTTGTTCACAATTTCAGGATTCTTGGGATGCTTGCTGATTTCTGGGAGGGATCAGCTATGTTCGTCCGAGAGCATAAAAGCAGTACTATCAAAAACATCAAATATTTCTGTGATTGTTGAAAGAAATGATTCATGAATATCAAAGAGTATGTACATAAGAGTTACCAAACTTATAACTTATTCATGAATGTGGCAGAAATGTCGATAAACAACTGAGCATGATTCATTCTTCAGCATGTTTCATGAAATGTCTCTGCATATCAATCTCATTGTGATTTCTCTCTTATCATTGTATAACTTTGAAGCTTGCAGATGTTGTGACCTATCCTACACTTTAGTTATTATGCATTACTGCAATAGTATTTCAATGTGTGATGACTTGTGCAGCTGTTCATAATTCTTGAAAATTGTGTTTTCTTTCAAGTACTTGTCATATCCATTCATGATGTGGGCATGTCATTCTTGCATATGTTCTTAAGATCCAAAGGTTTAGCTCAATCTGTAGTTTCTTTTAATGCTCGAGTCATTTGCTACAATGGTACTCGTTTATATATTCATGGGTACAAACTTGGTGTTAGTTTCTTGCTGGTGGTCATCTCGGTACAATGAGTGTGCTTAAATTAGAACTTATCTGGTTCATGTCTTCAAAGAGGAACAAGGTGATCAGCTCCCTTGTTTCTCCTCACCTTGCAGAGCTTCTTCTACTTTGCTATGCTTCTATCCAACTCTCTCCGGTCAAATACAAAATTTGATGAGGCATGGTTTGCTAGGTATCACTGTGGCTGTGGAGTATGTGATTGTTCGTCCTTTTACTCTCTTCATCAGCGTTGTTATTTGATCTAGCTAATGTCTTTATTTATGTAAAGTTCTTGCTATGTGAAGTTGAATGACTCTGAACTCTGCAGTGCAATTCAAGGAAAAGCTGTGAAAGTGTTCGGGAACGCTAACCTACCATCATCATCATCCGCTTGTGAGCTCATCAAAACACCAACATATGAAGCTGAGCATTCCAATAGAAACTTGAACGTGAAGTTTCAAATCCCATTGCCTCTTCTTAACCTGAAATCAGACACAGTCAGTTTCCGCACGTCAAAAGTATGTATATTCAAGATTATCACTAACAACTTAATAGATCACTACAGAATGCCTCTCATTCTTAACGCGGAAGCAATTGTAGGAACAGGAGAGCAGTCAGTGATCTGACGCCCCTAGATATTAATATATATGCGAGCCCATCCACTGCTGTCTCACACAGCGGAAGGAATGGAAGTAGCAGCTGAGGAGGGAGGAGAAGTGAAGCTCATCGGGGGGGTGGCCGAGCCGGTACGTGATGAGAGTGAAGGTAGCTCTGCACCTGAAGGGGGTGGTGGACTACGACTTCCTGCAAGAGAAGTTGGGTGAGAGGAGCCAGCTGCTACTGGAATCCAACCATGTCTACTAGAAGATCCCGGTCCTCATCCACAACCACAAGCCCGTCTGCGAGTCCATGGTTATCGTCGAGTACGTCGACGAGGCCTGGGCCGCATCCGGCCGCGCCATCCGCACGACCGATCCCTACGACCGTGCTCTCCATCGGTTTTGGCCCGCCTACATCGACGACGAGGTACGAGTTGCACCTCGCAGGCCAACATTGTTCTGCTTGGGTTGGTCACAGTGTCCCCGACATCATGCTGCTGCAGTGGTTCCCATCGATGACCGCAGCATTAAAGGCTGAAACGGAGGAAGCCAGGGCGGAAGCCATGAAGCAAACGCTCGCAGGTTTGGAGCTGCTGGAGGAGGCCTTGGCGAGAGGAGAGGCTTCTTCGGCGGTGACGCCATGAAGAATGTTGAGGATAGAGGAATAAAGAAACGATAAAAATAGAATATTACGATGTAATTAAAAAAATCTTTTTAATCAAGAAAATCGATATAGTATTTAATAAGAGGTAAGATAAGAATACTTATAAGATATTTTCAAATGCACACACTCTCTTTCTTGTTCTATGAACTATGATTATATTTATAGGATATAGTGGTAATTATCTCACTCACTATAATTGAGATAGTTATATGAACTATCCTATAACTTCTAGATCATGGGTTACTTCTTGAAACATACTTAAAATTATTTAAAACATGATAACTACCTAGATAACTATCATGAATCAATTCTCAACATAGCGTACCTCAATATCGCCCTCGGATGCTTCTTAGGGTGGATGAAGGCATACGAGAAGGTAATTGGTCTTCGGTTCGTGGACGAGAAGAAGACGCCGCTGCTCGTGGGGTGCGCGGAGCGGTTCTGCTCCCACGAGGCTGTGAAGGACTTGATGCCAAAGGGGAAGGTCTCCGCTGCCAACCGAAGTCATTCATATGCATGCATCAGCATAATTACAATGGCGAATTGCAGTACAAAATATGATCCGTTCATTATGCACTTAGTAATATTATATATACATATGGAAACAAATTAATTAATTATTTATATATATATATATATATAGTGTGTGTGTGTGTGTTCCTGACAGCAGGTAACTAACTAGTCATGCAAAAAGTTGGACCTCCATGAAAAAGCTATTCTGCTTGATTGTGATCATGAAGACCCAGAGCGAAGAAAAAGCTATGCTCACCAGAAGGAAAACCTACTTTTTGTCATGTATATCATATGTTCTTGTCTGTCATTATAATAATATTATTAAGATTGATAAGGATTTCTAGATTCCGAGAGTTAATGTCATAATACTGAGTTCAAGTACAGAGATACATCTATCTTAAGAAAAGAAATCTTAAAAATTAAAAAAAAAATGTAATTATTCTCTAATTTTTAACGTGAGAATACCTCTACTGTAAATTCATGTTCGTATCTAATCGAATTCTTTCCTTGGAGCAACTCGTACAGCCCAAAGATGAGGCCAAAAGTGTACAATCATGGTGATTCAGATATCATCGAGTTGATCTATGGTCCTAGACAGAATCAAGCTCTTCTGGTGCAAACAATGGCCAAAAGTGTACTATTTGTTGAACTCTCCATGTTTGCTATTGCAACTAAAGTACGATAACAGTAACAGGCCAACTTGCAGTTTTGTTCTGCACTTGTTATTTTTAATGCAGTGGAGCTTCCTAAGAACCTCGATGAAGGAACAAAAGTACGATAGACCATTTAGTCAATCGACCCCGTTTTAGTATTAAGGCTCATAAAAATTATCTACTTTCAACTATGAGCATATTTAATACCTTTGAAAGTAAAGGATATTCGACGAATTTATGAGTTCTTGATTCTCATACTCCTTAATAAATATAGGACTAAATGACTTTATTAGTACTCCCTCGTATAAGGGAGTACTAATAAGAGAGTAAGTTTGCTCGACCAAGGTGCAGGCCTCGAGCCCTCTTTCTAGTATCAATTTAATAAAAGACTATTTGGTCTCGACATAGTTTTATCCTTTTGGAGCTTCTGCCAAAAGGCATCTCTAATAGTAAGAAAGACATGATGGACTTATGAGTCATTGGTTCTTATACTCCTCAACTAATACGAGACAAAATGGTCTTACCAGTGCTCTTTCCTGTAGGGAAGTCAAGGGCTCATAACCGAGGTGCACGGCTCAAGACTGGGTTTACTCGGTTAAGGTGCAGGCCTCGAGCCCTTCCTCTAGCACCAAGTTGGTAATGGACCATTTGGTATGTCAGCCATTAGTACAACCTATAGGCTCGTAAGAAATTATCCGCTTTTGGTGATGAGCATACCCATATGATTTTATTCTTTCGGAGCTCGTGGTTGAGAAGTATGGGAACCAAGGGCTCATAAGTTTATCGGGTCTCCCTTACCTTCAGAAGCGCCTTTTGGAGTTCACGAGCTTTGAAAGGTCATAACCGTATGGATACACACATCGCCCAAAATAAATAATTCCTCATGACCTTATGGGCTGCATTAATGGTCGCCCGACCAAACGACCTCTTATTAGTGCTAAAAAGAGGACTCGAGTTGTATACCTCGACTAGACAAACCCACTCCTGAGCCGTGCATCTGGACAAGAAAACCTGAGGCCTACACCTCGATCGAGCAAATCAACTCCCAAGCCATGCACTTCGACTAAGAACTCGTGGCTTTCCTACGGGAGAGAGCATTGAAAAAACTATTTAGTCCCACGTTGATTCAAGAGTATAAGAACTAAAGGCTCATAACTCTATCTCTATCGGTCCTCTCTTATTTTTATGAGCTTCAAAAAGGGTAAAATCATACGAATATGCATATCACTTAAAATGGATAATTTCTCATGAGCCTATCGTACTAATCACCAATTGATCAAATGATCCCTTATCATCCTCTACATTAGTCAATCATTTTATGCTGTTTTATGGCAATTTGCTATTAAACAGAGCAGAGATATCTTAATGTCAAATATATATAATATCTAATCGACGAGAATCTTGTCGATACGGAATCAAATTAAGATCCGTGTGATTTGAATTTTGATCTTAATGGTTGTAAAATATTTATATAGTCGATCTCTTTACGATTTTATTAGTGTTATTATATGATTCAAATTTTGATCATAAAAATAATTATAATAAAGAAAACCAGAAGGAGTGATCAATACTTATGTCACAACCCACACAAGGCAATAAAAAAAATTAAAGAATGCTGGGTTGTCTGATGCTGTGATGAAAGAGAAAGGGAAAGCCATATGTGGATGCGAAAGTAATCGTATCGGAGAGGGAAAGGAAACGGAAGAGGTATGAGTATTTTTTGAATTGAAGCCTTGGGATTACCATGTCTCCAAATTGAAGTCGGTGTGTTCGCGCTTTCTTGCTCCCCATTAGGTGCACAGATTTGGGTTTTGTGGTTTTCATCTGACCAACCAATATCTTCCATAGCTCGACGAGGACATCATCATGTCAGCTGGTTGCTAAAATCAATATGTCATGCGGTTGTTCTGCTTACATCAATCGGTTCCCATTTCTGTGTCTCATTTTTATTCAAGATTTCTTGTATGATGGTGCTGCCATTCTTGTACAGTTGATTGTTTGTTATTTTTTTTCTAGGTTTTCTTCTCTTCCTAGCTTTTGTTTTACTTTAGTGCTTATCTTTATCAGTATTTGACATTTGACTCTCTTTTATTAAGATTTTGGGGAGTCAGTTTTCTTTATAAAAATTTGTTGTTCTTGTAAATTTTTTGTTTGAATAGGATGGAACTCCAACTGGTTTTAGGGCTCTTTAAACGATGCTGCTTCTGTTTGTTTGTTTACTTCTGAAGCAAATCCTTTTCCTTGCAATTAGCGAAGAGGAAAGCAAATAGAAAGTGTGCTTATTTGGGAATTGGCCTTTGTCTTTCTGCTGCTTGCTGCTGTTTTCTCTTTCATGACTGGGTTCAAATGATCATGTCCTCTGAATTCATTCTCATTATTTACTATTTCTATTTGCTAGGTGTTTGTTGTTTGCCATACATTTGGATATATTATTTACTATTTTGCTATGTGTTTGTTGTTTGTCATACATTATTTACTATTTGCAAGCCTGGATTGCTTGGTCTTGGTATAAGATTATTCATTTCAAGACTGAAGTGCCTGAAGTGATTACAGACATGATATATCCCTTGTGGTAAATAGATTAGCTTTGTTATATATCCACATTTACTACTCATGGATACCCTTGTGGCAGCACCTTTTAGAGTGTCTGAAATTGAATCCTCACTGTAACTTTCCAGTGATTCTAATGGAGGAGTTGAGGAAATAACGATGATTGTCGAGTTCAGCCACATTTGGAAAAATTGGTTGAATTCAACATCTAATTCTTTTTTTATAACTTTGTTTTGGCAATTTTTGTCGGTCTTCAAACAATCATATTAAATAATAAATATACCAGCATAAATTTTTGAGTTTTCTGCTAGAGCAATCACATCTACATGGTTTTTCACTTCAAGTATGTTTATGCTTCAGGCCTTAATTTCTTTTCCTGACTTGTATATATTTTTTGCACAGCTTGTTGCACCTTGGATACATTTCATGAGGACACAGTATCTTGTATTACTGAACTGTCCATGACTAAAGATGCTACCACTGTTCTCCAACAGAGAGATGATCCATCATCCTGCTGTTTCAAAAGATTTTGGTCTGCTTACCATCGTGGAAGAGAGTATATGTCCACTTTCTTTTTGAATCCTTCCAATTAAATGGACAACATCCCAAATCTTCATATGAGAGAGCCTGGACATTATAGATCTTCTGGGGCATCAGTTCTTGGCAATTTGCAGTATCATAATTATTCATCTTCCCTTGCTATTTCAGACACATTAGCGGCAGGCGACACTCAACCTCAGCAGAACTCCATTGAGCTTCCAGTTTCACTAGGCTCGACTCGAGGGAATCTTGAAACGGTCACTTCCTGTACTGGTGAGCATGCTTATGGCTCATGGAAGGATGGGAAAAATGAGATGTCATTCATGCAAACAGTTAGTGTTGCAATAGAGGATGAGGAGGATCTTCTTCATGGCAATGAACCCCAGATTAGTCTGCAGAGAGAGTTGGGCATGTTAGATAGGCAGAGCTTGTCCGTGCAGCTGTCAGATGTTTCAACCATGCCTTGCCAAGGATTGTCACTGAGCCTAACCACACAAATTCCAGTCCCTTCAATCCAGTATCTGCCTGGTAGCTCTGATCTCTCTCTCTTTTGTCCTCATCAAACAACCTCCGGAAGTGGTGTGTCATGCAGAAATCAAAATTATCAGAACATGACTGTGCATGCTAACAATTGCCAGCACAGCCATCCAAGTGTTGCTAGTCCAGTTCTAAATTTTAAGTATCTAAAGGCAGGACAACAATTACTTAATGAAGTTGTAAATGTCCACAAGGCTCTGAAGCAACATTCAGATAAAGCTCAAAATCTTCATTCTTCTCCTATTAACAGTATGGATAAGGATGGTACTGCAAAATCAAAAGGTGAAGGAAAGTCAACAAACCCTCAAGACTCTACCATCAACTCGTCTACTGAGCTGTCACTCTCTGAAACGCAGGATCTTCAAGACAAAGTGACCAAACTACTGGCAATGTTGGATGAGGTGCATATTTCTTTTGCTATTGACCTCCATAAATTTTTCTTTTGCATACCCAATTTTTTTACTATGATTCTTTCAAAATTGGACTTTTGATAAACATAACTGTGGTTAAAAACTTAAAATTCATGTGGAAGTGTTCTAAAATTGAATTTTTGGTTGTGTACTGTGACATTCCCCTGCCTTGTCCTATGCACCAGATTTGCATTTCAAATGCCTCTAAAGTATGTAACTCTGCCAACTGTTTCTGTCGTGCGATCTACTGTGTTCTTCATTTTTTCTGACATTTCCATGCAGAACTGCAAATATTTTCAAAAGAATGTTGATTCTTGTAATCAGGTTGAAAAACTCTATAGTTTATTTGTATAAACTAACTCGCATTTGTTTTTGT
Source organism: Musa acuminata AAA Group (assembly GCF_036884655.1). Taxonomy (NCBI): domain Eukaryota; kingdom Viridiplantae; phylum Streptophyta; class Magnoliopsida; order Zingiberales; family Musaceae; genus Musa; species Musa acuminata. The sequence continues at coordinate 24,337,595 of NC_088339.1, read as the reverse complement.
TGATAATTATTTTCTGGTTTTGAAGCTTAGAAAATTTTAATGAGCTACTTGTTTTATTGATAATCATCTTGCTGTATATCTGCATTTCTAACCTTGTGGAAATATTTCCTACAATGCCTTATATGTCTGCAGATGATCTTACTAACTGAAAAAGGTTGCGATCAGTGATGAAATAAAGGGAATCTTTTTTGGTTTTCAATAAATAATTGTATTACATGGCCTTATATTTTCTTTTTCGGGATCTAAGTGCCACAAACCTGTCATGAGAAATTGACTGGTGTGATGAACACTGTTATTATGATTCTGTTGCATGTGAGTTAATTATTCTGAGAGATGCTAATAGATTTATACAATGTCAATGTCACATATTGACTTTAAAATAATGAATACAAATGGCTGGATTTTGGGAAGGAATTGTACCTTGGGGAGGAATTGCAATCTTAGAAAGGAATGGCCAAATTGTTGCTATATGATTAGTGCTACCCTAAACACATACAAATCTGCTTTCAAACTTTCAAGATTGGGTGAGATCCCAAGAGTAAGATATGCACAAAACATCAGATAAAGGTTTTAGGCAATAATTTATGAGAAACTAAGACCAACATCATGCCATTAATTGGACATAATTCGGATTTGTATTCTGGATATCCGTAGATATAAACAGTATTTCCACCAGATGCAGACGACGGTGTCATCCTTCGATGAAGTAGTGGGTCCTGAGGCTGCAAAACCTTACACTGCACTTGCACTTCAAACAATTTCTCGGAACTTCCGCTGCCTGAGAGATGCCATTGGTGGCCAAAGTTAAGTCACTAGGAAATCCCTTGAAGAGCAAGATAATTCAGATGGCAAGGGTGCTGGAATATCTCGCCTTTGCTATATAGATCAGCAGCCGAGGCAACAGAGGGCCTTGCAGCAGCTTGGTGTGATGCAGCAGCATGGTTAGAGGCCACAAAGTGGTTTACCTGATTCTTCTGTCTCAATCCTTTGTGCCTGGCTGTTCGAGCACTTCCTTGACCCGTGAGTTCTAAACTATCTATTGTTTTCGCCTGTCAATTCATTGTACCATGGCAGATCCAATTCGTGCTTACCGTTCTGTTTGTAATTTTTTTCAGTTACCCGAACGATTCTGAAAAGCTAATGCTTGCAAAACAGACAGGCTTGACAAGGAGTCAGGTGAGCACAGGCATATTTAGGATAGCTTTCTCATTGCAGCTGTAATTTATAGCTTCCTTGGGATCTTTTCTAATTTACTGGTTTCTAATTGGTTCATAAATGCACTGGTTCGCCTTTGCATCGGAAGCCTATGATTGAGGACATCCAAAGAGGAGATTGGTAATACTGAGATCGACTCAAACTCTTCATCAGAGTATTTTTCCTAAAGTTCAGGCTGATGTTCCATCTACCGGATGGTTTTGTGGTCTATCAGATGTCTGAGTTCGATCGCCATGATGCCACGGACAAAATTCTAAACAGGATGTTTGATGTAATACTTATATACGTCCGTGTCTTTTTGTTTGTTCATGCTTTGCACAGCATGTAGAGGGACGGTCAAAGGTTTAAAAGCCCCATTTTAGTTGGGTTTAGTGGCTTTATTAGACTTGTAAATAAAGGTTGTATCATGTGGATACTTATAAGAGATATTCGGTCTATAGTGGGTCATTTTGATCTTTTGTTGTGCAATCGTTTAGAGCTTGTAAAGTTTGTTTGTAATTTGTATTGTCAATGAAGTGTTTCTTGAAATGTTTGCTTGTGGATCCCGAGTGAGACGCTTTCTCTAACCCGTTTTCTCTTTTTCATATCCTAAGGGACCATGGGAGATTTCGGGGAGGTTGATCTTTGTGGACGGACATGCAAGGGTGTCGTACGACTTAGACAAAACCAACTAAGTCCATGACAGATGGTATCAGAGCGGGACAAGCACTCATAGAAACACTTGACGTGCAAACGTGGGGGATTTAGCGGGGTTGCGTTAAGGGCAATCAGCATGCGCGACTGTTTGGGGGAAAATAAGCACGGAGATATAGGAAAAAGGAGTCGCTCGGAGGAGCAAGCATTTAAGATTGGCATTTAGAGAAATGGCCAACCCTTCGCGCAAGAGGCACCACGAGAACAAGCAAGCTTGAAAGAATGCAGAGCGCACAAATGTAGGGATGGCTAAGTTCGAGCTACGGCTCGACGTTGACAACTATACTTGATGGTGGTCAAGGTAAGTGAGGCGCTTGGTAAAGGATGAGACCATGCAAGGTGGAATGAGTTGCTTAACGACCGAAAGAGTTGTGCAAAGCTCACAAAGGTGAGGGGAATTGCTAACTCGAAGAATTTGGTACTCATGTATGGGCTTGTATGCGGACGATGGAATATTCGCGGCCATCCCAAGGCGACCGAAACTTGGCACCATGGAGCATTGAAACTTTCTCTTCGGCATGTGAAGGATACGTCCGTAGGAGGCTGACGTGTACAGCAAGTTCAGAATGTTGCTAGGCCTTGAGTGGTGTAGCGGGGGCTGTATTGACATGGAGTCATAATCTAGCAAGTGCGTTTGCAGGAAGTAGAACAATGCATAGTTTGTTCAGCAAATCGGAGTAGTCCGAATGGGATGGTAGTCTCCGAAACTTTCAAAGAGAGAAGCGAAGAGAGATGTTGCTCCAATGGGATAAATATTCAAGAGGGATAGGTTCCGGTTCTCCAAAGGGAGAATCACGTGCAATAGACCGCACATGTTGAGGAGTACCTCGAAAACATCAACTCCACGAAGCTCAATGGACCGAATGAGCGACGAGGAGTCGTCGCATGATCTCGCTTGAGAGAATGCATTGGTGGATGCATTGCGAGATCAAGTGGGAGAGCGACCCAAAGCAACACAAATGTAGGCACACTTGGAGTCGATATGGAGATCAGACTCAAGGGAGGGCTGATCCGTGGAATGATGGGCCCGAGGGCCACCATCAACTCAATGCAAATTGAGGAGCGGAGCAACTTGGGTGTAACTTGGCGAAGTACCTAAGTCGCATGACGTGAGCTGACATAGAAGATGAAACATGGAGCGAAGGCACAGAGCTTTCCTTGGACAGAGGTCAAGGACATGAGCTCTTTACAGAGGCAAGAGCAGGATTATGTTGTTTCATGGATCCTTCATTCTGATGGAGCGGACTCATCTTGCATGGTGCCAAAGACGAAGGGAGCTTCTAGGCACATACACCTTATCTCGGAGAAGTATTTGATGGAGGAACTAAGGCGACTCAACTTGCAGAGGTGAAGTTGGGTTCACAAGGCCTTGGCACGGGACAAGAGGACGCAAAGGCGGGTACTCTTGAAGAATATGCCATAGTATTGTCATTCAAGTTGCCATAAAGGAAGCGATGTGCAACAGAGATTGTGCTGGTAGGGGCAAAGGCCTAGGATCCAGACAATGATGCTCCATTTTCAGCGAAGTCAGTGGACTTCAAGAGCTACTATGTGATGGACTGTCCTAGAGCGGTGCTTCATCTAAGTGTGACCCAAGAGTGGGTGGATGAAGGTCGATTGCTGAAGGAGCGAACAAAATCGAAGGTGGAAGAGACCCTGCGATGTATTGGCAGAGGCCACACATGGAGGGATCACAATTCAAGTTCATCTCATAAGGATCAGAATGCAATGGAGATATCACCAAGAGGCGACATGGTGCAGCAATTCGTGGTGGAACAGTTCATGGTAATGCAACACATACGAATCTTGTCCCGTGAGGGATTAGATCATATGGAGGTATGATCGGGAGCTACTAGGAGCTCCACTTCGGTGAACAACACGATGGCAAGAAGGGCTATGGATTCAAGGAGTGAAGACTATGGTACTGCAGAGGCGGGTCTTTCGTGCGTGCATCGAATTTTGCATTGGATGAAAGCTTTGGTCATCAACATATGGGGGCTGTGTACCACTGAGGGAAAAGTTCGAATGCAAGTACCAGTGAGTCCCATAGAAGGGACTTGATCATGCAGATGCATGATCGAAGCAGCTAGAGAGTTGGATTACTCCAGAGCCCATATTCACTTAAGAGAGCCCGACAAATCAGAAGACAAGGTCGAGTAAGCGAACGTGATCGGTGCAAACCCTATAGCATAATGGTAGAGACCATGCATGGGAGTTGTAGTTTGTCTTTCCATCGACCAAAGGGAGCTGCTTGGAGAACACTGAGGTGTTGAAGTAGGGGGGTTGAAAGGGGCGAGGAAGTGACGACGAGTCCAGAGGGACTTAGCTACCCAAAATCAAGCATCGATTAGAATGGAGGTGGACTCGGAGGAGTGCCATAGAGACATATCTACTATTCATGAAGAAAAGGGATGCAGATGCAAAGCGATGGATAGTAGAGCCATAGGTATGGATGCGCCATGGTATCGCAGAGGCGGCACTTCCGTGAAAGTCATTGATTCCTTGCTTTCATGGAGGGAGAGCGCTTGGTCGTGAAAAGGGTCGAGGAGGTGGAGCATGCAGAGGCAAACTCCAAGTACCGATACAAGGCTGAAGGGCAAAGGCCAAGAAACTTCGTAAGACCGGTGTCAATGAGCTTCTTATCAAGATGGCCAAAAGTGAAGGACTTCAAGTCATGCAAGAGTACACGACCAAGGAACAAAGCAGGCAATATGCGGTGCTTTACCTTTGCTACTTAGTGGAGTAGGCAACAAGGTTGATGGAGAAGACGATACAATCCCAAAGGCGACGAAAACTATTAGAGACTTACTCCAAGTTAGGGTGAAAACTTCCTGCATTCCAGAAGTTCGATGGTATTGAGAAGGTGAATCACAGTAGCTAACTCAATGCAAGGAGTGCAAACACTTCAAGTGCTTCAGAAGTGTGAGCAAAGAGCAAGTGAAGTGTTGGGAAATCTTGGGGGCGACATCATATGCGCAGCGGAAGAACAAGAAAACAAAATCCCCGATTCCCAAAAAGATGTTCGTCGTCATGCGAAGATTGGTGCGAAAAATCCGCGAAACATAAAACTGCGTATAGAGTAGATTGTGTTACCTAGGGAGATCGTATATCCCTGTTTCCTTACAGATCCTTAGGAGAGGGTGAAGGAGGTCAAGCGTCCTCCTCTCTAGCGGTGATCCACACAGCAGGGTTGCGATGACGCTCCTCAAGACTCCAGGCTTGCTCTGAGGTGGAGAGGAAGAGAAGAATAGGAAAGACAAGCAAAGGCTCTAGCCTATGAGGCTCTGAATCCCTCCTATTTATAAAGGTCCCCTGTCAAACCCTAATGGGTCCTCCCCTAGTGGGTATTGGATCTGCATCCAATAAGACAAGGGCTCCGTCGGATATCTCATATCCGAACCTCTACTCATCGCAATGCCTACCATATGTGTGTGACCCTCTAGGCCCAATATCGAGCTGGCCGTGAGTCATACCTGTCAGAACTCCTTCTAACTCAGTGAATTATTATCTATGTAATAATTCACTTGACTCATCGACTACGGAAGTACTAGGCCACTACGCCGTAGTCCCCAGACGATACAGGGGAATCCAATCCATTGGACATGTCAGTCATCAGTTACTGTGTACCTATAATCCCTCATCCATCTAATATCCCAGAGACCGTATATCGAGCATGGTGTTGTCAGACCCATACGGTTTCTACTCGAGTCTCGCTCTAATCGGATTCTCCCGGAGAACTCTTTCTCTCTCAACCCGAATGACCCTAGCCAGGGATTTGTCTGAGCAAGAACACATGGGATATTCCTCTCATGACGCCGAGAGTGGATGATCCTCTATCGACACTCAATAGCCCTCGTAAGGTCGACTACCACTCCCAATGACCAGTTGTACTAGATCTGGGACAGCCAAACCTATAAGTCTGGTATCAAAGAGTGGAGCACTCATACAGGACATCCTTGGTGTCTCAAGTCTAAGGACCAGATACACCACTAGGACTACGGAATTGCTGTCTGACAATAAGGCATCATCAACCATCCAGCATTCCATAAGCGGATCAATCAGTGAACTCATTCTCCAATGAGCACCTGTACTGTATCCCTAGTGTCCCTACACGAGCAGCTATGAGACCAGCTGCATCCATCATATGGACGGGTATACAGCACACCTGTCTGTCCGGTTATCACGATGTCCCTCTCGAGTAACCTATGACCGGGATTATTTAGGATATATGTTTAAAGGTGAATCGATCTCATTATCGTGATCTCATCACGATCTGATTCCCATTGCACAAATCCAAGGACATCACAATATATGTATGCATTTATGCAATAGTTATAAAGTGATATACGCCAAAATATAATAAGCAAAAAGATTCTGTATCAAGTCACACGTGCCATCACTTACGTGATTGGCTTGCTGGGCACCTATGACTAGCATGAAGGTCATTAACCATTGCCTTCTCAACTCTTAAGAGAATGGACGAAACCGAGTATCCCAATTCTCTTATCTATCCAACAGAGGAGCTCTGCATAGGTTCAAAGACCCTTCGAAGATAATAGAAGATAATAGTTGTCAAATCCTCACTAATGGTGATTAGTGCTACTAAGAGTAGATTATCCGTTTTATTTCCCAATAGAATGTCAATCGAAAGTGGAAGTGATGTGAATCTACTTAGAAGTGACAACTAAATGAAAGAAGAGTCAATGGATAAATTTTGTGGAGGAAAGACCCAAAACTTTGAAAGTTTACGAGGCGATACTCGTTAAAGCTCCAACAAGCATCCACCGAGTTCAAGTAACATGAGGCATTTGAGAGACTAACGCATAGTAAGGATGGTTTTTTCCTTCATTCGGAGGATCCGCAGGAATCAACAGGGATGAACACAACTCAGTCAACCCCACACTAGAGTCAGAGTCATTGGCGAGTTGAAGCAGCATAGCGGATCAAAGGTTCGACTACTCAAAAACAGCAGCGGAGAGCAGCTAGGAGCCAAGGGGCACATTGCAGCTGTAGCAGAAGATTGAAGATTGAAGACTTAGCAAAGGCAAGGAGTTGCAGTGTTGGCAAAGGCTTCGACGAGGATGTCGAAGGAATAAGTGGGGGAGGATGTCGAAGGAATAAGTGGGGGAGAATGTCACAGACAAAATTCTAAACAGGATGTTTGATGTAATACTTATGTATGTCTGTGTCTTTTGGTTTGTTCATGCTTTGTACAATATGTAGAGGGACGGTCGAAGGCTTAAAAGCCCCATTTTAGTTGGGTTTGGTGGCCTTCTTTTGCTTGTGGATCCCGAGTGAGGTGTTTTTTCTAATCCGTTTTCTCTTTTGTAGATCCTAAAGGACCATGGAAGGTTTCGGGGAGGTTGATCTTTGTGGACGGACACGCAAGGGTGCCACACGACTTAAGCAAAACTAGCTAAGTCCGTAACAATGCGAGTAGTGGGGTGTCTCTGCCACTGAGAGTACAACACTCTAACGGTGAGCTTCCTGCATCTAACAATCAGCAGAGCTTTCTTGGGATTCAATGGGAATCCATTTATGGTGCAGCTGCTCCTGCTGTCGGTGGTGCCGGCACAGCCAAGTACAATTATGCAAATGTGGGAGACCGATCGTACCTGTTTCATGATGTTGCAGCGTAAGAAAGTTTATTATCACGGTGCCGGCTGTTAAGGCATCTGGTGCCAGTAATAGACAGAAGATCAGCATGTGTACAATGTCGAGAAAGATAAAACTCACAGTAGTTGATAACATGAGGTAGCATGTTGTGAATATAGAAAGTGTAGCGTTGTGGTGATCCACCGAAGAATGGAACATGCAACTTGAATACCAATTACATGTTGTTCTGTTGTATGCATATCGACAAAGATTACCCCTCTTTGCAATTTAGTTTCAGCTATTGGCAATCTATGAAATGTTTGGTTGGATTAGAAGATATAAGTAGCTTCAACATTGTTGGAAGCTGTGTTATTAAAGGTTTGGATTTCCCCTCTTAGTCTAATGAAATCTGATGTTCTAATTCTTGTTCCTGTATTTGCAATACAACTAATTCTTGGAGTGCAATGGATAATAGGGAATGCTACTTATGTTAGAGCTAGTCTCAGGATATTTACCAAAGGGTAAATTTGGCAACCCAACAAATATAATAAAGCGGAAGAATAAAAAAAACGATAAGAATACCAGATTTACGTGGTTCGGTCAATTGACTTTGACATACATCCACGGATGAAAGAGGAGCAAATCACTATTATAAAAGGGACAATTACAAATGCCTTAGGAAGATGTTCCTAAGCCATAAAACACCCAAAAATACTAAACAAGAAAAACCCAAAGTATAAGCTCAAACTATTTAACTGAGTGTGGACTTAAACCCAAAGCAAACACTTAGGTTTTTCTTGTGGTGCCACTTGTGGTGCATCTGACTTCAAAGCTCAGGCCCTTATTTATAGTTCCAATAGGAGATAACAAGTTTAATTTTCCCGATGTGGGACTATGAGACTTGCCAAACTAACAAATCTCCACCTTGACATGTCCCAACAAAACTTGCTCCACCTTCTTCATAAAAGTCCCAACGGGCAATCACCAACAATGAACACCAACCAAGTCCAAGCACTGCTTGAACTTATAAACCGAAAGAGGCTTCGTAAGCATATCAACAGGATTGTCCTTCGTATGAATTTTCTGAACAAGGACCTTTCCCTCAGCAATGATATCCCATTTGCATCCAACAATTTTCTTACCAGAAGGCGGCTTCACAAGATCCCAAGTTCTATTCCGATGGAGAGATTCAATTTCTTCATTCATCGCGATCAACCACTTAGCGGAATTATCACAAGAAACTGTATATGAGTAGGAAGTAGGCTCACCAACTTCACTTGTTTCTTCTACAACAGACAAAGCATATGCAACCAAATTTGCATATCTTTGTGGTGGTCGAATATCTCTCCGTGGTTTATCCTTGGCTACGGAATATTGCTCTTCCTCTGGAGCAACTTCGTCAGTAGACTCAGGACCATCTACTGGTATTCTTTGAGTAGAAGAGTTCGACTGAAAAGAATTAGACCTACCAATCTCAAGCTCCACTTGCTTCTGCGCACTATCATTTATACAACTAGTAGAATCCTCTTTAGAAGATAACATAGATAATTCATTAAAAGTAACATCTCTACTGATTACAAATTTTGGGGATTTGGAATCAGAACACTATAATCTGTATCCTTTCACCCCAGAAGCATACCCTAGGAAAATGCACTTTTTAGCTCGAGGCTCTAATTTTCCTTCATTTACATGCATGTATGCTGGACACCCAAAAAATTTTAAATCAGAGTAATCAGCAGGAGTACCTGACCAAACTTCCTCTGGAGTTTTAAAGTTAAGTGCTGCAGAAGGAGCGCGGTTAACAACGTAATAGGCCATATTAATCGCCTCTGCCCAAAAGTCCTTTGTCAACCCTGCATTTGAGATCATACACCTTGCTCTCTCCAATAGTGTTCTGTTCATACGTTCGGCCACACCATTTTGCTGAGGCGTCATCCTAACAGTGCGATGCCGAACGATTCCTTCATTTTTACAAAATTCATTAAAGTCACCTTCACAAAATTCCATGTCATTATCTGTTCGAAGCCGCTTAATCTGTTTACATGTTTGCTTCTCAATCAAATCCTTCCATTGTTTAAAGGTTAGAAAAACATCATTTTTATACTTCAAAAAATAAACCCAAACTTTCCTGGAATAATCATCAATGAAAGTCAACATATACCTAGCACCACCCTTAGACTGAACATGAGCTGGACCCCAAAGGTCTGAATGAATATAGTCAAGAGTACCTTTCGTTTTGTGAACTGCCGGAGAAGTGAAGCTGACTCTTTTCTGCTTTCCAAAAATGTAGTGTTCACAAAAGTCCAGTAGCCTTGTACTCTCCGCAAAGTAGACCTCTTTTGCTCAATATGCTCAAACATTTTTCGCTCATATGACCCAAACGCACATGCCATAATTTGGTGATGTCAGAATCAGACAATGATGATGACGACACTGCAACTGAGCTTGTGACAGTAGTTCCCTACAAAATATATAAGCTACCAGACCTGCAAGCTTTCATAACAACAAGAGCACTTCTAGAAACTTTCATAACTCCACCTTCAGCTGTGTATTTACACCCAAGGGCCTCTAGGGTGCCTAAAGAGATGAGATTCTTTTTTAAATCAGGAACATGTCTAACATTAGTGAGCGTCCTCACAATACCATCATGCATTTTAATTCGGATTGTGCCTCTACCAACAACATCACATGCGGCATTATTGTCAATCAAAACAATTCCACCATTACAAGATTCATATGTGGAAAACAAATCCCTATTGGGACACATGTGATAAGAACAACCCGAATCTAAAATCCATTCATTTTTAGACATCGTCCTGTCATCAGTAGCAAAGAAAATATTTTCAATATTCTCATCAGATGCTACACTAGCTTCAGCGAACTCAGTAGTTTTCTCAACAAGTTTTCCCTTTTACTTTAATTTATTTTTCAATTTAAAGCAATCAGTCTTAATGTGCCCCATTTTATGACAATATCTACATTCCAAATTCCTATGCCTGGATTTAGATCTACTACTGTCAAATTCTCTTTTATTCATTCTCCCCCTAACAACCAGACCTTCAGCCTGATTCCCTCTACTTTCCCCAGTGATATTCCTGTCTATCTACTCCTTAGATTTCAGTGCAGATTTAATTTCTTGATACGAAACTGTTTCTTTTCCATAAATCAAAGTATCACGAAAATGCTTAAAAGATTGGGAAAGAGAACACAAGAGTAACAAAGCCTTATCCTCATCATCAATTTTTGCATATATATTCTCCAAATCCATAACCAAAGAATCAAACTTATCAAGATATGAGAGTATAGATGTACCTTCAGTCATCCGAAGCATATATAAACTCTGCTTCAAGTACAGACGATTCTCCATTGTCCTCTTCAGGTACAAGACTTTAAGCTTGTCCCACATGCTCTTAGCCGTAGTCTCCGTAGCTACCTCCCGTAAAACCTCGTCAGAGAGATTTAGAATGATGCTTGATCGGGCCTTCTTATCCATACCCGCAAGCTCTTCTTTTGACATATCATCTGGAATGTTCTCGGCCCCCTGTAGTGCTAAATCAACTCCATCTTGAACCAGAATGGCCTCCATCTTGAGTTGCCAAATGCCGAAGTTGACATTTCTATCGAATTTCTCGACAACAATCTTTATTATTATCATCGTTGCCAAAAGATCCCGAAACCAGGCTCTGATACTAGTTTGTTAGAGCTAGCCTCAGGATATTTACCAAAGAGTAATTTTGGCAACCCAACAAATACAATAAAGCGGAAGAATAAAAGAAGCGACAAGAACACCAAATTTACATGGTTCGGTCAATTGACTTTGACCTACATCCACGGACGAAAGAGGAGCAAATCACTACTATAAAAGGGACAATTACAAATGCCTTAGGAAGATGTTCCTAGGCCATAAAACATCCGAAAATACTAAACAAGAAAATCTCAAAGTATAAACCCAAACTATTTAACTGGGTGTGGATTTAAACCCAAAGCAAACACTTAGATTTTTCTTGTGGTGCCACTTGTGGTGCATCTGACTTCAAAGCTCAAGCCCTTATTTATAGTTCCAATAGGAGATAACAAGTTTAATTTTCCCGATGTAGGACTATGCGACTTGCCAAACTAATAACTTAAGCCACCTAAATCAAATAATGTGATTTGTTTCACCAGGCAGAGTGTCATTCGATTTTAGTGCGAAGTGAAGATGCTCAATAAGAAACAACAATAAAGCCGAAAATAATGGAAATTTTTTTGGAAACAAACATATCTGTCGATCACCGAGAAGAATAGTACGTAATATAAACTTCTTTGCTGGGTTTGCATGCACGGTTTGGTGAGGATGCATGCGGCAGCCAACATCATCGGCCGACGGTCTTATCGTTTCACGGACAAGATGAGCAGCTTCCGGTGTCGGGGTCATGCGTGCAGCACGAAGGTCCGGACGGCGGCACCGGCCCTACCGGCAGAGACTCCGTCAACAGGCTGCCGCCCTGCGCACGCCACCACTCTTCTTCCATCGGCCTCGCAGCTGCCATCGGAGGCTGCAACGTCGACAGCAGTAGCAGAAGCATCAACAGCTGCATGGACGCCATGGCCATCACTAAGAACCGAGCCAGACGATGGTGTCTGATACCAATTAATTACCAAGAAGGATATAATTGGGTTATTATGAAGACGAAGATGTGGTGAGGCCAATATATATAGAGCATCGCAACGCCAGGCTTCACAGGAATGGTCGCATGTCGTGCATTGTACCATACCGAAGTCTAACTCATCGTTTATAACCCCTTCGAGACTCCATCCGAAACGCGGCTGTCCGCTTTAAGGTTTGTTTCCCATCTTTACGTTTGACGATAATGGTATCGTTATAATGGCATGTTGATGGGTAATTAGATCAACCGAAGCTTTTAGATTATAATGGTATCTACAGTAGCTTTTAGATTATAAAGGATCATATATATATGAACGTATGTTGGATCATAGGTTAGTGTACGTGTATATATATATACCCAAAAAAGGCTCCATAGGTATGTATGTATATAAATGAACGTATGTAGCAAGCATCCTATGAGTCCACTACAAATAGGCTCCTTAGGTATAATTTTTAATATTAATCCATACCTCAGCCAAATACTCCAAACCCAAGACTAACCAAAGTAATAAAGGGACATTATCGAAAATGCTCATGACATAGTTGTGAAGAATTTTGTATCTCTAGAGTTGGACAAACGTGTCGATCGAGATTAAACTAAGACAAATGTAGAAGAAGAACTCATTGACTCCGAATCAATTATTGAGTTAATAGGATATAAATCATGAATTTGAGGGCATTAGCAATATTTTGTTAGGATGAAATTGAGGACGATATAAATCATGGATTTGAGGGCAAAAGCATTATTTTGTTAGAATGAAATTGAGGATGCTTACGTGATGATATGCATCAACTCAAAGGTCAATTTGAATCCAACCAAATATTTATGCGCCAGGTTGAATGGATTTGTCGGCATGAGTTAATATGATCACTCGACTCGACCAGTGGAGAGGGTCAAAATGGAGGAATATTTTATTTAGCTGTCAAATTGCAGCACCCATTTCTGTGAAGTGACTCCGATGCTCGTCACTTAACTTCATGTCTTATGCGAAGGTGTCATGATCTTTTACAATTTCAATTTTTAATTATCATATAGATATAGGAAGACAAGTTAAATTCCTTGAACAGAGTACGGACACGAGAAAGCTGCAAGGGAATTTTATTAGAGATGCACCAATCGCTGAGGATACATTATTATGTGACATTATCAAGTAAGTTCTATCAAAACAATAAGATAATCTCAAGAGTTGCACCCAGAAACAATGACGAAAGTTGATCCTCGCCATGGTTTGGAGAACATGCATGCAGCAATGGCTATCATCTCATTGCATCACGGGCAAAGAGTGCAGGTCGTGGGTTTAGGGTTGTGGGTGCAACACGAAGGTCCCGATGGCGGCACCGGGCCTTGTTGCAGAGACCCCAGCAATAGGCCGCCCTGCTCCCGCCACCACTCGTCTCCCTCCATTGCCCTCGCCGCAGTGAGAGGCTGCAAGCTGCTCGAAACCAGCAGGAGGAACAGCAACAGCTGCGTGGACGCGGTGGCCATGGTCGATCAAAGCAGAGGATCCAAGAAAGATGGGTTATCACTACGAGGATGAATGAATGAAGCAAAGGTTGGTGTGCGTGAATGGGCTGAGAGCATACGTATATATATACACCGCATCGCCGTCGATCACCGTCCTGTGTGGTCTGCATGGGTTTGAAGTCGATTCAAAGTATCGCCTTCGCTCCGGAGACTCTTATTCTCGTTCAAACCGCGGCTGTTTACTTGATCAGATTCGTTCCTCGTCTTCACAACATTTTGACGGACGACAAAACGTGGTTTAACGTTCCCACATTTGCATTGCCGTCGTGGACGGATGCGTCGCACGAAATGGCGGAAGATTTCAAGCTGTTGTGTTTGTCGATGACGGGTTAACAGGTGAAGTCATTTTGGCCGTGACTTAAAAGAATAAATTAAAGAACTCATTTAATGTTAATATCTCAAATAGTTCATGCGAAGGCATCAGGAAACTTCACCGCGACTCCAAGAGTCGATGAAGAGATTCATTAACATCATCAATGGTAGATCTATCTCGGGAGAAAATGAGCGCCATGTGGATCATCGCTAGAGAGGAGCACATGAATTCTCGTTTATCTTCTCCATCGTTTACCTTAAATAGTTCACGTGGGGAGGGAAATCACGTTTATCTTCTCCGCTAGAGAGGAGCACATAAACTTCACCCTTGAAGTCAGGGTGAAGTTTCCTAATGCCTTCACATGAACTATTTAAGGTATTTCTATTAAATGAATTCTTTAATTTATTCTTTCAAGTCACGGCGAAAATGATCTTCACCTGTTAACCCGTCATCGACAAACACAACAGCTTGAAACTTCCGTCATTTCCTGCAATGCAAATGTTGGAACGTTAAACCACGTTTTGTCGTCCGTCAAAATGTTGTGAAGACGAGGAACGAATCTGATCAAGTAAACAGCCACGGTTTGAACGAGAATAAGAGTCTCCGGAGCGAAGGCGATACTTTGAATCGACTTCAAACCCATGCAGACCACACAGGACGGTGATCGACGGCGATGCGGTGTATATATATACGTATGCTCTCAGCCCATTCCCGCACACCAACCTTTGCTTCATTCATTCATCCTCGTAGTGATAACCCATCTTTCTTGGATCCTCTGCTTTGATCGACCATGGCCACCGCGTCCACGCAGCTGTTGCTGTTCCTCCTGCTGGTTTCGAGCAGCTTGCAGCCTCTCACGGCGGCGAGGGCAATGGAGGGAGATGAGTGGTGGCGGGAGCAGGGCGGCCTGTTGCTGGGGTCTCTGCAACATGGCCCGGCGCCGCCATCGGGACCTTCGTGTTGCACCCACAACCCTAGACCCCCGACCTGCACTCTTTGCCCGTGATGCAATGAGATGATAGATACTGCTGCATGCATGTTCTCCAAACCATGGCGAGGATCAACATTAGTCATTGTTTCTGGGTGCAACTCTTGAGATTATCTTATTGTTTTGATAGAACTTACTTGATATGTCACATAATAATGTATCCTCAGCGATTGGTGCATCTCTAATAAAATTCCCTTGCAGCTTTCTCGTTTCCGAACTCTGTTCAGGGAATTTAACTTTTCTTCCTATATTTATATGATAATTAAAAATTGAAATTGTAAAAGATCATGACACCTTCGCAGAAGACATGAAATAATGACGAGCAATGGAGTCACTTCACAGAAATGGTGCTGCAATTTGACAGCTAAATATTCCTCCATTTTGACCTTTCCCCACCGGTCGAGTCGAGTGACCATATTAACTCATGACATCAAATCCATTCGACGTGGCGCAGAAATATTTGGTTCGATTCAAATTGACTTTTGAGTTGAAGCACGTCATCACGTAAGCATCCTCAATTTCATTCTAACAAAATAATGCTATATATATATATATATATATATATATATATATATATATATATTTTATCGGGATGAGAACTGATGGTGGAAGAGAGAAAAAGCTAATGTGTGATAGTAGAACAGAGAGAATAAACCTTTATCAAGGTGAGAGCTGATGTCTGTTTCACACACAAAGATACGTTTAATTTAACGCTTTTGATGTAAACAATGTCAAAGATATACTGAAGTGACTTTAAAGCCTTGCATCACACACGCAGCATTCCGTGAAGCTTGGCATGTTGCTACTCTACATATAACGAGCTGCCAACCACGGTACTCACACCAGCATTAATGCTCTCAGACGTCTTCGTCCTCAAAATCCATTAATTATCAGAAGGCCAATATGATCTTCACCTGTTAACCCGTCATCGACAAACACAACAGCTTGAAACTTCCGTCATTTCCTGCAATGCAAATGTTGTTGGGCAGCCCCCAAATCTCCTCTTAACCTAACCCTAATTAATATTAGGAAGGTGTGATGACTACGTTTTAGAGGTAGAAAAAGACTTAAATAGGACAGCAACGTGGGAGAAGCAAACAGCCACGGGATTCCAAAAAAATGGAGGAAAACAAGACAGAAAAGGAAGAGAAAGAAAGGGAAGAAGACAAGGACAACGCAGAGAGACTGTTCTCAATCATCTAGCAGTGTTCTCCTCTCCGGTTAGATCAAATCTACAGTAGACTCTGGCTGTGATTACTTGGGGAGAGTTTAGATATTGTATCCCAGTTATTCTTTTGAGATTGTTGCTAGGGTTTAAGGCAAGAGATTGAGATTTATATATTAATTATTCTAATAGTGGATTATCTCTAGTTTGCCCCGTGGTTTTTACCCTTCACATTGGAGGGGTTTTACCCTTCAGATTGTTGCTAGGATTTTTTACACGATCCTAGACATCAACTATGGACTCCCGAGGTTTCACCAAATCCCTCCCACACCTAGAGCTAGTGGAATTATTGATCGAGGCATCCTAGATAAACCCATCTCGATTAAGTTATTAAGGTCATGGCAACACTTCCTCAGGAAAAACGAGTACAACTCATTAATTTCCTTAGGAAGAATGTTGAGGTGTTCACATAGTCACCAAAAGATATGTTAGGAATTGACTTAAGCATAGCTTAGGATCACTTAAACATTTCTCCCAAGGCATGACTAATAAAACAAAAGCCTCGTAAGTTTTCTCCTGATTGTCAGTTGGCAATCGATAGAGAGATAGACAAGCTATTAGGAGTAGGGTTTATTACCGAGGTATAATACCCCTAATGGCTCGCCTATATTGTACTCTTTAGAAAATCTAATAGAAGGTGGAGGATGTGTGTTGATTATACCGACTTCAATAAAACATACCTGACGGACAACTATCCTCTTCCCTGTATTGATCTATTGGTTGACACTACTTTAAGTCATGAGCTTCTCACCTTTATGGATGTATTCTCGGGATATAAACAAATAATGATGACAGAGGATCGGGAACACACTTTCTTTATCACTGACTGAGGCATGTATTATTACTGAATCACGCTATTTGAATTGAAAAATATAGAGGCTACTAGTCATAGGTGCCCTGCAAGTCAATCACGTGAGTGATGACATGTGTGACTTGACACTAGCCTTTTTATTTATTATATTTTGACATTTATTACTATATATTACTTATTACATATATATATATATATATATATATATATATATATATATATATATATATATATATATATATATATATATATATATATATATATATATATATATATATATATATATAGTGATGTCCTTGGATCTATGCAATGTGAATCAAATCATGATGAGATCAAGATAATGAGACCGATTCGCCTTTAAACACATATCCTAAATAATTCCGATCATAGGTTACTCGATAGGGACATCGAGATAACTAGACAAACTGGTGTATTATATACTCGTCCATATGATGGATGCAGTTGGTCTCATAACTACTCATGTGGGGACACTAGGGATACAGTGCAGGTGCTCATTGGGGAATGAGTTCACTGATTGATCCGCTTAAGGAATGCTAAATGGTTGATGATACCTTATTGTTAGACAACGATTCCGTAGTCCCAGTGGTGTATTTGGTTCTTAGACTTGAGACATCAAGAATGTCCTGTATGAGTGCTCCACCCTTTGATATTAGACTTATAGGTTTAGATGTCCCAGATCTAATATAGCCGGTTATCGAGAGTGGTAGTCAACCTTATGAGGGCTATTAATTGTCGATAGAGGATCATCCACTATTGATATCATGAGAGGAATATCTCATGTGTTTTTGCTCAAACAAATCCCTAACTAGGGTCATTCGGATTGAAAGAGAAAGAGTTCTCCGGGAGAATCCGATTAGAGCGAGACTCGAGTAGAAACGATATGGGTCTGATAGCACCATGCCCGGTATACGATCTTTAGAATATTATATAGATGAGGGACTAAAGGTACGTGGTAATTGAGGATAAAAATATCCAATGGATTGGATTCCCCTATATCGTCTGGGGACTGCGGTGCAGTGGCCTAGTACTTCCGCAGTCGATGAGTCGAGTGAATTATTATGGAGATAATAATTCACTAAGTCAGAAGGAGTTCTGACATGTATGACTCACGACCAGCTCGATATTGGGCCTAGAGGGTCACACACATATGGTAGATATTACGATGAGTAGAGGTTCGGATATGAGATATTCGCTAGAGCTCCTATGTTATTAGATATCCAATAAGCCCTTAAATTATTGGATCCTATGGATGAGATCTAATAAGAGCCCATGAGAAATTATTGGATAGAGATCCACTGATATAAGAGGCTTGGGTAGTTGGATAAAGATCCAATACCAATATGGGAGGTTCCATTATGGTTAATTTGATAGGGGACCTCTATAAATATGAGGGTTTCAATAGTTTAGAGACTAGAGCTTTTATTTCCTCTCCTGTTCTCCTCCCCCTCTCCGCCTCAGACCTGGAGTTTTGAGGAGCGTCATCATAGCCCTGCTGTATGGATCACCGCTAAAGAGAAGGGCGGTTGACCTCCTTCAGCCTCCTAGAGATCTGCAAGGATTTAGGAATATACGATCTCCCTAGATAACATAATCTATCTCACACGTGGTTTTCTATTTTGCGAATTTTTGTGCATCAATCTTCGTATGACAACGAACATATCTAAGAGAATTAGAGATTTTGTTTTCTATTCTTCTACTGTGCATGTGATATTACTCTCAAGATTTCTCAATAGTGATATCAGAGCCAGATTATTCATGCAAAAATTGATTTTAAACAACGTTTATGTGCACCACAAACCTATCTTATTTTCCTGTGTTGTATTTAGTGGTGGCACTCTCTATGTGCCACAAACCTGTCATGAGAAATTGACTGATGCGATGAACACTGTTATTATGATGCTGTTGCATGTGAGTTAATTATTCAGAGAGATGCTAATAGATTTATACAATTTCAATGTCACGTATTGACTTTAAAATGATGAATAAAAGTGGCTGGATTTTGGGAAGGAATTCTACCATGGAGAGGAATTCCAATCTTAGAAAGGAATGGCCAAATTGTTGCTATGTGATTAGTGCTACCCTAAACACATACAAATCTGCTTTCAAACTTTCAATATTGGGTGAGATCCCAAGAGTAAGATATGCACAAAACATCAGATAAAAGGATTTAGGCAATAATTTATGAGAAACTAAGACCAACATCATGCCATTAATTGGACATAATTCGGATTTGTATTCTGGATATCCGTAGATATAAACAGTATTTCCACCAGATGCAGACGACGGTGTCATCCTTCGATGAAGTAGTGGGTCCTGAGGCTGCAAAACCTTACACTGCACTTGCACTTCAAACAATTTCTCGGAACTTCCGCTGCCTGAGAGATGCCATTGGTGGCCAAAGTCAAGTCACTAGGAAATCCCTCGAAGAGCAAGATAATTCAGATAGCAAGGGTGCTGGAATATTTTATTTAGCTGTCAAATTGCAGCACCCATTTCTGTGAAGTGACTCCGATGCTCGTCACTTAACTTCATGTCTTATGCGAAGGTGTCATGATCTTTTACAATTTCAATTTTTAATTATCATATAGATATAGGAAGACAAGTTAAATTCCTTGAACAGAGTACGGACACGAGAAAGCTGCAAGGGAATTTTATTAGAGATGCACCAATCGCTGAGGATACATTATTATGTGACATTATCAAGTAAGTTCTATCAAAACAATAAGATAATCTCAAGAGTTGCACCCAGAAACAATGACGAAAGTTGATCCTCGCCATGGTTTGGAGAACATGCATGCAGCAATGGCTATCATCTCATTGCATCACGGGCAAAGAGTGCAGGTCGTGGGTTTAGGGTTGTGGGTGCAACACGAAGGTCCCGATGGCGGCACCGGGCCTTGTTGCAGAGACCCCAGCAATAGGCCGCCCTGCTCCCGCCACCACTCGTCTCCCTCCATTGCCCTCGCCGCAGTGAGAGGCTGCAAGCTGCTCGAAACCAGCAGGAGGAACAGCAACAGCTGCGTGGACGCGGTGGCCATGGTCGATCAAAGCAGAGGATCCAAGAAATATGGGTTATCACTACGAGGATGAATGAATGAAGCAAAGGTTGGTGTGCGTGAATGGGCTGAGAGCATACGTATATATATACACCGCATCGCCGTCGATCACCGTCCTGTGTGGTCTGCATGGGTTTGAAGTCGATTCAAAGTATCGCCTTCGCTCCGGAGACTCTTATTCTCGTTCAAACCGCGGCTGTTTACTTGATCAGATTCGTTCCTCGTCTTCACAACATTTTGACGGACGACAAAACGTGGTTTAACGTTCCCACATTTGCATTGCCGTCGTGGACGGATGCGTCGCACGAAATGGCGGAAGATTTCAAGCTGTTGTGTTTGTCGATGACGGGTTAACAGGTGAAGTCATTTTGGCCGTGACTTAAAAGAATAAATTAAAGAACTCATTTAATGTTAATATCTCAAATAGTTCATGCGAAGGCATCAGGAAACTTCACCGCGACTCCAAGAGTCGATGAAGAGATTCATTAACATCATCAATGGTAGATCTATCTCGGGAGAAAATGAGCGCCATGTGGATCATCGCTAGAGAGGAGCACATGAATTCTCGTTTATCTTCTCCATCGTTTACCTTAAATAGTTCACGTGGGGAGGGAAATCACGTTTATCTTCTCCGCTAGAGAGGAGCACATAAACTTCACCCTTGAAGTCAGGGTGAAGTTTCCTAATGCCTTCACATGAACTATTTAAGGTATTTCTATTAAATGAATTCTTTAATTTATTCTTTCAAGTCACGGCGAAAATGATCTTCACCTGTTAACCCGTCATCGACAAACACAACAGCTTGAAACTTCCGTCATTTCCTGCAATGCAAATGTTGGAACGTTAAACCACGTTTTGTCGTCCGTCAAAATGTTGTGAAGACGAGGAACGAATCTGATCAAGTAAACAGCCACGGTTTGAACGAGAATAAGAGTCTCCGGAGCGAAGGCGATACTTTGAATCGACTTCAAACCCATGCAGACCACACAGGACGGTGATCGACGGCGATGCGGTGTATATATATACGTATGCTCTCAGCCCATTCCCGCACACCAACCTTTGCTTCATTCATTCATCCTCGTAGTGATAACCCATCTTTCTTGGATCCTCTGCTTTGATCGACCATGGCCACCGCGTCCACGCAGCTGTTGCTGTTCCTCCTGCTGGTTTCGAGCAGCTTGCAGCCTCTCACGGCGGCGAGGGCAATGGAGGGAGATGAGTGGTGGCGGGAGCAGGGCGGCCTGTTGCTGGGGTCTCTGCAACATGGCCCGGCGCCGCCATCGGGACCTTCGTGTTGCACCCACAACCCTAGACCCCCGACCTGCACTCTTTGCCCGTGATGCAATGAGATGATAGATACTGCTGCATGCATGTTCTCCAAACCATGGCGAGGATCAACATTAGTCATTGTTTCTGGGTGCAACTCTTGAGATTATCTTATTGTTTTGATAGAACTTACTTGATATGTCACATAATAATGTATCCTCAGCGATTGGTGCATCTCTAATAAAATTCCCTTGCAGCTTTCTCGTTTCCGAACTCTGTTCAGGGAATTTAACTTTTCTTCCTATATTTATATGATAATTAAAAATTGAAATTGTAAAAGATCATGACACCTTCGCAGAAGACATGAAATAATGACGAGCAATGGAGTCACTTCACAGAAATGGTGCTGCAATTTGACAGCTAAATATTCCTCCATTTTGACCTTTCCCCACCGGTCGAGTCGAGTGACCATATTAACTCATGACATCAAATCCATTCGACGTGGCGCAGAAATATTTGGTTCGATTCAAATTGACTTTTGAGTTGAAGCACGTCATCACGTAAGCATCCTCAATTTCATTCTAACAAAATAATGCTATATATATATATATATATATA
This sequence comes from Musa acuminata AAA Group, assembly GCF_036884655.1. Classification (NCBI taxonomy): domain Eukaryota; kingdom Viridiplantae; phylum Streptophyta; class Magnoliopsida; order Zingiberales; family Musaceae; genus Musa; species Musa acuminata. Next base: position 24,315,624 of record NC_088339.1, on the reverse strand, counting down.
TATATATATATATATATTTTATCGGGATGAGAACTGATGGTGGAAGAGAGAAAAAGCTAATGTGTGATAGTAGAACAGAGAGAATAAACCTTTATCAAGGTGAGAGCTGATGTCTGTTTCACACACAAAGATACGTTTAATTTAACGCTTTTGATGTAAACAATGTCAAAGATATACTGAAGTGACTTTAAAGCCTTGCATCACACACGCAGCATTCCGTGAAGCTTGGCATGTTGCTACTCTACATATAACGAGCTGCCAACCACGGTACTCACACCAGCATTAATGCTCTCAGACGTCTTCGTCCTCAAAATCCATTAATTATCAGAAGGCCAATATGATCTTCACCTGTTAACCCGTCATCGACAAACACAACAGCTTGAAACTTCCGTCATTTCCTGCAATGCAAATGTTGTTGGGCAGCCCCCAAATCTCCTCTTAACCTAACCCTAATTAATATTAGGAAGGTGTGATGACTACGTTTTAGAGGTAGAAAAAGACTTAAATAGGACAGCAACGTGGGAGAAGCAAACAGCCACGGGATTCCAAAAAAATGGAGGAAAACAAGACAGAAAAGGAAGAGAAAGAAAGGGAAGAAGACAAGGACAACGCAGAGAGACTGTTCTCAATCATCTAGCAGTGTTCTCCTCTCCGGTTAGATCAAATCTACAGTAGACTCTGGCTGTGATTACTTGGGGAGAGTTTAGATATTGTATCCCAGTTATTCTTTTGAGATTGTTGCTAGGGTTTAAGGCAAGAGATTGAGATTTATATATTAATTATTCTAATAGTGGATTATCTCTAGTTTGCCCCGTGGTTTTTACCCTTCACATTGGAGGGGTTTTACCCTTCAGATTGTTGCTAGGATTTTTTACACGATCCTAGACATCAACTATGGACTCCCGAGGTTTCACCAAATCCCTCCCACACCTAGAGCTAGTGGAATTATTGATCGAGGCATCCTAGATAAACCCATCTCGATTAAGTTATTAAGGTCATGGCAACACTTCCTCAGGAAAAACGAGTACAACTCATTAATTTCCTTAGGAAGAATGTTGAGGTGTTCACATAGTCACCAAAAGATATGTTAGGAATTGACTTAAGCATAGCTTAGGATCACTTAAACATTTCTCCCAAGGCATGACTAATAAAACAAAAGCCTCGTAAGTTTTCTCCTGATTGTCAGTTGGCAATCGATAGAGAGATAGACAAGCTATTAGGAGTAGGGTTTATTACCGAGGTATAATACCCCTAATGGCTCGCCTATATTGTACTCTTTAGAAAATCTAATAGAAGGTGGAGGATGTGTGTTGATTATACCGACTTCAATAAAACATACCTGACGGACAACTATCCTCTTCCCTGTATTGATCTATTGGTTGACACTACTTTAAGTCATGAGCTTCTCACCTTTATGGATGTATTCTCGGGATATAAACAAATAATGATGACAGAGGATCGGGAACACACTTTCTTTATCACTGACTGAGGCATGTATTATTACTGAATCACGCTATTTGAATTGAAAAATATAGAGGCTACTAGTCATAGGTGCCCTGCAAGTCAATCACGTGAGTGATGACATGTGTGACTTGACACTAGCCTTTTTATTTATTATATTTTGACATTTATTACTATATATTACTTATTACATATATATATATATATATATATATATATATATATATATATATATATATATATATATATATATATATATATATATATATATATATAGTGATGTCCTTGGATCTATGCAATGTGAATCAAATCATGATGAGATCAAGATAATGAGACCGATTCGCCTTTAAACACATATCCTAAATAATTCCGATCATAGGTTACTCGATAGGGACATCGAGATAACTAGACAAACTGGTGTATTATATACTCGTCCATATGATGGATGCAGTTGGTCTCATAACTACTCATGTGGGGACACTAGGGATACAGTGCAGGTGCTCATTGGGGAATGAGTTCACTGATTGATCCGCTTAAGGAATGCTAAATGGTTGATGATACCTTATTGTTAGACAACGATTCCGTAGTCCCAGTGGTGTATTTGGTTCTTAGACTTGAGACATCAAGAATGTCCTGTATGAGTGCTCCACCCTTTGATATTAGACTTATAGGTTTAGATGTCCCAGATCTAATATAGCCGGTTATCGAGAGTGGTAGTCAACCTTATGAGGGCTATTAATTGTCGATAGAGGATCATCCACTATTGATATCATGAGAGGAATATCTCATGTGTTTTTGCTCAAACAAATCCCTAACTAGGGTCATTCGGATTGAAAGAGAAAGAGTTCTCCGGGAGAATCCGATTAGAGCGAGACTCGAGTAGAAACGATATGGGTCTGATAGCACCATGCCCGGTATACGATCTTTAGAATATTATATAGATGAGGGACTAAAGGTACGTGGTAATTGAGGATAAAAATATCCAATGGATTGGATTCCCCTATATCGTCTGGGGACTGCGGTGCAGTGGCCTAGTACTTCCGCAGTCGATGAGTCGAGTGAATTATTATGGAGATAATAATTCACTAAGTCAGAAGGAGTTCTGACATGTATGACTCACGACCAGCTCGATATTGGGCCTAGAGGGTCACACACATATGGTAGATATTACGATGAGTAGAGGTTCGGATATGAGATATTCGCTAGAGCTCCTATGTTATTAGATATCCAATAAGCCCTTAAATTATTGGATCCTATGGATGAGATCTAATAAGAGCCCATGAGAAATTATTGGATAGAGATCCACTGATATAAGAGGCTTGGGTAGTTGGATAAAGATCCAATACCAATATGGGAGGTTCCATTATGGTTAATTTGATAGGGGACCTCTATAAATATGAGGGTTTCAATAGTTTAGAGACTAGAGCTTTTATTTCCTCTCCTGTTCTCCTCCCCCTCTCCGCCTCAGACCTGGAGTTTTGAGGAGCGTCATCATAGCCCTGCTGTATGGATCACCGCTAAAGAGAAGGGCGGTTGACCTCCTTCAGCCTCCTAGAGATCTGCAAGGATTTAGGAATATACGATCTCCCTAGATAACATAATCTATCTCACACGTGGTTTTCTATTTTGCGAATTTTTGTGCATCAATCTTCGTATGACAACGAACATATCTAAGAGAATTAGAGATTTTGTTTTCTATTCTTCTACTGTGCATGTGATATTACTCTCAAGATTTCTCAATAGTGATATCAGAGCCAGATTATTCATGCAAAAATTGATTTTAAACAACGTTTATGTGCACCACAAACCTATCTTATTTTCCTGTGTTGTATTTAGTGGTGGCACTCTCTATGTGCCACAAACCTGTCATGAGAAATTGACTGATGCGATGAACACTGTTATTATGATGCTGTTGCATGTGAGTTAATTATTCAGAGAGATGCTAATAGATTTATACAATTTCAATGTCACGTATTGACTTTAAAATGATGAATAAAAGTGGCTGGATTTTGGGAAGGAATTCTACCATGGAGAGGAATTCCAATCTTAGAAAGGAATGGCCAAATTGTTGCTATGTGATTAGTGCTACCCTAAACACATACAAATCTGCTTTCAAACTTTCAATATTGGGTGAGATCCCAAGAGTAAGATATGCACAAAACATCAGATAAAAGGATTTAGGCAATAATTTATGAGAAACTAAGACCAACATCATGCCATTAATTGGACATAATTCGGATTTGTATTCTGGATATCCGTAGATATAAACAGTATTTCCACCAGATGCAGACGACGGTGTCATCCTTCGATGAAGTAGTGGGTCCTGAGGCTGCAAAACCTTACACTGCACTTGCACTTCAAACAATTTCTCGGAACTTCCGCTGCCTGAGAGATGCCATTGGTGGCCAAAGTCAAGTCACTAGGAAATCCCTCGAAGAGCAAGATAATTCAGATAGCAAGGGTGCTGGAATATTTTATTTAGCTGTCAAATTGCAGCACCCATTTCTGTGAAGTGACTCCGATGCTCGTCACTTAACTTCATGTCTTATGCGAAGGTGTCATGATCTTTTACAATTTCAATTTTTAATTATCATATAGATATAGGAAGACAAGTTAAATTCCTTGAACAGAGTACGGACACGAGAAAGCTGCAAGGGAATTTTATTAGAGATGCACCAATCGCTGAGGATACATTATTATGTGACATTATCAAGTAAGTTCTATCAAAACAATAAGATAATCTCAAGAGTTGCACCCAGAAACAATGACGAAAGTTGATCCTCGCCATGGTTTGGAGAACATGCATGCAGCAATGGCTATCATCTCATTGCATCACGGGCAAAGAGTGCAGGTCGTGGGTTTAGGGTTGTGGGTGCAACACGAAGGTCCCGATGGCGGCACCGGGCCTTGTTGCAGAGACCCCAGCAATAGGCCGCCCTGCTCCCGCCACCACTCGTCTCCCTCCATTGCCCTCGCCGCAGTGAGAGGCTGCAAGCTGCTCGAAACCAGCAGGAGGAACAGCAACAGCTGCGTGGACGCGGTGGCCATGGTCGATCAAAGCAGAGGATCCAAGAAATATGGGTTATCACTACGAGGATGAATGAATGAAGCAAAGGTTGGTGTGCGTGAATGGGCTGAGAGCATACGTATATATATACACCGCATCGCCGTCGATCACCGTCCTGTGTGGTCTGCATGGGTTTGAAGTCGATTCAAAGTATCGCCTTCGCTCCGGAGACTCTTATTCTCGTTCAAACCGCGGCTGTTTACTTGATCAGATTCGTTCCTCGTCTTCACAACATTTTGACGGACGACAAAACGTGGTTTAACGTTCCTCCTCAGTCCATGCATGACGGCAACGCAAATGTGATAACGTTAAACCATTCTGCCGTCAAAGCCTTATGAACGAAGATTTACTGGTAAACAGCCGTGTTTTGAAGCAGTCTAAAGTCTTCGAAGCCCGGGGAGCACGCTGAATCGACCTCGAGACAATGCTAATCGAGCACACAAGCGTCGAGGTTGCTGACGGTGAGCAGCTATATATGGAGCACCGTCTCAACCATTTCCCTCACACCAACCTTAGCCACGGTCGTCTTCATATTGACAAGCCATTGTTCTCGGATCATCTGCTCGATCGCTCGACTAGTTCATTTGAACGATCATGGCCACCGCGTCCACGCAGCTGTTGCTGTTCCTCATGCTGGTTTCGAGCAGCTTGCAGCCTCTCACGGCGGCGAGGGCAATGGAGGGAGACGAGTGGTGGCGGGAGCAGGGCGGCCTGTTGCTGGGGTCTCTGCAACAAGGCCCGGTGCCGCCATCGGGACCGTCGTGTTGCACCCACAACCCTAAACCCACGACCTGCACTCTTTGCCCGTGATGCAATGAGATGATAGCCACTGCTGCATGCATGTTCTCCAAACCATGGCGAGGATCAACATTAGTCATTGTTTCTGGGTGCAACTCTTGAGATTATCTTATTGTTTTGATAGAACTTAGTTGATATGTCACATAATAATGTATCCTCAGCAATTGGTGCATCTCTAATAAAATTCCCTTGCCGCTTTCTCTTGTCCGAACTCTGTTCAGGGAATTTAACTTTTCTTCCTATATTTATATGATAATTAAAAATTGAAATTTTAAAAGATCATGACGCCTTCGCATAAGACATGAAGTAAAGTGACGAGCATCGGAGTCACTTCACAGAAATGGGTGCTGCAATTTGACAGCTAAATAAAATATTCCTCCATTTTGACCCTCTCCACCGGTCGAGTCGAGTGATCATATTAACTCATGCCGACAAATCCATTCAACCTGAAGCATAAATATTTGGTTGGATTCAAATTGACCTTTGAGTTGATGCATATCATCACGTAAGCATCCTCAATTTCATTCTAACAAAATAATGCTTTTGCCCTCAAATCCATGATTTATATCATCCTCAATTTCATCCTAACAAAATATTGCTAGTGCCCTCAATTTCATGATTTATATCCTATTAACTCAGTAATTCGATTGTTAGATATTGATTTGAAGTGAATGAATTCCTCTTCCACATTTGTCTTAGTTCAATCTCTCTATTGTCCAACCCTAAAGATATAAAATTCTTCACAACTATATTGTGAGCATTTTCGATAATGTCCCTCTAGTGCTTATGTTAGTCTTTAAGTTTGGAAGTATTTGACTAAAGTTTAAATTAATATTAAAAAATATACCTAAGGAGCCAGTTTATAGTGGACTAACAGGATGCTACATACGTTTATTTATCTAGGGAACCTTTTTAGGTATATATATATATATATATATATATATATATATATAGCCATAATCGTAGGTGGCTATGCACAATGGTCGATAGGCAACGACACTACTCCATCAAAGGCAGGTCGAAAAGGGCCGTGTGGACAGTAGATCATGATGTGAGAGGATGTTGGCCATGGCGATGGCCTTGCGACGATGAAGACTCACATGGCCGAACTCGTGCTTGTGGGTAGCCAAAGATGACGATGGTGCTTTCTCGGACCCACAATGGGTAGCCCCGATTTTGTCTTAATTTGATAAAAAAAATCAAATTCTGACCAATTTTGATTTTGGTCTAACCTCAATTTTGATCGAATTATGATTTTGACTTTTGTCAATTTTGCTTTCGATTGGACCATGATCGAATTTTGGCTATTTTTGGACTATTTCTTTATCCATATTTTGTCTTGATATGTTTGGAACCATTAGAACACTCTGTCATTCATATTAAAAAAATTTATTATGGTGTTATCACAAAATATCTTGGCCCGATAATTGAGTTAATTACACCAAGTCCTTAAATAAAATTTTGTTATCATAAAATTTGATTTTTGGCTTCAAAGCATATCATAATTTTAGCTTTAATCGTTGATAATATAATAATTGATTGTTTTATACATTTTTGAGATATTATCTCTTTAGCTAACATGAATGTTGAAGTTGATTTTCTAGAGACAATTTACAAAATCTTTTCAAACTGATGAAATCTCTTATATGTGAACATTTAGTCTTTCATCCCCTATAGATATTTTTTTTTTTATATAGTTTTTTAATATTTTATTATTAGATTGATCTAGTATCTATATAATATTATACCTTCAAAATTGACATATGATCTCATACATATTTGAACATTTAATGGATTTTCAATTGTGCATACATAAAGAATATATTTTATTTGATTTCTTTTACGATCATTCTTAGAACACTTACTGGCTTTGATTTAATTTTTCATATCTAGTAATAGGTGTATCATTAGTTGAATAAAGTTATATACTAAATCTCTTCAAAACTTAGTTAATATACTTTTTTTTTCTACGATTGTTCTAATATTCATTTAGATGAAGTTATGTATCTTTTGATATTATTCTTAATATCTTTATTAGATCCAAGAATGCGCTTTATAATCTGACCCATATGAATCAATAACATAAATCTATAAGATGAATTAGACCTTTTTTTTTTCTATCATTCAAGAACTGTTATGAGAGATGAAATAAACACTAAAAGAGATTGAGAATAAATCTATAATTTTAACTATTATTCTTTCGATCATGTCGATAAACAGGAGCAAAAGATTTAAAGTAATTAATTAAGAGAGTTACTTCTATTAAAATCATCTTCTAAAAAAAATTTTATGAGTGAATATCATTTCTATTGGATAATTATAATCAAAATTTAATCAAATCTATAAAATATTTTATCTAATTAAATAAAATCTTATAATTAGACATAATATCTCGGATACGAGAGATTAGGCGCCGACCAAATCTCAGGACAAGGTTAGTCATGGTTTCCCAAGACAACAACATGGTTTGATCGTCACATGTTCTAATTAATGCTTTACCTAAATGTGTCTTCAAGGATGGTGCCAAGGTCTGAAATGACTCGACTTGTATTGATTTCAAACTTTATTTGGTTGTCAAAGACATTGTAAGCTGTTAGTGGTCTTCTCAACAGAAACAAAGATCACGCTTCTTTTTTTTTTTTTTTCAATAGTTATAATATTTTACATGCACTCCCAGAGTCGCCCAAAACCCGTATCTAAATCGTATTCATTTGAATTCATGAAGACTATTTAGTCCAAATCAAGCTGTGAATTCACACTGGATGCAAAATATGGCTTGAAATGTAAGAGAAAACCTAAATTTCAAACTCTATTTGTAAGTTAGTATAAATTTTTAGATATGATATAGGGATGAAGATATGGTCGACACCTCAACACCATATGACTGATATCTTAGTGTCATGCGATAAAAATCTCAGCAACGTATGACAGATACCATAGTGTTATACAGTCAAATCCTCAGCACCACATGATCATGATCGACACTATAGCGTCACATGATCAACATATGATTAACATGTGATTGATAACTAGATCATGTCAATAAGGTTAATCGAGTGAATGAGATGCTAGTATATTCCAAATTCAACATGGCACGAACGTGATTGAGCTAAGGAGAAATATACAATCGCTCCCTTAATCAATGTCGATTGCAAAAATAAGAGAATCCATTATAAAAAAGATTCCTTCCTAGATATTTTTATAACACTAATCCAAACCTTAATCGAGTATTTCAAGCTCAGCACTAATTTAAACATCGAAGAGGCATTATAAAAAATGCCCTTGATATAGTTATATAGAATTTGACATCTTTAAAGTCATCGAAGATTGAACTGAGACAGACGCGGAAGAGGGATTTGGTTAATTCCCAATCAACATCAAGTTCCAGCAGTCAATTTATGAGTAAATAGGATATGAATCATGAATTTGAGTGCACTAGCAATATTTTGTTAGAATGAAATTGAGGATGCATACGTGATGATGTGCATCGACTCAAAAGTCAATTTGAATCCAACTCTGCGCCAGGTTGAATTGATTTGTCAGCATGGATTAATGTGTTCGCTCGACTTGACCGGTGGAAAAGGTCAAAATGGAGCAGTATTTGGCCGTCAAATTGCTGCACCATTTCTGTGCACCGACTCCAATGCTCATCTCGTGAATTAATGTCTTATGCGGGTGTCATGAACTCTTTATTGTTGTCATGATCCTTTATAATTTCAATTTTTAATTATTATATAAATATATGAAGAAAAGTTATATTTCCTGAGCAAAATACAGACACGAGAGAGCTAAAAAAAAATTAAAGGAATTTTATTAGAGATGAACCAATTTCTGAGGAGATATTATTGTGTGACATATCAAGTTCTATCAACAGAAAAAAAAAACCAAAGAACAATGTTGATCCTCGCCATGGTTTCTATGGTTCGGTGGACATGCATGCAGCTATGGTTATCACGGGCAAAGAGGGCAGCTCGGGGAGTTGGGGTTGTTGGTGCAACACGAAGGTCCCGAAGGCGTCACCGGGCCTTGTTGCAGAGACCCCAGCAACAGGCCGCCCTGCTCCCGCCACCACTCGTCTCCCTCCATTGCTCTCGCCGCCGTGAGAGGCTGCAAGCTGCTCGAAACCAGCAGGAGGAACAGAAACAGCTGCGTGGACGCGGTGGCCATGGTCGATCAAAGCAGAGGATCCAAGAAAGATGGGTTATCAGTTCGAGGATGAATGAATGAAGCAAAGGTTGGTGTGCGGGAAAGGGCTGAGAGCTTACATATATATATATATATACCCCATCACCGTCGATCGTCGTTCTGTGTGGTATGCATGGGTTTGAAGTCGATTCAAAGTATCCCCTTCGCTCCGGAGACTTTTAGACTCGTTCAAACCGCGGCTGTTTACTTGAACAGCTTCGCTCCCCGTCTTCGCAACATTTTGACGACGACAAAACGTGATTTAACGTTCTCGCATTTGCATTGCACGAAATGGCGGAAGATTTCAAGCTGTTGTGTTAGTCGATGACGGGTTAACGGGTGAAGATCATTTTGGCCGCTCTCAAGTTGGGATTCCGTACCTGGTCAGATCCGACCCGATAATAAGCCCAGCTGTTCTCTTTTAAGAATTTTATATCTTTCACAAAAAAAAAAAAAGAAAAGAACATGAACTATTTTCACCTTGTGGATATATTTCATATCACTACATATTGATCTTTTTCCTTATAGTCTTGAACTAGTCTTTGTGGATATATTTCAATAAATTCTTGAAGTGGCGTATGAGTTGGTGACCTATGTGGATATCTTATTTTTATTTTAATAATTTTTATATTAAAAATGTATATCAATCGACTATATCTCATTAGCTTAGGCTTTTAAATCAGAAGATGAAAGAGTTCCATCTTGTATTATATTACATTATATATGTGTATATATTGATCTTGTTTCTAACACTAGAACTTAAAGTTGCTTCACTGGGAGAGATGGCTGTCACAGTATTCTTCGTTTCATCTTACATGAAAATATTTTTTAGAAGTCTTTATTAGCTAAGTTAGTCTATACCTTCGAGCCATCGTTTTATCGTGAATTTAGATGCTCAAATGGCACGAGGAGAGTTCTATTAGAAGCTAACATATTCAATAAGTTATATAAATCAATACTTTGGTACAAACTTCAATCGATGAGTTGCTACAGTTGCATCCAAATTAAGGTATCCATAGAGCTTGTTCTTGAGAGATAGCCACCATCAGTATCCATCCAAGTCTTGCATGGTTACGAGCGAATATCATCTCCTAAGAAATTATATTAGGAGTGAATATCATCTCTATTGGATAATTATAATCAAAATTTAATCAAATCTATAAAATATTTTATCTAATTAAATAAAATCATATAATCAGACAAAATATCTTTTACTAATATATCCTCAAGTACTTGAGCATGACAAAGAATCTTTTACTAGTATATAAATGTAGTAGGAGCGTTACATGGACTCGAGTTTCTAATTCGATGTCAATAACAACAAGCCTAATTCAGGATATATTTAGCAATATGCTGGAAGAGTTCCAAACAAGATACTATTGTCGACTTGACCATAGAGGCAGAGTATATTGCTATGTTAGAGGCAATAAAGGAGAGAGTCTGGATGAAGAAGTTATCTGAGAGTTATGTCGAGTAGCAAGGATTCGATTCCTTTATATTATGACAACTATATGATAATTACACAAATGAGGGAACTCGGGTCTCATCAGAAATATTCTGAGGAGTTTCTAACTTATTAGAGAGATTCGTGGCTCGAGGAGATATAGTAATGAAAAAAGTTTCATCCAAAGGTAACATCGCAGATCCATTGATAAAGCCATTGTCTCATATCAGTGGTGTATTTGGTCCTTTAACTTAACACCATAGATGTTCTGAATTAGTATTTCACTCTTTGATATTGAATTTATAGATATGATTATGCTACCAATAGCTTCCAATATCATTGGGCAAGTTTATTAGTACGATTAGATTTGATAGTCAATCAAAATTTGACATACAATAATTTGATAATCAAAATCTAAAGCAATCCATCAATACGTAACGCATAGAACATAATTAATTATTATAAAAACCGTTTGGTAATCCTCTCGGTAAGATGAGATGACATAAATCATACCCATTTCGTTGGCAAGTGGTAATTCAGTATAATATTAGTATGCTCCGTTGGCACAGCATTTGAAAGGAGTATTCCTATGTATACCAGAAAAATACCCCAATTTAAAAGCTATAAAAGGATGATTTCTCCAAGTATACATTCTATACATCTCTCTATGTGTTTATTCTTAAACTGTTTAGCTATTTGCTAATTTATAATTTAAAAATCAGAGAAGTCTTGTGGAACATTAATTTAATGCACCCCACACGACAAACGTACGTCATATTCTGCATGTGTGGAACCCATTGTACTCACTGAGGACAACTAAACATTCCTCCATCTTCACCTCCTCCCCCGGTCAAGTGGAGCCATCGATCCACATACTCCTTTCAATGCAAAGCACAAGGAATGGATTGAAATTGTCCATCCAATTTATTCACAGTATCAAATGTGGATGGATTCCTTCCGTCATTTCGTGCGACGCATCCGTCCAAGACGGCAATGCAAATGTGGGAACGTTAAACCACGTTTTGTCGTCCGTCAAAATGTTGTGAAGACGATGAACGAATATGATCAAGTAAACAGTCACGGTTTGAACGAGAATAAGAGTCTCCGGAGAGAAGGGGATACTTTGAATCGACTTCAAACACATGCAGAACACACTGGACGGCGATCGACGGTGATGAGATGTATATATATATATGTAAGCTCTCAGCCCTTTCCCGCACACCAACCTTTGCTTCATTCATTCATCCTCGAACTGATAACCCATCTTTCTTGGATCCTCTGCTTTGATCGACCATGGCCACCGCGTCCACGCAGCTGTTGCTGTTCCTCAGTCCATGCATGACGGCAACGCAAATGTGATAACGTTAAACCATTCTGCCGTCAAAGCCTTATGAACGAAGATTTACTGGTAAACAGCCGTGTTTTGAAGCAGTCTAAAGTCTTCGAAGCCCGGGGAGCACGCTGAATCGACCTCGAGACAATGCTAATCGAGCACACAAGCGTCGAGGTTGCTGACGGTGAGCAGCTATATATGGAGCACCGTCTCAACCATTTCCCTCACACCAACCTTAGCCACGGTCGTCTTCATATTGACAAGCCATTGTTCTCGGATCATCTGCTCGATCGCTCGACTAGTTCATTTGAACGATCATGGCCACCGCGTCCACGCAGCTGTTGCTGTTCCTCATGCTGGTTTCGAGCAGCTTGCAGCCTCTCACGGCGGCGAGGGCAATGGAGGGAGACGAGTGGTGGCGGGAGCAGGGCGGCCTGTTGCTGGGGTCTCTGCAACAAGGCCCGGTGCCGCCATCGGGACCGTCGTGTTGCACCCACAACCCTAAACCCACGACCTGCACTCTTTGCCCGTGATGCAATGAGATGATAGCCACTGCTGCATGCATGTTCTCCAAACCATGGCGAGGATCAACATTAGTCATTGTTTCTGGGTGCAACTCTTGAGATTATCTTATTGTTTTGATAGAACTTAGTTGATATGTCACATAATAATGTATCCTCAGCAATTGGTGCATCTCTAATAAAATTCCCTTGCCGCTTTCTCGTGTCCGAACTCTGTTCAGGGAATTTAACTTTTCTTCCTATATTTATATGATAATTAAAAATTGAAATTTTAAAAGATCATGACGCCTTCGCATAAGACATGAAGTAAAGTGACGAGCATCGGAGTCACTTCACAGAAATGGGTGCTGCAATTTGACAGCTAAATAAAATATTCCTCCATTTTGACCCTCTCCACCGGTCGAGTCGAGTGATCATATTAACTCATGCCGACAAATCCATTCAACCTGAAGCATAAATATTTGGTTGGATTCAAATTGACCTTTGAGTTGATGCATATCATCACGTAAGCATCCTCAATTTCATTCTAACAAAATAATGCTTTTGCCCTCAAATCCATGATTTATATCATCCTCAATTTCATCCTAACAAAATATTGCTAGTGCCCTCAATTTCATGATTTATATCCTATTAACTCAGTAATTCGATTGTTAGATATTGATTTGAAGTGAATGAATTCCTCTTCCACATTTGTCTTAGTTCAATCTCTCTATTGTCCAACCCTAAAGATATAAAATTCTTCACAACTATATTGTGAGCATTTTCGATAATGTCCCTCTAGTGCTTATGTTAGTCTTTAAGTTTGGAAGTATTTGACTAAAGTTTAAATTAATATTAAAAAATATACCTAAGGAGCCAGTTTATAGTGGACTAACAGGATGCTACATACGTTTATTTATCTAGGGAACCTTTTTAGGTATATATATATATATATATATATATATATATATATATATATATATATATATATATATATATAGCCATAATCGTAGGTGGCTATGCACAATGGTCGATAGGCAACGACACTACTCCATCAAAGGCAGGTCGAAAAGGGCCGTGTGGACAGTAGATCATGATGTGAGAGGATGTTGGCCATGGCGATGGCCTTGCGACGATGAAGACTCACATGGCCGAACTCGTGCTTGTGGGTAGCCAAAGATGACGATGGTGCTTTCTCGGACCCACAATGGGTAGCCCCGATTTTGTCTTAATTTGATAAAAAAAATCAAATTCTGACCAATTTTGATTTTGGTCTAACCTCAATTTTGATCGAATTATGATTTTGACTTTTGTCAATTTTGCTTTCGATTGGACCATGATCGAATTTTGGCTATTTTTGGACTATTTCTTTATCCATATTTTGTCTTGATATGTTTGGAACCATTAGAACACTCTGTCATTCATATTAAAAAAATTTATTATGGTGTTATCACAAAATATCTTGGCCCGATAATTGAGTTAATTACACCAAGTCCTTAAATAAAATTTTGTTATCATAAAATTTGATTTTTGGCTTCAAAGCATATCATAATTTTAGCTTTAATCGTTGATAATATAATAATTGATTGTTTTATACATTTTTGAGATATTATCTCTTTAGCTAACATGAATGTTGAAGTTGATTTTCTAGAGACAATTTACAAAATCTTTTCAAACTGATGAAATCTCTTATATGTGAACATTTAGTCTTTCATCCCCTATAGATATTTTTTTTTTTATATAGTTTTTTAATATTTTATTATTAGATTGATCTAGTATCTATATAATATTATACCTTCAAAATTGACATATGATCTCATACATATTTGAACATTTAATGGATTTTCAATTGTGCATACATAAAGAATATATTTTATTTGATTTCTTTTACGATCATTCTTAGAACACTTACTGGCTTTGATTTAATTTTTCATATCTAGTAATAGGTGTATCATTAGTTGAATAAAGTTATATACTAAATCTCTTCGAAACTTAGTTAATATACTTTTTTTTCTACGATTGTTCTAATATTCATTTAGATGTATCTCTGAATATATGAATGTCAATAATATAAGTTATGTATCTTTTGATATTATTCTTAATATCTTTATTAGATCCAAGAATGCGCTTTATAATCTGACCCATATGAATCAATAACATAAATCTATAAGATGAATTAGACCTTTTTTTTTTCTATCATTCAAGAACTGTTATGAGAGATGAAATAAACACTAAAAGAGATTGAGAATAAATCTATAATTTTAACTATTATTCTTTCGATCATGTCGATAAACAGGAGCAAAAGATTTAAAGTAATTAATTAAGAGAGTTACTTCTATTAAAATCATCTTCTAAAAAAAATTTTATGAGTGAATATCATTTCTATTGGATAATTATAATCAAAATTTAATCAAATCTATAAAATATTTTATCTAATTAAATAAAATCTTATAATTAGACATAATATCTCGGATACGAGAGATTAGGCGCCGACCAAATCTCAGGACAAGGTTAGTCATGGTTTCCCAAGACAACAACATGGTTTGATCGTCACATGTTCTAATTAATGCTTTACCTAAATGTGTCTTCAAGGATGGTGCCAAGGTCTGAAATGACTCGACTTGTATTGATTTCAAACTTTATTTGGTTGTCAAAGACATTGTAAGCTGTTAGTGGTCTTCTCAACAGAAACAAAGATCACGCTTCTTTTTTTTTTTTTTTCAATAGTTATAATATTTTACATGCACTCCCAGAGTCGCCCAAAACCCGTATCTAAATCGTATTCATTTGAATTCATGAAGACTATTTAGTCCAAATCAAGCTGTGAATTCACACTGGATGCAAAATATGGCTTGAAATGTAAGAGAAAACCTAAATTTCAAACTCTATTTGTAAGTTAGTATAAATTTTTAGATATGATATAGGGATGAAGATATGGTCGACACCTCAACACCATATGACTGATATCTTAGTGTCATGCGATAAAAATCTCAGCAACGTATGACAGATACCATAGTGTTATACAGTCAAATCCTCAGCACCACATGATCATGATCGACACTATAGCGTCACATGATCAACATATGATTAACATGTGATTGATAACTAGATCATGTCAATAAGGTTAATCGAGTGAATGAGATGCTAGTATATTCCAAATTCAACATGGCACGAACGTGATTGAGCTAAGGAGAAATATACAATCGCTCCCTTAATCAATGTCGATTGCAAAAATAAGAGAATCCATTATAAAAAAGATTCCTTCCTAGATATTTTTATAACACTAATCCAAACCTTAATCGAGTATTTCAAGCTCAGCACTAATTTAAACATCGAAGAGGCATTATAAAAAATGCCCTTGATATAGTTATATAGAATTTGACATCTTTAAAGTCATCGAAGATTGAACTGAGACAGACGCGGAAGAGGGATTTGGTTAATTCCCAATCAACATCAAGTTCCAGCAGTCAATTTATGAGTAAATAGGATATGAATCATGAATTTGAGTGCACTAGCAATATTTTGTTAGAATGAAATTGAGGATGCATACGTGATGATGTGCATCGACTCAAAAGTCAATTTGAATCCAACTCTGCGCCAGGTTGAATTGATTTGTCAGCATGGATTAATGTGTTCGCTCGACTTGACCGGTGGAAAAGGTCAAAATGGAGCAGTATTTGGCCGTCAAATTGCTGCACCATTTCTGTGCACCGACTCCAATGCTCATCTCGTGAATTAATGTCTTATGCGGGTGTCATGAACTCTTTATTGTTGTCATGATCCTTTATAATTTCAATTTTTAATTATTATATAAATATATGAAGAAAAGTTATATTTCCTGAGCAAAATACAGACACGAGAGAGCTAAAAAAAAATTAAAGGAATTTTATTAGAGATGAACCAATTTCTGAGGAGATATTATTGTGTGACATATCAAGTTCTATCAACAGAAAAAAAAAACCAAAGAACAATGTTGATCCTCGCCATGGTTTCTATGGTTCGGTGGACATGCATGCAGCTATGGTTATCACGGGCAAAGAGGGCAGCTCGGGGAGTTGGGGTTGTTGGTGCAACACGAAGGTCCCGAAGGCGTCACCGGGCCTTGTTGCAGAGACCCCAGCAACAGGCCGCCCTGCTCCCGCCACCACTCGTCTCCCTCCATTGCTCTCGCCGCCGTGAGAGGCTGCAAGCTGCTCGAAACCAGCAGGAGGAACAGAAACAGCTGCGTGGACGCGGTGGCCATGGTCGATCAAAGCAGAGGATCCAAGAAAGATGGGTTATCAGTTCGAGGATGAATGAATGAAGCAAAGGTTGGTGTGCGGGAAAGGGCTGAGAGCTTACATATATATATATATATACCCCATCACCGTCGATCGTCGTTCTGTGTGGTATGCATGGGTTTGAAGTCGATTCAAAGTATCCCCTTCGCTCCGGAGACTTTTAGACTCGTTCAAACCGCGGCTGTTTACTTGAACAGCTTCGCTCCCCGTCTTCGCAACATTTTGACGACGACAAAACGTGATTTAACGTTCTCGCATTTGCATTGCACGAAATGGCGGAAGATTTCAAGCTGTTGTGTTAGTCGATGACGGGTTAACGGGTGAAGATCATTTTGGCCGCTCTCAAGTTGGGATTCCGTACCTGGTCAGATCCGACCCGATAATAAGCCCAGCTGTTCTCTTTTAAGAATTTTATATCTTTCACAAAAAAAAAAAAAGAAAAGAACATGAACTATTTTCACCTTGTGGATATATTTCATATCACTACATATTGATCTTTTTCCTTATAGTCTTGAACTAGTCTTTGTGGATATATTTCAATAAATTCTTGAAGTGGCGTATGAGTTGGTGACCTATGTGGATATCTTATTTTTATTTTAATAATTTTTATATTAAAAATGTATATCAATCGACTATATCTCATTAGCTTAGGCTTTTAAATCAGAAGATGAAAGAGTTCCATCTTGTATTATATTACATTATATATGTGTATATATTGATCTTGTTTCTAACACTAGAACTTAAAGTTGCTTCACTGGGAGAGATGGCTGTCACAGTATTCTTCGTTTCATCTTACATGAAAATATTTTTTAGAAGTCTTTATTAGCTAAGTTAGTCTATACCTTCGAGCCATCGTTTTATCGTGAATTTAGATGCTCAAATGGCACGAGGAGAGTTCTATTAGAAGCTAACATATTCAATAAGTTATATAAATCAATACTTTGGTACAAACTTCAATCGATGAGTTGCTACAGTTGCATCCAAATTAAGGTATCCATAGAGCTTGTTCTTGAGAGATAGCCACCATCAGTATCCATCCAAGTCTTGCATGGTTACGAGCGAATATCATCTCCTAAGAAATTATATTAGGAGTGAATATCATCTCTATTGGATAATTATAATCAAAATTTAATCAAATCTATAAAATATTTTATCTAATTAAATAAAATCATATAATCAGACAAAATATCTTTTACTAATATATCCTCAAGTACTTGAGCATGACAAAGAATCTTTTACTAGTATATAAATGTAGTAGGAGCGTTACATGGACTCGAGTTTCTAATTCGATGTCAATAACAACAAGCCTAATTCAGGATATATTTAGCAATATGCTGGAAGAGTTCCAAACAAGATACTATTGTCGACTTGACCATAGAGGCAGAGTATATTGCTATGTTAGAGGCAATAAAGGAGAGAGTCTGGATGAAGAAGTTATCTGAGAGTTATGTCGAGTAGCAAGGATTCGATTCCTTTATATTATGACAACTATATGATAATTACACAAATGAGGGAACTCGGGTCTCATCAGAAATATTCTGAGGAGTTTCTAACTTATTAGAGAGATTCGTGGCTCGAGGAGATATAATAATGAAAAAAGTTTCATCCAAAGGTAACATCGCAGATCCATTGATAAAGCCATTGTCTCATATCAGTGGTGTATTTGGTCCTTTAACTTAACACCATAGATGTTCTGAATTAGTATTTCACTCTTTGATATTGAATTTATAGATATGATTATGCTACCAATAGCTTCCAATATCATTGGGCAAGTTTATTAGTACGATTAGATTTGATAGTCAATCAAAATTTGACATACAATAATTTGATAATCAAAATCTAAAGCAATCCATCAATACTTAACGCATAGAACATAATTAATTATTATAAAAACCGTTTGGTAATCCTCTCGGTAAGATGAGATGACATAAATCATACCCATTTCGTTGGCAAGTGGTAATTCAGTATAATATTAGTATGCTCCGTTGGCACAGCATTTGAAAGGAGTATTCCTATGTATACCAGAAAAATACCCCAATTTAAAAGCTATAAAAGGATGATTTCTCCAAGTATACATTCTATACATCTCTCTATGTGTTTATTCTTAAACTGTTTAGCTATTTGCTAATTTATAATTTAAAAATCAGAGAAGTCTTGTGGAACATTAATTTAATGCACCCCACACGACAAACGTACGTCATATTCTGCATGTGTGGAACCCATTGTACTCACTGAGGACAACTAAACATTCCTCCATCTTCACCTCCTCCCCCGGTCAAGTGGAGCCATCGATCCACATACTCCTTTCAATGCAAAGCACAAGGAATGGATTGAAATTGTCCATCCAATTTATTCACAGTATCAAATGTGGATGGATTCCTTCCGTCATTTCGTGCGACGCATCCGTCCAAGACGGCAATGCAAATGTGGGAACGTTAAACCACGTTTTGTCGTCCGTCAAAATGTTGTGAAGACGATGAACGAATATGATCAAGTAAACAGTCACGGTTTGAACGAGAATAAGAGTCTCCGGAGAGAAGGGGATACTTTGAATCGACTTCAAACACATGCAGAACACACTGGACGGCGATCGACGGTGATGAGATGTATATATATATATGTAAGCTCTCAGCCCTTTCCCGCACACCAACCTTTGCTTCATTCATTCATCCTCGAACTGATAACCCATCTTTCTTGGATCCTCTGCTTTGATCGACCATGGCCACCGCGTCCACGCAGCTGTTGCTGTTCCTCAGTCCATGCATGACGGCAACGCAAATGTGATAACGTTAAACCATTCTGCCGTCAAAGCCTTATGAACGAAGATTTACTGGTAAACAGCCGTGTTTTGAAGCAGTCTAAAGTCTTCGAAGCCCGGGGAGCACGCTGAATCGACCTCGAGACAATGCTAATCGAGCACACAAGCGTCGAGGTTGCTGACGGTGAGCAGCTATATATGGAGCACCGTCTCAACCATTTCCCTCACACCAACCTTAGCCACGGTCGTCTTCATATTGACAAGCCATTGTTCTCGGATCATCTGCTCGATCGCTCGACTAGTTCATTTGAACGATCATGGCCACCGCGTCCACGCAGCTGTTGCTGTTCCTCATGCTGGTTTCGAGCAGCTTGCAGCCTCTCACGGCGGCGAGGGCAATGGAGGGAGACGAGTGGTGGCGGGAGCAGGGCGGCCTGTTGCTGGGGTCTCTGCAACAAGGCCCGGTGCCGCCATCGGGACCGTCGTGTTGCACCCACAACCCTAAACCCACGACCTGCACTCTTTGCCCGTGATGCAATGAGATGATAGCCACTGCTGCATGCATGTTCTCCAAACCATGGCGAGGATCAACATTAGTCATTGTTTCTGGGTGCAACTCTTGAGATTATCTTATTGTTTTGATAGAACTTAGTTGATATGTCACATAATAATGTATCCTCAGCAATTGGTGCATCTCTAATAAAATTCCCTTGCCGCTTTCTCGTGTCCGAACTCTGTTCAGGGAATTTAACTTTTCTTCCTATATTTATATGATAATTAAAAATTGAAATTTTAAAAGATCATGACGCCTTCGCATAAGACATGAAGTAAAGTGACGAGCATCGGAGTCACTTCACAGAAATGGGTGCTGCAATTTGACAGCTAAATAAAATATTCCTCCATTTTGACCCTCTCCACCGGTCGAGTCGAGTGATCATATTAACTCATGCCGACAAATCCATTCAACCTGAAGCATAAATATTTGGTTGGATTCAAATTGACCTTTGAGTTGATGCATATCATCACGTAAGCATCCTCAATTTCATTCTAACAAAATAATGCTTTTGCCCTCAAATCCATGATTTATATCATCCTCAATTTCATCCTAACAAAATATTGCTAGTGCCCTCAATTTCATGATTTATATCCTATTAACTCAGTAATTCGATTGTTAGATATTGATTTGAAGTGAATGAATTCCTCTTCCACATTTGTCTTAGTTCAATCTCTCTATTGTCCAACCCTAAAGATATAAAATTCTTCACAACTATATTGTGAGCATTTTCGATAATGTCCCTCTAGTGCTTATGTTAGTCTTTAAGTTTGGAAGTATTTGACTAAAGTTTAAATTAATATTAAAAAATATACCTAAGGAGCCAGTTTATAGTGGACTAACAGGATGCTACATACGTTTATTTATCTAGGGAACCTTTTTAGGTATATATATATATATATATATATATATATATATATAGCCATAATCGTAGGTGGCTATGCACAATGGTCGATAGGCAACGACACTACTCCATCAAAGGCAGGTCGAAAAGGGCCGTGTGGACAGTAGATCATGATGTGAGAGGATGTTGGCCATGGCGATGGCCTTGCGACGATGAAGACTCACATGGCCGAACTCGTGCTTGTGGGTAGCCAAAGATGACGATGGTGCTTTCTCGGACCCACAATGGGTAGCCCCGATTTTGTCTTAATTTGATAAAAAAAATCAAATTCTGACCAATTTTGATTTTGGTCTAACCTCAATTTTGATCGAATTATGATTTTGACTTTTGTCAATTTTGCTTTCGATTGGACCATGATCGAATTTTGGCTATTTTTGGACTATTTCTTTATCCATATTTTGTCTTGATATGTTTGGAACCATTAGAACACTCTGTCATTCATATTAAAAAAATTTATTATGGTGTTATCACAAAATATCTTGGCCCGATAATTGAGTTAATTACACCAAGTCCTTAAATAAAATTTTGTTATCATAAAATTTGATTTTTGGCTTCAAAGCATATCATAATTTTAGCTTTAATCGTTGATAATATAATAATTGATTGTTTTATACATTTTTGAGATATTATCTCTTTAGCTAACATGAATGTTGAAGTTGATTTTCTAGAGACAATTTACAAAATCTTTTCAAACTGATGAAATCTCTTATATGTGAACATTTAGTCTTTCATCCCCTATAGATATTTTTTTTTTTATATAGTTTTTTAATATTTTATTATTAGATTGATCTAGTATCTATATAATATTATACCTTCAAAATTGACATATGATCTCATACATATTTGAACATTTAATGGATTTTCAATTGTGCATACATAAAGAATATATTTTATTTGATTTCTTTTACGATCATTCTTAGAACACTTACTGGCTTTGATTTAATTTTTCATATCTAGTAATAGGTGTATCATTAGTTGAATAAAGTTATATACTAAATCTCTTCAAAACTTAGTTAATATACTTTTTTTTTCTACGATTGTTCTAATATTCATTTAGATGAAGTTATGTATCTTTTGATATTATTCTTAATATCTTTATTAGATCCAAGAATGCGCTTTATAATCTGACCCATATGAATCAATAACATAAATCTATAAGATGAATTAGACCTTTTTTTTTTCTATCATTCAAGAACTGTTATGAGAGATGAAATAAACACTAAAAGAGATTGAGAATAAATCTATAATTTTAACTATTATTCTTTCGATCATGTCGATAAACAGGAGCAAAAGATTTAAAGTAATTAATTAAGAGAGTTACTTCTATTAAAATCATCTTCTAAAAAAAATTTTATGAGTGAATATCATTTCTATTGGATAATTATAATCAAAATTTAATCAAATCTATAAAATATTTTATCTAATTAAATAAAATCTTATAATTAGACATAATATCTCGGATACGAGAGATTAGGCGCCGACCAAATCTCAGGACAAGGTTAGTCATGGTTTCCCAAGACAACAACATGGTTTGATCGTCACATGTTCTAATTAATGCTTTACCTAAATGTGTCTTCAAGGATGGTGCCAAGGTCTGAAATGACTCGACTTGTATTGATTTCAAACTTTATTTGGTTGTCAAAGACATTGTAAGCTGTTAGTGGTCTTCTCAACAGAAACAAAGATCACGCTTCTTTTTTTTTTTTTTTCAATAGTTATAATATTTTACATGCACTCCCAGAGTCGCCAAAACCCGTATCTAAATCGTATTCATTTGAATTCATGAAGACTATTTAGTCCAAATCAAGCTGTGAATTCACACTGGATGCAAAATATGGCTTGAAATGTAAGAGAAAACCTAAATTTCAAACTCTATTTGTAAGTTAGTATAAATTTTTAGATATGATATAGGGATGAAGATATGGTCGACACCTCAACACCATATGACTGATATCTTAGTGTCATGCGATAAAAATCTCAGCAACGTATGACAGATACCATAGTGTTATACAGTCAAATCCTCAGCACCACATGATCATGATCGACACTATAGCGTCACATGATCAACATATGATTAACATGTGATTGATAACTAGATCATGTCAATAAGGTTAATCGAGTGAATGAGATGCTAGTATATTCCAAATTCAACATGGCACGAACGTGATTGAGCTAAGGAGAAATATACAATCGCTCCCTTAATCAATGTCGATTGCAAAAATAAGAGAATCCATTATAAAAAAGATTCCTTCCTAGATATTTTTATAACACTAATCCAAACCTTAATCGAGTATTTCAAGCTCAGCACTAATTTAAACATCGAAGAGGCATTATAAAAAATGCCCTTGATATAGTTATATAGAATTTGACATCTTTAAAGTCATCGAAGATTGAACTGAGACAGACGCGGAAGAGGGATTTGGTTAATTCCCAATCAACATCAAGTTCCAGCAGTCAATTTATGAGTAAATAGGATATGAATCATGAATTTGAGTGCACTAGCAATATTTTGTTAGAATGAAATTGAGGATGCATACGTGATGATGTGCATCGACTCAAAAGTCAATTTGAATCCAACTCTGCGCCAGGTTGAATTGATTTGTCAGCATGGATTAATGTGTTCGCTCGACTTGACCGGTGGAAAAGGTCAAAATGGAGCAGTATTTGGCCGTCAAATTGCTGCACCATTTCTGTGCACCGACTCCAATGCTCATCTCGTGAATTAATGTCTTATGCGGGTGTCATGAACTCTTTATTGTTGTCATGATCCTTTATAATTTCAATTTTTAATTATTATATAAATATATGAAGAAAAGTTATATTTCCTGAGCAAAATACAGACACGAGAGAGCTAAAAAAAAATTAAAGGAATTTTATTAGAGATGAACCAATTTCTGAGGAGATATTATTGTGTGACATATCAAGTTCTATCAACAGAAAAAAAAAACCAAAGAACAATGTTGATCCTCGCCATGGTTTCTATGGTTCGGTGGACATGCATGCAGCTATGGTTATCACGGGCAAAGAGGGCAGCTCGGGGAGTTGGGGTTGTTGGTGCAACACGAAGGTCCCGAAGGCGTCACCGGGCCTTGTTGCAGAGACCCCAGCAACAGGCCGCCCTGCTCCCGCCACCACTCGTCTCCCTCCATTGCTCTCGCCGCCGTGAGAGGCTGCAAGCTGCTCGAAACCAGCAGGAGGAACAGAAACAGCTGCGTGGACGCGGTGGCCATGGTCGATCAAAGCAGAGGATCCAAGAAAGATGGGTTATCAGTTCGAGGATGAATGAATGAAGCAAAGGTTGGTGTGCGGGAAAGGGCTGAGAGCTTACATATATATATATATATACCCCATCACCGTCGATCGTCGTTCTGTGTGGTATGCATGGGTTTGAAGTCGATTCAAAGTATCCCCTTCGCTCCGGAGACTTTTAGACTCGTTCAAACCGCGGCTGTTTACTTGAACAGCTTCGCTCCCCGTCTTCGCAACATTTTGACGACGACAAAACGTGATTTAACGTTCTCGCATTTGCATTGCACGAAATGGCGGAAGATTTCAAGCTGTTGTGTTAGTCGATGACGGGTTAACGGGTGAAGATCATTTTGGCCGCTCTCAAGTTGGGATTCCGTACCTGGTCAGATCCGACCCGATAATAAGCCCAGCTGTTCTCTTTTAAGAATTTTATATCTTTCACAAAAAAAAAAAAAGAAAAGAACATGAACTATTTTCACCTTGTGGATATATTTCATATCACTACATATTGATCTTTTTCCTTATAGTCTTGAACTAGTCTTTGTGGATATATTTCAATAAATTCTTGAAGTGGCGTATGAGTTGGTGACCTATGTGGATATCTTATTTTTATTTTAATAATTTTTATATTAAAAATGTATATCAATCGACTATATCTCATTAGCTTAGGCTTTTAAATCAGAAGATGAAAGAGTTCCATCTTGTATTATATTACATTATATATGTGTATATATTGATCTTGTTTCTAACACTAGAACTTAAAGTTGCTTCACTGGGAGAGATGGCTGTCACAGTATTCTTCGTTTCATCTTACATGAAAATATTTTTTAGAAGTCTTTATTAGCTAAGTTAGTCTATACCTTCGAGCCATCGTTTTATCGTGAATTTAGATGCTCAAATGGCACGAGGAGAGTTCTATTAGAAGCTAACATATTCAATAAGTTATATAAATCAATACTTTGGTACAAACTTCAATCGATGAGTTGCTACAGTTGCATCCAAATTAAGGTATCCATAGAGCTTGTTCTTGAGAGATAGCCACCATCAGTATCCATCCAAGTCTTGCATGGTTACGAGCGAATATCATCTCCTAAGAAATTATATTAGGAGTGAATATCATCTCTATTGGATAATTATAATCAAAATTTAATCAAATCTATAAAATATTTTATCTAATTAAATAAAATCATATAATCAGACAAAATATCTTTTACTAATATATCCTCAAGTACTTGAGCATGACAAAGAATCTTTTACTAGTATATAAATGTAGTAGGAGCGTTACATGGACTCGAGTTTCTAATTCGATGTCAATAACAACAAGCCTAATTCAGGATATATTTAGCAATATGCTGGAAGAGTTCCAAACAAGATACTATTGTCGACTTGACCATAGAGGCAGAGTATATTGCTATGTTAGAGGCAATAAAGGAGAGAGTCTGGATGAAGAAGTTATCTGAGAGTTATGTCGAGTAGCAAGGATTCGATTCCTTTATATTATGACAACTATATGATAATTACACAAATGAGGGAACTCGGGTCTCATCAGAAATATTCTGAGGAGTTTCTAACTTATTAGAGAGATTCGTGGCTCGAGGAGATATAGTAATGAAAAAAGTTTCATCCAAAGGTAACATCGCAGATCCATTGATAAAGCCATTGTCTCATATCAGTGGTGTATTTGGTCCTTTAACTTAACACCATAGATGTTCTGAATTAGTATTTCACTCTTTGATATTGAATTTATAGATATGATTATGCTACCAATAGCTTCCAATATCATTGGGCAAGTTTATTAGTACGATTAGATTTGATAGTCAATCAAAATTTG
Source organism: Musa acuminata AAA Group (assembly GCF_036884655.1). NCBI lineage: Eukaryota > Viridiplantae > Streptophyta > Magnoliopsida > Zingiberales > Musaceae > Musa > Musa acuminata. Next base: position 24,289,261 of record NC_088339.1, on the reverse strand, counting down.
ACATACAATAATTTGATAATCAAAATCTAAAGCAATCCATCAATACTTAACGCATAGAACATAATTAATTATTATAAAAACCGTTTGGTAATCCTCTCGGTAAGATGAGATGACATAAATCATACCCATTTCGTTGGCAAGTGGTAATTCAGTATAATATTAGTATGCTCCGTTGGCACAGCATTTGAAAGGAGTATTCCTATGTATACCAGAAAAATACCCCAATTTAAAAGCTATAAAAGGATGATTTCTCCAAGTATACATTCTATACATCTCTCTATGTGTTTATTCTTAAACTGTTTAGCTATTTGCTAATTTATAATTTAAAAATCAGAGAAGTCTTGTGGAACATTAATTTAATGCACCCCACACGACAAACGTACGTCATATTCTGCATGTGTGGAACCCATTGTACTCACTGAGGACAACTAAACATTCCTCCATCTTCACCTCCTCCCCCGGTCAAGTGGAGCCATCGATCCACATACTCCTTTCAATGTAAAGCACAAGGAATGGATTGAAATTGTCCATCCAATTTATTCACAGTATCAAATGTGGATGGATTCCTTCCGTCATTTCGTGCGACGCATCCGTCCAAGACGGCAATGCAAATGTGGGAACGTTAAACCACGTTTTGTCGTCCGTCAAAATGTTGTGAAGACGATGAACGAATATGATCAAGTAAACAGTCACGGTTTGAACGAGAATAAGAGTCTCCGGAGAGAAGGGGATACTTTGAATCGACTTCAAACACATGCAGAACACACTGGACGGCGATCGACGGTGATGAGATGTATATATATATATGTAAGCTCTCAGCCCTTTCCCGCACACCAACCTTTGCTTCATTCATTCATCCTCGAACTGATAACCCATCTTTCTTGGATCCTCTGCTTTGATCGACCATGGCCACCGCGTCCACGCAGCTGTTGCTGTTCCTCAGTCCATGCATGACGGCAACGCAAATGTGATAACGTTAAACCATTCTGCCGTCAAAGCCTTATGAACGAAGATTTACTGGTAAACAGCCGTGTTTTGAAGCAGTCTAAAGTCTTCGAAGCCCGGGGAGCACGCTGAATCGACCTCGAGACAATGCTAATCGAGCACACAAGCGTCGAGGTTGCTGACGGTGAGCAGCTATATATGGAGCACCGTCTCAACCATTTCCCTCACACCAACCTTAGCCACGGTCGTCTTCATATTGACAAGCCATTGTTCTCGGATCATCTGCTCGATCGCTCGACTAGTTCATTTGAACGATCATGGCCACCGCGTCCACGCAGCTGTTGCTGTTCCTCATGCTGGTTTCGAGCAGCTTGCAGCCTCTCACGGCGGCGAGGGCAATGGAGGGAGACGAGTGGTGGCGGGAGCAGGGCGGCCTGTTGCTGGGGTCTCTGCAACAAGGCCCGGTGCCGCCATCGGGACCGTCGTGTTGCACCCACAACCCTAAACCCACGACCTGCACTCTTTGCCCGTGATGCAATGAGATGATAGCCACTGCTGCATGCATGTTCTCCAAACCATGGCGAGGATCAACATTAGTCATTGTTTCTGGGTGCAACTCTTGAGATTATCTTATTGTTTTGATAGAACTTAGTTGATATGTCACATAATAATGTATCCTCAGCAATTGGTGCATCTCTAATAAAATTCCCTTGCCGCTTTCTCGTGTCCGAACTCTGTTCAGGGAATTTAACTTTTCTTCCTATATTTATATGATAATTAAAAATTGAAATTTTAAAAGATCATGACGCCTTCGCATAAGACATGAAGTAAAGTGACGAGCATCGGAGTCACTTCACAGAAATGGGTGCTGCAATTTGACAGCTAAATAAAATATTCCTCCATTTTGACCCTCTCCACCGGTCGAGTCGAGTGATCATATTAACTCATGCCGACAAATCCATTCAACCTGAAGCATAAATATTTGGTTGGATTCAAATTGACCTTTGAGTTGATGCATATCATCACGTAAGCATCCTCAATTTCATTCTAACAAAATAATGCTTTTGCCCTCAAATCCATGATTTATATCATCCTCAATTTCATCCTAACAAAATATTGCTAGTGCCCTCAATTTCATGATTTATATCCTATTAACTCAGTAATTCGATTGTTAGATATTGATTTGAAGTGAATGAATTCCTCTTCCACATTTGTCTTAGTTCAATCTCTCTATTGTCCAACCCTAAAGATATAAAATTCTTCACAACTATATTGTGAGCATTTTCGATAATGTCCCTCTAGTGCTTATGTTAGTCTTTAAGTTTGGAAGTATTTGACTAAAGTTTAAATTAATATTAAAAAATATACCTAAGGAGCCAGTTTATAGTGGACTAACAGGATGCTACATACGTTTATTTATCTAGGGAACCTTTTTAGGTATATATATATATATATATATATATATATATATATATATATATAGCCATAATCGTAGGTGGCTATGCACAATGGTCGATAGGCAACGACACTACTCCATCAAAGGCAGGTCGAAAAGGGCCGTGTGGACAGTAGATCATGATGTGAGAGGATGTTGGCCATGGCGATGGCCTTGCGACGATGAAGACTCACATGGCCGAACTCGTGCTTGTGGGTAGCCAAAGATGACGATGGTGCTTTCTCGGACCCACAATGGGTAGCCCCGATTTTGTCTTAATTTGATAAAAAAAATCAAATTCTGACCAATTTTGATTTTGGTCTAACCTCAATTTTGATCGAATTATGATTTTGACTTTTGTCAATTTTGCTTTCGATTGGACCATGATCGAATTTTGGCTATTTTTGGACTATTTCTTTATCCATATTTTGTCTTGATATGTTTGGAACCATTAGAACACTCTGTCATTCATATTAAAAAAATTTATTATGGTGTTATCACAAAATATCTTGGCCCGATAATTGAGTTAATTACACCAAGTCCTTAAATAAAATTTTGTTATCATAAAATTTGATTTTTGGCTTCAAAGCATATCATAATTTTAGCTTTAATCGTTGATAATATAATAATTGATTGTTTTATACATTTTTGAGATATTATCTCTTTAGCTAACATGAATGTTGAAGTTGATTTTCTAGAGACAATTTACAAAATCTTTTCAAACTGATGAAATCTCTTATATGTGAACATTTAGTCTTTCATCCCCTATAGATATTTTTTTTTTATATAGTTTTTTAATATTTTATTATTAGATTGATCTAGTATCTATATAATATTATACCTTCAAAATTGACATATGATCTCATACATATTTGAACATTTAATGGATTTTCAATTGTGCATACATAAAGAATATATTTTATTTGATTTCTTTTACGATCATTCTTAGAACACTTACTGGCTTTGATTTAATTTTTCATATCTAGTAATAGGTGTATCATTAGTTGAATAAAGTTATATACTAAATCTCTTCAAAACTTAGTTAATATACTTTTTTTTTCTACGATTGTTCTAATATTCATTTAGATGAAGTTATGTATCTTTTGATATTATTCTTAATATCTTTATTAGATCCAAGAATGCGCTTTATAATCTGACCCATATGAATCAATAACATAAATCTATAAGATGAATTAGACCTTTTTTTTTTCTATCATTCAAGAACTGTTATGAGAGATGAAATAAACACTAAAAGAGATTGAGAATAAATCTATAATTTTAACTATTATTCTTTCGATCATGTCGATAAACAGGAGCAAAAGATTTAAAGTAATTAATTAAGAGAGTTACTTCTATTAAAATCATCTTCTAAAAAAAATTTTATGAGTGAATATCATTTCTATTGGATAATTATAATCAAAATTTAATCAAATCTATAAAATATTTTATCTAATTAAATAAAATCTTATAATTAGACATAATATCTCGGATACGAGAGATTAGGCGCCGACCAAATCTCAGGACAAGGTTAGTCATGGTTTCCCAAGACAACAACATGGTTTGATCGTCACATGTTCTAATTAATGCTTTACCTAAATGTGTCTTCAAGGATGGTGCCAAGGTCTGAAATGACTCGACTTGTATTGATTTCAAACTTTATTTGGTTGTCAAAGACATTGTAAGCTGTTAGTGGTCTTCTCAACAGAAACAAAGATCACGCTTCTTTTTTTTTTTTTTTCAATAGTTATAATATTTTACATGCACTCCCAGAGTCGCCCAAAACCCGTATCTAAATCGTATTCATTTGAATTCATGAAGACTATTTAGTCCAAATCAAGCTGTGAATTCACACTGGATGCAAAATATGGCTTGAAATGTAAGAGAAAACCTAAATTTCAAACTCTATTTGTAAGTTAGTATAAATTTTTAGATATGATATAGGGATGAAGATATGGTCGACACCTCAACACCATATGACTGATATCTTAGTGTCATGCGATAAAAATCTCAGCAACGTATGACAGATACCATAGTGTTATACAGTCAAATCCTCAGCACCACATGATCATGATCGACACTATAGCGTCACATGATCAACATATGATTAACATGTGATTGATAACTAGATCATGTCAATAAGGTTAATCGAGTGAATGAGATGCTAGTATATTCCAAATTCAACATGGCACGAACGTGATTGAGCTAAGGAGAAATATACAATCGCTCCCTTAATCAATGTCGATTGCAAAAATAAGAGAATCCATTATAAAAAAGATTCCTTCCTAGATATTTTTATAACACTAATCCAAACCTTAATCGAGTATTTCAAGCTCAGCACTAATTTAAACATCGAAGAGGCATTATAAAAAATGCCCTTGATATAGTTATATAGAATTTGACATCTTTAAAGTCATCGAAGATTGAACTGAGACAGACGCGGAAGAGGGATTTGGTTAATTCCCAATCAACATCAAGTTCCAGCAGTCAATTTATGAGTAAATAGGATATGAATCATGAATTTGAGTGCACTAGCAATATTTTGTTAGAATGAAATTGAGGATGCATACGTGATGATGTGCATCGACTCAAAAGTCAATTTGAATCCAACTCTGCGCCAGGTTGAATTGATTTGTCAGCATGGATTAATGTGTTCGCTCGACTTGACCGGTGGAAAAGGTCAAAATGGAGCAGTATTTGGCCGTCAAATTGCTGCACCATTTCTGTGCACCGACTCCAATGCTCATCTCGTGAATTAATGTCTTATGCGGGTGTCATGAACTCTTTATTGTTGTCATGATCCTTTATAATTTCAATTTTTAATTATTATATAAATATATGAAGAAAAGTTATATTTCCTGAGCAAAATACAGACACGAGAGAGCTAAAAAAAAATTAAAGGAATTTTATTAGAGATGAACCAATTTCTGAGGAGATATTATTGTGTGACATATCAAGTTCTATCAACAGAAAAAAAAAACCAAAGAACAATGTTGATCCTCGCCATGGTTTCTATGGTTCGGTGGACATGCATGCAGCTATGGTTATCACGGGCAAAGAGGGCAGCTCGGGGAGTTGGGGTTGTTGGTGCAACACGAAGGTCCCGAAGGCGTCACCGGGCCTTGTTGCAGAGACCCCAGCAACAGGCCGCCCTGCTCCCGCCACCACTCGTCTCCCTCCATTGCTCTCGCCGCCGTGAGAGGCTGCAAGCTGCTCGAAACCAGCAGGAGGAACAGAAACAGCTGCGTGGACGCGGTGGCCATGGTCGATCAAAGCAGAGGATCCAAGAAAGATGGGTTATCAGTTCGAGGATGAATGAATGAAGCAAAGGTTGGTGTGCGGGAAAGGGCTGAGAGCTTACATATATATATATATATACCCCATCACCGTCGATCGTCGTTCTGTGTGGTATGCATGGGTTTGAAGTCGATTCAAAGTATCCCCTTCGCTCCGGAGACTTTTAGACTCGTTCAAACCGCGGCTGTTTACTTGAACAGCTTCGCTCCCCGTCTTCGCAACATTTTGACGACGACAAAACGTGATTTAACGTTCTCGCATTTGCATTGCACGAAATGGCGGAAGATTTCAAGCTGTTGTGTTAGTCGATGACGGGTTAACGGGTGAAGATCATTTTGGCCGCTCTCAAGTTGGGATTCCGTACCTGGTCAGATCCGACCCGATAATAAGCCCAGCTGTTCTCTTTTAAGAATTTTATATCTTTCACAAAAAAAAAAAAAGAAAAGAACATGAACTATTTTCACCTTGTGGATATATTTCATATCACTACATATTGATCTTTTTCCTTATAGTCTTGAACTAGTCTTTGTGGATATATTTCAATAAATTCTTGAAGTGGCGTATGAGTTGGTGACCTATGTGGATATCTTATTTTTATTTTAATAATTTTTATATTAAAAATGTATATCAATCGACTATATCTCATTAGCTTAGGCTTTTAAATCAGAAGATGAAAGAGTTCCATCTTGTATTATATTACATTATATATGTGTATATATTGATCTTGTTTCTAACACTAGAACTTAAAGTTGCTTCACTGGGAGAGATGGCTGTCACAGTATTCTTCGTTTCATCTTACATGAAAATATTTTTTAGAAGTCTTTATTAGCTAAGTTAGTCTATACCTTCGAGCCATCGTTTTATCGTGAATTTAGATGCTCAAATGGCACGAGGAGAGTTCTATTAGAAGCTAACATATTCAATAAGTTATATAAATCAATACTTTGGTACAAACTTCAATCGATGAGTTGCTACAGTTGCATCCAAATTAAGGTATCCATAGAGCTTGTTCTTGAGAGATAGCCACCATCAGTATCCATCCAAGTCTTGCATGGTTACGAGCGAATATCATCTCCTAAGAAATTATATTAGGAGTGAATATCATCTCTATTGGATAATTATAATCAAAATTTAATCAAATCTATAAAATATTTTATCTAATTAAATAAAATCATATAATCAGACAAAATATCTTTTACTAATATATCCTCAAGTACTTGAGCATGACAAAGAATCTTTTACTAGTATATAAATGTAGTAGGAGCGTTACATGGACTCGAGTTTCTAATTCGATGTCAATAACAACAAGCCTAATTCAGGATATATTTAGCAATATGCTGGAAGAGTTCCAAACAAGATACTATTGTCGACTTGACCATAGAGGCAGAGTATATTGCTATGTTAGAGGCAATAAAGGAGAGAGTCTGGATGAAGAAGTTATCTGAGAGTTATGTCGAGTAGCAAGGATTCGATTCCTTTATATTATGACAACTATATGATAATTACACAAATGAGGGAACTCGGGTCTCATCAGAAATATTCTGAGGAGTTTCTAACTTATTAGAGAGATTCGTGGCTCGAGGAGATATAGTAATGAAAAAAGTTTCATCCAAAGGTAACATCGCAGATCCATTGATAAAGCCATTGTCTCATATCAGTGGTGTATTTGGTCCTTTAACTTAACACCATAGATGTTCTGAATTAGTATTTCACTCTTTGATATTGAATTTATAGATATGATTATGCTACCAATAGCTTCCAATATCATTGGGCAAGTTTATTAGTACGATTAGATTTGATAGTCAATCAAAATTTGACATACAATAATTTGATAATCAAAATCTAAAGCAATCCATCAATACTTAACGCATAGAACATAATTAATTATTATAAAAACCGTTTGGTAATCCTCTCGGTAAGATGAGATGACATAAATCATACCCATTTCGTTGGCAAGTGGTAATTCAGTATAATATTAGTATGCTCCGTTGGCACAGCATTTGAAAGGAGTATTCCTATGTATACCAGAAAAATACCCCAATTTAAAAGCTATAAAAGGATGATTTCTCCAAGTATACATTCTATACATCTCTCTATGTGTTTATTCTTAAACTGTTTAGCTATTTGCTAATTTATAATTTAAAAATCAGAGAAGTCTTGTGGAACATTAATTTAATGCACCCCACACGACAAACGTACGTCATATTCTGCATGTGTGGAACCCATTGTACTCACTGAGGACAACTAAACATTCCTCCATCTTCACCTCCTCCCCCGGTCAAGTGGAGCCATCGATCCACATACTCCTTTCAATGTAAAGCACAAGGAATGGATTGAAATTGTCCATCCAATTTATTCACAGTATCAAATGTGGATGGATTCCTTCCGTCATTTCGTGCGACGCATCCGTCCAAGACGGCAATGCAAATGTGGGAACGTTAAACCACGTTTTGTCGTCCGTCAAAATGTTGTGAAGACGATGAACGAATATGATCAAGTAAACAGTCACGGTTTGAACGAGAATAAGAGTCTCCGGAGAGAAGGGGATACTTTGAATCGACTTCAAACACATGCAGAACACACTGGACGGCGATCGACGGTGATGAGATGTATATATATATATGTAAGCTCTCAGCCCTTTCCCGCACACCAACCTTTGCTTCATTCATTCATCCTCGAACTGATAACCCATCTTTCTTGGATCCTCTGCTTTGATCGACCATGGCCACCGCGTCCACGCAGCTGTTGCTGTTCCTCAGTCCATGCATGACGGCAACGCAAATGTGATAACGTTAAACCATTCTGCCGTCAAAGCCTTATGAACGAAGATTTACTGGTAAACAGCCGTGTTTTGAAGCAGTCTAAAGTCTTCGAAGCCCGGGGAGCACGCTGAATCGACCTCGAGACAATGCTAATCGAGCACACAAGCGTCGAGGTTGCTGACGGTGAGCAGCTATATATGGAGCACCGTCTCAACCATTTCCCTCACACCAACCTTAGCCACGGTCGTCTTCATATTGACAAGCCATTGTTCTCGGATCATCTGCTCGATCGCTCGACTAGTTCATTTGAACGATCATGGCCACCGCGTCCACGCAGCTGTTGCTGTTCCTCATGCTGGTTTCGAGCAGCTTGCAGCCTCTCACGGCGGCGAGGGCAATGGAGGGAGACGAGTGGTGGCGGGAGCAGGGCGGCCTGTTGCTGGGGTCTCTGCAACAAGGCCCGGTGCCGCCATCGGGACCGTCGTGTTGCACCCACAACCCTAAACCCACGACCTGCACTCTTTGCCCGTGATGCAATGAGATGATAGCCACTGCTGCATGCATGTTCTCCAAACCATGGCGAGGATCAACATTAGTCATTGTTTCTGGGTGCAACTCTTGAGATTATCTTATTGTTTTGATAGAACTTAGTTGATATGTCACATAATAATGTATCCTCAGCAATTGGTGCATCTCTAATAAAATTCCCTTGCCGCTTTCTCGTGTCCGAACTCTGTTCAGGGAATTTAACTTTTCTTCCTATATTTATATGATAATTAAAAATTGAAATTTTAAAAGATCATGACGCCTTCGCATAAGACATGAAGTAAAGTGACGAGCATCGGAGTCACTTCACAGAAATGGGTGCTGCAATTTGACAGCTAAATAAAATATTCCTCCATTTTGACCCTCTCCACCGGTCGAGTCGAGTGATCATATTAACTCATGCCGACAAATCCATTCAACCTGAAGCATAAATATTTGGTTGGATTCAAATTGACCTTTGAGTTGATGCATATCATCACGTAAGCATCCTCAATTTCATTCTAACAAAATAATGCTTTTGCCCTCAAATCCATGATTTATATCATCCTCAATTTCATCCTAACAAAATATTGCTAGTGCCCTCAATTTCATGATTTATATCCTATTAACTCAGTAATTCGATTGTTAGATATTGATTTGAAGTGAATGAATTCCTCTTCCACATTTGTCTTAGTTCAATCTCTCTATTGTCCAACCCTAAAGATATAAAATTCTTCACAACTATATTGTGAGCATTTTCGATAATGTCCCTCTAGTGCTTATGTTAGTCTTTAAGTTTGGAAGTATTTGACTAAAGTTTAAATTAATATTAAAAAATATACCTAAGGAGCCAGTTTATAGTGGACTAACAGGATGCTACATACGTTTATTTATCTAGGGAACCTTTTTAGGTATATATATATATATATATATATATATATATATATATATATATATATATATATATATATAGCCATAATCGTAGGTGGCTATGCACAATGGTCGATAGGCAACGACACTACTCCATCAAAGGCAGGTCGAAAAGGGCCGTGTGGACAGTAGATCATGATGTGAGAGGATGTTGGCCATGGCGATGGCCTTGCGACGATGAAGACTCACATGGCCGAACTCGTGCTTGTGGGTAGCCAAAGATGACGATGGTGCTTTCTCGGACCCACAATGGGTAGCCCCGATTTTGTCTTAATTTGATAAAAAAAATCAAATTCTGACCAATTTTGATTTTGGTCTAACCTCAATTTTGATCGAATTATGATTTTGACTTTTGTCAATTTTGCTTTCGATTGGACCATGATCGAATTTTGGCTATTTTTGGACTATTTCTTTATCCATATTTTGTCTTGATATGTTTGGAACCATTAGAACACTCTGTCATTCATATTAAAAAAATTTATTATGGTGTTATCACAAAATATCTTGGCCCGATAATTGAGTTAATTACACCAAGTCCTTAAATAAAATTTTGTTATCATAAAATTTGATTTTTGGCTTCAAAGCATATCATAATTTTAGCTTTAATCGTTGATAATATAATAATTGATTGTTTTATACATTTTTGAGATATTATCTCTTTAGCTAACATGAATGTTGAAGTTGATTTTCTAGAGACAATTTACAAAATCTTTTCAAACTGATGAAATCTCTTATATGTGAACATTTAGTCTTTCATCCCCTATAGATATTTTTTTTTTTATATAGTTTTTTAATATTTTATTATTAGATTGATCTAGTATCTATATAATATTATACCTTCAAAATTGACATATGATCTCATACATATTTGAACATTTAATGGATTTTCAATTGTGCATACATAAAGAATATATTTTATTTGATTTCTTTTACGATCATTCTTAGAACACTTACTGGCTTTGATTTAATTTTTCATATCTAGTAATAGGTGTATCATTAGTTGAATAAAGTTATATACTAAATCTCTTCGAAACTTAGTTAATATACTTTTTTTTCTACGATTGTTCTAATATTCATTTAGATGTATCTCTGAATATATGAATGTCAATAATATAAGTTATGTATCTTTTGATATTATTCTTAATATCTTTATTAGATCCAAGAATGCGCTTTATAATCTGACCCATATGAATCAATAACATAAATCTATAAGATGAATTAGACCTTTTTTTTTTCTATCATTCAAGAACTGTTATGAGAGATGAAATAAACACTAAAAGAGATTGAGAATAAATCTATAATTTTAACTATTATTCTTTCGATCATGTCGATAAACAGGAGCAAAAGATTTAAAGTAATTAATTAAGAGAGTTACTTCTATTAAAATCATCTTCTAAAAAAAATTTTATGAGTGAATATCATTTCTATTGGATAATTATAATCAAAATTTAATCAAATCTATAAAATATTTTATCTAATTAAATAAAATCTTATAATTAGACATAATATCTCGGATACGAGAGATTAGGCGCCGACCAAATCTCAGGACAAGGTTAGTCATGGTTTCCCAAGACAACAACATGGTTTGATCGTCACATGTTCTAATTAATGCTTTACCTAAATGTGTCTTCAAGGATGGTGCCAAGGTCTGAAATGACTCGACTTGTATTGATTTCAAACTTTATTTGGTTGTCAAAGACATTGTAAGCTGTTAGTGGTCTTCTCAACAGAAACAAAGATCACGCTTCTTTTTTTTTTTTTTTCAATAGTTATAATATTTTACATGCACTCCCAGAGTCGCCAAAACCCGTATCTAAATCGTATTCATTTGAATTCATGAAGACTATTTAGTCCAAATCAAGCTGTGAATTCACACTGGATGCAAAATATGGCTTGAAATGTAAGAGAAAACCTAAATTTCAAACTCTATTTGTAAGTTAGTATAAATTTTTAGATATGATATAGGGATGAAGATATGGTCGACACCTCAACACCATATGACTGATATCTTAGTGTCATGCGATAAAAATCTCAGCAACGTATGACAGATACCATAGTGTTATACAGTCAAATCCTCAGCACCACATGATCATGATCGACACTATAGCGTCACATGATCAACATATGATTAACATGTGATTGATAACTAGATCATGTCAATAAGGTTAATCGAGTGAATGAGATGCTAGTATATTCCAAATTCAACATGGCACGAACGTGATTGAGCTAAGGAGAAATATACAATCGCTCCCTTAATCAATGTCGATTGCAAAAATAAGAGAATCCATTATAAAAAAGATTCCTTCCTAGATATTTTTATAACACTAATCCAAACCTTAATCGAGTATTTCAAGCTCAGCACTAATTTAAACATCGAAGAGGCATTATAAAAAATGCCCTTGATATAGTTATATAGAATTTGACATCTTTAAAGTCATCGAAGATTGAACTGAGACAGACGCGGAAGAGGGATTTGGTTAATTCCCAATCAACATCAAGTTCCAGCAGTCAATTTATGAGTAAATAGGATATGAATCATGAATTTGAGTGCACTAGCAATATTTTGTTAGAATGAAATTGAGGATGCATACGTGATGATGTGCATCGACTCAAAAGTCAATTTGAATCCAACTCTGCGCCAGGTTGAATTGATTTGTCAGCATGGATTAATGTGTTCGCTCGACTTGACCGGTGGAAAAGGTCAAAATGGAGCAGTATTTGGCCGTCAAATTGCTGCACCATTTCTGTGCACCGACTCCAATGCTCATCTCGTGAATTAATGTCTTATGCGGGTGTCATGAACTCTTTATTGTTGTCATGATCCTTTATAATTTCAATTTTTAATTATTATATAAATATATGAAGAAAAGTTATATTTCCTGAGCAAAATACAGACACGAGAGAGCTAAAAAAAAATTAAAGGAATTTTATTAGAGATGAACCAATTTCTGAGGAGATATTATTGTGTGACATATCAAGTTCTATCAACAGAAAAAAAAAACCAAAGAACAATGTTGATCCTCGCCATGGTTTCTATGGTTCGGTGGACATGCATGCAGCTATGGTTATCACGGGCAAAGAGGGCAGCTCGGGGAGTTGGGGTTGTTGGTGCAACACGAAGGTCCCGAAGGCGTCACCGGGCCTTGTTGCAGAGACCCCAGCAACAGGCCGCCCTGCTCCCGCCACCACTCGTCTCCCTCCATTGCTCTCGCCGCCGTGAGAGGCTGCAAGCTGCTCGAAACCAGCAGGAGGAACAGAAACAGCTGCGTGGACGCGGTGGCCATGGTCGATCAAAGCAGAGGATCCAAGAAAGATGGGTTATCAGTTCGAGGATGAATGAATGAAGCAAAGGTTGGTGTGCGGGAAAGGGCTGAGAGCTTACATATATATATATATATACCCCATCACCGTCGATCGTCGTTCTGTGTGGTATGCATGGGTTTGAAGTCGATTCAAAGTATCCCCTTCGCTCCGGAGACTTTTAGACTCGTTCAAACCGCGGCTGTTTACTTGAACAGCTTCGCTCCCCGTCTTCGCAACATTTTGACGACGACAAAACGTGATTTAACGTTCTCGCATTTGCATTGCACGAAATGGCGGAAGATTTCAAGCTGTTGTGTTAGTCGATGACGGGTTAACGGGTGAAGATCATTTTGGCCGCTCTCAAGTTGGGATTCCGTACCTGGTCAGATCCGACCCGATAATAAGCCCAGCTGTTCTCTTTTAAGAATTTTATATCTTTCACAAAAAAAAAAAAAGAAAAGAACATGAACTATTTTCACCTTGTGGATATATTTCATATCACTACATATTGATCTTTTTCCTTATAGTCTTGAACTAGTCTTTGTGGATATATTTCAATAAATTCTTGAAGTGGCGTATGAGTTGGTGACCTATGTGGATATCTTATTTTTATTTTAATAATTTTTATATTAAAAATGTATATCAATCGACTATATCTCATTAGCTTAGGCTTTTAAATCAGAAGATGAAAGAGTTCCATCTTGTATTATATTACATTATATATGTGTATATATTGATCTTGTTTCTAACACTAGAACTTAAAGTTGCTTCACTGGGAGAGATGGCTGTCACAGTATTCTTCGTTTCATCTTACATGAAAATATTTTTTAGAAGTCTTTATTAGCTAAGTTAGTCTATACCTTCGAGCCATCGTTTTATCGTGAATTTAGATGCTCAAATGGCACGAGGAGAGTTCTATTAGAAGCTAACATATTCAATAAGTTATATAAATCAATACTTTGGTACAAACTTCAATCGATGAGTTGCTACAGTTGCATCCAAATTAAGGTATCCATAGAGCTTGTTCTTGAGAGATAGCCACCATCAGTATCCATCCAAGTCTTGCATGGTTACGAGCGAATATCATCTCCTAAGAAATTATATTAGGAGTGAATATCATCTCTATTGGATAATTATAATCAAAATTTAATCAAATCTATAAAATATTTTATCTAATTAAATAAAATCATATAATCAGACAAAATATCTTTTACTAATATATCCTCAAGTACTTGAGCATGACAAAGAATCTTTTACTAGTATATAAATGTAGTAGGAGCGTTACATGGACTCGAGTTTCTAATTCGATGTCAATAACAACAAGCCTAATTCAGGATATATTTAGCAATATGCTGGAAGAGTTCCAAACAAGATACTATTGTCGACTTGACCATAGAGGCAGAGTATATTGCTATGTTAGAGGCAATAAAGGAGAGAGTCTGGATGAAGAAGTTATCTGAGAGTTATGTCGAGTAGCAAGGATTCGATTCCTTTATATTATGACAACTATATGATAATTACACAAATGAGGGAACTCGGGTCTCATCAGAAATATTCTGAGGAGTTTCTAACTTATTAGAGAGATTCGTGGCTCGAGGAGATATAGTAATGAAAAAAGTTTCATCCAAAGGTAACATCGCAGATCCATTGATAAAGCCATTGTCTCATATCAGTGGTGTATTTGGTCCTTTAACTTAACACCATAGATGTTCTGAATTAGTATTTCACTCTTTGATATTGAATTTATAGATATGATTATGCTACCAATAGCTTCCAATATCATTGGGCAAGTTTATTAGTACGATTAGATTTGATAGTCAATCAAAATTTGACATACAATAATTTGATAATCAAAATCTAAAGCAATCCATCAATACTTAACGCATAGAACATAATTAATTATTATAAAAACCGTTTGGTAATCCTCTCGGTAAGATGAGATGACATAAATCATACCCATTTCGTTGGCAAGTGGTAATTCAGTATAATATTAGTATGCTCCGTTGGCACAGCATTTGAAAGGAGTATTCCTATGTATACCAGAAAAATACCCCAATTTAAAAGCTATAAAAGGATGATTTCTCCAAGTATACATTCTATACATCTCTCTATGTGTTTATTCTTAAACTGTTTAGCTATTTGCTAATTTATAATTTAAAAATCAGAGAAGTCTTGTGGAACATTAATTTAATGCACCCCACACGACAAACGTACGTCATATTCTGCATGTGTGGAACCCATTGTACTCACTGAGGACAACTAAACATTCCTCCATCTTCACCTCCTCCCCCGGTCAAGTGGAGCCATCGATCCACATACTCCTTTCAATGCAAAGCACAAGGAATGGATTGAAATTGTCCATCCAATTTATTCACAGTATCAAATGTGGATGGATTCCTTCCGTCATTTCGTGCGACGCATCCGTCCAAGACGGCAATGCAAATGTGGGAACGTTAAACCACGTTTTGTCGTCCGTCAAAATGTTGTGAAGACGATGAACGAATATGATCAAGTAAACAGTCACGGTTTGAACGAGAATAAGAGTCTCCGGAGAGAAGGGGATACTTTGAATCGACTTCAAACACATGCAGAACACACTGGACGGCGATCGACGGTGATGAGATGTATATATATATATGTAAGCTCTCAGCCCTTTCCCGCACACCAACCTTTGCTTCATTCATTCATCCTCGAACTGATAACCCATCTTTCTTGGATCCTCTGCTTTGATCGACCATGGCCACCGCGTCCACGCAGCTGTTGCTGTTCCTCAGTCCATGCATGACGGCAACGCAAATGTGATAACGTTAAACCATTCTGCCGTCAAAGCCTTATGAACGAAGATTTACTGGTAAACAGCCGTGTTTTGAAGCAGTCTAAAGTCTTCGAAGCCCGGGGAGCACGCTGAATCGACCTCGAGACAATGCTAATCGAGCACACAAGCGTCGAGGTTGCTGACGGTGAGCAGCTATATATGGAGCACCGTCTCAACCATTTCCCTCACACCAACCTTAGCCACGGTCGTCTTCATATTGACAAGCCATTGTTCTCGGATCATCTGCTCGATCGCTCGACTAGTTCATTTGAACGATCATGGCCACCGCGTCCACGCAGCTGTTGCTGTTCCTCATGCTGGTTTCGAGCAGCTTGCAGCCTCTCACGGCGGCGAGGGCAATGGAGGGAGACGAGTGGTGGCGGGAGCAGGGCGGCCTGTTGCTGGGGTCTCTGCAACAAGGCCCGGTGCCGCCATCGGGACCGTCGTGTTGCACCCACAACCCTAAACCCACGACCTGCACTCTTTGCCCGTGATGCAATGAGATGATAGCCACTGCTGCATGCATGTTCTCCAAACCATGGCGAGGATCAACATTAGTCATTGTTTCTGGGTGCAACTCTTGAGATTATCTTATTGTTTTGATAGAACTTAGTTGATATGTCACATAATAATGTATCCTCAGCAATTGGTGCATCTCTAATAAAATTCCCTTGCCGCTTTCTCGTGTCCGAACTCTGTTCAGGGAATTTAACTTTTCTTCCTATATTTATATGATAATTAAAAATTGAAATTTTAAAAGATCATGACGCCTTCGCATAAGACATGAAGTAAAGTGACGAGCATCGGAGTCACTTCACAGAAATGGGTGCTGCAATTTGACAGCTAAATAAAATATTCCTCCATTTTGACCCTCTCCACCGGTCGAGTCGAGTGATCATATTAACTCATGCCGACAAATCCATTCAACCTGAAGCATAAATATTTGGTTGGATTCAAATTGACCTTTGAGTTGATGCATATCATCACGTAAGCATCCTCAATTTCATTCTAACAAAATAATGCTTTTGCCCTCAAATCCATGATTTATATCATCCTCAATTTCATCCTAACAAAATATTGCTAGTGCCCTCAATTTCATGATTTATATCCTATTAACTCAGTAATTCGATTGTTAGATATTGATTTGAAGTGAATGAATTCCTCTTCCACATTTGTCTTAGTTCAATCTCTCTATTGTCCAACCCTAAAGATATAAAATTCTTCACAACTATATTGTGAGCATTTTCGATAATGTCCCTCTAGTGCTTATGTTAGTCTTTAAGTTTGGAAGTATTTGACTAAAGTTTAAATTAATATTAAAAAATATACCTAAGGAGCCAGTTTATAGTGGACTAACAGGATGCTACATACGTTTATTTATCTAGGGAACCTTTTTAGGTATATATATATATATATATATATATATATATATATATATATATATATATATATAGCCATAATCGTAGGTGGCTATGCACAATGGTCGATAGGCAACGACACTACTCCATCAAAGGCAGGTCGAAAAGGGCCGTGTGGACAGTAGATCATGATGTGAGAGGATGTTGGCCATGGCGATGGCCTTGCGACGATGAAGACTCACATGGCCGAACTCGTGCTTGTGGGTAGCCAAAGATGACGATGGTGCTTTCTCGGACCCACAATGGGTAGCCCCGATTTTGTCTTAATTTGATAAAAAAAATCAAATTCTGACCAATTTTGATTTTGGTCTAACCTCAATTTTGATCGAATTATGATTTTGACTTTTGTCAATTTTGCTTTCGATTGGACCATGATCGAATTTTGGCTATTTTTGGACTATTTCTTTATCCATATTTTGTCTTGATATGTTTGGAACCATTAGAACACTCTGTCATTCATATTAAAAAAATTTATTATGGTGTTATCACAAAATATCTTGGCCCGATAATTGAGTTAATTACACCAAGTCCTTAAATAAAATTTTGTTATCATAAAATTTGATTTTTGGCTTCAAAGCATATCATAATTTTAGCTTTAATCGTTGATAATATAATAATTGATTGTTTTATACATTTTTGAGATATTATCTCTTTAGCTAACATGAATGTTGAAGTTGATTTTCTAGAGACAATTTACAAAATCTTTTCAAACTGATGAAATCTCTTATATGTGAACATTTAGTCTTTCATCCCCTATAGATATTTTTTTTTTTATATAGTTTTTTAATATTTTATTATTAGATTGATCTAGTATCTATATAATATTATACCTTCAAAATTGACATATGATCTCATACATATTTGAACATTTAATGGATTTTCAATTGTGCATACATAAAGAATATATTTTATTTGATTTCTTTTACGATCATTCTTAGAACACTTACTGGCTTTGATTTAATTTTTCATATCTAGTAATAGGTGTATCATTAGTTGAATAAAGTTATATACTAAATCTCTTCGAAACTTAGTTAATATACTTTTTTTTCTACGATTGTTCTAATATTCATTTAGATGTATCTCTGAATATATGAATGTCAATAATATAAGTTATGTATCTTTTGATATTATTCTTAATATCTTTATTAGATCCAAGAATGCGCTTTATAATCTGACCCATATGAATCAATAACATAAATCTATAAGATGAATTAGACCTTTTTTTTTTCTATCATTCAAGAACTGTTATGAGAGATGAAATAAACACTAAAAGAGATTGAGAATAAATCTATAATTTTAACTATTATTCTTTCGATCATGTCGATAAACAGGAGCAAAAGATTTAAAGTAATTAATTAAGAGAGTTACTTCTATTAAAATCATCTTCTAAAAAAAATTTTATGAGTGAATATCATTTCTATTGGATAATTATAATCAAAATTTAATCAAATCTATAAAATATTTTATCTAATTAAATAAAATCTTATAATTAGACATAATATCTCGGATACGAGAGATTAGGCGCCGACCAAATCTCAGGACAAGGTTAGTCATGGTTTCCCAAGACAACAACATGGTTTGATCGTCACATGTTCTAATTAATGCTTTACCTAAATGTGTCTTCAAGGATGGTGCCAAGGTCTGAAATGACTCGACTTGTATTGATTTCAAACTTTATTTGGTTGTCAAAGACATTGTAAGCTGTTAGTGGTCTTCTCAACAGAAACAAAGATCACGCTTCTTTTTTTTTTTTTTTCAATAGTTATAATATTTTACATGCACTCCCAGAGTCGCCCAAAACCCGTATCTAAATCGTATTCATTTGAATTCATGAAGACTATTTAGTCCAAATCAAGCTGTGAATTCACACTGGATGCAAAATATGGCTTGAAATGTAAGAGAAAACCTAAATTTCAAACTCTATTTGTAAGTTAGTATAAATTTTTAGATATGATATAGGGATGAAGATATGGTCGACACCTCAACACCATATGACTGATATCTTAGTGTCATGCGATAAAAATCTCAGCAACGTATGACAGATACCATAGTGTTATACAGTCAAATCCTCAGCACCACATGATCATGATCGACACTATAGCGTCACATGATCAACATATGATTAACATGTGATTGATAACTAGATCATGTCAATAAGGTTAATCGAGTGAATGAGATGCTAGTATATTCCAAATTCAACATGGCACGAACGTGATTGAGCTAAGGAGAAATATACAATCGCTCCCTTAATCAATGTCGATTGCAAAAATAAGAGAATCCATTATAAAAAAGATTCCTTCCTAGATATTTTTATAACACTAATCCAAACCTTAATCGAGTATTTCAAGCTCAGCACTAATTTAAACATCGAAGAGGCATTATAAAAAATGCCCTTGATATAGTTATATAGAATTTGACATCTTTAAAGTCATCGAAGATTGAACTGAGACAGACGCGGAAGAGGGATTTGGTTAATTCCCAATCAACATCAAGTTCCAGCAGTCAATTTATGAGTAAATAGGATATGAATCATGAATTTGAGTGCACTAGCAATATTTTGTTAGAATGAAATTGAGGATGCATACGTGATGATGTGCATCGACTCAAAAGTCAATTTGAATCCAACTCTGCGCCAGGTTGAATTGATTTGTCAGCATGGATTAATGTGTTCGCTCGACTTGACCGGTGGAAAAGGTCAAAATGGAGCAGTATTTGGCCGTCAAATTGCTGCACCATTTCTGTGCACCGACTCCAATGCTCATCTCGTGAATTAATGTCTTATGCGGGTGTCATGAACTCTTTATTGTTGTCATGATCCTTTATAATTTCAATTTTTAATTATTATATAAATATATGAAGAAAAGTTATATTTCCTGAGCAAAATACAGACACGAGAGAGCTAAAAAAAAATTAAAGGAATTTTATTAGAGATGAACCAATTTCTGAGGAGATATTATTGTGTGACATATCAAGTTCTATCAACAGAAAAAAAAAACCAAAGAACAATGTTGATCCTCGCCATGGTTTCTATGGTTCGGTGGACATGCATGCAGCTATGGTTATCACGGGCAAAGAGGGCAGCTCGGGGAGTTGGGGTTGTTGGTGCAACACGAAGGTCCCGAAGGCGTCACCGGGCCTTGTTGCAGAGACCCCAGCAACAGGCCGCCCTGCTCCCGCCACCACTCGTCTCCCTCCATTGCTCTCGCCGCCGTGAGAGGCTGCAAGCTGCTCGAAACCAGCAGGAGGAACAGAAACAGCTGCGTGGACGCGGTGGCCATGGTCGATCAAAGCAGAGGATCCAAGAAAGATGGGTTATCAGTTCGAGGATGAATGAATGAAGCAAAGGTTGGTGTGCGGGAAAGGGCTGAGAGCTTACATATATATATATATATACCCCATCACCGTCGATCGTCGTTCTGTGTGGTATGCATGGGTTTGAAGTCGATTCAAAGTATCCCCTTCGCTCCGGAGACTTTTAGACTCGTTCAAACCGCGGCTGTTTACTTGAACAGCTTCGCTCCCCGTCTTCGCAACATTTTGACGACGACAAAACGTGATTTAACGTTCTCGCATTTGCATTGCACGAAATGGCGGAAGATTTCAAGCTGTTGTGTTAGTCGATGACGGGTTAACGGGTGAAGATCATTTTGGCCGCTCTCAAGTTGGGATTCCGTACCTGGTCAGATCCGACCCGATAATAAGCCCAGCTGTTCTCTTTTAAGAATTTTATATCTTTCACAAAAAAAAAAAAAGAAAAGAACATGAACTATTTTCACCTTGTGGATATATTTCATATCACTACATATTGATCTTTTTCCTTATAGTCTTGAACTAGTCTTTGTGGATATATTTCAATAAATTCTTGAAGTGGCGTATGAGTTGGTGACCTATGTGGATATCTTATTTTTATTTTAATAATTTTTATATTAAAAATGTATATCAATCGACTATATCTCATTAGCTTAGGCTTTTAAATCAGAAGATGAAAGAGTTCCATCTTGTATTATATTACATTATATATGTGTATATATTGATCTTGTTTCTAACACTAGAACTTAAAGTTGCTTCACTGGGAGAGATGGCTGTCACAGTATTCTTCGTTTCATCTTACATGAAAATATTTTTTAGAAGTCTTTATTAGCTAAGTTAGTCTATACCTTCGAGCCATCGTTTTATCGTGAATTTAGATGCTCAAATGGCACGAGGAGAGTTCTATTAGAAGCTAACATATTCAATAAGTTATATAAATCAATACTTTGGTACAAACTTCAATCGATGAGTTGCTACAGTTGCATCCAAATTAAGGTATCCATAGAGCTTGTTCTTGAGAGATAGCCACCATCAGTATCCATCCAAGTCTTGCATGGTTACGAGCGAATATCATCTCCTAAGAAATTATATTAGGAGTGAATATCATCTCTATTGGATAATTATAATCAAAATTTAATCAAATCTATAAAATATTTTATCTAATTAAATAAAATCATATAATCAGACAAAATATCTTTTACTAATATATCCTCAAGTACTTGAGCATGACAAAGAATCTTTTACTAGTATATAAATGTAGTAGGAGCGTTACATGGACTCGAGTTTCTAATTCGATGTCAATAACAACAAGCCTAATTCAGGATATATTTAGCAATATGCTGGAAGAGTTCCAAACAAGATACTATTGTCGACTTGACCATAGAGGCAGAGTATATTGCTATGTTAGAGGCAATAAAGGAGAGAGTCTGGATGAAGAAGTTATCTGAGAGTTATGTCGAGTAGCAAGGATTCGATTCCTTTATATTATGACAACTATATGATAATTACACAAATGAGGGAACTCGGGTCTCATCAGAAATATTCTGAGGAGTTTCTAACTTATTAGAGAGATTCGTGGCTCGAGGAGATATAGTAATGAAAAAAGTTTCATCCAAAGGTAACATCGCAGATCCATTGATAAAGCCATTGTCTCATATCAGTGGTGTATTTGGTCCTTTAACTTAACACCATAGATGTTCTGAATTAGTATTTCACTCTTTGATATTGAATTTATAGATATGATTATGCTACCAATAGCTTCCAATATCATTGGGCAAGTTTATTAGTACGATTAGATTTGATAGTCAATCAAAATTTGACATACAATAATTTGATAATCAAAATCTAAAGCAATCCATCAATACTTAACGCATAGAACATAATTAATTATTATAAAAACCGTTTGGTAATCCTCTCGGTAAGATGAGATGACATAAATCATACCCATTTCGTTGGCAAGTGGTAATTCAGTATAATATTAGTATGCTCCGTTGGCACAGCATTTGAAAGGAGTATTCCTATGTATACCAGAAAAATACCCCAATTTAAAAGCTATAAAAGGATGATTTCTCCAAGTATACATTCTATACATCTCTCTATGTGTTTATTCTTAAACTGTTTAGCTATTTGCTAATTTATAATTTAAAAATCAGAGAAGTCTTGTGGAACATTAATTTAATGCACCCCACACGACAAACGTACGTCATATTCTGCATGTGTGGAACCCATTGTACTCACTGAGGACAACTAAACATTCCTCCATCTTCACCTCCTCCCCCGGTCAAGTGGAGCCATCGATCCACATACTCCTTTCAATGCAAAGCACAAGGAATGGATTGAAATTGTCCATCCAATTTATTCACAGTATCAAATGTGGATGGATTCCTTCCGTCATTTCGTGCGACGCATCCGTCCAAGACGGCAATGCAAATGTGGGAACGTTAAACCACGTTTTGTCGTCCGTCAAAATGTTGTGAAGACGATGAACGAATATGATCAAGTAAACAGTCACGGTTTGAACGAGAATAAGAGTCTCCGGAGAGAAGGGGATACTTTGAATCGACTTCAAACACATGCAGAACACACTGGACGGCGATCGACGGTGATGAGATGTATATATATATATGTAAGCTCTCAGCCCTTTCCCGCACACCAACCTTTGCTTCATTCATTCATCCTCGAACTGATAACCCATCTTTCTTGGATCCTCTGCTTTGATCGACCATGGCCACCGCGTCCACGCAGCTGTTGCTGTTCCTCAGTCCATGCATGACGGCAACGCAAATGTGATAACGTTAAACCATTCTGCCGTCAAAGCCTTATGAACGAAGATTTACTGGTAAACAGCCGTGTTTTGAAGCAGTCTAAAGTCTTCGAAGCCCGGGGAGCACGCTGAATCGACCTCGAGACAATGCTAATCGAGCACACAAGCGTCGAGGTTGCTGACGGTGAGCAGCTATATATGGAGCACCGTCTCAACCATTTCCCTCACACCAACCTTAGCCACGGTCGTCTTCATATTGACAAGCCATTGTTCTCGGATCATCTGCTCGATCGCTCGACTAGTTCATTTGAACGATCATGGCCACCGCGTCCACGCAGCTGTTGCTGTTCCTCATGCTGGTTTCGAGCAGCTTGCAGCCTCTCACGGCGGCGAGGGCAATGGAGGGAGACGAGTGGTGGCGGGAGCAGGGCGGCCTGTTGCTGGGGTCTCTGCAACAAGGCCCGGTGCCGCCATCGGGACCGTCGTGTTGCACCCACAACCCTAAACCCACGACCTGCACTCTTTGCCCGTGATGCAATGAGATGATAGCCACTGCTGCATGCATGTTCTCCAAACCATGGCGAGGATCAACATTAGTCATTGTTTCTGGGTGCAACTCTTGAGATTATCTTATTGTTTTGATAGAACTTAGTTGATATGTCACATAATAATGTATCCTCAGCAATTGGTGCATCTCTAATAAAATTCCCTTGCCGCTTTCTCGTGTCCGAACTCTGTTCAGGGAATTTAACTTTTCTTCCTATATTTATATGATAATTAAAAATTGAAATTTTAAAAGATCATGACGCCTTCGCATAAGACATGAAGTAAAGTGACGAGCATCGGAGTCACTTCACAGAAATGGGTGCTGCAATTTGACAGCTAAATAAAATATTCCTCCATTTTGACCCTCTCCACCGGTCGAGTCGAGTGATCATATTAACTCATGCCGACAAATCCATTCAACCTGAAGCATAAATATTTGGTTGGATTCAAATTGACCTTTGAGTTGATGCATATCATCACGTAAGCATCCTCAATTTCATTCTAACAAAATAATGCTTTTGCCCTCAAATCCATGATTTATATCATCCTCAATTTCATCCTAACAAAATATTGCTAGTGCCCTCAATTTCATGATTTATATCCTATTAACTCAGTAATTCGATTGTTAGATATTGATTTGAAGTGAATGAATTCCTCTTCCACATTTGTCTTAGTTCAATCTCTCTATTGTCCAACCCTAAAGATATAAAATTCTTCACAACTATATTGTGAGCATTTTCGATAATGTCCCTCTAGTGCTTATGTTAGTCTTTAAGTTTGGAAGTATTTGACTAAAGTTTAAATTAATATTAAAAAATATACCTAAGGAGCCAGTTTATAGTGGACTAACAGGATGCTACATACGTTTATTTATCTAGGGAACCTTTTTAGGTATATATATATATATATATATATATATATATAGCCATAATCGTAGGTGGCTATGCACAATGGTCGATAGGCAACGACACTACTCCATCAAAGGCAGGTCGAAAAGGGCCGTGTGGACAGTAGATCATGATGTGAGAGGATGTTGGCCATGGCGATGGCCTTGCGACGATGAAGACTCACATGGCCGAACTCGTGCTTGTGGGTAGCCAAAGATGACGATGGTGCTTTCTCGGACCCACAATGGGTAGCCCCGATTTTGTCTTAATTTGATAAAAAAAATCAAATTCTGACCAATTTTGATTTTGGTCTAACCTCAATTTTGATCGAATTATGATTTTGACTTTTGTCAATTTTGCTTTCGATTGGACCATGATCGAATTTTGGCTATTTTTGGACTATTTCTTTATCCATATTTTGTCTTGATATGTTTGGAACCATTAGAACACTCTGTCATTCATATTAAAAAAATTTATTATGGTGTTATCACAAAATATCTTGGCCCGATAATTGAGTTAATTACACCAAGTCCTTAAATAAAATTTTGTTATCATAAAATTTGATTTTTGGCTTCAAAGCATATCATAATTTTAGCTTTAATCGTTGATAATATAATAATTGATTGTTTTATACATTTTTGAGATATTATCTCTTTAGCTAACATGAATGTTGAAGTTGATTTTCTAGAGACAATTTACAAAATCTTTTCAAACTGATGAAATCTCTTATATGTGAACATTTAGTCTTTCATCCCCTATAGATATTTTTTTTTTTATATAGTTTTTTAATATTTTATTATTAGATTGATCTAGTATCTATATAATATTATACCTTCAAAATTGACATATGATCTCATACATATTTGAACATTTAATGGATTTTCAATTGTGCATACATAAAGAATATATTTTATTTGATTTCTTTTACGATCATTCTTAGAACACTTACTGGCTTTGATTTAATTTTTCATATCTAGTAATAGGTGTATCATTAGTTGAATAAAGTTATATACTAAATCTCTTCAAAACTTAGTTAATATACTTTTTTTTTCTACGATTGTTCTAATATTCATTTAGATGAAGTTATGTATCTTTTGATATTATTCTTAATATCTTTATTAGATCCAAGAATGCGCTTTATAATCTGACCCATATGAATCAATAACATAAATCTATAAGATGAATTAGACCTTTTTTTTTTCTATCATTCAAGAACTGTTATGAGAGATGAAATAAACACTAAAAGAGATTGAGAATAAATCTATAATTTTAACTATTATTCTTTCGATCATGTCGATAAACAGGAGCAAAAGATTTAAAGTAATTAATTAAGAGAGTTACTTCTATTAAAATCATCTTCTAAAAAAAATTTTATGAGTGAATATCATTTCTATTGGATAATTATAATCAAAATTTAATCAAATCTATAAAATATTTTATCTAATTAAATAAAATCTTATAATTAGACATAATATCTCGGATACGAGAGATTAGGCGCCGACCAAATCTCAGGACAAGGTTAGTCATGGTTTCCCAAGACAACAACATGGTTTGATCGTCACATGTTCTAATTAATGCTTTACCTAAATGTGTCTTCAAGGATGGTGCCAAGGTCTGAAATGACTCGACTTGTATTGATTTCAAACTTTATTTGGTTGTCAAAGACATTGTAAGCTGTTAGTGGTCTTCTCAACAGAAACAAAGATCACGCTTCTTTTTTTTTTTTTTTCAATAGTTATAATATTTTACATGCACTCCCAGAGTCGCCCAAAACCCGTATCTAAATCGTATTCATTTGAATTCATGAAGACTATTTAGTCCAAATCAAGCTGTGAATTCACACTGGATGCAAAATATGGCTTGAAATGTAAGAGAAAACCTAAATTTCAAACTCTATTTGTAAGTTAGTATAAATTTTTAGATATGATATAGGGATGAAGATATGGTCGACACCTCAACACCATATGACTGATATCTTAGTGTCATGCGATAAAAATCTCAGCAACGTATGACAGATACCATAGTGTTATACAGTCAAATCCTCAGCACCACATGATCATGATCGACACTATAGCGTCACATGATCAACATATGATTAACATGTGATTGATAACTAGATCATGTCAATAAGGTTAATCGAGTGAATGAGATGCTAGTATATTCCAAATTCAACATGGCACGAACGTGATTGAGCTAAGGAGAAATATACAATCGCTCCCTTAATCAATGTCGATTGCAAAAATAAGAGAATCCATTATAAAAAAGATTCCTTCCTAGATATTTTTATAACACTAATCCAAACCTTAATCGAGTATTTCAAGCTCAGCACTAATTTAAACATCGAAGAGGCATTATAAAAAATGCCCTTGATATAGTTATATAGAATTTGACATCTTTAAAGTCATCGAAGATTGAACTGAGACAGACGCGGAAGAGGGATTTGGTTAATTCCCAATCAACATCAAGTTCCAGCAGTCAATTTATGAGTAAATAGGATATGAATCATGAATTTGAGTGCACTAGCAATATTTTGTTAGAATGAAATTGAGGATGCATACGTGATGATGTGCATCGACTCAAAAGTCAATTTGAATCCAACTCTGCGCCAGGTTGAATTGATTTGTCAGCATGGATTAATGTGTTCGCTCGACTTGACCGGTGGAAAAGGTCAAAATGGAGCAGTATTTGGCCGTCAAATTGCTGCACCATTTCTGTGCACCGACTCCAATGCTCATCTCGTGAATTAATGTCTTATGCGGGTGTCATGAACTCTTTATTGTTGTCATGATCCTTTATAATTTCAATTTTTAATTATTATATAAATATATGAAGAAAAGTTATATTTCCTGAGCAAAATACAGACACGAGAGAGCTAAAAAAAAATTAAAGGAATTTTATTAGAGATGAACCAATTTCTGAGGAGATATTATTGTGTGACATATCAAGTTCTATCAACAGAAAAAAAAAACCAAAGAACAATGTTGATCCTCGCCATGGTTTCTATGGTTCGGTGGACATGCATGCAGCTATGGTTATCACGGGCAAAGAGGGCAGCTCGGGGAGTTGGGGTTGTTGGTGCAACACGAAGGTCCCGAAGGCGTCACCGGGCCTTGTTGCAGAGACCCCAGCAACAGGCCGCCCTGCTCCCGCCACCACTCGTCTCCCTCCATTGCTCTCGCCGCCGTGAGAGGCTGCAAGCTGCTCGAAACCAGCAGGAGGAACAGAAACAGCTGCGTGGACGCGGTGGCCATGGTCGATCAAAGCAGAGGATCCAAGAAAGATGGGTTATCAGTTCGAGGATGAATGAATGAAGCAAAGGTTGGTGTGCGGGAAAGGGCTGAGAGCTTACATATATATATATATATACCCCATCACCGTCGATCGTCGTTCTGTGTGGTATGCATGGGTTTGAAGTCGATTCAAAGTATCCCCTTCGCTCCGGA
This sequence comes from Musa acuminata AAA Group, assembly GCF_036884655.1. Classification (NCBI taxonomy): domain Eukaryota; kingdom Viridiplantae; phylum Streptophyta; class Magnoliopsida; order Zingiberales; family Musaceae; genus Musa; species Musa acuminata. The sequence goes on along the minus strand of NC_088339.1, from coordinate 24,260,885 downwards.
GACTTTTAGACTCGTTCAAACCGCGGCTGTTTACTTGAACAGCTTCGCTCCCCGTCTTCGCAACATTTTGACGACGACAAAACGTGATTTAACGTTCTCGCATTTGCATTGCACGAAATGGCGGAAGATTTCAAGCTGTTGTGTTAGTCGATGACGGGTTAACGGGTGAAGATCATTTTGGCCGCTCTCAAGTTGGGATTCCGTACCTGGTCAGATCCGACCCGATAATAAGCCCAGCTGTTCTCTTTTAAGAATTTTATATCTTTCACAAAAAAAAAAAAAGAAAAGAACATGAACTATTTTCACCTTGTGGATATATTTCATATCACTACATATTGATCTTTTTCCTTATAGTCTTGAACTAGTCTTTGTGGATATATTTCAATAAATTCTTGAAGTGGCGTATGAGTTGGTGACCTATGTGGATATCTTATTTTTATTTTAATAATTTTTATATTAAAAATGTATATCAATCGACTATATCTCATTAGCTTAGGCTTTTAAATCAGAAGATGAAAGAGTTCCATCTTGTATTATATTACATTATATATGTGTATATATTGATCTTGTTTCTAACACTAGAACTTAAAGTTGCTTCACTGGGAGAGATGGCTGTCACAGTATTCTTCGTTTCATCTTACATGAAAATATTTTTTAGAAGTCTTTATTAGCTAAGTTAGTCTATACCTTCGAGCCATCGTTTTATCGTGAATTTAGATGCTCAAATGGCACGAGGAGAGTTCTATTAGAAGCTAACATATTCAATAAGTTATATAAATCAATACTTTGGTACAAACTTCAATCGATGAGTTGCTACAGTTGCATCCAAATTAAGGTATCCATAGAGCTTGTTCTTGAGAGATAGCCACCATCAGTATCCATCCAAGTCTTGCATGGTTACGAGCGAATATCATCTCCTAAGAAATTATATTAGGAGTGAATATCATCTCTATTGGATAATTATAATCAAAATTTAATCAAATCTATAAAATATTTTATCTAATTAAATAAAATCATATAATCAGACAAAATATCTTTTACTAATATATCCTCAAGTACTTGAGCATGACAAAGAATCTTTTACTAGTATATAAATGTAGTAGGAGCGTTACATGGACTCGAGTTTCTAATTCGATGTCAATAACAACAAGCCTAATTCAGGATATATTTAGCAATATGCTGGAAGAGTTCCAAACAAGATACTATTGTCGACTTGACCATAGAGGCAGAGTATATTGCTATGTTAGAGGCAATAAAGGAGAGAGTCTGGATGAAGAAGTTATCTGAGAGTTATGTCGAGTAGCAAGGATTCGATTCCTTTATATTATGACAACTATATGATAATTACACAAATGAGGGAACTCGGGTCTCATCAGAAATATTCTGAGGAGTTTCTAACTTATTAGAGAGATTCGTGGCTCGAGGAGATATAGTAATGAAAAAAGTTTCATCCAAAGGTAACATCGCAGATCCATTGATAAAGCCATTGTCTCATATCAGTGGTGTATTTGGTCCTTTAACTTAACACCATAGATGTTCTGAATTAGTATTTCACTCTTTGATATTGAATTTATAGATATGATTATGCTACCAATAGCTTCCAATATCATTGGGCAAGTTTATTAGTACGATTAGATTTGATAGTCAATCAAAATTTGACATACAATAATTTGATAATCAAAATCTAAAGCAATCCATCAATACTTAACGCATAGAACATAATTAATTATTATAAAAACCGTTTGGTAATCCTCTCGGTAAGATGAGATGACATAAATCATACCCATTTCGTTGGCAAGTGGTAATTCAGTATAATATTAGTATGCTCCGTTGGCACAGCATTTGAAAGGAGTATTCCTATGTATACCAGAAAAATACCCCAATTTAAAAGCTATAAAAGGATGATTTCTCCAAGTATACATTCTATACATCTCTCTATGTGTTTATTCTTAAACTGTTTAGCTATTTGCTAATTTATAATTTAAAAATCAGAGAAGTCTTGTGGAACATTAATTTAATGCACCCCACACGACAAACGTACGTCATATTCTGCATGTGTGGAACCCATTGTACTCACTGAGGACAACTAAACATTCCTCCATCTTCACCTCCTCCCCCGGTCAAGTGGAGCCATCGATCCACATACTCCTTTCAATGCAAAGCACAAGGAATGGATTGAAATTGTCCATCCAATTTATTCACAGTATCAAATGTGGATGGATTCCTTCCGTCATTTCGTGCGACGCATCCGTCCAAGACGGCAATGCAAATGTGGGAACGTTAAACCACGTTTTGTCGTCCGTCAAAATGTTGTGAAGACGATGAACGAATATGATCAAGTAAACAGTCACGGTTTGAACGAGAATAAGAGTCTCCGGAGAGAAGGGGATACTTTGAATCGACTTCAAACACATGCAGAACACACTGGACGGCGATCGACGGTGATGAGATGTATATATATATATGTAAGCTCTCAGCCCTTTCCCGCACACCAACCTTTGCTTCATTCATTCATCCTCGAACTGATAACCCATCTTTCTTGGATCCTCTGCTTTGATCGACCATGGCCACCGCGTCCACGCAGCTGTTGCTGTTCCTCAGTCCATGCATGACGGCAACGCAAATGTGATAACGTTAAACCATTCTGCCGTCAAAGCCTTATGAACGAAGATTTACTGGTAAACAGCCGTGTTTTGAAGCAGTCTAAAGTCTTCGAAGCCCGGGGAGCACGCTGAATCGACCTCGAGACAATGCTAATCGAGCACACAAGCGTCGAGGTTGCTGACGGTGAGCAGCTATATATGGAGCACCGTCTCAACCATTTCCCTCACACCAACCTTAGCCACGGTCGTCTTCATATTGACAAGCCATTGTTCTCGGATCATCTGCTCGATCGCTCGACTAGTTCATTTGAACGATCATGGCCACCGCGTCCACGCAGCTGTTGCTGTTCCTCATGCTGGTTTCGAGCAGCTTGCAGCCTCTCACGGCGGCGAGGGCAATGGAGGGAGACGAGTGGTGGCGGGAGCAGGGCGGCCTGTTGCTGGGGTCTCTGCAACAAGGCCCGGTGCCGCCATCGGGACCGTCGTGTTGCACCCACAACCCTAAACCCACGACCTGCACTCTTTGCCCGTGATGCAATGAGATGATAGCCACTGCTGCATGCATGTTCTCCAAACCATGGCGAGGATCAACATTAGTCATTGTTTCTGGGTGCAACTCTTGAGATTATCTTATTGTTTTGATAGAACTTAGTTGATATGTCACATAATAATGTATCCTCAGCAATTGGTGCATCTCTAATAAAATTCCCTTGCCGCTTTCTCGTGTCCGAACTCTGTTCAGGGAATTTAACTTTTCTTCCTATATTTATATGATAATTAAAAATTGAAATTTTAAAAGATCATGACGCCTTCGCATAAGACATGAAGTAAAGTGACGAGCATCGGAGTCACTTCACAGAAATGGGTGCTGCAATTTGACAGCTAAATAAAATATTCCTCCATTTTGACCCTCTCCACCGGTCGAGTCGAGTGATCATATTAACTCATGCCGACAAATCCATTCAACCTGAAGCATAAATATTTGGTTGGATTCAAATTGACCTTTGAGTTGATGCATATCATCACGTAAGCATCCTCAATTTCATTCTAACAAAATAATGCTTTTGCCCTCAAATCCATGATTTATATCATCCTCAATTTCATCCTAACAAAATATTGCTAGTGCCCTCAATTTCATGATTTATATCCTATTAACTCAGTAATTCGATTGTTAGATATTGATTTGAAGTGAATGAATTCCTCTTCCACATTTGTCTTAGTTCAATCTCTCTATTGTCCAACCCTAAAGATATAAAATTCTTCACAACTATATTGTGAGCATTTTCGATAATGTCCCTCTAGTGCTTATGTTAGTCTTTAAGTTTGGAAGTATTTGACTAAAGTTTAAATTAATATTAAAAAATATACCTAAGGAGCCAGTTTATAGTGGACTAACAGGATGCTACATACGTTTATTTATCTAGGGAACCTTTTTAGGTATATATATATATATATATATATATATATATATATATATATATATATATATATATAGCCATAATCGTAGGTGGCTATGCACAATGGTCGATAGGCAACGACACTACTCCATCAAAGGCAGGTCGAAAAGGGCCGTGTGGACAGTAGATCATGATGTGAGAGGATGTTGGCCATGGCGATGGCCTTGCGACGATGAAGACTCACATGGCCGAACTCGTGCTTGTGGGTAGCCAAAGATGACGATGGTGCTTTCTCGGACCCACAATGGGTAGCCCCGATTTTGTCTTAATTTGATAAAAAAAATCAAATTCTGACCAATTTTGATTTTGGTCTAACCTCAATTTTGATCGAATTATGATTTTGACTTTTGTCAATTTTGCTTTCGATTGGACCATGATCGAATTTTGGCTATTTTTGGACTATTTCTTTATCCATATTTTGTCTTGATATGTTTGGAACCATTAGAACACTCTGTCATTCATATTAAAAAAATTTATTATGGTGTTATCACAAAATATCTTGGCCCGATAATTGAGTTAATTACACCAAGTCCTTAAATAAAATTTTGTTATCATAAAATTTGATTTTTGGCTTCAAAGCATATCATAATTTTAGCTTTAATCGTTGATAATATAATAATTGATTGTTTTATACATTTTTGAGATATTATCTCTTTAGCTAACATGAATGTTGAAGTTGATTTTCTAGAGACAATTTACAAAATCTTTTCAAACTGATGAAATCTCTTATATGTGAACATTTAGTCTTTCATCCCCTATAGATATTTTTTTTTTTATATAGTTTTTTAATATTTTATTATTAGATTGATCTAGTATCTATATAATATTATACCTTCAAAATTGACATATGATCTCATACATATTTGAACATTTAATGGATTTTCAATTGTGCATACATAAAGAATATATTTTATTTGATTTCTTTTACGATCATTCTTAGAACACTTACTGGCTTTGATTTAATTTTTCATATCTAGTAATAGGTGTATCATTAGTTGAATAAAGTTATATACTAAATCTCTTCGAAACTTAGTTAATATACTTTTTTTTCTACGATTGTTCTAATATTCATTTAGATGTATCTCTGAATATATGAATGTCAATAATATAAGTTATGTATCTTTTGATATTATTCTTAATATCTTTATTAGATCCAAGAATGCGCTTTATAATCTGACCCATATGAATCAATAACATAAATCTATAAGATGAATTAGACCTTTTTTTTTTCTATCATTCAAGAACTGTTATGAGAGATGAAATAAACACTAAAAGAGATTGAGAATAAATCTATAATTTTAACTATTATTCTTTCGATCATGTCGATAAACAGGAGCAAAAGATTTAAAGTAATTAATTAAGAGAGTTACTTCTATTAAAATCATCTTCTAAAAAAAATTTTATGAGTGAATATCATTTCTATTGGATAATTATAATCAAAATTTAATCAAATCTATAAAATATTTTATCTAATTAAATAAAATCTTATAATTAGACATAATATCTCGGATACGAGAGATTAGGCGCCGACCAAATCTCAGGACAAGGTTAGTCATGGTTTCCCAAGACAACAACATGGTTTGATCGTCACATGTTCTAATTAATGCTTTACCTAAATGTGTCTTCAAGGATGGTGCCAAGGTCTGAAATGACTCGACTTGTATTGATTTCAAACTTTATTTGGTTGTCAAAGACATTGTAAGCTGTTAGTGGTCTTCTCAACAGAAACAAAGATCACGCTTCTTTTTTTTTTTTTTTCAATAGTTATAATATTTTACATGCACTCCCAGAGTCGCCCAAAACCCGTATCTAAATCGTATTCATTTGAATTCATGAAGACTATTTAGTCCAAATCAAGCTGTGAATTCACACTGGATGCAAAATATGGCTTGAAATGTAAGAGAAAACCTAAATTTCAAACTCTATTTGTAAGTTAGTATAAATTTTTAGATATGATATAGGGATGAAGATATGGTCGACACCTCAACACCATATGACTGATATCTTAGTGTCATGCGATAAAAATCTCAGCAACGTATGACAGATACCATAGTGTTATACAGTCAAATCCTCAGCACCACATGATCATGATCGACACTATAGCGTCACATGATCAACATATGATTAACATGTGATTGATAACTAGATCATGTCAATAAGGTTAATCGAGTGAATGAGATGCTAGTATATTCCAAATTCAACATGGCACGAACGTGATTGAGCTAAGGAGAAATATACAATCGCTCCCTTAATCAATGTCGATTGCAAAAATAAGAGAATCCATTATAAAAAAGATTCCTTCCTAGATATTTTTATAACACTAATCCAAACCTTAATCGAGTATTTCAAGCTCAGCACTAATTTAAACATCGAAGAGGCATTATAAAAAATGCCCTTGATATAGTTATATAGAATTTGACATCTTTAAAGTCATCGAAGATTGAACTGAGACAGACGCGGAAGAGGGATTTGGTTAATTCCCAATCAACATCAAGTTCCAGCAGTCAATTTATGAGTAAATAGGATATGAATCATGAATTTGAGTGCACTAGCAATATTTTGTTAGAATGAAATTGAGGATGCATACGTGATGATGTGCATCGACTCAAAAGTCAATTTGAATCCAACTCTGCGCCAGGTTGAATTGATTTGTCAGCATGGATTAATGTGTTCGCTCGACTTGACCGGTGGAAAAGGTCAAAATGGAGCAGTATTTGGCCGTCAAATTGCTGCACCATTTCTGTGCACCGACTCCAATGCTCATCTCGTGAATTAATGTCTTATGCGGGTGTCATGAACTCTTTATTGTTGTCATGATCCTTTATAATTTCAATTTTTAATTATTATATAAATATATGAAGAAAAGTTATATTTCCTGAGCAAAATACAGACACGAGAGAGCTAAAAAAAAATTAAAGGAATTTTATTAGAGATGAACCAATTTCTGAGGAGATATTATTGTGTGACATATCAAGTTCTATCAACAGAAAAAAAAAACCAAAGAACAATGTTGATCCTCGCCATGGTTTCTATGGTTCGGTGGACATGCATGCAGCTATGGTTATCACGGGCAAAGAGGGCAGCTCGGGGAGTTGGGGTTGTTGGTGCAACACGAAGGTCCCGAAGGCGTCACCGGGCCTTGTTGCAGAGACCCCAGCAACAGGCCGCCCTGCTCCCGCCACCACTCGTCTCCCTCCATTGCTCTCGCCGCCGTGAGAGGCTGCAAGCTGCTCGAAACCAGCAGGAGGAACAGAAACAGCTGCGTGGACGCGGTGGCCATGGTCGATCAAAGCAGAGGATCCAAGAAAGATGGGTTATCAGTTCGAGGATGAATGAATGAAGCAAAGGTTGGTGTGCGGGAAAGGGCTGAGAGCTTACATATATATATATATATACCCCATCACCGTCGATCGTCGTTCTGTGTGGTATGCATGGGTTTGAAGTCGATTCAAAGTATCCCCTTCGCTCCGGAGACTTTTAGACTCGTTCAAACCGCGGCTGTTTACTTGAACAGCTTCGCTCCCCGTCTTCGCAACATTTTGACGACGACAAAACGTGATTTAACGTTCTCGCATTTGCATTGCACGAAATGGCGGAAGATTTCAAGCTGTTGTGTTAGTCGATGACGGGTTAACGGGTGAAGATCATTTTGGCCGCTCTCAAGTTGGGATTCCGTACCTGGTCAGATCCGACCCGATAATAAGCCCAGCTGTTCTCTTTTAAGAATTTTATATCTTTCACAAAAAAAAAAAAAGAAAAGAACATGAACTATTTTCACCTTGTGGATATATTTCATATCACTACATATTGATCTTTTTCCTTATAGTCTTGAACTAGTCTTTGTGGATATATTTCAATAAATTCTTGAAGTGGCGTATGAGTTGGTGACCTATGTGGATATCTTATTTTTATTTTAATAATTTTTATATTAAAAATGTATATCAATCGACTATATCTCATTAGCTTAGGCTTTTAAATCAGAAGATGAAAGAGTTCCATCTTGTATTATATTACATTATATATGTGTATATATTGATCTTGTTTCTAACACTAGAACTTAAAGTTGCTTCACTGGGAGAGATGGCTGTCACAGTATTCTTCGTTTCATCTTACATGAAAATATTTTTTAGAAGTCTTTATTAGCTAAGTTAGTCTATACCTTCGAGCCATCGTTTTATCGTGAATTTAGATGCTCAAATGGCACGAGGAGAGTTCTATTAGAAGCTAACATATTCAATAAGTTATATAAATCAATACTTTGGTACAAACTTCAATCGATGAGTTGCTACAGTTGCATCCAAATTAAGGTATCCATAGAGCTTGTTCTTGAGAGATAGCCACCATCAGTATCCATCCAAGTCTTGCATGGTTACGAGCGAATATCATCTCCTAAGAAATTATATTAGGAGTGAATATCATCTCTATTGGATAATTATAATCAAAATTTAATCAAATCTATAAAATATTTTATCTAATTAAATAAAATCATATAATCAGACAAAATATCTTTTACTAATATATCCTCAAGTACTTGAGCATGACAAAGAATCTTTTACTAGTATATAAATGTAGTAGGAGCGTTACATGGACTCGAGTTTCTAATTCGATGTCAATAACAACAAGCCTAATTCAGGATATATTTAGCAATATGCTGGAAGAGTTCCAAACAAGATACTATTGTCGACTTGACCATAGAGGCAGAGTATATTGCTATGTTAGAGGCAATAAAGGAGAGAGTCTGGATGAAGAAGTTATCTGAGAGTTATGTCGAGTAGCAAGGATTCGATTCCTTTATATTATGACAACTATATGATAATTACACAAATGAGGGAACTCGGGTCTCATCAGAAATATTCTGAGGAGTTTCTAACTTATTAGAGAGATTCGTGGCTCGAGGAGATATAGTAATGAAAAAAGTTTCATCCAAAGGTAACATCGCAGATCCATTGATAAAGCCATTGTCTCATATCAGTGGTGTATTTGGTCCTTTAACTTAACACCATAGATGTTCTGAATTAGTATTTCACTCTTTGATATTGAATTTATAGATATGATTATGCTACCAATAGCTTCCAATATCATTGGGCAAGTTTATTAGTACGATTAGATTTGATAGTCAATCAAAATTTGACATACAATAATTTGATAATCAAAATCTAAAGCAATCCATCAATACTTAACGCATAGAACATAATTAATTATTATAAAAACCGTTTGGTAATCCTCTCGGTAAGATGAGATGACATAAATCATACCCATTTCGTTGGCAAGTGGTAATTCAGTATAATATTAGTATGCTCCGTTGGCACAGCATTTGAAAGGAGTATTCCTATGTATACCAGAAAAATACCCCAATTTAAAAGCTATAAAAGGATGATTTCTCCAAGTATACATTCTATACATCTCTCTATGTGTTTATTCTTAAACTGTTTAGCTATTTGCTAATTTATAATTTAAAAATCAGAGAAGTCTTGTGGAACATTAATTTAATGCACCCCACACGACAAACGTACGTCATATTCTGCATGTGTGGAACCCATTGTACTCACTGAGGACAACTAAACATTCCTCCATCTTCACCTCCTCCCCCGGTCAAGTGGAGCCATCGATCCACATACTCCTTTCAATGCAAAGCACAAGGAATGGATTGAAATTGTCCATCCAATTTATTCACAGTATCAAATGTGGATGGATTCCTTCCGTCATTTCGTGCGACGCATCCGTCCAAGACGGCAATGCAAATGTGGGAACGTTAAACCACGTTTTGTCGTCCGTCAAAATGTTGTGAAGACGATGAACGAATATGATCAAGTAAACAGTCACGGTTTGAACGAGAATAAGAGTCTCCGGAGAGAAGGGGATACTTTGAATCGACTTCAAACACATGCAGAACACACTGGACGGCGATCGACGGTGATGAGATGTATATATATATATGTAAGCTCTCAGCCCTTTCCCGCACACCAACCTTTGCTTCATTCATTCATCCTCGAACTGATAACCCATCTTTCTTGGATCCTCTGCTTTGATCGACCATGGCCACCGCGTCCACGCAGCTGTTGCTGTTCCTCAGTCCATGCATGACGGCAACGCAAATGTGATAACGTTAAACCATTCTGCCGTCAAAGCCTTATGAACGAAGATTTACTGGTAAACAGCCGTGTTTTGAAGCAGTCTAAAGTCTTCGAAGCCCGGGGAGCACGCTGAATCGACCTCGAGACAATGCTAATCGAGCACACAAGCGTCGAGGTTGCTGACGGTGAGCAGCTATATATGGAGCACCGTCTCAACCATTTCCCTCACACCAACCTTAGCCACGGTCGTCTTCATATTGACAAGCCATTGTTCTCGGATCATCTGCTCGATCGCTCGACTAGTTCATTTGAACGATCATGGCCACCGCGTCCACGCAGCTGTTGCTGTTCCTCATGCTGGTTTCGAGCAGCTTGCAGCCTCTCACGGCGGCGAGGGCAATGGAGGGAGACGAGTGGTGGCGGGAGCAGGGCGGCCTGTTGCTGGGGTCTCTGCAACAAGGCCCGGTGCCGCCATCGGGACCGTCGTGTTGCACCCACAACCCTAAACCCACGACCTGCACTCTTTGCCCGTGATGCAATGAGATGATAGCCACTGCTGCATGCATGTTCTCCAAACCATGGCGAGGATCAACATTAGTCATTGTTTCTGGGTGCAACTCTTGAGATTATCTTATTGTTTTGATAGAACTTAGTTGATATGTCACATAATAATGTATCCTCAGCAATTGGTGCATCTCTAATAAAATTCCCTTGCCGCTTTCTCGTGTCCGAACTCTGTTCAGGGAATTTAACTTTTCTTCCTATATTTATATGATAATTAAAAATTGAAATTTTAAAAGATCATGACGCCTTCGCATAAGACATGAAGTAAAGTGACGAGCATCGGAGTCACTTCACAGAAATGGGTGCTGCAATTTGACAGCTAAATAAAATATTCCTCCATTTTGACCCTCTCCACCGGTCGAGTCGAGTGATCATATTAACTCATGCCGACAAATCCATTCAACCTGAAGCATAAATATTTGGTTGGATTCAAATTGACCTTTGAGTTGATGCATATCATCACGTAAGCATCCTCAATTTCATTCTAACAAAATAATGCTTTTGCCCTCAAATCCATGATTTATATCATCCTCAATTTCATCCTAACAAAATATTGCTAGTGCCCTCAATTTCATGATTTATATCCTATTAACTCAGTAATTCGATTGTTAGATATTGATTTGAAGTGAATGAATTCCTCTTCCACATTTGTCTTAGTTCAATCTCTCTATTGTCCAACCCTAAAGATATAAAATTCTTCACAACTATATTGTGAGCATTTTCGATAATGTCCCTCTAGTGCTTATGTTAGTCTTTAAGTTTGGAAGTATTTGACTAAAGTTTAAATTAATATTAAAAAATATACCTAAGGAGCCAGTTTATAGTGGACTAACAGGATGCTACATACGTTTATTTATCTAGGGAACCTTTTTAGGTATATATATATATATATATATATATATATATATATATATATATATATATATATATATATATATATATATATATATAGCCATAATCGTAGGTGGCTATGCACAATGGTCGATAGGCAACGACACTACTCCATCAAAGGCAGGTCGAAAAGGGCCGTGTGGACAGTAGATCATGATGTGAGAGGATGTTGGCCATGGCGATGGCCTTGCGACGATGAAGACTCACATGGCCGAACTCGTGCTTGTGGGTAGCCAAAGATGACGATGGTGCTTTCTCGGACCCACAATGGGTAGCCCCGATTTTGTCTTAATTTGATAAAAAAAATCAAATTCTGACCAATTTTGATTTTGGTCTAACCTCAATTTTGATCGAATTATGATTTTGACTTTTGTCAATTTTGCTTTCGATTGGACCATGATCGAATTTTGGCTATTTTTGGACTATTTCTTTATCCATATTTTGTCTTGATATGTTTGGAACCATTAGAACACTCTGTCATTCATATTAAAAAAATTTATTATGGTGTTATCACAAAATATCTTGGCCCGATAATTGAGTTAATTACACCAAGTCCTTAAATAAAATTTTGTTATCATAAAATTTGATTTTTGGCTTCAAAGCATATCATAATTTTAGCTTTAATCGTTGATAATATAATAATTGATTGTTTTATACATTTTTGAGATATTATCTCTTTAGCTAACATGAATGTTGAAGTTGATTTTCTAGAGACAATTTACAAAATCTTTTCAAACTGATGAAATCTCTTATATGTGAACATTTAGTCTTTCATCCCCTATAGATTTTTTTTTTTTTATATAGTTTTTTAATATTTTATTATTAGATTGATCTAGTATCTATATAATATTATACCTTCAAAATTGACATATGATCTCATACATATTTGAACATTTAATGGATTTTCAATTGTGCATACATAAAGAATATATTTTATTTGATTTCTTTTACGATCATTCTTAGAACACTTACTGGCTTTGATTTAATTTTTCATATCTAGTAATAGGTGTATCATTAGTTGAATAAAGTTATATACTAAATCTCTTCAAAACTTAGTTAATATACTTTTTTTTTCTACGATTGTTCTAATATTCATTTAGATGAAGTTATGTATCTTTTGATATTATTCTTAATATCTTTATTAGATCCAAGAATGCGCTTTATAATCTGACCCATATGAATCAATAACATAAATCTATAAGATGAATTAGACCTTTTTTTTTTCTATCATTCAAGAACTGTTATGAGAGATGAAATAAACACTAAAAGAGATTGAGAATAAATCTATAATTTTAACTATTATTCTTTCGATCATGTCGATAAACAGGAGCAAAAGATTTAAAGTAATTAATTAAGAGAGTTACTTCTATTAAAATCATCTTCTAAAAAAAATTTTATGAGTGAATATCATTTCTATTGGATAATTATAATCAAAATTTAATCAAATCTATAAAATATTTTATCTAATTAAATAAAATCTTATAATTAGACATAATATCTCGGATACGAGAGATTAGGCGCCGACCAAATCTCAGGACAAGGTTAGTCATGGTTTCCCAAGACAACAACATGGTTTGATCGTCACATGTTCTAATTAATGCTTTACCTAAATGTGTCTTCAAGGATGGTGCCAAGGTCTGAAATGACTCGACTTGTATTGATTTCAAACTTTATTTGGTTGTCAAAGACATTGTAAGCTGTTAGTGGTCTTCTCAACAGAAACAAAGATCACGCTTCTTTTTTTTTTTTTTTCAATAGTTATAATATTTTACATGCACTCCCAGAGTCGCCCAAAACCCGTATCTAAATCGTATTCATTTGAATTCATGAAGACTATTTAGTCCAAATCAAGCTGTGAATTCACACTGGATGCAAAATATGGCTTGAAATGTAAGAGAAAACCTAAATTTCAAACTCTATTTGTAAGTTAGTATAAATTTTTAGATATGATATAGGGATGAAGATATGGTCGACACCTCAACACCATATGACTGATATCTTAGTGTCATGCGATAAAAATCTCAGCAACGTATGACAGATACCATAGTGTTATACAGTCAAATCCTCAGCACCACATGATCATGATCGACACTATAGCGTCACATGATCAACATATGATTAACATGTGATTGATAACTAGATCATGTCAATAAGGTTAATCGAGTGAATGAGATGCTAGTATATTCCAAATTCAACATGGCACGAACGTGATTGAGCTAAGGAGAAATATACAATCGCTCCCTTAATCAATGTCGATTGCAAAAATAAGAGAATCCATTATAAAAAAGATTCCTTCCTAGATATTTTTATAACACTAATCCAAACCTTAATCGAGTATTTCAAGCTCAGCACTAATTTAAACATCGAAGAGGCATTATAAAAAATGCCCTTGATATAGTTATATAGAATTTGACATCTTTAAAGTCATCGAAGATTGAACTGAGACAGACGCGGAAGAGGGATTTGGTTAATTCCCAATCAACATCAAGTTCCAGCAGTCAATTTATGAGTAAATAGGATATGAATCATGAATTTGAGTGCACTAGCAATATTTTGTTAGAATGAAATTGAGGATGCATACGTGATGATGTGCATCGACTCAAAAGTCAATTTGAATCCAACTCTGCGCCAGGTTGAATTGATTTGTCAGCATGGATTAATGTGTTCGCTCGACTTGACCGGTGGAAAAGGTCAAAATGGAGCAGTATTTGGCCGTCAAATTGCTGCACCATTTCTGTGCACCGACTCCAATGCTCATCTCGTGAATTAATGTCTTATGCGGGTGTCATGAACTCTTTATTGTTGTCATGATCCTTTATAATTTCAATTTTTAATTATTATATAAATATATGAAGAAAAGTTATATTTCCTGAGCAAAATACAGACACGAGAGAGCTAAAAAAAAATTAAAGGAATTTTATTAGAGATGAACCAATTTCTGAGGAGATATTATTGTGTGACATATCAAGTTCTATCAACAGAAAAAAAAAACCAAAGAACAATGTTGATCCTCGCCATGGTTTCTATGGTTCGGTGGACATGCATGCAGCTATGGTTATCACGGGCAAAGAGGGCAGCTCGGGGAGTTGGGGTTGTTGGTGCAACACGAAGGTCCCGAAGGCGTCACCGGGCCTTGTTGCAGAGACCCCAGCAACAGGCCGCCCTGCTCCCGCCACCACTCGTCTCCCTCCATTGCTCTCGCCGCCGTGAGAGGCTGCAAGCTGCTCGAAACCAGCAGGAGGAACAGAAACAGCTGCGTGGACGCGGTGGCCATGGTCGATCAAAGCAGAGGATCCAAGAAAGATGGGTTATCAGTTCGAGGATGAATGAATGAAGCAAAGGTTGGTGTGCGGGAAAGGGCTGAGAGCTTACATATATATATATATATACCCCATCACCGTCGATCGTCGTTCTGTGTGGTATGCATGGGTTTGAAGTCGATTCAAAGTATCCCCTTCGCTCCGGAGACTTTTAGACTCGTTCAAACCGCGGCTGTTTACTTGAACAGCTTCGCTCCCCGTCTTCGCAACATTTTGACGACGACAAAACGTGATTTAACGTTCTCGCATTTGCATTGCACGAAATGGCGGAAGATTTCAAGCTGTTGTGTTAGTCGATGACGGGTTAACGGGTGAAGATCATTTTGGCCGCTCTCAAGTTGGGATTCCGTACCTGGTCAGATCCGACCCGATAATAAGCCCAGCTGTTCTCTTTTAAGAATTTTATATCTTTCACAAAAAAAAAAAAAGAAAAGAACATGAACTATTTTCACCTTGTGGATATATTTCATATCACTACATATTGATCTTTTTCCTTATAGTCTTGAACTAGTCTTTGTGGATATATTTCAATAAATTCTTGAAGTGGCGTATGAGTTGGTGACCTATGTGGATATCTTATTTTTATTTTAATAATTTTTATATTAAAAATGTATATCAATCGACTATATCTCATTAGCTTAGGCTTTTAAATCAGAAGATGAAAGAGTTCCATCTTGTATTATATTACATTATATATGTGTATATATTGATCTTGTTTCTAACACTAGAACTTAAAGTTGCTTCACTGGGAGAGATGGCTGTCACAGTATTCTTCGTTTCATCTTACATGAAAATATTTTTTAGAAGTCTTTATTAGCTAAGTTAGTCTATACCTTCGAGCCATCGTTTTATCGTGAATTTAGATGCTCAAATGGCACGAGGAGAGTTCTATTAGAAGCTAACATATTCAATAAGTTATATAAATCAATACTTTGGTACAAACTTCAATCGATGAGTTGCTACAGTTGCATCCAAATTAAGGTATCCATAGAGCTTGTTCTTGAGAGATAGCCACCATCAGTATCCATCCAAGTCTTGCATGGTTACGAGCGAATATCATCTCCTAAGAAATTATATTAGGAGTGAATATCATCTCTATTGGATAATTATAATCAAAATTTAATCAAATCTATAAAATATTTTATCTAATTAAATAAAATCATATAATCAGACAAAATATCTTTTACTAATATATCCTCAAGTACTTGAGCATGACAAAGAATCTTTTACTAGTATATAAATGTAGTAGGAGCGTTACATGGACTCGAGTTTCTAATTCGATGTCAATAACAACAAGCCTAATTCAGGATATATTTAGCAATATGCTGGAAGAGTTCCAAACAAGATACTATTGTCGACTTGACCATAGAGGCAGAGTATATTGCTATGTTAGAGGCAATAAAGGAGAGAGTCTGGATGAAGAAGTTATCTGAGAGTTATGTCGAGTAGCAAGGATTCGATTCCTTTATATTATGACAACTATATGATAATTACACAAATGAGGGAACTCGGGTCTCATCAGAAATATTCTGAGGAGTTTCTAACTTATTAGAGAGATTCGTGGCTCGAGGAGATATAGTAATGAAAAAAGTTTCATCCAAAGGTAACATCGCAGATCCATTGATAAAGCCATTGTCTCATATCAGTGGTGTATTTGGTCCTTTAACTTAACACCATAGATGTTCTGAATTAGTATTTCACTCTTTGATATTGAATTTATAGATATGATTATGCTACCAATAGCTTCCAATATCATTGGGCAAGTTTATTAGTACGATTAGATTTGATAGTCAATCAAAATTTGACATACAATAATTTGATAATCAAAATCTAAAGCAATCCATCAATACTTAACGCATAGAACATAATTAATTATTATAAAAACCGTTTGGTAATCCTCTCGGTAAGATGAGATGACATAAATCATACCCATTTCGTTGGCAAGTGGTAATTCAGTATAATATTAGTATGCTCCGTTGGCACAGCATTTGAAAGGAGTATTCCTATGTATACCAGAAAAATACCCCAATTTAAAAGCTATAAAAGGATGATTTCTCCAAGTATACATTCTATACATCTCTCTATGTGTTTATTCTTAAACTGTTTAGCTATTTGCTAATTTATAATTTAAAAATCAGAGAAGTCTTGTGGAACATTAATTTAATGCACCCCACACGACAAACGTACGTCATATTCTGCATGTGTGGAACCCATTGTACTCACTGAGGACAACTAAACATTCCTCCATCTTCACCTCCTCCCCCGGTCAAGTGGAGCCATCGATCCACATACTCCTTTCAATGTAAAGCACAAGGAATGGATTGAAATTGTCCATCCAATTTATTCACAGTATCAAATGTGGATGGATTCCTTCCGTCATTTCGTGCGACGCATCCGTCCAAGACGGCAATGCAAATGTGGGAACGTTAAACCACGTTTTGTCGTCCGTCAAAATGTTGTGAAGACGATGAACGAATATGATCAAGTAAACAGTCACGGTTTGAACGAGAATAAGAGTCTCCGGAGAGAAGGGGATACTTTGAATCGACTTCAAACACATGCAGAACACACTGGACGGCGATCGACGGTGATGAGATGTATATATATATATGTAAGCTCTCAGCCCTTTCCCGCACACCAACCTTTGCTTCATTCATTCATCCTCGAACTGATAACCCATCTTTCTTGGATCCTCTGCTTTGATCGACCATGGCCACCGCGTCCACGCAGCTGTTGCTGTTCCTCAGTCCATGCATGACGGCAACGCAAATGTGATAACGTTAAACCATTCTGCCGTCAAAGCCTTATGAACGAAGATTTACTGGTAAACAGCCGTGTTTTGAAGCAGTCTAAAGTCTTCGAAGCCCGGGGAGCACGCTGAATCGACCTCGAGACAATGCTAATCGAGCACACAAGCGTCGAGGTTGCTGACGGTGAGCAGCTATATATGGAGCACCGTCTCAACCATTTCCCTCACACCAACCTTAGCCACGGTCGTCTTCATATTGACAAGCCATTGTTCTCGGATCATCTGCTCGATCGCTCGACTAGTTCATTTGAACGATCATGGCCACCGCGTCCACGCAGCTGTTGCTGTTCCTCATGCTGGTTTCGAGCAGCTTGCAGCCTCTCACGGCGGCGAGGGCAATGGAGGGAGACGAGTGGTGGCGGGAGCAGGGCGGCCTGTTGCTGGGGTCTCTGCAACAAGGCCCGGTGCCGCCATCGGGACCGTCGTGTTGCACCCACAACCCTAAACCCACGACCTGCACTCTTTGCCCGTGATGCAATGAGATGATAGCCACTGCTGCATGCATGTTCTCCAAACCATGGCGAGGATCAACATTAGTCATTGTTTCTGGGTGCAACTCTTGAGATTATCTTATTGTTTTGATAGAACTTAGTTGATATGTCACATAATAATGTATCCTCAGCAATTGGTGCATCTCTAATAAAATTCCCTTGCCGCTTTCTCGTGTCCGAACTCTGTTCAGGGAATTTAACTTTTCTTCCTATATTTATATGATAATTAAAAATTGAAATTTTAAAAGATCATGACGCCTTCGCATAAGACATGAAGTAAAGTGACGAGCATCGGAGTCACTTCACAGAAATGGGTGCTGCAATTTGACAGCTAAATAAAATATTCCTCCATTTTGACCCTCTCCACCGGTCGAGTCGAGTGATCATATTAACTCATGCCGACAAATCCATTCAACCTGAAGCATAAATATTTGGTTGGATTCAAATTGACCTTTGAGTTGATGCATATCATCACGTAAGCATCCTCAATTTCATTCTAACAAAATAATGCTTTTGCCCTCAAATCCATGATTTATATCATCCTCAATTTCATCCTAACAAAATATTGCTAGTGCCCTCAATTTCATGATTTATATCCTATTAACTCAGTAATTCGATTGTTAGATATTGATTTGAAGTGAATGAATTCCTCTTCCACATTTGTCTTAGTTCAATCTCTCTATTGTCCAACCCTAAAGATATAAAATTCTTCACAACTATATTGTGAGCATTTTCGATAATGTCCCTCTAGTGCTTATGTTAGTCTTTAAGTTTGGAAGTATTTGACTAAAGTTTAAATTAATATTAAAAAATATACCTAAGGAGCCAGTTTATAGTGGACTAACAGGATGCTACATACGTTTATTTATCTAGGGAACCTTTTTAGGTATATATATATATATATATATATATATATATATATATATATATATATATATATATATATAGCCATAATCGTAGGTGGCTATGCACAATGGTCGATAGGCAACGACACTACTCCATCAAAGGCAGGTCGAAAAGGGCCGTGTGGACAGTAGATCATGATGTGAGAGGATGTTGGCCATGGCGATGGCCTTGCGACGATGAAGACTCACATGGCCGAACTCGTGCTTGTGGGTAGCCAAAGATGACGATGGTGCTTTCTCGGACCCACAATGGGTAGCCCCGATTTTGTCTTAATTTGATAAAAAAAATCAAATTCTGACCAATTTTGATTTTGGTCTAACCTCAATTTTGATCGAATTATGATTTTGACTTTTGTCAATTTTGCTTTCGATTGGACCATGATCGAATTTTGGCTATTTTTGGACTATTTCTTTATCCATATTTTGTCTTGATATGTTTGGAACCATTAGAACACTCTGTCATTCATATTAAAAAAATTTATTATGGTGTTATCACAAAATATCTTGGCCCGATAATTGAGTTAATTACACCAAGTCCTTAAATAAAATTTTGTTATCATAAAATTTGATTTTTGGCTTCAAAGCATATCATAATTTTAGCTTTAATCGTTGATAATATAATAATTGATTGTTTTATACATTTTTGAGATATTATCTCTTTAGCTAACATGAATGTTGAAGTTGATTTTCTAGAGACAATTTACAAAATCTTTTCAAACTGATGAAATCTCTTATATGTGAACATTTAGTCTTTCATCCCCTATAGATATTTTTTTTTTTATATAGTTTTTTAATATTTTATTATTAGATTGATCTAGTATCTATATAATATTATACCTTCAAAATTGACATATGATCTCATACATATTTGAACATTTAATGGATTTTCAATTGTGCATACATAAAGAATATATTTTATTTGATTTCTTTTACGATCATTCTTAGAACACTTACTGGCTTTGATTTAATTTTTCATATCTAGTAATAGGTGTATCATTAGTTGAATAAAGTTATATACTAAATCTCTTCGAAACTTAGTTAATATACTTTTTTTTCTACGATTGTTCTAATATTCATTTAGATGTATCTCTGAATATATGAATGTCAATAATATAAGTTATGTATCTTTTGATATTATTCTTAATATCTTTATTAGATCCAAGAATGCGCTTTATAATCTGACCCATATGAATCAATAACATAAATCTATAAGATGAATTAGACCTTTTTTTTTTCTATCATTCAAGAACTGTTATGAGAGATGAAATAAACACTAAAAGAGATTGAGAATAAATCTATAATTTTAACTATTATTCTTTCGATCATGTCGATAAACAGGAGCAAAAGATTTAAAGTAATTAATTAAGAGAGTTACTTCTATTAAAATCATCTTCTAAAAAAAATTTTATGAGTGAATATCATTTCTATTGGATAATTATAATCAAAATTTAATCAAATCTATAAAATATTTTATCTAATTAAATAAAATCTTATAATTAGACATAATATCTCGGATACGAGAGATTAGGCGCCGACCAAATCTCAGGACAAGGTTAGTCATGGTTTCCCAAGACAACAACATGGTTTGATCGTCACATGTTCTAATTAATGCTTTACCTAAATGTGTCTTCAAGGATGGTGCCAAGGTCTGAAATGACTCGACTTGTATTGATTTCAAACTTTATTTGGTTGTCAAAGACATTGTAAGCTGTTAGTGGTCTTCTCAACAGAAACAAAGATCACGCTTCTTTTTTTTTTTTTTTCAATAGTTATAATATTTTACATGCACTCCCAGAGTCGCCCAAAACCCGTATCTAAATCGTATTCATTTGAATTCATGAAGACTATTTAGTCCAAATCAAGCTGTGAATTCACACTGGATGCAAAATATGGCTTGAAATGTAAGAGAAAACCTAAATTTCAAACTCTATTTGTAAGTTAGTATAAATTTTTAGATATGATATAGGGATGAAGATATGGTCGACACCTCAACACCATATGACTGATATCTTAGTGTCATGCGATAAAAATCTCAGCAACGTATGACAGATACCATAGTGTTATACAGTCAAATCCTCAGCACCACATGATCATGATCGACACTATAGCGTCACATGATCAACATATGATTAACATGTGATTGATAACTAGATCATGTCAATAAGGTTAATCGAGTGAATGAGATGCTAGTATATTCCAAATTCAACATGGCACGAACGTGATTGAGCTAAGGAGAAATATACAATCGCTCCCTTAATCAATGTCGATTGCAAAAATAAGAGAATCCATTATAAAAAAGATTCCTTCCTAGATATTTTTATAACACTAATCCAAACCTTAATCGAGTATTTCAAGCTCAGCACTAATTTAAACATCGAAGAGGCATTATAAAAAATGCCCTTGATATAGTTATATAGAATTTGACATCTTTAAAGTCATCGAAGATTGAACTGAGACAGACGCGGAAGAGGGATTTGGTTAATTCCCAATCAACATCAAGTTCCAGCAGTCAATTTATGAGTAAATAGGATATGAATCATGAATTTGAGTGCACTAGCAATATTTTGTTAGAATGAAATTGAGGATGCATACGTGATGATGTGCATCGACTCAAAAGTCAATTTGAATCCAACTCTGCGCCAGGTTGAATTGATTTGTCAGCATGGATTAATGTGTTCGCTCGACTTGACCGGTGGAAAAGGTCAAAATGGAGCAGTATTTGGCCGTCAAATTGCTGCACCATTTCTGTGCACCGACTCCAATGCTCATCTCGTGAATTAATGTCTTATGCGGGTGTCATGAACTCTTTATTGTTGTCATGATCCTTTATAATTTCAATTTTTAATTATTATATAAATATATGAAGAAAAGTTATATTTCCTGAGCAAAATACAGACACGAGAGAGCTAAAAAAAAATTAAAGGAATTTTATTAGAGATGAACCAATTTCTGAGGAGATATTATTGTGTGACATATCAAGTTCTATCAACAGAAAAAAAAAACCAAAGAACAATGTTGATCCTCGCCATGGTTTCTATGGTTCGGTGGACATGCATGCAGCTATGGTTATCACGGGCAAAGAGGGCAGCTCGGGGAGTTGGGGTTGTTGGTGCAACACGAAGGTCCCGAAGGCGTCACCGGGCCTTGTTGCAGAGACCCCAGCAACAGGCCGCCCTGCTCCCGCCACCACTCGTCTCCCTCCATTGCTCTCGCCGCCGTGAGAGGCTGCAAGCTGCTCGAAACCAGCAGGAGGAACAGAAACAGCTGCGTGGACGCGGTGGCCATGGTCGATCAAAGCAGAGGATCCAAGAAAGATGGGTTATCAGTTCGAGGATGAATGAATGAAGCAAAGGTTGGTGTGCGGGAAAGGGCTGAGAGCTTACATATATATATATATATACCCCATCACCGTCGATCGTCGTTCTGTGTGGTATGCATGGGTTTGAAGTCGATTCAAAGTATCCCCTTCGCTCCGGAGACTTTTAGACTCGTTCAAACCGCGGCTGTTTACTTGAACAGCTTCGCTCCCCGTCTTCGCAACATTTTGACGACGACAAAACGTGATTTAACGTTCTCGCATTTGCATTGCACGAAATGGCGGAAGATTTCAAGCTGTTGTGTTAGTCGATGACGGGTTAACGGGTGAAGATCATTTTGGCCGCTCTCAAGTTGGGATTCCGTACCTGGTCAGATCCGACCCGATAATAAGCCCAGCTGTTCTCTTTTAAGAATTTTATATCTTTCACAAAAAAAAAAAAAGAAAAGAACATGAACTATTTTCACCTTGTGGATATATTTCATATCACTACATATTGATCTTTTTCCTTATAGTCTTGAACTAGTCTTTGTGGATATATTTCAATAAATTCTTGAAGTGGCGTATGAGTTGGTGACCTATGTGGATATCTTATTTTTATTTTAATAATTTTTATATTAAAAATGTATATCAATCGACTATATCTCATTAGCTTAGGCTTTTAAATCAGAAGATGAAAGAGTTCCATCTTGTATTATATTACATTATATATGTGTATATATTGATCTTGTTTCTAACACTAGAACTTAAAGTTGCTTCACTGGGAGAGATGGCTGTCACAGTATTCTTCGTTTCATCTTACATGAAAATATTTTTTAGAAGTCTTTATTAGCTAAGTTAGTCTATACCTTCGAGCCATCGTTTTATCGTGAATTTAGATGCTCAAATGGCACGAGGAGAGTTCTATTAGAAGCTAACATATTCAATAAGTTATATAAATCAATACTTTGGTACAAACTTCAATCGATGAGTTGCTACAGTTGCATCCAAATTAAGGTATCCATAGAGCTTGTTCTTGAGAGATAGCCACCATCAGTATCCATCCAAGTCTTGCATGGTTACGAGCGAATATCATCTCCTAAGAAATTATATTAGGAGTGAATATCATCTCTATTGGATAATTATAATCAAAATTTAATCAAATCTATAAAATATTTTATCTAATTAAATAAAATCATATAATCAGACAAAATATCTTTTACTAATATATCCTCAAGTACTTGAGCATGACAAAGAATCTTTTACTAGTATATAAATGTAGTAGGAGCGTTACATGGACTCGAGTTTCTAATTCGATGTCAATAACAACAAGCCTAATTCAGGATATATTTAGCAATATGCTGGAAGAGTTCCAAACAAGATACTATTGTCGACTTGACCATAGAGGCAGAGTATATTGCTATGTTAGAGGCAATAAAGGAGAGAGTCTGGATGAAGAAGTTATCTGAGAGTTATGTCGAGTAGCAAGGATTCGATTCCTTTATATTATGACAACTATATGATAATTACACAAATGAGGGAACTCGGGTCTCATCAGAAATATTCTGAGGAGTTTCTAACTTATTAGAGAGATTCGTGGCTCGAGGAGATATAGTAATGAAAAAAGTTTCATCCAAAGGTAACATCGCAGATCCATTGATAAAGCCATTGTCTCATATCAGTGGTGTATTTGGTCCTTTAACTTAACACCATAGATGTTCTGAATTAGTATTTCACTCTTTGATATTGAATTTATAGATATGATTATGCTACCAATAGCTTCCAATATCATTGGGCAAGTTTATTAGTACGATTAGATTTGATAGTCAATCAAAATTTGACATACAATAATTTGATAATCAAAATCTAAAGCAATCCATCAATACTTAACGCATAGAACATAATTAATTATTATAAAAACCGTTTGGTAATCCTCTCGGTAAGATGAGATGACATAAATCATACCCATTTCGTTGGCAAGTGGTAATTCAGTATAATATTAGTATGCTCCGTTGGCACAGCATTTGAAAGGAGTATTCCTATGTATACCAGAAAAATACCCCAATTTAAAAGCTATAAAAGGATGATTTCTCCAAGTATACATTCTATACATCTCTCTATGTGTTTATTCTTAAACTGTTTAGCTATTTGCTAATTTATAATTTAAAAATCAGAGAAGTCTTGTGGAACATTAATTTAATGCACCCCACACGACAAACGTACGTCATATTCTGCATGTGTGGAACCCATTGTACTCACTGAGGACAACTAAACATTCCTCCATCTTCACCTCCTCCCCCGGTCAAGTGGAGCCATCGATCCACATACTCCTTTCAATGCAAAGCACAAGGAATGGATTGAAATTGTCCATCCAATTTATTCACAGTATCAAATGTGGATGGATTCCTTCCGTCATTTCGTGCGACGCATCCGTCCAAGACGGCAATGCAAATGTGGGAACGTTAAACCACGTTTTGTCGTCCGTCAAAATGTTGTGAAGACGATGAACGAATATGATCAAGTAAACAGTCACGGTTTGAACGAGAATAAGAGTCTCCGGAGAGAAGGGGATACTTTGAATCGACTTCAAACACATGCAGAACACACTGGACGGCGATCGACGGTGATGAGATGTATATATATATATGTAAGCTCTCAGCCCTTTCCCGCACACCAACCTTTGCTTCATTCATTCATCCTCGAACTGATAACCCATCTTTCTTGGATCCTCTGCTTTGATCGACCATGGCCACCGCGTCCACGCAGCTGTTGCTGTTCCTCAGTCCATGCATGACGGCAACGCAAATGTGATAACGTTAAACCATTCTGCCGTCAAAGCCTTATGAACGAAGATTTACTGGTAAACAGCCGTGTTTTGAAGCAGTCTAAAGTCTTCGAAGCCCGGGGAGCACGCTGAATCGACCTCGAGACAATGCTAATCGAGCACACAAGCGTCGAGGTTGCTGACGGTGAGCAGCTATATATGGAGCACCGTCTCAACCATTTCCCTCACACCAACCTTAGCCACGGTCGTCTTCATATTGACAAGCCATTGTTCTCGGATCATCTGCTCGATCGCTCGACTAGTTCATTTGAACGATCATGGCCACCGCGTCCACGCAGCTGTTGCTGTTCCTCATGCTGGTTTCGAGCAGCTTGCAGCCTCTCACGGCGGCGAGGGCAATGGAGGGAGACGAGTGGTGGCGGGAGCAGGGCGGCCTGTTGCTGGGGTCTCTGCAACAAGGCCCGGTGCCGCCATCGGGACCGTCGTGTTGCACCCACAACCCTAAACCCACGACCTGCACTCTTTGCCCGTGATGCAATGAGATGATAGCCACTGCTGCATGCATGTTCTCCAAACCATGGCGAGGATCAACATTAGTCATTGTTTCTGGGTGCAACTCTTGAGATTATCTTATTGTTTTGATAGAACTTAGTTGATATGTCACATAATAATGTATCCTCAGCAATTGGTGCATCTCTAATAAAATTCCCTTGCCGCTTTCTCGTGTCCGAACTCTGTTCAGGGAATTTAACTTTTCTTCCTATATTTATATGATAATTAAAAATTGAAATTTTAAAAGATCATGACGCCTTCGCATAAGACATGAAGTAAAGTGACGAGCATCGGAGTCACTTCACAGAAATGGGTGCTGCAATTTGACAGCTAAATAAAATATTCCTCCATTTTGACCCTCTCCACCGGTCGAGTCGAGTGATCATATTAACTCATGCCGACAAATCCATTCAACCTGAAGCATAAATATTTGGTTGGATTCAAATTGACCTTTGAGTTGATGCATATCATCACGTAAGCATCCTCAATTTCATTCTAACAAAATAATGCTTTTGCCCTCAAATCCATGATTTATATCATCCTCAATTTCATCCTAACAAAATATTGCTAGTGCCCTCAATTTCATGATTTATATCCTATTAACTCAGTAATTCGATTGTTAGATATTGATTTGAAGTGAATGAATTCCTCTTCCACATTTGTCTTAGTTCAATCTCTCTATTGTCCAACCCTAAAGATATAAAATTCTTCACAACTATATTGTGAGCATTTTCGATAATGTCCCTCTAGTGCTTATGTTAGTCTTTAAGTTTGGAAGTATTTGACTAAAGTTTAAATTAATATTAAAAAATATACCTAAGGAGCCAGTTTATAGTGGACTAACAGGATGCTACATACGTTTATTTATCTAGGGAACCTTTTTAGGTATATATATATATATATATATATATATATATATATATATATATATATATATATATATATATATATATATATATAGCCATAATCGTAGGTGGCTATGCACAATGGTCGATAGGCAACGACACTACTCCATCAAAGGCAGGTCGAAAAGGGCCGTGTGGACAGTAGATCATGATGTGAGAGGATGTTGGCCATGGCGATGGCCTTGCGACGATGAAGACTCACATGGCCGAACTCGTGCTTGTGGGTAGCCAAAGATGACGATGGTGCTTTCTCGGACCCACAATGGGTAGCCCCGATTTTGTCTTAATTTGATAAAAAAAATCAAATTCTGACCAATTTTGATTTTGGTCTAACCTCAATTTTGATCGAATTATGATTTTGACTTTTGTCAATTTTGCTTTCGATTGGACCATGATCGAATTTTGGCTATTTTTGGACTATTTCTTTATCCATATTTTGTCTTGATATGTTTGGAACCATTAGAACACTCTGTCATTCATATTAAAAAAATTTATTATGGTGTTATCACAAAATATCTTGGCCCGATAATTGAGTTAATTACACCAAGTCCTTAAATAAAATTTTGTTATCATAAAATTTGATTTTTGGCTTCAAAGCATATCATAATTTTAGCTTTAATCGTTGATAATATAATAATTGATTGTTTTATACATTTTTGAGATATTATCTCTTTAGCTAACATGAATGTTGAAGTTGATTTTCTAGAGACAATTTACAAAATCTTTTCAAACTGATGAAATCTCTTATATGTGAACATTTAGTCTTTCATCCCCTATAGATTTTTTTTTTTTTATATAGTTTTTTAATATTTTATTATTAGATTGATCTAGTATCTATATAATATTATACCTTCAAAATTGACATATGATCTCATACATATTTGAACATTTAATGGATTTTCAATTGTGCATACATAAAGAATATATTTTATTTGATTTCTTTTACGATCATTCTTAGAACACTTACTGGCTTTGATTTAATTTTTCATATCTAGTAATAGGTGTATCATTAGTTGAATAAAGTTATATACTAAATCTCTTCAAAACTTAGTTAATATACTTTTTTTTTCTACGATTGTTCTAATATTCATTTAGATGAAGTTATGTATCTTTTGATATTATTCTTAATATCTTTATTAGATCCAAGAATGCGCTTTATAATCTGACCCATATGAATCAATAACATAAATCTATAAGATGAATTAGACCTTTTTTTTTTCTATCATTCAAGAACTGTTATGAGAGATGAAATAAACACTAAAAGAGATTGAGAATAAATCTATAATTTTAACTATTATTCTTTCGATCATGTCGATAAACAGGAGCAAAAGATTTAAAGTAATTAATTAAGAGAGTTACTTCTATTAAAATCATCTTCTAAAAAAAATTTTATGAGTGAATATCATTTCTATTGGATAATTATAATCAAAATTTAATCAAATCTATAAAATATTTTATCTAATTAAATAAAATCTTATAATTAGACATAATATCTCGGATACGAGAGATTAGGCGCCGACCAAATCTCAGGACAAGGTTAGTCATGGTTTCCCAAGACAACAACATGGTTTGATCGTCACATGTTCTAATTAATGCTTTACCTAAATGTGTCTTCAAGGATGGTGCCAAGGTCTGAAATGACTCGACTTGTATTGATTTCAAACTTTATTTGGTTGTCAAAGACATTGTAAGCTGTTAGTGGTCTTCTCAACAGAAACAAAGATCACGCTTCTTTTTTTTTTTTTTTCAATAGTTATAATATTTTACATGCACTCCCAGAGTCGCCCAAAACCCGTATCTAAATCGTATTCATTTGAATTCATGAAGACTATTTAGTCCAAATCAAGCTGTGAATTCACACTGGATGCAAAATATGGCTTGAAATGTAAGAGAAAACCTAAATTTCAAACTCTATTTGTAAGTTAGTATAAATTTTTAGATATGATATAGGGATGAAGATATGGTCGACACCTCAACACCATATGACTGATATCTTAGTGTCATGCGATAAAAATCTCAGCAACGTATGACAGATACCATAGTGTTATACAGTCAAATCCTCAGCACCACATGATCATGATCGACACTATAGCGTCACATGATCAACATATGATTAACATGTGATTGATAACTAGATCATGTCAATAAGGTTAATCGAGTGAATGAGATGCTAGTATATTCCAAATTCAACATGGCACGAACGTGATTGAGCTAAGGAGAAATATACAATCGCTCCCTTAATCAATGTCGATTGCAAAAATAAGAGAATCCATTATAAAAAAGATTCCTTCCTAGATATTTTTATAACACTAATCCAAACCTTAATCGAGTATTTCAAGCTCAGCACTAATTTAAACATCGAAGAGGCATTATAAAAAATGCCCTTGATATAGTTATATAGAATTTGACATCTTTAAAGTCATCGAAGATTGAACTGAGACAGACGCGGAAGAGGGATTTGGTTAATTCCCAATCAACATCAAGTTCCAGCAGTCAATTTATGAGTAAATAGGATATGAATCATGAATTTGAGTGCACTAGCAATATTTTGTTAGAATGAAATTGAGGATGCATACGTGATGATGTGCATCGACTCAAAAGTCAATTTGAATCCAACTCTGCGCCAGGTTGAATTGATTTGTCAGCATGGATTAATGTGTTCGCTCGACTTGACCGGTGGAAAAGGTCAAAATGGAGCAGTATTTGGCCGTCAAATTGCTGCACCATTTCTGTGCACCGACTCCAATGCTCATCTCGTGAATTAATGTCTTATGCGGGTGTCATGAACTCTTTATTGTTGTCATGATCCTTTATAATTTCAATTTTTAATTATTATATAAATATATGAAGAAAAGTTATATTTCCTGAGCAAAATACAGACACGAGAGAGCTAAAAAAAAATTAAAGGAATTTTATTAGAGATGAACCAATTTCTGAGGAGATATTATTGTGTGACATATCAAGTTCTATCAACAGAAAAAAAAAACCAAAGAACAATGTTGATCCTCGCCATGGTTTCTATGGTTCGGTGGACATGCATGCAGCTATGGTTATCACGGGCAAAGAGGGCAGCTCGGGGAGTTGGGGTTGTTGGTGCAACACGAAGGTCCCGAAGGCGTCACCGGGCCTTGTTGCAGAGACCCCAGCAACAGGCCGCCCTGCTCCCGCCACCACTCGTCTCCCTCCATTGCTCTCGCCGCCGTGAGAGGCTGCAAGCTGCTCGAAACCAGCAGGAGGAACAGAAACAGCTGCGTGGACGCGGTGGCCATGGTCGATCAAAGCAGAGGATCCAAGAAAGATGGGTTATCAGTTCGAGGATGAATGAATGAAGCAAAGGTTGGTGTGCGGGAAAGGGCTGAGAGCTTACATATATATATATATATACCCCATCACCGTCGATCGTCGTTCTGTGTGGTATGCATGGGTTTGAAGTCGATTCAAAGTATCCCCTTCGCTCCGGAGACTTTTAGACTCGTTCAAACCGCGGCTGTTTACTTGAACAGCTTCGCTCCCCGTCTTCGCAACATTTTGACGACGACAAAACGTGATTTAACGTTCTCGCATTTGCATTGCACGAAATGGCGGAAGATTTCAAGCTGTTGTGTTAGTCGATGACGGGTTAACGGGTGAAGATCATTTTGGCCGCTCTCAAGTTGGGATTCCGTACCTGGTCAGATCCGACCCGATAATAAGCCCAGCTGTTCTCTTTTAAGAATTTTATATCTTTCACAAAAAAAAAAAAAGAAAAGAACATGAACTATTTTCACCTTGTGGATATATTTCATATCACTACATATTGATCTTTTTCCTTATAGTCTTGAACTAGTCTTTGTGGATATATTTCAATAAATTCTTGAAGTGGCGTATGAGTTGGTGACCTATGTGGATATCTTATTTTTATTTTAATAATTTTTATATTAAAAATGTATATCAATCGACTATATCTCATTAGCTTAGGCTTTTAAATCAGAAGATGAAAGAGTTCCATCTTGTATTATATTACATTATATATGTGTATATATTGATCTTGTTTCTAACACTAGAACTTAAAGTTGCTTCACTGGGAGAGATGGCTGTCACAGTATTCTTCGTTTCATCTTACATGAAAATATTTTTTAGAAGTCTTTATTAGCTAAGTTAGTCTATACCTTCGAGCCATCGTTTTATCGTGAATTTAGATGCTCAAATGGCACGAGGAGAGTTCTATTAGAAGCTAACATATTCAATAAGTTATATAAATCAATACTTTGGTACAAACTTCAATCGATGAGTTGCTACAGTTGCATCCAAATTAAGGTATCCATAGAGCTTGTTCTTGAGAGATAGCCACCATCAGTATCCATCCAAGTCTTGCATGGTTACGAGCGAATATCATCTCCTAAGAAATTATATTAGGAGTGAATATCATCTCTATTGGATAATTATAATCAAAATTTAATCAAATCTATAAAATATTTTATCTAATTAAATAAAATCATATAATCAGACAAAATATCTTTTACTAATATATCCTCAAGTACTTGAGCATGACAAAGAATCTTTTACTAGTATATAAATGTAGTAGGAGCGTTACATGGACTCGAGTTTCTAATTCGATGTCAATAACAACAAGCCTAATTCAGGATATATTTAGCAATATGCTGGAAGAGTTCCAAACAAGATACTATTGTCGACTTGACCATAGAGGCAGAGTATATTGCTATGTTAGAGGCAATAAAGGAGAGAGTCTGGATGAAGAAGTTATCTGAGAGTTATGTCGAGTAGCAAGGATTCGATTCCTTTATATTATGACAACTATATGATAATTACACAAATGAGGGAACTCGGGTCTCATCAGAAATATTCTGAGGAGTTTCTAACTTATTAGAGAGATTCGTGGCTCGAGGAGATATAGTAATGAAAAAAGTTTCATCCAAAGGTAACATCGCAGATCCATTGATAAAGCCATTGTCTCATATCAGTGGTGTATTTGGTCCTTTAACTTAACACCATAGATGTTCTGAATTAGTATTTCACTCTTTGATATTGAATTTATAGATATGATTATGCTACCAATAGCTTCCAATATCATTGGGCAAGTTTATTAGTACGATTAGATTTGATAGTCAATCAAAATTTGACATACAATAATTTGATAATCAAAATCTAAAGCAATCCATCAATACTTAACGCATAGAACATAATTAATTATTATAAAAACCGTTTGGTAATCCTCTCGGTAAGATGAGATGACATAAATCATACCCATTTCGTTGGCAAGTGGTAATTCAGTATAATATTAGTATGCTCCGTTGGCACAGCATTTGAAAGGAGTATTCCTATGTATACCAGAAAAATACCCCAATTTAAAAGCTATAAAAGGATGATTTCTCCAAGTATACATTCTATACATCTCTCTATGTGTTTATTCTTAAACTGTTTAGCTATTTGCTAATTTATAATTTAAAAATCAGAGAAGTCTTGTGGAACATTAATTTAATGCACCCCACACGACAAACGTACGTCATATTCTGCATGTGTGGAACCCATTGTACTCACTGAGGACAACTAAACATTCCTCCATCTTCACCTCCTCCCCCGGTCAAGTGGAGCCATCGATCCACATACTCCTTTCAATGTAAAGCACAAGGAATGGATTGAAATTGTCCATCCAATTTATTCACAGTATCAAATGTGGATGGATTCCTTCCGTCATTTCGTGCGACGCATCCGTCCAAGACGGCAATGCAAATGTGGGAACGTTAAACCACGTTTTGTCGTCCGTCAAAATGTTGTGAAGACGATGAACGAATATGATCAAGTAAACAGTCACGGTTTGAACGAGAATAAGAGTCTCCGGAGAGAAGGGGATACTTTGAATCGACTTCAAACACATGCAGAACACACTGGACGGCGATCGACGGTGATGAGATGTATATATATATATGTAAGCTCTCAGCCCTTTCCCGCACACCAACCTTTGCTTCATTCATTCATCCTCGAACTGATAACCCATCTTTCTTGGATCCTCTGCTTTGATCGACCATGGCCACCGCGTCCACGCAGCTGTTGCTGTTCCTCAGTCCATGCATGACGGCAACGCAAATGTGATAACGTTAAACCATTCTGCCGTCAAAGCCTTATGAACGAAGATTTACTGGTAAACAGCCGTGTTTTGAAGCAGTCTAAAGTCTTCGAAGCCCGGGGAGCACGCTGAATCGACCTCGAGACAATGCTAATCGAGCACACAAGCGTCGAGGTTGCTGACGGTGAGCAGCTATATATGGAGCACCGTCTCAACCATTTCCCTCACACCAACCTTAGCCACGGTCGTCTTCATATTGACAAGCCATTGTTCTCGGATCATCTGCTCGATCGCTCGACTAGTTCATTTGAACGATCATGGCCACCGCGTCCACGCAGCTGTTGCTGTTCCTCATGCTGGTTTCGAGCAGCTTGCAGCCTCTCACGGCGGCGAGGGCAATGGAGGGAGACGAGTGGTGGCGGGAGCAGGGCGGCCTGTTGCTGGGGTCTCTGCAACAAGGCCCGGTGCCGCCATCGGGACCGTCGTGTTGCACCCACAACCCTAAACCCACGACCTGCACTCTTTGCCCGTGATGCAATGAGATGATAGCCACTGCTGCATGCATGTTCTCCAAACCATGGCGAGGATCAACATTAGTCATTGTTTCTGGGTGCAACTCTTGAGATTATCTTATTGTTTTGATAGAACTTAGTTGATATGTCACATAATAATGTATCCTCAGCAATTGGTGCATCTCTAATAAAATTCCCTTGCCGCTTTCTCGTGTCCGAACTCTGTTCAGGGAATTTAACTTTTCTTCCTATATTTATATGATAATTAAAAATTGAAATTTTAAAAGATCATGACGCCTTCGCATAAGACATGAAGTAAAGTGACGAGCATCGGAGTCACTTCACAGAAATGGGTGCTGCAATTTGACAGCTAAATAAAATATTCCTCCATTTTGACCCTCTCCACCGGTCGAGTCGAGTGATCATATTAACTCATGCCGACAAATCCATTCAACCTGAAGCATAAATATTTGGTTGGATTCAAATTGACCTTTGAGTTGATGCATATCATCACGTAAGCATCCTCAATTTCATTCTAACAAAATAATGCTTTTGCCCTCAAATCCATGATTTATATCATCCTCAATTTCATCCTAACAAAATATTGCTAGTGCCCTCAATTTCATGATTTATATCCTATTAACTCAGTAATTCGATTGTTAGATATTGATTTGAAGTGAATGAATTCCTCTTCCACATTTGTCTTAGTTCAATCTCTCTATTGTCCAACCCTAAAGATATAAAATTCTTCACAACTATATTGTGAGCATTTTCGATAATGTCCCTCTAGTGCTTATGTTAGTCTTTAAGTTTGGAAGTATTTGACTAAAGTTTAAATTAATATTAAAAAATATACCTAAGGAGCCAGTTTATAGTGGACTAACAGGATGCTACATACGTTTATTTATCTAGGGAACCTTTTTAGGTATATATATATATATATATATATATATATATATATATATATATATATATATATATATATATAGCCATAATCGTAGGTGGCTATGCACAATGGTCGATAGGCAACGACACTACTCCATCAAAGGCAGGTCGAAAAGGGCCGTGTGGACAGTAGATCATGATGTGAGAGGATGTTGGCCATGGCGATGGCCTTGCGACGATGAAGACTCACATGGCCGAACTCGTGCTTGTGGGTAGCCAAAGATGACGATGGTGCTTTCTCGGACCCACAATGGGTAGCCCCGATTTTGTCTTAATTTGATAAAAAAAATCAAATTCTGACCAATTTTGATTTTGGTCTAACCTCAATTTTGATCGAATTATGATTTTGACTTTTGTCAATTTTGCTTTCGATTGGACCATGATCGAATTTTGGCTATTTTTGGACTATTTCTTTATCCATATTTTGTCTTGATATGTTTGGAACCATTAGAACACTCTGTCATTCATATTAAAAAAATTTATTATGGTGTTATCACAAAATATCTTGGCCCGATAATTGAGTTAATTACACCAAGTCCTTAAATAAAATTTTGTTATCATAAAATTTGATTTTTGGCTTCAAAGCATATCATAATTTTAGCTTTAATCGTTGATAATATAATAATTGATTGTTTTATACATTTTTGAGATATTATCTCTTTAGCTAACATGAATGTTGAAGTTGATTTTCTAGAGACAATTTACAAAATCTTTTCAAACTGATGAAATCTCTTATATGTGAACATTTAGTCTTTCATCCCCTATAGATTTTTTTTTTTTTATATAGTTTTTTAATATTTTATTATTAGATTGATCTAGTATCTATATAATATTATACCTTCAAAATTGACATATGATCTCATACATATTTGAACATTTAATGGATTTTCAATTGTGCATACATAAAGAATATATTTTATTTGATTTCTTTTACGATCATTCTTAGAACACTTACTGGCTTTGATTTAATTTTTCATATCTAGTAATAGGTGTATCATTAGTTGAATAAAGTTATATACTAAATCTCTTCAAAACTTAGTTAATATACTTTTTTTTTCTACGATTGTTCTAATATTCATTTAGATGAAGTTATGTATCTTTTGATATTATTCTTAATATCTTTATTAGATCCAAGAATGCGCTTTATAATCTGACCCATATGAATCAATAACATAAATCTATAAGATGAATTAGACCTTTTTTTTTTCTATCATTCAAGAACTGTTATGAGAGATGAAATAAACACTAAAAGAGATTGAGAATAAATCTATAATTTTAACTATTATTCTTTCGATCATGTCGATAAACAGGAGCAAAAGATTTAAAGTAATTAATTAAGAGAGTTACTTCTATTAAAATCATCTTCTAAAAAAAATTTTATGAGTGAATATCATTTCTATTGGATAATTATAATCAAAATTTAATCAAATCTATAAAATATTTTATCTAATTAAATAAAATCTTATAATTAGACATAATATCTCGGATACGAGAGATTAGGCGCCGACCAAATCTCAGGACAAGGTTAGTCATGGTTTCCCAAGACAACAACATGGTTTGATCGTCACATGTTCTAATTAATGCTTTACCTAAATGTGTCTTCAAGGATGGTGCCAAGGTCTGAAATGACTCGACTTGTATTGATTTCAAACTTTATTTGGTTGTCAAAGACATTGTAAGCTGTTAGTGGTCTTCTCAACAGAAACAAAGATCACGCTTCTTTTTTTTTTTTTTTCAATAGTTATAATATTTTACATGCACTCCCAGAGTCGCCCAAAACCCGTATCTAAATCGTATTCATTTGAATTCATGAAGACTATTTAGTCCAAATCAAGCTGTGAATTCACACTGGATGCAAAATATGGCTTGAAATGTAAGAGAAAACCTAAATTTCAAACTCTATTTGTAAGTTAGTATAAATTTTTAGATATGATATAGGGATGAAGATATGGTCGACACCTCAACACCATATGACTGATATCTTAGTGTCATGCGATAAAAATCTCAGCAACGTATGACAGATACCATAGTGTTATACAGTCAAATCCTCAGCACCACATGATCATGATCGACACTATAGCGTCACATGATCAACATATGATTAACATGTGATTGATAACTAGATCATGTCAATAAGGTTAATCGAGTGAATGAGATGCTAGTATATTCCAAATTCAACATGGCACGAACGTGATTGAGCTAAGGAGAAATATACAATCGCTCCCTTAATCAATGTCGATTGCAAAAATAAGAGAATCCATTATAAAAAAGATTCCTTCCTAGATATTTTTATAACACTAATCCAAACCTTAATCGAGTATTTCAAGCTCAGCACTAATTTAAACATCGAAGAGGCATTATAAAAAATGCCCTTGATATAGTTATATAGAATTTGACATCTTTAAAGTCATCGAAGATTGAACTGAGACAGACGCGGAAGAGGGATTTGGTTAATTCCCAATCAACATCAAGTTCCAGCAGTCAATTTATGAGTAAATAGGATATGAATCATGAATTTGAGTGCACTAGCAATATTTTGTTAGAATGAAATTGAGGATGCATACGTGATGATGTGCATCGACTCAAAAGTCAATTTGAATCCAACTCTGCGCCAGGTTGAATTGATTTGTCAGCATGGATTAATGTGTTCGCTCGACTTGACCGGTGGAAAAGGTCAAAATGGAGCAGTATTTGGCCGTCAAATTGCTGCACCATTTCTGTGCACCGACTCCAATGCTCATCTCGTGAATTAATGTCTTATGCGGGTGTCATGAACTCTTTATTGTTGTCATGATCCTTTATAATTTCAATTTTTAATTATTATATAAATATATGAAGAAAAGTTATATTTCCTGAGCAAAATACAGACACGAGAGAGCTAAAAAAAAATTAAAGGAATTTTATTAGAGATGAACCAATTTCTGAGGAGATATTATTGTGTGACATATCAAGTTCTATCAACAGAAAAAAAAAACCAAAGAACAATGTTGATCCTCGCCATGGTTTCTATGGTTCGGTGGACATGCATGCAGCTATGGTTATCACGGGCAAAGAGGGCAGCTCGGGGAGTTGGGGTTGTTGGTGCAACACGAAGGTCCCGAAGGCGTCACCGGGCCTTGTTGCAGAGACCCCAGCAACAGGCCGCCCTGCTCCCGCCACCACTCGTCTCCCTCCATTGCTCTCGCCGCCGTGAGAGGCTGCAAGCTGCTCGAAACCAGCAGGAGGAACAGAAACAGCTGCGTGGACGCGGTGGCCATGGTCGATCAAAGCAGAGGATCCAAGAAAGATGGGTTATCAGTTCGAGGATGAATGAATGAAGCAAAGGTTGGTGTGCGGGAAAGGGCTGAGAGCTTACATATATATATATATATACCCCATCACCGTCGATCGTCGTTCTGTGTGGTATGCATGGGTTTGAAGTCGATTCAAAGTATCCCCTTCGCTCCGGAGACTTTTAGACTCGTTCAAACCGCGGCTGTTTACTTGAACAGCTTCGCTCCCCGTCTTCGCAACATTTTGACGACGACAAAACGTGATTTAACGTTCTCGC
Organism: Musa acuminata AAA Group; assembly: GCF_036884655.1. NCBI lineage: Eukaryota > Viridiplantae > Streptophyta > Magnoliopsida > Zingiberales > Musaceae > Musa > Musa acuminata. Next base: position 24,223,163 of record NC_088339.1, on the reverse strand, counting down.
ATTTGCATTGCACGAAATGGCGGAAGATTTCAAGCTGTTGTGTTAGTCGATGACGGGTTAACGGGTGAAGATCATTTTGGCCGCTCTCAAGTTGGGATTCCGTACCTGGTCAGATCCGACCCGATAATAAGCCCAGCTGTTCTCTTTTAAGAATTTTATATCTTTCACAAAAAAAAAAAAAGAAAAGAACATGAACTATTTTCACCTTGTGGATATATTTCATATCACTACATATTGATCTTTTTCCTTATAGTCTTGAACTAGTCTTTGTGGATATATTTCAATAAATTCTTGAAGTGGCGTATGAGTTGGTGACCTATGTGGATATCTTATTTTTATTTTAATAATTTTTATATTAAAAATGTATATCAATCGACTATATCTCATTAGCTTAGGCTTTTAAATCAGAAGATGAAAGAGTTCCATCTTGTATTATATTACATTATATATGTGTATATATTGATCTTGTTTCTAACACTAGAACTTAAAGTTGCTTCACTGGGAGAGATGGCTGTCACAGTATTCTTCGTTTCATCTTACATGAAAATATTTTTTAGAAGTCTTTATTAGCTAAGTTAGTCTATACCTTCGAGCCATCGTTTTATCGTGAATTTAGATGCTCAAATGGCATGAGGAGAGTTCTATTAGAAGCTAACATATTCAATAAGTTATATAAATCAATACTTTGGTACAAACTTCAATCGATGAGTTGCTACAGTTGCATCCAAATTAAGGTATCCATAGAGCTTGTTCTTGAGAGATAGCCACTATCAGTATCCATCCAAGTCTTGCATGGTTACGAGCGAATATCATCTCCTAAGAAATTATATTAGGAGTGAATATCATCTCTATTGGATAATTATAATCAAAATTTAATCAAATCTATAAAATATTTTATCTAATTAAATAAAATCATATAATCAGACAAAATATCTTTTACTAATATATCCTCAAGTACTTGAGCATGACAAAGAATCTTTTACTAGTATATAAATGTAGTAGGAGCGTTACATGGACTCGAGTTTCTAATTCGATGTCAATAACAACAAGCCTAATTCAGGATATATTTAGCAATATGCTGGAAGAGTTCCAAACAAGATACTATTGTCGACTTGACCATAGAGGCAGAGTATATTGCTATGTTAGAGGCAATAAAGGAGAGAGTCTGGATGAAGAAGTTATCTGAGAGTTATGTCGAGTAGCAAGGATTCGATTCCTTTATATTATGACAACTATATGATAATTACACAAATGAGGGAACTCGGGTCTCATCAGAAATATTCTGAGGAGTTTCTAACTTATTAGAGAGATTCGTGGCTCGAGGAGATATAGTAATGAAAAAAGTTTCATCCAAAGGTAACATCGCAGATCCATTGATAAAGCCATTGTCTCATATCAGTGGTGTATTTGGTCCTTTAACTTAACACCATAGATGTTCTGAATTAGTATTTCACTCTTTGATATTGAATTTATAGATATGATTATGCTACCAATAGCTTCCAATATCATTGGGCAAGTTTATTAGTACGATTAGATTTGATAGTCAATCAAAATTTGACATACAATAATTTGATAATCAAAATCTAAAGCAATCCATCAATACTTAACGCATAGAACATAATTAATTATTATAAAAACCGTTTGGTAATCCTCTCGGTAAGATGAGATGACATAAATCATACCCATTTCGTTGGCAAGTGGTAATTCAGTATAATATTAGTATGCTCCGTTGGCACAGCATTTGAAAGGAGTATTCCTATGTATACCAGAAAAATACCCCAATTTAAAAGCTATAAAAGGATGATTTCTCCAAGTATACATTCTATACATCTCTCTATGTGTTTATTCTTAAACTGTTTAGCTATTTGCTAATTTATAATTTAAAAATCAGAGAAGTCTTGTGGAACATTAATTTAATGCACCCCACACGACAAACGTACGTCATATTCTGCATGTGTGGAACCCATTGTACTCACTGAGGACAACTAAACATTCCTCCATCTTCACCTCCTCCCCCGGTCAAGTGGAGCCATCGATCCACATACTCCTTTCAATGCAAAGCACAAGGAATGGATTGAAATTGTCCATCCAATTTATTCACAGTATCAAATGTGGATGGATTCCTTCCGTCATTTCGTGCGACGCATCCGTCCAAGACGGCAATGCAAATGTGGGAACGTTAAACCACGTTTTGTCGTCCGTCAAAATGTTGTGAAGACGATGAACGAATATGATCAAGTAAACAGTCACGGTTTGAACGAGAATAAGAGTCTCCGGAGAGAAGGGGATACTTTGAATCGACTTCAAACACATGCAGAACACACTGGACGGCGATCGACGGTGATGAGATGTATATATATATATGTAAGCTCTCAGCCCTTTCCCGCACACCAACCTTTGCTTCATTCATTCATCCTCGAACTGATAACCCATCTTTCTTGGATCCTCTGCTTTGATCGACCATGGCCACCGCGTCCACGCAGCTGTTGCTGTTCCTCAGTCCATGCATGACGGCAACGCAAATGTGATAACGTTAAACCATTCTGCCGTCAAAGCCTTATGAACGAAGATTTACTGGTAAACAGCCGTGTTTTGAAGCAGTCTAAAGTCTTCGAAGCCCGGGGAGCACGCTGAATCGACCTCGAGACAATGCTAATCGAGCACACAAGCGTCGAGGTTGCTGACGGTGAGCAGCTATATATGGAGCACCGTCTCAACCATTTCCCTCACACCAACCTTAGCCACGGTCGTCTTCATATTGACAAGCCATTGTTCTCGGATCATCTGCTCGATCGCTCGACTAGTTCATTTGAACGATCATGGCCACCGCGTCCACGCAGCTGTTGCTGTTCCTCATGCTGGTTTCGAGCAGCTTGCAGCCTCTCACGGCGGCGAGGGCAATGGAGGGAGACGAGTGGTGGCGGGAGCAGGGCGGCCTGTTGCTGGGGTCTCTGCAACAAGGCCCGGTGCCGCCATCGGGACCGTCGTGTTGCACCCACAACCCTAAACCCACGACCTGCACTCTTTGCCCGTGATGCAATGAGATGATAGCCACTGCTGCATGCATGTTCTCCAAACCATGGCGAGGATCAACATTAGTCATTGTTTCTGGGTGCAACTCTTGAGATTATCTTATTGTTTTGATAGAACTTAGTTGATATGTCACATAATAATGTATCCTCAGCAATTGGTGCATCTCTAATAAAATTCCCTTGCCGCTTTCTCGTGTCCGAACTCTGTTCAGGGAATTTAACTTTTCTTCCTATATTTATATGATAATTAAAAATTGAAATTTTAAAAGATCATGACGCCTTCGCATAAGACATGAAGTAAAGTGACGAGCATCGGAGTCACTTCACAGAAATGGGTGCTGCAATTTGACAGCTAAATAAAATATTCCTCCATTTTGACCCTCTCCACCGGTCGAGTCGAGTGATCATATTAACTCATGCCGACAAATCCATTCAACCTGAAGCATAAATATTTGGTTGGATTCAAATTGACCTTTGAGTTGATGCATATCATCACGTAAGCATCCTCAATTTCATTCTAACAAAATAATGCTTTTGCCCTCAAATCCATGATTTATATCATCCTCAATTTCATCCTAACAAAATATTGCTAGTGCCCTCAATTTCATGATTTATATCCTATTAACTCAGTAATTCGATTGTTAGATATTGATTTGAAGTGAATGAATTCCTCTTCCACATTTGTCTTAGTTCAATCTCTCTATTGTCCAACCCTAAAGATATAAAATTCTTCACAACTATATTGTGAGCATTTTCGATAATGTCCCTCTAGTGCTTATGTTAGTCTTTAAGTTTGGAAGTATTTGACTAAAGTTTAAATTAATATTAAAAAATATACCTAAGAAGCCAGTTTATAGTGGACTAACAGGATGCTACATACGTTTATTTATCTAGGGAACCTTTTTAGGTATATATATATATATATATATATATATATATATATATAGCCATAATCGTAGGTGGCTATGCACAATGGTCGATAGGCAACGACACTACTCCATCAAAGGCAGGTCGAAAAGGGCCGTGTGGACAGTAGATCATGATGTGAGAGGATGTTGGCCATGGCGATGGCCTTGCGACGATGAAGACTCACATGGCCGAACTCGTGCTTGTGGGTAGCCAAAGATGACGATGGTGCTTTCTCGGACCCACAATGGGTAGCCCCGATTTTGTCTTAATTTGATAAAAAAAATCAAATTCTGACCAATTTTGATTTTGGTCTAACCTCAATTTTGATCGAATTATGATTTTGACTTTTGTCAATTTTGCTTTCGATTGGACCATGATCGAATTTTGGCTATTTTTGGACTATTTCTTTATCCATATTTTGTCTTGATATGTTTGGAACCATTAGAACACTCTGTCATTCATATTAAAAAAATTTATTATGGTGTTATCACAAAATATCTTGGCCCGATAATTGAGTTAATTACACCAAGTCCTTAAATAAAATTTTGTTATCATAAAATTTGATTTTTGGCTTCAAAGGATATCATAATTTTAGCTTTAATCGTTGATAATATAATAATTGATTGTTTTATACATTTTTGAGATATTATCTCTTTAGCTAACATGAATGTTGAAGTTGATTTTCTAGAGACAATTTACAAAATCTTTTCAAACTGATGAAATCTCTTATATGTGAACATTTAGTCTTTCATCCCCTATAGATATTTTTTTTTTTATATAGTTTTTTAATATTTTATTATTAGATTGATCTAGTATCTATATAATATTATACCTTCAAAATTGACATATGATCTCATACATATTTGAACATTTAATGGATTTTCAATTGTGCATACATAAAGAATATATTTTATTTGATTTCTTTTACGATCATTCTTAGAACACTTACTGGCTTTGATTTAATTTTTCATATCTAGTAATAGGTGTATCATTAGTTGAATAAAGTTATATACTAAATCTCTTCGAAACTTAGTTAATATACTTTTTTTTCTACGATTGTTCTAATATTCATTTAGATGTATCTCTGAATATATGAATGTCAATAATATAAGTTATGTATCTTTTGATATTATTCTTAATATCTTTATTAGATCCAAGAATGCGCTTTATAATCTGACCCATATGAATCAATAACATAAATCTATAAGATGAATTAGACCTTTTTTTTTTCTATCATTCAAGAACTGTTATGAGAGATGAAATAAACACTAAAAGAGATTGAGAATAAATCTATAATTTTAACTATTATTCTTTCGATCATGTCGATAAACAGGAGCAAAAGATTTAAAGTAATTAATTAAGAGAGTTACTTCTATTAAAATCATCTTCTAAAAAAAATTTTATGAGTGAATATCATTTCTATTGGATAATTATAATCAAAATTTAATCAAATCTATAAAATATTTTATCTAATTAAATAAAATCTTATAATTAGACATAATATCTCGGATACGAGAGATTAGGCGCCGACCAAATCTCAGGACAAGGTTAGTCATGGTTTCCCAAGACAACAACATGGTTTGATCGTCACATGTTCTAATTAATGCTTTACCTAAATGTGTCTTCAAGGATGGTGCCAAGGTCTGAAATGACTCGACTTGTATTGATTTCAAACTTTATTTGGTTGTCAAAGACATTGTAAGCTGTTAGTGGTCTTCTCAACAGAAACAAAGATCACGCTTCTTTTTTTTTTTTTTTCAATAGTTATAATATTTTACATGCACTCCCAGAGTCGCCCAAAACCCGTATCTAAATCGTATTCATTTGAATTCATGAAGACTATTTAGTCCAAATCAAGCTGTGAATTCACACTGGATGCAAAATATGGCTTGAAATGTAAGAGAAAACCTAAATTTCAAACTCTATTTGTAAGTTAGTATAAATTTTTAGATATGATATAGGGATGAAGATATGGTCGACACCTCAACACCATATGACTGATATCTTAGTGTCATGCGATAAAAATCTCAGCAACGTATGACAGATACCATAGTGTTATACAGTCAAATCCTCAGCACCACATGATCATGATCGACACTATAGCGTCACATGATCAACATATGATTAACATGTGATTGATAACTAGATCATGTCAATAAGGTTAATCGAGTGAATGAGATGCTAGTATATTCCAAATTCAACATGGCACGAACGTGATTGAGCTAAGGAGAAATATACAATCGCTCCCTTAATCAATGTCGATTGCAAAAATAAGAGAATCCATTATAAAAAAGATTCCTTCCTAGATATTTTTATAACACTAATCCAAACCTTAATCGAGTATTTCAAGCTCAGCACTAATTTAAACATCGAAGAGGCATTATAAAAAATGCCCTTGATATAGTTATATAGAATTTGACATCTTTAAAGTCATCGAAGATTGAACTGAGACAGACGCGGAAGAGGGATTTGGTTAATTCCCAATCAACATCAAGTTCCAGCAGTCAATTTATGAGTAAATAGGATATGAATCATGAATTTGAGTGCACTAGCAATATTTTGTTAGAATGAAATTGAGGATGCATACGTGATGATGTGCATCGACTCAAAAGTCAATTTGAATCCAACTCTGCGCCAGGTTGAATTGATTTGTCAGCATGGATTAATGTGTTCGCTCGACTTGACCGGTGGAAAAGGTCAAAATGGAGCAGTATTTGGCCGTCAAATTGCTGCACCATTTCTGTGCACCGACTCCAATGCTCATCTCGTGAATTAATGTCTTATGCGGGTGTCATGAACTCTTTATTGTTGTCATGATCCTTTATAATTTCAATTTTTAATTATTATATAAATATATGAAGAAAAGTTATATTTCCTGAGCAAAATACAGACACGAGAGAGCTAAAAAAAAATTAAAGGAATTTTATTAGAGATGAACCAATTTCTGAGGAGATATTATTGTGTGACATATCAAGTTCTATCAACAGAAAAAAAACCAAATAACAATGTTGATCCTCGCCATGGTTTCTATGGTTCGGTGGACATGCATGCAGCTATGGTTATCACGGGCAAAGAGGGCAGCTCGGGGAGTTGGGGTTGTTGGTGCAACACGAAGGTCCAGAAGGCGTCACTGGGCCTTGTTGCAGAGACCCCAGCAACAGGCCGCCCTGCTCCCTGTTGGGGATGGAGGAGCAAGGAAAAACAGAATACTACGATACGAGTAAAAAGAACCCTTTCGACTCAAGAAAACTATTGTAGTATTAAAAGCAGGAGGATTGATAAGAACACTTACAAGATACCAAGTGCACGACTCTCTATCTATCTGTCTGTTATCTCTATATACCTTGCTACATGAACTACGGTCCTATTTATAGGACCTAGTGACAACCACCCTATAACTACTAGATCATGAGGTAGTTATTGAAACCACCTTATAACTACTAGATCATGATTGAAGTGGTTATTGAAATCATCATGTAACCACTAGATCATGATAACAATCTAGATAGATAATTATGAATCAGATCTCAACACTCCCCCTTGATTCATAGTTGCATACACCAATTTGCGACATAAGATAAACATGCTTTCGAACTGGAAGTGATTTGGTGAGGATATTCGTAACTTGTTCATCCGTTCCATAATACTTCATTGTTATGGCCCCACTTGCCTGAAGTACTCTTTTGATCATCTAAAGCTCCTGCACAATCAGTATCAGTAAAACCAAATAATTTGTATTTAAATTTTGTTTTGAACATCCATTTTAACCCAATCACTTTCTTTTCTTTAGGTAGATCCATTAGCTCCAAAGTTTCATTTTCTCAGTTGACTTGATTTCCTTCTTCATTGCTTTTCTCCATTCCATTTTTTTAACTGCTTCCTCAAAAGTTGTCGTATCTGAAATAAACAAAGCAAATGTTGAGTTATAAATTTTTGTCAGTGATCTGAAATTTCTTGGAGGGGTTTCATCTGAGGAATCCGAATTTGAACTGCTATTGGGTGAGGTTGACGATGAATTTGTTGGAGCAGGATCTATCACTTGATTCTGCGGAGTGTCTAATTCTGCTGGAATCTGCATTTGTGTTTCACCTTTATTGGTCTCCCAATTCCAACTTGCCCTTTCATCAAACATAACATTTCTGTTAATAATAACTTTGCCACTAACAAGGTTATATAATCGATATGCTTTAGATTGTAAAAAATAACCAATTAAAATGTATTTCTCTGATTTTTCATCAAGCTTGTGATGATTTTGTGAATTCACCAAAGCATAAGCAATACAACCAAAAATTCTTAGATGTCTAACACTTGGTTTCATACCATACCAAGCCTCAAAAGGAGTTCGATTCATAACAGCCTTTGTTGGTGAAATATTCAACAAATAAACTGCTGTTGCAACTGCTTCTGCCCAAAACTGATTTGGAAGATGTTTTCCTTTAAGCAAACTTCTTGCCATTTCAACGACAGTCCGATTCTTACGCTCAGCTACACCATTTTGCTCCGGTGTATATGGTGCTGTCAATTCTCTGTGAATACCATTTTCTTCACAAAAAGAACTAAACTCATTAGATAAAAATTCACCACCTCTATCTGTCCGATGTGTCTTTATATATCTACCACTTTGTCTTTCTACAAGTACCTTAAACTTTCGAAAATTATCAAATGTTTCAGATTTCAATTTCAAAAAATATACCCAACTCATGCGACTATAATCATCCGTAAACAATAAAAAATATAGACTTCCACCAAATAATTTTATATTCATAGGTCCACATAAGTCAGCGTGAATTAATTCAAGACAATTAGATGCTCTCCATGCTTTTCCAATAGGAAATGGTTTTCTACTTTGTTTGCCATAAATACATCCTTCATATACATCAAGTGTATTAATCTTAGGCAATCCAAAAACTATTCCTTTTTGACTTAACAACCTTAAACCTTTAATGTTAAGGTGTCCATATCTTAAATGCCATAAACTAGACTCATTCTTTTGAGTTGTGATAAGCACATGCCTTTCAATATTTAACACATCAAGTGGAAACATCTTATTTTGTGTCATGCAAACATTTACTATAATCAAACCAGATTTCTTATCTCTAATAGTACATGAACCATTATCAAATATTACTGAATATCCATCATCTACTAATTGTCCAACACTCAACAAGTTATGTGATAAAGTAGGAATAAAGAAAACATTATCAAGGTATTTTACCTTCCCTTGATTTATCTTCACCTCAATTGTTCCTTTCCCTTCCACTTGGATTTGCTTATTATCTCCAAATCTAACATTCAACTTGTGAGTCTCATCAATATATCTAAATATTGATTTTATGCCTGACATATGATTAAAACATCCACTATCCAAAAACCAAATATCATTTGAGATGTTATGAATTTGTGAATGAGTCATAAACAACTTATTATTTTCTTCATTTTTCTCCACATAGTTTGCTTGCTTTTCTCTTTTCCAGCAATCTGCTGACCAAACTTTTTACAATAGTGACATTGAATTCCACTTTTGTAATTTTTTTGATCATAATTTGATTGCCCTTGTTCATCAAAGTGTCCTCTTCCTCTTTCATTTCCTCTACCACGAAATCCTCCTCTGCCACATCCTCTTCCTATTGATTTTTTGTCTTCTTTTGAAGTAGAAGACTCTCCCTTAACCTGAAATGTTTTTCCTTCACTTTTTTCAAGTGACCTATTCAACCTTACTTCATGTGCTTGCAAAGAACCCATTAGTTCATCAAATGAATAAGTAGATAAATCTTTTGATTCCTCAATTGCGGCAACAACATGATCAAATTTCGGAGTTAAACTTCTCAAAACTTTTGCAACAATTATATGATCAGGAAGATCTTCACCATAAGATTTCATTTGACTAACAATTTCAGTCACTCGAGAAAGAAAATCTTGCACTGATTCATAGCTTTTCATGAACAAAATTTTAAACTCACGACGGAGGGTTTGAAGTTTTACCGTAATCACCCTTGATGAGCCTTGAAATTCATTTTGAAGTATCAACCAAGCTTGCTTTGAGGTTGTCGCTGCTGTAATTCTTGAGAAGATCGTCTCATGTACAGCTTGTTGAATGAAGAACAATGCATTTTAGTCATTCTTTCTATTCTCCCTCAGCCTGATTTCGTCATCTGGATCTGCATATCCATTCTCTATTAAGTTCCAAAGATTTTGAGACTTGAATAGAGTCTTCATCTTGATACTCCAAAATTCATAACTTTTGCCCGAGAAGATGGGGATAAGGGGTTGAGACATCGAATTACCATTAAAAGCCATAATGCCCAGTTCAGATTGAAACTAGGCTCTGATACCACAAATGTTGGGGATGGAGGAGCAAGGAAAAACAGAATACTACGATACGAGTAAAAAGAATCCTTTTGATTCAAGAAAACTGTTGTAGTATTAAAAGCAGGAGGATTGATAAGAACACTTACAAGATACCAAGTGCACACAGACTCTCTATCTATCTGTCTGCTATCTCTATATACCTTGCTACATGAACTACGGTCCTATTTATAGGACCTAGTGACAACCACCCTATAACTACTAGATCATGAGGTAGTTATTGAAACCACCTTATAACTACTAGATCATGATTGAAGTGGTTATTGAAATCATCATGTAACCACTAGATCATGATAACAATCTAGATAGATAACTATGAATCAGATCTCAATACTCCCGCCACCACTCGTCTCCCTCCATTGCTCTCGCCGCCGTGAGAGGCTGCAAGCTGCTCGAAACCAGCAAGAGGAACAGCAACAGGTGCGTGGACGCGGTGGCCATGGTCGATCAAAGCAGAGGATCCAAGAAAGATGGGTTATCAGTTCGAGGATGAATGAATGAAGCAAAGGTTGGTGTGCGGGAAAGGGCTGAGAGCTTACATATATATATATATATATATACACCCCATCACCGTCGATCGTCGTCCTGTGTGGTATGCATGGGTTTGAAGTCGATTCAAAGTATCCCCTTCTCTCCGGAGACTTTTAGACTCGTTCAAACCGCGGCTGTTTACTTGAACAGCTTCGCTCCCCGTCTTCGCTAACATTTTGACGACGACAAAACGTGATTTAACGTTCTCACATTTGCATTGCACGAAATGGCGGAAGATTTCAAGCTGTTGTGTTAGTCGACGACGGGTTAACTGGTGAAGATCATTTTGGCCGCTCTCAAGTTGGGATTCCGTACCTGGTCAGATCCGACTCGATAATAAGCCTAGGTGTTCTCTTTTAAGAATTGTATATCTTTCACACACAAAAAAAAGAAATGAACATGAACTATTTTCACCTTGTGGATATATTTCCTATCACTACATATTGATCTTTTTCCTTATAGTCTTGAACTAGTCTTTGTGGATATATTTCAATAAATTCTTGAAGTGGCGTATGAGTTGGTGACCTATGTGGATATTTTATTTTTATTTTAATAATTTTTATATTAAAAACGTATATCAATCGACTATATCTCATTAGCTTAGGCTTTTAAATCAGAAGATGAAAGAGTTCCATCTTGTATTATATTACATTATATATGTGTATATATTGATCTTATTTCTTGTTGGGCTGATGGCCCATATTCAGCCCATGTGGGCTTTATCAGCCCACAGCCCACACCCCCTCTTAACCTAATCCTAATTAAGATTAGAGGGGTGTGGTGGCTACGTTTTAGAGGCAGATTAAAGCTATAAAAAGGCAGCAACGAGGCAGATCTTTGTAGCCACGAGATTCCAAAGAGAAGAAGGAGAACAAGGCAGAAAAGGAAGAGAAAGAAAGGGAAGAAGACAAGGACAACGCAGAGAAACTGTTCACAATCATCTAGCAGTGTTCTCATCTCAGGTTAGATCAAATCTACAGTAGACTCTTACTGTGATTACTTGGGGAGGTTTTAGATATTGTGGGCAGTGACGTGATCCTTATATCCCAGTTATTCTCTTGTGGTTGTTGCTAGGGTTTTGGGTAAGAGATTGAGATTTGTACATTCATTATTCTCATAGTAGATTATCTCTAGTTTGCCCCGTGGTTTTTACCCTTCACATTGAAGGAGTTTTCCACGTATATCTTGGTGTTCTGTTTGATTGTGTTTCCATTTTATTCCGCTGCGTATTTTGGTCTTCTAGTATTTGTTCCTATACAAAGGTTATTCCTGTTTATATCCCCATCAACTGGTATCAGAGCGGGGTTTTGGTGATTTAATTTTTGTATTTGAACATGGAGGCCAGTAATATTTCTCGCATGATTAGTTTGAATGGAAATAATTGGATGATATGGAAACCAAGAATGGAAGATCTCTTGTATTGCAAAGATTTGTATGGACCTTTGCAAGGGGATAGTGCAAAACCTACAACTATGACAGATGATGAGTGGAAGAGGTTAGATCGAAAAACAATTGGGTTTATTAGACAATGGCTTGATGATAGTGTCTTTCACCATGTTTCTACTGAAATTTCTGCATATTCTCTTTGGAAAAAATTGGAAAGTCTCTATGAAAGAAAAACAGCTGGCAACAAAGCTTTTTTGATCAGAAAACTTGTGAACCTAAAATATAGAGAGGGTGCTTCTGTTACTGAGCATTTGAATGAAATGCAGAGTATTACTAACGAGTTATCCTCTATGAAAATATCTCTTGATGATGAGTTGCAGGCATTGTTACTTCTCAGTTCATTACCAGAAAGTTGGGAGACACTGGTGGTTTCCCTTAGTAATTCTGCGCCAGATGGTATTGTCACTACAAGTCAAGTAACAAGCAGTTTGTTGAATGAGGAGTTGAGAAGAAAGAGTTCGACAACATCTCAGAATGATTCACACGCACTTATCTCAGAGAACAGAGGAAGGTCAAAGTCCAGAAGCAGTTCACGTATGGGTAGGAGCAAGTCAAGATCAAGAAAAGATATTGTTTGCTATAACTGTGGTGAGAAAGGACATTACAAGAACCAATGTAAGCAACCTAAGAAGAACAAGAAAAAGGAAAAAGAAGTGGAGTCTACAGAGTCAAAGGATAATACTACAGCTACAGTGCAGGGTGGTGATTATTTGATTTTGTCTCCTTCCGATGATATTTTTTCTTGTGTGTGTCAGGATCTTGAGTGGGTGATTGACACAGGTGCTTCTTATCATGCTACACCTCGGAGAGAGTTTTTTGCTACATACAGGTCTGGAAACTTTGGTGTTGTCAAGATGGGCAACTATGGCACAGTAGACATCATTGGCATGGGTGATATCCATTTAAAGACCAACCTTGACTGCAAGTTGGTACTTAAGGATGTGAGGCATGTGATTGTCTTGAGGTTGAATTTAATTTCAGTTGGAAGACTAGATGATGAAGACTATGAAAGCAGATTTCACAGAGGGCAATGGAAGCTCATTAAGGGTTCTCTTGTTATAGCTAGTGGAAAGAAATGTCATACTTTGTACAGGTTGCAGGCTAAAGCTTATGGTGAGCAGTTAAATGCTACAGAGAAAGACTTCAGTATGGAGTTGTGGCATAGGCGATTGGGACACATGAGCGAGAAGGGGCTGCAAGCTCTTTCCAAGAGAGAGGTATTACCAGATCTCAGAGGTATACATCTGAACCCTTGTATTGATTGTTTGGCTAGTAAACAACATAGAGTTTCATTTGCTAGTGCTGCTTTGTCTAGAAAAATGCATGCCTTAGACCGTGTTTATACATATGTATGTGGTCCTTTGAGGACAAAAACTCCTGGTGGATCTGTTGATGTTCTTGGTATAAGTGGTGCACTTTATTTTGTCACTTTTATAGATGATTTTTCCAGGAAAGTTTGGGCTTATGCTTTGAAGACCAAAGATCAGGTTATTAATGTCTTCAAAGAGTTTAATGCCAGGGTTGAAAGGGAGACAGAAAGGAAATTGAAATGCATAAGATCAGATAATGGTGGTGAATATACGGGATTGTTTAATGACTATTGCAGGTCACATGGGATCCAACATGAGATGACAGTTCCTGGTACACCTCAGCATAATGCAATTGCAGAGAGGATGAACCGCACCATCATGGAAAAGATCAGATGTATGCTTTCACAGGCCAAGCTACCCAAAAGGTTTTGGGATGAGGCTTTGAGGACTGCAGTTGATGTGATCAACTTATCACCATGTACAGCCCTAGATGGTGATGTTGCAGAGCAAGTATGGTCAGAGAAAGATGTTTCCTACAGACATTTGAGAGTATTTGGTTGTCGTGCATTTGCACATGTTCCAGATAATGAGAGGTCCAAGTTGGATGGTAAGTCTAAAGAATGTATTTTTCTTGGTTACTCACATGATCAATTTGGTTACAGGCTTTGGGATCCAGAAAAGCAGAAGGTGTTCAGGAGCAGAGATGTGGTCTTCTTTGAGGATCAAACCTTTGAGGATTTGAAGAAGAAGGCACCAGCCAAGACTTCTGTAGAAGGATTAGCAGATTGTGACCCAGTTATTCCTCCAGTATATCAGGGTGATGGGGGAGATGTGTAGGAAAATAGTGTAGAGCCTGATGTTGATTTACCTGTAGGACATGTTGAGCAAGAAGAAGTAGGAGAGCAAGTTCCCGCAGAACCTCAGTTGAGAAGATCTTCTAGACAACGTCAACCTTCCAGAAGATACTCTACAGATGAGTATGTGATGCTTACTAATGCAGGTGAACCAGAGAGTTACCAGGAAGCAGTTGAGAGTGAGCAGGAAGAAAAGCAGTTGCAGCTTCAGAAAATTCATACAGATGACAACGGAGCAGACATGTTGACGAAGACCTTACCAAAAGAAAGACAGGAGATATGCCGACAGTTGGTCGGCATGGCTTCACATTGAGGAGTCATGGGACAACCTCTCTTATGGGCTGAAGGGGGAGGTTGTTGGGCTGATGGCCCATATTCAGCCCATGTGGGCTTTATCAGCCCACAGTCCACACCCCCTCTTAACCTAACCCTAATTAAGATTAGGGGGTGTGGTGGCTGCATTTTAGAGGTAGATTAAAGCTATAAAAAGGCAGCAACGAGGCAGATCTTTGGAGCCACGAGATTCCAAAGAGAAGAAGGAGAACAAGGCAGAAAAGGAAGAGAAAGAAAGGGAAGAAGACAAGGACAACGCAGAGAAACTGTTCACAATCATCTAGCAGTGTTCTCATCTCAGGTTAGATCAAATCTACAGTAGACTCTTGCTGTGATTACTTGGGGAGGTTTTAGATATCGTGGGCAGTGACGTGATCCTTGTATCCTAGTTATTCTCTTGTGGTTGTTGCTAGGGTTTTGGGCAAGAGATTGAGATTTGTACATTCATTATTCTCATAGTAGATTATCTCTAGTTTGCCCCGTGGTTTTTACCCTTCACATTGAAGGAGTTTTCCATATATATCATGGTGTTCTGTTTGATTGTGTTTCCATTTTATTCTGCTGCGTATTGTGGTCTTCTAGTATTTGTTCCTATACAAAGGTTATTCCTGTTTATATCCCCATCATTTCTAACACTAGAACTTAAAGTTGCTTCACTGGGAGAGATGGCTGTCACAGTATTCTTCGTTTCATCTTACATGAAAATATTTTTTAGAAGTCTTTATTAGCTAAGTTAGTATATACCATCGAGCCATCGTTTTATCGTGAATTTAGATGCTCAAATGGCACGAGGAGAGTTCTATTAGAAGCTAACATATTCAATAAGTTATATAAATCAATACGTTGGTACAAACTTCAATCGATGAGTTGCTACAGTTGCATCCAAATTAAGGTATCCATAGAGCTTGTTCTTGAGAGATAGCCACCATCAGTATCCATCCAAGTCTTGCATGGTTATGAGTGAATATCATCTCCTAAGAAATTATATTATGAGTGAAAATCATCTCTATTGGATAATTATATCAAAATTTAATCAAATTTATAAAATATTTTATCTAATTAAATAAAACCATATAATCAGACAAAATATCTTTTACTAGTATATTCTCAAGTACTTGAGAATGACAAAGAATCTTTTACTAGTATATAAAGGTAGTAGCCTGAGGGTTGAGCGTTACATGGACTCGAGTTTCTAATTCGATGTCAATAACAACAAGTCTAATTCAGGATATATGTAGCAATATGCTGGAAGAGTTCCAAACAAGATACTATTGTCGACTTGACCATAGAGGCAGAGTATATTGCTATGTTAGAGGCAATAAAGGAGAGAGTCTGGATGAAGAAATTCATCACAGATCTGAGAGTTATGTCGAGTAGCAAGGATTCGATTCCTTTATATTGTAACAACTATATGATAATTACACAAATGAGGGAATTCGGGTCTCATCAGAAATATTCTGAGGAGTTTCTAACTTATTAGAGATATTCATGGCTCGAGGAGATATAGTAGTAAAAAAAGTTTCATCCAAAGATAACATCGCAGATCCATTGATAAAGCCATTGTCTCATATTGTCTTTGAAAAAAGTTTCAGGCACGTAGGTGATTGACTTTAAATTAAGTGTGACATTACTAGTCATAGGTGCCCTATAAGCCAATAACGTGAGTGATGACACATGTGATATGATACACACCTTTTTTCTTATTATTATTATTATGATATTATCTCACTTTATATTGTTTGATATATATATATATATATATATATATATATATATATATATATATATATATATATATATATATATATATATATATATATATATATATATATATATATATATATATATATATATATATAGTGATATTCATGAATTTGTATAATGAGAATCAAATCGAGATAAGATAACGATATTGAGACCGATTCACCTTTAAACATAAACCCTAAAGAATCCCAGTCATATGTTACTCGAGATGGATATCGAGATAACCGAATAAGCTAGTGTACTATATACTCGTCCATATGATAGAGGTGGCTGGTTTCATAGCTGCTCATGTGGGGACATTAGGGATATTGTATAGATGCTCATTGGAGAATGAGTTCATTGATTAATTCGTTCATGAAATGCCGAATGGTTAAGGATACCTCATTATCAAATAATGATTCTGTCATTCCAGTGGTGTATTTGGTCCTTTAACTTAACACCATAGATGTTCTGAATTAGTATTCCACTTTTTGATATTGAATTTATAGATATGATTATGCTACCAATATCTTCCAATATCTTTGGGCAAGTTTATTAGTACGATTAGATTTGATAGTCAATTAAAATTTGACATAAGATAATTTGACAATCAAAATCTAAAGCAATCCATCAATACTTAAACGCATAGAATATAATTAATTATTATAAAAACCGTTTGGTAATCTTCTCGGTAAGATGAGATGACATAAATCATACCCATTTAGTTGGCAAGTGGTAATTCAGTATAATATTAGTATGCTCCGTTGGCACAACATTTGAAAGGAGTATTCCTATGTATACCAGAAAAATACCCCAATTTAAAAGCTATAAAAGGATGATTTCTCCAAGTATACATTCTATACATCTCTCTATGTGTTTATTCTTAAACTGTTTAGCTATTTGCTAATTTATAATTTAAAAATCAGAGAAGTCTTGTGGAACATTAATTTAATGCACCCCACACGACAAACGTACGTCATATTCTTGATGTGTGGAACCCATCGTACTCACTGAGGACAACTAAATATTCCTCCATCCTCACCTCCTCCCCCGGTCAAGTGGAGCCATCGATCCACATACTCCTTTCAATGTAACGCACAAGGAATGGATTGAAATTGTCCATCCAATTTATTCACAGTATCAAATGTGGATGGATTCCTTCCGTCATTTCGTGCGACGCATCCGTCCAAGACGGCAATGCAAATGTGGGAACGTTAAACCACGTTTTGTCGTCCGTCAAAATGTTGTGAAGACGATGAACGAATATGATCAAGTAAACAGTCACGGTTTGAACGAGAATAAGAGTCTCCGGAGAGAAGGGGATACTTTGAATCGACTTCAAACACATGCAGAACACACTGGACGGCGATCGACGGTGATGAGATGTATATATATATATGTAAGCTCTCAGCCCTTTCCCGCACACCAAC
Source organism: Musa acuminata AAA Group (assembly GCF_036884655.1). NCBI lineage: Eukaryota > Viridiplantae > Streptophyta > Magnoliopsida > Zingiberales > Musaceae > Musa > Musa acuminata. Next base: position 24,205,209 of record NC_088339.1, on the reverse strand, counting down.
CTTTGCTTCATTCATTCATCCTCGAACTGATAACCCATCTTTCTTGGATCCTCTGCTTTGATCGACCATGGCCACCGCGTCCACGCAGCTGTTGCTGTTCCTCAGTCCATGCATGACGGCAACGCAAATGTGATAACGTTAAACCATTCTGCCGTCAAAGCCTTATGAACGAAGATTTACTGGTAAACAGCCGTGTTTTGAAGCAGTCTAAAGTCTTCGAAGCCCGGGGAGCACGCTGAATCGACCTCGAGACAATGCTAATCGAGCACACAAGCGTCGAGGTTGCTGACGGTGAGCAGCTATATATGGAGCACCGTCTCAACCTTTTCCCTCACACCAACCTTAGCCACGGTCGTCTTCATATTGACAAGCCATTGTTCTCGGATCATCTGCTCGATCGCTCGACTAGTTCATTTGAACGATCATGGCCACCGCGTCCACGCAGCTCTTGCTGTTCCTCCTGCTGGTTTCGAGCAGCTTGCAGCCTCTCACGGCGGCGAGGGCAATGGAGGGAGACGAGTGGTGGCGGGAGCAGGGCGGCCTGTTGCTGGGGTCTCTGCAACAAGGCCCAAGCCTCAAAAGGAGTTCGATTCATAACAGTCTTTGTTGGTGAAATATTCAACAAATAAACTGCTGTTGCAACTGCTTCTGCCCAAAACTGATTTCGAAGATGTTTTCCTTTATGCAAACTTCTTGCCATTTCAACGACAGTCCGGTGTATATGGTGCTGTCAATTCTCTGTGAATACCATTTTCTTCACAAAAAGAACTAAATTCATTAGATAAAAATTCACCACCTCTATCTGTCTAAAGTGTCTTTATATATCTACCACTTTATCTTTCTACAAGTGCCTTAAACTTTCAAAAATTATCAAATGTTTCAGATTTCAATTTAAAAAATTATACCCAACTCATGCGACTATTATCATCCGTAAACAATAAAAAATATTGACTTCCACCAAATGATTTTATATTCATAGGTCCACATAAGTCAGCATGAATTAATTCAAGACAATTAGATGCTCTCCATGCTTTTCCAATAGGAAATGGTTTTCTACTTTGTTTGCCATAAATACATCCTTTACATACATCAAGTGTATTAATCTTAGGCAATCCAAAAACTATTCCTTTTTTACTTAACAACCTTAAACCTTTAATGTTAAGGTGTCCATATCTTAAATGCCATAAACTAGACTCATTCTTTTGAGTTGTGATAAGCACATGCCTTTCAATATTTAACACATCAAGTGGAAACATCTTGTTTTGTGTCATGCAAACATTTACTATAATCAAACCAGATTTCTTATCTCTAATAGTACATGAACCATTATCAAATATTACTGAATATCCATCATCTACTAATTGTCCAACACTCAACAAGTTATGTGATAAAGTAGGAATAAAGAAAACATTATCAAGGTATTTTACCTTCCCTTGATTTATCTTCACCTCAATTGTTCCTTTCCCTTCCACTTGGATTTGCTTATTATCTCCAAGTCTAACATTCAACTTGTGAGTCTCATCAATATATCTAAATATTGATTTTATGCCTGACATATGATTAAAACATCCACTATCCAAAAACCAAATATCATTTGAGATGTTATGAATTTGTGAATGAGTCATAAACAACTTATTATTTTCTTCATTTTTCTCCACATAGCTTGCTTGCTTTTCTCTTTTCCAGCAATCTGCTGACCAAACTTTTTACAATAGTGACATTGAATTCCACTTTTGTAATTTTTTTGATCATAATTTGATTGCCCTTGTTCATCAAAGTGTCCTCTTCCTCTTTCATTTCCTCTACCACGAAATCCTCCTCTGCCACATCCTCTTCCTATTGATTTTTTGTCTTCTTTTGAAGTAGAAGACTCTCCCTTAACCTGAAATGTTTTTCCTTCACTTTTTTCAAGTGACCTATTCAACCTTACTTCATGTGCTTGCAAAGAACCCATTAGTTCATCAAATGAATAAGTAGATAAATCTTTTGATTCCTCAATTGCGGCAACAACATGATCAAATTTCGGAGTTAAACTTCTCAAAACTTTTGCAACAATTATATGATCAGGAAGATCTTCACCATAAGATTTCATTTGACTAACAATTTCAGTCACTCGAGAAAGAAAATCTTGCACTGATTCATAGCTTTTCATGAACAAAATTTTAAACTCACGACGGAGGGTTTGAAGTTTTACCGTAATCACCCTTGATGAGCCTTGAAATTCATTTTGAAGTATCAACCAAGCTTGCTTTGAGGTTGTCGCTGCTGTAATTCTTGAGAAGATCGTCTCATGTACAGCTTGTTGAATGAAGAACAATGCATTTTAGTCATTCTTTCTATTCTCCCTCAGCCTGATTTCGTCATCTGGATCTGCATATCCATTCTCTATTAAGTTCCAAAGATTTTGAGACTTGAATAGAGTCTTCATCTTGATACTCCAAAATTCATAACTTTTGCCCGAGAAGATGGGGATAAGGGGTTGAGACATCGAATTACCATTAAAAGCCATAATGCCCAGTTCAGATTGAAACTAGGCTCTGATACCACAAATGTTGGGGATGGAGGAGCAAGGAAAAACATAATACTACGATACGAGTAAAAAGAATCCTTTTGATTCAAGAAAACTGTTGTAGTATTAAAAGCAGGAGGATTGATAAGAACACTTACAAGATACCAAGTGCACACAGACTCTCTATCTATCTGTCTGCTATCTCTATATACCTTGCTACATGAACTACGGTCCTATTTATAGGACCTAGTGACAACCACCCTATAACTACTAGATCATGAGGTAGTTATTGAAACCACCTTATAACTACTAGATCATGATTGAAGTGGTTATTGAAATCATCATGTAACCACTAGATCATGATAACAATCTAGATAGATAACTATGAATCAGATCTCAATACTCCCGCCACCACTCGTCTCCCTCCATTGCTCTCGCCGCCGTGAGAGGCTGCAAGCTGCTCGAAACCAGCAGGAGGAACAGCAACAGGTGCGTGGACGCGGTGGCCATGGTCGATCAAAGCAGAGGATCCAAGAAAGATGGGTTATCAGTTCGAGGATGAATGAATGAAGCAAAGGTTGGTGTGCGGGAAAGGGCTGAGAGCTTACATATATATATATATATATACACCCCATCACCGTCGATCGTCGTCCTGTGTGGTATGCATGGGTTTGAAGTCGATTCAAAGTATCCCCTTCTCTCCGGAGACTTTTAGACTCGTTCAAACCGCGGCTGTTTACTTGAACAGCTTCGCTCCCCGTCTTCGCTAACATTTTGACGACGACAAAACGTGATTTAACGTTCTCACATTTGCATTGCACGAAATGGCGGAAGATTTCAAGCTGTTGTGTTAGTCGACGACGGGTTAACTGGTGAAGATCATTTTGGCCGCTCTCAAGTTGGGATTCCGTACCTGGTCAGATCCGACTCGATAATAAGCCTAGGTGTTCTCTTTTAAGAATTGTATATCTTTCACACACAAAAAAAAGAAATGAACATGAACTATTTTCACCTTGTGGATATATTTCCTATCACTACATATTGATCTTTTTCCTTATAGTCTTGAACTAGTCTTTGTGGATATATTTCAATAAATTCTTGAAGTGGCGTATGAGTTGGTGACCTATGTGGATATTTTATTTTTATTTTAATAATTTTTATATTAAAAACGTATATCAATCGACTATATCTCATTAGCTTAGGCTTTTAAATCAGAAGATGAAAGAGTTCCATCTTGTATTATATTACATTATATATGTGTATATATTGATCTTATTTCTTGTTGGGCTGATGGCCCATATTCAGCCCATGTGGGCTTTATCAGCCCACAGCCCACACCCCCTCTTAACCTAATCCTAATTAAGATTAGAGGGGTGTGGTGGCTACGTTTTAGAGGCAGATTAAAGCTATAAAAAGGCAGCAACGAGGCAGATCTTTGTAGCCACGAGATTCCAAAGAGAAGAAGGAGAACAAGGCAGAAAAGGAAGAGAAAGAAAGGGAAGAAGACAAGGACAACGCAGAGAAACTGTTCACAATCATCTAGCAGTGTTCTCATCTCAGGTTAGATCAAATCTACAGTAGACTCTTACTGTGATTACTTGGGGAGGTTTTAGATATTGTGGGCAGTGACGTGATCCTTATATCCCAGTTATTCTCTTGTGGTTGTTGCTAGGGTTTTGGGTAAGAGATTGAGATTTGTACATTCATTATTCTCATAGTAGATTATCTCTAGTTTGCCCCGTGGTTTTTACCCTTCACATTGAAGGAGTTTTCCACGTATATCTTGGTGTTCTGTTTGATTGTGTTTCCATTTTATTCCGCTGCGTATTTTGGTCTTCTAGTATTTGTTCCTATACAAAGGTTATTCCTGTTTATATCCCCATCAACTGGTATCAGAGCGGGGTTTTGGTGATTTAATTTTTGTATTTGAACATGGAGGCCAGTAATATTTCTCGCATGATTAGTTTGAATGGAAATAATTGGATGATATGGAAACCAAGAATGGAAGATCTCTTGTATTGCAAAGATTTGTATGGACCTTTGCAAGGGGATAGTGCAAAACCTACAACTATGACAGATGATGAGTGGAAGAGGTTAGATCGAAAAACAATTGGGTTTATTAGACAATGGCTTGATGATAGTGTCTTTCACCATGTTTCTACTGAAATTTCTGCATATTCTCTTTGGAAAAAATTGGAAAGTCTCTATGAAAGAAAAACAGCTGGCAACAAAGCTTTTTTGATCAGAAAACTTGTGAACCTAAAATATAGAGAGGGTGCTTTTGTTACTGAGCATTTGAATGAAATGCAGAGTATTACTAACGAGTTATCCTCTATGAAAATATCTCTTGATGATGAGTTGCAGGCATTGTTACTTCTCAGTTCATTACCAGAAAGTTGGGAGACACTGGTGGTTTCCCTTAGTAATTCTGCGCCAGATGGTATTGTCACTATAAGTCAAGTAACAAGCAGTTTGTTGAATGAGGAGTTGAGAAGAAAGAGTTCGACAACATCTCAGAATGATTCACACGCACTTATCTCAGAGAACAGAGGAAGGTCAAAGTCCAGAAGCAGTTCACGTATGGGTAGGAGCAAGTCAAGATCAAGAAAAGATATTGTTTGCTATAACTGTGGTGAGAAAGGACATTACAAGAACCAATGTAAGCAACCTAAGAAGAACAAGAAAAAGGAAAAAGAAGTGGAGTCTACAGAGTCAAAGGATAATACTACAGCTACAGTGCAGGGTGGTGATTATTTGATTTTGTCTCCTTCCGATGATATTTTTTCTTGTGTGTGTCAGGATCTTGAGTGGGTGATTGACACAGGTGCTTCTTATCATGCTACACCTCGGAGAGAGTTTTTTGCTACATACAGGTCTGGAAACTTTGGTGTTGTCAAGATGGGCAACTATGGCACAGCAGACATCATTGGCATGGGTGATATCCATTTAAAGACCAACCTTGACTGCAAGTTGGTACTTAAGGATGTGAGGCATGTGATTGACTTGAGGTTGAATTTAATTTCAGTTGGAAGACTAGATGATGAAGACTATGAAAGCAGATTTCACAGAGGGCAATGGAAGCTCATTAAGGGTTCTCTTGTTATAGCTAGTGGAAAGAAATGTCATACTTTGTACAGGTTGCAGGCTAAAGCTTATGGTGAGCAGTTAAATGCTACAGAGAAAGACTTCAGTATGGAGTTGTGGCATAGGCGATTGGGACACATGAGCGAGAAGGGGCTGCAAGCTCTTTCCAAGAGAGAGGTATTACCAGATCTCAGAGGTATACATCTGAACCCTTGTATTGATTGTTTGGCTAGTAAACAACATAGAGTTTCATTTGCTAGTGCTGCTTTGTCTAGAAAAATGCATGCCTTAGACCGTGTTTATACATATGTATGTGGTCCTTTGAGGACAAAAACTCCTGGTGGATCTGTTGATGTTCTTGGTATAAGTGGTGCACTTTATTTTGTCACTTTTATAGATGATTTTTCCAGGAAAGTTTGGGCTTATGCTTTGAAGACCAAAGATCAGGTTATTAATGTCTTCAAAGAGTTTCATGCCAGGGTTGAAAGGGAGACAGAAAGGAAATTGAAATGCATAAGATCAGATAATGGTGGTGAATATACGGGATTGTTTAATGACTATTGCAGGTCACATGGGATCCAACATGAGATGACAGTTCCTGGTACACCTCAGCATAATGCAATTGCAGAGAGGATGAACCGCACCATCATGGAAAAGATCAGATGTATGCTTTCACAGGCCAAGCTACCCAAAAGGTTTTGGGATGAGGCTTTGAGGACTGCAGTTGATGTGATCAACTTATCACCATGTACAGCCCTAGATGGTGATGTTGCAGAGCAAGTATGGTCAGAGAAAGATGTTTCCTACAGGCATTTGAGAGTATTTGGTTGTCGTGCATTTGCACATGTTCCAGATAATGAGAGGTCCAAGTTGGATGGTAAGTCTAAAGAATGTATTTTTCTTGGTTACTCACATGATCAATTTGGTTACAGGCTTTGGGATCCAGAAAAGCAGAAGGTGTTCAGGAGCAGAGATGTGGTCTTCTTTGAGGATCAAACCTTTGAGGATTTGAAAAAGAAGGCACCAGCCAAGACTTCTGTAGAAGGATTAGCAGATTGTGACCCAGTTATTCCTCCAGTATATCAGGGTTATGGGGGAGATGTGTAGGAAAATAGTGTAGAGCATGATGTTGATTTACCTGTAGGACATGTTGAGCAAGAAGAAGTAGGAGAGCAAGTTCCCGCAGAACCTCAGTTGAGAAGATCTTCTAGACAACGTCAACCTTCCAGAAGATACTCTACAGATGAGTATGTGATGCTTACTAATGCAGGTGAACCAGAGAGTTACCAGGAAGCAGTTGAGAGTGAGCAGGAAGAAAAGCAGTTGCAGCTTCAGAAAATTCATACAGATGACAACGGAGCAGACATGTTGACGAAGACCTTACCAAAAGAAAGACAGGAGATATGCCGACAGTTGGTCGGCATGGCTTCACATTGAGGAGTCATGGGACAACCTCTCTTATGGGCTGAAGGGGGAGGTTGTTGGGCTGATGGCCCATATTCAGCCCATGTGGGCTTTATCAGCCCACAGTCCACACCCCCTCTTAACCTAACCCTAATTAAGATTAGGGGGTGTGGTGGCTGCATTTTAGAGGTAGATTAAAGCTATAAAAAGGCAGCAACGAGGCAGATCTTTGGAGCCACGAGATTCCAAAGAGAAGAAGGAGAACAAGGCAGAAAAGGAAGAGAAAGAAAGGGAAGAAGACAAGGACAACGCAGAGAAACTGTTCACAATCATCTAGCAGTGTTCTCATCTCAGGTTAGATCAAATCTACAGTAGACTCTTGCTGTGATTACTTGGGGAGGTTTTAGATATCGTGGGCAGTGACGTGATCCTTGTATCCTAGTTATTCTCTTGTGGTTGTTGCTAGGGTTTTGGGCAAGAGATTGAGATTTGTACATTCATTATTCTCATAGTAGATTATCTCTAGTTTGCCCCGTGGTTTTTACCCTTCACATTGAAGGAGTTTTCCATATATATCATGGTGTTCTGTTTGATTGTGTTTCCATTTTATTCTGCTGCGTATTGTGGTCTTCTAGTATTTGTTCCTATACAAAGGTTATTCCTGTTTATATCCCCATCATTTCTAACACTAGAACTTAAAGTTGCTTCACTGGGAGAGATGGCTGTCACAGTATTCTTCGTTTCATCTTACATGAAAATATTTTTTAGAAGTCTTTATTAGCTAAGTTAGTATATACCATCGAGCCATCGTTTTATCGTGAATTTAGATGCTCAAATGGCACGAGGAGAGTTCTATTAGAAGCTAACATATTCAATAAGTTATATAAATCAATACGTTGGTACAAACTTCAATCGATGAGTTGCTACAGTTGCATCCAAATTAAGGTATCCATAGAGCTTGTTCTTGAGAGATAGCCACCATCAGTATCCATCCAAGTCTTGCATGGTTATGAGTGAATATCATCTCCTAAGAAATTATATTATGAGTGAAAATCATCTCTATTGGATAATTATATCAAAATTTAATCAAATTTATAAAATATTTTATCTAATTAAATAAAACCATATAATCAGACAAAATATCTTTTACTAGTATATTCTCAAGTACTTGAGAATGACAAAGAATCTTTTACTAGTATATAAAGGTAGTAGCCTGAGGGTTGAGCGTTACATGGACTCGAGTTTCTAATTCGATGTCAATAACAACAAGTCTAATTCAGGATATATGTAGCAATATGCTGGAAGAGTTCCAAACAAGATACTATTGTCGACTTGACCATAGAGGCAGAGTATATTGCTATGTTAGAGGCAATAAAGGAGAGAGTCTGGATGAAGAAATTCATCACAGATCTGAGAGTTATGTCGAGTAGCAAGGATTCGATTCCTTTATATTGTAACAACTATATGATAATTACACAAATGAGGGAATTCGGGTCTCATCAGAAATATTCTGAGGAGTTTCTAACTTATTAGAGATATTCATGGCTCGAGGAGATATAGTAGTAAAAAAAGTTTCATCCAAAGATAACATCGCAGATCCATTGATAAAGCCATTGTCTCATATTGTCTTTGAAAAAAGTTTCAGGCACGTAGGTGATTGACTTTAAATTAAGTGTGACATTACTAGTCATAGGTGCCCTATAAGCCAATAACGTGAGTGATGACACATGTGATATGATACACACCTTTTTTCTTATTATTATTATTATGATATTATCTCACTTTATATTGTTTGATATATATATATATATATATATATATATATATATATATATATATATATATATATATATATATATAGTGATATTCATGAATTTGTATAATGAGAATCAAATCGAGATAAGATAACGATATTGAGACCGATTCACCTTTAAACATAAACCCTAAAGAATCCCAGTCATATGTTACTCGAGATGGATATCGAGATAACCGAATAAGCTAGTGTACTATATACTCGTCCATATGATAGAGGTGGCTGGTTTCATAGCTGCTCATGTGGGGACATTAGGGATATTGTATAGATGCTCATTGGAGAATGAGTTCATTGATTAATTCGTTCATGAAATGCCGAATGGTTAAGGATACCTCATTATCAAATAATGATTCTGTCATTCCAGTGGTGTATTTGGTCCTTTAACTTAACACCATAGATGTTCTGAATTAGTATTCCACTTTTTGATATTGAATTTATAGATATGATTATGCTACCAATATCTTCCAATATCTTTGGGCAAGTTTATTAGTACGATTAGATTTGATAGTCAATTAAAATTTGACATAAGATAATTTGACAATCAAAATCTAAAGCAATCCATCAATACTTAAACGCATAGAACATAATTAATTATTATAAAAACCGTTTGGTAATCTTCTCGGTAAGATGAGATGACATAAATCATACCCATTTAGTTGGCAAGTGGTAATTCAGTATAATATTAGTATGCTCCGTTGGCACAACATTTGAAAGGAGTATTCCTATGTATACCAGAAAAATACCCCAATTTAAAAGCTATAAAAGGATGATTTCTCCAAGTATACATTCTATACATCTCTCTATGTGTTTATTCTTAAACTGTTTAGCTATTTGCTAATTTATAATTTAAAAATCAGAGAAGTCTTGTGGAACATTAATTTAATGCACCCCACACGACAAACGTACGTCATATTCTTGATGTGTGGAACCCATCGTACTCACTGAGGACAACTAAATATTCCTCCATCCTCACCTCCTCCCCCGGTCAAGTGGAGCCATCGATCCACATACTCCTTTCAATGTAACGCACAAGGAATGGATTGAAATTGTCCATCCAATTTATTCACAGTATCAAATGTGGATGGATTCCTTCCGTCATTTCGTGCGACGCATCCGTCCAAGACGGCAATGCAAATGTGGGAACGTTAAACCACGTTTTGTCGTCCGTCAAAATGTTGTGAAGACGATGAACGAATATGATCAAGTAAACAGTCACGGTTTGAACGAGAATAAGAGTCTCCGGAGAGAAGGGGATACTTTGAATCGACTTCAAACACATGCAGAACACACTGGACGGCGATCGACGGTGATGAGATGTATATATATATATGTAAGCTCTCAGCCCTTTCCCGCACACCAACCTTTGCTTCATTCATTCATCCTCGAACTGATAACCCATCTTTCTTGGATCCTCTGCTTTGATCGACCATGGCCACCGCGTCCACGCAGCTGTTGCTGTTCCTCAGTCCATGCATGACGGCAACGCAAATGTGATAACGTTAAACCATTCTGCCGTCAAAGCCTTATGAACGAAGATTTACTGGTAAACAGCCGTGTTTTGAAGCAGTCTAAAGTCTTCGAAGCCCGGGGAGCACGCTGAATCGACCTCGAGACAATGCTAATCGAGCACACAAGCGTCGAGGTTGCTGACGGTGAGCAGCTATATATGGAGCACCGTCTCAACCTTTTCCCTCACACCAACCTTAGCCACGGTCGTCTTCATATTGACAAGCCATTGTTCTCGGATCATCTGCTCGATCGCTCGACTAGTTCATTTGAACGATCATGGCCACCGCGTCCACGCAGCTCTTGCTGTTCCTCCTGCTGGTTTCGAGCAGCTTGCAGCCTCTCACGGCGGCGAGGGCAATGGAGGGAGACGAGTGGTGGCGGGAGCAGGGCGGCCTGTTGCTGGGGTCTCTGCAACAAGGCCCAAGCCTCAAAAGGAGTTCGATTCATAACAGTCTTTGTTGGTGAAATATTCAACAAATAAACTGCTGTTGCAACTGCTTCTGCCCAAAACTGATTTCGAAGATGTTTTCCTTTATGCAAACTTCTTGCCATTTCAACGACAGTCCGATTCTTACGCTCAGCTACACCATTTTGCTCCGGTGTATATGGTGCTGTCAATTCTCTGTGAATACCATTTTCTTCACAAAAAGAACTAAACTCATTAGATAAAAATTCACCACCTCTATCTGTCTAAAGTGTCTTTATATATCTACCACTTTATCTTTCTACAAGTGCCTTAAACTTTCAAAAATTATCAAATGTTTCAGATTTCAATTTCAAAAATTATACCCAACTCATGCGACTATTATCATCCGTAAACAATAAAAAATATTGACTTCCACCAAATGATTTTATATTCATAGGTCCACATAAGTCAGCATGAATTAATTCAAGACAATTAGATGCTCTCCATGCTTTTCCAATAGGAAATGGTTTTCTACTTTGTTTGCCATAAATACATCCTTTACATACATCAAGTGTATTAATCTTAGGCAATCCAAAAACTATTCCTTTTTTACTTAACAACCTTAAACCTTTAATGTTAAGGTGTCCATATCTTAAATGCCATAAACTAGACTCATTCTTTTGAGTTGTGATAAGCACATGCCTTTCAATATTTAACACATCAAGTGGAAACATCTTGTTTTGTGTCATGCAAACATTTACTATAATCAAACCAGATTTCTTATCTCTAATAGTACATGAACCATTATCAAATATTACTGAATATCCATCATCTACTAATTGTCCAACACTCAACAAGTTATGTGATAAAGTAGGAATAAAGAAAACATTATCAAGGTATTTTACCTTCCCTTGATTTATCTTCACCTCAATTGTTCCTTTCCCTTCCACTTGGATTTGCTTATTATCTCCAAGTCTAACATTCAACTTGTGAGTCTCATCAATATATCTAAATATTGATTTTATGCCTGACATATGATTAAAACATCCACTATCCAAAAACCAAATATCATTTGAGATGTTATGAATTTGTGAATGAGTCATAAACAACTTATTATTTTCTTCATTTTTCTCCACATAGCTTGCTTGCTTTTATCTTTTCCAGCAATCTGCTGACCAAACTTTTTACAATAGTGACATTGAATTCCACTTTTGTAATTTTTTTGATCATAATTTGATTGCCCTTGTTCATCAAAGTGTCCTCTTCCTCTTTCATTTCCTCTACCACGAAATCCTCCTCTGCCACATCCTCTTCCTATTGATTTTTTGTCTTCTTTTGAAGTAGAAGACTCTCCCTTAACCTGAAATGTTTTTCCTTCACTTTTTTCAAGTGACCTATTCAACCTTACTTCATGTGCTTGCAAAGAACCCATTAGTTCATCAAATGAATAAGTAGATAAATCTTTTGATTCCTCAATTGCGGCAACAACATGATCAAATTTCGGAGTTAAACTTCTCAAAACTTTTGCAACAATTATATGATCAGGAAGATCTTCACCATAAGATTTCATTTGACTAACAATTTCAGTCACTCGAGAAAGAAAATCTTGCACTGATTCATAGCTTTTCATGAACAAAATTTTAAACTCACGACGGAGGGTTTGAAGTTTTACCGTAATCACCCTTGATGAGCCTTGAAATTCATTTTGAAGTATCAACCAAGCTTGCTTTGAGGTTGTCGCTGCTGTAATTCTTGAGAAGATCGTCTCATGTACAGCTTGTTGAATGAAGAACAATGCATTTTAGTCATTCTTTCTATTCTCCCTCGGCCTGATTTCGTCATCTAGATCTGCATATCCATTCTCTATTAAGTTCCAAAGATTTTGAGACTTGAATAGAGTCTTCATCTTGATACTCCAAAATTCATAACTTTTGCCCGAGAAGATGGGGATAAGGGGTTGAGACATCGAATTACCATTAAAAGCCATAATGCCCAGTTCAGATTGAAACTAGGCTCTGATACCACAAATGTTGGGGATGGAGGAGCAAGGAAAAACATAATACTACGATACGAGTAAAAAGAATCCTTTTGATTCAAGAAAACTGTTGTAGTATTAAAAGCAGGAGGATTGATAAGAACACTTACAAGATACCAAGTGCACACAGACTCTCTATCTATCTGTCTGCTATCTCTATATACCTTGCTACATGAACTACGGTCCTATTTATAGGACCTAGTGACAACCACCCTATAACTACTAGATCATGAGGTAGTTATTGAAACCACCTTATAACTACTAGATCATGATTGAAGTGGTTATTGAAATCATCATGTAACCACTAGATCATGATAACAATCTAGATAGATAACTATGAATCAGATCTCAATACTCCCGCCACCACTCGTCTCCCTCCATTGCTCTCGCCGCCGTGAGAGGCTGCAAGCTGCTCGAAACCAGCAGGAGGAACAGCAACAGGTGCGTGGACGCGGTGGCCATGGTCGATCAAAGCAGAGGATCCAAGAAAGATGGGTTATCAGTTCGAGGATGAATGAATGAAGCAAAGGTTGGTGTGCGGGAAAGGGCTGAGAGCTTACATATATATATATATATATATACACCCCATCACCGTCGATCGTCGTCCTGTGTGGTATGCATGGGTTTGAAGTCGATTCAAAGTATCCCCTTCTCTCCGGAGACTTTTAGACTCGTTCAAACCGCGGCTGTTTACTTGAACAGCTTCGCTCCCCGTCTTCGCTAACATTTTGACGACGACAAAACGTGATTTAACGTTCTCACATTTGCATTGCACGAAATGGCGGAAGATTTCAAGCTGTTGTGTTAGTCGACGACGGGTTAACTGGTGAAGATCATTTTGGCCGCTCTCAAGTTGGGATTCCGTACCTGGTCAGATCCGACTCGATAATAAGCCTAGGTGTTCTCTTTTAAGAATTGTATATCTTTCACACACAAAAAAAAGAAATGAACATGAACTATTTTCACCTTGTGGATATATTTCCTATCACTACATATTGATCTTTTTCCTTATAGTCTTGAACTAGTCTTTGTGGATATATTTCAATAAATTCTTGAAGTGGCGTATGAGTTGGTGACCTATGTGGATATTTTATTTTTATTTTAATAATTTTTATATTAAAAACGTATATCAATCGACTATATCTCATTAGCTTAGGCTTTTAAATCAGAAGATGAAAGAGTTCCATCTTGTATTATATTACATTATATATGTGTATATATTGATCTTATTTCTTGTTGGGCTGATGGCCCATATTCAGCCCATGTGGGCTTTATCAGCCCACAGCCCACACCCCCTCTTAACCTAATCCTAATTAAGATTAGAGGGGTGTGGTGGCTACGTTTTAGAGGCAGATTAAAGCTATAAAAAGGCAGCAACGAGGCAGATCTTTGTAGCCACGAGATTCCAAAGAGAAGAAGGAGAACAAGGCAGAAAAGGAAGAGAAAGAAAGGGAAGAAGACAAGGACAACGCAGAGAAACTGTTCACAATCATCTAGCAGTGTTCTCATCTCAGGTTAGATCAAATCTACAGTAGACTCTTACTGTGATTACTTGGGGAGGTTTTAGATATTGTGGGCAGTGACGTGATCCTTATATCCCAGTTATTCTCTTGTGGTTGTTGCTAGGGTTTTGGGTAAGAGATTGAGATTTGTACATTCATTATTCTCATAGTAGATTATCTCTAGTTTGCCCCGTGGTTTTTACCCTTCACATTGAAGGAGTTTTCCACGTATATCTTGGTGTTCTGTTTGATTGTGTTTCCATTTTATTCCGCTGCGTATTTTGGTCTTCTAGTATTTGTTCCTATACAAAGGTTATTCCTGTTTATATCCCCATCAACTGGTATCAGAGCGGGGTTTTGGTGATTTAATTTTTGTATTTGAACATGGAGGCCAGTAATATTTCTCGCATGATTAGTTTGAATGGAAATAATTGGATGATATGGAAACCAAGAATGGAAGATCTCTTGTATTGCAAAGATTTGTATGGACCTTTGCAAGGGGATAGTGCAAAACCTACAACTATGACAGATGATGAGTGGAAGAGGTTAGATCGAAAAACAATTGGGTTTATTAGACAATGGCTTGATGATAGTGTCTTTCACCATGTTTCTACTGAAATTTCTGCATATTCTCTTTGGAAAAAATTGGAAAGTCTCTATGAAAGAAAAACAGCTGGCAACAAAGCTTTTTTGATCAGAAAACTTGTGAACCTAAAATATAGAGAGGGTGCTTTTGTTACTGAGCATTTGAATGAAATGCAGAGTATTACTAACGAGTTATCCTCTATGAAAATATCTCTTGATGATGAGTTGCAGGCATTGTTACTTCTCAGTTCATTACCAGAAAGTTGGGAGACACTGGTGGTTTCCCTTAGTAATTCTGCGCCAGATGGTATTGTCACTATAAGTCAAGTAACAAGCAGTTTGTTGAATGAGGAGTTGAGAAGAAAGAGTTCGACAACATCTCAGAATGATTCACACGCACTTATCTCAGAGAACAGAGGAAGGTCAAAGTCCAGAAGCAGTTCACGTATGGGTAGGAGCAAGTCAAGATCAAGAAAAGATATTGTTTGCTATAACTGTGGTGAGAAAGGACATTACAAGAACCAATGTAAGCAACCTAAGAAGAACAAGAAAAAGGAAAAAGAAGTGGAGTCTACAGAGTCAAAGGATAATACTACAGCTACAGTGCAGGGTGGTGATTATTTGATTTTGTCTCCTTCCGATGATATTTTTTCTTGTGTGTGTCAGGATCTTGAGTGGGTGATTGACACAGGTGCTTCTTATCATGCTACACCTCGGAGAGAGTTTTTTGCTACATACAGGTCTGGAAACTTTGGTGTTGTCAAGATGGGCAACTATGGCACAGCAGACATCATTGGCATGGGTGATATCCATTTAAAGACCAACCTTGACTGCAAGTTGGTACTTAAGGATGTGAGGCATGTGATTGACTTGAGGTTGAATTTAATTTCAGTTGGAAGACTAGATGATGAAGACTATGAAAGCAGATTTCACAGAGGGCAATGGAAGCTCATTAAGGGTTCTCTTGTTATAGCTAGTGGAAAGAAATGTCATACTTTGTACAGGTTGCAGGCTAAAGCTTATGGTGAGCAGTTAAATGCTACAGAGAAAGACTTCAGTATGGAGTTGTGGCATAGGCGATTGGGACACATGAGCGAGAAGGGGCTGCAAGCTCTTTCCAAGAGAGAGGTATTACCAGATCTCAGAGGTATACATCTGAACCCTTGTATTGATTGTTTGGCTAGTAAACAACATAGAGTTTCATTTGCTAGTGCTGCTTTGTCTAGAAAAATGCATGCCTTAGACCGTGTTTATACATATGTATGTGGTCCTTTGAGGACAAAAACTCCTGGTGGATCTGTTGATGTTCTTGGTATAAGTGGTGCACTTTATTTTGTCACTTTTATAGATGATTTTTCCAGGAAAGTTTGGGCTTATGCTTTGAAGACCAAAGATCAGGTTATTAATGTCTTCAAAGAGTTTCATGCCAGGGTTGAAAGGGAGACAGAAAGGAAATTGAAATGCATAAGATCAGATAATGGTGGTGAATATACGGGATTGTTTAATGACTATTGCAGGTCACATGGGATCCAACATGAGATGACAGTTCCTGGTACACCTCAGCATAATGCAATTGCAGAGAGGATGAACCGCACCATCATGGAAAAGATCAGATGTATGCTTTCACAGGCCAAGCTACCCAAAAGGTTTTGGGATGAGGCTTTGAGGACTGCAGTTGATGTGATCAACTTATCACCATGTACAGCCCTAGATGGTGATGTTGCAGAGCAAGTATGGTCAGAGAAAGATGTTTCCTACAGGCATTTGAGAGTATTTGGTTGTCGTGCATTTGCACATGTTCCAGATAATGAGAGGTCCAAGTTGGATGGTAAGTCTAAAGAATGTATTTTTCTTGGTTACTCACATGATCAATTTGGTTACAGGCTTTGGGATCCAGAAAAGCAGAAGGTGTTCAGGAGCAGAGATGTGGTCTTCTTTGAGGATCAAACCTTTGAGGATTTGAAGAAGAAGGCACCAGCCAAGACTTCTGCAGAAGGATTAGCAGATTGTGACCCAGTTATTCCTCCAGTATATCAGGGTGATGGGGGAGATGTGTAGGAAAATAGTGTAGAGCCTGATGTTGATTTACCTGTAGGACATGTTGAGCAAGAAGAAGTAGGAGAGCAAGTTCCCGCAGAACCTCAGTTGAGAAGATCTTCTAGACAACGTCAACCTTCCAGAAGATACTCTACAGATGAGTATGTGATGCTTACTAATGCAGGTGAACCAGAGAGTTACCAGGAAGCAGTTGAGAGTGAGCAGGAAGAAAAGCAGTTGCAGCTTCAGAAAATTCATACAGATGACAACGGAGCAGACATGTTGACGAAGACCTTACCAAAAGAAAGACAGGAGATATGCCGACAGTTGGTCGGCATTGCTTCACATTGAGGAGTCATGGGACAACCTCTCTTATGGGCTGAAGGGGGAGGTTGTTGGGCTGATGGCCCATATTCAGCCCATGTGGGCTTTATCAGCCCACAGTCCACACCCCCTCTTAACCTAACCCTAATTAAGATTAGGGGGTGTGGTGGCTGCATTTTAGAGGTAGATTAAAGCTATAAAAAGGCAGCAACGAGGCAGATCTTTGGAGCCACGAGATTCCAAAGAGAAGAAGGAGAACAAGGCAGAAAAGGAAGAGAAAGAAAGGGAAGAAGACAAGGACAACGCAGAGAAACTGTTCACAATCATCTAGCAGTGTTCTCATCTCAGGTTAGATCAAATCTACAGTAGACTCTTGCTGTGATTACTTGGGGAGGTTTTAGATATCGTGGGCAGTGACGTGATCCTTGTATCCTAGTTATTCTCTTGTGGTTGTTGCTAGGGTTTTGGGCAAGAGATTGAGATTTGTACATTCATTATTCTCATAGTAGATTATCTCTAGTTTGCCCCGTGGTTTTTACCCTTCACATTGAAGGAGTTTTCCATATATATCATGGTGTTCTGTTTGATTGTGTTTCCATTTTATTCTGCTGCGTATTTTGGTCTTCTAGTATTTGTTCCTATACAAAGGTTATTCCTGTTTATATCCCCATCATTTCTAACACTAGAACTTAAAGTTGCTTCACTGGGAGAGATGGCTGTCACAGTATTCTTCGTTTCATCTTACATGAAAATATTTTTTAGAAGTCTTTATTAGCTAAGTTAGTATATACCATCGAGCCATCGTTTTATCGTGAATTTAGATGCTCAAATGGCACGAGGAGAGTTCTATTAGAAGCTAACATATTCAATAAGTTATATAAATCAATACGTTGGTACAAACTTCAATCGATGAGTTGCTACAGTTGCATCCAAATTAAGGTATCCATAGAGCTTGTTCTTGAGAGATAGCCACCATCAGTATCCATCCAAGTCTTGCATGGTTATGAGTGAATATCATCTCCTAAGAAATTATATTATGAGTGAAAATCATCTCTATTGGATAATTATATCAAAATTTAATCAAATTTATAAAATATTTTATCTAATTAAATAAAACCATATAATCAGACAAAATATCTTTTACTAGTATATTCTCAAGTACTTGAGAATGACAAAGAATCTTTTACTAGTATATAAAGGTAGTAGCCTGAGGGTTGAGCGTTACATGGACTCGAGTTTCTAATTCGATGTCAATAACAACAAGTCTAATTCAGGATATATGTAGCAATATGCTGGAAGAGTTCCAAACAAGATACTATTGTCGACTTGACCATAGAGGCAGAGTATATTGCTATGTTAGAGGCAATAAAGGAGAGAGTCTGGATGAAGAAATTCATCACAGATCTGAGAGTTATGTCAAGTAGCAAGGATTCGATTCCTTTATATTGTAACAACTATATGATAATTACACAAATGAGGGAATTCGGGTCTCATCAGAAATATTCTGAGGAGTTTCTAACTTATTAGAGATATTCATGGCTCGAGGAGATATAGTAGTAAAAAAAGTTTCATCCAAAGATAACATCGCAGATCCATTGATAAAGCCATTGTCTCATATTGTCTTTGAAAAAAGTTTCAGGCACGTAGGTGATTGACTTTAAATTAAGTGTGACATTACTAGTCATAGGTGCCCTATAAGCCAATAACGTGAGTGATGACACATGTGATATGATACACACCTTTTTTCTTATTATTATTATTATGATATTATCTCACTTTATATTGTTTGATATATATATATATATATATATATATATATATATATATATATATATATATATATATAGTGATATTCATGAATTTGTATAATGAGAATCAAATCGAGATAAGATAACGATATTGAGACCGATTCACCTTTAAACATAAACCCTAAAGAATCCCAGTCATATGTTACTCGAGATGGATATCGAGATAACCGAATAAGCTAGTGTACTATATACTCGTCCATATGATAGAGGTGGCTGGTTTCATAGCTGCTCATGTGGGGACATTAGGGATATTGTATAGATGCTCATTGGAGAATGAGTTCATTGATTAATTCGTTCATGAAATGCCGAATGGTTAAGGATACCTCATTATCAAATAATGATTCTGTCATTCCAGTGGTGTATTTGGTCCTTTAACTTAACACCATAGATGTTCTGAATTAGTATTCCACTTTTTGATATTGAATTTATAGATATGATTATGCTACCAATATCTTCCAATATCTTTGGGCAAGTTTATTAGTACGATTAGATTTGATAGTCAATTAAAATTTGACATAAGATAATTTGACAATCAAAATCTAAAGCAATCCATCAATACTTAAACGCATAGAACATAATTAATTATTATAAAAACCGTTTGGTAATCTTCTCGGTAAGATGAGATGACATAAATCATACCCATTTAGTTGGCAAGTGGTAATTCAGTATAATATTAGTATGCTCCGTTGGCACAACATTTGAAAGGAGTATTCCTATGTATACCAGAAAAATACCCCAATTTAAAAGCTATAAAAGGATGATTTCTCCAAGTATACATTCTATACATCTCTCTATGTGTTTATTCTTAAACTGTTTAGCTATTTGCTAATTTATAATTTAAAAATCAGAGAAGTCTTGTGGAACATTAATTTAATGCACCCCACACGACAAACGTACGTCATATTCTTGATGTGTGGAACCCATCGTACTCACTGAGGACAACTAAATATTCCTCCATCCTCACCTCCTCCCCCGGTCAAGTGGAGCCATCGATCCACATACTCCTTTCAATGTAACGCACAAGGAATGGATTGAAATTGTCCATCCAATTTATTCACAGTATCAAATGTGGATGGATTCCTTCCGTCATTTCGTGCGACGCATCCGTCCAAGACGGCAATGCAAATGTGGGAACGTTAAACCACGTTTTGTCGTCCGTCAAAATGTTGTGAAGACGATGAACGAATATGATCAAGTAAACAGTCACGGTTTGAACGAGAATAAGAGTCTCCGGAGAGAAGGGGATACTTTGAATCGACTTCAAACACATGCAGAACACACTGGACGGCGATCGACGGTGATGAGATGTATATATATATGTAAGCTCTCAGCCCTTTCCCGCACACCAACCTTTGCTTCATTCATTCATCCTCGAACTGATAACCCATCTTTCTTGGATCCTCTGCTTTGATCGACCATGGCCACCGCGTCCACGCAGCTGTTGCTGTTCCTCAGTCCATGCATGACGGCAACGCAAATGTGATAACGTTAAACCATTCTGCCGTCAAAGCCTTATGAACGAAGATTTACTGGTAAACAGCCGTGTTTTGAAGCAGTCTAAAGTCTTCGAAGCCCGGGGAGCACGCTGAATCGACCTCGAGACAATGCTAATCGAGCACACAAGCGTCGAGGTTGCTGACGGTGAGCAGCTATATATGGAGCACCGTCTCAACCTTTTCCCTCACACCAACCTTAGCCACGGTCGTCTTCATATTGACAAGCCATTGTTCTCGGATCATCTGCTCGATCGCTCGACTAGTTCATTTGAACGATCATGGCCACCGCGTCCACGCAGCTCTTGCTGTTCCTCCTGCTGGTTTCGAGCAGCTTGCAGCCTCTCACGGCGGCGAGGGCAATGGAGGGAGACGAGTGGTGGCGGGAGCAGGGCGGCCTGTTGCTGGGGTCTCTGCAACAAGGCCCAAGCCTCAAAAGGAGTTCGATTCATAACAGTCTTTGTTGGTGAAATATTCAACAAATAAACTGCTGTTGCAACTGCTTCTGCCCAAAACTGATTTCGAAGATGTTTTCCTTTATGCAAACTTCTTGCCATTTCAACGACAGTCCGATTCTTACGCTCAGCTACACCATTTTGCTCCGGTGTATATGGTGCTGTCAATTCTCTGTGAATACCATTTTCTTCACAAAAAGAACTAAACTCATTAGATAAAAATTCACCACCTCTATCTGTCTAAAGTGTCTTTATATATCTACCACTTTATCTTTCTACAAGTGCCTTAAACTTTCAAAAATTATCAAATGTTTCAGATTTCAATTTCAAAAATTATACCCAACTCATGCGACTATTATCATCCGTAAACAATAAAAAATATTGACTTCCACCAAATGATTTTATATTCATAGGTCCACATAAGTCAGCATGAATTAATTCAAGACAATTAGATGCTCTCCATGCTTTTCCAATAGGAAATGGTTTTCTACTTTGTTTGCCATAAATACATCCTTTACATACATCAAGTGTATTAATCTTAGGCAATCCAAAAACTATTCCTTTTTTACTTAACAACCTTAAACCTTTAATGTTAAGGTGTCCATATCTTAAATGCCATAAACTAGACTCATTCTTTTGAGTTGTGATAAGCACATGCCTTTCAATATTTAACACATCAAGTGGAAACATCTTGTTTTGTGTCATGCAAACATTTACTATAATCAAACCAGATTTCTTATCTCTAATAGTACATGAACCATTATCAAATATTACTGAATATCCATCATCTACTAATTGTCCAACACTCAACAAGTTATGTGATAAAGTAGGAATAAAGAAAACATTATCAAGGTATTTTACCTTCCCTTGATTTATCTTCACCTCAATTGTTCCTTTCCCTTCCACTTGGATTTGCTTATTATCTCCAAGTCTAACATTCAACTTGTGAGTCTCATCAATATATCTAAATATTGATTTTATGCCTGACATATGATTAAAACATCCACTATCCAAAAACCAAATATCATTTGAGATGTTATGAATTTGTGAATGAGTCATAAACAACTTATTATTTTCTTCATTTTTCTCCACATAGCTTGCTTGCTTTTATCTTTTCCAGCAATCTGCTGACCAAACTTTTTACAATAGTGACATTGAATTCCACTTTTGTAATTTTTTTGATCATAATTTGATTGCCCTTGTTCATCAAAGTGTCCTCTTCCTCTTTCATTTCCTCTACCACGAAATCCTCCTCTGCCACATCCTCTTCCTATTGATTTTTTGTCTTCTTTTGAAGTAGAAGACTCTCCCTTAACCTGAAATGTTTTTCCTTCACTTTTTTCAAGTGACCTATTCAACCTTACTTCATGTGCTTGCAAAGAACCCATTAGTTCATCAAATGAATAAGTAGATAAATCTTTTGATTCCTCAATTGCGGCAACAACATGATCAAATTTCGGAGTTAAACTTCTCAAAACTTTTGCAACAATTATATGATCAGGAAGATCTTCACCATAAGATTTCATTTGACTAACAATTTCAGTCACTCGAGAAAGAAAATCTTGCACTGATTCATAGCTTTTCATGAACAAAATTTTAAACTCACGACGGAGGGTTTGAAGTTTTACCGTAATCACCCTTGATGAGCCTTGAAATTCATTTTGAAGTATCAACCAAGCTTGCTTTGAGGTTGTCGCTGCTGTAATTCTTGAGAAGATCGTCTCATGTACAGCTTGTTGAATGAAGAACAATGCATTTTAGTCATTCTTTCTATTCTCCCTCAGCCTGATTTCGTCATCTGGATCTGCATATCCATTCTCTATTAAGTTCCAAAGATTTTGAGACTTGAATAGAGTCTTCATCTTGATACTCCAAAATTCATAACTTTTGCCCGAGAAGATGGGGATAAGGGGTTGAGACATCGAATTACCATTAAAAGCCATAATGCCCAGTTCAGATTGAAACTAGGCTCTGATACCACAAATGTTGGGGATGGAGGAGCAAGGAAAAACATAATACTACGATACGAGTAAAAAGAATCCTTTTGATTCAAGAAAACTGTTGTAGTATTAAAAGCAGGAGGATTGATAAGAACACTTACAAGATACCAAGTGCACACAGACTCTCTATCTATCTGTCTGCTATCTCTATATACCTTGCTACATGAACTACGGTCCTATTTATAGGACCTAGTGACAACCACCCTATAACTACTAGATCATGAGGTAGTTATTGAAACCACCTTATAACTACTAGATCATGATTGAAGTGGTTATTGAAATCATCATGTAACCACTAGATCATGATAACAATCTAGATAGATAACTATGAATCAGATCTCAATACTCCCGCCACCACTCGTCTCCCTCCATTGCTCTCGCCGCCGTGAGAGGCTGCAAGCTGCTCGAAACCAGCAGGAGGAACAGCAACAGGTGCGTGGACGCGGTGGCCATGGTCGATCAAAGCAGAGGATCCAAGAAAGATGGGTTATCAGTTCGAGGATGAATGAATGAAGCAAAGGTTGGTGTGCGGGAAAGGGCTGAGAGCTTACATATATATATATATATATACACCCCATCACCGTCGATCGTCGTCCTGTGTGGTATGCATGGGTTTGAAGTCGATTCAAAGTATCCCCTTCTCTCCGGAGACTTTTAGACTCGTTCAAACCGCGGCTGTTTACTTGAACAGCTTCGCTCCCCGTCTTCGCTAACATTTTGACGACGACAAAACGTGATTTAACGTTCTCACATTTGCATTGCACGAAATGGCGGAAGATTTCAAGCTGTTGTGTTAGTCGACGACGGGTTAACTGGTGAAGATCATTTTGGCCGCTCTCAAGTTGGGATTCCGTACCTGGTCAGATCCGACTCGATAATAAGCCTAGGTGTTCTCTTTTAAGAATTGTATATCTTTCACACACAAAAAAAAGAAATGAACATGAACTATTTTCACCTTGTGGATATATTTCCTATCACTACATATTGATCTTTTTCCTTATAGTCTTGAACTAGTCTTTGTGGATATATTTCAATAAATTCTTGAAGTGGCGTATGAGTTGGTGACCTATGTGGATATTTTATTTTTATTTTAATAATTTTTATATTAAAAACGTATATCAATCGACTATATCTCATTAGCTTAGGCTTTTAAATCAGAAGATGAAAGAGTTCCATCTTGTATTATATTACATTATATATGTGTATATATTGATCTTATTTCTTGTTGGGCTGATGGCCCATATTCAGCCCATGTGGGCTTTATCAGCCCACAGCCCACACCCCCTCTTAACCTAATCCTAATTAAGATTAGAGGGGTGTGGTGGCTACGTTTTAGAGGCAGATTAAAGCTATAAAAAGGCAGCAACGAGGCAGATCTTTGTAGCCACGAGATTCCAAAGAGAAGAAGGAGAACAAGGCAGAAAAGGAAGAGAAAGAAAGGGAAGAAGACAAGGACAACGCAGAGAAACTGTTCACAATCATCTAGCAGTGTTCTCATCTCAGGTTAGATCAAATCTACAGTAGACTCTTACTGTGATTACTTGGGGAGGTTTTAGATATTGTGGGCAGTGACGTGATCCTTATATCCCAGTTATTCTCTTGTGGTTGTTGCTAGGGTTTTGGGTAAGAGATTGAGATTTGTACATTCATTATTCTCATAGTAGATTATCTCTAGTTTGCCCCGTGGTTTTTACCCTTCACATTGAAGGAGTTTTCCACGTATATCTTGGTGTTCTGTTTGATTGTGTTTCCATTTTATTCCGCTGCGTATTTTGGTCTTCTAGTATTTGTTCCTATACAAAGGTTATTCCTGTTTATATCCCCATCAACTGGTATCAGAGCGGGGTTTTGGTGATTTAATTTTTGTATTTGAACATGGAGGCCAGTAATATTTCTCGCATGATTAGTTTGAATGGAAATAATTGGATGATATGGAAACCAAGAATGGAAGATCTCTTGTATTGCAAAGATTTGTATGGACCTTTGCAAGGGGATAGTGCAAAACCTACAACTATGACAGATGATGAGTGGAAGAGGTTAGATCGAAAAACAATTGGGTTTATTAGACAATGGCTTGATGATAGTGTCTTTCACCATGTTTCTACTGAAATTTCTGCATATTCTCTTTGGAAAAAATTGGAAAGTCTCTATGAAAGAAAAACAGCTGGCAACAAAGCTTTTTTGATCAGAAAACTTGTGAACCTAAAATATAGAGAGGGTGCTTTTGTTACTGAGCATTTGAATGAAATGCAGAGTATTACTAACGAGTTATCCTCTATGAAAATATCTCTTGATGATGAGTTGCAGGCATTGTTACTTCTCAGTTCATTACCAGAAAGTTGGGAGACACTGGTGGTTTCCCTTAGTAATTCTGCGCCAGATGGTATTGTCACTATAAGTCAAGTAACAAGCAGTTTGTTGAATGAGGAGTTGAGAAGAAAGAGTTCGACAACATCTCAGAATGATTCACACGCACTTATCTCAGAGAACAGAGGAAGGTCAAAGTCCAGAAGCAGTTCACGTATGGGTAGGAGCAAGTCAAGATCAAGAAAAGATATTGTTTGCTATAACTGTGGTGAGAAAGGACATTACAAGAACCAATGTAAGCAACCTAAGAAGAACAAGAAAAAGGAAAAAGAAGTGGAGTCTACAGAGTCAAAGGATAATACTACAGCTACAGTGCAGGGTGGTGATTATTTGATTTTGTCTCCTTCCGATGATATTTTTTCTTGTGTGTGTCAGGATCTTGAGTGGGTGATTGACACAGGTGCTTCTTATCATGCTACACCTCGGAGAGAGTTTTTTGCTACATACAGGTCTGGAAACTTTGGTGTTGTCAAGATGGGCAACTATGGCACAGCAGACATCATTGGCATGGGTGATATCCATTTAAAGACCAACCTTGACTGCAAGTTGGTACTTAAGGATGTGAGGCATGTGATTGACTTGAGGTTGAATTTAATTTCAGTTGGAAGACTAGATGATGAAGACTATGAAAGCAGATTTCACAGAGGGCAATGGAAGCTCATTAAGGGTTCTCTTGTTATAGCTAGTGGAAAGAAATGTCATACTTTGTACAGGTTGCAGGCTAAAGCTTATGGTGAGCAGTTAAATGCTACAGAGAAAGACTTCAGTATGGAGTTGTGGCATAGGCGATTGGGACACATGAGCGAGAAGGGGCTGCAAGCTCTTTCCAAGAGAGAGGTATTACCAGATCTCAGAGGTATACATCTGAACCCTTGTATTGATTGTTTGGCTAGTAAACAACATAGAGTTTCATTTGCTAGTGCTGCTTTGTCTAGAAAAATGCATGCCTTAGACCGTGTTTATACATATGTATGTGGTCCTTTGAGGACAAAAACTCCTGGTGGATCTGTTGATGTTCTTGGTATAAGTGGTGCACTTTATTTTGTCACTTTTATAGATGATTTTTCCAGGAAAGTTTGGGCTTATGCTTTGAAGACCAAAGATCAGGTTATTAATGTCTTCAAAGAGTTTCATGCCAGGGTTGAAAGGGAGACAGAAAGGAAATTGAAATGCATAAGATCAGATAATGGTGGTGAATATACGGGATTGTTTAATGACTATTGCAGGTCACATGGGATCCAACATGAGATGACAGTTCCTGGTACACCTCAGCATAATGCAATTGCAGAGAGGATG
The DNA here is from genome assembly GCF_036884655.1 of Musa acuminata AAA Group. NCBI lineage: Eukaryota > Viridiplantae > Streptophyta > Magnoliopsida > Zingiberales > Musaceae > Musa > Musa acuminata. The sequence continues at coordinate 24,178,582 of NC_088339.1, read as the reverse complement.
AACCGCACCATCATGGAAAAGATCAGATGTATGCTTTCACAGGCCAAGCTACCCAAAAGGTTTTGGGATGAGGCTTTGAGGACTGCAGTTGATGTGATCAACTTATCACCATGTACAGCCCTAGATGGTGATGTTGCAGAGCAAGTATGGTCAGAGAAAGATGTTTCCTACAGGCATTTGAGAGTATTTGGTTGTCGTGCATTTGCACATGTTCCAGATAATGAGAGGTCCAAGTTGGATGGTAAGTCTAAAGAATGTATTTTTCTTGGTTACTCACATGATCAATTTGGTTACAGGCTTTGGGATCCAGAAAAGCAGAAGGTGTTCAGGAGCAGAGATGTGGTCTTCTTTGAGGATCAAACCTTTGAGGATTTGAAGAAGAAGGCACCAGCCAAGACTTCTGTAGAAGGATTAGCAGATTGTGACCCGGTTATTCCTCCAGTATATCAGGGTGATGGGGGAGATGTGTAGGAAAATAGTGTAGAGCCTGATGTTGATTTACCTGTAGGACATGTTGAGCAAGAAGAAGTAGGAGAGCAAGTTCCCGCAGAACCTCAGTTGAGAAGATCTTCTAGACAACGTCAACCTTCCAGAAGATACTCTACAGATGAGTATGTGATGCTTACTAATGCAGGTGAACCAGAGAGTTACCAGGAAGCAGTTGAGAGTGAGCAGGAAGAAAAGCAGTTGCAGCTTCAGAAAATTCATACAGATGACAACGGAGCAGACATGTTGACGAAGACCTTACCAAAAGAAAGACAGGAGATATGCCGACAGTTGGTCGGCATTGCTTCACATTGAGGAGTCATGGGACAACCTCTCTTATGGGCTGAAGGGGGAGGTTGTTGGGCTGATGGCCCATATTCAGCCCATGTGGGCTTTATCAGCCCACAGTCCACACCCCCTCTTAACCTAACCCTAATTAAGATTAGGGGGTGTGGTGGCTGCATTTTAGAGGTAGATTAAAGCTATAAAAAGGCAGCAACGAGGCAGATCTTTGGAGCCACGAGATTCCAAAGAGAAGAAGGAGAACAAGGCAGAAAAGGAAGAGAAAGAAAGGGAAGAAGACAAGGACAACGCAGAGAAACTGTTCACAATCATCTAGCAGTGTTCTCATCTCAGGTTAGATCAAATCTACAGTAGACTCTTGCTGTGATTACTTGGGGAGGTTTTAGATATCGTGGGCAGTGACGTGATCCTTGTATCCTAGTTATTCTCTTGTGGTTGTTGCTAGGGTTTTGGGCAAGAGATTGAGATTTGTACATTCATTATTCTCATAGTAGATTATCTCTAGTTTGCCCCGTGGTTTTTACCCTTCACATTGAAGGAGTTTTCCATATATATCATGGTGTTCTGTTTGATTGTGTTTCCATTTTATTCTGCTGCGTATTTTGGTCTTCTAGTATTTGTTCCTATACAAAGGTTATTCCTGTTTATATCCCCATCATTTCTAACACTAGAACTTAAAGTTGCTTCACTGGGAGAGATGGCTGTCACAGTATTCTTCGTTTCATCTTACATGAAAATATTTTTTAGAAGTCTTTATTAGCTAAGTTAGTATATACCATCGAGCCATCGTTTTATCGTGAATTTAGATGCTCAAATGGCACGAGGAGAGTTCTATTAGAAGCTAACATATTCAATAAGTTATATAAATCAATACGTTGGTACAAACTTCAATCGATGAGTTGCTACAGTTGCATCCAAATTAAGGTATCCATAGAGCTTGTTCTTGAGAGATAGCCACCATCAGTATCCATCCAAGTCTTGCATGGTTATGAGTGAATATCATCTCCTAAGAAATTATATTATGAGTGAAAATCATCTCTATTGGATAATTATATCAAAATTTAATCAAATTTATAAAATATTTTATCTAATTAAATAAAACCATATAATCAGACAAAATATCTTTTACTAGTATATTCTCAAGTACTTGAGAATGACAAAGAATCTTTTACTAGTATATAAAGGTAGTAGCCTGAGGGTTGAGCGTTACATGGACTCGAGTTTCTAATTCGATGTCAATAACAACAAGTCTAATTCAGGATATATGTAGCAATATGCTGGAAGAGTTCCAAACAAGATACTATTGTCGACTTGACCATAGAGGCAAAGTATATTGCTATGTTAGAGGCAATAAAGGAGAGAGTCTGGATGAAGAAATTCATCACAGATCTGAGAGTTATGTCGAGTAGCAAGGATTCGATTCCTTTATATTGTAACAACTATATGATAATTACACAAATGAGGGAATTCGGGTCTCATCAGAAATATTCTGAGGAGTTTCTAACTTATTAGAGATATTCATGGCTCGAGGAGATATAGTAGTAAAAAAAGTTTCATCCAAAGATAACATCGCAGATCCATTGATAAAGCCATTGTCTCATATTGTCTTTGAAAAAAGTTTCAGGCACGTAGGTGATTGACTTTAAATTAAGTGTGACATTACTAGTCATAGGTGCCCTATAAGCCAATAACGTGAGTGATGACACATGTGATATGATACACACCTTTTTTCTTATTATTATTATTATGATATTATCTCACTTTATATTGTTTGATATATATATATATATATATATATATATATATATATATATATATATATATATATATATATATATATATAGTGATATTCATGAATTTGTATAATGAGAATCAAATCGAGATAAGATAACGATATTGAGACCGATTCACCTTTAAACATAAACCCTAAAGAATCCCAGTCATATGTTACTCGAGATGGATATCGAGATAACCGAATAAGCTAGTGTACTATATACTCGTCCATATGATAGAGGTGGCTGGTTTCATAGCTGCTCATGTGGGGACATTAGGGATATTGTATAGATGCTCATTGGAGAATGAGTTCATTGATTAATTCGTTCATGAAATGCCGAATGGTTAAGGATACCTCATTATCAAATAATGATTCTGTCATTCCAGTGGTGTATTTGGTCCTTTAACTTAACACCATAGATGTTCTGAATTAGTATTCCACTTTTTGATATTGAATTTATAGATATGATTATGCTACCAATATCTTCCAATATCTTTGGGCAAGTTTATTAGTACGATTAGATTTGATAGTCAATTAAAATTTGACATAAGATAATTTGACAATCAAAATCTAAAGCAATCCATCAATACTTAAACGCATAGAACATAATTAATTATTATAAAAACCGTTTGGTAATCTTCTCGATAAGATGAGATGACATAAATCATACCCATTTAGTTGGCAAGTGGTAATTCAGTATAATATTAGTATGCTCCGTTGGCACAACATTTGAAAGGAGTATTCCTATGTATACCAGAAAAATACCCCAATTTAAAAGCTATAAAAGGATGATTTCTCCAAGTATACATTCTATACATCTCTCTATGTGTTTATTCTTAAACTGTTTAGCTATTTGCTAATTTATAATTTAAAAATCAGAGAAGTCTTGTGGAACATTAATTTAATGCACCCCACACGACAAACGTACGTCATATTCTTGATGTGTGGAACCCATCGTACTCACTGAGGACAACTAAATATTCCTCCATCCTCACCTCCTCCCCCGGTCAAGTGGAGCCATCGATCCACATACTCCTTTCAATGTAACGCACAAGGAATGGATTGAAATTGTCCATCCAATTTATTCACAGTATCAAATGTGGATGGATTCCTTCCGTCATTTCGTGCGACGCATCCGTCCAAGACGGCAATGCAAATGTGGGAACGTTAAACCACGTTTTGTCGTCCGTCAAAATGTTGTGAAGACGATGAACGAATATGATCAAGTAAACAGTCACGGTTTGAACGAGAATAAGAGTCTCCGGAGAGAAGGGGATACTTTGAATCGACTTCAAACACATGCAGAACACACTGGACGGCGATCGACGGTGATGAGATGTATATATATATGTAAGCTCTCAGCCCTTTCCCGCACACCAACCTTTGCTTCATTCATTCATCCTCGAACTGATAACCCATCTTTCTTGGATCCTCTGCTTTGATCGACCATGGCCACCGCGTCCACGCAGCTGTTGCTGTTCCTCAGTCCATGCATGACGGCAACGCAAATGTGATAACGTTAAACCATTCTGCCGTCAAAGCCTTATGAACGAAGATTTACTGGTAAACAGCCGTGTTTTGAAGCAGTCTAAAGTCTTCGAAGCCCGGGGAGCACGCTGAATCGACCTCGAGACAATGCTAATCGAGCACACAAGCGTCGAGGTTGCTGACGGTGAGCAGCTATATATGGAGCACCGTCTCAACCTTTTCCCTCACACCAACCTTAGCCACGGTCGTCTTCATATTGACAAGCCATTGTTCTCGGATCATCTGCTCGATCGCTCGACTAGTTCATTTGAACGATCATGGCCACCGCGTCCACGCAGCTCTTGCTGTTCCTCCTGCTGGTTTCGAGCAGCTTGCAGCCTCTCACGGCGGCGAGGGCAATGGAGGGAGACGAGTGGTGGCGGGAGCAGGGCGGCCTGTTGCTGGGGTCTCTGCAACAAGGCCCAAGCCTCAAAAGGAGTTCGATTCATAACAGTCTTTGTTGGTGAAATATTCAACAAATAAACTGCTGTTGCAACTGCTTCTGCCCAAAACTGATTTCGAAGATGTTTTCCTTTATGCAAACTTCTTGCCATTTCAACGACAGTCCGATTCTTACGCTCAGCTACACCATTTTGCTCCGGTGTATATGGTGCTGTCAATTCTCTGTGAATACCATTTTCTTCACAAAAAGAACTAAACTCATTAGATAAAAATTCACCACCTCTATCTGTCTAAAGTGTCTTTATATATCTACCACTTTATCTTTCTACAAGTGCCTTAAACTTTCAAAAATTATCAAATGTTTCAGATTTCAATTTCAAAAATTATACCCAACTCATGCGACTATTATCATCCGTAAACAATAAAAAATATTGACTTCCACCAAATGATTTTATATTCATAGGTCCACATAAGTCAGCATGAATTAATTCAAGACAATTAGATGCTCTCCATGCTTTTCCAATAGGAAATGGTTTTCTACTTTGTTTGCCATAAATACATCCTTTACATACATCAAGTGTATTAATCTTAGGCAATCCAAAAACTATTCCTTTTTTACTTAACAACCTTAAACCTTTAATGTTAAGGTGTCCATATCTTAAATGCCATAAACTAGACTCATTCTTTTGAGTTGTGATAAGCACATGCCTTTCAATATTTAACACATCAAGTGGAAACATCTTGTTTTGTGTCATGCAAACATTTACTATAATCAAACCAGATTTCTTATCTCTAATAGTACATGAACCATTATCAAATATTACTGAATATCCATCATCTACTAATTGTCCAACACTCAACAAGTTATGTGATAAAGTAGGAATAAAGAAAACATTATCAAGGTATTTTACCTTCCCTTGATTTATCTTCACCTCAATTGTTCCTTTCCCTTCCACTTGGATTTGCTTATTATCTCCAAGTCTAACATTCAACTTGTGAGTCTCATCAATATATCTAAATATTGATTTTATGCCTGACATATGATTAAAACATCCACTATCCAAAAACCAAATATCATTTGAGATGTTATGAATTTGTGAATGAGTCATAAACAACTTATTATTTTCTTCATTTTTCTCCACATAGCTTGCTTGCTTTTATCTTTTCCAGCAATCTGCTGACCAAACTTTTTACAATAGTGACATTGAATTCCACTTTTGTAATTTTTTTGATCATAATTTGATTGCCCTTGTTCATCAAAGTGTCCTCTTCCTCTTTCATTTCCTCTACCACGAAATCCTCCTCTGCCACATCCTCTTCCTATTGATTTTTTGTCTTCTTTTGAAGTAGAAGACTCTCCCTTAACCTGAAATGTTTTTCCTTCACTTTTTTCAAGTGACCTATTCAACCTTACTTCATGTGCTTGCAAAGAACCCATTAGTTCATCAAATGAATAAGTAGATAAATCTTTTGATTCCTCAATTGCGGCAACAACATGATCAAATTTCGGAGTTAAACTTCTCAAAACTTTTGCAACAATTATATGATCAGGAAGATCTTCACCATAAGATTTCATTTGACTAACAATTTCAGTCACTCGAGAAAGAAAATCTTGCACTGATTCATAGCTTTTCATGAACAAAATTTTAAACTCACGACGGAGGGTTTGAAGTTTTACCGTAATCACCCTTGATGAGCCTTGAAATTCATTTTGAAGTATCAACCAAGCTTGCTTTGAGGTTGTCGCTGCTGTAATTCTTGAGAAGATCGTCTCATGTACAGCTTGTTGAATGAAGAACAATGCATTTTAGTCATTCTTTCTATTCTCCCTCAGCCTGATTTCGTCATCTGGATCTGCATATCCATTCTCTATTAAGTTCCAAAGATTTTGAGACTTGAATAGAGTCTTCATCTTGATACTCCAAAATTCATAACTTTTGCCCGAGAAGATGGGGATAAGGGGTTGAGACATCGAATTACCATTAAAAGCCATAATGCCCAGTTCAGATTGAAACTAGGCTCTGATACCACAAATGTTGGGGATGGAGGAGCAAGGAAAAACATAATACTACGATACGAGTAAAAAGAATCCTTTTGATTCAAGAAAACTGTTGTAGTATTAAAAGCAAGAGGATTGATAAGAACACTTACAAGATACCAAGTGCACACAGACTCTCTATCTATCTGTCTGCTATCTCTATATACCTTGCTACATGAACTACGGTCCTATTTATAGGACCTAGTGACAACCACCCTATAACTACTAGATCATGAGGTAGTTATTGAAACCACCTTATAACTACTAGATCATGATTGAAGTGGTTATTGAAATCATCATGTAACCACTAGATCATGATAACAATCTAGATAGATAACTATGAATCAGATCTCAATACTCCCGCCACCACTCGTCTCCCTCCATTGCTCTCGCCGCCGTGAGAGGCTGCAAGCTGCTCGAAACCAGCAGGAGGAACAGCAACAGGTGCGTGGACGCGGTGGCCATGGTCGATCAAAGCAGAGGATCCAAGAAAGATGGGTTATCAGTTCGAGGATGAATGAATGAAGCAAAGGTTGGTGTGCGGGAAAGGGCTGAGAGCTTACATATATATATATATATATATACACCCCATCACCGTCGATCGTCGTCCTGTGTGGTATGCATGGGTTTGAAGTCGATTCAAAGTATCCCCTTCTCTCCGGAGACTTTTAGACTCGTTCAAACCGCGGCTGTTTACTTGAACAGCTTCGCTCCCCGTCTTCGCTAACATTTTGACGACGACAAAACGTGATTTAACGTTCTCACATTTGCATTGCACGAAATGGCGGAAGATTTCAAGCTGTTGTGTTAGTCGACGACGGGTTAACTGGTGAAGATCATTTTGGCCGCTCTCAAGTTGGGATTCCGTACCTGGTCAGATCCGACTCGATAATAAGCCTAGGTGTTCTCTTTTAAGAATTGTATATCTTTCACACACAAAAAAAAGAAATGAACATGAACTATTTTCACCTTGTGGATATATTTCCTATCACTACATATTGATCTTTTTCCTTATAGTCTTGAACTAGTCTTTGTGGATATATTTCAATAAATTCTTGAAGTGGCGTATGAGTTGGTGACCTATGTGGATATTTTATTTTTATTTTAATAATTTTTATATTAAAAACGTATATCAATCGACTATATCTCATTAGCTTAGGCTTTTAAATCAGAAGATGAAAGAGTTCCATCTTGTATTATATTACATTATATATGTGTATATATTGATCTTATTTCTTGTTGGGCTGATGGCCCATATTCAGCCCATGTGGGCTTTATCAGCCCACAGCCCACACCCCCTCTTAACCTAATCCTAATTAAGATTAGAGGGGTGTGGTGGCTACGTTTTAGAGGCAGATTAAAGCTATAAAAAGGCAGCAACGAGGCAGATCTTTGTAGCCACGAGATTCCAAAGAGAAGAAGGAGAACAAGGCAGAAAAGGAAGAGAAAGAAAGGGAAGAAGACAAGGACAACGCAGAGAAACTGTTCACAATCATCTAGCAGTGTTCTCATCTCAGGTTAGATCAAATCTACAGTAGACTCTTACTGTGATTACTTGGGGAGGTTTTAGATATTGTGGGCAGTGACGTGATCCTTATATCCCAGTTATTCTCTTGTGGTTGTTGCTAGGGTTTTGGGTAAGAGATTGAGATTTGTACATTCATTATTCTCATAGTAGATTATCTCTAGTTTGCCCCGTGGTTTTTACCCTTCACATTGAAGGAGTTTTCCACGTATATCTTGGTGTTCTGTTTGATTGTGTTTCCATTTTATTCCGCTGCGTATTTTGGTCTTCTAGTATTTGTTCCTATACAAAGGTTATTCCTGTTTATATCCCCATCAACTGGTATCAGAGCGGGGTTTTGGTGATTTAATTTTTGTATTTGAACATGGAGGCCAGTAATATTTCTCGCATGATTAGTTTGAATGGAAATAATTGGATGATATGGAAACCAAGAATGGAAGATCTCTTGTATTGCAAAGATTTGTATGGACCTTTGCAAGGGGATAGTGCAAAACCTACAACTATGACAGATGATGAGTGGAAGAGGTTAGATCGAAAAACAATTGGGTTTATTAGACAATGGCTTGATGATAGTGTCTTTCACCATGTTTCTACTGAAATTTCTGCATATTCTCTTTGGAAAAAATTGGAAAGTCTCTATGAAAGAAAAACAGCTGGCAACAAAGCTTTTTTGATCAGAAAACTTGTGAACCTAAAATATAGAGAGGGTGCTTCTGTTACTGAGCATTTGAATGAAATGCAGAGTATTACTAACGAGTTATCCTCTATGAAAATATCTCTTGATGATGAGTTGCAGGCATTGTTACTTCTCAGTTCATTACCAGAAAGTTGGGAGACACTGGTGGTTTCCCTTAGTAATTCTGCGCCAGATGGTATTGTCACTATAAGTCAAGTAACAAGCAGTTTGTTGAATGAGGAGTTGAGAAGAAAGAGTTCGACAACATCTCAGAATGATTCACACGCACTTATCTCAGAGAACAGAGGAAGGTCAAAGTCCAGAAGCAGTTCACGTATGGGTAGGAGCAAGTCAAGATCAAGAAAAGATATTGTTTGCTATAACTGTGGTGAGAAAGGACATTACAAGAACCAATGTAAGCAACCTAAGAAGAACAAGAAAAAGGAAAAAGAAGTGGAGTCTACAGAGTCAAAGGATAATACTACAGCTACAGTGCAGGGTGGTGATTATTTGATTTTGTCTCCTTCCGATGATATTTTTTCTTGTGTGTGTCAGGATCTTGAGTGGGTGATTGACACAGGTGCTTCTTATCATGCTACACCTCGGAGAGAGTTTTTTGCTACATACAGGTCTGGAAACTTTGGTGTTGTCAAGATGGGCAACTATGGCACAGCAGACATCATTGGCATGGGTGATATCCATTTAAAGACCAACCTTGACTGCAAGTTGGTACTTAAGGATGTGAGGCATGTGATTGACTTGAGGTTGAATTTAATTTCAGTTGGAAGACTAGATGATGAAGACTATGAAAGCAGATTTCACAGAGGGCAATGGAAGCTCATTAAGGGTTCTCTTGTTATAGCTAGTGGAAAGAAATGTCATACTTTGTACAGGTTGCAGGCTAAAGCTTATGGTGAGCAGTTAAATGCTACAGAGAAAGACTTCAGTATGGAGTTGTGGCATAGGCGATTGGGACACATGAGCGAGAAGGGGCTGCAAGCTCTTTCCAAGAGAGAGGTATTACCAGATCTCAGAGGTATACATCTGAACCCTTGTATTGATTGTTTGGCTAGTAAACAACATAGAGTTTCATTTGCTAGTGCTGCTTTGTCTAGAAAAATGCATGCCTTAGACCGTGTTTATACATATGTATGTGGTCCTTTGAGGACAAAAACTCCTGGTGGATCTGTTGATGTTCTTGGTATAAGTGGTGCACTTTATTTTGTCACTTTTATAGATGATTTTTCCAGGAAAGTTTGGGCTTATGCTTTGAAGACCAAAGATCAGGTTATTAATGTCTTCAAAGAGTTTCATGCCAGGGTTGAAAGGGAGACAGAAAGGAAATTGAAATGCATAAGATCAGATAATGGTGGTGAATATACGGGATTGTTTAATGACTATTGCAGGTCACATGGGATCCAACATGAGATGACAGTTCCTGGTACACCTCAGCATAATGCAATTGCAGAGAGGATGAACCGCACCATCATGGAAAAGATCAGATGTATGCTTTCACAGGCCAAGCTACCCAAAAGGTTTTGGGATGAGGCTTTGAGGACTGCAGTTGATGTGATCAACTTATCACCATGTACAGCCCTAGATGGTGATGTTGCAGAGCAAGTATGGTCAGAGAAAGATGTTTCCTACAGGCATTTGAGAGTATTTGGTTGTCGTGCATTTGCACATGTTCCAGATAATGAGAGGTCCAAGTTGGATGGTAAGTCTAAAGAATGTATTTTTCTTGGTTACTCACATGATCAATTTGGTTACAGGCTTTGGGATCCAGAAAAGCAGAAGGTGTTCAGGAGCAGAGATGTGGTCTTCTTTGAGGATCAAACCTTTGAGGATTTGAAAAAGAAGGCACCAGCCAAGACTTCTGTAGAAGGATTAGCAGATTGTGACCCAGTTATTCCTCCAGTATATCAGGGTGATGGGGGAGATGTGTAGGAAAATAGTGTAGAGCATGATGTTGATTTACCTGTAGGACATGTTGAGCAAGACGAAGTAGGAGAGCAAGTTCCCGCAGAACCTCAGTTGAGAAGATCTTCTAGACAACGTCAACCTTCCAGAAGATACTCTACAGATGAGTATGTGATGCTTACTAATGCAGGTGAACCAGAGAGTTACCAGGAAGCAGTTGAGAGTGAGCAGGAAGAAAAGCAGTTGCAGCTTCAGAAAATTCATACAGATGACAACGGAGCAGACATGTTGACGAAGACCTTACCAAAAGAAAGACAGGAGATATGCCGACAGTTGGTCGGCATGGCTTCACATTGAGGAGTCATGGGACAACCTCTCTTATGGGCTGAAGGGGGAGGTTGTTGGGCTGATGGCCCATATTCAGCCCATGTGGGCTTTATCAGCCCACAGTCCACACCCCCTCTTAACCTAACCCTAATTAAGATTAGGGGGTGTGGTGGCTGCATTTTAGAGGTAGATTAAAGCTATAAAAAGGCAGCAACGAGGCAGATCTTTGGAGCCACGAGATTCCAAAGAGAAGAAGGAGAACAAGGCAGAAAAGGAAGAGAAAGAAAGGGAAGAAGACAAGGACAACGCAGAGAAACTGTTCACAATCATCTAGCAGTGTTCTCATCTCAGGTTAGATCAAATCTACAGTAGACTCTTGCTGTGATTACTTGGGGAGGTTTTAGATATCGTGGGCAGTGACGTGATCCTTGTATCCTAGTTATTCTCTTGTGGTTGTTGCTAGGGTTTTGGGCAAGAGATTGAGATTTGTACATTCATTATTCTCATAGTAGATTATCTCTAGTTTGCCCCGTGGTTTTTACCCTTCACATTGAAGGAGTTTTCCACATATATCATGGTGTTCTATTTGATTGTGTTTCCATTTTATTCTGCTGCGTATTTTGGTCTTCTAGTATTTGTTCCTATACAAAGGTTATTCCTGTTTATATCCCCATCATTTCTAACACTAGAACTTAAAGTTGCTTCACTGGGAGAGATGGCTGTCACAGTATTCTTCGTTTCATCTTACATGAAAATATTTTTTAGAAGTCTTTATTAGCTAAGTTAGTATATACCATCGAGCCATCGTTTTATCGTGAATTTAGATGCTCAAATGGCACGAGGAGAGTTCTATTAGAAGCTAACATATTCAATAAGTTATATAAATCAATACGTTGGTACAAACTTCAATCGATGAGTTGCTACAGTTGCATCCAAATTAAGGTATCCATAGAGCTTGTTCTTGAGAGATAGCCACCATCAGTATCCATCCAAGTCTTGCATGGTTATGAGTGAATATCATCTCCTAAGAAATTATATTATGAGTGAAAATCATCTCTATTGGATAATTATATCAAAATTTAATCAAATTTATAAAATATTTTATCTAATTAAATAAAACCATATAATCAGACAAAATATCTTTTACTAGTATATTCTCAAGTACTTGAGAATGACAAAGAATCTTTTACTAGTATATAAAGGTAGTAGCCTGAGGGTTGAGCGTTACATGGACTCGAGTTTCTAATTCGATGTCAATAACAACAAGTCTAATTCAGGATATATGTAGCAATATGCTGGAAGAGTTCCAAACAAGATACTATTGTCGACTTGACCATAGAGGCAGAGTATATTGCTATGTTAGAGGCAATAAAGGAGAGAGTCTGGATGAAGAAATTCATCACAGATCTGAGAGTTATGTCGAGTAGCAAGGATTCGATTCCTTTATATTGTAACAACTATATGATAATTACACAAATGAGGGAATTCGGGTCTCATCAGAAATATTCTGAGGAGTTTCTAACTTATTAGAGATATTCATGGCTCGAGGAGATATAGTAGTAAAAAAAGTTTCATCCAAAGATAACATCGCAGATCCATTGATAAAGCCATTGTCTCATATTGTCTTTGAAAAAAGTTTCAGGCACGTAGGTGATTGACTTTAAATTAAGTGTGACATTACTAGTCATAGGTGCCCTATAAGCCAATAACGTGAGTGATGACACATGTGATATGATACACACCTTTTTTCTTATTATTATTATCATATTATCTCACTTTATATTGTTTGATATATATATATATATATATATATATATATATATATATATATATATATATATATATATATATATATATATAGTGATATTCATGAATTTGTATAATGAGAATCAAATCGAGATAAGATAACGATATTGAGACCGATTCACCTTTAAACATAAACCCTAAAGAATCCCAGTCATATGTTACTCGAGATGGATATCGAGATAACCGAATAAGCTAGTGTACTATATACTCGTCCATATGATAGAGGTGGCTGGTTTCATAGCTGCTCATGTGGGGACATTAGGGATATTGTATAGATGCTCATTGGAGAATGAGTTCATTGATTAATTCGTTCATGAAATGCCGAATGGTTAAGGATACCTCATTATCAAATAATGATTCTGTCATTCCAGTGGTGTATTTGGTCCTTTAACTTAACACCATAGATGTTCTGAATTAGTATTCCACTTTTTGATATTGAATTTATAGATATGATTATGCTACCAATATCTTCCAATATCTTTGGGCAAGTTTATTAGTACGATTAGATTTGATAGTCAATTAAAATTTGACATAAGATAATTTGACAATCAAAATCTAAAGCAATCCATCAATACTTAAACGCATAGAATATAATTAATTATTATAAAAACCGTTTGGTAATCTTCTCGGTAAGATGAGATGACATAAATCATACCCATTTAGTTGGCAAGTGGTAATTCAGTATAATATTAGTATGCTCCGTTGGCACAACATTTGAAAGGAGTATTCCTATGTATACCAGAAAAATACCCCAATTTAAAAGCTATAAAAGGATGATTTCTCCAAGTATACATTCTATACATCTCTCTATGTGTTTATTCTTAAACTGTTTAGCTATTTGCTAATTTATAATTTAAAAATCAGAGAAGTCTTGTGGAACATTAATTTAATGCACCCCACACGACAAACGTACGTCATATTCTTGATGTGTGGAACCCATCGTACTCACTGAGGACAACTAAATATTCCTCCATCCTCACCTCCTCCCCCGGTCAAGTGGAGCCATCGATCCACATACTCCTTTCAATGTAACGCACAAGGAATGGATTGAAATTGTCCATCCAATTTATTCACAGTATCAAATGTGGATGGATTCCTTCCGTCATTTCGTGCGACGCATCCGTCCAAGACGGCAATGCAAATGTGGGAACGTTAAACCACGTTTTGTCGTCCGTCAAAATGTTGTGAAGACGATGAACGAATATGATCAAGTAAACAGTCACGGTTTGAACGAGAATAAGAGTCTCCGGAGAGAAGGGGATACTTTGAATCGACTTCAAACACATGCAGAACACACTGGACGGCGATCGACGGTGATGAGATGTATATATATATGTAAGCTCTCAGCCCTTTCCCGCACACCAACCTTTGCTTCATTCATTCATCCTCGAACTGATAACCCATCTTTCTTGGATCCTCTGCTTTGATCGACCATGGCCACCGCGTCCACGCAGCTGTTGCTGTTCCTCAGTCCATGCATGACGGCAACGCAAATGTGATAACGTTAAACCATTCTGCCGTCAAAGCCTTATGAACGAAGATTTACTGGTAAACAGCCGTGTTTTGAAGCAGTCTAAAGTCTTCGAAGCCCGGGGAGCACGCTGAATCGACCTCGAGACAATGCTAATCGAGCACACAAGCGTCGAGGTTGCTGACGGTGAGCAGCTATATATGGAGCACCGTCTCAACCTTTTCCCTCACACCAACCTTAGCCACGGTCGTCTTCATATTGACAAGCCATTGTTCTCGGATCATCTGCTCGATCGCTCGACTAGTTCATTTGAACGATCATGGCCACCGCGTCCACGCAGCTCTTGCTGTTCCTCCTGCTGGTTTCGAGCAGCTTGCAGCCTCTCACGGCGGCGAGGGCAATGGAGGGAGACGAGTGGTGGCGGGAGCAGGGCGGCCTGTTGCTGGGGTCTCTGCAACAAGGCCCAAGCCTCAAAAGGAGTTCGATTCATAACAGTCTTTGTTGGTGAAATATTCAACAAATAAACTGCTGTTGCAACTGCTTCTGCCCAAAACTGATTTCGAAGATGTTTTCCTTTATGCAAACTTCTTGCCATTTCAACGACAGTCCGATTCTTACGCTCAGCTACACCATTTTGCTCCGGTGTATATGGTGCTGTCAATTCTCTGTGAATACCATTTTCTTCACAAAAAGAACTAAACTCATTAGATAAAAATTCACCACCTCTATCTGTCTAAAGTGTCTTTATATATCTACCACTTTATCTTTCTACAAGTGCCTTAAACTTTCAAAAATTATCAAATGTTTCAGATTTCAATTTCAAAAATTATACCCAACTCATGCGACTATTATCATCCGTAAACAATAAAAAATATTGACTTCCACCAAATGATTTTATATTCATAGGTCCACATAAGTCAGCATGAATTAATTCAAGACAATTAGATGCTCTCCATGCTTTTCCAATAGGAAATGGTTTTCTACTTTGTTTGCCATAAATACATCCTTTACATACATCAAGTGTATTAATCTTAGGCAATCCAAAAACTATTCCTTTTTTACTTAACAACCTTAAACCTTTAATGTTAAGGTGTCCATATCTTAAATGCCATAAACTAGACTCATTCTTTTGAGTTGTGATAAGCACATGCCTTTCAATATTTAACACATCAAGTGGAAACATCTTGTTTTGTGTCATGCAAACATTTACTATAATCAAACCAGATTTCTTATCTCTAATAGTACATGAACCATTATCAAATATTACTGAATATCCATCATCTACTAATTGTCCAACACTCAACAAGTTATGTGATAAAGTAGGAATAAAGAAAACATTATCAAGGTATTTTACCTTCCCTTGATTTATCTTCACCTCAATTGTTCCTTTCCCTTCCACTTGGATTTGCTTATTATCTCCAAGTCTAACATTCAACTTGTGAGTCTCATCAATATATCTAAATATTGATTTTATGCCTGACATATGATTAAAACATCCACTATCCAAAAACCAAATATCATTTGAGATGTTATGAATTTGTGAATGAGTCATAAACAACTTATTATTTTCTTCATTTTTCTCCACATAGCTTGCTTGCTTTTATCTTTTCCAGCAATCTGCTGACCAAACTTTTTACAATAGTGACATTGAATTCCACTTTTGTAATTTTTTTGATCATAATTTGATTGCCCTTGTTCATCAAAGTGTCCTCTTCCTCTTTCATTTCCTCTACCACGAAATCCTCCTCTGCCACATCCTCTTCCTATTGATTTTTTGTCTTCTTTTGAAGTAGAAGACTCTCCCTTAACCTGAAATGTTTTTCCTTCACTTTTTTCAAGTGACCTATTCAACCTTACTTCATGTGCTTGCAAAGAACCCATTAGTTCATCAAATGAATAAGTAGATAAATCTTTTGATTCCTCAATTGCGGCAACAACATGATCAAATTTCGGAGTTAAACTTCTCAAAACTTTTGCAACAATTATATGATCAGGAAGATCTTCACCATAAGATTTCATTTGACTAACAATTTCAGTCACTCGAGAAAGAAAATCTTGCACTGATTCATAGCTTTTCATGAACAAAATTTTAAACTCACGACGGAGGGTTTGAAGTTTTACCGTAATCACCCTTGATGAGCCTTGAAATTCATTTTGAAGTATCAACCAAGCTTGCTTTGAGGTTGTCGCTGCTGTAATTCTTGAGAAGATCGTCTCATGTACAGCTTGTTGAATGAAGAACAATGCATTTTAGTCATTCTTTCTATTCTCCCTCGGCCTGATTTCGTCATCTAGATCTGCATATCCATTCTCTATTAAGTTCCAAAGATTTTGAGACTTGAATAGAGTCTTCATCTTGATACTCCAAAATTCATAACTTTTGCCCGAGAAGATGGGGATAAGGGGTTGAGACATCGAATTACCATTAAAAGCCATAATGCCCAGTTCAGATTGAAACTAGGCTCTGATACCACAAATGTTGGGGATGGAGGAGCAAGGAAAAACATAATACTACGATACGAGTAAAAAGAATCCTTTTGATTCAAGAAAACTGTTGTAGTATTAAAAGCAGGAGGATTGATAAGAACACTTACAAGATACCAAGTGCACACAGACTCTCTATCTATCTGTCTGCTATCTCTATATACCTTGCTACATGAACTACGGTCCTATTTATAGGACCTAGTGACAACCACCCTATAACTACTAGATCATGAGGTAGTTATTGAAACCACCTTATAACTACTAGATCATGATTGAAGTGGTTATTGAAATCATCATGTAACCACTAGATCATGATAACAATCTAGATAGATAACTATGAATCAGATCTCAATACTCCCGCCACCACTCGTCTCCCTCCATTGCTCTCGCCGCCGTGAGAGGCTGCAAGCTGCTCGAAACCAGCAGGAGGAACAGCAACAGGTGCGTGGACGCGGTGGCCATGGTCGATCAAAGCAGAGGATCCAAGAAAGATGGGTTATCAGTTCGAGGATGAATGAATGAAGCAAAGGTTGGTGTGCGGGAAAGGGCTGAGAGCTTACATATATATATATATATATATACACCCCATCACCGTCGATCGTCGTCCTGTGTGGTATGCATGGGTTTGAAGTCGATTCAAAGTATCCCCTTCTCTCCGGAGACTTTTAGACTCGTTCAAACCGCGGCTGTTTACTTGAACAGCTTCGCTCCCCGTCTTCGCTAACATTTTGACGACGACAAAACGTGATTTAACGTTCTCACATTTGCATTGCACGAAATGGCGGAAGATTTCAAGCTGTTGTGTTAGTCGACGACGGGTTAACTGGTGAAGATCATTTTGGCCGCTCTCAAGTTGGGATTCCGTACCTGGTCAGATCCGACTCGATAATAAGCCTAGGTGTTCTCTTTTAAGAATTGTATATCTTTCACACACAAAAAAAAGAAATGAACATGAACTATTTTCACCTTGTGGATATATTTCCTATCACTACATATTGATCTTTTTCCTTATAGTCTTGAACTAGTCTTTGTGGATATATTTCAATAAATTCTTGAAGTGGCGTATGAGTTGGTGACCTATGTGGATATTTTATTTTTATTTTAATAATTTTTATATTAAAAACGTATATCAATCGACTATATCTCATTAGCTTAGGCTTTTAAATCAGAAGATGAAAGAGTTCCATCTTGTATTATATTACATTATATATGTGTATATATTGATCTTATTTCTTGTTGGGCTGATGGCCCATATTCAGCCCATGTGGGCTTTATCAGCCCACAGCCCACACCCCCTCTTAACCTAATCCTAATTAAGATTAGAGGGGTGTGGTGGCTACGTTTTAGAGGCAGATTAAAGCTATAAAAAGGCAGCAACGAGGCAGATCTTTGGAGCCACGAGATTCCAAAGAGAAGAAGGAGAACAAGGCAGAAAAGGAAGAGAAAGAAAGGGAAGAAGACAAGGACAACGCAGAGAAACTGTTCACAATCATCTAGTAGTGTTCTCATCTCAGGTTAGATCAAATCTACAGTAGACTCTTACTGTGATTACTTGGGGAGGTTTTAGATATTGTGGGCAGTGACGTGATCCTTATATCCCAGTTATTCTCTTGTGGTTGTTGCTAGGGTTTTGGGTAAGAGATTGAGATTTGTACATTCATTATTCTCATAGTAGATTATCTCTAGTTTGCCCCGTGGTTTTTACCCTTCACATTGAAGGAGTTTTCCACGTATATCTTGGTGTTCTGTTTGATTGTGTTTCCATTTTATTCCGCTGCGTATTTTGGTCTTCTAGTATTTGTTCCTATACAAAGGTTATTCCTGTTTATATCCCCATCAACTGGTATCAGAGCGGGGTTTTGGTGATTTAATTTTTGTATTTGAACATGGAGGCCAGTAATATTTCTCGCATGATTAGTTTGAATGGAAATAATTGGATGATATGGAAACCAAGAATGGAAGATCTCTTGTATTGCAAAGATTTGTATGGACCTTTGCAAGGGGATAGTGCAAAACCTACAACTATGACAGATGATGAGTGGAAGAGGTTAGATCGAAAAACAATTGGATTTATTAGACAATGGCTTGATGATAGTGTCTTTCACCATGTTTCTACTGAAATTTCTGCATATTCTCTTTGGAAAAAATTGGAAAGTCTCTATGAAAGAAAAACAGCTGGCAACAAAGCTTTTTTGATCAGAAAACTTGTGAACCTAAAATATAGAGAGGGTGCTTCTGTTACTGAGCATTTGAATGAAATGCAGAGTATTACTAACGAGTTATCCTCTATGAAAATATCTCTTGATGATGAGTTGCAGGCATTGTTACTTCTCAGTTCATTACCAGAAAGTTGGGAGACACTGGTGGTTTCCCTTAGTAATTCTGCGCCAGATGGTATTGTCACTATAAGTCAAGTAACAAGCAGTTTGTTGAATGAGGAGTTGAGAAGAAAGAGTTCGACAACATCTCAGAATGATTCACACGCACTTATCTCAGAGAACAGAGGAAGGTCAAAGTCCAGAAGCAGTTCACGTATGGGTAGGAGCAAGTCAAGATCAAGAAAAGATATTGTTTGCTATAACTGTGGTGAGAAAGGACATTACAAGAACCAATGTAAGCAACCTAAGAAGAACAAGAAAAAGGAAAAAGAAGTGGAGTCTACAGAGTCAAAGGATAATACTACAGCTACAGTGCAGGGTGGTGATTATTTGATTTTGTCTCCTTCCGATGATATTTTTTCTTGTGTGTGTCAGGATCTTGAGTGGGTGATTGACACAGGTGCTTCTTATCATGCTACACCTCGGAGAGAGTTTTTTGCTACATACAGGTCTGGAAACTTTGGTGTTGTCAAGATGGGCAACTATGGCACAGCAGACATCATTGGCATGGGTGATATCCATTTAAAGACCAACCTTGACTGCAAGTTGGTACTTAAGGATGTGAGGCATGTGATTGACTTGAGGTTGAATTTAATTTCAGTTGGAAGACTAGATGATGAAGACTATGAAAGCAGATTTCACAGAGGGCAATGGAAGCTCATTAAGGGTTCTCTTGTTATAGCTAGTGGAAAGAAATGTCATACTTTGTACAGGTTGCAGGCTAAAGCTTATGGTGAGCAGTTAAATGCTACAGAGAAAGACTTCAGTATGGAGTTGTGGCATAGGCGATTGGGACACATGAGCGAGAAGGGGCTGCAAGCTCTTTCCAAGAGAGAGGTATTACCAGATCTCAGAGGTATACATCTGAACCCTTGTATTGATTGTTTGGCTAGTAAACAACATAGAGTTTCATTTGCTAGTGCTGCTTTGTCTAGAAAAATGCATGCCTTAGACCGTGTTTATACATATGTATGTGGTCCTTTGAGGACAAAAACTCCTGGTGGATCTGTTGATGTTCTTGGTATAAGTGGTGCACTTTATTTTGTCACTTTTATAGATGATTTTTCCAGGAAAGTTTGGGCTTATGCTTTGAAGACCAAAGATCAGGTTATTAATGTCTTCAAAGAGTTTCATGCCAGGGTTGAAAGGGAGACAGAAAGGAAATTGAAATGCATAAGATCAGATAATGGTGGTGAATATACGGGATTGTTTAATGACTATTGCAGGTCACATGGGATCCAACATGAGATGACAGTTCCTGGTACACCTCAGCATAATGCAATTGCAGAGAGGATGAACCGCACCATCATGGAAAAGATCAGATGTATGCTTTCACAGGCCAAGCTACCCAAAAGGTTTTGGGATGAGGCTTTGAGGACTGCAGTTGATGTGATCAACTTATCACCATGTACAGCCCTAGATGGTGATGTTGCAGAGCAAGTATGGTCAGAGAAAGATGTTTCCTACAGGCATTTGAGAGTATTTGGTTGTCGTGCATTTGCACATGTTCCAGATAATGAGAGGTCCAAGTTGGATGGTAAGTCTAAAGAATGTATTTTTCTTGGTTACTCACATGATCAATTTGGTTACAGGCTTTGGGATCCAGAAAAGCAGAAGGTGTTCAGGAGCAGAGATGTGGTCTTCTTTGAGGATCAAACCTTTGAGGATTTGAAAAAGAAGGCACCAGCCAAGACTTCTGTAGAAGGATTAGCAGATTGTGACCCAGTTATTCCTCCAGTATATCAGGGTGATGGGGGAGATGTGTAGGAAAATAGTGTAGAGCATGATGTTGATTTACCTGTAGGACATGTTGAGCAAGAAGAAGTAGGAGAGCAAGTTCCCGCAGAACCTCAGTTGAGAAGATCTTCTAGACAACGTCAACCTTCCAGAAGATACTCTACAGATGAGTATGTGATGCTTACTAATGCAGGTGAACCAGAGAGTTACCAGGAAGCAGTTGAGAGTGAGCAGGAAGAAAAGCAGTTGCAGCTTCAGAAAATTCATACAGATGACAACGGAGCAGACATGTTGACGAAGACCTTACCAAAAGAAAGACAGGAGATATGCCGACAGTTGGTCGGCATGGCTTCACATTGAGGAGTCATGGGACAACCTCTCTTATGGGCTGAAGGGGGAGGTTGTTGGGCTGATGGCCCATATTCAGCCCATGTGGGCTTTATCAGCCCACAGTCCACACCCCCTCTTAACCTAACCCTAATTAAGATTAGGGGGTGTGGTGGCTGCATTTTAGAGGTAGATTAAAGCTATAAAAAGGCAGCAACGAGGCAGATCTTTGGAGCCACGAGATTCCAAAGAGAAGAAGGAGAACAAGGCAGAAAAGGAAGAGAAAGAAAGGGAAGAAGACAAGGACAACGCAGAGAAACTGTTCACAATCATCTAGCAGTGTTCTCATCTCAGGTTAGATCAAATCTACAGTAGACTCTTGCTGTGATTACTTGGGGAGGTTTTAGATATCGTGGGCAGTGACGTGATCCTTGTATCCTAGTTATTCTCTTGTGGTTGTTGCTAGGGTTTTGGGCAAGAGATTGAGATTTGTACATTCATTATTCTCATAGTAGATTATCTCTAGTTTGCCCCGTGGTTTTTACCCTTCACATTGAAGGAGTTTTCCATATATATCATGGTGTTCTGTTTGATTGTGTTTCCATTTTATTCTGCTGCGTATTGTGGTCTTCTAGTATTTGTTCCTATACAAAGGTTATTCCTGTTTATATCCCCATCATTTCTAACACTAGAACTTAAAGTTGCTTCACTGGGAGAGATGGCTGTCACAGTATTCTTCGTTTCATCTTACATGAAAATATTTTTTAGAAGTCTTTATTAGCTAAGTTAGTATATACCATCGAGCCATCGTTTTATCGTGAATTTAGATGCTCAAATGGCACGAGGAGAGTTCTATTAGAAGCTAACATATTCAATAAGTTATATAAATCAATACGTTGGTACAAACTTCAATCGATGAGTTGCTACAGTTGCATCCAAATTAAGGTATCCATAGAGCTTGTTCTTGAGAGATAGCCACCATCAGTATCCATCCAAGTCTTGCATGGTTATGAGTGAATATCATCTCCTAAGAAATTATATTATGAGTGAAAATCATCTCTATTGGATAATTATATCAAAATTTAATCAAATTTATAAAATATTTTATCTAATTAAATAAAACCATATAATCAGACAAAATATCTTTTACTAGTATATTCTCAAGTACTTGAGAATGACAAAGAATCTTTTACTAGTATATAAAGGTAGTAGCCTGAGGGTTGAGCGTTACATGGACTCGAGTTTCTAATTCGATGTCAATAACAACAAGTCTAATTCAGGATATATGTAGCAATATGCTGGAAGAGTTCCAAACAAGATACTATTGTCGACTTGACCATAGAGGCAGAGTATATTGCTATGTTAGAGGCAATAAAGGAGAGAGTCTGGATGAAGAAATTCATCACAGATCTGAGAGTTATGTCGAGTAGCAAGGATTCGATTCCTTTATATTGTAACAACTATATGATAATTACACAAATGAGGGAATTCGGGTCTCATCAGAAATATTCTGAGGAGTTTCTAACTTATTAGAGATATTCATGGCTCGAGGAGATATAGTAGTAAAAAAAGTTTCATCCAAAGATAACATCGCAGATCCATTGATAAAGCCATTGTCTCATATTGTCTTTGAAAAAAGTTTCAGGCACGTAGGTGATTGACTTTAAATTAAGTGTGACATTACTAGTCATAGGTGCCCTATAAGCCAATAACGTGAGTGATGACACATGTGATATGATACACACCTTTTTTCTTATTATTATTATTATTATATTATCTCACTTTATATTGTTTGATATATATATATATATATATATATATATATATATATATATATAGTGATATTCATGAATTTGTATAATGAGAATCAAATCGAGATAAGATAACGATATTGAGACCGATTCACCTTTAAACATAAACCCTAAAGAATCCCAGTCATATGTTACTCGAGATGGATATCGAGATAACCGAATAAGCTAGTGTACTATATACTCGTCCATATGATAGAGGTGGCTGGTTTCATAGCTGCTCATGTGGGGACATTAGGGATATTGTATAGATGCTCATTGGAGAATGAGTTCATTGATTAATTCGTTCATGAAATGCCGAATGGTTAAGGATACCTCATTATCAAATAATGATTCTGTCATTCCAGTGGTGTATTTGGTCCTTTAACTTAACACCATAGATGTTCTGAATTAGTATTCCACTTTTTGATATTGAATTTATAGATATGATTATGCTACCAATATCTTCCAATATCTTTGGGCAAGTTTATTAGTACGATTAGATTTGATAGTCAATTAAAATTTGACATAAGATAATTTGACAATCAAAATCTAAAGCAATCCATCAATACTTAAACGCATAGAACATAATTAATTATTATAAAAACCGTTTGGTAATCTTCTCGGTAAGATGAGATGACATAAATCATACCCATTTAGTTGGCAAGTGGTAATTCAGTATAATATTAGTATGCTCCGTTGGCACAACATTTGAAAGGAGTATTCCTATGTATACCAGAAAAATACCCCAATTTAAAAGCTATAAAAGGATGATTTCTCCAAGTATACATTCTATACATCTCTCTATGTGTTTATTCTTAAACTGTTTAGCTATTTGCTAATTTATAATTTAAAAATCAGAGAAGTCTTGTGGAACATTAATTTAATGCACCCCACACGACAAACGTACGTCATATTCTTGATGTGTGGAACCCATCGTACTCACTGAGGACAACTAAATATTCCTCCATCCTCACCTCCTCCCCCGGTCAAGTGGAGCCATCGATCCACATACTCCTTTCAATGTAACGCACAAGGAATGGATTGAAATTGTCCATCCAATTTATTCACAGTATCAAATGTGGATGGATTCCTTCCGTCATTTCGTGCGACGCATCCGTCCAAGACGGCAATGCAAATGTGGGAACGTTAAACCACGTTTTGTCGTCCGTCAAAATGTTGTGAAGACGATGAACGAATATGATCAAGTAAACAGTCACGGTTTGAACGAGAATAAGAGTCTCCGGAGAGAAGGGGATACTTTGAATCGACTTCAAACACATGCAGAACACACTGGACGGCGATCGACGGTGATGAGATGTATATATATATGTAAGCTCTCAGCCCTTTCCCGCACACCAACCTTTGCTTCATTCATTCATCCTCGAACTGATAACCCATCTTTCTTGGATCCTCTGCTTTGATCGACCATGGCCACCGCGTCCACGCAGCTGTTGCTGTTCCTCAGTCCATGCATGACGGCAACGCAAATGTGATAACGTTAAACCATTCTGCCGTCAAAGCCTTATGAACGAAGATTTACTGGTAAACAGCCGTGTTTTGAAGCAGTCTAAAGTCTTCGAAGCCCGGGGAGCACGCTGAATCGACCTCGAGACAATGCTAATCGAGCACACAAGCGTCGAGGTTGCTGACGGTGAGCAGCTATATATGGAGCACCGTCTCAACCTTTTCCCTCACACCAACCTTAGCCACGGTCGTCTTCATATTGACAAGCCATTGTTCTCGGATCATCTGCTCGATCGCTCGACTAGTTCATTTGAACGATCATGGCCACCGCGTCCACGCAGCTCTTGCTGTTCCTCCTGCTGGTTTCGAGCAGCTTGCAGCCTCTCACGGCGGCGAGGGCAATGGAGGGAGACGAGTGGTGGCGGGAGCAGGGCGGCCTGTTGCTGGGGTCTTTGCAACAAGGCCCAAGCCTCAAAAGGAGTTCGATTCATAACAGTCTTTGTTGGTGAAATATTCAACAAATAAACTGCTGTTGCAACTGCTTCTGCCCAAAACTGATTTCGAAGATGTTTTCCTTTATGCAAACTTCTTGCCATTTCAACGACAGTCCGATTCTTACGCTCAGCTACACCATTTTGCTCCGGTGTATATGGTGCTGTCAATTCTCTGTGAATACCATTTTCTTCACAAAAAGAACTAAACTCATTAGATAAAAATTCACCACCTCTATCTGTCTAAAGTGTCTTTATATATCTACCACTTTATCTTTCTACAAGTGCCTTAAACTTTCAAAAATTATCAAATGTTTCAGATTTCAATTTCAAAAATTATACCCAACTCATGCGACTATTATCATCCGTAAACAATAAAAAATATTGACTTCCACCAAATGATTTTATATTCATAGGTCCACATAAGTCAGCATGAATTAATTCAAGACAATTAGATGCTCTCCATGCTTTTCCAATAGGAAATGGTTTTCTACTTTGTTTGCCATAAATACATCCTTTATATACATCAAGTGTATTAATCTTAGGCAATCCAAAAACTATTCCTTTTTTACTTAACAACCTTAAACCTTTAATGTTAAGGTGTCCATATCTTAAATGCCATAAACTAGACTCATTCTTTTGAGTTGTGATAAGCACATGCCTTTCAATATTTAACACATCAAGTGGAAACATCTTGTTTTGTGTCATGCAAACATTTACTATAATCAAACCAGATTTCTTATCTCTAATAGTACATGAACCATTATCAAATATTACTGAATATCCATCATCTACTAATTGTCCAACACTCAACAAGTTATGTGATAAAGTAGGAATAAAGAAAACATTATCAAGGTATTTTACCTTCCCTTGATTTATCTTCACCTCAATTGTTCCTTTCCCTTCCACTTGGATTTGCTTATTATCTCCAAGTCTAACATTCAACTTGTGAATCTCATCAATATATCTAAATATTGATTTTATGCCTGACATATGATTAAAACATCCACTATCCAAAAACCAAATATCATTTGAGATGTTATGAATTTGTGAATGAGTCATAAACAACTTATTATTTTCTTCATTTTTCTCCACATAGCTTGCTTGCTTTTCTCTTTTCCAGCAATCTGCTGACCAAACTTTTTACAATAGTGACATTGAATTCCACTTTTGTAATTTTTTTGATCATAATTTGATTGCCCTTGTTCATCAAAGTGTCCTCTTCCTCTTTCATTTCCTCTACCACGAAATCCTCCTCTGCCACATCCTCTTCCTATTGATTTTTTGTCTTCTTTTGAAGTAGAAGACTCTCCCTTAACCTGAAATGTTTTTCCTTCACTTTTTTCAAGTGACCTATTCAACCTTACTTCATGTGCTTGCAAAGAACCCATTAGTTCATCAAATGAATAAGTAGATAAATCTTTTGATTCCTCAATTGCGGCAACAACATGATCAAATTTCGGAGTTAAACTTCTCAAAACTTTTGCAACAATTATATGATCAGGAAGATCTTCACCATAAGATTTCATTTGACTAACAATTTCAGTCACTCGAAAAAGAAAATTTTGCACTGATTCATAGCTTTTCATGAACAAAATTTCAAACTCACGACGGAGGGTTTGAAGTTTTACCGTAATCACCCTTGATGAGCCTTGAAATTCATTTTGAAGTATCAACCAAGCTTGCTTTGAGGTTGTCGCTGCTGTAATTCTTGAGAAGATCGTCTCATGTACAGCTTGTTGAATGAAGAACAATGCATTTGAGTCATTCTTTCTATTCTCCCTCAGCCTGATTTCGTCATCTGGATCTGCATATCCATTCTCTATTAAGTTCCAAAGATTTTGAGACTTGAATAGAGTCTTCATCTTGATACTCCAAAATTCATAACTTTTGCCCGAGAAGATGGGGATAAGGGGTTGAGACATCGAATTACCATTAAAAGCCATAATACCCAGTTCAGATTGAAACTAGGCTCTGATACCACAAATGTTGGGGATGGAGGAGCAAGGAAAAATAGAATACTACGATACGAGTAAAAAGAATCCTTTCGATTCAAGAAAACTGTTGTAGTATTAAAAGCAAGAGGATTGATAAGAACACTTAAAAGATACCAAGTGCACACAGACTCTCTATCTATCTGTCTGCTATCTCTATATACCTTGCTACATGAACTACGGTCCTATTTATAGGACCTAGTGACAACCACCCTATAACTACTAGATCATGAGGTAGTTATTGAAACCACCTTATAACTACTAGATCATGATTGAAGTGGTTATTGAAATCATCATGTAACCACTAGATCATGATAACAATCTAGATAGATAACTATGAATCAGATCTCAATACTCCCGCCACCACTCGTCTCCCTCCATTGCTCTCGCCGCCGTGAGAGGCTGCAAGCTGCTCGAAACCAGCAGGAGGAACAGCAACAGGTGCGTGGACGCGGTGGCCATGGTCGATCAAAGCAGAGGATCCAAGAAAGATGGGTTATCAGTTCGAGGATGAATGAATGAAGCAAAGGTTGGTGTGCGGGAAAGGGCTGAGAGCTTACATATATATATATATACACCCCATCACCGTCGATCGTCGTCCTGTGTGGTATGCATGGGTTTGAAGTCGATTCAAAGTATCCCCTTCGCTCCGGAGACTTTTAGACTCGTTCAAACCGCGGCTGTTTACTTGAACAGCTTCGCTCCCCGTCTTCGCAACATTTTGACGACGACAAAACGTGATTTAACGTTCTCACATTTGCATTGCACGAAATGGCGGAAGATTTCAAGCTGTTGTGTTAGTCGATGACGGGTTAACGGGTGAAGATCATTTTGACCTCTCTCAAGTTGGGATTCCGTACCTGATAAGATCCGACCCGATAATAAGTCCAGCTGTTCTCTTTTAAGAATTATATATCTTTCACAAAAAAAATAGAAAGAAATGAACATGAACTATTTTCACCTTGTGTCATATCATATTCCTACATATCGATCTTTCTCTTGATAGTCTTGGACTAATCGTTGTGGATATATTTCATACATGCTTGGATTGTCTTATGAGTTGTGAAATCAGGCACCTATATAGATATCTGATTTTTTTTTTTTTTTATTAAAAATGTAGACTGATCGTTCATATCTAATTTAGCTTAAGCTTTTAAATCAGAAGATGAAAGGGTTCCATCTTGTATTATCTTACATTATATATGTGTATATATTGATATATAAGTCTTTATTAGCTAAGTTAGTCTATACCTTCGAGCCATCATTTTATCGTGAATTTAGATGCTCAAATGCCACGAAAAGAGTTTTATTAGAAGCAAACATATGAGTTATATAGATCAATACTTTGGTACAAACTTCAATCGATGAGTTGCTACAGTTGCATCCAAACTATGGTATACATAGAGCTTGTTCTTGCGAGATAGCCACCATCAGTATCCATCCAAGTCTTGCATGGTTTGGTTAGCGTACATGCAGCGGCTTCCATCATCAACCTAACAACGAGGGCAGCTCGGGGTGTTAGGGTTGTGGGTGCAACACGAAGGTCCCGAAGGCGTCACCGGGCCTTGTTGCAGAGATCCCAGCAACAGGCCACCCTGCTCCCGCCACCACTCGTCTCCCTCCATTGCCCTCGCCGCCGTGAGAGGCTGCAAGCTGCTCGAAACCAGCAGGAGGAACAGCAACAGCTGCGTGGACGCGGTGGCCATGTTCGTTCAAATGAACTAGTCGAGCGATCGAGCAGATGATCCAAGAACAATGGCTTGTCAATATGAAGACGACCGTGGCTAAGGTTGGTGTGAGGGAAAAGGTTGAGACGGTGCTCCATATATAGCTGCTCACCGTCAGCAACTTCGACGCTTGTGTGCTCGATTAGCATTGTCTCGAGGTCGATTCAGCGTGCTCCCCGGGCTTCGAAGACTTTAGACTGCTTCAAAACACGGCTGTTTACCAGTAAATCTTCGTTCATAAGGCTTTGACGGCAGAATGGTTTAACGTTATCACATTTGCGTTGCCGTCATGCATGGACTGAGAAATGGCAGCAGTAATAATATAGAATCGAAGCTGTTCTAATAGTCAATGACGGGCTAATGGATACGACTCCAAATGCGAACTAAAACCCCAAACGTCGAGTCATATTATTACAAGGATTCGTTTTCAAGATGCATGGATCCGACCCGATAACACCATGAGGGAAGTAATTAATGGTGATGAGCAGAACGAGGGTTGAATGGACCGCGTTGACTTAAGTAGGTGGGTCGATCACTCCACTTGACCTGTTGAGGAGGTCAGACCGAAAGAAAACCTCCGCTGATTGCTTCAATGAGTTCACCCTGACCTAACCGCGCCCTTTGACTTCTCACCACCAGCTTTAATCTCGTTTATCATGCCCAGTTCATCTCTCTCTCTCTCTCTCTCTCTCTCTCTCTCTCTCTCTCTGTATGTACTGTTCCATGCATAAATCACTTAGCTAGCTTCTCGCTTGATATAAAAGATCATTCAGAATATGTAAACTACCATATTTTTCTTAATATTTATTTAATTTTACAAAATTAAGACTACAAAACACGAGCGAAAAATGGAGAAGAACGGATACTGTTTAGATTGTGATACTGTGAAAAGTGAACAGGTTGAAAGAGGAGTAAATGCTGAGCAGAGACAGTGAAAGCTGAGGATGAAACATTAGATGTGTAGTTTTACATGTACAGATACATGATACATGATTCCTCCGTGGCTTCACCGACCGTATGATTCATGGTGTGTGTGTACTGCGACAGAATCTCTTCTTCTACACAAGCTGCCACATGTGGACAATGGGAAGCATCCACTCTCCGGGTCATGCATGCACTGTACCATGATGTCCTCTGCTGCATACCATGGGTTCCCAACTGGTGCAGTGAGAGGTCACATGCATGGCAGAGGAGACCAGAGTTTTAGGCCATCATGTCACATCATTTCTACCAGTGTCCTCTGAGAAGTAGCATCCAAAGCTCACAAAACACTCTCACAGCCCAGACAAACTGCAACACTGTTTCAGAAAGAACATGACAAGAAGAAGAAAAAAAAGGAAAAGTTTTGTAAGGACTGTCCTTCCTGTTCTTGCACTTCCATATCATATACTTATCGATCTGAATGATGTAGTATTAGAACTAAGCTTTTCACAATCCAGACAGTGCAAGTTTGTGCAGGAGAGCTCAAGATCAGGCAGCCCTGTCAATCTTGTTTCTAGTCACCATTAAAATACAAATCATTAGCATTGAATCGAATAACATTGTTATCTTCTCATATGTCGACTCCAGAGAAGCAGGACGGACAGTGGCCATGTGAGAGGACCTGCGGTGACCTTTCTTCCCCTCCTTCGCTTGCCACTATGGCCTATAAATAGTCTCCCGTCTCCCTTCCTTCGTTCCCATCCCACACCGACTACACTTCTCTTTGAGAAGTCCACTGTGACCATGAAGTCATCAATCCTCTTCCTCTTCCTGACTGCACTCCTCCTGCGCCGAGCTCCGACGGCAGTGTCGGTGACATGCAACCCATCGGAGCTCAGCTCATGCGCAGGGGCTATACTGACGTCGGCGCCGCCCACCGCCGCCTGCTGCGCCAAGCTGAAAGAGCAGCGGCCTTGCCTTTGCGAGTACAGGAAGAACCCCAACTTGAAAGGTTACATCAACTCCGATAATAGCAAGAAGGTCTCCAAATCCTGCGGCGTTCCCATTCCGAGCTGTTGAGTAGAGTTGCAGTGGTCTCTTCTTCCCCTTGTCCTTCGAGTATCTACTAGTCTTGTACGTACAAGTTAATAGTATCTACTAGTCTTGTACGTATAAGTTAAATGTGATGCCTCAAGAAGTATATCCCCAATCGTCAAAGGAGACCTTGTATGGTGTCTTCAACGATGCAACCCCAGTGTTCAAGACTATCAACTTGATTTTTAGGTGTGGTTAAACCAACAACATAAAATAGTCATCCCTCAACTGCTCGATATAATATTTTAGAAAAAAAATCCAAAATTCAAACTATTAAATCGGATTCAGAAAAATATGATGGTTCCTTCGGCAGGAGGAACCAAAAGCACGAGGATGTAATAGATAACGGCGCTTGCAGATATATAATAGTTCATCTTTGCAGTCACTGGGATACATAATCATTTTCCACTTACATCCAATAAGCAAAACCATAGGGAGCAATAAATCCATGATTAGTCAATACTTTTCGATCATAAAATGCAACAATGGCACATAAGCAACAATTACTGAAAGAATTGTTTCACGTGCTTGCAGCCGCTTCGGTTTTAACTTCTGATGAGGCTTCTGCCTTGTCATTTCCGATCTTTGGCGAGTCTTCAGTTTTTTCAGATTGCTCTGTTAAAATATCAGGAAAGGTCAGATCCAATGGTTGACATATAAATAATTAACAGTTGTTTTAAATATCTACTTAGGATTCAGTAATAACTGCTAGCCAACAGAGAGAGAGAGAGAGAGAGAGAGAGAGAGAGAGATTCGTTGAGCAAATTTGAGATTGATGGATTAATGTCATTCCAGAAATTCCTATTTTAATGAATTTATCGAAACCATTTCTTCCAAGAAGAGATCTGAAGTATATATCCATCATTCACTTGAAACCCAAGCATACGATACATAAACATTCCAAACATTAACTAGACTTTTCATTTTACTATCGCATTATCTACTTTTGGGCTAATATATTATCCTGACCCTGTTCGGGTTGTAATATCTGTTCTTAAAAAATTTAAATTGAAATCTTTATAATTCTGAAAGTAAAACAAATAACCTCAATTGTCCTAACGTCGTCAGCTGTATTGATGAAAAATACAGCTGACACCACAATACACATGACACCACGTGTTAGATCAACACAAAAATAATGAATAAAAATATAATTTTAACATTCCTAAATAATTTCAACATTCCTTTTATTTCCAATATGTGGGATGTTAAAATTACCATTTTGTCAATAAAATCATTGTAAATGAAAGAGATGTTAAAATTACCTTTTTTCCCCTTCACTTTCGTGTCAATCCAACACGTGATATCACATTTTGTGTTTTCCGTCAATGCAACTGATGGCGTTAGCGCAAATGAGATTATTTGTTTCATTTTCAAAACTATAAAGATCCCAACATAAATTTTTTAAGTACAAGAACCGTGATGCTATTAGGGTCCAAGTACAAGGGATAATATATAATTAACTCGTTTCTCTATGAGTTATTAAATCATAATAATATTTTAGAATGAATAATTTCTAGTGATAAGCCTTCACAAAATTAAAAATCATGATTATGACATTTAACTTATAATACATATTGTTTCAAATAGAGAAAAATAAAATTTATACCATTATAATCTATTAAATAAATAACTTATTGATTATATATTAAGAAAATCTTGGCTAAAACAAGACTTGTAGAGGTTAGTCTCACAGTAAAAAAAAAAAAACTCATTTTTGCAATTCCTGTCTGTTAGGTATGACGTTTTGTTATTCACAACTATTCGAGTTAACAAGTTTTGTGTTTCCTATTGTCCTAAGTTCTGAAATGGCTAAGCCTAAGAACATTGAAAAAAAAAATGATAATTGATCTCATCCCTATTTGATCTAGCTTAAGGCCCTTAGTGATTCACATTATGATCCAAATCCTGACAACATTGTTGTTCACTTCTTGGGCTATATGAATTCTTTTTTCATGGGTACCCATTCTTCCACGAGTGAATTTTATGTTACTCTACATAGAACATATCTTTTCAGTTGCAGCTCTGTAAAAATACAACTACAATGAAACTGAGTATTCTACTTTTGAATTATGTATTTAGTAAGCTATAATTCCAAAGTTACTCAGCATATACTACAAGGATTATATTTGGATATAGAAGCATAAGCATGGTACAAAAACTACCATATTTCAACAACTTTAAGATAAAAGCTCACGTAACATAAAAATTAATTTGTTTAAATGGAAGGTTCTGATTCTTACCTTCATCATCACTATCTTCGAAATCATCATCCATAGCATCACCCCCCATATTGTTAAAATTCTGGCAAGAAATTATAAATAACAAATCATAATTAGGAAACCAAGAGTTAGCACGAAGATATTCATGGTGCAGTAGTCATTACCGAGAAATCCATTCCTCCCAAGTCCAAATCACCAGGACCTGTTAAAGTGAGAAAAAAAGAAAAGCAAAACTCAATACCCACAATTAAAATGTAAATCGCAAAACTGCATCAAAGACAAAATTTAACCATTTTCTAACACCAGGTAGCAAGTATAAACACAAATTCGATCCTAAGTGATCAGTTGAACTAATTGAAACACATTCTATATGTCATGCATGCCACTCTTCAAGCATGTTTAGACATTTGAGAGTGTCCGCAGCTCATTCCTCCTACCTGGTAAATTAGTGGTTGTAAATTATCTGTGATGCAATGAACTGAAACGTAATTAAGTTTCTCTGACATTATCAATTTCAGAATGTTGCGAATTCAACAAAATCTATTCAATCATCCAAATAATTCGACATGCAGGCTTAACATATGGCAAGAGCTTTAAAGAGTATGTTTATATAAGGAAGACGGATAAGAAAGCAGCACATAAAAGGAGTCACCAATAGCCTTTTATAACTTTATACAATGTTATCAAAATATTAACCATAACATGTTCAATACACCATACCAGTATTATGTGCCTTGAAATGTTTAATATTATTATTTGCATCAAAATCCACAGATATGAAGAGAGACACTGATGGTCATTACTTTGATCTGTGCTCGAACAAATCTGATCCTAACATTATGTATATCCAGTTTTCAAAATAATGCACTTTGCAAAAGCCACTCTCTTAAGATGCATGACTTACACTTGAGGATCACAAGTCACTACCAGAAAGCAAAAGCCACTCTCTTAAGATGCATGACTTACACTTGAGTATCACAAGTCACTACCAGAAAGCCATGGTTCCAATCATGACATTAGCTTGGCCAAGGAAGATCGGAAAATGACACTAGCAATAACAACTCTTAGCTCGGTTTTGACTGCAGATGATTCACTAGAGCATGCACTTTACTTTGACTATTATATGATAAATGACATTTTTGTCAGTACGTGTTTATTCTATTAGAATTAGTATAATCGACAAATAACTTATGGTTATCATATGGCTACAACTACAAGAAATGCCAAAAACATATGAAGGAACAAACCATCATCATCTTCATCGACCCACTTATCCCAATCTACTTTTAAATAGTGTGGAGCCTTGCCATCACCGCGCAGAAGCTTTTTCCACCACTGCTTCTCTGCTTTTACTACCACGACAAAGATAGACCTGACACCAATGTTTATTTTGCTTGCCTGCTCGACAACATTATGCGAGTAAATAAAAGAGAGCAGAATGCATGATAAATCAATTTATAACTCAAAAGAAAACCTTACATCTTTATCTACTTTATCATAAAGATCCATCTTTAGCTCATAAGTGTTGTTGCCGGTGCCAGCAGTGGCAGAAAAAGTGAAAATCCCATCAGGCTCCAGATTAACCTTCACATCTTTTGCGTCGGGCAATTGTACAGTGATGTAAACCTTGTCAAGCCTCTGTGCCCATTTAACTTCAGGATATCGACTGAGAAGTGTAGCATATAACTCGTTAGACAATCATTAAATGATAAATTATCACAAAAGCCACAACAATTAAAACAGAAATCAATCATATTTTTTGGCCAAATATCACCATAAAAAACATAGACAACTAATATTTGAGATAAAAAACCATGTTCTTGCTAATCTCAGAATCAAACCAACTAATACAAAACCCTATGCTGCTAAACGAGAGAAGACTTACTCGTATTCTAACACCCCCTGTCATGTGGGCTGGCTAAATGGCCCAAGCCCGACAAACGGTGCTCGAATTAGATGGGGAGGAAACAACCATGTGGGGATCAATATACAGGATCATCCTCACTGGAAGCAACCTCTGCCTAAAAGAATCTAAATGCCTAAACTAAACAAATCAAAGAGCAACTAATGGCAATAATCTACATAAAGGGCAAAGCATTATTCGATCTCTTCGAAACTGATTTCCACTGTTGAAAGAATTCCATAATTATGAACATTTATGTTTGTTCTTGATGACCTCCATCAGTAAGACGGTCGATGCCAGATTGATCATGGTCAAGCCATAAGGCACCAAACTGGTTTAGCCAATTCAATCAAGTAAAGAAAACACCAACTGCATGTCGCACAAGGGATAAAAATCGAATCTATTTTGCTGCAAGATCGCAAGTCTACCACCATCTAACAACGAGAAAAAAGATTCATAAACCGGCGACGAAACACACAGATTCGGGAAAGGAAAAGCACACACCTCATGTTGAAACCTGATCTTCACCGGAGCAGTCTCCGGCGAGGCGTGGCCCTGCTTGCGGCGGCTACGAAGCACGATATGGAAGCGGCAATGCCCTAAACCCTCTTTGCGCGTGGTTTAAAGGGCCGGTCGGAGTAGTTCAACCCTTCGTGGAGATCACCACGTGGTTTTCACGTGTCGTTACAGTTGCCACTACGTGGACGGTTGAGATTTAGTTTTTTAGGACAACCGCATCGGTGCTTTCATGTTTGTCAAGCAAGCTGGGAAAGTAAAAAAGACGACCTCTTTGATAAGACGGATGGGCCATCAAAATTAGATGTTTTTACATAATTACCCTAGCATATTTTGGACATATTACATTGAGCGTATAACTTTAATATATCATATATGTTGCTACAAATATAATATATTTATCCTCAACGTGGAACCCTTTTTGTTTACTTCCTCCCAAAAACATCACCAAATAGATTATTTGAATTAAAAATCCTAAAAATTAAAAGAACCCCTAAACTTCCTATTATATCCTTGCCATTATATCTTTTTAACGTCTCTACACTAATAGCCAATTAATATAAATTAACCTTAAGGAATAACTAAAGCTATACCATATGAATTCCATAAATTCATATTAATCTCTTGAGCTTTATAAGTGACTTTCGTATTTATTTTCTCTAAATTTAAGTTTAGATTGCATATCCTTGCAAACTCAAATTATTATTATTATTATATATAATAGATCTTTTAAGTTAAAATTAATTACTTAAGTAGATAAAACACATATTTAAAAATACATCTTAAAAATTGTGGTGGAAAAAATATTTAGCATCTTTATTTTTTATATTTTTAAAATAAAGTTAGTCACCGGCAAGATAAACTGATATATGTGAAGCATCTATATATATATATGCGCTGTGTGGCAATAAGGCCTCTTGATGTCATCTTGTAGCATTTATCCCCTATTAAGTATTTTGTTTTTGGTGTACTCATGTGATATTTGTTTGCTGTTTGTGGAACATGAGAACTTTTTGATCATTCTGCCTCTCCAAACAACAGAAATCGGTGGATGTTTAGTGAGTAACTATTGCAACATGTAAGAGAGAGAGAGAGAGAGAGAGAGAGAGAGAGAGAATGAATATTTATTACCTGCTAAGCAACCCATCCAGTTTACAGAGATGGAATCCATACAATTCTGAAACCACTATCATCTAATTATCTGGACAAATACATCCAACTATATTTCTCACTGTTTTCGGTGAAGAATAAAAAGGATAAAATTTGGTAGATCCACCTTTGTGAAAAACAAAACAAGTGTTTGATCTGCCACCTAAATTAGCTACTCCTACATCTGTTCAGATGAGGAGAAAACTAAAGAGCTCGACTCTTTAGAAAATCATGGTGAAGAAGAAATTTGATGAGTATTCCTCTGGAGGAAGCTTTTCATGGCTTCGTATGTCGACCAACAAATCGCGGCAGCTGGGGCGTGAAACAGCACTCTAGGCTTCAGCCCTTGTAGCAGAGCTCGAGGTCCTTCTTTAGCGACTATTTTCTCCATGACCATTCTTATCGAACTACCGTTGAACGTATCTGCCCCGCACACCCCCTGCATGGACGTACCAGAGATCGATAAAACTTTCCATCTTTATTACATGCAGAATCTCAACAAAAATTACATGAGGACCTATGTAATAATTCTAATTTATGTTACATGTAGTTCGCTAATAGGCTTTTCATCTTGCAAATCTATGTTTGAGTACTTGAGTACTAGTAGACATGGTGATCAAGCAAACAACAGCCACCCACCCAACAACACACAAAATAGAAATGGTTTCAGATTCTGCCTACCATTGCACTGCATCATTTGGTCACTCTGTACAACTTTCGAGGGAGTATGAAATACAGTTACTTTGGCAGCATAAAGGAACTATAAAATGATAAATGTTTTTCCATTTAAAGGATACTTAAATAGGTTCAACCAAATGAACCATACAAGAGATATGCAAGAGCTATAAAATTTACTCTCTATTTAATGACCATTTTGTATCAATTAGAACAAAGTGAATAACAAAAGAAAATAAAAGGAAAGTGTAACATAGCAGAGATAAAAAGTTATGACCAAACAAGAACAGAAGACTGCAGAACAATGCTAATATATGATGATGGTATGTCCTAAGAAGATGAGCAAAAATCTCAAAAGATCAGCTTTGAGTTATTTGTCACTTTGCTATCATAATATGAGCATTAGCTCATCGCAAAACTAAAATGTGCACACATCAATCAGATACAATCTCATGAAGCATATATGATGTAACAGGATGAAGTTAACAAGCTACATGTTTTTCTACCAAAACAAGCTGATCCCCTTGAAAACAATCAGTTATGTCTTTATACAGAGCAAACAGATCAAAATAGAACATATAAGATAGGTCAGGTCTCTGTCCCCACACCGTCGGCCCAATTAGTGGGCACCAAGCCTCAGCCTAACAGTCTCGGTCCTCCACTACTAACCACCTAATGAGCGAAAGCTCCTAAAAGCCAAGGCCCAGCTTCATATGAAATGCAGACAGCATTGCGGGCCTCCTCTCTTGAAATTCTTTAACTCCAATCTTTGTCATTAACTAAATGACATCAGATAGAATATCAAAGCCACTAGAATGAGGTCTCCAAATCTTATAGGTACCGGAGCAATAATTGCTGAAAAAATGGTTCATACAATTATTAAAAATTTATTTGCAGACCCCATATGTATACTACCTCTTTGGATTATGCATATGGTACAGTTCCTCTTCCTTCAGTAATACTTAAAGGAAAAAAAGCCAATAATCAATGAAACTCATATATCTTTACAGGATCTACAGATTGGATTTAGCAGATCGCACCTCTGCCACTAGATCCTATTAAAAACAAACTCGTTCAATATCAATTTCCTGTAAATCAAAGTTTCCATGAGTATGCTCCTTTTGATGTTTCAAGATTAATAAATTTTGCATCTCTAACAGGCCCATTATATACTTGGGCAGCTCCACATCCTTTCTTTACTGCCTCATTTTCTACAGTCACACCTTCCTTAGTCTTTTAACTCTAAGTCACCAGTTACTAGTTCAACTTTTGTAACTACAACTTCGAGCCCCTCCATGTGTGTGCAAGCACGCGTGTAACTACAACTTCGAGCCCCTCCATGTGTGTGCAAGCACGCGCATACACATACACATACACATACACATACACATACACATACACATACATATATATATATATATATATATATATATGTTGTTCATTACACGAACAATAATTGTTTCAGTGTTTTGTGACTGCTTAAAAATTGAAAACATTTATAAATATTGTTTGCATTTTTTGTGTTTGGCCATCAGATGCTGCTAAACCACAAGGATACAATATAAGAAAGTGAAAATAGTTCTCCAAGCAAAAGGCCATTGTCAACAATTGCTGTCATCCCTAATAATAACAATGAAAGAGCATATCCAAGAAAGTCAGGTCACAACATGATGTGATGCATCAGTTGACATGGGTGATTTTGAATTTTAGCTGCTAACTTTGCTTGGCTTTAGCTATTATGGAAGTGGGATTGACTTACTGACAGGGCATCTTGACAAACATAAGGTATCCATATAGTCTTTTATTTTGTTTAAACTAAAGAGGATCAAACATTCTTGAAGTAAGAAGCTTGTAATGTTTTAACTCAGTAAGTTGCAGAAGTGGCTTACTAGATACTGAAGACATCTCACTACATGTAGAAGGTGTGGAAGACATCTTGCAAAACAAAAGCTGACACATAGATGCAAGCTACTTGATTTTAACATAACAAGTTTATGAAATGAGTTTTGAAGAACCTAGACAGAATATTGTCCCCGATGTATTATTTGAAGACCAATTAATTTTGCGGAGCCTATGCATTGAAAGAACTCCTGTTTAGGTGGATTGACTCACCCCTAAAAATTTCATAGGTGATGACACCTACTGCAGTCCTGACAGGTAGGCCCATCTGTGTGGGTCCCATGCATTACTTCCCCTGAAATTTTCAGGGCAGCTTCAGTCCATCCAAATAGCTTGTCCAACAAACATCACAGAACAGCATGCAAACATTGAAATAACAAAGCTAGGGTCTTTAATATTGGAA
This sequence comes from Musa acuminata AAA Group, assembly GCF_036884655.1. Classification (NCBI taxonomy): domain Eukaryota; kingdom Viridiplantae; phylum Streptophyta; class Magnoliopsida; order Zingiberales; family Musaceae; genus Musa; species Musa acuminata. Next base: position 24,139,152 of record NC_088339.1, on the reverse strand, counting down.
ATAGAGGTTCCTCTTTTTTTTTCTCAATTTTGCTGCTGTTATTATGTTACTCATTACACTTTCTCATAGTTATCATGACAGATCAATAGTCCGAGAAACAATAACTACGTAAAAGAACCTAGAGATACAAGGAAATTCAAGCTTCTACCGACAGCAAGGGGTTAAGTGTCACCGCAATGGAAATACAAACAAAAACAATATAATATGCAAACATGAAAATGATCACTAACATGAACTAGGATCTTAGCTGATAATCTGTATGCAAGCAAAAGAGATGTTCATGATTGTAAAGGTGATAGATGGATCTAGTATCTAGATCAAGCAACCTATGCAATTTAGACCAGTAATGCTGATGAAGCGAAAGAACATACTGACAACAGATAACATGCAACAGCTTCTCATATTTCAATTTCAATGAAGAAACACACTTATTGCTGCAATTGTTTTGTTATCATATTTATTTGGATACCTACGAAAATTGTGATATTGATCCTGATCAAAGGCAGCATGTCATGGGTCCAACCCTAGTAGTTGGATTCCCAATCAGGAGTAGTATATTTTGAACCATTTAGATGATGATATGATTGGTTGACCAATACATGCAAAGAGTTTATTCTTCCTTGACTCAAATAAAAGGGTGAACAGCATCGAACTAATATATCCAGTAAATGCCATAATGATCTTGATAAACTACAAAACAATTTTTGTGCTCAGTGTCTAGGCTTGATCTCTGACACTAAGGTCTGGGTTGTGTTCTAATTTTGCTGTCCTGTACTTTTCATTCAAAGAAGGATGAAAACCATATCAAAGGAATTTTTTTGCAGGCAATAGGAATCGTGTTTGACATAAAGAGAAGCTAGGCACCATACCTGGCATTGCAGCCTTGTCTTCACGACGTCTAATGGAGTGGTCACAGCGCTTGCCAGTGCTCCGGCCGCCCCACCCGCCGTCAAGTGAACCAAGAGCCTCTCCTCGCTCGCGTTCTCTGGTGCGATCTCAGTGAGAATCTTCTTGACGGCCTCATACGTCGCGAAGTGCACGGCCGTGAACGGCGCATTCATGAGGACGGTCGTCCGATACGAGGCGTAAAACGCCCTGATCCCTTCGTCCCGCAGCATCCGCACGACGCAGTCCCTCACCCCGCTGTACGGGCTCCAGCGGAGCTGGAGCCGCTGCTTGACGACGTCCATGGGAGTCAGCAAGGCGTCGCTGGCGATGGTGGCGGCCACGCCGGAGGCAGCGTGGATGAGGGGGTGGTGGCGGCCGTCCTGGCGGTTGCCGCCGAGACGGTCCTTGCAGAGCTCGTAGACTGCGAAGTAGGCGGCGTGGGCAGGACCGGCGCCAAGGCCTATGGCGGCAATACCGCGGTAGAGGCCGGAGGGGCCCTCAGAGCGGACGATGGATGCGAGCAAGCGGCCGACGGTGGGGTGATGGTGTTGGGACGAGGATGAGGCCGAGGCGGCAACCGTCTGCATCCGGGTCTTGAGGGTGTCCACCGGAAACATCGCCATGTGTTCCGCCATGCCGGCCACCGACCCCGCCGCCATGTACTGCCAAAATCTGTGGCCCTCCATCCGACCTCCCGGAGGCGGCGAAGGCGGTGGCGAGGGGGGGGCTTTGGATCCGGCGGACGAATGGAAGCCCTAGGCTAGATCCGGCCCGTGGGTTATAAGAGGAGACGGGGACCTGTCGGGTACCGAAGCAAGTTTCGGCGGCGGGCGGGTGTAGCAAGTTCTAAGGTCCGGGCCAGGCCGATGTACTCGGCCGAGATAAATGCTTGTTTACATCTTTCTGCCTACCCGTTCCGCTTAGCTCGGCTTTTAAGTGGGTCCCACTATGGGCCCAATTAGTTCCTCCATTCACGGAGCGCAGGGAGGACTTGCAGTTGGAAAGAGCGTGGTGGTTCAAGAGAACGGGTCCACGACTTTTGAGATGCAAATCCGGATTAGATTCGGATCCTGATCTGACCCCTACAATTGGATACTTGTCCAAGCACTCATCAGGGAGTATAATCCTCATATAGATAAATAAATAAAAAGAAGAATATAAATTTGTACTGTCTCAATTGAATTCTTTCTTGATAATCAAAGTATTTAAAAGTATCGATCAATGTAAATCCTTATCACAGAACAAAATTAATTCAAATCTTACATGTTTTTACTCGTTTTTTATTTTTTTAAATATATATTGAGCAATTCGTCTGCATAATCTATCCAACCATCCTTTAATTTTCTATTTTCCATAGTTTTAATGAAGTTAATAAAATCACAAACATATTAGTAAATAAAGCTTTCCCGTGATTCGATTCTTATATGGTGCAAATTTTTTCCTTTTTAATGCATTCATTTATCACAATAATTAGAAAAACAAAATAATAGTAATAATAAGTTAATATTAGAGGAAGATAAAGACGTGTATTATGACATCAGATCAGGTTTGGGCTCGCCACACCTCAACATGATCAAGAGACTAGTCTCTTCCACTTCCACGGTGATACTGATAATAGAGTGATTTCCTCTAATTTCTTCAACTGCACAGCAGATGGAAATCTTATCTTTCTATAAATAGACTTCATAGTTCTATTGCAACACCCTTATCGAGTCGACGCCGAAAAAATTTTTTGCTGTCCGACATCACACCGTTGTCAAATTTGTTCCTCTTTACTGTAAAATTTTTTATTCTTTCTCCCTCCTTACTGTAGTACAAATACTTCTTACTTTTTCTTTTTCACACTTCTTCATTTTTATTTTTATTTTGATCATTGTCATTGCTACATAGTAGTACATATCTTTCATATGTCTTCGTCATCTATCTCTGTCGCTCCACATTGCTCCACAGCGATATCAACATCCCAGGAGCATCATCTTGTGAGGGTACGATAGAAGATAAGATTATCTAATATGTATTTAAGTTTTTTCATTTTTTCGATAAATTTTTTTTAATAAACCTTCTTCAATAATTATTCTTATTTCTATTATTTTCATCGTTATTCAATTCTTCATATGCCTCCTGTTAACGAGTCGAGCTCTTCTCCCTGTGAACGCCATTGACGCGATCGATTTGCTCGAGACATCTTTCCATCCTCTGGACCGCCTTCTCTTCCTCGTCCACATCTGTCGGCTTTGAGTTGCAGTCCTACGAAGGTTTTGCACCGATAGGCGTCGCTGCTGCTTTCCCTTTGACATTAGAGCAGCTTGACTTAGCACGCATTCCCCCTCCTCCGGTCGTCGTCTTTGTTTTCCTCGTTCCTGGGAGCAGCGAAAGGATCCTCATCTCGCTTCGGTTTCCTGGGTGAGAGTACAGTTGCTTAGAAAGAAGCGAAAGACGTGCATTCGTGCTACCTGCCAAGTGGTTCGAGGTCACGATGACCCCACAGGCGGGTCCCACGTAAAACACCGTGGGATGTGAAACCGTCGTCGTCGTTGACTTCTGGCAAGAAGTCCCATGTCCCGTTCTTCGTTGCCCCTGCGAGCTCCAGGGCATGACATGAACTCTCTGAACGATGTAGGTACAGAAAACACGCGGAAGTTAGTTCTCGTCGAATGCCCTCCGTCGTCTCTTCCGATGCGTGCTTCATACAAAGGGGTTACTGGCCACAATGGCGTCGTCTCTCAATCCAACTCCGCCAGGAGAAACAACAGCTCGCAAAGTAGGTCGTCAGCTGACGTAGAGATGAAGGTTTCGAGAGTTCCCCTTCGTGTCAGGAAACTGGAGTTCCTCTCGGTCACCTGCCTACCATCTCGATCAACAGTGATTCACTCGATCCACTCAAGAAGAGTCGAAGCATGTCGAGCGGTGACAACCAGAGGGACGGACGCTTCGATTCCTTCAAGGCATGGTCGGGAAGACTGGAGAGGCGGTCGTCGTATCTACGTGGAAGGCCGCAAGAACCAGAGGTGGAGGCTTCTGATTCCGACATCGTTAAGGACGAGCCTGTGCCTGCGGCCGATCGCTACTTCGACGCCTTACAAGGACCTGAACTGGATACTCTACGGGTAATATGATCTTTAGGATTCGTCTTCTACCGGTAGAATTCTCGGGCTCTATGACAGCGTGCTGATCACTCTGCAGGCCTCGGAGGCGTCGGTTCTTCCAGAGGATGAGACATGGCCTTTCCTGCTTCGTTTTCCCATCTCTCTGGAGGGTTCTCTGCCATCTCCACCTTCACTGTGACAGCTCCTGCTTATTTCCACCATCATTGCCTTTGTCCTCCATGACCTCTTCCCCATTGATGTCTCCATTGCCATCACACAGAAAAGACCAAGATTGAGCAAGTTCATGGCAACTCTGAGATCAAGTCAGACGTGAAGCAGCAGGTGGGTTCAGCTTTAAGATCCTTGTACCTACATGGCAAAATGCTTCATCTTCCAACAATTGATGCAATCACAGCAGCCAAATTGTGAGTTTTATGAAACCAGGTGAAGGTCAGGTAAATAAAAGCTTCATTATAATTTAGTGTTCATGATGTGCAAGAGTATAAACAAAAAGATATCAGCCTCTTACATCCAATGAGCCTTCTACTACTGATTCTACTTCCAAACTTTAAAATCACACATTTTGCTGCTCTTTTCGATTAGCAATAACCATATATTTCCATCTGTCTTTCAGTATTCATACTCTAATTCATGGCATTTTATTCCAGTGAGCAGTTGAATTTTGGGAATCTCATGCAAAGAAACATGATGAAAGCAGATCATTGTTGGAAGTTGGCAGCTAGTCTTTTTCCTACCATAAAGAGAAAAGTTAAAAAATAATTACCTAATTCAAACAACTCTGATGAAGACCAACAGCACAGTGATGAACAGATTCAGCTGCTGTTTCAGACAAATTCAACAAGACATCATGAATAGTTATACAAAATGCACGAAATCAGCGAGAATACGTGGTGTTGGGTTTACAGATTGCTAAAATCTCAAAAATCGGCAATCGTAACCAAATTCCAGATTGCTTCTGCAGAAGAATGCAACTCCAGGTGCTCTTTCTTCCAATATCATGATAAAATCACATCTTACGACACCTGGTTTGGATAGCCTCTGAATTGTCTTTTCTCATCATAGTTACAAACTCATCATAATTAATTCTTCCATCCTGTGGCATACATGATGAGTAACACAATTATTACTAGAACAAAAGGCAACTGATACATCTTATATCTGCTAATCCATATTAGTAACACTAGAGTAAGTCTAACAGGTTTTCTTTTTCCTTGTCTCTGGTATGACGTATCTACTTCTACAGGCAACCTAGTGTTCAAGGAAGATCCCAGTAAATTGATTTTGGAGTTGCAGATCATATACATGCTATGAAGTAAGAATAATGGCTAAGCTGACAGAATTCTAAAAACTACCTCCTTTTGCACCTCCAATTCGTGAGCTATTCCAAAACATCCTGAATTTTGCTAATTCAGTTTAAGTGCTTACTGATATTACATAAGCATCACAAACTGCCCTATTTGAAAGTTACCAAACCCTTCACATAAACTGGATCTATATATATATATATATATATATATATATATATATATATATATATACACACTGAGCTTTTAATTTTTTCATTTTTTCTTAACCAACGTGTGAAAGAAACTATAATGTCTCGAATACTTACCTTGTCAATGTCAACTTCTGCAAGTATCTCTTTTATTGTTTTCTCATCACCCATGTTATACTTCTTGAGAGCTTGCTCCAATTCCTCAACTGTTATGTACCTATTCAAAGGGACGGTGAAATAGAATATTTACTCATTTGCATTCAATATGTTACAAGTTCCAAATTGCGTACGGATGGCATTACCCGCTTTTGTCTTTATCAAAACACTCAAACGCTTTGTACAGATGATCTTCCCTTTCCATTCTATTCATGTGCATTGTAGCTGTTATGAATTCAATATAATCAATGCTCCCATTTCCATCAACATCAGCCTGTCATGGAAATTAGGTTAACTTAGGCACCACCAAAATCCATGCTAAGAAACAGTGCAGATAATCATGAAGCAATAGCAGGTTTTCAGAAAATGTGTTGATAGTTGATAAAAAAATGTGTGCTAACATGCACACACATGTATCGAACGGACATGAGTCTTAGCTCATATTTCTCACAGGTGTACATGGAGATTTTCAGATATGCCATGTAGCATGGTTGATATAGGATATGCCTCCGATAAAAGCAGTCAAAAGGACATGATGATCCTGACAAACAGAGGAAATTATTGCTGATAAAGCCTGGTAAAGATCAAATGATCATTAGCAAATTGAAAACTTGACAGACATCTCAAAAGAATTTCTCAGTTCTTGTTCTTTTTGGAACTGAAACACTACTGATAAACAAGAATTACCGGACCGTGAACAATGTTGCAACGAAAAAGGATAACCTTAACAAAAGAAAGAGAATTTGAAATCCATGTTGCCCAACATTATGATATCCCCATCAGGTTGTGCACCATGGATCAAGATTTGCACCTACACCTGTGCAATTTGTTTGCCAGGTTACATCACGCATCGGTCATAAATGCAATCAGGTCACTTAGTTGCTTGATTATTTTTCTCAATGTGTGGATTATATAGTTCTAAGAAGCATCTACGTGGCCATATATGCAAAGCAAGCAACATGGTGTCATTAAATAATGCTTGGCTTGCACACATTCCAATGTCACAACCAGGTAGACCAGACACTCCAATATGATAACTGGACAAGAAAAATCCACAGAATCAAAAGAAATGTGAAATAAATTTACTGGGGAAGGACAAAGAAACATACCGCCTCCATCAGCTGCCTAATTTCAGATTCAGAGATCTTGATTCCCAAATTACCCAACTTGGGAAGGCCTGCTTTTAATTCTTCAAAAGTTATTGTCCCGCTATTGTCAGTGTCCATCGATTTGAACATCTCTTTTAAACCCATGATTTCTTCCTCTGACAAGCTTTCAGCTACAACCTGAGTTAAAATGTATTGTTATTAGTTATTACCATGAAAGATAATTAGCCATATAAACTGATAAGAAAATGAAAAGAATCACACCTTCAGCGCAACTTTCTTAAGCTTGTTCATGGCCCTGAACTGCTTCATTCTATTCATAACAGTAAGGTCAAGTGGCTTATCAGAGGCACCGTCTTCTCTCATCCATGGATGGTCTGCATACACTTTCAACTGTTAAAACTTGGTAAAGTGGTTAATGAGTGAGCTAATATGCTCATAAGCGGATTATGAAGCAGATACTTATCAATTAATTTGTTTAGAATATACTAAGAAATGTTTCAGCTATTATGTGAAGTATCATTCAGGGACACTTCTAATCACATACGTTATCATCAAGTTATCAGATTGATTGGAGAATGGAGATCAGTGATGCTGGAGCACAAATCATATAGAACTTGGCATATAGTGAAAGAAGGTATTTGTAGTCAATAAGACAAACCATATCCATGTCCAACCTTACCTATTTGGAGCTAATAAAGGAATTTTCATGACAATTCTTTTAACAAGGAAATGCTCTTAAAACAAACTCAGATGAAATTTATACAAGAAAAAACATCAAATTTTCATAGAACACGACCTTGGCCTTATTCATGTATCAACCTTAACAGTCACAACCTTTATACCTGGGCACTACTCATATGCGATTTTTATTTTAATGCACAAATTTGGTACATATGTATGGACTACATACTATGAGCTAAGAGATTTTAGCTTTAAAATTAAACTTGTTAACAGGATGAAAGTTAAATCTTACTGAGAATTTCAGCTGCAGTAAGCCGCTCCTTTGGATCTGGTCTTAGCATCAATTTGACAAGTTCTTTAGCGCTGGTAGATATAGAAGGCCAGGGATCAGATGTGAAATCAATATGGCCATGCAATATAGCATCAAATATACCCTCCTCAGTCTCTGCATATGTGAAAATGTATATTCAAGTTATTGTACTAAAGTATCGTTGTAAATTATCGAGCTTATTTATCCTGATAAACAAGAACCTGCAAAAAAAGGAGGGACGCCACAAAGAAGGATGTACAGCATCACTCCAGCGCTCCAGATATCAGCCTCTGCTCCATAATGTTGTCTCAATACTTCAGGGGCAATATAAAATGCACTTCCGACAAGATCTTTGAATATTTCTCCTGCACAACCCAGTTATAATTTTTAATGCTAATATAATCTTTTTAATTAGAAGGCAAAAAACAATTACACAAGAACATTTAAGAACAAAAAAAGCATCCAAAGAAATTTCCTATTCACATAACAATTCTTTTTGTTTCCCCATGAACTTTTATTTGAAAACTTACCGAACACCAACATAACAACATTGGATATTCAACAATAAATTCTTCTACTGGCGTACTTCTCCAAATTATGGCTAGGATTGCCAAACAGATAGAGAATTCTAACCCATCAACTAAGACAAGCTGACTACCTAGATGACAACTAATTTAGTTGCGCGGTTGCATGTCTTCTTGAAAACTTTTTGATCCATTAGATTGTATTTCCTAAAATTCCCTAAAAATGTATAATCTTAAGATTAAGGAATTTGAAGAATACATATTGAAAAAGACTATACATTCTTCAGACAACAAGATGATTTACTGCCTAGAATTGTAAACATACACTGGGTATACCAAATTACACATTTAAAAGTGGACGGTTATTTTCTAAGTCCTAAGAGATGGGATTTTCATATGACAGAATTTCCTTTATTAATAGTTTGTGAACTTAAGCATACATGGAACAGAATAGATATTACCCGACCAACTTCCGTCAAAAACCACTCACACTTCTCTAATTTTAAGATATTCAATCACATTTTCATCACTCTGAATCATAAACCCTCTTAAGATATTCAATCATAAACCCTCACAAGGATGAACAAACATTTCTTGGGCCTAATTTAACTTACAGAATGGAAATTTACAAAGGGCCATCCAATTGAATCTGGTTTGATCCTTGGCAATGTCCTTTAAACTTAAGGTACCACAAAACCTAGAAATCAAACTATACAGAGGCCAAGGCTACGCAGAAAATCTTTTTTCCTTTTCATTTAAGATACACATTCTGCTGTGCTCTCCAATCATTTGAAGTCCAAATGTGGTTGGAAAGCAGTGACCGAGTGCAAAGAACTGCAGTTGCCAATTCCATGCCCCAGCACAAGGAAGTGCACACAAAATAGCTTTGCCGCAATATAGATATTTCAAAGAAGATAGCTTGTCCCAAAGTCTATCATTCCGCAATTTAGTATCAGAGCACTGCGTTACCACCGCATTATACCTCGTCTCCTCATGCCCAATCGTAGAACAAGTCTATATATTGATCAGTCAACACACAACAAGATTAAGCAATCAACAATGTTGAGAGGACTAGCTGTTGATGCAGCATTTCCAGTTGATTCACAATACGTTTTGCTTTTGGTTGATGGATAACTCATTTTGTTGGTAATTTGACTAATTGTTGCGACTAAGGTAAGACAAGACCGGGTTCTTTCTGCCAGTTAGCCAACGAGTCAAAGGAAAGGAGAAAGGGTATGTGTTACCGGGCTTGAAGAAGACGGAGAGCCCGAAATCCGTGGCCTTGAGCGGCGAATCCTCCTTCTTGTTCAAGAACAAGAAGTTCTCGGGCTTCAGATCCCGGTGCATCACGCCCATGGAGTGGCAGACGTGGACGACGTTGACGATCTCCCGGCAGAGAGCCGCCGCCGCCCGCTCGGAGTAGTGGCCCTTAGTGATGATCCTGTCGAAGAGCTCCCCTCCCTCGCAGAGCTCCATTACGAGGTTGACCGAGTGGCGGTCCTCGTACGCTCCCTTGAGCTCCACGATGTTGCGGTGCCCGGTGAGGTGGTGCATGATCTGGATCTCGCGGCGGACGTCCTCAAGGTCTTCCTCGTGGACGAGCTTCCGGGTGGCGATGGACTTGCAGGCGAACTGCTCCCTGGTCTCGCGGTGGGTCACGAGGTAGGTGATCCCGAACTGGCCGCGGCCGAGCTCGCGGCCGAAGCTGTAGGTGGCGCGGACGTTCTCCATGGGCCGGCCGAGGACGCGGCCGACGTTGGAGAGGACCGGGCGTGGGATGGAGCCGGCTGCCGCGGGGGCTGGAAGATTGGGGCGAGGGCTGAACCGGGGAGGGGAAGGGCCGTCCGGCGAGGGGTAGCGCGGCTCCTTGCGGCGGGCGGGGGTGAGGTTCCCCATCGAGTTTCCTTGCCTCCTCTGGTGGAGTGGATACGGAACAGAGAGAGAGAGAGAGAGAGAGAGTGGCTGCTTCTTGGTTGAGTTGAGTTGGGTTTAGTGTTATAGCGGGGAAGAAGACAACAGGATCAGAATAAGCCGTGAGAGAAGTCAGCGGGAGGAGAGGAGGAAGGGATCGAGCGGCGGCGGCGAAAGTGTCGGGAGGAGGGAGCAGGGCTGACCGGCTATCGCGGGTAGGCGGTAATGAGATCGCGAAACGCGATCGCCACGGGATTCGGTGCGCCGCATGGTTCACACGAGTTATGAGTCGCCACGTTTCATAGCCGGCCCACCGTTCAGTGTGGTACTGCCATCTTGCCTTCGATGTTCCCTGCGAGACAGGAACTCGGCGAGTGTCGCTTGTGCGCGTCGGTCTTCCCGTGGGTCCCGCGTGCCAATTCCGTACCCGCGGTCCATTTGGAGACACCGGAGCTTTTGGTGATCCCAGGGGAGCGCGCATGCTTTGTTTTCCCAACCCGCCTACAACTTACCCCAACACTGACCCTCCCTTGCGATTGGTGTCCTGACGAGTCCCAGTCGGAACCCACGAGCGGGACTAACTCTACGCTCCGACGGAGAAATCACGAAGGGACGCGAGGAAACAAAATAAACGTGGGCGCATTGCTAGTTTGCCATTTCGTCGAACGTTTGAAGTGCACAAAATGCAATGAGGTGGTTGACCCTTTCGAAGACTCCCATCTTTTCCTCCCTTTCTTTAGGGAAAAGCAGAAGGCACAGATTGAAAGTATTCAGACCAAGTCCACATGGTCTGAATACTCTCTCTCTCTCTCGAAGTTGACATGGTCACTCCTTCTCCACATTTCAATGGAGAATACATTTCCTTCTCTGTATGCGGACAAGGTCTCTCTCTAGATAGAGCCAAGCAGGTGAGGTCTACTGCAGGAGTATCCCAAATGCAAGCCAGATGGATGATCAAGGAAGGATTCATAACTATAACCTTCATTTGCAACAAACAGGCAACCATGAACTTCCTTTGGAGTACAAGATATTGCATGTGTAATGGAAATGTATCAGCAAGTACACAGATGGAAAGGAGCACAAGCATGTATTCAGTACATGGAATTATACAGAGTGGGAAGATGAACGAAGCCCACCATGATCATGGCAACACCGATCTGGGGATGACGATGTCGCCGATGTTGTTGTGCCATGGATCCGCCAGGTGAGTGGCCAAGTTCTCCAAGGGTCCCGTTCCCGGGTACGCCGACTGCTGCACGCAGAACCCGACGAAGGCCAACAAAGCAAGACGACCTGAGAACAAAGCAAGGAGATGATCGAGCCGACACTGTTAGATATGGAGCAAGCAAGCAGATCGGAAGGGAAGAGAGTCGCAGAGGTGAAACCATTTTTGATCTCCTTGATCTTGTACTCCTGGAACTTGGCGGGGTCCTTGGAGAAGCCCAGGGGGTCGAAGGCTCCACCGGGGTACTTCTTCTTCTCGGGGTCCTTCTCCATGCTGCGTTGGTGCTCGACGAAGGCGATGGCGATGAACTCGATGACAAGGATGGTCGGGAGCGTGCCCCACGGGACCGGGTTGCCGAGGTAGGTGGCCTGCCCGCCGGGCACCGCTGCCCACTCCTGCGCCTTCACCCAGTTGCCCAGGCCCAGGGCTTCCGGCACCAAGATCCCCGGCTGCAGAGCCACAGTGCGATCAGATCCTTCATCGAATGTGCGGAAGAGGGATCGAGTGAGGGGAGAAGAGAGCTTACCACAGCAAGCATTGCCCAACGGCAGTGGATGAGCTCCGACTCCTTGTACCTCTCCAGGTTCTCCGGGACTTCCCCGAGGCGAAGCGGGTCGAAGCCGAAGTCGCTGAACAGGCAGGTGGAGAACACACATGTGAGTGTTGTGAGAGAGAGATCTCAAGGTAAAGATCGTCGCGGTGGTTTACCCAGGGGCGGAGCCGTCGAGGTAAGGGGGGCGAGGCTGGCCGGGCATCCACTCGGCGGACATGGAGAAGCGGGACGCGCCATTGGCGCAGGGGAGGGAGACGGAGCCGTTGAACTGCGACTTGGAGGAGGAGAGGAGGCTCGGGAAGAGAACGGCGCAATTTCTCAGAGCAGCAGACGCCATTTCTCCTCGCTCTGTCTTTCTGATGCGCGAGGAGAGATGTGTGGGTCGAACACAACGAAGGCCTTCGAAGGAATTAAAAGCTTTGGCCATGAGACGGCGGCGGCCGCGAAGCGGATAAGGTGCGAATCCAAAGACAGAATCCTATTGGTCGCTCTATCCGCAGTACAATCCAATGGTCCATATGACAAGAAGAATGTTATCTTCCTTCCTTTTTTTCAGCTTAATATTAACATTTTTTATAAAAATGTATCTTGATTCTTAAGAAAATATTGATTATTTACGATGAAAAACATTATTTTTTGGCCTTTTTATGATTGAGCGTCTCATTTTGAAGTTTTTACCATGGAGCATCATTATTTTCTCAAATATGCACCAAAAATAATTTTCCCTTTTTATTTATTGTTCTACTAATTTTGTTGGCTTTTCTATAGAACTTATAAAGCGAAAGGAAGAAAGATATTAGAAAGAATTAGAAATACTTCTGATCTATAGTATTTTAGATTATCCAAAAAATACCTACTTATATTAGCCAAATGATATAGTATATTTTTTTAAATAATAAAATAAATATATCCTATCCCAATAAATATTTTCACCCTAATCTATTAATTTTAATTTTATTATTTTTTATTTATTTAAAATCCTAATTATTTGAATTAATCTTACCAAAGTTCTCCATCGTTAGAGAAGAGGAAGATAGCAGCCGATACAATCGTTGGAGGACGTTCGAAAATAAAGTTCCGTGAAATCTATAGTAAATCGTGAGGTCATTTAGATAACTGGGGTGCAACTAAATACAATACATGAGTAGATACACAACCTCACGTAATCATGCATGTCGCTGAAATGTATTTGTCTTGGAATTATCCTCCGACGAGTGAGAGATCATGAAAAAAATATATAAAAAGAAAATATAATTATGTTGGGGAGGTCTCCTCCATCTTCCTCCCTCCAAAAACTCAGTCAGTACCATTACTTCCTTCATCTCTCTCTCCCTCCTCTATTATCAAGATAGCAACAGAGCTTTTAGAACAAGGCTGGGCGCTGACCGTTGTCGATGGTGATGAGGCAGGCGAGCATGATGTAGGAGTACAAGCCGATGCTAGAGTTACGGCCCGTGCTGTAGGTATCCACTTTCTGGTCCCAGAACGCCTCCTGGGATACGACGGCGAGGGGGATCAGGAAGAAGGCAATGAGGAGGAGGAGGAGGAGGAGGGGAAGACGGGGGAGCAGTGGAGTCGTCATGGGAGGTGGATGAAGAGGTAGTGAAAGCTAAAGGATTAGCTGGGATTCTTCCTCACCGACTTGGTTGGATGAAATGAAAGGAGTGCATGGCTTCTTATAGAGGGAGGAGACCAAGCTGCACGGTCGTCGCCGTTCATCAGAGGACGAAATTATATTCATCTCTCTCTCTCTCACCCCCTCCACCCCATCCTACCTCGCCCGCAATTGATGCGGAGGAGGAGCTGTGGGCGACGGCGACAACAGCCACAGAGGCTGTGCTTTCATCACTGGGTGCAGTGGGATCCAGGCAGAAGGACGCGGTCAAATATATGGCCGCGGGGAGCGGACAGTGGGTTGCTTGGCGGCGGGGTTGGAGAACGTTGACAGACCAGGACGCTATTTCCAAACATATATATATATATATATATATATATATATATATATAGGCCTTTACCCATTCTTAATACCATAGCCATTCTACCTACACAGACAACGTCAAATCACCTCAATTATTCTTATGGAATTTATTTTTTTTTAAATAGAAACTTATTTTTTATCTAAATGGTTTGCATATAAAAACTCGAGTTTGAATCCCATAAATTAGTCGAATAAATAGCCATCGAATGACTTTTATAGTGGAAGCTAAACGGAGAATGTCACTGTAAACGTTCGCCATGCAGTTCGGCATTTTCTAGTAAGACATCGAAGTTGTCAATGCATAGACTAATTGAGATGCGTGGTCAATTCCACGCTGCGCTTCAGGTCAACAACACACCCAACACCACGTGATCTGACCGCCTATTGTCAACCCTGAGCAGCGGAGCGGAACTCGCACGTGACCCGCACGCCACGCAACGCGGAACCAGAGAGGTGACCGTGTCGGGTCCAGGTCAGCTCATAAAACGCGTCCAACGTCATTATGGGTCCCAACATTAAGTTAGGCTTCCTACTGCGGTACAGCCGATTTATTCTTCAAGCCAACTGAGGAAACCAAAATGTTCAGCAGCAGTCATTAACATGGAACATCTACGCATCAATCTGCGCACGCAGTAAAGACGAAGCCAACTCTCCTCACGACAACAGTGGGCGCAGCATCGACACCATCAATCCGATATCCTCATTTCTACACCAAGAACATCCTTTACCACCTCGTACGTCACAAAAGCAATTGCAATTGATGGCACCACCTGAAAGAAAAAAAGAACATCGATGTGATTCTGCATCTAAATCTTTGATGGTTAACATGATACTTTTGTACGCTAAATGGAATTGAAGTCACAAACCTTTACTGAATTGGGGACAAGACCTTTGTATAATGCACCGAAGCCTTCGTTACGGACAGTTTTCCTGAAGGCATCTACCATGCCATTGTATTCTAAAGGTGCTTTGCTCCTTCCATGTCCGGTCACAATAGAAGCAGCATCCTTCCAACCCACCATTTGCATTCTTCTCCGGATTACATCGAGAGGGTAGGCAACAGTCTGACCAACCGTTCCAGCAACCGCTCCGCAGCCGAGCCTTGTGACGATGCTCAATTCCGAGTCTTCAACCAGCCCGTATGGGTTGGTTTTGATCAACCAGTCCTTTAGAGATTCATAGACAGCAAAGTTGAGGCCCACGTATGGAATCTGCAAGTTCAAATGTTGTTCAGAAGAGATTAAAATAATTCTTTGAAGCAAGTACACTTCAACAACATCTACATCATAGATTTAGCAACAATTTTCCGACAATGTGAAACATTTTTCACAATTTGTTTTTAAAGCAACCTATACTGCTTAAGAGGTGTACAACAGTGGAGTATGTGCTAGCATACTTTTTTCTAAAGTACATATGCTGATAAGCATGCACATGCACTTCACTATATATTATATATATATGGATCGATAGAAAAATGGTGACCTTGGTCTTGGACATTAGGGTTACATGCAACAGGTTTTCCTAGAGAAAAACCAAAGGGTATAAGAACCAGATTGCCGTATGAAACAGGTTTTCCAAGTCGTTTTCTACAAGGACTTGCTAATTGTTTGTGGTAAAGGATGCTTGTCGTCTAAGGTTTGGTAAATAGGAACTTACTACTCCTATAACTGATGGAAGCCAGCCCTTGTACAGAGCACGAAAACCTTCCTCACAATAGACTGTGCGCAATGCATGAAACATTCCTCTGTACTGGTACGGAGACTTTTCAGTCTGTACAAAAAATTAAGCTAAGAGAGATCAGTAATAATGGCATATAAATTATCAGAAAAATGATATTACGTAGAAGGTGATACGTGACCAAATTGTCTGGAGGTCTGTCATTTGTCCTTATTTCAGAAGCAAGAGAAACAGCACCTGCACAGTGATCCTGCCACGAACCATGTCCATGGGATAAGTCGCAGACATTGCAATTATTCCAGCACATGCTCCCGCTCCAAGACGCAAAACAGGAGTAAGCTGAGCATCTTCTGCGAGAATTACAAGATATAACATGATTTGCCAAATCAGTATGTACAATGGAAGGAAGAAAAGAAACACATGATCGAGAGGACAATAAAAGCTTTCAGACTGTGATAATATCTCCTCTTTGTTTGTTGCTTTTGCACCTGGTTTAGAGGGTAACAGGAGGTAAAACTTTATATTAATTGCTTGACTCTCTTTCTCAAACAGATTGACAAAAACCAAAGTTCTAATACCAATTTCCATAAACATGTATTACTTGGCTCCTTTTGTATTGGCGAATGGAATTTGTCTCATAGTTAGAAAAAGTAACATCATAAGACAACCTTTGAACATTACAAGAGCTTAGAAACATCTCAAAACCTTTTGTTTTGCATCGTTTGCAAAGGAAATAAATTGATTAGCTTCAAATAGAAGGAGCTACATTCTAACTCCAACAAAGAAGATTCTAGTGTGCACCTACAACTCACAGAGAAGCCCATTTGTGGTCTCAACAGTTCCATGCTTGAGAAAAAGACGAGAATAGGTCCGTAGTCTAATACCGCACACCAATTAGAACTGAAGGTGAACAAATGTTTATTTATGAGAGGTCAGATATGTAAGTGGACATGAAAGTGTGTAATTTTTATCTTCATGTCCATGAGGTCAGATGTGTAGAATGGATCAAATTTCCATTTATTTTTCTGGGGTTTCACTCTTCACTGATCTTTCTCCCCTCAACCTGCAACCATTGATACATAAGTGTGTTTGCTAGCTAATATGCACAGTATGGAGAGATCACCAGAGTAGAGGAGAGACCAGTGTTGAGAGAAGCATGTGCGTGTGTTATTCTCTCTTTCCACTCATTATCACGTTTCCTTTTGCAAACACATCCATGTTGAAACGGTGGTGTACCATGCAATAGCAATGGTGCATACCACACAAACCCAGACTGATAATGGGCGTGCTACTAAAAGGGGTTGTTTTCTTGGTATACAAACACTTCAAGTGTGTGAAACCCTACACTTCAAGTACAGAAAAATATCAAGTTCTTCAAATCTTGTGAGTTGTGACAATGAAAGAAAAAAAGAGATGAAGTTAGGAAAAGGAAAGAAGGAAAGGAACAAAGAAAAACCCGATAAGTCTGGTCCTAGTTAAAATTTCCAAATGTTTTGTTTAAGTTTATTGATCTAACCAACTTTATGCAAAACCTTCCCTATAGACTACATCCATTAGGCGTACATATGTATGGGAACTCACACATATATGCTAGAAGCAATTGTTTACATTGACATTCTAATAAAAATATGCTCCAGTTGCATGAGAACAACCAATAGCATCAAGAATAGGATGGCCCAAGAGAAAGTGTATACATACCTTTGCCAGAGTGTCGTCGGTAAAGCCACAAAATTCCACTGCAACAAAAGAAAATCATTAGCTTAAAGAAAAAAGCACTAGATTATAACTATAATAGCAAACCCGTGCTTAGTGATAACTAGGCCCGAACTAAATAGAGTTGGTACCTAAGGTCCATGTTTTGAGTTTATTGGCCATAAGGATCTAATATGATATGTCATAAAATACTAGCCTCCTGGCACTTCCAATGTGCCCAAGAGAAAGTAATTGTAAAAGAAACATCCACTGATATACAGATTAATTAATAATAAAATATGCTATAAGTAAATTTTGTGAATTTAGAATATGAATGCACATTCAGAGTATTTTTACATGAAATATACCCACATGACACTCCATGGTCATCAAGAGCTATCCAAACAAGAAAGTTACGACAATAGTTGTAAACCTCTTCTTAAAGAACATTTGATATTTGAAAAAGTTGCAACATTATATGAGATGCTATGCTTTAGCATAAACTCTATGCTTTTGGTAACTAGAACCATCATCTGTTTGCAAACATCACTCATACCACTTGATATAGCATAAACTCTTCTTGGGCTGGCAGACAAAAAGAAAGTATTTAAGGCTTGAAGCTGCAGACAATGATGAAATTCAACCCTAGAAGGAAAAAGTAGGACGACAATGTCTAATTCTAACTTTGTTTATTGAATGTTCACCGTAGTCATATAATTTTGCCCAGTATTTGTTTCAGCCTCAAACTTCTGCACCACAGTTTTAGCCATGCATGATACCTGTTCATAATTATTCATTTACCACCTCCAACTGAATTTCTTATAAGCATAAAACTCAAAGTTTGCTGCATCTTGTTGATAAAATCATACCACTGTCCGAACTATAGTGGTAATTTATCTAACTGATAATGCTATGAACCTCCTTATTTTACCACATCATGCATTTCGTTCAGCTAAAAATACCAAGCTGGGAACGAATAAGCTATATGTACATACCTTGATGCTTGTTCGTAGCTAAAAAATTTGACTGCAGAATTTGGAATGATGCGTGCGCAGTTAGTTCCGTTGCCTTTGAATAGTCCTCGAAAACCCTCAGATTTCCATATGTACTTGAGGCCTTGTATGGTTCCATTATACTGAATACTGTGAGGATTTTGAACCTGTATGTGATCATCTTGATACATTTAACAAGAACAAATTCATTGTCTCAAAGGCCTTTAAAATACATAACTGTTCAAATACATTCATATAGTGCAAATCTTTGATGAAACACAAGAATGTCATATGGAACGGATTCTTAAACAAAGGAAATAAGTTGCATTAACCTACATGCATATATAAATGTATGAGCAAATTAATCATCAAGTCATGTCTACCAGGCAAAAGTTGGATCAAATTAAGACAAGGAACTCCTTTGATGCTTGACGGTTTAATGAAAAAAGAACATTTAAGGTAGCCCTTCAATCGTAAATTGAATGATCTAGAAAGCAGAAGTGCAAATTAACTTGTGAGCACATATTTATCTCAGATACTATAAATTGTTTACAAAGATCAGATGTTTATAACATACAGTTCGTTCCAATTAGCAACATAGACAGACATGACAAGACAAGATTCAATAAGAATGCCGCCAACATTCATGCTGTATGAAGTTTGGGCATACCAAATAAACCATTCTTATGACTCAAAATTGAAAAGGACTATTTAAGTAAAATTCTGTATAAACCTCAATTTCTGATGCAATCTCATAAGTTATCCAATAATGTCATTTGGTCCATAAGGCATGGCCTGCTTGCATGCAGCCCTCAAAATTTAAGCTCTTATGGTAGAGCACAATTTACTTTAAATATAGTTCAACTGTGATTTATGACATAAACATCTTACATGATCGGCAACTACATCAGAAGTACCGAAATCCAATATGGACTTTGGAGCAAATAAAGTCAACAATTTTGCTAATTTTGTCTGAGAGAAAGCTTCTAGATAACTGACGCTTTTTGCTATGAACTCGTTAATAGGACAATTGCATGCCTAAGAAAGTTAAATATTTTTGTGCTAGTTTGGAGTCTTTTTTAGACTTTGGACCACATACATATCTCAGGTGCAAGGGTTTTTCCTAATACATTGTTTCTGTAAGTATATTTTATATTCCAAGAATGTACAACAATAACCTATATTATATTATGTTCCAATTAATTACACAAGCTGACTTGAAAATCATGAGCTGTAAATCAGTTCTACCTTCACCTTGTACCACACAGTTTCTACAGTATATATAAATCAAATTCAAGCTTATAAGTAAAATAAAATTAGAGATGCTAAATGTAAAGATGGGAACAACAACTAAAGGAACTTAAAAAATCCCACCAAAAGTAAAAGCAAAGAAGAGAACAAACAAGCTAAATCATGCCAAATTGTCGATAATCATAACTCAAGAAATAAGAAAAAAAGGAATGAAAAGGAAACTTTACCTGAAGTAGAATTTTCAACCGCTCAAGCGGAGCAACAGCAGTTCTTGATCTGAAAATGGTTACATCAGATGCCATGTTTTCATTAAGCTGGGATGTATCTACAACGCTCATTATCATATGATTTGTCAAGTAACAACTGATAAGGACTTCTAAACTTCAAATCATGATCCCACCATAAAGGATGCTAAAGGAACAACAATCCATGATAAATTTCAAAAGGTGATAATAGCTGCAGAAGAGTATAGTCATGTGCTCCATATATCCAGTAAAGTGTCAATTCTAAAAGTATAAGACACAGACCTCTAAATATAAGGAGTTGCATAACGTGGAGCTAAAAATATGATAAGTTGGTTTTCTTGACCGTAAAAGTTAGAAAGGGGGCAATTGACTTCATGTGCTTTTGCTTTATACAGTTTCAATGATCACATACAAGAGCAAGTTTGGGAAAGGTTGAAGAGGGCAGGTATCAGGCAACTGCTTATAAAGGCCAGAACAGAAACTATGACGTTAGAAACATAAAAATGAGTTCAATGATCTACTATGGATTCTTCCATGGAAACAAAAAAAACGGAAGATGCTAATTCCCAACAAGAATAAAAAATTAATTAGATTACCTCTTGAATTCACGGAGTAACCAAGATACATTAGCAAGACTAAAAAGCACTTATGTTTACAAACAAAATATATTATATTCAAACATCAACGCACAACTGGTAAGCCTAAGGCACTAAATGAAATTGCTCATCAATTATTTTCTTGTTCAATCAAACTCTTTCAAAAGGTTGGCTATCCATATACATCAACATATAACTTAATTTCCACAGAAGAAGTACCGCTATAGGAAAAATTCTGAATTTCAGTTTATACAGAACATTGAAATTTAGTTTATTCATAGTAAATGAAATTTGTTGCCTAACATTTCATGTTTATTCTTTTGTTACCTGGCCTTAACCAAGTATAATGGTAAAATACTTCTACTTGAGGCCCTTAACCTGGAAAGAAACATTATGCCAGAATCATCCACATCTACAAATTTCAATGAATTACAGTGGCCCCTTTCATGATATCTTATATCTCCATAATCCAGTAGCAAAGAATTTTTCTGCATTAAATTCCAATTACAAATAAATTTCCATTACCGTGCGCATCACTTGTGTTCTCGTACTAGTATAACCAAGATAAATAGCTTCAGGTACAGGTCCCTACCTCGAGATGAAGTCATGACAAAATCAGTACATACAGGAAGACTGATTAATATTTGTTTTCCAAGACCATGTTCCCTTTTACCCTACAAGGTTTAAGGATCCAAGTAACCTATAACGATTTTATAATAATCAAGGTACAACAGTAGGCTTGACACCAAAGACAACCATCAATACCTACATAAGGGGCCAGCGTAAGATATAATATTTCACGATATTAATCACAGTGTAAGGATCAAATGGAAACAAACAAACAACACGAGCACATACGAATAAACACTCAGATGGCACGGCAACCTTGCGAGCAATATTCTAATTAACCCTTGTATAAAGTGATCAACAAAATTATATTATATATATATATATATATAATGATTAAAAATGTGCTGGAGAAATGATTAAAAATGGCATTTTTCTTCCAAAAAAAAAAGACAAAACGGCGATTTTAATAAGAAAATGCCAAAGATGAGAGGAAAACGAATCGACTCACACTCCTCCGGCGACACCACCGGCGACGAGAGACTTGCAGATGCTGAGGATCGCGTGGCCGGGGGCCTTGACGCCCTCCCTCGCGAGCTTGGCCTCCTCCGCCGCGAGGTTGACGATCGTCGTGACCGCCGACTCCCCCGTGTTCTTCCCCACCACATTCTCCGACGCCATGGAATCTCCGGACTAGCTCAAGAACCAGGTCGGGCCGGCTCGAAACCCTCGGCGAGACGACTGCCGGTTGGACCGGATCGGATCGAAGGGGTAAAGTCAGACCGGGGCCGTCTCACTCCCGTCGGGGTCTTCTCGGGGAAGAGAGTGGGCGGAGGGCGGCGAAGGGGTTCGGGGGCTTTGCGGCGGCGCTCCCTCTCGCTCTCTATTTATACGGTATGAAGAGGAGCGACCACCTAACACTCCCCTTTTTCCTATTTTCCTTCTATTTTTCGACCTTTTTATTGTGGTATGATGTGGGCTCTACCGATATCGCATGGCACGGAAGGGGAACTAACTTAATACATATGAAATTACCTATATGCCCTTATCAGACAAATTAAAGAAAATGATCAAACTTAAATGGGCGATTTCCTTAATATCTTTTTTTTTCACATTTCTTAATAAATACTCTTATTTCTCATAAATTCATATAGACCTTTAATAACACTTTAGTACACTATCTTACAATGTGTACGACACTTCAAACAAAGCATTATAAATTTATATAAAAATATTATAATGGTGACAATTTGACTCAAAAATAAATAAGATTAAACCTATCTCAGAATTAAAATTAAAAATAAATATTCTTATTAGTTTATGAATAAAAATAACATAATAGAGAGGCTTCTTTGTCGGCTAAAGTATTTTTTAATAGGCTCTCGATGAAAAATATTATAATTAGAGAATTGATTTTAGCTAATAACTTGTTTACAATTTTCTAACTTATTTAGCTGAAAGTGATTTTTTGAACTTGTAAATTTTTTTTGGGATAATTATAAAGATAAACCTAAATGGTTAAAAATCTTTATCAAAAAGCAAAAGCAATATATTCCTCTGTAGATTGCAAAGTTGCATGCATGGAATTTTGTAATTTTGTTTTTTTTTTTTTTGTGATAATAGGATTGGTTCCTAAGAAACCAATACAAAGTAGTACAGGTGATCATGGAAGTGGATAAGTTCTGTGAAAGGAATGGTTTTGAGATGATGATAAGTTGGTATCCAAGCCTTGGACCTTTGGATCAACAGACAGCATCCACACAAAAATATTTAATTGCCAAAAATAATTCTGGTCATGATTCAAATGGCAGTACATTTTGCAATGAATAAAGTGAGTTGGCTTTTAGAATGTTGGATTCCCATCATGGCAACTGGTAGTAGCAGTTGAGGAGAGGATTGATTCAAACAAAATGATTTTTCATTATGTATATCTTCATATCTATATTTATATTTATATTGTCAGTTTAAGATATATTTTAACTAATTCTATTAGCTATTAGTTGAAAATGTATTTTATTCTTAGTTTTTTTATTTGTTTGTGAACTTTTATAATTGATTCCAATGACAATGACATAAATGTTGGAGGTTTATGCTTACTATGATATGTTATAATTTGTAACAATATAGATTTTTTTTTTAGTTTTTAATATCCCTGAAGGAACTCCTAAACAGAAAGATTAATGACTTTTATATATTCTTATTTTTATTAATTTATTAAAGAAATATATAGGAAAAACAAGGACACCGATGAATAAAATTGACATTGCACAACTTGCAAGAAGGCAAGAGCAGCAGCTGTCACAAGCTGTGATGTTATTTCAATGTCCATGAGCAACACAAGGAGGCTTTTTCTACTGTTCCATCGGGAAGCTGATCTGAATACAAAACAAAACAAAGCCATATAGAATGATAGATGTTAGAAACATGATGAGTTTGCTGGAGGTTTAAGATCTAACTCATAGTTAATGACATGATGAGCACCAACTACGCCTTGAATCAAACGATACGCCCGCCTCGTTGCCTTCGTCGCCGACCTCTTCGGCACGGACAACTTCGACGTCGCGAGGGAGTTCGGCGGTCCCTGCTTTGTCTTCTTTCCCTCCCACTTATTCCTCTTGTCCTTATTCTTCCAAATGCCCACCCTCCACGACACCCTCCCGGACATGGTGAAAGACCGGACGACCGAAGGTTACAGGTCGCTGCCTGCAACAACTGAAACGGTACGAGAAGGCTGAGGGGATTCTGGCGAACAGCTTCCAGGAGATGGAGCCGGAGGCGGCGATGGTGCTGAAGGAGAAAAAGCCCGGCCGACCGCCCGTCCACCTGGTTGGGCCACTAGTGCAAACTGGGAGGCCGAGCTCGAGCCCGGAAGAGTCGCTGTGTTTGAAGTGGTTGGACGAACAACCGGATGCCTCCGTGCTGTACATTTGCTTGGGCAGCCTCGGAGTGCTGAGCCGTGATCAGGTGAAGGAGATGGCTCTGGGGTTGGAGACGAGCGGCCATAGGTTCCTTTGGGTGGTCAGAAGACCGGCAGACAACGGCATCGTCGGAGGCAGCGAAGACGACCCTGCGAGCTACTTGCCTCAAGTGTTTCCCGAGAGGACGACGGAGTCGGGGCTGGTGGTGTCATTCTGGACGCCGCTGATCCAGATCCTGAGCCACCGGGCAGTGGGAGGCTTCGTTACGCACTGCGGGTGGAGCTCGACGTTGGAGAGCGTCGTGCATGGCGTGCCCATGATCGCGTGGCCGCTGTACGCGGAGCAGAGGATGATGAACGCGCTGATGCTGGCGGAGGGGCGGAAGGTGGCGCTGAGGGCCAAGGAAGACAATGACGGCGTCGTCCGCAGGGAGCAGATCCCTGCGGCCGTGAGGGAGTTGATGGAGCGGGAGGGAGGCCGGGTGGTGCTGGCAAGGGTGCGACAACTCCAGGAGGCCGCCGCCGCAAAGGCCATGGTCAAGGAAGCAGCTTCCCGCAATGCCCTCCACGAGGTGGTCGCCAAATGGAAGAACACGTTCTGAGTAGCTTGACGTGCTCGTCTTCTCCACAACAACGTCAGTTCTGTTCTGATAGATCATGAACATGGAAAGCAAACACGGGATTTGTTCTGGAATCCACATTGTTCTTCATTTGCATGAACTGGTCATCATATAATCATGTCGTTTAATTCCAAAAAGAATTAAAAAATAACTCAGTAAATAAGATCTCACTGTCACAATCTCACGTGATCAAAGTCATTGATGGATAAGAAGTAGTATTTTATTGGACGGGCACTCAAGTTGCCTGAACAGTGTATATCACCCTAGAAATAATCATGTGATATGTCACATCAATCTAGATTTCATGCGGAAACGGTGGCCTTCATCGATTTAGAGATTCATAACGGGGATTTGGGTTACCGGATCTACTAATCCGCTAACCCGCATTCGATCCGTTGCCAACCCCACGAATCCACGGCGACATCGATCGGTCACGTGCAGAACACGCCGGACGAAAGTTCTGGAGGGCGACGGCGCTCGTTTTCCTTCGCCTTTGGAGTCCCGCCTTTGGTGAGTGAGGGATGGAGCGGGAGGTGGCGAGATTGGGGAAGGGTGCCATCTGCTGCGGTTGGAACTACTGCGGCCTGAGGCTGGCCGTTGGCTTCGTCGACGGCTCCATCTCCATTCATGACTCCCTCGATTCAGGCTCTACCTCTTCTGCCTCTCCTTCCTCCTCCTCCAAATGGAAGGTTCGTGTGTCTTCGTCTCACCCTTCTTTGATCAATCGACGCGTGCAATAACCCTAGAAAGTTTGATTCGGAACCAGCTTCCCCCGCTGCCTTTTCTGAAGTCGCTTCAAGTTAGCAACGGCGTCGTTGCGTTCATCGTTTCGGCTCATTTTTAGGGTTTCGCTCATCTCGATGTGCTACCATGTGATTCCTTTTTCTCCTCCTCTTGAATGACATCGTTGCAGGCGCATGCGAGCAGCGTTCTGAACGTAGTTTGGGCTCCTCCAGAATGTGGCGATGCCATTGCCTGCATCTGCAATGATGGAACCTTTTCCTTGTGGGAGGAGACTGGCGAAGGTTCGAAATCCACTGGTTGCCGATGATGTTTTGTAGATCGAGCGATAGAATCGTCTCTGCTTGTATATTTTGTTAAAAGTATCGTTCTTATATACCGTTTCCAGCTTTAGTGAAACATCTAGGGCTTGTTCCTTGTTTGCACGATGAGCATCATGAGTCCTTTGCTTTGTCTCTTTCCTTCGCCCTCTCCATTGGCCTCTAAGCTGCATCATCATTTTGTTTAATCATTGGGCATTCTGTTGCCCGAAACTTTTATGCAGTTGCTTAGATATTAGGGACTGGAATCAGGTTGATGACAGGTGCTGGACGTCTTCATATATCTGTGTGTCTCTTTCTTAGCTTTGGTTTATGCTTCATAACCAACATCATTAGATGAAGGCTTGTTGGATAATGATGCCCTCTTTTTATAGTGATTTTCATTTTGAACTTTTTTTAATCTTCTGCAATGAGAAATTACATCTTAAATTCAAGTGTTCATCTCTTTATTACTCACTTTTATGTGCTTTATATTTTATACTGTCAGATACTGAACATCCAACATGGAAACTGTGTAAACTCTTTGAGAGCAGTGGCTCACCTGTACTTGATCTCCAATTTGGGGTATTCTCGACAAGTTTAAAGATGGTATGTTGTGGCTTACTTAAGGTTGGCCATATTTTCTGTATGTTATGTTCCTTCTTGCTTTACACTGTTTGGTACATGACTAAAACCTGTGTGCTAACTCCTTCTATCCATTTGTCCGAATAATATTGGTTTGCAATCGGTGATCTATGTTCCATACGTGAAACTGCTCCAATATTGGTAAAATCAGTTTGGTTTCTTGATCAATGAATTTGTTTTTTGTTTATCCAAATCTTTGAGCAAGTACTATGTTTCCAATGCTTCATTTAACATGTGAATTTGACATGAAACAACTTTAATGTTTAAATAATCTTTTACTCTAGTTGTAGTTTGCTTAGAACAGTTTACCTACCTTTGAGTGATGAGAGGCTCTCGATGATGCTCAAGACTACGTTGGATATGTTGTTAATATTTCCTGGCGGATGTTACCAATTTTATTTTTGTAACATTCAATATCAATTATTCCATACCACTTAGAGTAATTCTCCAGGCTATCTAACCAGTCAACAAACACATTTGGGTCAAATCTACCATCAAAGTCTAGCACATCCACTTTGACTCTTTTAGTCATTTTCCTCTGATTGTCAGCAAACCGAATTTGTTGGCCCGTTACTTGGATTTGTGGATTTCTAGTATGTTCTAGGAATTCATCATTAATTTTAAAAGCTTGGTCATCAAGAAGTGTTGGAGCATAATTTTGAACAAGTGTGCTATAGGTGGATCTAGGATTTGTTCAAATAGGAGCTTGGGGAGTAGGTAAAATTCCTTCATTTGAAGGGATGGATTGTAGAGAATGAGCATGTTGTCTTACTGTCTCATCAATCTCTTCATTCATGGGTTGTTTATTCAAGGTTTTGGAGAGCTTTTAGGATTTGGGTCATCTGGTCACATAACTAGTTTAATATTGTGTCATGATATGCTAGTTTGGTCCTAAGGGTGCGTACCTGACTCTGTTGGTTTTAGGATTCATCAGGGTTATCGACAAATTGCCTTTTGGTAATGAGGTTGTTAATCGTTTCAATGCACAAGGTAGAAATGCAATGATTCAAGTGGTTCTCACCTTTTTTTTGGACAACTTTCAAGGTTTTAAATCTTAATAGTACTGTAGTTGTAGTCAAAGGGGGGAAGAGAGAGAGAGAGAGTGTGTGTGTGTGTGTGATAAATAGAAAAAAAGAGAGAGGATAAAACAAGGGGAGAAGCAATAAAAACCATGATCTGATTTAATATAGGATTGTTCTTTCCGAAAAAAATATTAGAGAAGTTTTTGAAAATTACCAATCACTGAGAGCTAAGTGGTCCGCCAATTCTGTAGGGATAGTTGTTCCAAAGTCGAACTCTACATGCAAGGGATTTATATTAGAGATGCAAGGATCCGTGAGTGACGTCATTATTGATTGACGCTGCTAGTTGGGGCCCAATGACGTACAAAGCATGTTTCTTGATGAGCTCTTATACCAAACTGACGTAGAACAATGTAGGGAGTTAGTATGTCTTTTAGAAATAAAAAATGTGACTTCTAGAATACCTAAATAGTAAATGAGTGTACTTACAAGAGTATACTTGATACAAAAGGAATTCCTAGAAAGACTAAAAGACTTTTCAATTTTCGACACAACTCTTAGAATTTCTAGACCAACTAATTGATGACTTTTTTGTTGATTTCTTTGCTTATAATAAACTTTTCTGAAATCCTTTGTAAAGCTAGATGATTTTTCATTACTATTTTCCAATATTTTTCAGTAACTGTTTGAATGGTGTTTAGGTTGCTGCCTGTTCAGATGGATATGTGAAGGTCTATGAGCTTTTGGATCCTTTGGAATTTAACAAGTGGCAACTTCAGGTTTATTACCTTTTCAGCCTATTGTAACTTTTATCTGAGACTTCCCAGGCCCTTAAGTATGCTCTCTATCAGATTAGTTGGATCAATTTCTGCTCGATTTTGGTATGGCAGGATTTCTAGTTTCAATGAGAATGGTGCATATGCTCTAATTATTCATTTGGTAAACTGTTTGAAGACTTCAGTAAACAATAGACAATTAAAAGGGAAATTGGAGGTTCATTGAATTTTCTGGCATTGGCTACCTACTTTAGTAGTTTGGGCCATGTATCAGGGCCTGCTGTGGTGAATATCCTCTTGGACAAGCTAATCATCATTGCCTTGGTAAGCTATTATGATGATCCAGGATGTGGCAGTATGTGATTTGGTCTATTTGTTCTCTACTTGAATATGTTGATATTTCAGTGGGCCTTTTTTCTGACTACTTTGAATGGCAAGAGAATATAGCAAGATGTACTTGCTGATAAAAGAGAGCACTCTTTCCCTTTTGATCTTGTTGACAACAAGCTTTTGTTATTCTTGATTCTTGATCTCCTTCTGTATTATTCTCTTTTGTTAGCACTGTTTCAAACATTTGAACTAGTGGTTTGCTTCACAGGTTTGATTTTGATCAACTGGATTTTCACATTTTTTCTGCTTAAATCATCTTTTCCAATTTTTGAATCTTATGCTGTTATTAGTTACTTAATGATATGTTATGATTTTCTGTATATTATTTTATAAATGAAAAGAATTCTGTTGTCAAGGCATATACACAGCACATTTTCTTTGATGTGTTCTACTAAGCACATCAACTAAGTAGTGGTAGTATTAAGTTGTGGATCCTAAGTCTCATGTGCGCTTGCACTCTTATTTGGTAATTGGTCTTCATGACTGCAGAAATTCTAGTGTTTTTTAGTAGATTAGGCCTTAAGGGAATGCAATCCATATCTTGTCCAGTTGAAACCACATTTTGCTCCTAGAATATTTTGCTATTCCTCTGTATATATATATTTCTGTTTTAAGTAGATGAAGGAATGCGGTAGTCATTACTCAATTTTGGTACATTGTGTTTATGTATGATAACTTATGAGATTATCTATGCAGATCAAGCAACTGCGATAGTTTATTATAATTTGTGTTGAAACTATTTTGTTGTATTTTAATGACAGGCAGAGTTCCAGAATGTGCTTGATTCTGTTTCCAGATTTGGAAAAGTATCATGCTCATCTGCATCCATCGCTTGGAATCCCCAAAGAGGTGAAGGCCAACAGTGTAGTTTTGTCCTTGGTTTCAGTTCTGATCTCCCTCAGTTCAATTCATCCAAGGTTTGTAAAATACTAGCAACATTTGTGCAAACATTGAATTTGAATCCAGTAGAGATCATTGACTATATTCTTAAAATTTTAATACTTGAGATGGTCGAAACACTGTCTATCATTATGGTTGGCCAGTTAGTGCATTTTTTTTATCTGTATAATGGTTTCAGATATGGTTTGATTAAGTATCGGTATTGGACCCATATAGTTCGGTAGTGGTTTGTGTTCATTCTTTTTATTTTTAATGATATCACTGTACCTATACCAGTCTGATAATGCGTCAAAAATGGTATTGGATTGATGTTTTAAACCTTGATAGTGTGTGTTAAGCAGAATTGTTGCTGTCCAAGAGCGTATCTGTGATAAGTAAAGCTCTGGTTTTAAATCTACATATCGGCCTTTTGCTTGGTTGGGTGGTTTTAAGGAGATTTGTCCTTGGTTTTGGACCATCCATTTGTCTAAATCACAAAGTCATGCATGAAAATTTTTTTTACACCATTCATTTTGTATTAGTTTGATGAAATCACAAAAACATGCAAATTACACGAATCTTGGTTTCTAAATATTTTTTAATGTTGTTATAGAGCATGTTTAAAGCTGTCTTTATGGTACCCTCCATGATTGATATTGAAGTGATGCAATTGAGGACTCAATTTTTCATGTTAGGACTCTAACTTGACTTACACCTTTTACTCTCCCTCTCTCTCTCTCTCTCTATGTTTGTGTGTGTGAAAATTTATATCTCTGTAAAAGCTGGAGGATGATTTTTATAATGAGTCATGTAGTCAAAGACCTTTTACTCTCCCTCTCTCTCTCTCTATGTGTGAAAATTTATATCTCTGTAAAAGCTGGAGGATGATTTTTATAATGAGTCATGTGGTCAAAGGGTATTGAAGGTATCTGTACGCCTTTGAAACTCTGGGAGATTTTGGTAAGTGATGGTAACATCTATGTCTTTATATGATTTATTTCTGATAGCTAGAGAGTGTATGCAGGGTGGTACAGACAATAAGTGCATTGGATGGTAGAGGCATAGAGTGCCATTTATTAAAGAGACAGAAACAAGAGTGGAAAACCATTCACAGAGTTGTCTGCAAAGTTCAGGCTCTAGACTTGGTGATTGCTCTCAGATGTATATTTGACTCACTTGGTTTTAAAGAGTTAAATGTGTAATGGAAGGAGTATTGAGTAGTCTTATATAGAAGATGTGGAGACAGTTTTTTTTTTTTTTTTTAATACTTGGGTTGAATTGGTTTGTTGGTGTTTGTATTTTGCACAATCATTGCAAGGCTTTTTCTGCATGGTCTCTGATAAGATTGCGTAGCAAGCACTACTAAAATTATAAACAGTGTGTTATTTGCTTCATTGCATGAATTCTGAACTTATCTTCTAAATGGCTTTTGAAAGATCCTTACTTATTGAATTTTTGTTACTTTTAGGTTAGTAGTCCTTGAGCAGGCAGTGGTTTTATTTTATCACTCAAAAATTTTCATCTTTGGACCTGTTTATATCTTCATTTTTATAATAAAAGCTTGTTGAAAGATCATATGCTAGTTGAGATGACTAATTGCTTGAGCCCTTGAAATTGGTTTTTCAATAGATTTGGGAGTTTGACGAGGCTCATCAGCGCTGGATACCAGTTGCTGAGCTAGCTTTACCTGGAGATGATAGTGATATGGTGCATGCTGTAGCCTGGGCTCCGAACATAGGCAGGTAATGTTTTCCTTTTTAAGCCTGTAAAGTTAATCCGCTCTCATTTACATGGTGTGGACATGAAGTGTTATATCGATTTTTTTAATAATTTAACACCATGTCAATTTAGAATTTTAGATACGTATACATTTTCTTTCGTCAATAGCTAATGCTATTTATTGTAATAGCTAGCGTGATAGTGATGTTGGTTGTTCTTTTTTGACTGTTAATTTGGCAAGATTTGTTATAGTGCTGGAGTTTTCTTCTCCTTGGTTCTTACTAGTGATGAATGTCTATGATGCAATGAACACTTGATTTATATGCTAGTTAACCAAGTATGCCATAAAAAAATTTGAACTCTAAATGATCTGAATCTCAACAAACTTATCGGTTGGTGTAACCAAGATATATTTGATACCATAGTTTCTTCACAATATCAAAAAATTTTCATCTTCTTAAATTACTGCCGCTGATGATTTGAATATTTTTAAGTTTTATATAGTTGGTCGTAAATGACATCTTTTGATAGATGAATTTATAAACTTGTAGGCCATTTGAAGTTATAGCTGTTGCAACTTGCAAAGGTATTGCAATATGGCATGTACTCTTGGATCCTGAATCCAATGGAAGACCTACAACCGAAAAGGTTGCATTACTTCCCGGGCATGATGGTGAGGTATACAATGGTTTACCATGTTGTTTGTTTATGTTGGAGAATGTTCATCTGTTGTTTGTTTCAGCTAAAGTTGCAATGCAGGTTAAGGTTTGACTATACTTCAATCGTTGCTTTCCACAACTAAAATTTTATGTCTACTGATAGCTGACATTTTATTAGCTACAAGTCCGAGGATCCTTCAGGATGTCACTAGGTAGATCGGTTCCATCTACTTCCCAGCCAATTTTTTTGGTCATTCTCAATTTCTCAAAGGTTTTGATACAGGGTAAGGGTATTGAAGATCCAGTGGATCAGGATAGGATTTGAACCCTGACTGACTTGTCTAGTACATAGACTTTTAATTCCACGAAGACATCGTACTTTCAGTTATTTTCCTGTAATTTTGTGAAAACCCTCTGTTGCCTATATTTTCTATTGCTAAGACCTAGAGCGTTGATGCCGTGTTGAATTCTGGGCTTGGTATTATTGAATCTCAGAAGCTGCTTCTGTTGCCGTCCCGTACCTAAGCCTTTTACTGTCATTGGATAAGCTGCAGTTTCAGCACTTTGAGAATTGATCTTCTTGGTTTTCGCTTGTGTAGGTTTGGCAACTTGAGTGGGACATGGGCGGTATGACTTTAGCATCAACTGGCAGTGATGGCATGGTTAGGTTGTGGCAATCCAACATAAATGGGATCTGGCATGAACATGCATCCCTTGATTGCAGTGGTGCACAATCATAATATCATAAATTGGGGTCATCGAGTGGCTCGGTAACTCTTCTTTCGTTGTAACAGCCAATTTTTTGTTTGGAATGATTGGTTTGTTTGGACTTTGGACCAGACTTTAGCTTTGAGTAATCAGCTAGCCATTTAAGATTTGCCTTTTAATGCTTTATTAATTTTAAAGTGAATAAGTAGGGTTCTACACAGTTTTTTGTGCATGAAAAGTTCATGATGGTTCCGCAATTTTGTTAATCGTCGCCGCTAAGATTTTAACAGGGTTTTCTCATAATTAGATATCGTGAAACTTTGATGTCATTATTCAAGTCATTGACCGTGATGCCGGGTTTCTGTGTAAAAAAACTCAAAATTATTCATTTATACTTTTTAAATACGTATTTCAATCTAAAGAGGGAGCTTTCTTGCATGAAAGTCACATGTATAAGATGTGGTTAAATATACCTTTTTTGCCATTAGAAACAAAATGCCCTATGATGGAACCTCAAGATAAAGTCCCTTATAATTGTGTCAATTGCATCAAACCGATTCGATTTCGCAGCCACGTCGGTGTTCGATCCTTTGATCCTACTAGCCAAATAGAACATCCGGCGGCATGCGGCGGCAATTTCCTAATCTTGGTCCGGACCAGGTTGGACGATGCCTACTCGACGATACCCACTCTAAATCTAAACCCATGGAATCAACCAACTACTTTGCCTTACCCAACCCGGGTCGGTCTCAGCTCGGTGGCGTAAAGATCGAGCAGAAATAGAAGGTTATGTAAATGTTGTTCTTGTACTGTTTACTTCGAGTTGAAAAAGGCCGTATTTATCACCATGGAACTACCGCAAACCGGTCACTAAATACCCGAAATTTCTAATTTACCCTTAACCTTTTTGTTTTATGAACATTGTAAATCGTTTGTAAGACCCTACGATCTCAAGGGTAGTTCTGTCAGAAGAGTTTCCACCGTCTCCCCTCCATTGCATCTCGTCGCCGCCCCTGTCGTCTCGTTTCCATTTCTCCCCTCTTCTTCTTTTCTTTTTTTTTTTTTTCCTCTCTCTCTCTCTCTCTCGTCCGCTGCCGCGCCGCCGACACAGCCGCATCCGTTCCTTCCCTTCTCCCCCATCGATCTCCTGCCCTTTCTTGGAGCGTATTCTTGTTCTCTTGTTTTCCGATCTCGTCGCCTCGCCGCTGTAGTGGCCGTCGATCCGCTCACTCGCGGTGGCCGCCGTGGATTCCTGGCCCGTAGATCTGATTCGGATGAATATCGTGCGGAAGGCGCGTTCTTTGAGGGGTTGTTTTGCTTGTCGGAGGATTCTGATCGCTCGTTCGGTCATTTCTTGAATTAGGGTTTCGTGGGCTGCGCAAACATGCCGCGGGGTTCACGGCATAGATCCCACCGGTCGCACAAGCACTCGAGGGACCGGTCCGACTCCGAGGAGTTTGAGAGTCCACGGGAGAGGAGGACCAGGGACGAGGAATCGACCGCAATATCGGGAGCGAGGGTTTCTAGGGATTTGGAGCCGGAGAAGCGAAGGCTCTCGAATGAGAACGCTGGGAAAGAGGTGATGAGTTCTAGCAATGGGGATACCTCTGGGGAGAAGAAGCGGAAAGCAAGAGAGGACGAGGTGGTGGTGGTTGCTGATCGGTGGAACGGTGGTCAGGAGGATGACCACAAGAGGTGGAAAGGTGAGGAATTTGGACATGTTTTGGAAAATAGTTCAAGATCGAAGGCTTCTGATTCCAAGGCCAGTTCAAGCAGAAGGCATGAGGTTTCGGATGTAAGGGGTGAGGATCGTGGAGGGAAGAATGACTCAGTGAAGGAGAAGTCAGAAAAGACATCGAGCAGGAGAGAAAATAGTTATTACAAGGATGGAAGTGAGAGGGGCAGCAACAAGGAGGGGGAGACCCATGATTCCAGGCTTGATAAGTCCGATGATTTGCGCACTAGGAAACATGGTACCAGGGTTGGTGCAGGCACAGAGGAAATTGCAACAAAGAACTATACAAAAATTAACGGTAAGGTAACCCGCAACTTATTAATATTTTAGTCTGTTCCTTATGGCAGTAGCCAAAAAATGGGGTTATTAGTGACATGTATGTTTCCAGAGCTTCCCACTAAAAGGTGATATCATTTAAAATATGCCAAGCGTTTTAATTATATTTATATGCATAAACTAGTTGATCAAGTAGAAAATGGTCATGCACTTTTTCTTGATTGACAACACTATTGTGGTCGGAGGACCTTGGTACCTTGAAAGAGGAAGAGTAACAAATCTTTCCACCAAATCTGGTGATTAAAAATGTAGTACAGTTGAAAATGACTTTAGTAAATGACCATTTCTATTGAGACGTCGCAATCTTAAATGCTTTGTGGAGGTCCAAAGAATGTCCTAACTATTTAGGTTGGGTTGGTTACATGAATCTTTTGTCATTGTTGAGCAATATCTATCTTTTTATTTTTTTTCTATTAATTCTACACATCCATCTCAATATTCTTGTCTCAACGATATAAACATTTTTGCATGTATTGCTTCTAAACCAATAAGCAAATCCATAAGCCATCATTGGTTTATCAGTTGTTTATAATTTTTTGTCAAATCTAAAAAGATATCATGTGATCACACAAAATTTCTAACATCCTTCTCCGCTTTAACTATCTAGTTTTTACTCTATGAATGTTATCTTTATAAATACCTCCATATCATTGACTGTTGAGTAATCGGTCCAAAATACTTGAAATTTTTACTTATTAGAAATTCTTATTAATCCAATCTACTATATCCTCAGTTCTTCACTTGGTATTACTAAATTCTCTGTCTGACTTAATTTAAAACCTTGAAAAAGGTTTGTCTCGATAACTTAAGTTTAAAATTAATTTCATTCAAACTTTTAACTAAAATAATATGATTAGCAAATAAAAGACATCATGGAGGGCTATCCATTATACAAGGAAGATATCGAAATATTATTATGAGAACTACTAGTGTGAGAACATAAAAAAAGTTTGACTAGCAGAAAAGAATGATGTGAACATGGACTAGTTGGAATGATAGTGTTTGCAATGAATACATTCAGGTTATGTTAGATGAGACAAAACATAAAGAAGACAAAAGGGCAGACATGGACATAAAGTTATGGTCATCACTGTTGTTTGTTCACTGGAGAAGAGGCAAATAATCTTTTCTTGGAAATTTCAATATGATTAAATCACAACTTAAAGTTTGGTCAGGGATATATTTGTGCATATATGCTTTGTTTGGTGATTCAAATCGTCGGTAAACTTGAGAAAGAAGCATTCCTCATAGGAGAGGCTGTTTTATGGATTTGCTAACAAAATTTGATGATCAACTTCTTGCATCATTATGTGTTTCTAGTAACTGGAATAAGATCCAGAAAAATAGGTGGCTTGAGAATGTCCAAGGTGGATCATACAAAACAATTGCTGCTGAGATGATTAAATGTAATCAGAAAACTGGATATTATAGGGATGTGGAAAAGATTGCTTACTCTAGGAACTAGAGCAAAGCAAAAAGAAGTCTAGAAAAATGGATTAGTTTGCTGAGAGTTCTTTAGGGATGAGAATTTAAACTTTCAACAAATGTGTGTCATCATAATCCTGGTTATAGGGAAATGACATGACTGTCAGAAGAATTCTTCCTTGTAATTTTTGTTGCCTTCAGTAACTTTTGAAGATATTGAATCGACTTGAAATACTAACTTATATAAAGTGGATATGTGGGAGCTAGAATGAAATTATCTGGGGAGTTTAATTGTAGTGGTTTATCATAAGAGGATGAAGCGTTAGTTCAAGAATGGTATCTTAGATTTTTACTAAGATTGGCTGAATGGATGCTAATTGTTAGAGTGGTGGAGGCTACTTAATTGTCATTCACTTTGGTTTTGAGAAAGATTTTTTCAACTTTTGCCTTTTGAATAGAGAGACAGAAATAAATAAACTAAAGTAGAAATTAGTTTTAAATTGGGTTAGGGGCACAATAAGGAGGCTATTTGTAATGTTGGAGATGTGGGGCTGGTCGTGGGTTTGATCATGTGTAAATATTTGTGCATATGGAAGTGAGGTGAAATGATTTTTGCTTAAATGATGTGACCAATGCTCCTTTATCATTATTAATCAGTGTTTTATCCTTAACCAAATTGTAATTTCTGTTTGTTTCAGTCTTCCATGTTTGTAAATGAGGCTTAGACATTGTTATTCCAAGCAGAACATAGTTTGGCTGTCTTAATCCTGAAAAAGAATCACCAACCATTCTAGTGATTATACATTTAAGGTGATGATAGTTTCATCTTGGAAATTTGCTGTATACTTTTATCAATTTGTTTGTCCCATAGTTTTATGCAATTAGCTTAAGTCATGTTCAATATAATACTTGATTCTGTCACAGAATCAGTCAAGGCTGTTAACTAAACTAATGGACTATATCTGTATGTGGATCAGGGAGACTCAAAATTTTTCTAGCTAATTGTCAATCAAATAGGTTTCCTAGAATACTTTGGTTACTGGCTTGTAATGCTGATGGAGGTTCTCCTCAGTCTCTTAAGAGGCTCATAAAAGTAGCAACTTTCAGATTGGTTTTCTAGATCAGTCATAAAGGATATAATTCTTTGGCAGTTTGAATCTTTTGATCATGTAGCAGTAAAGTAGAAGAGCAATGCAAGTCTATACTGGTTTTGAGGTTTTTCTTTTTCAATTTCAGTCTTTCACTAGCAATAATTCATGGTTCAGACTTAAAAGTCCTAATGCTTAGTTCAAGGAGTTTTTTTTTGGAAGAAACTTTTGTCCATTGAAACTAATTCTGTAACACTAATTAGAGTGGTGCTGCCATCTTACACTTGTGTGAATTATAGGTGATTGTCTTTCTTAGGATCTATGAAACTCTGAGAAAGCATGTGTAAATGAAATTATTGCTTTGCTGACCTAAAGCTTGGTGCTACATGATATGGAAGGTCTATGTGTTAGTTTTGTGCTAAATGGTACTGTCGTTTACCATTTTATCATGTACTATATGCACGTTCATTTTTTTAATGTTCCTATTTGTGTCCAAAATGATGCTATGTTTATCTTTTTATTGTGTGTTACATGTTTTCTTACTGATGCTTCCTAGTTTATAATATGTTTTTCTGATCTGATGTGTTATTGTGTCTCTCTTCTATGTGGCAACAGACAAGCAATCACAGGATGTTGTGCACAGTGCTGAGACAGAGAAGGGGCTTGAGAAACACATGAGGAGGAGGGAATCCAGGGAAGACTCTGAAGACAAAGATAAATTGTTAGATGATAGTAGAGATTTTGATGATAGGAGACTGTCTTATAGAGATGATTATAGTCTAAAAAGAAGCTATAAAGATGAAAAGCATGAAGATGCTAAGTACAGAGGTAAATACAGGATTGACAACGAGAAGGATAAAAAACACAATGATGATAAATATCAAGATGAGTGGTCATCAAAAGATCACACTAGTGGTAAATCTGACAAATGCCATTTTAGAGATGATATTAAATCTCTGGAGACTCATTATAAGAAAAATAAGCTTCATAATACTGATCATGATGGAACTTCTTATGTTGATGACCTTGACACCAAGCTTAAGGATAGCAGAGGAAGGAAAAGGTATTCTGATGAAAGGGATGATCGTGGTGACGTGAAAATAAGAGGTGCAAAGGAGCGACATGAACTTGTTGAGAAAAATGTATCAAGCACCGGCAGGACTGGATCCCGTAATGATAAATCTAGGTCAGAGTCTCAACATGCAGATAAGGCTGATTCAAGCCCGAAAAATAACCGACTGAGAGGCTCCACCTCCTCCAGCACATATGCTGGTAAAGATTATAACAGGTATGTTTTTGCTCTAAAATCATTGTACGTATCACTTTAATCTCATTTTTGTCACTTTTGTTTTCTTCTAGTTTTGGTGACTGTTGGACAGTTGGCTATCTGCCTTTTAATTTTTCTTTTTAGATAGTTTATTTTTAAAAATAAATTGGTTGCACTAACATGCATGCAGCATAAGAGTTTGTTATGCTTAGGAGTCTATCTATGCCATATGCCGGGCATGTGGAAGCATGCAATTAAAAATTTGTGGATTTACAATATGTTTGAGCAGTATTTACTGGGAACATTATAAGTTTGTCTCTGGTCCCGAAAGGAGACTTGGGGTATTGTGTCCTTTTGCTTGCATTGATATAGAGCTAAGGGTAGTAGTGTTGCATTTTTTTTATTGGACAAGACAATTGAAGTTTCATCCTTTTTTTCCCCATCTAAATATAATGGAAACATCACCATCAAGGATGGTATTATTTGTAATGGAAGATTGCTTGGTGCCTTCTAGTTTGACATACCTGTCAGCAATGTGCTTTCGGATTTCATTTTCTTTAACTCAGAGTCACCTAGCTTTACTTTATACTGGGCTAGACAAGCAAACTGAATATTAGTAGAGTTCCATGCAGGTGAGTCCTCAAAGGTCCCATTTCTTCGACATTGTAATTATTATAATATAGTAAATCTATCTTCTACTACCTTTTAATTTCTAGTTACTACTCCATGGTGGACTATGATTACTACAACAATAAAGGTTCACTGCTGTAAGCATCTGATTTGTACTAGGTGTGAGGTGCTATGCTTGCATCATATATATAATCTTTAATTGGGTGGGTGATAAATGGTGATCTGGTGTTTGCTTTTCTTATTACAACTTTCCTGGTGGTTGATGTTGTGGTCTGTTCTATTCGGCCTTAGGGTTGT
Source organism: Musa acuminata AAA Group (assembly GCF_036884655.1). Lineage (NCBI taxonomy): Eukaryota > Viridiplantae > Streptophyta > Magnoliopsida > Zingiberales > Musaceae > Musa > Musa acuminata. The sequence continues at coordinate 24,100,042 of NC_088339.1, read as the reverse complement.
CAATGTTCCTCGACTTTGGCCTAAACCCTACCCAGTCTGAACCAGGTATAGGCTTTTTAGTCAAAATACAGCGTGTGCGTGCTCCTTGCATGATTTACCATTAGAAATGAGGCCGAGTTTCTGCCAGGTTTTAGTTGAGACCGAATTAACTTATTCTGCTCAAGCCTTTCAGGCTTAAGGAAATATTTTCTTTATGGGACTGCCTGGTTCTGGTGTTGACACTTCTATTGCAGTTTGCCCTTTTATAAACCTTAGTGGAAGCCTCCGGTTCCTTTGCTAATGTTTGTTTTGTCTTTGTTTACAGGGATATATCAAAGCTTGCAGAATCTGCACATAGGGAGTCAGCACCGGAAGGGAGACTCCGTGCTATTACAAATTGTAAAGGAGACAGTTTGACTTCATCAGGACTTCGTGACAAAGTATCTGGTGCTCGTTCAGGGAAGTTGACCACAAAGGATGACATCCATTCAGGTGAAGTTTTTGTCGAAATTGCTGTTTCAAAGTATGATAGGACTACAAGATCACCAAATCAATCAAAGGGAAGATCTTCAGCTAATAGTGGTCGTCGGTTTCAAGAAAGATCTCCCTCAAAATATGACAGAACTGCAAGGCAACGCCTTGATATTGAAATAGGACAAAGGACTAGCAGTTCAAAAAATGGAGAAAAAGGGGAGTCGGCTTCAGAAAAGCTGAACCTAGATGACGTATCTCAGACTGATGTTTGTGTTAGGGAGTCAACTATTGGCCCATCATCTATTAATCAAAGTGGTTACTCTGACTATTCACCTAATCACCTCCGCCCTCTGCCACCTGCAAGGCTTGGAATTGACAGTCCTTCTGTCTTGGGCTCATATCAAGATGATAATAAAGTTCAGAGTAGTGATCACAAATCTTATAACCGTTATAAGCGGATAGGTGATCTCGGATATGGAAAAGGACATGCAAATGTTTGGAAAGGTCCCCCGAATTGGCCTTCTCCAGTTACAAATGGTTTTATTCCCTTACAACGTGGGCCACCTCCTGCTGGATTTCATCCAGCCATTTCCCAGTTCTCAGCTTCGCCTTTATTTGGTGTTAGACCCTCCATGGATTTGATCCATGGTGGGGTTTCTTATCACATGCATGAGATGGCTGAGAGGTTTCATGGTCATGGTCGGCCATTTCTTTGGCATAATCCAGTTGATCAACTATGTCATCCTCACATGCAGATGTGGGATAGAAATAATGGTATGTTCAACAATGAGTCCCATATCTATGGTAGTCAAGAATTGGATGAGAATAGTCAGCTAATAGACGGTAGAGGTTGGGAAACTGGCTCTGTTATGTGGAAGGGGCAAAATGGTAATAATACAGACATTCATGTATTTAAGAAAGAACGGGAATCATCAGTACATTCTTTGACTGATGAACTTACCCATTTAAAACATTTGCCTTTTCAAAGCATTGAACCAAAGCTATCAACTGATTTACTCCCTGCTAAGAGTGATGTTGAGCTTCCCCGAAAGGCTGTAACCAAGAAAGCATTTGAGCCCTCAAATATGCCAAGTGATAAGATAACCGAGAATGGTGCCAATTATCTTTCCAGGATAGATATCTCACCTAATCTTGTGGGTTTGGAGTTGTACAAAAAGTGCACTTCCCTATTGGGAACATTGAATGTTAGTGACACCTGCAGTTTGGGTACTCACGGATGCTTCCAGGTATTGAATGTTATCAACAAGAAATATAGCTTTCGATTGTGTTTTGTTTCTCATGTTATGAACTTTGTTAATTTATTCATTCTGTTTCAGACCAACAAAGATGGCAGCATAGTGAAAATGAGAAGTACGAGTTCTGTTTTGAACTCATTCTTGCCGACCACAAAAGATATTGTTTTCAAGGTATAGCTGCCTTTTATGAAGTTTCGCTTTTTATTTATGTAAAGATTTGTATAGGTAGACACGATAAAGCTTTTTCAGTAGTTTCTTTCGAGAAGGGATTTCCTGTGAGTTCTGTTTTCTATATCTATATTTTTCCCTCAACCAGCTTGTAGTTTGTACACTGGATATGCACAAACTTTGGTTTAGTTGCACATTGATTTTTCCACATGCAGATTTAGAGGTGAAAGCGGTTTAGAAAATGTCCTTCCAAATTCCATTTGCATAAGTGGATGAAGTTGGTTATGCTTTTTATTTGTACTCAAAATTTTGTTATTTGGGGTCTTTTAAACATGGATGCACGGATGGGCAGTGGTCTGTCTGTGTCTGGATAGCCAAATAGCCATATATTTTTAAATGTTGAACTTACCCATATTAATATAAGATGTTACTGGTTTATTATTTTATATTGATGCATTGACCTTTTTTGTTCATCTGACTTTTTCTTGATTTACTAGAGATTTTCCTTAATTGTGAAATATGATTGATATATCTGTCATAATGTCTGAATTTATATCGGTCTAGCCGATGTTCTAAATGAGTGTAGCGCTCGATACAATCTGGTGTTTACTTATTTGCCTGAAGTCTGGTACATGAACTGGATGATTTCACCCTATCTGGTTTGAAGAAGGATATATATTTTTTAAATATGGGTGTCTGGTTTTGTTCTTAGAAGGAGAAATTTTAAACTTATTAAATATGGGTGGATAAAAGCAATTGTTGAATGTTGTTTTCTCCTCTCTTACCGTGCCTTGGCCTTTGTTGTTGCCTCGGATCTCCACCACTCCCATCATCTTTTGGTATGTTTGCTGTCTCCTCATCTTCCTCTTCTTGTCCTGTGTTTTTCTCCTTTGGTTCCTTTGCTGCCTTCTCCTCCCTTTTCTTTTTTTTCTGTTTAACTCGTACAATGTATTAGTATGATGATCCATAGTTGTACCTTACCAGCTGTATCTGAATTCATAAAGGCAATACAATACAGGTAAGGTTTTTAAAATTTAATATATCATTCAATATTAAATATATTTTTTACATATGGCCATCCATTAGGTACACTATGCAATATTGTACCGTACTGTTTCGGCTGTCTTATAGTCCTGAGTTCCTAATTTATATTAAGAATGCTTGTGAAATACTTGTGATTGAAGCCATAAAAAAGTTGTGTTGGAGAATTTCAATCGACTTTGGCCGAAGTTGCTCTAGTGTTGTTCGACCTGTTAGTAATTTGCTTGAGATATCGATGAACAATTGCTCTTGGCAAACTGATGATCTTTTTTGTTGGTTTATGTGAATATGCAGAGAGCCATGTCCCTCTACGAGAAGCAGAAAGGAAGGGTCAATGGTAAACATGCTGTGCCGGCACCCATCATCTATTCTGAGGAGAAGAAAGAAGTGTCTCCAGAAACCTCTGGTAACGAGAAGGTACAGCAGGGTGGGGCTGACAGGGGTTCCATGGAGAGGGCACCCCTTTGTGATTTTGATTCAACTAATAATATGAAAGCAGGAGGCAACACTGTTGTGGAGGACACCGATTGTCCTGGCATCGCAGTGGATCACAATTCAGACTTCATTTCCTGTGGTGACCACCACGGTTCTGAAGCTAGTGAGGCCTCAATGGGAGAATATAAGGGAAGTGTAAGTGGGATACCTTCTATTTCGGTTGAAAATACACATTGAACAATTTAATCTCCTTGCTAATTAATGCCATCTTCTTTAAGGCCATGGTCGGTGGTTGGTTTTTCTCCTCTTTGATATATGTCATCGGTCCCCCCCCCCCCTCCATTTGCTCCTCCTTTTTTTTTTTGTTTATCTTTCTATTTCCCCGCATCGAATATTCATACGTTTGCCCCTCCACATTATGGTGACTGGCGACCTTAGAGTGATTTCACCAAAGTGGTATGCTGATGATACAATCTCAGGTGACTCTGCAACTTGTGTTCTTTCAGATGTTCCATCTCATCTGTGCATGTCCTGGTACAGGGGAGGCTGAGGCCGAAGGATGTCGTGATGGATGGATGGGTGCCTAGAGGTACGTGTGTTCCTTCCTTTTATCTGCGAAGCTCTTAATCCAATCATATATCATCATGTGCCGTTATGCCTCTCTCTCTCTCTCTCTCTCTCTCTCTTTCTGTGTTTTGGTGTAACGCGTCGTCGTGTGTGTGTGACCGAAAGGTGAGCGGCTGTTGGTACCGCCCAATGTGCAACACCCTCGCCTCCCACTGCTGTGGGACACCCCGTCGGTGATGGCGCGCTACTCACCACCTTAAACAATCCCATCCATTATCTAATCCGCTGGTACTCATGAACCTGACCGGTAAGTTGTGGGCCCGGTGAGAACCTGAGTGGATGGTAGTCGTATGGTTATTGACAGAGGGTAGTGCGGGGTTACTCTGTCTAAGACACCCATTTTTAACTCATTAAATCGAACAAGTTTAAATTTATATTATAATACGAAATAGTATTTTATATTATATTATATTTAAATAAATATAAATAAAATAAATTATTATATATTATTTCAATAGTAGATACAACAATAATTATATGTATATTGTAATATTTTTTGGATAGATATATGGATGGATTATCTTCTTTTCTAATAGTTTTGTCCAACTTAATATATAAAAAAAATAAATTAGAACAGCAATTAGGGTTTTGAGAATGTAAGCTTTCTTTCTCTTGCCTATCCTCTTCTTGTGATGTCATTATCATTATCACTACTTTTTAACCTTATTGTTATCCTTTTCTTATGATGTTATAATATGTCACCACTACTATTTAACGCCATCATTGTCATTCGTCATCGTCTATCTCTTTTTCTCCTTCATCACTTTATTTTTTTCTTCCACCATCTTATTTTCTTTCTTATTCTCTATCATCTCCTTTTTTTTTCCTTTTTTTCTTCCTTCTCCCTCCTTTACTATGTCTTCCACAATTTCTTCATCTTCAAAACATCAATATGTACTACCATGTGTAAGTTTATCAAAATAGTAACTTTGATATAAATTAGCAGATTAACCCCACAGATTGATTCATACACAAGGCATGACAATAGTTTTGAATGTTCTTTCAAAAATAATTTTGAAACTAAGGGGCAAGAGAAATATTATCTTGTCAAGAAAAAAATAAAAAAAGATACCTCCCAGTAAAAAATCTAAAATGAAAAGGTATTTTTAATCCAATCGTATAGGACCACAGTTCAAGCAAGAACAGTTGGTTTTTTTTTTTGATAAAAAATAATTTAAATAAAAATTTTATATTTTGAAAATATATATATATATATATATATATATATATATATATATATATATATATATATATATATATATATATATATATATATATATATATATATATATATATATATATATATATATATATATATATATATTGTGGGACTCTCTCTATCCGCTTTCCAAAAAGGAGCCCCCATTTTGATGATCGCCAACGAACTCCCAAAAATATCCAAGGAGCACTTTGTCCCATCCAAGACAGCTTTCTCAAACTCAAGTTTCAACCTTATCCTAACTTTTAGTAACCATGAAATAGGAATATTCCGGTTGCATTTTCTTTCGTTCAGGCTATAGCTTCTTGAATAAAGTCTCTCAACTTTGGTGGCCACTTCAGTTTTCATACAACTCCCCAATTACGTATCTCGGCCAATCTGATGGCAAACCGTGCAGAGAGTCAAAAGTGCGCTTTTCCCAATCCAACTCCTGGTCCTATCTTTCCAACATCTTCTCTTGAAATTTCGCTTGCTTGACGACGTGTGAATCACATGAAAATAATAAATATGCTCCAAATTCGTAGGTCAAATAGTTTTATAAAATATTCTTGAATAAAAAAAAAAAGTTAGTGAAAGATTTCACTGAATTAAATTTGATTCAATCAATAGACTTTTTCAAAAAATATTTTAAAAAAATAAAAGAATAGAATGATTTAAAACATTAGAACAAAGGATCCGTTTTATCATTTTATTTCTATGAATATAATATTTTGATTATGTTGACTTGTTAATTTGTATGATACGGAATAGATAAAAAAAATCTTCATTGTAGCCCATTCAATGCTACATAGCGAGTATAAGACCTTAAAATAATATCTTTTCATCCTTTAAATTTTAAGGTGTATAAAATCTTATATTCGATTGTTATAATAGAGTGATTGATATTTCATTGAACTCCTAATCGAATTATTTAGGATTCAAAAGTAAAAATAATAATTTTATCTATTAATACTGGCCAAATTAGTGTATTGCCAAACCACGGCTGTCAGATTGGGGAGGAAGATTGGAATTAGAAATTAATAAAAAAACTAAGGATATGAGTCTGTGAGTAGGAAAAAAAAATATTCTAATTTTATCATCATGAGTTCAAATATATATATATATATATATATATATATATATACACATACACACATATACACACACATACATACCTACACATGTACATATATATGTATATGTATATGTGCATGCCAATGTATTACTCAGAAAATAGAAGAAATACCACCGCTAAAGCTAACCAAAGGCGCGCGAGTCATGCAAATTCTGAAAGGAAATGCCACATTAATTGACATGCAGCTGCTACATCAAAGTTATTTTTACAAAGAATGTGAGTCTCGTGATTTTTGACCCTTGACATCCACTTGTTTGGAAGAAGGAAAAAAAAAAAAAAGGAAAATTTGAATACCAAGTGATGGATTTGACCATGACAGGGGAGGTTAAAATAGAGGGGGGAAACACAAGAAGAGAGACTATTTGCAAAAGAATTGGTGTGGAGATATACAGATATCTAGTTCATGAACTTCCTGCAGTTGGGAGCTTTGCAGAGGCAGGGAACCTTGCATTCATCGCCTTCGTCAGGGTCAAATAAATAGTCGTATCTGCAAACCAACAGGCAACCAGGTCTAAGTGATAAATAACCCTGAACCACTTAATTAAATAAGAAATGCACAGGTACAACCATCCGATTGATTAGTCAATGATTTGAATGGCCAAGAAGCAAAATAATTCAAGCAGACCTGAACCTACAGAACTTGTAAAGAGAAGTTCCCTAAAGAAATTTCATTGTATATGACAAATGAAGGGCTCAATCATGACAAAACAATCTTGCATCCTTGAGAATACTTGAAATGGTTCGAATCAAGTGATGAACAAGATATAACATCCGTCATTAAATCGTATGAGCACAAGAAGACTTCAAGAATTTGCAAGCTTGATGCTATCAGATCAAGAATCGAATACTAGGGAGTTTTGCTTGCCAGTTTCTCTCTGACAAAAGGAGCAAAGAGTATTTGCTAGTCACAGCTGCTGCCTACCAAGGTTCATGGCTCGAGGAATAAAACATTTTTCCTAAGATTCAAATTACTTTCTTCGTTGCAACTCTTCGGTCATTCTATGTGGCAGAAATTACTTTCTTTTTTGCAACGATACTTGAGCAACAAATATTTTCCACTACGACCAGTGTCTGTCCTATTGAAGCTCTCAAAGTTGTTAATCAGGAGGCAGCAATCATATCCATCATATGTTTTCTATGAAAGACCTATGTCATCTTCGACCCATATCCATGTCCATATTGGGCATCATAACATATCAAGAATCACTGACATCACTTTGATCAATCATCTTGTTTGGTAGTTAGCACTTGAGAAACATAAAGGATTTGCCACCATCATAAATGAAGCTTAAAATGAAAGGAGAAATGTAATTCAACAAAAACATTTGAAAATTCCTTTTTCAGGTAGGTAAAGAAACTTACGTTAGTTCTTCACCAGCAGAAACATTTGTCTTAGCTATCAAAACAATCCGGCTTTCATCATTGCCGACACTCATGATCCTAGCATAGCAATTGGGCATGCACTGCATATGAAAATGAAAGTTACTTTTTGAGTATTATAGTGAGAATTTTGCCAACAAAAGGAGATCTTAATGAACTTAATAACTCACTGAATGGTTTATCAAACGTGCTATGTTTCCTTTGTCTGTTGCATCAACCACTACTTCTTCGCTGATCTTAAAAAGCTGCAAGACAGAGCACAAAACAGGAAATCAGAAAATGAGCATGATTTTATGCAAGCAAATCAATCATGGTATGACACCAGAGGAAGGAATTTATCATTCGTAAAGAAAAGGGCCTCATCTCAAACAACAGGTGACTTGCTAGTTGGAATACATCAGCGTTGTATACTAGAGTAACTAGACGAATGATCAAGTAAGATAGCTCAAAGCCTACGCATGGAATATATTGGTGTCATATGCTAGATGGATGATCATGTATGGTAGCTCAAAGCCTAAGCATTGAGCAAAATGACTATGTGAATCTCTTGTTGATTAACATGGCTCCTAGTTTTTATTCTAATGCAATGATTTCCATAAGCGATTTACTAGCATCATGACACACTCTACTAGTATTGTTGACTAATTGACTCAACCAAAATTTTCAATTAATTAAGATATTCTGACAAAACATATGGTCCTTGGTTTTGATATTTCAACTTCCTGCATCAGCCAAGAGCAAACAGAGAACAGAAAAAGATGAAAGCAGAAAGATTACTTACATAACAACCCTTCCCTTCCAATCGATAGCGTGCTTCCCTTAGATCTGCAACACTACGTCGGACCTGCTCACCACGGTATTCAATAACCTGCTAGCAGATTAACCGTTAGCTTCATCATCAGACCACTTTCTGAAATCCTAATAGTCCTGAGTATTATAGAAATCGTTCAATTTTCACTGCCCACCTTTTGACCATAAAGCATTGGCAGATTGCAGCTGCTAATACAATTTGATAATACAACGTAAATACACTTAAATAATGCACAAGAAATATTCATTCATGCATGCGTATGTTGTATATGCATGCATATCAATTTAAGAAAAAGGACATCACTATAACACAAGGATTGCAAGGCCACTTAATGTGCCCTTGCCGGAAAATATGAGCATAATAAGTGTGATGTTTGTGATGCTTGACTCTTCATATGAGCACAGCTTTTACTGCCTCAAAAAGAAAAGAAAAGAAGCAGAGATAGCATCCATTAGCACCCATACACGTATCAGTACCTTGCTGGCATGGTACGATGCGGTGTGTATACAGCAAAGACATCATATTTCTCTACTATCTATACCATAAGACTGGACACACTAAAAATCATACAAATGAGCGTGGATCAAATATTGCCAAGGCACAGTTATGATGTAGACTCTGGATCAGTCGCTTCTCCAACTGAACCCAAAATAGTCATCATGCTCTACAACATAAAAAAAGTGCATAATACAGAATGGCTCAATACTTAGGACTGCAGTACCCAGGGAATGTATCACACAATCTTCAACAATGAGATAACTGGTTTATTGTAGTTTGTGGTTACCTAGCATCCAAGTAGATAACCATCATGATCAGATAGTGAGGTAGGAGAAGCCAAATACGATGAAGTCGTTAACTTATTAATTTGACTAACCAGCCACTCAAATGTGCATCAAGCATACAAAACCAAATATTTCAATGATGAATCAGCTGCTACTTCTAACAAGACTTTGAAAATAGTATGGTGCAGAAAAGTATGCCTGCTTACCATTTCTCCTTCTTGAATGTTCCTGAGAGCAAAGAGACCCAATCCATGTATTCCAGATCTACCAAAACAAACTCTACTTTTTTCTGTTGACTGGAAACATGAGTATATAAAGAGCTGATGAGGATGTCATGACCAGAACATATGTATATGAGTGAGGTGGTATCACAATTACCTGCAAATGGTAAAGCCGTTCCCTGAATGTAGAGAACAACTCTGGATCCTTCTCTTCCTGCATGGAAAAAAAGGTCCATCATAAGTTTCCAATCTACTGTAAGTACACAACTGTAATCCAGAAGGGCAATCACGATGTATTGCATAAGAAGATCAAGAGAATTACCCTTGGTGCATTCAAACTTTGAACCACATCCAGAGAATGATGAGAAGGCCCCATCAATCTGTGAGCAATAGCCTCTTCTTGTTTCCTCTAAAATAACAGAAAATGCAATTACAAACTGACACGGGACTATATTACTGGGTTCTATCAAATCCAAGAACATGATGGGAAGAAATATATCTTTGTCAGGTAGATACACTACCAACACACACTGAAGAACATGATAAACAATGGTTATCCCCAAGAAAGAATGTAGCAGCAAACAGACTATATGCAATGTCATTAGCCAAAATTTTACATCAGTCCGTTAACACATGACTTCTTCTTAGACAACCACATAATTATTTTTCCACCATTTTCTCCTTGATTGGTAATATTTTCTAGGCTGCCTTTGTCATCCTCTCTAAAATAAAGACCAATCAAACTAGTCACAGAAGCAAAAAGATTAACACAGGTAGCAGGAAACATAATTTATACCTGTCCTGCATGAATCTTGATATCAATGCTCTAGCCCTTCAGGCGATGCACATTAATTTATTGTGAGAAAAATGATATTGTTAAATCTTATTCAAAGGTGAAACAGTCAAACAGTTGAATTATCAAATGCCATATCCTTTATATTAGACAGGACAAGAATTGTAAGATGGTAAATAAATGATTAGAGACACATTCAAATCATCAGCCACAATCAGTTTACCAGATATAGTTAAAAGGTTCTGTTCCAAAACATACCTTGGTTGCCATCCTCCTATATATTCGACACCTTGCAGCAGATGGAGTTTCAGAATTCTGAATAGAGAAATCTGAATCATGAAGAATGCCTTTCCTAATTAGTCTTGAACCAGTCTGTTTTTCATTGTTTTGTAGCAACTTTTTGGAAGAAAAGACTCCTTCAGGAGTATGTATAATCAAGACAGTATCTGGGTTCGGAGCACTGCAGAACACAGACACACAAATTTAATTACAAAGGCAGAGAGTTTGTCTAATTGAGACTTACTACTGTTCCTAATCCAGAATCAGGATTTGAATGTAACATTCTACAGGATACAGAGAAACGGAGCTGTGTTTTATGCAAATAAGAAGAGGTGAGTTGCAGTAAGGTATATATATACACATATTGGACCTCTAAGCACCATTAGTGATGTTTTATAATAATGAATTAGATTCAACATAAAAGACCATGTAAAGGACCAAAAGAAATAGTTATTATAGCAGGAAGCTATGAGTACATGGTAAAATCTTACCGGTGATGAGCACAGTATGAGACCTTCTTTGTTATCTGCTTTCCATTTTTTTCCAAGCAGTGTAACTGCAATAGAACATATTTAAGATTAAAAATTATGAGTCCTTCCACTTCTAAAATTTTAAAATGTTTATAATTTTTTTAAATCACAATGATCACAAAATAAGACAAATATTGGATATTGCCCTTGATGCACACATTTAAAGATTAAACGCATCATTAATATGCCAACTATGCAATATCATCCTTTTCAGTAATCTACCTCCATCCGATATCCTCCTCTTGATGCACACATAGCATGGTAATAGGTGGAACACTTGTAACATTGTGTACAAGAACCATGCATCTGACGACATATAACGCAGACCTGGAAGTACACCAAGAAAGAACTTAAACTCAAATCAAATTTTGATACATAGTGTAGAACTTGAAAAGCCTAAAATGATTCTAATATAGATTTTGACAGCATCAGATGTTTCTCATGATCATTCCAAAATCATGTCTTAACCTTCACAAAAGACTCTGATGGTATGTCCAATATGCCAACAGCAGGCTCCATTGTTTCATCATTGGCAAAAGAGACTTGAGGATGAAACCAAGCACAAGTGACATGGACCCATAGCGTCTCAACATCTGTTGGCTTGAGAGCACCACCTAAGAAAAAAAAATACAATCAATGAAACCTGAACTTCTGATGTGCGAGAACAAATTTAAAATTTCCCAAACTAAGGTAAAATTAGATTAAAAAAATCCAAAATTGCAACAATCAATAATCTACAAAATGATATATTTACAATTACTATTAAATGCCCATTGTACCTTTTTCTAAAATATGTTATCAGTAGTTCAGGACAATATTTGCACCAAAGAACATTCATCACAAAAGCATCAAACGGGTAGATACCTCACACATGATGTAATAGATTACTAAAATATCCAGTAATCTACGAGATACGTGACAAATACAGTACATCCATTTTTAGCCTTAAAAAAGGGGTAATATAAAAAGATGATACCTTTTACAGGACAAAGGCAGCATTCCCTCTTTTGTTGAGGTGTTTCACATGCTCGGCAAATCCAGGATGTAAAGTCCTGCTTCGCTCTCACTCCATAGCATTCCTGGTGAACTGCTATTTGGCATCTGATAATTGTAGAACCATTAATTTTAGCAATTCAATGTTTATGTTTCTTAAATAGAATGATAACCAAGCAACGTGAAACAGTACCTCCATACTTCAAAAGAGTATTTCAAAAAGAAGTCATAGTCATTGCTAATTTACCTGTTACAGATAATTATTTTGTTATAATCCCAATCTTCAACCCATCTGCAGATTGCACATCGTTCTGTTGTCCACTTTGCATAAACTGGGTCATATGCTTCTAAGAAAATGAATCCAGAACCCATAGTTAGAACAATTAATCCAACTACTTGCAAAGGCATGTTTGTTACAAACAGTGCCAGTGCATATCTAGTGCTTTAAATTAAGAAATATTATCAGAAAAAAGGATGTACCTTGCAGGAAAGCAAGTAGCTTTTGTTTCCTTACTTTTGCAGATGGCCGTTTAGCATGGTTCATGGAAACCATATTAGAATTATAATGATCTAGCTGCAAGTTAACAAACATTTATGGTAAGCAACATACTGACTGCTAAGCTAATTTACTGTATTGTCCAATGCAGATAACTCATGTTGCTTTTCCTAATAACAAAACAACAGCAGAAGTCTTGAAGTCAAGCATCTTAGGCTTACCAAAAAATGAAAAAGCCAAATACATGAAAATAATCCAGCACGAGAAAAGGTTATATAATATATCTTTTTAAATTAAAAAAACATTAATCCAAAACCACTATAGTGACATCTACTAAAGCATTTGTCTAAAGCCAGTGATAACACTTCTAGAATTAAGCAACAGATGTTTAATCTAAAAGCCAAGATGCTAAATGTAATAAAACATTGTACTATTGAATTACAACTGAAAAAGCTCTTTGTGAAGTACAGACCCATTTTCCCAATGCCATATTTGTACTTCTGACTTTGACGCTGGACCTCCAATTTTTAGTTTTGGAGCCAGTATGTCGCTCCCATTCAGTAAGCATGAACTTTTTCCCTTTGCAAGAGCTACAGCGACATGAAACCCTACCCAAGGATGCAAAAGAAATAACATAGATTAAATCAATATAGTTCATACAAATGACGAGAATAAGAGAAAATAAAACTCTTAACTCATTTCAACATATGATAACGAGCATATAACTGTCTAGTGCATCAATTAGTATCAACAAACAGAATGAGTTGGAACAAGCAAATATAATATTCTCCCCATTATGGAAGAGGATGAGAAAATAAGCATGTTTATCAATTCTGCTGGTCACAAATCCTTATGAAATGAGTTAGCATAAGTTTTGCCTGAAAATTCTGATATTATCAAGAAGGCTTCAAGCATCTTAATTTGGGGATAGAGAATAAACCATTAATCTTCTACGCAACATAAACAGGTCTTCCAGGAGTATATGCACAAGGGCATAATATACAGATCACTAGTAGAAAGTATAAACTGTTGTTTCAAGCTATTAGGCACGGAATTCATGAAAACAAACTCATCCAAGCATTTTCATATGTTTAACCTTTCAATCTAAACTGCTCCTGTTTGGTCCCAATTTCATTTATAGTGTTTGCTGATCTGCCTCATGCCGCCTTACACCCTTCCAATGGAGAGAATGAGGGGAGTAGAAGAGGAGAGGCCTAAAGAGAGGTAATGCTGCAAATGAGGATAGTAATTTGAAATTTCTTTTGTGCTTCTTTTTGCTGTCAATGGATGTTCTTTGTGTGTTCTGCCAGCATTCCTATGTTGCCACAATGCTATGTGGTCTTGTACTTGTAGCACACATACTCTACCAGCAACCAATCAAATCAGGATGCGGATGGCCAAGAACTATGTTGTTTCATCACATGAAGGGGAGACGAAGACATCCTAACAAGGTACCATCTCGTATCATGCCAATTAAACATAATTAAAAAAAAAGCCTAATTATATGTCAGATTCTTCGGTGTAGATAGATCTAATGTATCAATACCTTACAGGTATAATATGTTGTGCAACAAGTGTTGGCCAGCGGGGCAAATGTTGCTGGCAGCAGTTCAATCCTTGTTTTACACAAATGTTAAGAAATTTGAGATATAGTCAACATATTCCAGTTCTCATTGTATTCCTGATACCATGGCTCGTCAACATATTCTCGTTATGCTCCATGGTTACAGTACTTGGCCAAGGCAATTCAAGTAACTGCACGAGCCAACAACAGCTATTCCAAGGAAACCATTGGCAAAGAATTTTCTACATTCTGCATAGCATATTATCATTACTTTCCTTCTAAGAAACTGTAAAGTTGGTTTGAGTTTTTCAATGAAACAAAAAAAGTAACTTATTTTTAAATCTCTTCAAAATATGGTTCTGGCCAACTAAAAAAGGGGTTCTGTCATACCATCACAATGAAATAAGTTAGGGACAAGAATAATTTTCTAGAGAGAAAAACAATCTTTCTCCATGTGGAGAAACACGCCTTGGTATAATAAGGATAGTTCTTACAGTAAAAAAAAAAAATCAAATCAGCACAGGTTTTATAGGCAATATTTGCACCTTAAATAATAATTTCAGACTGAATAAATTTTCACGGAAAGGCTATAGTTTCTATCATACGTAGTGATCAGGGTTGTTCTTGAAAATATCACGGTAAATAGTCATTTTCATAATCTTAATTTTTCCATCTAATTTAATTGATGATTTCAATAGGGTCTTGTCATCTTGGTTCCCCATACAATTTTAACCAGTCCCATACACCAGAAAAGAAAAAACAAACAAAAGGAGGAAGAAGGCATAATAGGATGCTGATTATCAACAAACATAAGAAATAATCATGCAGAAGGTATTAAGCAAAAGCATTATTTGACCATCTCCAGTTTTATCATTATCAAAATCAGAGACATATGCTTACACATGCTGCTCCGGTAAGTATATCCCCTCCATGCCAAAACACCAAACTGTCACATTATCAAAAACTAGTTTTGTATCTTTCCCACTGTTTTGATCGCGTCTGTTCAGAAGGCGAGCAGTATTAGCCCCTAGACTATACTTGGGTGAATCTTACTTGCATGACTCATATGTAGGCTACCACTAACAATAGGGCACATACCTAACTTGTGAGTGATTCTTCTCGGTATCTGATAACTCAAAGTTCAGCTTTGACTTGCACTTTGGACAAAAATAATCAGAGCTCTGCCAGTTGTTAGACAATGTCATAGACTCAGTTACAAAAGATAAAAAGGAATGTTTCCTTTAATAGTATAAAACCTCATACCCATCTCTTCTCATCTTTATGATGCCAAATCTTCTTGCATATTTGACAATATTGTTTTGATCTGAAAGGCTGTAAACAGAGCCCGTCCCAACAGAATTGTTAAAAGAAGTTCAAGGAGGACAGATTCAAAAAAATGGTTTGGTCTAACTAAAGCAACATGATCAAGAACTCATCTAGGCATCTACAACACAACAAATATAAGAATTATGGTAGAGTTTTCTACTGATAGGATCTTGCTTGCCTTGATCTCTGATTGACACTCTTGATCATGGTTTGAACCAGTTGCTTCCTTGATCTTACTAAGGTATGCAGGTTCCCCACTTGAACTCATACCATCAACCTGCACCCCTAAGAAGCCATGATCCGCTAGGAAGGCCTCCTCTATGGCTGTCCGCAGATCGCTAGGCTTGCACCTATACAACTCTGTCTGCCCCTGAAACCTGCAATTGAGCCCAAGAGTTTAAGACCAAGAGCATCAAGGCATTCCCTTCTAATCATATTTGGGATACCGACCTATCTATGTGGTCAATAAAAGGATAAACCCTCCCCTGATTCACCCATGCATATTCCTGCTCAAATCCAAAGGATTAATCATAATGGAAAAAGTGCCCATGTAAACGTAATTAGATAAGACAATGTATAAGAAAAATAGACAACCGTATCATTCCCACTTCCAAAGTAACCAAAGAACATCACACAGACAGCTCCAGAGATGCAGGAGTCGACAACGTGTTCCGGAGCTTGCTGCATTGGATCGATTACCATTGCAGGCCAAACTGGATAGTTCTTTCCTGGCTTAGCCCAAACAATATCACCAAAAGCAAACCCCCCAAGATGACAGTAATCCTTCCTCTGTTCAGAAGTTTTCTTGTGCAACTTTTCTTTTACTGACATCCGATCATAAAGATAACCAAGGGGGTCCTCTACAGTGGGCGCCAGGGGCAATCTCTTCTCCCTTGCCTCCAAACTCTCATGCAGAGATGTCAAAGTGCTTCGTGACAGCGAATACTTCTTGGAGCTAATATTTCTGCATGCCCGGTATCTTTCTTCTTCGTCGAACAATGCAACTGGATTGGGAATGACTGAACTAAATCTAGAATGCTTATTGCGACAATTCTCTTTTTGAGGCCCCATTGGTTCCTTCACCTCAGAATCAGACTCCAAAGCTTTCGGCTTAGGCTTCTCCTTCTTCCACGGGTCTATCAGGACGGAATCATTGAACCTGGCAGGCAGCACCTGCGCGCGGCCTCTCGACGTACGAACCACCGGCGGCCGTGATTCCGACGGCGGCGGCGCCTCACGGGGCTGCTCTCTCTCCCTTCTCCTCCCGTTCCGCGACTCGCTATCCATCTCCCCGGAACAGCAGGAGACCTCGCTACACAACGAAGACGCCACGGCGGCGCCGCCCGCGACGTCCTCCCCACCCAGCCAACGCCCCAGCCCAAGCGCCACGTACGGGAACCCCGCCGCGGCGACGTCCCCCAGCACCTCGAGGGGGAACGACTCCCTCCGTCTCTTCCGGCGCCTCCCGCCGCCCTCGCCGTCGCCGTCGCCGGCGGCGACCTCGGCATTGCACCGCTTCAGGGTCGGCATCAGCACCCGCTGGCTCCGCTTGATGATCATCGCCCCAGCGCCGAGAAAACCCTCGTCCCACCACCAAATCCCGCAGAGATCGCAACCAGAATTCCCCGCCTCCGACCCAAGAACCGCCCCAATCGATTTCGACGCCCTAATTTCCCCTCGCGATCGCAGACAATTCTGGCTAGGGCTCCAAGGAACGGGGGCGATAGATCTCAACGAGATTGGAAGCTCCGCTCCCCATAAGCTTCGAATGGACTCCGACCCATCCAAGAAGAGATCTCAATATATTACAACTTTCTCCCCTTCCATCTTTTAGTTCTCGCTCTTAATTTATTTCTTTTTTTCCCTCCCCGCCCCCTCCCCCTCCCCCTCGCTGGGAAGCCTTCTCTTCTCTTTTCGATCCGGCGATTTTTCTTTTCTTTTTTTTCTTTTTCCTTTTATTTTATTTTTTAGGTACAAAGTTTTTGGGTTGGTTTATATAAAAAAGGGATTTCGTGGGAGGACGGAGTTGGATTCCCACCGGAAGCGGGCGATGGCGTCTATCTTATCGTTTCGCTTAGCTACAATTTGTGCACGGTCCAATTTGGCGTCTCGTTCGCCATCACGGAGGAGACGATGATGCAGGTGATATAAGCAATAATTGGAGAGCATCGTGCCATGACTGCTGCAGCACTCCCATCTGTTGGTGCAGTGGCGGAGGGAGAGCACCCATTGTTACTGCATTGCACGAGGCACAGCAATTTAGTAGCTCTATTTTTTTGTTTTCCTTCTCTTATATAGCCTATGTTGGGGAAGAGATGGATTCCACCTGTTGTGCTCGTCTTCCTCGGTCCGTCTGTTGCCTGCGGTAGCTGTTGATCCGAGGAAGTAAGTAGCAGATTTCATACTTCCTTTCTTGAATCTTATGTTAGATTTGTTGCAGTGAGGCAGTAACATTCTGTGTAGTTTGATTTGGGGCGTGGAACACTGGTTTTCCCCGTACACAATATTGATCCCATTTTGGCAGCTGCATCATGTTCTTTGTTTTCCCACTGCAACTGATGATGATGATGATGATGGTTCCTTCAGTTGTTTCTCGGTGCAAGTAGCATGACAGGCCCATATCTCGCACAGTAGCTTTCACAGGGACAATCACGGTGGACAGAGATGGCCAAAGGAGATGGATTGTCTTTAACCTAAATGTTGTGCCTTCCATGGCCAGGAGGAGCTTCCTGCAGCAGCAGTGCTGTGTTGTCTTATGTCAGCGAGGAGGCGAAGGTGGATGTGCCGGAGACGAAGACGATCATGTTTGGTCCGGAGATGCCTCTTCTTCGAAAGAGAACACAGAGCTCGGACTTGCTGCAAGTGTTGAGGTTGCAAGGACTTCGGAATCGGAAGGTTGGTGCCACGGATCGGTATGCCTGACGCCTGTAGCAGCTCAATTCTCGAGCCTTTCGAGCGCCAGCGGTGGTTCTTGTCGCTGCTGCTTTGGGTGATATGTCTCTCCGACCGCAGACACAGTTGGCAAACCTGTGAAGCTTTGGCCACTTCACTCCGAGCAGGGAGACTCGAAAGAGGCAAGCTTTCTATAAATGGCTGGTGTCATAGTTAAACTGAGCCATGGTGTTGTGCAACATGCATACAAGCAAGTAAGCAAGCTGCCCACCAGTTGTTTGTTCTCTGTTCCGATGCGTTCTGACCTGGGTTTTCTCCTCCGATTCATCTGAAACTTGGTAGTAGTCTGGCATCAGTTTCTGTCAAGATCGAAGACAGCTTACATCGTACCAATTGTCCAATTCTTTCGATAAGTTGAATGGGGAGAACGGGCTAGAGATCTTTGGAATCTTGCAGTTGATACAGCCACATCACCTTCCTATATCACGATCCTTCGATGCTTTGTTACACGAGGAATCATGTTTGGGTTGCTCCTCCAGCCGGGGTTCCCACGAATCTCAAAGAGCTCTTGCCACTTTATATCCAACGGTTATAGAGTCTCAACGCACTACGTTATCCGAAACCGAGTATATGTTGCGATCTGGGTCCATCTCGGATTCGTGTTTACCATATCGGCTTCTCGTGTGATGAGTGGGTGCGATAACATGTGGAGCCCAACAGGATACGTCTGCGGTCTCCTCTAATGAGAACAAGGTATGTGAAGTGAGTAAGTGTCCTGTCGGTAAAAAAGTATTTTTTGATTCCTTTTCTTCAAGGCTCGTGTTCCGTTTATAATAAATAATACGCTGGCGTCGAAGACTACAAAGCGGGGGAGAGGAGAGTATAGACCGAGATCGCGGGTCGATTGGGGGGAGAGCAATGGCTTCTTCGTCTTCGGTGGTGTCCTCCTCCTCCTCCTCCTCGTCATCCGACAAAGGGTCGGGGCGAATTCTCCAGTTCGATCCGTTCCAGAGCTTGGTGGACGAGGGCTTCTGGCATCGCCTCTCTTCCCTCAAGCTCGACTCCCTTGGCCTCGACCAATCCCCCATCCCTCTCACGGGCACGCCTCTTCCTCCTTCCTTCTTCTCGCTGTCTTTTTCCGTCTGTTGATCCGAGTAAATTGCCCGCGTTGATGAACCCTAGTTTGTTTATGATCCGACCGCGGGTCCGTTTTTGTGTACTATAGATGTTGGTGATATATTGCATGCATTTAGTAATTCTTAGCAGTCCTTTTCTGATAGATTTTATATTTTGCATATTTCTTATGCAATTGAGTTCTTTCCATGCTTTCATATTCGAAAGAGGCATAACACTGTGCGCTCTTCTGCAAGAATCAAAGTGAATTTAACTTGACCCCAGCGATCAACTTGATGTGAAAGAAATATATGTTTACAACGAGGATTAAGATGAGTTAGTATGTTATATGTCATAAATACTAAGAAATCATGTAGTTCATCTCTCTCTTATAGTGCAGTTGCAATAGCCTATCTCCTTTTGACTATCAGAACAAGTCAAAGTTTCTAATTTTGTTCAATTTTATTTTGAATGGTGAAAAATGTTAGATGAAAAATAGTACTTACATTACTCAATAATACTCTCTTTGACAGGTTTCTATGCACCCTGTTCACATCCCAAGGTTTCAAACCGCCTGACACTTCTTGCTGAGTCATTGCCATCTGACTTCAAAGAGCTACAGTTTTCACTTGAAAGGGCTCATGGTAATCGGAATAGATGCCCTGTTCCTGGAACTCTTTACAACATGAACACATTTGAGAGCTTCAAGGCCCTTGATAGTGATTCGCTGCTGAAAAAGGAAGCAAAAAAGGTGCTCTTCCTCCATAATATCTCTACGTTGAATAACTTTATTTTCTTATTAGGACTTGGAAGTGAATTGTTGCTCTATTTGGTTCTTATATCTAACTGTTTCATATGAATCTTTTTGCATTGATGAACTACGAAAATAGAAGATCTAGGAAAAAAAAATGCATTTCTTGTGTCTCACTTTCTGACCTTTATATTTTGTGTTACTAGATATTGGATGACATCCATTCTGGAAAGGTAGAGGAGGATAGTGCAGTGCTTTCAAGATTCTTTATCATCTCATTTGCTGATCTGAAGAAATGGAACTTTCTTCACTGGTTGGCGTTCCCTGCTTTGGTTGTTGGTCCTCCTGCTGTGGTACTCAATCTTCAACCAGCTAGAGAGGTGTTTAATCAGGGAGAGGTACTACAGTACACAGATAAGGGTCTTTTGACATATTGTAAAAAAGGCTTGACAAGTTAACATTACCTGATCTGTGGTTTTGGTACAATAGGCTCAATCATTGTCTGCAGCACTGAATGAATGGCGCAATTCAAGCTTGACGACAGGTTAAATTTTTGGATATTATCTGACATGGGTGTTAAGTTTATCTATCTCGATTATATACAAATGAATTAATCTGTTATGCTGATATGTCATTCTTCCATGCGCCATACAGGTGTGCTATACTTCTTAGTCAGCATAGCATCAAATTCATGTGCCACTATTAGACAGTTGAAGGATTGGAAAGCCTGCCAAGATGATGGTCAAAAGGTATGTTCATTGGGAAGGTCATCTAATTTTGACTCTTATCTAGATTTTCAGGAGAACTACATTTTGTAACTTTGTTGTCGATGGTTACTGTATGCTGCTTATAGCAAAAATGTTCTCATGATAGAGTGCATCTCGTCTTGTTTTAAATTTATTTCTCAGCTAATCTCCGAACATGAAGCATTGTCTAACTTGACACTGTTGGACTTTGTATTGGTACAGTTGTTGTTCGGTTTTTATGATCCAAGCTGTCGTCTAGATAATCCTGGATGGCCTCTTCGTAACTATCTTGCATTCATTAGTTTGAGATGTCAGGATGGGAAGATCCAGTTTCTGTGCTACCGTGAGAAACGTGGTTTTGCTGATATGGGCTTATCCCTTGTTGGTGAAGCTGTGATCTCACCATCAAAAGGTAGAGGAACAAACGATGGATAGCTGCTGGTTTCTTTTCAATCATTTAAGATCATCATTCTAACATATACTTTGCCTACCCTGTGGCCTGAGTTGCCTCAACATTTGTTGTTCTTGTAGACTGTAGAGACCCACAGTGTGTTCCTAAAGCTGTAGGATGGGAGCCAAAACCCAAGAGCATAAACCTTGCAGAATCCATGAATCCGGAGAGGTATTTCTTCATAAGGCGCATTATCTGGAATCCCAGCGAGAGAAAGAGAGACTATTATGAAGCAAGGATGCTCAAATTTCTTTCATACCTGCAGGTTGGCTGTATCTGCTGCAGATTTGAACTTAAAGCTAATGAGATGGCGTACATTACCATCTTTAGATTTAGGTACCTTGTCCAGTGTTAGATGTCTACTACTGGGAGCTGGTACCCTTGGATGTCAGGTTGCTCGCATGCTTATGGTCAGTAGCTTGTCCATGCCTTTTAATTATATTTCATTGTTTTTCTGTATACTTAATGTTGTTAGGTTTATTAACAGGCCTGGGGTGTGCGGAAGATAACACTACTAGATAGTGGCCTAGTAGCTATGTCTAATCCTGTCAGACAGTCTTTATATACATTAGATGATTGCCTTGATGGTGGCAGCTTAAAAGCTGTTGCAGCAGCTAGAACTCTGAAGCGTATATTTCCAGCTGTGGTGGGTCTTATTGCTCCTTTGTTTGTGCTATCTGGATAAAGAGAATTAATATCATTGTACCAGCTGACTATTTCATATTTGCAGGAGGCAGAAGGTGTAACACTTTCAATACCAATGCCAGGACATCCTGTGCCTACCAATGAAGTAGCTCGCGTGCTTGAAGATTGTGAGCGACTAAGGGACCTGATTGCTTCCCATGATGTGACATTTTTGCTGACCGATACAAGAGAAAGCAGATGGCTTCCCACACTGCTTTGTGCAAGTGAGAACAAAGTGGGTTTGTTTTTCCTAATGACCAGAAAAGTTGTCTGATTGGTTCTAATGATGTTGTAGCAGCTAGAAGTGTTTAACAATAAGGCTTGCTCTTTTTATTGATATTTTGGGATTTTATATGTCTCTTAATAGCTTTTTAATGACTGCTATCCTGATGTTATGTTAAATTTGTTTTTCTGGGTCTCTGTGTCTCGATATTATAGAACATGTTCTTTTAATTTAGCCATCCTCATCATAGGCATTCTATTGTTGATGAAGGTAGAGAGAGATATATAAATGAAGATATTGGTGGCAAAGATGCTAAGATAGTCCCCTGATGAGGTAGAAATGCCAAATAGAATTATGACCATGTCCTTGAATATTTTGCCATCTATTAGCAAGTGATGATTGGAACTGACTTTTGGATAGGTAGCTGAAAATGCATCTTTCATTATCTGTGGTGAACAAATTAAGATGATTCTGTTCATACCTAAAAGTATGTAGAGGAAGGAGGTAGGAGAATTCATGAAAATATCATTGCAACTTGTGAGAGTTTATAGATTTTTGAAAAAAATCACTAATATTCAATACATCTGTGTGTGTTCTGACCTTGAGGACATTTTTCTCACAACTATATTTCATCTTGGTTAGCTTTGCTGATTACTAGATCGACTGCTTTGTTCTGATGAGACGATATCAATGTTGACAAGTAGGCTTCTATTTGGTGTCCTACAGATTGCTATCACTGCAGCTTTGGGCTTCGACAGTTACTTGGTTATGCGTCATGGAGCTGGTCCACTCTCTGTATCAAATCAGACAAACAGCTTATCTACAGTGGATGGAAATGGAGGGCAGCGCTTAGGATGTTACTTCTGTGGCGATGTAGTTGCTCCTATTGATGTAACTCACTCTAGTGGCTTCTCTAAAGATGCTCATTGTTAGATCTTTTTTGTCACAATGATCTTAATCATGCTACTGTTTTCCTTGTTTAATTCATTGCTCATTATGCAGTCAACGTCCAATCGCACTTTAGATCAGCAATGCACTGTCACACGTCCTGGGCTTGCACCCATAGCATCTGCTTTAGCAGTGGAACTCTTGGTGGGACTTCTGCATCATCCAAATGGGTACATTTCTCAGCTACTAATTGATTTCCACAGTAATGGGACATCAGTCATGCACCTAGAATTTACTTGCAGTGTTTTACTGGTTCTTAGAATGACTTGTGGATGGTACAATTGCTTCATTCCAGGATACATGCTCCAGGTGAGATTGCCAACTCCATTATGAGCTCCAGTGAGCAACCTTTTGGTATTTTGCCGCATCAGATCCGAGGCTTGCTTCCTCAATACTCTCAAGTGACGCTCATTGGCCATGCATCCAACAGCTGCACAGCCTGTTCAACTACTGTGAGTCATTTCCCACCCCTTGATTTTCCTTGTGTTGAAAAATGTGCTTGTTATTACTGGTTCAGTCTTTCCAAAACATTAGAGTTTTCTGCTATGGTCCTTCTCTGTTGAACAATCGGTCAACCAGGGAGATGTGTTGGTGCTGATCCTCCTTTGCACTGCAAAAAGTGAATAACTAATTTAGGCTAGATAAAATGAGGTTTATGGAATTCTAAGCCGTTGAAAAGGTTGCAATGTGATGGTACACGGATGGATGTCTATATCTGTTTATTTCTCTCAGACGTTTGTGCTGTTTGCCTGTTGCAGGTGGTGTCCGAGTTGAGGAGACGAGGAACAGAGTTCATTTTGCAAGCCATTGACCACCCAACCTACCTGGAGGATTTAACTGGGCTCACAGAGTTGATAGAGTCCGCCAATTCTTTCAAGTTGGACTGGGATGATGAAACTGATGATGCTGATGATATCTGACTTACGTTTCATCTCAGAGCTGCAGTTCAAGCTATTCTATCACCCCAGTGATCTCTTTGGACAAGAACAGCGAGGTGATTTATCAATGTACAGTCACTGATCATGTACTAACTTATCAATATATAGATACATTGGTTGCTGATAAAAGAAAATGAGACTACAAGTTGATAAAAAACTAGTAGAATAACTGGAAATCTGACTTCTATTGTATCTTGGTGTATTGTTCCTCTTGCGTTGTTGCCTTTCTTTGTAGCGGGAACAAGAATTGGCTTTGGCAGATGAATCACAAAGTGTATTCCGTACTTGGGAGTTCTGTATAATTCACGTCTAAATGGAACTGTATTTTTGATTAAAAAAAATATAAATAATAAGTAATACATATATTATGTAAAAATAAAAGTTGTTTTGTAATAAAAATATTCAACCTGTGTCAAAAAGTAAATAAAAGTTGATTTATATTCAAGAACATGTTAATCAAGATGGATCAAAGATGATTAATGAACTAACAAAAGCAAACTATTGATGAAATCCAATATTCAACTTTTTTGGTTTATGCATGTATAAAAATATTAGGAAAAATAAGAAAATAAATATTTTCATGAATAATTAAGTATATTTTTATAGTAGATAAAATAATAGTACGAAGAGAGAAAGGAAAAATACAAAAAATAAAAATAAAAATTACAAACAAAAATTTAAATATTTATAATATAACTAAAGATGTTTTTTATATAACTGAATCCTATCAAAATGTCCATATAACCGCCTCCAAATAATTAGAACAATCTGATTATTCGTGTTACCTCTTTACTAACTCGCTATTAATTCGAAATGATCCTCAAAAGATCAACTCTGAAGGTAGAATCTTTCTTTTTTTTCTTCTAACATAAATACTAAACAGTTGAGAAACAAAATGTTCGGCAAACGTAAGAATGTAGACAAGGCATGCTACTACGAGATTAATGATAATAAGCAGCAAAAACAAGCTAAGTGTCAAGTTCTTTCAAATAGGAGGGTCCGGGCCTGAAGGGGTCCTCTTCCATGTACGCCTCTGGGCGTTCAAATCCGGCTTCATTCATACGATTGCTGAGCACATGTAGTATGGCCTTCTTGGATCCGTACTCGTCCCGATTTGCCTCGATGTAGGAAGTTGCCTCTGCGGCCACCTCGTTAACAAAATCAAACCTGTTCTCCTCCGAAAGCATCAGCTTCTCAATGTCCATGGACATTACCTTCCCATTTTCTCTGATCTTTCTCACCTGTTCTTCCAGGAAAGGGATCCGATCCATCTTGTAGCGCAACTTGTCATCGTTCTTTGTCTGAAAGCAGCAAACACATGCATGCTTTTAGCTTAATTGTAAGTGCCATGTCCATTGATAGAATGTTGCACATAATTCATCATTCAAACTGCACAATATGGTTAAAGAATGATAACAGAGACTTGATCCTCGCTATAATTACTTCTAAAGCTCAAAAGATTGACATGATTTACAAGGAACCAACAGGAAGTATCTAAAGAACACAAAATGATTTTAGAAGAAATAATTTATTTGTAGCTGATGATATTAACAATTGAGAAATTAATCATCAACACCAAAGAATGTTACATGACCAGACTCGATCCTCATGATTAATCCACACATAAACATAAATAAGAAAGGCAAATGAATGGTATTGCAAATGTAGGATAAGATGGTGCAATCAAGATGCAGTTGGTAAAGAATCTAACATACAGTGCATCGACTCCATAACCAGAGTCCATAACATACAGTGCATAGACTTCCCAGATACTCCTGACGACATAGAGAACGAATTCAATCAGTTACGAAGATGATAGAACATATCACCTACATGTACTTGTTGTCCTGCTTCAAGTTATTTATTGATCTCTATCCAAAACCCTCAAAAAGGCAAAAAATCATGACAAGAACTTCATCAATTTTTAACAGATAGTGAGTGGTGAAAGAAGGACCGCTTTCATGATCTTGCAATCGATAATCAACATTCTTACTAGCTAAAAGTTTGAGCAAACACTAAGGCAAGAAGAGGAGCTTTATTAAGATAATATGGCCAATTTGCACGAACGAAGTTCTAGTTATCGATTGCAACCTAATCTCAAGCAATGAAATTGAGATGCATGATTGAATGGAGAATGGAGAATGAAGCGCTATAATTACTCACAGTTTGTTAATTTTAGGCACAGAATTGCAAAAGAAAGTGAAAGAATGAATGATTAAGAAGTAAAAGAAAAAAAAATTAAACCAAAAAGGATGGTCCAATTTCCCACTGATGCAATTCCCAGAGAGGCTGCTTCTGTGATTCAGAAGATATATAGATGAAGTAATGCCCTGAAAAGCTCTAAAGCGTCTAATAATCTGTTTGCTTTCCTATTTATAGATTTTCCTAAACATCTTCAGAGCGAAAAACCACTGACAATTCTCCTAAGCAGAATACTATCATCTCCAACGATCTCCAGCGTGCTCTTCTTAATCTTGTACCTTAGACCCCACATTTCACCAACCCTAACGGAGTCGCTTGTACTAAACCAAAGACAATAATTCTTGAGAATTAAAGCATCAATCTTTGCAGCTCAAATCCGCACAAACAAATGCTAATCTTGAAATGAGAAACTCAATATTGCAAATTTATCATAGAAATAAGAATTAAATCCAATCCGATGGTCGTACCAGTCTGCGGCGCCGCCAAATCCGCCTTCGGTTCCCACCTTCCCCGGAATCCTGATACCAGAACACAAAGAAAGGATCTTTCTGCAGGTCCAATAAAGATGAGAGCAACGCAGAGGGATCGGAGGAACCTGAGATTTGTCGGAGGCGCCGCGGATCGAGCAAAGACGGGGAAGCCGCTCCGTCCTCTGCGGGAGACACGAAACAAGAGAAAGAAAATTAGGGAGGTAGTCAGGTGGAGACGAGAAAAGACGCCTCGGGTGTGGCAGGGGAGGGCTTTCGAGCTCACCAGTGCCGGCGCCACCGTCGCCAGGGGAGGGCATCGGATAAGGTGGTGCGCCGCCAAGGCCATGCCCACCCGTGTTCGATAGCCGAGTGCGGATGAGAAGTGATCCCGAGAAGGAAAAGAAGTGAAAGAAGAGACTGTGCACTTAGTTGGGCTTCTTCTTCTTCTTCTTCTTGAAATATGGGTTTGGGCCGTCTTTAATGGGCTTTTAAAGTAAATATTTATTTTAGATAATTATTCTAATTTCTAAACCATCCTCATCATTTTTATTGGGTCAGATTTTTATTTTCTTCTATTCTTTAATAAAATGATTATATATATATATATATATATATATATATATAATCACAGACAAAAGTTTGTCTCTGTTGCTACTGATATGGATCGATTGGGGTCAGCTCTTTCTGCTCATCTGATGCAAGTCCACATACAAAAGCTGCAGATTCATCACTGGAACATAACGAGTGACACGTAGTAATCAACCGTGCTGCTTCAGGCGACACTGATCTCGCCATGCATAGATGATTCAGCAAGTGCTGTTGACCGAATCGTGTGGAACAATCATCGCCTGTGATCCGAAAGAAAACAACATCTCTCTTCACCATCATGAAAGAGAGATCTCTGCGCTCTTCCTTCTCTGCTGTCCTGTCCCAATGCAGAGACTTGCATCGTTGAAAGTTGCAGCTGCCTGACAAAACCGATACCAGAAAACACTCTCAGCCAAATGACAAGTGCCGAACTCGGTCTCACCAATCATCTGAAACCTTCACACACATACATGCACTCAACATTAATTCCTAAGCTACGTAGTGGTGTAGGTTGGAAGTATCGAGGAGATCAAGATCAGGCCACGTACATGGTTATCAATGCGTAAAGGCTGCCTAACATAACTCACATAATTCCAAGTGATTAATAACTCTAATACTTAGGTTTGGAAGGACCGTCAAAGAATGGAGATGAACTCTCCCCTTCAAGTGGCTACTTTTTTCTCTCTGCTGGGCCTCCACAATGCCCCATTTTTCCTCAGCTCGACTCTCAGTCCACAGTGCTAAATGTGAGCATCGACATGATCCAGGCTTATATATATTGACCATAGCAGAAAGGCAGCTCCATGTACATGGAGCAGAAGGTGGTGATGGAACGGGCGAGGCTGGATCTTCCCTGCGCTGCTTGTCGAACGCTGCACCGGAAGTGCGACCACGGATGCCTGCTTGCGCCGTACTTTCCGGCCGACGAGCCCGACAAGTTCGCCAGCGTGCACAAGGTGTTCGGAGCCAGCAACGTCGTCAAGATGCTTCAAGTACGTGTTAACTCAATCCCCTGCTTCTTTATCTTCTGATAGCCAGCATGGAGATGATGCTGGCGATGGCGGTGCAGGTGGTGAAGGAAGGGATGAAGGAGGACGCAATCAAGAGCATGGTGTACGAAGCTCATGCAAGGCTGCAGGACCCCGTGTATGGATGCGCTGGAATCGTTCTGTGCCTGCAGAGGTGCGTGGAGGAGCTGCAGGGCCAGCTGAGAGCGGTGCAAGAGCAGGTTTTGGAGGCGCACTTGCAGAGAGATCAGCTGGCGAGTGCTCTGATGGGGGCTACGGAGGTCGACGCCTTCCTTTACGCCCACTGCAGCAAGTGACTTTGGTTCGATGGATCGAAGAGTGGCGTCGCTGAAGAGTGAAGGTTTAGGGTAAGACAGGACAGAGATGAGGGCATGTAAATGAAGCTGCAAGTCATTTTGTTTCTCTTTCAAATGCAGGGGAACACTTCGTGATGATTTATTATTAATATTAAATTAAATATTATTATGTGGCTGGTAAGACACGCAATTTGAGGCGAGAAGGATGTGATGCAGAAGACTGTTGTGGCGTTTGCGAAGGTGACAGCATTTGAAATTTGCTGCTGAAGTTAACAAAATAAAATCAAAAAAGGAAATTTCTTTTTTCAAAAAAATCCCTCAAATTTTACTTTTTCCTCAGTAGCTTATTCTTAGAGCACAAAGCCTCTTATTTTCTAAAAGATAAATTACCCTTGACTTCTACCCTATCGATCATCATTTTCACCCCATCACCTCTACCCCTCGTGTGCTCTTGTCGCCACGCCTTCGCTCCATCACCTCTACCCCTAGTTCGTCATTGTCGTCATGCCCTTATCGCCATGCCTTCACCCCATCACCTCCGCTCATCATCCGTCATGATAATCAAGGTAAACAGTCTCTTGGGAAAACCTTTTAGGTAAGGTGGAAGACTTGACGATATTGATAATGGGTTGAAGGATATTGTGCTTGCATCGCCACCGAGGGGAGCATAGGTAAAAGAAGTTAGTCTTACCCTGGAGGTTATGAAACCAATAAGCAACGATGTTAAAGGTGTCGAGCCACACACAACACTTCTTAATTGGGCCCTAAATCTCCATCGTATATAGCCCCCCCACGATCACTTTCTGACCCTCGATAGCTTATCCCCTTCTCATATCCTCCTTATTAGCAATCATTGTCACATCCCTCATTGATGCTAGTCACCTCTTGAGAGACTGCTCACCTTGAGCTCTATGGTGGCAATGACAAATAAAGGGCGAAGGCAATAAGACATGACATAATCGACGAATGAAGGATGGAGATCAAGAATAATCTCATTTAAAAAAAAAAAAGAAGTCCCATATAAGAATAAACCAAAAAAGGATGTTGTAAAGGAAAAGCAAAAATTTTAGATTTTTTAAATATTTTATCTAATAATAATAATAATAATAATAATAATAATAACAATAAAATCACGAGTCCTAATTATTTAGAGTTAGGTATATGAATCTCTTGTCATCATTAAAATATATAAAAATATTATATATACAGTTAAGTTTAAAGTACTTAAACTTTTATTTATAGTTACTTTTAAAAATTTTTTAGTCTTCCTTTATATTTTTTTTACCACTAATATTAATCATTAATCTTTTATAACTATAATATTCATAGGTCTCTAATAATAATAATAATAATAATAATAATAATAATAATAATAATAATAATAATAATAATATTGTTGTGAAATACCAAAGGTTACACTATAGTGGGAGTTATGATCGCAAGACTTTACTTGAATGATTTTCAATAGATAAAGAGAGATCAATCACGAAAGATGTTAACAGTGATATTTTGATTTATGAAAGAAAAATTCTAACGTACAATATCAAATATTTTTTGCATTTATGAAAGAAAAATGCATGATATTCTAAGGTAATCAAACTAGTTATTATTTGGATCAAGTCAAATTTTTCTAAGAACAATATCCGAGTAAAATCGATTTTTCTTGAGAAAGTCAATCTTGCAATCTTCCCAGTCAATTTACATATGAGCGAGTCAACAATTAATTTAGAGCTTCAAAATAATAAGAACAGCATGCAATCATGCATCCATCAAACATGTTTCACATCTCTTGTATTCTTTCCTTCCAACTTAGAGCTCCACGAAACCACATGAACCGATCACACATCCATCCAGCAAATCAAATGCATGAACACACCGTAGAGAAGCACACTTACCTTTATGCCAACAATTATTTAGTTTGCATATTAGATTTTGATCTGCAACATATATCAACACAAAGATCTTATCCTTCTGGTCTTCTTATACTTGATGACAAATAGTCGAAACAAAAAAAGTATCAGTGGAGATCATCGTAACATCCTTTCACATCAACCGAGCGACGAGCCCAGTAACATCCTGCAACATCGTTTCGCTGTTCGACAGATCTGTGCAAACCTGACTGCATCTGCAAATCCACATTAGCCAAAGAATTATTACATTACAGTTTGAGTCTGTATACATTCTCATTGATCCACCAAGTTAATTCGAAGACCGAACATTAGTTACCCGGTTTGCGACGAAGGGTCACACTCTGGAGGTTGGAAGAAATCTTCTATTCGAGGAGGCTCATCGGCACTGTGGCTGCCACCACTTAGCCATGAGAGCGAGAGCAAATTCTCTGCACCAACTTCTTCCAGCTGACATCAAGAAGCAAAAACCTAATCCATTAACTTGGTTGTGCTAACATGAATTGAAATGATGAGGTGGGCAACTTAGATCGACATGACGATGTCGATCTTAAGCATTAGCCGAAAACAATTGCCATCAGGCATATTGCTTCTCTACCTTCGTTCTTAAAATGTTGTTAGATTCCTGCAACATCTGTTCCTACACATAGGTAACTTCTGATCGGATCAAAAACATCCATATTGATCATGGAAATTAGAATGAAACTACTAGGCGGAGTAAATTTACCTTATATTTGAGATCGGTTAGCTGATCAATAATTACTTGGGTCTGTAAGCATGTACAAAAGCATCAATATCACACATAACATGAGATTAATTTCCTCTATGTTTGACATAATCACATCACTGTCACCAGCAAACACAATGATTTCTTTCAAGAAATGTTAGGATCCAAGCTTTAATATCATAGGCATTGCATGATGTCGTAATGTGCAGCTTAAACTTTCATGGTCAACAATAATCACAAGCTTATTTGGGATGATACTTGTGACGATAATGAATCGAAATCGGCTTAATCCATCCCACATGGTAAATATTTAGTAGGAAATTTAGATTCAAACCTCCTAATTCTTCTCCCACAAATCCTAATTCTGCAATCTTTCATTGTTTGTGGTACAGTGCAAGTCTAGCGGTATCCTATTATGCATGATGATGAAGTCAAAATGTAATTGTCACGCAAGCAATGCGATTATGGATCCAACACAATATCTATTCTCGATAAGCACCTTTGTCGATCTGATGTGCCTTAGGGACGTCTCGATTTGATTCTCGAGTTGGTCGAGCTCCTTAATGTTTAGGGCATCTAAATCTTGACCAAGAAAGTTTCTGCAATGACATGAACAACGCATCAGTCACTACCGAACACTTCTCAACGTATCAATTGCAGAAATGGCGACTACGGTATGAACTTATACTGAAGTAAACAACAGAGAACCTTCATCAAAGTACAGCCTCAAACACTACCTCTGAGAACGTTGTAGATAGTCGACTCGTGTTTTCATCTTCAGGTATTCCTGGTAAGTATTCTGCTTTCGGTCGAAACATACAACCGTTGTCAGGATCGAGTCAAGCAAAATCAAAGATCACACACCACATGAGGATACATACTTGGAAGAACATGGCAAATCCATGATATTTCTTATGAAACTAACTATGAGTTTTGTATACTCAAATCGACACGCATATTTCTACAAAGAAGCACAATGTAGAACATGACATGATTATTGATTGTATAACATCCCCAAGAACATGAAAATAGAGCCCTATGAAGTTTCATGAGCAGATCTTGCAGTATGTTTCACCAAACACAGTTAGCAGATGTCATACCAAGAAATGGATACAGAAGGGATGAAGATAAACCTGTGATGGAGATAGTCACCTGTGTGTCATTCGATGAAACCATGGCTTCTGATGCATTATAGCTGCACCTTCGGTACTTTTCGATTGTTTTAAGCAGGCTGTGTGAAGGAGAAAACATGTGTTCATATAACCTAGCAAAATTGGCAGGTAGAGAAATACTAATCATAATTTACTGGATGTAGTCTCCCAATTATATCCAAGCCATGACTAAGAATGAATTAGCAAAGGTAAAATGGTTTGACTAAGCATATCAAATTGATGTTATAGAAGATCATTAAAGATAACTTTCTCCTAAAGACACCATGAGAACAGAAGCTTACAACTCCAAGTGGTAATACTTTCTAACAAAGTGAGGTGGAATTCTGTTCTTTTGGTCATGTTCTATTTCACCTGATCATGGAAAGGGAACTCATGAATTGAGAGTTGAGCATACCATTTGACCTGAAGATAAAGATAGTGGCTGTTGGTAACTTAAGTGTCAAGATAGACTAGTATTATTGCCAGTAACATATTAAATAAATCATTTGGCATAGATCATATATGTCTCAACTGAGACCACTTGGTGTAGCAGTAGTAAGAAGATTGGTTTAAATTCATGTTGCCACTGAAGGAATGGAAAGATCAACAGTCTGATAGAAGAGAGAAAAGAGTTTCATATATTTAGCAGGTTCAGTGGTTTGATGATTTTTAAGTTTTTCAGGTAAGTGTTATTTTATTTTTCAGATGTTCAAAAATGTCTGGCATTCATATCTCAAAAGCCATACTATGGCTGTACATATGTAAAAAAGATTCTTCTGTGTTCTTCAAGATTCCCAGTTGGTGCTTCATACATAAGTAGTGATTCAATGGCATCCACCACTCTATCAAATGGAAATATATATATATATATATATATATATATATATATATATAAATATGAATTAACTTAAATTAAAGCTAATGTCTTCTCTGTTTTAAGTCCTTTATATCTTATCTGACTCTCTGAATCAATTCCTTTTCATTCCATTAATTATCACTGAAATGAATTGAGGCTATTCTCTTCCTGCAAAAAAAACAAAAAAACAAAAGAAGAAGAAATTAAGGCTATTATCCTCCTTTTCTCAACCTGAATCAAGAGTTCTATAATATTTTTGGAATTGATGATTGCTGCTAATAATTTTCTACATGATTAGTGTCTCATACATGGATTTTTGGTGACAGGAGACTCATCAGAAACTGTAGGATATGCCTATAATTCTTGCTGATACAACCAGCTATCAGAAACAAAGGGTAAAGAACTGATGGGAACAGGCCAAGGATATTAAGTTCCAATAAATATGCAGTGGTGATGAGAGATCTGTTGACCAATAATAGAGAATCCCCATCAGATCCTTCAAAGGACAAGAAGCACATCAAATACCCAACCTATTCTCGCAAAAATAAAAGAGAAAGCAGTCAAGAAAACCTAGGAAACTGAAATGGAGCAGGGCCTCCTGAGATCTACAGATAAAGATACGCAGCAACACCCAGGTAACCTACTCAACAAAGGAGGTCGTACATGAAGTTTCATCTCATCACCCAGGAGCATGAGATGGTGTAAGACTGAGTCGTGTGTTGGCAGCAAGAAGAGGGGAAATAAAGCTGAAGGTTCAGCAGACAGAAGAAAGAGTCGATATACGAGTTGTTCTCATGACAC
This sequence comes from Musa acuminata AAA Group, assembly GCF_036884655.1. Lineage (NCBI taxonomy): Eukaryota > Viridiplantae > Streptophyta > Magnoliopsida > Zingiberales > Musaceae > Musa > Musa acuminata. The sequence continues at coordinate 24,065,782 of NC_088339.1, read as the reverse complement.
CTGGCGCTGCTGCAGAACTCGAACAGCCTGCCGCGGCTGGAGAAGACGATGAGCGCGACCTCGGCGTCGCACAGGATGGACAGCTCGTAGGCCTTCTTGAGCAGCCCGCTCCTCCGCTTCGAGAACGTCACCTGCCTGTTGATCTTGTTCTCGATCCTCCTCAGCTCGACCCTCCCTCTCCCCATGGTGTATGTGATCTCTCCTCTTCCCACTCTTTCCACGTCTCCTGATGGTTCTTGTGTGCGCTGCCACTACCTGCTCCTATAGCTTGCTTGCGATCCATTGTGATAAGAAGCATGTTTCTTTCTTGCTTTCCTTCTTTCGCTTTCGGATGATTCCACCTGCAATAATTCTGGTAGGGCGTGCACGTCCGAGAACAAGGCGGACACCTGTCGAGCATGGAGAGGGCGTCATGCATGAGATGGCCGCTGGATTTGCAGGGCCGTTCGATGGAATGATGGGGCAGTATATTAGGGTTTCGTGAGCTCGACACGTATGAGGAATCAGACTTTGTGAGAACAAGTTAAGGTATGAGGAATCCCTCTTCTCGGATAGCTCCTTACCATGTCACTTCTTCGGGGAGTTCATTTATCTGATCTACGAGATCGAAATGACCGGTGAGCATATAGCTTCTGCCTAAAGCAACTGTTCTCTTGTTTCCGTAGGCACTGCGTATGAACAACACGGATGGCTTCATGCATCCCTACGCACGTCACTCCAGAGTTCTTACTGAGCTGAAGCACTTACCGACCACCGTCCTCGGCGTTTCCTTCCGCTCTCCAATCTACCAAGAGGAGTGACGGTAATGATGGCTTCTTGGCTTTGCATGTACAAGTCACAGACGAAGCCGAGGCGAACCCCTCCCTCTTCTTTTACCTCCTTTTGCTTCGTCGCAAGGACGAAGAGTACAGTGACGCAAAGGGCGAGGCATCATGGACCGTGGACGCGTTACGTCTTCCCATTGGCTGCTGAACATGGGTCCCACAGTGATCTAACGAGTGCTACTTCTGACCAATACTGATAATTCACGGGTTTAGAAGAGGAGCGACGAAGACTTATAACATTCAATCATGATGCTGCTATTTAGGCTTTCGATCTCTGAAAGAAGATTCTCTCCCTTTCCCTCTTGCTTAGCTCGTCTTCATCCTCAGTTATCTTAATCGGTGAGTTTGATTAATATTACAAAGTCATGGCTTTAAGGACTTGATCGTTTGAGCTGTTGAGCGGTCGGACTCGACTTCGATGGACTTGAAGGTGGAACAGAGGAGGTTGTCGATAGGACAAAGGAGTTGCCAATGGCAAGCTTCTAAGGTTAGGTCGGAGCCTCAAATGTTTTCTCTTTTGAGGCCTATGATATGCCAACTTCTTCTCGAATCATTTGAAGGTTGAACCAAGAAACACGAAGAATTCGGATCAGGAAGCACGTACTGATAAGCATCTCAAGACGAGCCAAGGGAGTTGGAATCCGATACCAATGGCCGTAAATTGCTATACCATCAGCATGAGCGGCAGCAAGTTGCCTTGTTATTCCATCACTCCGCCGCAACCCTCTTTCTATCTGTTCCGATTGAGATGAAGATAACACTACTATATGCTGTTGCAGCTTCTGATTCGTGTCCTCCACCACCACCATGATTCGTATTGCTTCCACGTCTCGACGGCAGTGGCTTCCTCGGTGGCATCGGAATGCGCTGCTAGAACTCATGCTTTCTGAGGATTGCAGACAGCAAGATGAGGTCAGGAATGAACATACTCCGAGGAACTGCTGCCCTATGCATGAGAGCTGGCAAATCTAATCTTATGTATGAAGAAGATAAAGAGTTCGGGCGGTGGTTTATAAAGTACTGTTCTGGAGATTAAGACATAATAATAGTGACAATTATATGTCTATTTTCTACAAGTATATAATTACAAGAAAATCTTAATATATATTTGTTATAATTGGGTCCAAGGAGTTGAAATAGGTTTGTCAAAAAATGATACTGTGAATATTTTGTGTGTGTGAGAGAGAGAGAGAGAGAGGGAGTTGTATACATGGGTGATGGGGATCACTTGCCATTACCATGCTTTGAGAGAGAGAGAGAGAGAGAGAGAGAGAGAGGGAGTTGTATACATGGGTGATGGGGATCACTTGCCATTACCATGCTTTGAGAGAGAGAGAGAGAGCGAGTTGTATACATGGGTGATGGGGAACACTTGCCATTACCATACAGAGAGAGAGAGAGAGAGAGAGTTTTGTAGACATGGGTGATGGGGATCACTTGCCATTACCATGCTTTGAGGAGGAATCAGTGACTGCTGTAGTTGATGTGACTAGTCCTCAGTTCTTGACGAGAGCAAAAGAAGGCCGCCCTCTCTGACCACTAAAAAAAGTCTTACACTTTGGTACCGTCAACTCTTCTTTTGACCCACTTTTAAAAGATACACTCGCTTCCCTTCTTTTTTGTCCTCCTCCCTTGCACCATGCAACGTAGACCGTAAGATAAGATATATTTTATTTTGGGTCCAGACGATGTTACGATCGATGTTATATCACATTATAGTCATATCAGTAAGAAAAGTATCCTCATGCAATGGACCATAATCCAAACTAAGGCATTGCTCACTACGTCCCATCCTGAAAAGCTTGGGATGGCATCGTATCGTATGGTGTCGTTACGTGCATCCTGAGACGACGACCACACGAAGGTACCATCTCACCTATCGAGGATTGGTCATTATGTCAAACCCAAGTATGACTGACCCTCGTACAGTAGTATAAAAATCACAGGTCGACATCCGGCCCAGGAGAGAAAAAAAGAATAGATCAACACATCGCTGACTTGCTCATCGGAGGGGCCACAGTTGGCAACCACCTGACGGAGGCCATTCTTGTAGGAAAGTAGCCACCCTCGAGCCACAAGCGTTCCGACCTTGGAGTCGTCGACCAGCGTCCAGACTACGAGCCACTAACCGACATCCGGATCAAGAGATGCTAATTAACACCCCGGCGCCAACACCCCATCATAAGGGCTTGACCGACCTCGGCAACCAGCTCAGCCGACCAAAGACTCCCGACATTGACTCGTGGACCGGGCCGTGCTGACTCATCAGCCATGGCACATTAGTTCAACAATATTTTTGGCGCTAGAAGGAGGGTCATGTCGTAGGAGCATCCTGCAGGAGATCACCCCAAGGAGAACCACTGATCGATCACCCCTTTGTCGGGCTCGAAGATCAGCCTCTCCCCGTCCTCAAAGATGGGGGGATCCCGGCCTCGACGCCAGATCGCTACTGGTGCCTGTTTAACGACCCAAGGTTGTCGCCCCCTGGACTTACCAAGGGACCCTCAGTCGTGTCGCCCGAGGTGTTCCTCAGCCTGACCAAGCAAGTGCAGGCAATGGCGGGGATGATGCAGATGATCGTCCCACTCATTCCCCAGATCATGCAGCTAGCGGCTCCCCCGATCGACCAGACATGGCAAAGGCCGAGCAAGGAGCAGGTCAGGATGCGAGAAGCCCGAGAGCAGACGATGGACCCAAGAGGTCTACTCGAGCAGAGCATACCCGCACCCTGCCGAATCACTCCACCCCGCTCCAAGCCTGACACTATATCCTCCGACTCGGCGGATGACTCATTCAGGATCCAACTATCCTAGGTCAACCAATGCTTAGACGAGTTCTAGCGTGAGTTCCAAAAGTCGCAGGGCGAGTTGGGTGAAGGTAGCTCGGGCGAATCCCCCTTTACTCAAGAAATATAGGACAAGCCTATACCCCTCAACTTCAAGCTGTCGGCGTTGGAGATGTACGACGGTGGCTCCGATCCCACAGAGCACGTTGCCACATTTCGGGCTCAGATGGCCCTCTATGGCACCTCTAATGCCCTGATGTGTTGGGCATTCCCGACCACCTTCAGGGGATCGGCACGAGCATGGTTCAACCGGTTGCGCCCCGTCCTCGGTCTCATCTTTCGACCAACTCGCAAGAGAGTTCGAGTAGAATTTCCTTGCCAACGTACGACCCAGGCCTTCCATGGCCACCTTGCTCGCTTTGTCCCAGTGCGAAGACGGGTCACTCTCTCAATTTGTGGCACTCTTCACCACTGAAATCCGGGGATTCCCGGATGCTCATCCCTCTTTAATCATGCAGGCATTTCTGATGGGTTTGAAGCCTTCAAGGTTCTTCTGGTTGTTGATCGAGAAGCAGCCATCAATCATTCCCAAGATGCTCCAGCGCGCCAACCAGTTCATCGCCACCAAAGTTTTGGTGGCAGGAAAGTGCATGGACAGAAAGAGGCCATGGGCAGAACAATCCCAAGGAATGACCCTAGCAGCCCCGGTGCAACCCCGTCGAAGGCCCGACCGACAAGAGCTGCTACTCCCAAGGCTCTCGCCTCTCCCTCTAAACACATCTCATACCGAGATCTTCCTCCAAATCAGGGAGAAGGGCCTCTTGCGATAGCCCAACCCTATGAAAGCTACTCACAAAGACCGATCCAAATATTGTAGGTTTCACCGAGACTACGACCATGACACGGAAGACTATCGCGACCTCCAGAATCAAATCGAGGACTTGATCCGAATAGGTCACCTCGGGCGCTATCTCAAGGAACCCTAGGAAGCAACTCCATACCCTAGAGGACCCGTCGAAAGGCAGATCGACGTCATCTCCGAAGGACCGACAGTTGGCAGTAGCAGCTCAATGGCAAGGAAGGCCTATGCCCGGAGCCCAGTCGAGAAACATCCCCGACTCGAGCTCGAGCTTGAAATCACTTTCGGAGCCAAAGAGGTCGAGCGCTCCCATCACATGGACCCTGCATGTGGATGACTCAACCACTGCCGAAGCAGCCGGGGTCGAACTCCTCCTCAAGGGCTCATTTAGAGAAACCTACGAGAGATCGCTCCGATTACAATTCTGGGCCACCAATAATGAGGCCGAGTACAAGGCGCTACTTCATGGCCTGCCCCTCGCTCTGGAGATGCATATGAGCAACCTTGAAGTCTTCAGCGACTCCCAACTGGTGATGGGACACATCAACGGGAGCTACAAAGCTCGGGACCCAACAATGGCGTTATACCTGACAAAAGCAAAACAGCTTGCCCATCGCTTCAACCGCCTCTCGGTCACTAGAGTACCTCGGGCGCAGAACACATAGGCCAACGTGTTGGCCAGATCGGCCTCCGCTCGTAGCCTAGCGGTAACCCTGGCAACTGAATCCGTAACGACGCTGATAATATCAAATCACGAGGTCACCGAAACAGAGGACTTGCCAAACTGGATGGAAGAGATCCTTCGCTTCAAGAAGGATGGGACGAAGCCCGACGACCCGATAGTCGAAAGACGACTGAGGTGAACCCAAGCCTGGAATTGCGTGGTCGATGGAAAGCTATACCACAGGGCTTTCGCTCAAACTCTCTTGCGCTACCTCGCGCCATTAGAACCTGAAATGGTCCTCACCGAACTCCACGAGAGGATTTGTGGGGAGTACATCGGGGGACGAACCTTGGCCTTCAAGACTCTCAGACAGGGGTACTACTAGCCGACCGTGCACCAAGATGTCATATCATATGTGCAGCGGTGCCAACAATGTCAAAGGCATGCCCGATTGTGACCCTAGCCGGCGGTTCCTCTTATCCCGATGGAGGCAACCTGGCCCTTCGCCCAATGGGGACTTAATCTCATTGGACCTTTTCCTTCATCTTCGGGACAATGACACTTCCTTATAGTAGGGGTCGACTACTTCACGAAATGGGTTGAAGCCTAACTCTTAGCCTCCATCACCGAGAAACAAGTTCAAAGCTTCACATGGAAGAACATTATTACCCGGTTCGGGATCCCAAGGGCTATCGTCACCAACAACGGAGCTCAATTCAACAACACTAAGTTCAAGGCCTATTATCAGTCATATGGGATACAATTGAAGTTCAGCTCGGTCGCGCACCCCCAAACTAATGGCCAAACCGAAGTAATAAATCGGGCAATTCTAGAGGGCCTTAAGAAGATGGTCTCAGGCGCATATGGAGCCTGGGTGGATGAGCTTCCTAATGTCCTATGGGCAATGCAAACAACTCCCAAAACTACCTCGGGGGAGTCTCCGTTCAGCCTGGCGTTCTAGACTGAAGTAGTCCTCCCACCTGAAATGGTGTTCCCGACCTTATGTACCACCAACTACAAACGAGAAGACTCCGAGGAGGGCCTATGAGCAAACTTAGATCTCCTTGAAGAAAGAAGAGCCAAGGCACACCTACGTACCTTGGCATACAAAAAGGCTACAGCTCGGATGTACAACCGCAAAGTTCATCCATGACCGATCAAGGTTAGGGGCCTCATCCTTCGAAAGGCGGAGGTGAGCGACCTGACTCGAGCAAGAGGAAAACTCACACCAAACTGGGAGGGCCCCTATCGGGTCTACGACGTGGTTTAAGAAGGGACCTAACGACTCGAGACTATGGAAGGAAACCCTCTGCCAAGGACATGGAATGCGATAAATTTAAAGAAGTTCTACCCGTAAAGGACACAGGTCAAGGTGCCGAAAAGACACATGTTATTGAGAAGCATACACATTCGCAATCAAGAAAGGCAAGAAGACAAGATTCCGAAACAATAGTTTTTCATTGATGAAAAGAAATATACATTGTGGTCGGGCGATACAGTTTCAAAATTCGACCTAACCAAAGCAAAAGAAAAAAAAGATACAACCCTTAGTTCAGAGGAGTCTCGGGCCCGCCATCGAAGGGAATGTTTGCCGACATATTAACATTCTGATCCTTCGGCTGGTTAGCAAATGGATCCGACTCCAGGTACCTCGCTCGAAAACGAGCGTAAGCTACCCGATACCCGAACTCGTATGTCACCCGGCTCGACCTCACCAGGCCACGCTCAAACCTGGCAGATGACTTATACTCAGCAAACACCCCCTTGATCTTCTCGGGCAACACCAGCCGCTCCTCCTTCAGGACCTCTTCGGCGACCCAAGCCGAAGACCTGGCGAACTAGACGTCATGGGAGAGGGTTAGCAACTCATCATCCAGCATCCGGATGTGGGACCAGCTTTCCTCCAGCTCGGCCTTCAAGCGATTCACCTCTTTGTCCAGAGCCGAAGCGTGCTGTTCGGCTGCAGCCACAACCTCCAGGCCAGATCTGCTCCTCAGCTCCAGGTTCTCCAGGCGAAGAGCAACATAGACGTCCGACTGACGTTCGATCACCTGCCCGGCATCGAGGACCCGGTTGATCAGCGCCATGGTGTAATGTTGACCCTGCACAAATATCGACATTAGGACCCACGCAAAGAAGGAAGAATCGAACGAGGAAAGTGCACCACCACTTACCTAGATAAACGACTTGGTCGCCCGATCCGCCAGCGCATCCAAGGAGAAGCAATAAAGCTCCTTGGCCATGGCCGAGTGAAGCGCCCCCCGGATGAACTCCTGGGCAGCTGGCCCGTCAGCCCAGATTCGATTGTCAACCGTAAGAGTCACCCATTGAGAGGCATAGGGAGTCCCCTGCTCCCTTGCAAGAAGATCGGCCATACTCAAGACTTGGTGCCACTCGCCTTTGGCTTGAGAATGGATGCGACACAGGTCTAACATCGACTTTAGGCGCACCGGTGGCCTCTTTAAGGGGTCATTGCCGGATGATCCGGCCACCCCCTTTCCTCTCACGCTCCCCGAGCCCTCGCCTTGGGGAGCAACCTCGGACAACTCTGGGGCGGCACTCTCGCGAGCAGCCAAGCCGGCATATGTCTTCCACATCGTAGTTTTCACCTTCTTTCGAGGGCGACCTACCTCTAAAGACCCCGGCGTCCTTTTTGGTGTGCCCTTCTACAAGGCACCCCTAGCTCCAGAACCCTCGCCACCCCCAGACGATGGTGCGGCAGCCTTGGCGTGAGGCGTCTTCTTCACCGACTGGAGGTCCACCATCTCTGCAAGCAAAAGCCTGGTCGGTCAGCTAGCTCGAGACGAGCAAACGATCCATAACATGCTAATAACCATACCCCCAGCAGCTGGGCTTAGTCCCGCCTCGACCAGCCACTCCTCGATCATCTCTCTAATTGCCTAAGAAGAGGACAAGATGCCTCTCAGCCAATTCACATCCACTGTTTCTCCGACAGAAAGCAATGGGGGGGTGTTGTCGATGGTTCGGGAAGTCCATCCAATACTAAAACCCCACCCCCGACTACAACTGACAAAAAAGAGGTGACTCTTCCAACCTTTGTTGTTGGAAGGAGCGCCGCTGATATTAAAATCGCTATGGGCAGTCAGGTAATACCCGCCTCGCCCCTTACACAAACGGATGCAAGCCAGGGAGAGGGTCCTAGTCGACTCGATCCCGGCTCCCTGACACTCCCCAAGAAAAGCCACCAGGGAGTGCCAAGAGTTTGGTGGCATCTGGGACGATGATATGCCCTACTTACGGAGGCACTCCTCGATAACGGGATGCAATGGGAACCACAGTCCCGCCTCGAGGGTCCCCACGATCAACCCAAACCCGTTAGGAAACTGACCGTACGGTCGCTGACCAGGCCGAGGAGCGTGAACACCATAGCACTTCGAGATGCGATAGCGATCCCAAAGTACCCTCAAAAGTTCCTCGGTCACCACCGAGTCTACATCATACCACGACTTGAGGGTTTCAAGCGTAGTAGAACTCCCTGTGACCTTTGAAGGCATGCCATCCGAGGATAGATTGACAACTTTAGCCCGCAGGCCCCCAGAAGAAGAAGACGAAGAAGAGGAAGACGAGGAAGAAGAAGACAAAGAGGAAGATGGAGACATCCTGACCTCAAGGTTGGAAGGAAGGAGCTAGGGCGCAGGATGAAGGATTGAGCAAAAATGATGACAACTATTCTAGAAGAAGCTTATAAAGAGCAGGCTAATCCACCGCGAGATGACGATTGGGCTTCCCGAGGAGAGAGATGGTCGCAACATTTAAAACCCATCATAACTCCTCGGATTCTCCATATTCGTCGGTCTCGGAGCTCTCGCTAGAGGCGCCTTGTCACCCGAAATCTCTCGCTAGAAGCCATTCGTAATAAGAAGTTTCCCACCAGGCCCTGCGCCACTCCACTAGGCATGCCATGTGGCGCGGTGGCACCCGGGCAAACCCCAACGCACCGCCCAACGACGCTCCCCAATCTTCATCCTAGTCGCGCCAGATCGGTTCCCGACTTATGACTAGCCAGTCTTTATCCGAGTCGTGCCAGATCGGTCCTCTGACTTGCAACTCGTCAGTCTAGCCTAAGCATGAGTGCAAACCCTCGGCCCACAGGCTTAGTCTTCATCCTAGTAGCACCAGATCGGTTCCCAACTTGCAACTAGCCAGTCTTTATCCGAGTCACGCCAGATCGATCCTCCAACTTGTGACTCGCCAGTCCAGCTTGAGCCCGAGTACAGACCCTCGGGCCATGGACCCAGTCTTCATCCTAGTCGTGCTAGATTAGTTCCCAACTTGTGACTAGCCAGTCTTTATCCGAGTCGTGCCAGATTGGTCCTCCGACTTGCGACTCGCCAATCCAGCCGGAGCCCAAGTGCAGACCCTCGGCCCATAAGCCCAGTCTTCATCCTAGTCGCGCTAGGTCAGTTTCCGACTTGCGACTAGCTAGTCTTTATCCAAGTCACGCTAGATCGGTCCTCCGACTTGCGATTCGCCAGTCCAGCCTGAGCCTAAGTGTAGACCCTCGGCCCACAAGCATACTCTTCATCCTAGTCGCGCCAGATCGGTTCCCGACTTGCGCCCGAGTGCAGACCCTCGGCCCACGAGCTCAGTCTTCATCCTAGTTGCGCCAGATTGGCTCTCGACTTGCGATTAGCTAGTCTTTATCCGAGTCGCACCGGATCGGTCCTCCGACTTGCAACTCGCAAGCCACAAGCCTGAGCCCGAGATCAGTTACTCGGCCAACAGGTCATCTCCTCCCGGCTCACATAGCTCGATCTCCTGACCAGCGACTCGCCAATATCATCCTGCACGGGCCCAGCCACCCGATCAATGGTGCAAATCCTTCCCAAAGCACAGGGCGCCGCTCCCGAACTACCTCACAATGAGCCAATCTAGCTTCCCCTAGTAAGCAATCAACACAACCACGACATTCTGACCTAGACGTTCCCCTCGCCCTCTCAAGGACCCCACGGTACGCCTTGATTTTGGGGGGGGGGGGGGCGCGGGTGAGAAGTGATAAGGTATATTTTGGGTCCAGGCCATGTCACAATCGACGCTATGCCATGCTACAGCCATGTCAGTAAGAGGAGCACCCCCACGTGCCGAGCCAGAATCTGTACCAAGGCGTTGCTTGGTACGTCCTGTCCCGGAAAGCTCGGGATGGCGCCGCATGGCGCCGTTTCGTGCATCCTGGGATGGCAATCGCACGAAGGTACCATATCACCTCTCGAGGATCGGTCACCGCGTCAAACCCGCGTACGACCGACCCTCGTACAGTAGTATAAAAACCCTGAGCTAGCATCCAGCCCAAGGGAGAAAAAAAATAATAGATCAACACACCGCTAACTTGCTCGTTGGAGGGGCCACAGTCGGCAACCACCCGACGAAGGCCATTCTTGCAGGAAAGCGGTCACCCTCGAGCCACGAGCGTTCCGACCTTGGAGTCGTCGACCAGCGTCCAGATGGCTAGCCACTAACCGACGTTCGGATCAAGAGACGTTGATCAACACCCCGACACCGACACCCCATCGCAAGGGCTTGACTGACCTCGACAACTAGCTCAGATCAAAGACTCCCGATATCGACCCAAGATTTGGTGTGAGAGATCACACGTCTGCAAAGAGCAGCAACACTGTTAGAGCTCAAAAAAACGCAGCCCTTTCCTTCTCAAGATTCAAACAATCAAACAGATCGAAGGCCATCCCGAGAGCCGCTCCGACGGCCGCAATTTCTCCTCGCAGGAAGCTCTCGATCCGCCCAAGGACTTGCAGAAGCGCCATGGCGTCTCTCTCTCTCGCGCGCGCGCGCCCTGCTGCCTGGGTTGCAGATTCCTGTCTGTAGTCCGCAGCGGACGACGACTTGGCAATAGAACACCGCTGTGAACGAATCACGGCACAACAAACGACCCAAGTTTCAGACCCACGATTCAAGCCACGACAATTGAAGTACTCTCAACGGGACACCTTGTAACCCGAGCATGACAAGAACCGCAAGAAACGATGTGGAGCAACGAATTTTCGTGGTACGATTTACGTCACGACAATTAAGCTTGCCCATAGGTAGACGCCTCGAGTTCTACTCAGAAAGAGCAATTGCATGCCAAATATAGAAAGTTTTCATCATTCCCCCATTATTAACGAAAACATAAAAAATATAAAGAGTATTTCTGTTGAGACATCCATATCTATTAGTGTATAGCACAAATGATTCGTTTTCAAATGTCATATACGTTATTTAATGTAATATATATTTTTCATTAAAAAAATCACTATGTGACATTTTGATGCATCAATCTATGACCTAAAAATACCAAAATGACACAATTCAACAACTAATTCTTTTGCAGATGAGAGACATGTTTATCGAGACAAGAAGCAGGAAATGATTAAAGGAAGAACAAAAAGACCTTTTTCCGCAGCAAACAGTTCGCTTCTTTATGAATCTTACTAGATACAGATTGTTCTGGACTTCATTCTCTTGCAAACATCTGAGAAACCAAAAAGTAAATTACAAGAAACCAAAAGTTTGCAAGAATGAATGGAATCCAAGCAGTTAATTTACATTACAGTAGAAGCAATTTTTTTGGACTGCAGACAAACTGCTTCTGTAGGAGAGCAAATCCTCCTCTTCTTGCTTCGGACAACTTTCCACTGGTATGTGTTGAGAGAAGAAATAAGTCGGAAATTCTCGAGGAGCCCAAGGTTCTATCGAACATAAATCAGCAGCCAAGTCAAAGTGGCCCAAAGAATGATCACCGGAAGACATAAAGACCCTTTGAGTTGAGGGCTGTCGTTTGGTAGCCTTGGATATGCATCTGGAGGCGGCATGACACAGTTATCGCCGTTGAAATATATTCGCCTCGGAAAAGCCCATCCTTTCTGGAAGGTGAAGGTTGATGGATCCTTTCGGAACAGAAGTTCTGATTGTACATTTCCATAGGGTCCTGCCTGCATCAGCAAGTCATTGTAGTATTTGATGCCCCAAAGCATTGCAGTATCATCTGCATACCAAAAAACCTACTTAAAATGTCTCTAATAAAGAGAAATTAAGAACTGCAAGTATAGTCTATGATGCTATCGCATCAAATTTCTAAAACAAAAGGTTATCATGAATAATAATAAAGGATCATCTTCTAACGTAAAAGCCAAAGGATAAGGTGTCTCCTTGTCATGCAAGGTCATTTAGGTATCAGCAATATGTTGAACTGTGACAACTAAAATGAATCATAATAACTTACTTATGCCTCCATATGGGGTCAGTGAATTGTAATTGAAACTGAAGATTTGAGTGAGATTGTCAAAGCTGGGATGCTGGATAACGAGGTTCCACTGTGTGTAATTCATGCGGTAATTGAAATTTGTTATTGCAATCTTTACGCGCCAATACTCCCTGTAGTTAAGTTTGATGTGCCAGTGCACTCTTATTGGGCACATATGTGATGTGCACTGGACCAAAGGTGTAAAACTGCTTTTTCCAGGACCGTTGATTGCAGAAGCTAAATACGGCGAATCTCCCCTGTAGCAGTAGGAAAGAAATTATCATCACTGAATTAACTAAATATACCAAATGGAAATATAAGAAAAATTATCACAAAACTCACTCCACGCAGCTACCCGGTTGGGTTATGTTATTCTGGCATCCACAGGAGCATGTTGGGCAATTGACAATCGTATCATTGTAAAAGGATGAAAGTGATACACAGCATGTAGGTGTCTTCTGAGCAAGAAACTGGGAGTATGTACATGTAACGTTCCATGTCACTGCAACCAAACAGCGAAAAAAGCTTAGAAAAAGGGAGCATAGTTTCTTGAGATCCAATTCTTAATATCCGCTAGTCCTATGTTCCCAATAATCACCAAAAATATAGGGGTGGAGCTTATTCTGCTTTTATGAAACTTCCAAAGATTCAGACAGGAATAGCACTAAGCAGCCGACAATCTGTTTCTGGTAACAAAGTTTTCTGCATGAGATGAATGAAATTTTGGCTGCACTAGTTTTATTTGCAACAGAAATTTGATATCTAATCCAAAAGCTAATTTGTGTTATGATTAGTCCAAAAACCTGAGAAGTTTTAATCATAACTTACTCAGAGCTTGGGTGGTTCTTCTTCCATCTTGCGAGACAAACCTACTAGGTTTTACAATCTTTGCAGCTCCACATGTATACCCGGGGCCGGGAGACTTCAGAGTGAAGTTTTTGGGCACACGGACAGTCTTGTTGGTTGTGCCTGCTGCACCCACACTGATCTGGAATGAACTTGCGGCATTGGCGGGATCCTGAACCCACGAACTAATTATGCCCCCCTTGCAGCAGTTGGCAATTTGCATGTTGTATGGAGTTCCAGGAAGCAGATCAACAACGGATGGATCCTTCTTACAGCAATGTGGAATGTTCCCTTTAAACCTTGAGCAATCACCCTGCTCGGTTGCTTGCCCTCCTACCATAGACCAGATCACCTCCTTCTTTGCCCATGTCCATCCGAGCATCCACCCAGGTGCCTGGATGTGGCGATATTGCTGGAAATTGAATATCGTAACAACGGCCTGAGAGAAGATGAATCAATCGGATAAAACAATTTGCTGCAGTTTAAATAGCATTTGTCTTAACTTACAGCTCACACAACATTAATCTCAGAAAGAAAACAAAAGTATAACATTTGCGATCTTTCGGCTGTCACCGAAATTAATGACTAAAGCATAGGGAGCCAAATTTTGCTAGGTGACATGCATAGAGTTGTCATTTGGGCATCCCATAGTTTCATCAAAGATTTACTTACGACATAGCCGTCTGGCGCCCACTGCATAACATCCCATTTGATTGTTACGTTCCCATTCGGGTCTAGCGGATCGTAAGCTTCTGCATAAGCAGAATTTGAAGCATGAATTAGTGAACAGCATCGGAAATCAGATAGTTTATAGGAAAACAAAACACTCCATAGAAATATAGTATATGTGGAGGGAAGCACATTCTTTACACCATGAGCATGGAAAAGAATACAAACTGCCTCAAATCATTGAAACCGACGGCTAATTTCTCGATGGTGTAAGCAATGGACTCTTTGTTTCTCTCTTAGAAATACTACTTTCTCTTGCAAGATATGAATCTCTTGACAAACAAATATAGGTTAAAACTTGGATAAAATCGACATTAATCATGAAAACAAAACCATCAATTTTATAAGAGTTTTGCAGATAAAGGTTATAAATCTGAATCCGAGTTTCTATTCAGTGTCGACTCGTAGGCGACGCAAAGGGGAAAAAAAAATCTCCCCTTTCCCAAATCGTCTGACGTCTCGAAACACAGAGGATAATCTCCAGCAGAAGTTGACCCTGAAGACCCGTAACTCGAGAAAATTGAATCGAATAGTGGGGTTCTAATCCAAAAAGAACGAGTCTTGAGAAGAATGGAGAAAGCTCGACGGAGAGGGGAGAGGCGGGAACTGACCTGCCGTCGAAGCGAGGGACGAGAGGAGTATAAACAACACCGGGGTAGAAGCCAAAGGTGCGATCTTTGATGTGTGTCTCCTAACTGTGGAGATGGAGGAGCTCAGGTCCATCCCCGTTCGCCGATCGGAGCTTCTCCTCTGCAGCAATGGCGAGGGAGGGACGGAGGGAGACGATTCCCGGAAGGAGTGCTATATATAGATAGCTGCAAAGCACACATTAGCGACCTTTCCACAGTCCACCACTCTCCTCGAAGAAGACCGAATCGCCCCTGGCTCGAGGGTAAAGCGTGCGGACTCGAGAGATTTGGCTGAGCTCTGACCTATTTGGATCATTAAAATGGGAAGGAAGAAAAGGTCCCGTGGAAGTGTCAAGTGATTTGGCTGAGCTCTCGACAAATCAATTCGAAATCCCAACTGTCATCCTTGGTTTTAGGACTTCCAAGTCAACCCTGAATTGTTCTTCCAATAATATCTTTGGAAATGATGGTTATGCCTTTTATTACACCATATTATCTTTCCCCAAAAGATGAAAAAAACAAAAACAAAAACTAAATTAATTAATTAATATTAATAGAGTTAATTATAGATTATTCTCTATAATTAATTATTTTTAATATCTCAATCCTTATATTTTTAAAAATTATATTAAGATTATTATATTTATAGAATTAAAATATTTGATTCTATTACTTCAATAATTTTTTTAATCTTATATATGAATCTGAAAGTTTCACTATCTAATATAATTTTAAAAATTGTAAAGATCGAGATACTAAAAATGATTAATTATAAGAGATAATATATAATTAAATTATTTATTTATTTATTTTTTATATGATTAAGATGATGATGTAAGCTAAACTTATGGACATCATGTGATGGCTGCAGACATGAGGTAGGAAGAGTTCATGCTGAACAGGTGGGTCCATTGATTTGGATTTCAAGAGTATCTATCTGACGTGCAAGCCACCTCGAATGATCAAAGTCAACCCGCTATTATACTCGAGAACTTTCGACCCAATGTGGGCCACGTCCGTGTGTGTGTGTGTGTGGTGTAGATGGATACCTTGAAACTTCAAAAATGTGGTCTTTGTCATGAGTAATTTCGAGAGACTTTGACTTGGCATTGAAACCAATGTTTTCTTGTCTTCATATGGCCATAATATATGGTGTTATGCTTCTTGAAGAGGCTTTATTAATCATCATTTTATGTATCATAAGTAAATAATTAGTTCTCGAGTGTTTGAAATGGTTTCAGGGCTAACAAAACCATGCTTGGTGGGCTACAGCACACGAACAGCTGAAGGTGTACGTCTCCTGGAATCAGCTGCACCGGATGAGATAGAGAAAGAGATAGAGAAGGAGATGGAGAGAGAGAGAGAGAGACATCAGCAGTTGGCTTGGTTTCACTGAAAGAAATGGACAGACGTGTGGAATGGGGGAGTATGGGAATGGATGTTGATTGATTGGGCAAGTAGAATTTGATTCCATTGCATGACAGCTGAACGTAGAGTCATTAGTAGGTGAGTATTGTCCCATAGAAATGGACAAACATCCCTAACATGCGCTTCCATTATGGTAAGAGAGAGAGAGAGAGAGAGAGAGAGAGAGAGAGAGAGAGAGAGAGAGAGAGAGAGAGGAAATATAATTCTCCCTTTTGTTGCTTTTTATCTTTCTAATTTTGATGCCAACAGTTCGATTTATGATCAAATGGACAACATCGATTCTCAATAGAGAGTTCAAATAAATCGATAACGAATTGTCGCCTTCCGATTAAATTGGTCAAATAAAGTCAACTGTAGATCGAGTTACATTTTAATATAAATTATCATCAAATACATTATCAAAAACTATTCTTTATATTTCATTTCAAAATTCTAGTAAAATCAAATTAGACTCAACTCAACTATCAATACAAAAAAAATAGCAAAGGAGAATCTCAAAAAAAAACAAAAACTTATCATATATGAGAATATATTGATCTCTTTAATATGCATTTGAAGAAGAAATCTCAAGTTAAATATACAGTTGTGCATAGTATTTAGTAAACAATAAATCAGTTATATTTTAAATACTTATTAAATGTATATATTTTTATTTTAAATAAATAAAATATAATATAATCTTACAAATAAATTTCATATACCTAGATATATAATAAATAAATAAATAAATAAATAAATATAATCGTATTAATGAATATAAAATAATCTTTAAAAATAAAAATATAAATTTTCCCATAAAATAATTTAAAATCTTAAAAAATTAACATGAAATATTAAAATGCTAATGCTAAGATACCAATAACATCCAAACCAAATACAATTTAAAACTTATCAAACATGAAATCATATTTCAAATATACAACTCTCAATATACCTAATTTTTTTTATCAAACGACAAGTTACATTTTAATATAAATTATCATCAAATAAATTATCAAAAATTATTCTTTGTACTTCATTAGGCATATAAATCGACTTCAACCTTGGACAAAACATAATGTCAAAAAAGTGGATCAAGGACTAAAAAGTTCTTTACAAACCCAATTTTTTGCAACCAAGTTACTCTAAAAACTGAACTACACATGCATAAGTTTGAATACCCTAATTTAGAATCAAGAATAACTCTAAACAATAAATGTAGAAATTTAATAACAATGTCACAATAACATAAAAGATAGCAGCAAACAAGTGCAACAGCAGAAATGTTGTTCAAGAACAAATAAACCATAGGTGTTCCCAGTGGAGATAAACTATAGCTTCATGTAAGCAGGCCATATAGCAGTATCAACGATTTCTTAAAAATGGTTTACCCCACAGAATACTTGGAGAAAAATACATTGTAACTGGGCATTAGGTTTTGCACATATGCATTCCACAACAGAAGTAGATCTTCCTAAATGCAGAAAAAAGTATAACACAAGTACAAGCCTTCAGAACCAGGAATGAAAATGCAGCATAGAGATATACCATGTTTCCTAATATGCTTAGATACATATGGTAATGCTGGGATCAATACAATTTTCTTAGTCAATAGTCAATATTTGGTGGAACCTAGAGTTGTTTGAGAGGCTACCAACCTTTTGCGCTGGTGAAAATTTGGTGGAGAAAATTCATGGGATATCACAAAGATATGGCATGAAAACCAACAAAACCTGTTAGGAAATAACTAGACAATATATTTCACAGTAAACAGCAGAACAATTGTTCTGCTGAATCTTGGCTCATTATAAGATATACGTTTACCAAATGACATCTAAAACAAAGAACAACAATTGATTCGAAGCTGTCAACTAATTTAGCTAGTAAAAACTTTGACAGTTTATCGCAAGGTTCTAGGTTCGAATCCCATATTTATCATTTACCATTTGTAAAAAAATAACTTTATACGTAACTATAACTTTATACAATGATAAAAAAGAATCATATCTTTAAAAAAACAAAGGTCCTTGCCAGAAGGTCAATAATAAAGAGTATTTTTGACACACTGAGGCCCACAGTGTATAACTAAAAACATTGTAAAAAGAGCTTTTCAAAAAATGATGGCAAAAGGTATGATGATAGGAAGATCGACAATGAAACCACTTTTGATATCAAGAAATTAAGGAGCTAAAGATTTAGTTACAACTTTGGCATATACATGAATGCAAGAAGGATAGCTAACTACATACGCATAAAAGAAATGTCAAAGAGCACTTGTGAATGCTTAACACTAATCTCAATTTTAGGACATGGTGTTACTGTTGCTTTCTGCTGGGACTCATAAAAATGCGGTAAGGACAATCATATTCTTAAAATGCATGTGACAAACATATAATGAATGATGAGAATAATAGCATGGCAGGTAAGTTGATTTTGAACAATCGAAATAAGATCAGTATAATAGTATCAGCAAATATAAAAAGAAAAGGGCTTCTTTAAGGTCAATGATTATCATCTAATCAATGCCTCTGAAAAAGGAGAGAAACCCCTATATAAGTTGATTATCACATTGTATGGAGGGGCATAAGTTCACAACAATATTAGACAAATTCCTTGAATAATTTTGAAAGACAAGGATCCATAAATCCAGCTCAGAATCAATATTATCACAAAAATCCTTATTTCATGTTTGTGGACTTGTGGTTATCATATGCCTAACTTGTTTGGAGCTTGACAACATAAAGGGTAATGTCTGATCAAGCCTAGCTTAGTCAGTTCCCAAGTCTTTGATCACTAACATTGGCAAAGAGGTGACGATGCACAACAATATGCTGTATCGACAGCCTGCATTTGACACTATGTATAACATAATCATTTCCCAACTCAATAGAAGACCGGGAATTATGCAGATGCTACTGGATAAAACTTTCGTTGAACTGAAGTTACACAATACAATCATCTTGCAGATAATGATCCATTAAATCTCTATTTACCAAGAACAAGACACAAGGATGAGAGACTTATTATTGAAATTCTAAAATGGTGTGCTAAATTTGGGCTGGAATTTCTGAACTGTAGCACGTAAAAATGTGCTAAATGTAGTCAACAACATAAAGTTAAGGACAGATGAAACAGCATCTTTACCACATTTGTGAAATCAAGTCATCTTCCGCATTAATCTCGGCTTCTTCACGAAGCTCAATCTCAGCATTTTAAGCCGCCTCCTTTTCATTTTCGTCTTCTCTGGTAACGTCAACCTCTTCTTCACCTTCTTCTCCTTCACCTTCACATACCTCTTATCAACTTTATATACCTTAGGTGTCACCGGCACCCCACGTGCCACTGCCTCACTAAAGAGGGCATTTGCCCTGTCAGACTGACTGTGCATAGCCAACTTCTCTATCAACAAACTATAAGTCTTAACCCCAGGAGCATGACCATATCCTTTCATCAACCGAAACACCTTCACTGCATGCTCCACCCGTTCGATTCCACACAAGATCTTGATAAATCCAAAGTAGGCTTTCCTGTCAAGCTTATCCCCGAAACCGGCCGACCGCATCCATTCAACCATCTCATCCCCCTCGGATACCCGAGCAGCCTGAAACAAGCTCCTGATCAGGGTTAAGTAGGTCTCTGCATCAGCTGAGCACCCCCATCCGCTCATTTTCCTAAACAGTTTCAAGGCATCCTCAGTCTTCCGGATCTTACACAGATTGGTGATGAGCACGCGGAAGGTCTCGGCATCACGAGGGATACCAGATGATTCCATCTCGAAGAGAATCTTCTCAGCCTCTGGCTGCAGTCGAAGTGGGTCCTTCTTCCGGCAAAGCCGACAAACACAATCCAAGATCGCATTATAGGCAGGTGTTCCGAGCTCAAACCCTCCCCGGAGGATTTCTCCCATAAGCCGGCGGGCCTCCTCAAGCTTCCCGGCAGCGCACCACCCCCGGATCAAAGCAGTACAGATCTCCTCGTCTGGGAAGACCTCGTTGGCGTAGCGCTTCACCGCACGCTCAGCATAGCCAGGAAATCCGTGCTCAGTGAGGGTGGCGACCAGGGAGGAGAGGGCGGAGCGGTCACGGCGGATGCCGAGATCTGCAGGAGCGGCATCAAAGAAACGGAGCGCTTCGGCGGCGCGGCCGGCGCGGACGAGGCGGTCGAGGGCTGCGCGGAAGGAGAGGGGGCCGACTGCGCGACGGAACTCGGAGAAGAGATCGTAGACGGCCTTGAAGTCATTGCGACGGCCGAGGAAGTGGACGAGGAAAGAGAGGGACTCATCGGAGGGGGTGAAGGAGCGATGGCGGACGATCCAGCGGTAGAGGTCGACGGCGGAGCGGCCAGCGGCGCGGGAGAGGTCGAGGACCTCAGCAAGGAGCCGCGTGTTGAAGCGGACATCAGAGAAGTGAAGGGAAAAGTGGCCGGGCAGGTCGAGGACAGAGGAAGAAGGATCGGCCGGGGAGGAGAGCTTGACGAGATCGGCAGAGATGGAGCGGGCAAGGTCGGAGTAGGCGACGGCGGATGCTGAGGAGGAGGAGGAGGAGAAGGATCGGATGGTCGAGGGAAAGAATGGAAGAGGGATCGGATGGCAGAAAGGCGGGAATGGGGAATGGGAAAGGGAAAGGGAACGGGAACGGGAACGGGAACGGGAGGGGGAGGGGCCAGGGAGGAGGCGGCGGAGGAAGTAGCGGAGGGGCGGCGGGCGTGGGGGTCGCCACATTGTGTTCCGGTGTCTGCAAAATTGGGGCGCAGCAGCACTACACAGAAGAAGGGTTTTTAGAAGTCGCCAATAACGTGGGTCGGTAACAAAAGGGAAACACTTCCGAAACCCTAAAGGAAGTGTTTCGAGCGGGAGCACAGAGCTAAAGTGCTATCGGGAACGCTACACTCGAACGCCATCAGCTCGTGTTTTTGGAACTTCTAAAATTATTTTATTATTCATAATATTTTAAATTTTAATTTTAAATTTATTCTTTTTTCTTTTCTCACAACCCCACACCCCACTGGTGTATCCTACCTACTACTGTCGAATCTCCGCCGCCCGTGCATCATATTGGACGGTTTGCAAAAATCAAAACATGATATTTAATGGATCAAAACATGTAATTGACCTAAAATATGATTACTTATGATTTATTATAGAATATTCAAAATTTTAAAAATATTAAATCATTATAATTGTAACAAATGTAAACAACTATTTCCCACACACACAATGAAACCACTTTTATGACAACATTTAACAGAACAAATGGATGCTTAGAAAGATATAGTGCATTGTACAACCATTCCCTTCAACAGCTTTCTTGAACTTCTCTAGTACAACGCCTCTAACATAGGCAGAAGGAAGAGAACAGCGTCAAGAAAGCTGTCCAAGGAATGACAATTCAGGACTTCTTTTAACCGGGAAACACAACTCACCATTCACAAGCATTTTTCAGGAGCAGTCATATTCCATAGGTAGGAATACTTGGGTGAATCTGTGACTTCCTCCTTGGAATCTTAGCACCAGTCAGTAAATTCTTGATTTGCTTCCTGTCCAAATTTTGTATAAAGCATGTGAGATAACCTTCTTCTTGGGGCAGAAAAGATTGCTGTTGCCGGTGGCCAATTGAGTGCAAACAAAAACATAGGATTCTTTGATCAAGACAGAACTAGTCTATACTAACCTTAGCTTGTTTGATCATGTTTAGCTTCTGTGCAAGTTGATTGGTCATCTGGCATTGGCTGCAAGAGATGATAAATTGCATTCACTCCAGATATTCTATGCACACTTGTACAGTGGGTGTTTCCACTTCCAATAAAATGGAAAGCATTGGAAATGACCAGATAGTCTAAGCTTTCTTTGTAATGCTTAGTTACATTCTCTTTCTATGTCAATAGATTGTTATCCTCAGTTTACATTCTCTTTCTAGGTTTTTTGAAGCAAGCCAATTCCATGCATCATTATTTCCTTATCTTGACTGGGACAGTCCAACATAAGCTACACAATTTGCAATATGTCCCTGTACATGCATCATCATTTCCTTTATTTGCAGTGCTACCAAGGCTCAAGATCATGAATAAAAGTAATTTGACGAAAGCAGATTTCAAATCAAGACCTTACCATCAGGAATCAAGGCCTAAACCAACTAGGCTGAAGAGATTTACCACAGTATAGAATGGTATGATCTTATGAAGCTTTTCGAGTCAACTATCCATTCTTCAGAAAAGAAAATGGCAGAAAAATGAAACTGAGGTTATGTAAACATAGGCTAAAAAGGTGAATCTGTAGCAAACACATGGGAAAAAAGGAGGAAAGAAAGACCTTAGCAAAGTTTTGGATGACAGTGTAGACAACGACCTCAACAACCAGTTTGAATCTAGAACTCCAGTTTGAGCCATTTGTTGTAATACACACAGGTCTTTGGTGATATAACACCATCAGGCGTGCACTCGCTTATCCGCGGGCACACTCCACAAGGAATCGACGATAAGTGACCAACTCTGGGAGCTTCTCTACCTCTCAAACTCCTGTAGCACACCTTTCCAGTTTGAACCGTAGAGAACTCACCTACTCCAGTGCTCTTCAATTCCTCAATCTCCTTGTCCAAAGCCAATGCACGCACAATCTCCAGCACCTGCTGCATGGTACACGCCACCTTCAGCACTCCTGAGGCTGAAATGGATTTCCAGATATCTTCGATGGGCGCAACCTTGAGCTCTTCAATGTGCTTCAAGCACATCTTCCTCAAAATATTAATGAACTCCGTATCAAGGCTTCCTTCTGAATACCATGAACCACCAGATACTTCCTTTGATGGTTCAAACTCTACAGCCATGAAAATTTTTCTTGCCTTATTGTGAACATTAACAACATCTTTTATGAGGTTCTTGTTCTGGAGTGATTTGAGAGCCTTAGTAACAACAATATTCTGAAGACCTGTTTCTTTTTTCATGTCAGCTGTCCAAATCCCCATGTTCTTTCTGCTTTTGATCAATTCATAGAGAATCCGCTCGTTTTCAGGTAGAGAAGGAGGTTGACTTTGTGAGTCAGGTTGTGCCCTCTTTTGTGGTGTCATCGATGGGCGGCTCATTGCGACTGTCATAAGTTCAACAAAAAAGAAATCAGAAAAGGCGGAGGAAATAAAATTAATATAACACAACAAAAGAATGTTCTTTTATGATATTTACTAGCAAAAATTAACAGAGTGACGATCAGATTCCACAACAAAGGCAGTAAAGACCTTGGTCGCACTTTGATCTATTTTTCTCAAAATCAAACCCGTGATATGGTTAAGGGTTTCAACTCTTCATAGTGAATCTCAAAATTTGGTTCCATAGAAGTGGCATCGCTCGGTGCAGACAACCAAAGGGCAGCTGCAAGCATGGCTGTCGCTGACGAAAATTCTATGGAGCCATCGGTCGAACAGATGGCGTGCGAGAGGAGAATAAGGGTTTACCCAGACCACAAGAAAAACGGATCAAAAGAAAATTCAAAAATCAAAAAACAAGAACTGAGAGGCTAAAAAATCTCCTCGAGAAATGGAGATAATTCATCATAAAAAGATTGAGCGACTGAGATGGACGAACCGGTCGAGAGGGAAGGGCACGCAGTTCCCCAACCTTCCGCAGGTGGTAGGAGATCGTTTGCGTCCTAGGGCTACGGTTTAGTACCGCCCTTTCTTCAGCGATCCGAGCGGCAATTGGAGGTTCGCAATGCGCGACAGGAAGGGAAGAATCTAAACCGGAAAGCGATTCGTTCTTCCGCTGTTTAGGGAGAGAAAGAGAGCACCTAATCGTATATAGAAGTACCCCCCACCCAATCCGTTACCTTACGAGACAGCGACGGGGTACATACGTGGGTCCCAAGTGGTCTCCTCTTTATGTGCACTTTTAACGGGAGCAACCGTCCGGGTAACGAGTTGACGTGTCTGCAAGAGTCGGCGTTCATTTTTTGGGTCCCACATGGGCCATCTTATGTCTGCCGTCCATCTTAGATCAAACGGTGATGAATGTGTTTTCGTGCGTCTGAATGCATGCGTGCTCGGCAACCACGACGTATCATTTTGATTCATGTTATTGGGCGATCGATTTCGATAATTTATCGAAAACCAGTACCGTTTTATATTATTAAGAATAAATAAACAAGTGATGCATTCCAAAGTTCACATTATGGAAATTTAAAATGTACAGCTGAGGACAGTGTTAGCATGTGAAAGGATTAAAATAAAATTATTTATTTATTTATTTATTTTCAAATAATAAGTGATGAAAATGATATTTGATCCTGAAGATGAAAATATTTATCCTCAACTAAGGTTTGACATATGACAATCAAATCAACATGAGGAGGAGGCTGAGGCCCCCAATCAACTGGACATTATATGAATATAAAATATGTTAAAAACATTCTTTTTAATTTGATCAATCATAAAAGATTCACTAGACCATAGTAATCGATATGATTCACAATTTATCCATCATACCTACTCCATTCACCATATCAAGAACCTTACTCGATTTTGTGCAGGTCGACAACAGATCAAACATCAAAGACCCCTCGGACGCACTCCAAAGGTTTCTTGTGCATGCGGGTTCGAAGCAAAATTTAAGCATCATCCCAGCATGTCCCAATAAAATTTAAGCATGCACCAGGTATTTTTGTTATAATGAACTAGTGACAAAAGTATTTAAACCTAATCCTTCCATGCCAAAAGAAAAAAAAAAAAAAAAACTCTTCTTTCTGAAAACATAAAAGGGAATAAAAAAGAAAAGAAAGATTTGAAATTTGACAACTTAACAACAGCATGCAATGTCTGTTGTGTTCTATGCCAGTTAACATGGTTTGTGTCAACCAAGAAGCAAAGTAAGACATGCATTCAACTCATCATGCACAGCCTAGCTGCATTCATTATATCCCTCAAAAATAACACATCAGAGGCCATCAATAATCAAATAAAGACAACTATTTGACATGAGAAAGCAGCGCAAATAAAACAATATTTCAAACAGGACCAAAAAAAAAAAAAGGTGACCTCGCAAAGCAAATACTATGACATGGAGGTCAATAATTCTTCAAAGTTAAAGACAAGCCAATCAGCTTTTGCTGCAACTGCTTCTCGCATCTGAACCCCAGCGAAGCATATAAATAAGTCGGCACCACCTGGTTTCTTTGCCTTCAGAACAGCTCGGAAGGAAAGAGAGAGATGAGAAAAGCTTACTA
The DNA here is from genome assembly GCF_036884655.1 of Musa acuminata AAA Group. Classification (NCBI taxonomy): domain Eukaryota; kingdom Viridiplantae; phylum Streptophyta; class Magnoliopsida; order Zingiberales; family Musaceae; genus Musa; species Musa acuminata. Next base: position 24,040,576 of record NC_088339.1, on the reverse strand, counting down.
CTCTGAATGTCAATTTGAAATGGAGTAAAAGCACCAAAATGATTGCCATTTTTTTTGAACTTTCCAGGTCCTCTATACTACAGAAACACCTAAAGATAAGTGACGGTAACTAATAGTTCAGGACCTTTTGAAATAATTTGTTTGGTTTAGATTGATTACCTTCAGCATCTAATGTAGTCTGAACCATGCAAGAATCATGAGCTGGATATTTAATCTCATTCTCCACCCAACTTCTTTTAATTGATAAGAGAACTTGTTCACTTTGATCAATTTTATACACCTATTTGTGTAAGCAATGAAAGCCCACCAAAGGTGTTCTCACTGGAGAGAATTCAGGAACATAATAAAAAGAAATTAGATGATAATAATCTTATCTCAGAGAATCATAATCATTACCGAATGATTTGATTTATGTTAGAATAAAAGATTATGCTTTAAGAAAGCATCTTATCTTGCTGAGCAACTAAAACCTCAAACCCTCCTTGATTCACTTATATTATTGTGTAAGGTTAATTTAAACTCAGCATATGGTTCAATTACAAATATTTGAGCTGTCACAATATAAGTTAATTGATGGGATCTAATTTGCATCTCTCTGTTTTATGTGATGATTGGTATCTTAAATTCCATCACCAATCTCATGTAAAGTAATTTTCCCAGCTGCCAGATTAAGACTAATATAAATTCGTGACTTGTGTATGGGTTTTGTAAAATAGTTATCAAATTCAATCTAAAAGAACAACGGCATAGCATAGAAAACTACTAATGATAAAAAAATTTATTTAAATCAAATGACTCTGCTACCTCAAGATCTGTTGCACCATCTCCGATCATAACCAATGCCTTGTAATCATGGACCTGCATCCAATACAAGAAATGCAAATTAAGTGACATTTGTCTGATACAAGAAATTAATTAAGCAACATTTAATGTAGAGTTTTATCATGTCACATAGTAATTGCAATACCTTTCTTATCTGTTGTACAGCTGTTGCTTTTCCACCACTTCTTGAAGTAGGTTCTTTGGCATCAAATCCAACAAACTCACCAGAACTGCCAAATAGTAATTGATTTGCAAAGATGTTCTCAAGAGGGATTCCAAGCTGCAATGCCACAGGCTTCACAAAAAGTAGCAATCTTCAGCATGATGCTCTTGGCTTATCTTTGGCATCAAATCCAACAAACTCAAACAAATCAGATTACAACCAATATACTCATGGCTTATCTTCTTATCCAATATTCTGAGAAAATAAAAACGATATTGTTCACATCACGTATGTATATGAGTCACTCCCATGATGCACCATATGAGTACTCCTTTTGGGGCAAGACCCAAATGGGCCTAAGTTGTGACCTTATTTCTGTGTGAGATCAAAGAAAATAAAAAGAAGTTGCCATCAGATGTAAGAGAACATTAACAAGGACTACCACTCACACAATAACTACTTTGGGCCTATTACTCTAATCTAGTAAAACCCAACCTGTACACCGGAAAAATTACACTGTGCATAAACAACTCTTCAAGAACCACGAGAATTCAATTTCTAGTTCTAGGCCGTCCCTCTTTTTCATGATAATTTCAAAGATCTCAAATAGGATAGATCATAAACTTAGCAGAAACATCTTATTTTTCTTCTATATATGAACTGTTACCAAATCATAGATTCATCAACTGTTGGAAGATACATCACAATTAAAGATACTTCATATACCTTTATGCAAGGTATGAGATATCAGTGGAAAGGAAACACGATTTTCTTAGTCGAAATAAATGAAAGAGAAACAAGATTTTTTGAACAATAGAATCCACTATTTAACATCTTTTCATCGATGCCGCCATCTTTTACTCCTTCCCCTTCCCTGCAGTCATACATCCCTTGACGGTTTGAGGAAAGGTGGGTCACAAAGAAATTTATAAAATATGTAACCAACTCCTCTCCGGGATCACAGACCTATATACACTCAGACTCAAAAAGTCACCTAAGTATCCAACTTTATCATCAAAATAAGTCCTACACTGAATCAAATTAAGAAGACCACCCAAAACATAGTCAATCTTAGATGCCTATGTAGTGCTGAACTATAAAAAATAATATCCTCGGTCATACTTGATATGACCACACTTATTCAACCACATAGAAAACAAATATGAAACTAACATTACATGACCATACTTGATCCATCCACAAAGAAAAAAAATTCAACACACAAATCAATACTAATATGTAAATTTGTCAGACAAAACTCCTAAACCCAAAATCAGTTTGGTTAAGATTTAACCCAAAGGTAGTACCGAAACAAATAATTTTATTTTTTTTAAGTGCATGATGATTCCCAAGATATGGTAATGGAAATGACAGAAAAAAGTCAGATGTAACTAGTTGAGATACATACATTAATCATTTGACGGAAGCCACCAGATATAAGGTACACATCGATGTTTTGAGCCATCAGCTTTTGGGTAAGTTCAGCAATGCCAGGAGAAATCCTACACATTGATTATAAGGACAGGAACAAGGATAAGATGTATCTGTTGGCACCAATAGAGGCATGTGTGTATTCATGTGCTTAAAGATAAAAAAAGATTGTACAAGTTGGGATATTACCGCATATGGTTGTTGTTATTGTAAGGCTCTGCCTAATTAGCATAAGATTGTGCAACTCATAGATCAAATTATCAAGAACCAAGAATAAAAAAAAAAGAGGAGTTTTGAGCTTGTAATTATTATCTATCAACTAGTCTGTAGAATATCTAGAAATACACAAACAAAAACCATATTAAGAATCTTTATCTATAAAATACCCACTAAGAGAAGACAACTTGACAGAACTTGTCGCTGATAATTTGTGTTGGGGATCTGTAAACAAAATTGGAAACACCAAAATCTATCTACATTTGATATAACAATAAAAAGAAGCAGCATTACCTGGGAGGTCTCTTCTCTAAAAAATCCTTAACCTGTGACAGTGAAGGATTAAATAAAGAAAGTCTAGCAGCTAAAGCTTCCTCAAATGGTACAGATCCACTCATAGCCCTGAAGTATCATAGAAAGAAGGGAAATAAGAATTATTTTCCTGGTGCATTTGAACTCATCAAATAAGGGTAATTACTTTGTTGTCCACTCTGCAACAGCTTTGCCAGCACCACAGAAGTCAGCAAGTTCATCAATACCCTCATCCAGACAAACAGTGCTATCCACATCAAAGCACACAGCATCAACACTGCGCCAGAAGTTGAGCACCTCTGCACTATGTTTGAAAATTTCTAGTTAGGTAAAACTGCAATGTGAAAATGAATGACACATTCAATCTTTGTTAAGTTCTTTTGATGGTAATTCCATATGCCATGTGTATAGAAAGGGGAACAGGTTAGCCAATTGGTTGGCTAACCATGCCCTGATTGAGAGACTATGCTTTTCGAAGAGTGGAGTGGCCCTCTCAGTTTCTACAGCTTGTCCACTCCGACTTAAGGGGTAAATTTTGTACCCATTTCCCTAAGTAATGCATATCTTACTATTTTAGCCAAAAAAAAAAGTATGACACTGGACATCCAAATAGTTCTCAGGGACAACCTTCAGAAGGTATAGTGTTGCTAAACTGAGCAGTAGAAATGCTCTTCGGGGGTTGCAGCGATGAGGCCACAACAGAGAGAGGCTTAAGATGTTTCATGACAGCTACAGGATGTTTAATTGCCATTTCTGGTATCTGCAAAAAGGTAGATCGGACAAGAGGAGACCGGCAGATATTGTAGGATTGGCAAACAGGATTGACATGTGCACTAACCAACCCAGCCATCAAGCTTCCTGCAGGCTAAAGAGTAACGACATTATGTTAGGCAAGAAACAAAGTGAGTGCAATGAGCTATATAAAATGTACACACATTTCTTGGCAAGATTTTTGAAGGCCATCTCAGAATGCACTTATAAGCCAGATAATAACAGGGGTTCTTAGCTATGTCAAGATAAATATTTATGAAATTTCAAATCTGTGGAAATTGAAGTTCTAGCACTACAAAGTCCATTAAGATGCTGAAAGCTAAAACAAAGAAAGGTACATCATATATCCATCATTCAATAAGCTGTGAAACAAATCCAGAAAGTTACCAGCAATTTTATCTCTTGTTTTTGCCAGGATTGATTGATTTCTTGAGATACACAAACTTCACTAATCAATGTCTTAGTTTCTTCAATCCTTTGATCTCAGGTGGCGTTTGGTTGGTTGTCGGAATTGAATCCGAGTTTCTCTAAAATTAGAATCAAATAGACTAATTATGTACAATTGGAATCGGAGAGACCAATTTCTTTTAAAATTTTTGTTACATTATTTATCCTTTATTTATTATTTTATATGCTTATAATAATTATTGATTATTATTTTCTTTTAAATAAATTCGTAATATTCACCAATACTACATTGTCTACTACTTCATATTTTGTTTACTATTTCATATTACTGAATTTTATACATTTTATAATCATAATTTCTAAATATATAGTTGTTTGTGTTATATTATTTGAGTTATATAATATGTTATGATATATTATAAATTTGTATTATTTTATGGTTTTATTTCAGTTTACGTTAAGTATATTACTTTTTAGATGTAAACAACGAACCAGATTCCGGTTGGATTCTGGCTTTTAAAGATAATTGGAACAGAATGAGATGATCAAAATCCAAATATTAACCATGAGAATCAACGATTCTCATTCCCATTCCTAGCCCAATTTTTACATTACCAAGCAGACCCTTTGTTTATCGCTGGAATTCTCTTAGTCTGACTGCTGAGATTAACATGGTTCTCAATTACAATGAGCGAACAATCAAACAAACTGAACGGGTTTTCTCTTCACAGCCTATTGCAACCTTCCAAGTTCGAACTGATGATCTCACTCAACAAAGATACCCAATGCCAAAAGAACAATAAAAGAAAGATTTCAAGCAAAACAGTAAACAAATAAGAACACGAAAACTCGCTCACAAATAGGGTTCGGCGTCCTCCGAAAGCAAAAAGATCAAACATCAACAACAGAGGCCGAAGCAAATCGAAGAGAGCAATAGAAGAGACGGGAGTCTTCACCTGAGAGGGAGCAAAAGAGGAATCGTGGAGAGAACGATTTCGTTGCCAGCGGCCGGAAGGAGAGAGGAACGGAACGAATAACGAAGACGAGAGACGCGATTCAGATCGGAAAACGACGCGTTCGTCACGGCTGACGTGGCCTCTAACGCAACAACCAACAAATATTGAAGACTTTTACATATAAAATTATTTTGTTATATATATATATATATATATATATATATATATATATATATATATATATATATCTGTGTGTGTGGAATGTCTTTATTCTTCGGGAATTTGCAGTGAATGCTGGACGGCATATAATCAATCAGAGTAGCCGGCCCTGTGATCGGGTCGGGTCGAGCGTGTTTAAACCGAAGCCGGCCCAAGTTGAAGCGCAGGCCGTCAAGGTGTGCGACTCCTGTAATCACTAACGTCCATCTTGATCTGGACGGTGATAAAAAACAACCAGAATCACCACACCGCTGATAGGATCAGGTCGAGGACGTTTAATCCGAACCCGACCCGAGTTACAGCGCACGTCGTCGAGGTGTGCGGTTGTGTCCCGGATCAGTTCAAGTAGTTAGCTAAGGGATTCGCCGGCGATGAATCGAAGAGGATAGACCCTCGCAAGAGGCGCAAATCAACGATCCGAACTGAGCAGAGCCGCCATGGAAGGAGACAATGGAGCGCCGGCCTCTCCTTCGTCTTCCCCCTCCTCTTCCACTAGCACTGCGCCATCGGTCACGGTGGAGGAGTGGAGGGGATCGTCCTCTACCAAGCTCTCCCGCACCGCTATCCTCACCGCCGATCGCTCCCATCTCACCCTCTACAGGTGAATCCATATTAATGTTTCCTTTTCCCCTCCATTGATCCCTATCGCAAAGCACATGTTTATCGCCTTGCTCATGTTCTCTTTGGGTACTGATTGGTTCCCTTCTTGCGCTGGTTGTTTCTCTCAGATCGGGAAGCCGATGGGACGATCTGGGCAGGAAGATTCTTGAGGCGTTCATCCCGGAGGTATAATTGGTCTTTGATTCCATCAGAACGTTGCCAAAATCTGTTTTCCCCCTTCCCTTAGCTTTCCTTTTGCTAAAGGCCCTTGAAATAGAAGGTGATATCAAGGCCCACTGCTACATCAGCTTGCTTATCGAATTATCCCCTAATATATACGAAAGGTGATTTTTCTATCAACAATTTTTTCGGTGTCTTATGGAATCGTTCTGAGGAGTTATAAGTCGAACTTGAGCAGCCTCAAGCATAAAACTTGGTCGTTTTCTATCGTATAGGGTGAGGAGGAGGATATTTTGGAGGAAATAATGGGAAATTTTGAGATATCATTTTTATTATGGGATTTGGGGGCTTTAGATGATTGGCTTGAAAATAAATTTAAATTCGTTTAGGTGGTGCATGGTGTGTTCTTTTCTAAACCATGAAAATATTCTTATAACAGGGATTCCCAGGCAGTGTGACTCCCGATTATGTTCCTTTCCAAGTATGGGACTCCTTGCAGGTAAGAACAGAGGCTTTGACACTGCATTAATAAATTTGTCATTTTTGTGCTGATTAACAATGAGAATATCTGATAGGGACTCTCAACTTACATACGCTCCATGCTTTCTACCCAAGTAAGTTTGTGTACTCTATTTTCTTTTGTAAGATCAGATAAGTTGACATCATGACTAATTTGGTTTATTCAACTTTCATTAGGCTCTTTTGAGTGCTATTGGTGTTGGTGAAAAATCTGCTACGGTCATTGGTGCCACTTTTCAGGTACTTTTCTCTCTCTAAGTTAGATTCTTTGGTGTTTGATTCAACATAAAGCAAGAAATTGTTCCTTTAGTCACTTGAAATTTCATCATCTGTCAAGCATGCAATTTTCACTTGATTATTGGTCTTAGTAATGGCCCAGTATGTTGGCTTGCTGGAAAGAAAAAGGAGACAGGTACTTCCTTCACTATAAGTTGGTGGTAGCCATAAAAAACAATAATATGACATGGATATTCAGGACGCCTATTTTGGATTGTGGGGTATACACATGGGTGGGTTTTGGCTTTGACTTTGTTTTTGTCTTTTGCTAAAAGAAGATAAGTGATATACGTTAGATGTTTATGATAGGTTTATGTCTTTTGCTATCATTTTGCTTTTGGTAATAATAGGATTGAGGGCAAAAGGTATGGTTGTAAGAGTACAAAGTGCATTTGAATCGCATGTTTCATCAAACACTTCTGAAATGACTCACAGTTGATCGTTGTCAGAACTCGAACATTGTAATATCATGTGATGCATCCATCTTTTCCTAGAGTAAGTTCAATAGGAGAATTGGCATAATTATACGATAAACATTGAACCCGACATGAAATCTCTAACAAGTGCAGCGAGTTCCAAGCTAATACAAAACTTGAAAAGAGGACTTACTAAAAGTCAAAAGGCCTGGTTGTCTAGTTGAAGGTTGTGATTTGTTTGACAAAATTTCTTGCTTATGTATCCCAGAGAAATTGTGATTTAGGCCGACTTTCTAAGGCCTTGTGGCCTATGTTGCTGTCCCTTGCATCCCTTCTTAAAAATAAAAAAGGGTAAAAGAAAACATTATGTTCTATTAAGTAGTTTTTTTAAAATATTCCATGTTGTATGTTGTTGTCTAATTTGGTAAGAGGCTTAAGCTGTTTTGCTTTTGATTTTATATTTTGCTCTTGTTAGTAACATTCTGTTGAATGGAAGACTTCAACAGTGGTTTTTGAGGGACTTCACTGGGATGCTTGGAGGTATTTTGTTCACATTCTATCAGGTAAAACTATATCTTCTAGCAGATATTGTAAAAATCTTGTAACTTGCTTTGTGGCTTTTCCTTCACATGTATATGATACTTATTTTGAAAAAATAATATTTCCACCAAGAACTCAAGCGGCACTTTGATGTCTGTATTCCATGCTATGTTATAGACAAGCATTTGTTTTCAGGAAACTGTTGTTCTGTATCTTTTTTCAGGGTTCTAACCTTGACAGCAGTGCAAAGATGTGGCGTTTAGTTGCAGATTTCATGAACGATCTTGGTAAGTTTGTTGTTATTTATCTAATTTAATGTTATATGTTATGAAGATGATGCATTTACAGGTAAAGTACCATACCTAACCTTGCTTTATAAGTCATAAGTCAAAACTTAAATGTGGTCAATCTATGATTACAACTTAACACTGTGACAACTATTAATTTTTTGAACTAATTCAAGCAAATACTTTAGTAAGCTCAATGGTCTCGCTTATTAAAATCAGTCTTTTCTAGATGTTTTGACTTGCAACATATCAAGGCCTTTGCCTGCAAGAAATCATTTATGATCTTTTTAGCAGTTTTCATGAATTGACTGAACTTATCAATAAACCTAGAGGTCTCTTTTCTTCTTTCTGGTTTAGCTATAAAGATTAATTTGCATTTTTGATACTTGAATCACAGGAATGCTGATGGATCTTGTGTCTCCTCTGTGGCCATCAGCCTTCATTGTAATAGTATGCTTGGGGAGCTTGTCAAGATCATTCAGTAAGTTCACAACAATCTCCATCGACATAATACTTGCAGGCAGTACCGTGTTTCTAAGAATTATTTGCTTCTGAATCCTAATGTGATTATGGCCTGAAGTAACTTCACACATATATATGCTTCACATGGCAGTGAATCCCATGTTGGTAATCATTAGAGAATCACTAAGTGTGACTTTGTAAGCAAAACTTGGTACATTAACTTCAGCTAGGCCTCCACTGAAAGCAGAGTCCAATTGTGATGTCTACTGTTCTTTTTCCACAATTAATTGGTTATTTATTGAGAATGAATTTTCTTTTATTGTGATGATCCGGAAAAATGCTTATGATGAAGTGCATTATGATTTTCGTGATATATCCATGTAGTTCCAGATTGGTTTTACTGTTCTTGATTTACAGCCAGTATCATCAGGTTGGTGCTTCAATTTGGATTTTTCTGGAGCTTTCATCTAGTGGATGTTATGTAATAATACTTCAATGACTTTGTGTTTTAAGGTAGTTTGGTTACATCTTGAATCTTTTCTGAGGTTAGTTAATGTGTATTTAACACATGAATTCCACAACCATATGCTGTTTTCTCTGACTATTCAAGTATGCCTCTTTATGAAAAGCCTTAGCTTTCTTATAGTTATTTTTTATTAAATTAATTTAGTTATTTGTAGCATCGTCTTTAAACTCAACCAAGGAAACATTCTGGTTGTAACTAGAGATAACTGGGCTTCATATAGCTGAGTAACTTCTTTATGCCAATAAAGTTTTCTTTTTTTACCTGCATAGCTGGTGTTGCTGGCGGAGCAACTAGAGCAGCATTAACTCAACATTTCGCACTACAGAATAACGCAGCAGATATTTCCGCAAAGGTACTATGTCACCAAATCATTATTTCATATCTCATGCCAAACAATAGTTACAAGCATATGCTAATTGTTTCTATTTTCAATTTTGACAGGAAGGTAGTCAAGAAACAGTTGCAACAATGGTTGGAATGGCTCTGGGAATGCTGCTAGCTCATATCACAATGGGGAATCCTGTGGCTATATGGCTTTCCTTTTTGTCTCTCACCATGTTCCACATATATGGTGAGCGACACCTGCAATTTTTAGGCCTTTATAAATTCATGACAACAAATTAAAATTTGTAAGCATAACCAATTATGTTTAGGATTTTTTGTGCATGCTACTTAGAACTCAAGTACTTATACTGCTGCTAGTGTCATGACTCGGCTGATAGATACATGACCCTTAATTTTGTTGAGCCTGAATTACTAATTCAACATGCTGTACACATAGCAGACCCAGTAGTATGGATGCTCTGAGTTTGACATACCAAGTTGGTTAGGCTTGGTTTCTTTCTTGTTTTAAACTATCAACTCAGTACTGACCTGAATGGTTCAAGCCAGCACCAAATGTGCTTCTTATCTTGCGGAGGAATGATCGACTTCTGTCATTTTTCATGTATTTATGCTCTGATGGGATATGTGGTAGGATAAACTCTTTGGCTGAATAGTCTTTTAATTTGCACAAATGAATAGGTTACTGTCACCAACAACATTCATGGACATGAATATATGAAGATTACAGCTGATATTTGGCACTAGAAACCGACTTTCAGCCACTATTTCCACCATGATATTCCAGTTTGTTTATGCTTAATATGATAATTCTAATTGCATTCTGTATTTTTTCAGCAAACTACAAGGCTGTTAGTTGCCTTTCCTTATCAACATTGAACAGTGAAAGAAGCTCAATTCTGCTGCAATATTACATGCAGAACAGGACAGGTAACAATTTGATTTCTTCATATGAATGGTCCAGTATAAGCAGACCTGAGTTACAATCTTGCTTTCTGTGCTTTATGTTCAACGACCATACCATTCTACCGTATGTTTGGTCTTCATAACTTAGAATAATTCAATTTATGAACCTATGGTTTGGTTCAATATTCTGACACCAGGTAAACCATCACAAACTCTTAAGGGCTAAAGACCTAAATCAGAAACAGTATATTCTGCACCTTCATCTTCTTTGACACTTGATTGCTGTGATCGTACTTAATAATATCCTTTGCTCTGGCACCTAATTTATATCCTCGTACATGTCTTAGAAGCTCTGTTTTACCATATGCTTGTACACTTTACCAGTGCTTTCTCCACAAGAGGTTTCAAGGAGGGAGCACATATTTCCTGTTTGGACCACCTGGCAAAGACCAGGTAACGCGAAGCCGCTGCACCACTGCATTCACTTGGGTGTTAAAGCTTCGACTCTCAGCCATTCCGATATGTAAGTTCATCTAAGTATTTACCGGTAAGGCAGATTCGATTGTTTCCCCACAGTTATACTTTCCAAAATTCTTTGATGGAAAAAGGGACTACAAATGATCATCGAGATGATCAAGATCTTCCTTTTTTGGTCCACTCATTCTGTGTGAGTACAAACTCATATTAGACTTGATTTAATACAGGATGGAGCTCTCAGGAACTGCAAGTTCCCACTACAAGAAAGGTGTAACTTTAGTTTTCAGCAGGATTTCAAATTGTTTTCTTTTTTTTTTTTTGTTCAGCTATGCATTTGGTTGTTTCATGCTTATTCCAGTGAACTACTTATTGATGGAGAGGAAAGGAGTCATCCGGGTCATCAACCATAAAGAGGCAACATCAGCTGATATATTGCGGTCCTTCTTCCATGCTCTTATCCTCGCAAACCTAACCGGCAAAGCTAAATCTCTCCATACAGAAAGCCGCCTTTGGATGGAAGAACATTATCATGATTTCATCGCAAAGGTACAGCTCAAAACCAAATCACTCTCTACGGCACAACTCATCATCAACTGGAATACCAGAAGAAACTACAGTTTAAGTCTTTTCTGGAAATGCTCGTAAGAACTAGTTTTCTCGACTGCAGTTGAAGTCAGCAGGGTGGGCAACAGAGCGTCTTCTATCTGGTTCCATCGTTTGGAGAGCTCATTGGGCTCAAAGCCCCTCAGAGGAGAAGATCAACTGAGGTACAATGTCATGTATTATTCAGACCTTCAATTTATAAATATGCTTGCATAGGAAAAATTAATCTCTGGACTCTCCAAAATATTTCTTTTTGATAAGACCACTGAAGCTTTTATATGTGTGTGTCAATCATCAATCAAACAGTCAGTTCAAGAGTTTTAAGTTTCTCTTCTTGCTGTTTTGTTTGTACTCTGTTGTTGGTAAATAGTTAGACATTTTTCAAGAAAAGAAATAGAATATATCTATAGTTAATTTTGTATACGCACGCCAGGGAAAGAAGCATATGCTGTATCAGAAGGTCCCTAAAACATCGTTATCACACTTAGAAGGATCCGACTTGTCACGGATATGACGAAAAGTATCCAGTAAAGCGAAACAGCACTCCACTGCACTGCGATCCGACATAAATTAAGTATGCTTTTTATTGTTACTGTGGTCCGAGATGTCAAGAATTCAGAATCAACCTCGGTTAACAAAAGGACGACAAAGATTCCCTTAAATTAGTACGGAGCATCGAACGTTAGAATTGACTTAAGTGGGCCACTCGTCCTACCCATTGAGTTGATGAGGCACCTTAGTAGGTGTCAGATTGGTGGTGACATAGGTGTCTTTTCAATTACTAAAAGTAGCCTCACTATGATTTAAATTTCCTTTCCTTAATTATTATAACGGCCGGCAAATGATGCATAGGGTTTGGACAACAAAATGGCGTTGAAGTGATGTCACGATATGATTATGTCCCACGATTAGAAACATTTTTTTTTCCAGTTTGAATAAACAAAAGCAAAAAGAGTATGAGAAAATGACACAAACACATGATCTACTTTACTACTGAGGCTTTACCTACCAAAAACCAGTATTACTGACGTCAAAGTTTACATGCTAATACTCCTCTATGTTGTAAATCAAAATAATGCAATACCCTAAGCTTATTTATCTTCATTGATGTACATAAACCTATATTTCAGATACAAGGATTAACAACCACCACCATGTGGATGCTGACGATTTAAATGGACAACACCTATGAGGAGGTTGATTTGCCTTAATAATGCTTATGTTCATGATGATGTATTTTTGTTTTTTGTTTTTGTTTTGGGGGTGTTGAAAACAAATCAAGAAAGATTGATAGTGAAAAAAAATCAATCAATCAATCAATCAATGATCTAGAGCGAGAGACAGAGAACCCCCTCGGGAAGATTTCCCGACACCGGAAGTGCAGTGATGTATCTCTGCAGAAAGATATTGCGACGGTAAGCTCCAGAAATGGAGGAGACGCCGACTGCATCTGCATGAGTCCGACCATGAAACTTGACTAAACGGTTCATGATGGAGAACCTCTCCAATTCCTGGCACTCCAAACGAACATCTAACAATGAAGTCTTTCCGTCCAACCTGAAAATATTGATCAAATGAAATGATTTAAGCATAAAATAAGGCTAGAATAGTCAGGAATTACAGCTCGGAGCTTGCCAGGGAATTAGATTCACAAGAGGATGACACTGATCTAGATTGTTCATAGTAACATAACCAAGTGCAAGACTGAAGGGAGAAAAATCCAGAGGAACCATATAGCAATGTTGTGATTACTGGATGCAAAGCGACAATCCCACACTAGATAAACTAGCAGCAAAACAATCAATAAATTTCTTTATCCATTTCTTAGAAACTGTATGTCGAGCATCTAAATTCATAACGTGCGGTAACGATAAAATGCCACTGAAGGTGCAAGTCTCCATAAGTGTTTTCCTTTCTACCTAAACCACAGCTGCTCGATGAGACAACGATGGTTGATGTAAAAACCAAATCGGCAGTAAAATTGCATCCATCAGGTACTCGTAAACCATACCCACACAATAGGACACCCATCCATCTGGCATTTTGTCCTCGACATTTGGGCATCTCCCTCACCATGTCCCCAAAACTTCAATTCTCCTTTGCTTAATTTCAGCTTTAAGAAATTGAATTTTCAGCTTCAAAAAGATCAATCAAGAATAAAGAATCTCTTCTTTCGACAGCCTGGAAGTTGTGACATTCTTTACCTTGTATTGAAGTTCTATGTTTTGGGAGAGGATCATATCCACATATACGATACAGAAGCAGACCAATATTTTGATTCAAGCAAAAAAGACATCGGAAGACATGATTAAGTTGAAACTATAAGCTACTCCTATCTTTTTATATTGGCAGTAGCCGACAAGCAGTCTCTAATCAACTATCATCTGATACAGTATCGGATATATACTCTCAAGTTGATCTCAAGAAAAACCTTGTAGCCTCGAACTAAAATATATTCCCAGTTGACCTCTTTGAACATTGTGCCATACTGGGTTTTTAACCACTAATGACGGTAGCAGTTCCATATTAAAGAAACCACAAACCTTGGTGGCATTTCTTCCGTTACTAATAACCAACCTATCCATCAAGCTGTTTTGTAAAATGTACGGTATCAAAGGCTCATTTGGGCATGCGAGTGATAGTACCTACTCAAGATGCGATAGTCAATCGACCATGCAAGAGTATCCAACCTTCTAAACAAACCAATGATTTATCGTAGACAGAGGGCACAACCTTTGCAGCCCCTTACTAGAGAAGGAGCCCACTCATCTTATTGTAACCACTATAGATGTAACCAATTTGTAATTTGCTTCTGATGTGGCAAAGAAGTGCACCGAGGAAGCTAGTCGGAGAAATATTTCTCCAAGATTCCAAGATGAGGCTGATTTGGGCAAAAAAAAAAATCAAAGAAATGCACAGTTGCTCTCAATTAAATGTCTTCTCTCTAAAGGACAGATGGAATAAAAGAAAATAAAAGGTCATGGTCCTAAATACCTTTTCTTCTGACCAAGTGCTGCATCTGCATGTGTCAAGTGCTAAGATGACAATAAATCTATAGAGTAACGCATAGGCGTCTTATGAATCTATATATTATGATCCCAATAACTAATACTATCCCATCACGTATCACCTGACACTTGTCCATTAAAAATTGGAAACATCATTAACCACAATATCAACAGAAATCTTCAATAAAGCAGTAACAAGACCAACGCAATAATCAAACAATTAGAAATTGTATGGCTCTGCTAATGCACCAACAATTAGAAATTGCATAGAATGGCATCAAACAAGAAAAAAAAGGAAAAGAAAGATCTTCCATTCTATCGTTCATACCTTGAGAAATCAGTTCCAACTTTCTTGGATCTACCAATGAAATCTTCCATGAGCTTTGAGAAAATGTCATTCGCCACCTTCGTGGAAGTCTTAAGCTCTCCCAAAGCCCTAGAAGGTTAAGGGGAAAAAAATCTGACTTAGAGAGCAATAGTTAAAATTTCGTTGTCGGAACAGTATGAACCCACATTACATCTCTCACTCATAACAGGGTGAAAAGTAGCATAAATTACTTCAAATATAAGTGAAATGATTCTAATATTTAATGGTCTTGAAGAACTTCAAGGGCAACACTTACATGTTTTTATTTCCCAACAGCACATGGGAATCACTTTCTGAGGAAGTGACCAGGCTGCACGCATCAGCAAGTGCCGATTTGGCAACAGTGAATGTCACGCTTCTATAAGAAGCCGCTGCCTCTTCTTTCAACGTCACAGCTGGTACTGCTGGAATAAGTTGATGCATGAGCTGAGCAGTAAGGATTAGCCTTCTACGTGACTGAGGCACAAATTGCTCATCCTCCATAGTTTCAGCTTCATCATCCACCTATCATCAAAAGAGAAGGCCCGTAATATTCGCCATTAAAGTTCTGGAGATTGGAGTGCAAAATTTAATCAATACAAGCCAAATTGGGCAACTGAACAAACCTTTCCAATAAATCTGTTTGCAGCCTGGGCCCAATCTAACTCTGCCATACTAAATAAAGAAAAAATATTTACATTTATCAGACTAATTCAAACTGAGATTATGTTTCTTAGAAAGGCAAAATGTAGGGTGTGTCTTATCTATTTCAATTGAACTAATATTAAGCAAAAATGCTATCAAGAACAACTACCTGAAGCTTGGCAACCTTTGTGGTTCTGTGACCATCTTATTCCACGGTACATCTGTAGTGATTTTACGTTTCTTTGATCTTACAATTATATCATGGTCCATAATGTCAGGAGGCAGCAAAGAGGGAGATGCCTCACCAGGAGTACTCTTGGTGGCTAGTGTACCTTGCCTATAACTACCAATGTGGCTGCTGTCAAGTCTTTGTTCCAAATAATTATCATCCCTTGTTGCAGGAGCTTTCTGGAGAAAGTATTGTTGAATGGCAGCTATTTGACTTCTCTGGGCATCACAAACAGCAACAGATCTGCCATTTTGGTAGGTCCCATAACATTCTAACCAGGAAGGAACCATCTGAGGACCAATGTTGGTGCAGTCACTACCTCCCATTATATTTGCTGTGGAAGTTGTACTAGTGGGATGCATGTGAGCTTGGAGATCATGCTGTCCAGCTGTTGATGTGCTTGGATTGCTTTCATCACTGTCATTTGAAGCAAAGCTTGGCGGTTTGGAATCTGGAGGGAACGAAATATGAGAAGCTGGACCAACTTTACCATCTGCAGGAATTCTAAAGATTTTATTCTGCCTGAGATCAAATCTCTGATCTATATTAAAGTTCATCCGTGAAGCATTAAAACCAACACCTTTTGGTCCTTTTCCTGTCAAGTTGTTTACATCAGAATCAGAAGCTTTCGTGGATTGTAATTGATGAAGTAGTGAATGGTTTTGTTGTTGAACATCCGAAGGTTTTGACATGCATCCAGAGATGCCAATATCACTGCTATAAGAAGCAATACTTGTTAAAGGAGAACGTAATACTGGAGAGCAAGGAGTATCATGCTGATGATTATCAACCAAAGTTGATATTTGGACATTAGAACCTCCATCCAAAGGTGGTTTTGTGACTGCTGCTTCTTCTCCCTGGGATGCACTAATTGACTTACAAACATCATCCACCTTCTCAGTGTGCATAAGATTCAAAGATTTGCCCCAAAGTGGATTCTCTTCTTTTTGTGAATTAGCAGAACTTGTACCAACTTCAGGAGTAGCACTTCCTTCCTTGTTTACTTGATCACCTTCCTTTGGCATGCCCCACAAACTTGTAATGCTATCATTATTCACTATGGACTGAAGTATGTTTGCAGCAAGTATTTGACGATTGATACCAGCTTGTTGTTGTTGAGGTGATATATTTCTCCACATATTGTGCAACATCTTCGGGAAGGCAACTTGCTGAGACATGCTTGATATGGAAGATTGTGAAAATGACTTTGTTCCTACAACAGGTACTTGTTGGCCAGAGCTTGTAGTCTGAGACAAGCTTGCAAATGTTGAATTTGTGTAATTTGTTCCTCCAGAAGAAAATTGTGAACCAACAGGTACAGGAGTTTCAGCAAACGAAGCATCACCTGGAGTTGAAAATCTACCAGCCGGTGCAGGCAATGATGTCTGAACAGATTGGCCAGGTACAGCCATAATGTGAGAGTCACATGGCTGCCTCACAAGTGAAGAATTTTGAACTCGTTGACTTGCGTTAGCTTGGTTACTGAAGGAAAATTTGACAGACTGATCCTGTACATCATGAATAGTTTTGAGGGAAATGTGTTGTTGCTGCTGCTGCTGCACCAGGTGATCTTGAGTGCTAGAAATGTGTTGCTGTTGAAGCTGCTGCTGCTGTTCCTGCAGTTGATTTCCTGCTAAAGGAATATTAGAAGCCACAGCTGACGAGAAGATAAAATGTTCATTTGCTTCTGGGAGTTCCTCGTGTTTCTGTACATATAGGCTGGACGTTTTATCACAATTTTTTCTTTTCCATGCTTCATCAAGGGAAGGAACAGGTCGAACTGAAGATGTAGAATTGGACAGTGGCTGATTTTGACATCCTGCCTCTTTGTCTAATTGCCAATTGTTAGCATCATCTATGGACTTTTGAGAAAGTGACGCATATTTTAATGGTGGTTGCCTTTGTGATGGTGGAGCCAATCGTAACCCAAAACCTCGCAAGTTAGAAGACCAATCAAAGTGAGGATGAGTAACAGAAGTTTCAGCAGCAGCTTGTGCAGGTAGATCAGATGCATTCACAGAATGGTCATTCCTTGACCAGTCAACCTTGTGAAGAAGCTCAAGCATATTATTGCTGCAACAAATTATAAAAATTCAAGCATTAGAAAGATCCAAATGCATATGATCGTTGAAGCCAAAACCATAAATCTCCACCATCAAGCTTGGTAAGAGCAACATGTCTATTGTAATACAGTTGTAACAACCATGCAATTGAATAGGGAAGAAAAATATAGACAAATTAGGTAAATGGCGAACGGAGAAGTTTGGAAATCCAAATTTAAGATTCAACACTAGGTTCTCTTGCACTAATTGATTTAAAAAAAGTAATAAAAGATAATAAAAGAAATGAGTAAGTGATTGTTTAGAGACTAATGCCATACAAGCAAATTTTTTACTCTCAATTACAGAAGAAAGCCCCAACTGCCCATGCCAGCCATTCTAGCACTACATGAGTATAACACCCTAAAACATCATGACTATTAGACTAGGATAGGCATAGCACACCATGGCATGGGCCACACATGCTGTGGGAATCATTGGAGAAGGGCCATGTTGAAGTAACCCAGCTAAAAGATACTCAAACTATATATGTACCTTGTTTGAGAAATAGTTTCATTCTGTGAATACTGAGCAGTTGAACCATCAAAAGAACTGTTAGAGGCACAGACAGGCATAGTATTTCTAGACTGCAGTTCCTTGGTTCCCACTGCAATCATCTGTAAAATAGTTAAGTTTTCATATGAACAGAAATGTATCAGAATCTTAGTGTAGTTCCAAGAAAAACCAAAATTACCTTGGACACAATTGCAGGATCACTGGAAGCTTTATGACCAGCAAACTCTGTCTTCCCAACAAACTTATGATTGGGTGGGAAAGAAGGCCCCATAGTTCTCAAACTTCCCAGTGAATTCTGCAACATTTTAGAATCCACAGTATGTTGACAAGACTGAATTGAGAAACTTTGGCTTCCACTCACAAGAGGATATTGGTCCTTGCCAGTCAACAGGGACTTCTCTGTTGTCATATTTCCAACATAACCATCACCTAAGTTCACTGTTCCATGATCCCTTTCATTCTCATGGTTCTCGCCCAATCTTTCCACAGTAGTACTTGCAGATGATTCCCAAATTTTTTGTCTCTTGCTTGGCTGATTCTGTTTCTTTTCAACATCTTGGTCAATTTCAGAATTCACACACGTGTTGAGGGCAAAGTGTCTCCCTAAAACACTTTGCTGAGCATTACTTGCCTGCTGACGCATATCCTGGTTGAGTATTAAGTTGTTCGAGTTTAAATTACCTACTAAGGAATCTTCTGCTTGAACCTTGGGACTGCCAATATAGGATTTGAGTGGTTGCAATCCAGAATTCAGATTAACATGATTCTCACTGGTATTCCACAAATTTTCATCATTTTCATGATAATTTGAAGTGTTACCGCCCCTACACGCCATTGGATGACTTGTTTTCCAACCATTTAACCTAGTAACAGACTGAAGAGAGGCATTGGACATGGTCAAGTTTTGTTGGTCACCCCAACCAGACCCTATGTTCTGTGACTTAAACTGAATGTCCCCAGGGTTCTTGTCATGATGTTTAATGCTCTGCCCAGACCATACTCCACTAGTTGAAGGCCTTTCAGCATGAAGACCACCTTCTGATAGCTGGGATTGGTCACAACTGTGATAGAACTCAGAGTTATGTGCACCTTGGGCGGTCGACAAGAATGACGCATGGGGTGCCTCAGTCAAAACCCCATTGTTTTCTTCATGAGCAGACTTAAAACAATGCTGATCGCTAGGGGAAGTGGATGAGCCTAGGATTGAATCAGCATCATTAAACAAAGGAACAGTAGTTGAAGTTAAAGATGATGCACTCTGAAGGTTTCTATCATCCCAAGCAGATGGCCGCTTCCCATTGTCATTAGTCATAATAGGAGGCTTGACCATCAGTTGCTCCGATTTTTGAGAATTCAAGCCAGTCCACCCTTCCTGGAGCCTGTTGTTACTACTAGAAGCTTGTACAGCATCTTGCATAAGAGCACTCCAGCTCCCACTTTGGATAGAAGGGAATGTAACAACATGATCATTCTCCGAAGAGTGGCCATGCATATCTACACCCATGCTAGATATTAGACTCCCACCAAATGAAAATCCACAGTTATCATCATCAGTTCCAAACAAAAGCTTCTGTTCTATAGGGTCTAGACTAGCAACACCACTAGAAGTTCCTACCTGTGATATTGGCTTTCCCTGCAAATTAACAGATGAATCTTGTTCTTGCCTACCATGAAATTCCTGAAAATGAACACTGTGCTGCAGATTGTTTGTTGATTGAAAGCTTCCTGATGTGACATCATTACCCAAATCTTGTACTGGTGAATTCCCAAAGAAGTGTTTCCCCTTGAAATTGTGTGTAGTAGCCAAAGTCTTAT
This sequence comes from Musa acuminata AAA Group, assembly GCF_036884655.1. Classification (NCBI taxonomy): domain Eukaryota; kingdom Viridiplantae; phylum Streptophyta; class Magnoliopsida; order Zingiberales; family Musaceae; genus Musa; species Musa acuminata. The sequence continues at coordinate 24,020,486 of NC_088339.1, read as the reverse complement.
CCTGTAAGCAAACCTGTGCAGCCGATCGCTGATCAGTTTGAAAAGTTCTAGATGTATATGATGCCTTTGCATGTGTTGCATCTGCCTCAGTCACTAGATCATGGCAATTATTGGATATTCCCAGGTGAGAATACTGATTTACAGTGCTGGTGCCTGAAACAGGAATGCCATGATAAGTTTGATCAATCTGGTGTGACATAAAACCCACAGATCGCATTGTGTCACTTTGACAATCTGATAAAACAACCCCATTTACTAGATTGTGCATGGCAGGAGAGATATTGGACTGCACCCAGTTAGTGTTGCCAGCAGTAAATATCAGAGAATTATTTGGTAGGTTGTGCATGCCTCCAACAAAATCATTTGGCCACACGTAGTTATATGCATCATTGACTGCCATTTCATTTAAAGTTGCAGGCGGCTGATTTCCTGTTGCAGGTTTTGCTACAGCAGATAACTGGTTATGTGGACTCGGATGCCTTGCTCCCTCATCCAGCTGCTGAAGTTGCTGCTGTCTCTGAGGCTCTTGAAGCTGCTTGCACATCAACTGCTGTTGCCAGAATTGCATATTGTTCATGCCTCGGACAAGGAAGCATTACTTAAGGAGATAACTACTAGTGAACATGGATTAAATACCAAAAGCTCAATATTAACAAAAATCCAACAGCTTCCGACTTCTGAATCTTCTACAGGGACAGGACAGCTTTTATTGGATACTCCAATATCCATCAAAAATCATAAACATGAGTGTCGATTACAAAGCAACTTCAAGCAACACTTGGAAAAAGACCAAGTCTAATGCCAAAACACAATTTTGAGAATGAGCAACCGCTTTTCCTTCTTGAGTCTTCACCCAATAATCTTAGCAGTAAAATTTCCTAAAGAGCAAACAATTGATATTGTAATCAGGCACCTTGTTGATTTCCTACTGTTCTGATTTGCATGCCTTCCTTTAAAAATTTATCAAATTAGTGTGAAGTTGAAATTAACGGCATATTTATAATTTTGGAAATAAATATAAAGGGGTGTCAAATTGTATCCTTTGGGAGGCAAATTCAATAAAAGAACAGACACGTACCTAAGAAAAAAGCAGTTGGAACTTTGAGACCGAAATTTCACAACATTTTGTTCACCCATGGCATAATTCTACTTAACTGGCCAACTTTGACCTTCTAGTGATATCCTCAAGAAAATTCTGCACCTTCTCAGAATTTCCACTCCTAGCATAAAAACCAGTCTGCACTGACTAGGAGTTATAACATAATTTCTCTGACATTCTGCATTTATCACCTCAGAAATCAAAAGCAATTTTGGAATATCACAATCAGTTCCTTGTAAAAAAACCCTTCAAAGAAAATCCGCCCTGTGAAATAAACCAATACAATCATTATGCAAACATGAATCACGAATCAAAAAAGGAGTCATAAAAAAGATAATAACATAAAAGAAGAAACTTGGCAAGCAAAATGCACACCACTTCTAAAATATATATAGCTTAACTTTGTGCTTAAAGCTAGTGAGGTTGCAAGAATACGATAAGAACCAAAGTCATGTCCTTCCAAAAAACAAAAAGGCATCATTTAATTCCGTCCAAGCAGGATTATGGGCACCAGCCTTCCTGAGAAAGTATAGCATATGGCTTCGAGGCTGACTCAATTAAAGTGACTTCCATCTGCTGATCACAAATTCCAAAAGCCGGTTCTCAAGCTTCATGGTTGGAAGGTGTACATTAATCACGAATACTCTTCACTCCTTAACTCTAGGGAGGAAGATCTCTATAACAGTGGACTGACATGCCACCATACAGGAAATCCGTGAATAAAAATTTTCAACTTCCATTGCCTTAACTAGAACCACACTGGGAAAGATGTATATCTAATCTTACCTCAATCTGGAAAACAATAACTCGGATAACACTGGCAATGAAAAGGAACATAGGCGATTGACGACTTTACTGCAGCAATAACATTCAGCTTTTGCAGTAGCATAGCTGCATGACAACACCAACAACCACATGCACACACACAAAAGACAAAGCTAACAACATAAAAAACCTAAATTGCAATAAATTCGGAATCTAACTACGAAAACTGAAGGCTTCTTTCTCACTCAACCAGAAACCATTGGAAGAGGTAGACAACCAAAGACCCACCAAAACACTCTAGAACGGCAGCCCCGCATCGACCCAACTCTAGAAACCCCAAACCAAGTCCCGACTCTTACTAAGAAAAGACCCACCAAAACTGGTAGCTCCCCTCTCCAAATCAACGACAAGTGCGCGGAATTTCTCATTTCGACCGATAAGGCCAAACCTACTAATAAGGAAAAATCCAGCACCTACAGCAGCGCAGAGCAACAGATCGACGGACGGATGGGTCCGCGGGGGCCGGAGAAAACCGACTCGCTGGCGGGAAAATCGGGAATCTGCCTCTCGGGTGCTTCGACCTAACGCGGTTAGACGGAGGCGGGGGCGAGCAGAAATGGCGGTGTACTCACTCGGTCGTGTCCAAAACGGAGTTATGGTTGTTCCTGCTCCAATCGAGACTCGGAGTTAGGGTTCCGCAAGGAATGGGGAGGCGATCGCTCTCTCTCTCTCTCTTGCGAGTGAAGTGGTTTATTTGCGTGAGAAGATAAAGTTAGAGAGAGAGAGAGAGAGAGAGGTGTTGCGAAAAATTCAACGAAGTGATCATGGGTGAAGACGTCGGCTCGGATCCAAGGCAATGGTTCGGATTACTAGCCAATTGGTTTCTTGACCGAGCCGGAGACCTCGATGAAGAACACGAACAGCCGGTCTCTGCCATTCGTTCGCAGACGCTTCAGTGTGGGTTCATCTGAAGCGACCAATCGGGACTTGACACATGTTGAGCCTGCGAGAGAGAAATTGTCAGTAATTTGGGGGAAAATTGATGAAAAATAAAATAAATATATTTTTGGACGACTCAACCTGCTTCATTCAGATGTTATTTTGTTACATAAAAACCAATTGATTTATTTGATTGGGTAACGTTAATTATTATGAATTATGTAAATTGCATATACTTGTACGCCGAATATTGCTACTCTTTTAATAAAAATATAACAATTGCTCCAAGCAAATTTCTAAAAACCATCATAGACGAGGGAAATACCATAAAAGCCAGAAGGAATTTAAAATTAAGCATCTAAATGTGATGAAGACTAATATATGAGAAACCAACCTTATTAGAACCTAAAATTGGATGTATCTATTTTGTAAATTTATAAATTCAAATCTAACTTAATTCTACCATATCTCTTGAATCCGTGTGCTTCGTACAGATAGAATGTCTATCAGACAAAAAGGTAAAATCATGTTGACTTGCTCGAGAAAAAAATTAGCTAAAATTTATTTAGTGCACCTACTTTTTTTGCTTTGGGAATGACAACATAGCAAAAACCAAGAAGCAATGTTGTTGATTGGATAAAGGCATGCATGATGAAGCAATATATAAAGCCAGGCTATATGAAACAAAACACTTGCAAACTGATATGCATACACTTTTTTTTCTCATTGGTTGGTGGGATTCTGCGCATCCCCAAAACACTTTGGCCCAACATTACTAGTCCTTGCGTCCCAAGAGTCCCAAAGCAAGAGAGGCACATCAACATAAAAAGCTGCGTCCTGTTAAGGAGAGCATAAGAAAACAAACCTCAAACCCATAACCATATCCGAATGCCAGTTTCAAGGTTGCTGTGGTGGCCAAGAACTGTTGCCATGCAGCTGACAAGAGGAAGCACTGCGTCCCCATGAATTGTGCAGCCAGTGGAAGCATGTAGTCCGTATCACGTCACGCTCCTCTGTCTGGCGCTGTTCCCGTCAATATCCCCTCGTTGGAATGTTCCTGGGTTACCTCAAGAGATCCTTGTCTTTTCGTGTACTATGGAGACAGGAGAGAGATGCTACAAGATCACTTGGCATATGTAATTTAATGTTGGAAAAGAGAATGAGTCACTTACCATTGAGACAGCGAAGTGTGTGCGTCAGGGAGACCCGCTTGTGGTGGAACGAGTAAAAGTACACTCCAAGTAAACTGGAGATTGCACATTCTTTTCCCTTTCAGAAAAGAATTACAGATCGACACTTTAAATTAATGTTCCAAAAGCAACACAGTGGACTCGATTCATTTTCTTGGGGGTGGCAGCTGTCAGCAGTCAATCATGAGAAATTAGATCCTCAAAGGTTGACCAGTTGTCAGGACTCGATTCATTTCCAAATGAGGAGTTAGGGTCATTGGAGCTCCCATTTGACCAGTTACATAAACAGGCCCAAATCCGATAATTTATGTGCTACATTTGGTGATGAAATTAAAAACTACAATAATGTTGTTCTCAATTAATATGTCTGTTAATTACTCGGCATCAAATGAAATAACAATTAATAACCCCATATTTTTTAATGGAAGAACTAAATAGATAAGTACTTCTGAGGTCAAGAAGTTGAATCTATGCCTGCCTAATTCACTTATATCGAATTAAAATAACCATTAACCAAGTTTAGAATGGCAATGCATAGAAAATAAAAACCCAAATTAAGTTTGTGATAAGTTAGAATACCTTTTCTTTTTGGGCTTGTGTACACCCAGTTGTAGTCGGAATTGGGCTCTCCCAATTGAACTGCAATAGAGAAGAAAGACAGCAGCTCATTGTGATCCACCAGCACCAACTGGGCCCCTTTACTGAGGCAGAATAGACGCCCATCCAACTGAAAGCAATGTAACAAGCTATGACAATAACACATTATTTAGCCATCAAGCTGGAGTTCTCAGACCAAGTTCAATCTATTTGCTTCTGATGCACCATCTCACATGGTGATTAATGATTTAAATAAAAATGGATTTGTCTAAATCCATAAAAATAACAGGAAAACAAAGTGCAGCTAACCACAATATGATCATGCAAGTTAAAAAGCTTATTATGAGACAATGAAAGTTATTAAAGTTAAAAGGGAATCGAATGAAGGAAAACATATTGATAACAAGTTGGTTGGTGATCCCACTTTTTAGCTTTTCAGTAAAAATAAATTACAAGCAAGAAATTTACATGCTGCTCTTTTCCTCAACCAGCCAAGAAACCTGGTAAATTCAAAAGAAATCCAAGTTATAATTCTGCACTTGAGCTAATACACAAGCAGCGGTCACAAAAGATCTGCCAGCAACAAAGATGAGTACAGAAAGATTAAGCTCATGAACTTGATGCTGACATAAACTGTTCAAGCAACCACTGCATGATTCTAGATCTGGAAGAGTGAAGGATACCTCATACTGCTGTACTCCAGATTATAAAGCATCTCTCGACGTAATTCACCACCCATTTTATACTTGAATCTTTGAGCAAGAGATTGTACCCTTTCATCACTATCAAAATCTAATTCTTGTGAATAGCATCTTTGGACCTTTTTTCGTGTTTCCTTTGGAGTAAAACCTGCCTCGACCTGAAAGATAAGCAATAATCCAAAGACCAAATTGTCGTTACCTTATTGAAGTTCAAATTAACACAACAGTCAGTAGGGTATGAAAAGATGGGTCAAACCATATCATCGATTACTGACAGAGCAGTTTTTGAATGTCGAATGACAAGATGAGCATCAACAAGCAATGAATATGTTGTTGCATTTGGTTTCACGCCCAACCTCACTAAATGCTCAAACACTTTGCAAGCTTCAGTGGTCTGCCAAATGAACATTTCTTCATTTCCTCAAACGTAAAAGAGGAACAATGACAATCACAAAGGAATAAAAAGATAATGACGCACTATGCAAGATAAGTAACCTTTCTAAGCTTTCCAAACACACACATCAAAGCATTATAAGAATGAACATCAGGTGTCACTCCGATCTTTTCACTGATGGCCTCAAAAGTCTCATATGCTAGATCAAGATCCCATATGCTTGCACAACCTAAGATCACACAGTTGAGAGCAGCAACAGACTTGTAAAGGGGGTGTGCACGGCTCAAATTCTCCAACTGAATGTACACCTGAATGGTATTTTCAGGAACAACAAGAAGGTCATCTACTGTTGCCAATAATAACAGCATGCATTGCATGACTAATGTTTTAAGAGTATATAATTTTGATAGCCTACAAACTAAATTAAATCAGTTGCCCAAAACTCAATGGTAAGATGAAGACAAAAGTTGTAATTTTGTAATCCCCAGTGAAAACCATAATCTAACTCAACTCAATGGTAAGATGAAGACAAAAGTTGTAATGCCATAATACTCGATGAAAACCACCCTATAACTTAACTCAATTGTAAGATGAAGATAAAAGTAGTAATGCCAGAACCAAGACAGTGAAACCTTTCTATTCAGGTGTAACTTATAGACTTACTGGCTCACCAAATCGTGAACTATTGCATACCAGTAGTACATATTTAATAATTATGCTTGCTTTGTGAAATGTATGCCACATGTAAGGGCATGGTATTCGATTTGAAATAGGTTGTGGCCATACCGAATCCAAAGTTGAGAAGCCATTCTTGCAGCAAGCAATGACTAGTGGGTATACAGATGTAAAAGGAGAAAACAGCTCCTGATCAACTTCAGAATTCTCATACACGGTTTCAGATTCATTGAGGGTAGCAAAAGCACATTGTAGTTGTCCTAGTGATGCATGTGCATATATCTTTGCAAGGTAAGTCTCTGGACTTGGGGCCCTTTTTTGTTGCAATGATCGTTGCAAGATTGACCAAGCGGCATCTAAAAGGGTAGAGTTGCATGTTCTACCTGCAGTGCCAACTGCTGAGACAACTAAGCCTTCTGCAATATAGTTACACAAATTCCAGCTTGGGCATAGGGCTTTGTTTTGATCTGTTGTCTAAAGGAAAAACCAAATCAAAATTATAAAACCCAAAGATGAAGATAAAACAGAAATAACTAAATGTTATTTACATTGTGAAAGATAAGGAACGGGACTTCAAAATGCAACAGTACAGAAAAATATGGCAGTCGATGGCCATAAGTGACAACATAACTAATTACACATTTGGAAAACTTGGTCAATACCTTGCATTTCTCTATGATGGATGCCAGAGTTTCCAGCATTCACACAACTCCGTACACAATCCATAAAGACAATTGTTGATATCATAAAACCAGACTTTATTATCAAATCCATATACTTGAAGGCAGAATCTATCTCATTCATTAGGATTAAATGGCCTACAACCATATTGTATGATACATCATCTGGCATAGTGCCTGTTTGCAGCATCCTGAAGTCAATCAATAAGCAATCATTTCAAAGCAATAAATGTGCATGCTACAGAAAAATGGAAAGGTCTAAATTCCATTTCTGCTGTCTGAAGGAAACAGGTCACCTTCTGAATAAAAAAAGCTTAAGAATGCAGTTACAATTGTATTAGTAAATATAATATTGACAATGGAACAATTACCTGCCATTTCAATATTATAAAAACATCCCTACAAGCTTTTAGTGAGTCACATCAATTCCCAATTTAACCATCAAGACCCAAATTGTCCCTAGTTGCCAATTATCATTAATATAGTGATAACATTATACTACATAGGATTGTGAGTATGGACCTCCATCATTAAATTTACACACATGATGAGGGTCTTGGTTGTCTGTTTGTCTGTCATGTGCAATACCCCAAGAGATTAGTGGGAACAAGATATAAGTAGAACTAAGGGATGCAGTCACAAGATATCAGAAAATAGAGCTAAAGAGAAGAGACGGATAGAAAACCTGTATCTTTACTGCCGCAAAAGGTTTACCAACACTATTAGATTTGCTACCAAGTTTAAAGATCAGGCTCCACAATGTACAATTTGTTTTCTGTATTCACAAGTCTGATGAATCAACTTATATCAGTATATCAGTCTAAATATCCCAAAATTTCCCCACATGTTATAACATAAATGTTCTACATTTCAATATTGTCTAGTTGCACCATACAAGAGGAATTGAATTTGGTTAAAAAAATCGAAAAAATCTAAAGTTCAAATCGTTGACATTGGAAACATAAGCTCTGGTTCATTTTCTTCAATAGGACACCAAACAATGGTCATTTTTAATTTCTGTGTCCAATTCATAGGCCATTTATTGCTGACGCAGGTATTTCCTTTTAGATTGCTTCTTAGGCAGATGCATAAGTCTCTCTATCAACTTATCTACATTGTTGGAATCAACCACCCAAACATAATATGAAACTGACCTAACAAAATAATGAATTGCCCAAAAAATGATTACAAAATGAAGAATACTATGCATTTTTATCCTACAAAATTACCGGTCAACCAACTTCTCCGCTTCCTCACTCTCCCGCGCCTGAAACATAGCCTTCAGCACCAAGTTATATGATGCCGTGTTGGGCGCAATCTGGTACTCCTGCATCTGAGGCACCAGATGCGAAGGCTCCCCATCATCAGATTAGCCCTGAGGTAGTGATTGAAGAGATGAACGTCGGGCTTATTGGGCTCGCCGGAGGCGTCCGGTGAGCGGATCTAGAACTCGAACAGCTGCTTGAGATCGGACCAGCGCTGCGACGTCATCCAGTCAGCGAAGACGTTCATGAGGCTGGATACATCGAGGGTCTGGGAGAAGGCCATCGTCCGGGCTGTCACGGGGAGTCCCATGGGGACGAGCGACCGGCCGCCGACGAAAGGACCGACACCGGGTGCGGGGGTCAGGTTCCGCCAGTTCTCTTGGTAGAAGGGGCTCCCAGTGGCGGGGTTGAGGGGAGCGGGCAGTTGTGGGAGAGTCGGAGGCGGTGGTTCCTGTAGCTGGGGCTCCTGGGAGAGGAAAGGGAAGGCGGAGATGCAGCGGGGCAAGGGGGCGGCGGCGAGGGACTTGGGGAAGATGGAGTGAGAGCGGAAAGGATGGTTGCCATTGGCGGGGGAGCTCGGAAGGGGAGAGGAGAGGCCGCTGGTTAGGTTTAGGATCGTGGGCGGAGGGGAAGAGTGACGACGTGCAGAGAAGAGGCGGTGGAAATTGCAGGATCGGCTACTTAAATGTGGGCGTCTCAACGGTGGTGATGACGGGGAGAATTCAGTAATTAAAAGCCTCCTCGATTCCAAATCCGACCCGGCCCGGCCCAAATAGATTCCATGGGCACATACCATTTCCATTATAAAGATGGGCCCGATCAAACCGGTCCGGCTCAAATGACGCACGTGTGGAGCCCCTCACTTCTACACCTCACACGAGCACAATTCCTTATTCCGCCTTTGCCTCCCCCCTCTCCGCTCCTCTCTGTCCTCTCTTGCGGTGGAACGACCTGGAAATGGCGGCGGCTCTCGCTCGTCTCTCGCGAAGAACCCTAGCCGTTCGACCCCACCTTATCCCGCTCCACCGCCTTCTCTCCGCCGACGCCACCGCGGCGGCGGCGGCGGCGGTGGCGCCTCCGCCGCAGACGGCGTCGGATCGCGTGAAGTGGGACTACAGGGGGCAGCGGCGGATCATTCCCCTGGGGCAGTGGGTCCCCACGATAGCCGTCGATGCGTACGTGGCCCCCAACGTCGTCCTTGCCGGGCAGGTCACCGTCTACGACGGCGCCTCCGTCTGGAACGGTGCCGTTCTCCGCGGCGACCTGAACAAGATCACCGTCGGGTTCTGCTCCAATGTACAGGAGCGCTGCGTTCTCCACGCTGCCTGGAAGTCTCCCACAGGTCCCCTAATTCCTCGATCTAAATTTGCCGTCTGTCCTATCTGATTGATTACTTTTAGGTTTGATCCTTTCGACTGAGTGGAACTTGATCCGAGTTGATGACGTATGCTCTATAATTGTTTCATTTCTTTATCAATTAGGAAGCAATTCTGCCAATAACAGATGATATTTTTTGTGGGCTATTATTAGAATGCATCACGACTGTGGATATCTATAACATCGATTTATACAAATTTGGTTCCATATGTTGGCGAGATAAATTTTTTTAACTATTTTGTTCTATGCTGGATCTTGGAATAGTCAGAAATTTAGGTGTGGATTATCCTAGACTTATATGTGGGAGATTTATCATGCGATGATAATAGGTGAAAAAGAGATGCCATGGCATACACACATTTGAGGGTCACCATAAAGCAAATGAAGATCACCAAGTTTTGTTGGAACAACTAAGTGAAACGGGAAATGGATGACGACTTAGTTCATATGATGATTGAACTCAGTTTGTTGGATGGCTAGGTTGCTTTTCTCTGAAAAGCTGGTGGAGATAAGGGTACCTATTTTTATCTTAGAGGTGTTTGATTTGGCATGCAAATATAGTTTGGGTTAAACTTGCTCAAAACGAATAATTTTTTGGATCTCAAACCAAGTAAAAGAGTATTTGATCACATTAGCAACCGAAATCTGATGGCTGCAAAAAAAATTGCTTTGTCTGCTAGATTTATGAAGTATAATTAACATAGGATATGAATATCGAATAAAACCGGGCAATCTATTTTGATATTTCCTTTTGCACCCTGAACAATTATCAACAATATGTTTACTGGACTAAAAGATGTGTTCCTAAATGAGGAACTACACTTTATACATCTCTTTAAATAACATGAAGGTTTCTGGTTATAGATTTCAGATATTACTTTCATTTTCTTAACTGAGGGTTCTCCTAGATTGCTATTTTGGTAGCATCTATTAATGGTTGATTAATCTATATGACATTAAAGAATCAAAAGTTTCCAAATTCTACCTTCTGGAAACTCGCCAGAATTATCTGATCACTTTACATATTGTTAAGGGCAAGCCTTGGTGTCACGCCTCAATTGCTATTTTACAACATACATGATAGAGTTCATTTTCACCTACAATGGTAAAGTTGTATATATATTAACCCTTCCTATACCCTGTGTCTGTGGGAGCCTTGTGCGCTTCACCATCCTTTTCCTTCATATTGTTTTGTTAATCATGTAAGCATGTTTGGTGCTATGTTAAGGTCATCTTTTTGCAACTTTTGGTGATCAAGACAGACTTTCTGCTCGCAGAGCTATGACTGCACTCATTGACCCTTTTTTTATCTTATATTGATGGAGCCAGGTGCCTCATGTATAGGCCACCCTTTTTTACAAAGAGATCACATATTTATATGTAACTATATATGTTTTCTCTCCCCCAAATATACTGACTTCTGACACTTTTAGGTCTTTAGTTAACCACTTGTCGTAATCTTAACCAAGGTTCTGAACATCATACCGTACTGGTGTACCGATTAGCTATCAGTATGGTATGTACCGAGTTGTACCAAGCATACTGATACATGATACACTAAGGTGTACCAATGTACCACACCAAGTGGTATGGTACGGTATTGCAAACCATGATCTTAACAAAGGTCTTTTGAGCATGTTTGAGAACCATAATCAAGGTGGAATTCTTCTAATTTAAGCCTTTTGTGCCTCACTGGTTTGTGTTGGTGGGAATAAATTCTTGTTGTAATTGTCCTGTGGATGCATATCATTGATAGTTTTGTGTCTACTTACAAATAATGGATCGCATGATGATAATAGTTTGTGAAGTCTAATAATTTCTTGCTTAAATGAAAGCTGGATTTTGGTGAAGAAAAGCTTTAGGTTTGTAGCCGTCTTGTGTTCCAAAAATCACATGAAAGCAAATTTTATGTTGCATTTTCACATCCTGTTGGTTGTTTCCAATGAAGAAATTTGAGAAAATTAGTGCTGTAAGAGAAGGAGATTATGTATTTGAGGTTGCAACAGTTCAGTTTGAAGTATTAAAACATGGCTTGATAACCCGAGCAGCAGTTGCAAGGGCCATCTATGACTGATAAGTGAGATGCAGGGGACTATGTTGCCTGAGAAAAGATCTATACATGGAAGTTTGGCCACTAGTAATGAACTAAAGTATTGACCTTAGTGCTATGAAGAGACTAAGGCAAAGGTATCTACACATCCACGATCGAAGGTCAAAGGTAGGACTATATGTTGTTGTTTTGTGACAGAGGCTATGCATGAAAGAAAGCCAAAGCCTTTCTCTCAGGTAATTAGCATTTAGCATGACAGAGAAGAGTTAAGGATAAGATAAACGAAATTGCATAAGGTGGTTCTGTGATATTTGTACAAGATCTGCATTCTGGAATATAAGGTTAGGCAGGTTGATTCAAGCTTGTCAGTAGGGTAAGAGAGAAGAATAATGGGGATTTAATCAGAAAAAAAAATGATAACATTTGCTATAGGAGAGAGACAAGTGGCAAAGGATTCATGTATCTGATCCCAGATACTGGAACAAAGGCTTGTTTTAGTTGATTGTAGTAATACTTCAATGGTTTGCATGATAGGTCCCTGTCTATGGTCATTTGTCTTATTAACAAATTGTGCTTTGTTGTTTAAAGGCTCCAATAGGATGAGCTCCATACAGGAGCTAGGCTCAATTAACTGTGGACATTGCTATTTGTTGCTATTATTGCAGTAAGAAAATTTGACACGAGTTCAAGTCTGATCAATTATCTTACTTTCTTTAGGGATGATTTGTTTCAACTTTTTTCATGAGATAATCTTCCTTTTTGACAAAATATTTGGTTGGCATAGACTTTCTTATTTTTAGATTCTTTAAGCAATTTTCTACTTGTGTGGATGAAATCTTCAATCAAGCTCTAGAATACTCATTCAAGCCTAATTTTTTACCTCTTCCAGTGTTTTGTTTGATTTCCTTTTTCGTTTCCCTGACCAATTTAGGAAAGTAAATTAGAAATATATATCATGTTGTCATATGGCACCCCAACTCCCAAAACTAATTAAATTTATTGAATAGAAAATATAAATCAATTTAGCCCACATCGCATACTGGGTGTTTGGTCAGATTGAGATACAAGAGGTGTATATACCATTTTAGTGTATATTTGGTGGATATACCTCGATCAACAATGTTAAGGACATTGCAAACATGCCGCAAATTTCTTGGCGGAATCTAAATCACTGTTAGTTTATCTTGAAATGAGGAAATTGAATACAGATTTCAGTTCATTGTTATGTTGCCTTCTTCCTGGTTTTGCTTTATTGTTGAATTGGTTGACATTTTTATGGAAATCCCATCTCCGGCATGTTTCTGTGTCAGGACTTCCTGCTGAAACATCCATCGAGAGATATGTCACTATTGGTGCTTACAGTCTCCTTCGGTCATGCACAATTGAGCCAGAATGCATAATTGGTCAGCACTCCATTCTCATGGAGGGTTCACTGGTAGAGACCAATTCAATACTCGAAGCCGGGTCTGTGCTTCCCCCTGGTCGTCGGATCCCAACTGGCGAGATTTGGGCTGGCAACCCAGCTCGTTTTGTTCGAAAGCTGACCCACGAAGAAATCCTAGATATTCCAAAACTAGCTGTGGCCATTAATGATCTGATGCAGAACCATTTCTCCGAGTTCCTTCCGTATTCCACAGTTTATTTAGAGGTGGAGAAGATGAAAAGGGCCCTCAACATTTCTATTTGAAAGAAGAGTGTCTAGTTGGAGCTGAAGGTACAATAAGCAATGGCAAAAACTAGATGTGTATTTTTTGTCATCAAAGACTTCAGATAGTTTGCTTTCGAGTCCACTGGTGAATGCATAACAATGAATGTTAGTTTTCTCTGATGGCTGAATTGGCCTTCCTTTTCTATTGTTTGTTTCAGTAGCTAAACCTTCAACTCTCTTTGGTTCTTGCAATAATTGAAGGAAATATCTTGGGCATGTACTACATACTGTTTCCTGAGCACCTTCCTTTTTTAAGATTGACCATAATGTAGAGAGCTGATGTTGATCCTCTCAACTGCTGACCTTGTGGCATTGGATTGTTTCAGAGCTAGTTTTGATAATTCTTAGCACCTGCATTTGCTTATTAACTTCAGAATTGAGGGATTTGCTATCATCTTTCAAGCTATTCAAAATTGGATGCCTGAGGAATCACTGGAAGATGAATTTTACCAGTATCTGGACACTCATAGCAGAGCATGATGAGGGGGAAAAAGGGTTTGGGTATGCTTGGAACACTGGTCATTCATCAGATATGATGACTTGGGATATAGATAGATACATATGTGATAAATATGAATATATCAGCTAAATCAGACCATTAATTATGGTTCATTTGGTAAACTTAAAAGCAGAGGGAAGAACTATAGAAAGAGCATGCTATTCATAAAAAATCAATCAAATAATACATATATATATATATATGGAAAATTCTGGATATATGAAATTGAAATACCCACTAATTTCGAGTTCTTTCATAAATGAGACAATAAAGGAGGAAAAAAAGTAGAGTTGTGTGCCTTCTCCAATGAAGAAAAGCTTGAGGTGGCCTTCAAAGCAAACACTGAAAACAAGAAACATCACTGCCATTTGCTTTCATCAGGAAAGATGTTGAGAAAGCTCCTCAGCATCAAAGTCAGAAGTGAGCAAGAACATCAATGTTTGGACAAAGCAAAACAAGAGTTTTAGTCGGTACAAACCCTCGAGGAACTAATACCATTTACAGGACTACTACTACTACTGCCAAGAAAAGTGTAGAGATGGGGAGGCTCCATCGTTGGCACCCTCGCCACCTATCTGAAACATTCCCTGGCAATGGAGATCAGTATCAGAAACCAGAACTCCACCTGCTTGCTCATCCTCAGCCCCTGAACAAGAGAACTCCGTTGGCAAGACACTGCCTGAAGCTGGAGAACCAGAGTAGGGATTGAGACTGCTGTACTGAAGACTCGGAACAAGTGGCTGACCCACTGGAATCCTATTAGTAGGCAACATGTGGTCAACACTAATGCTCGAAGTTTGAGTTGGTGATGACAGAAGAGAGAGAGCACACTCGGAGTTGATAGCTTGGGTTAATCCATCAGAGAAAAGCTTGCTGCTGCTGCTGCTGCTACTACTTTCTACTGAAGGAACGGTGTTGAGGAGTGGCTGACATATTGATGCTTCTACGGCTGTTCTGCTGAATGCCGCTTTGCCATCTTGTAAGAAAGGGAACTGCTTCCTTTCTTTATAGCTGCAAGAAAAGGATCCAGGAAAGTGGTGTTGGCTGTCGATGAGATGCAGCGGGGTGTGATGGGTGTACAGTGCATCTTTCTCAGCTTTAACAATGGCAGACCAGTTGGGCTCTGTTGGAGGAGCTTGGGATATATATGCACAGGTTGAGAACCTGGTCCCTGCATGCCGAGTTGAAGCCTTTAGAACCCTAATTAGGGCATCAGTGCATGTTGTGTGCTCCGATTTCCAAACAGCCAGCCAGTAAATCGATTCAGATGACAGAAATTTCACCAAAAAAGCAGGCCTTTCGTTCGCGAAAATGGAGAAATCTAAGAAAGTTCATACCTTGTTGAATCGGAAACAGGTTAGCAGAAGTAGCAGATTCTGGTTGAGGTTTCCTTCTGCGCCTGTTGTGGCCATCGAGACGTTTCCTGCAGCTTCGTTTTACCTCATCGAACTCTATCAGCAAGTGAAACCTGTTTGCATCATCAAACCATCAATCGTGTGGTGCCGACGATGAGGAAAAGGAATCAAACAGATGAACAAGAATTGGAATGTTTTTGTGGATGAAGTGTCGAATTTTCGAGGAGGTGAGTCCACATAACTGCGGTTTCTATTCTGATATTATATGACAGTACGAAGAAGACAGTGGAGTTATGATTGAAATTTGAATGCTGTTTTCCCCCTTTTATGATCCTATTTTGCTCCAAAGAATCCAGAGAGAGCAATTTTGCAAGTGATAGCATCACAAACTCAAGGAAGAAGAAGTTAAAAGAATTAAGTTGATTCTGCTTGCCAAAACCAAAGAATTGGAAAGAAGGTGAGGACTTCTTTGTAGTGCAGTATGCATCATCAGGCAAAAGATGCTCAAAGAGAGAAATATACTTCTGAATGACTTCTTTGGCAGAAAAAATATAATCTGCAGACAATATTATGCTGAAGAAGGTATAGATGTCTGAAATCAATTTTCCACAACAGAGAAATAGCAGAAGTTGTGTTTAATTGGAACAGCTTGAGATGTTCAAGTTGGATAGTTGGACTCTGGAAATTTTGACCAATATGCTAAGGTTGATTATTGAGCTGAAATCAATACAAATTTACTAGAAGATGAACTAAATAGAGAGAGAGAGAGAGAGACCAGGAGCAAAGCATACTCCTGGAATCAGAAAGATGATACAACAGGGAAACAAGAAGAATCCTTGCAAGCAAATGGAACAAAGTAAAATGATAAGGAAGAAAGAAGAAAGAAGAAAGAAGAATTGATTAGAAGAAGAAGAAGAAGAAGAAGAAGAATTGATTTGCCAAATGAAATAGAGCAAAAATAAGGTGCCAGAATAGAGCAACACCAAAATAGAGCAACACCAAATGAAAGATTCAGACTTGATTTGCCAGAATACATTAGAAAATAAGGTGAGAACAACAAGTAGCAGAGGAAGACGAACAAAAGATGAAACTCTTCTCCATGATCGTCTGAAATCATGGCATGCAGCTTATGAGGACTGCTCAAATCAAACATTTGCAGCCTAGAAGAAGCGAAGCCGGTGCTTTTACCATCATCACACAGAATCCGAGAAGATGGGTCGGCCATGAGGAAACAAAGCATGTACTGAGAGCTTTACCATTCGGCTTGCAGGTTGCCCTGTTCTATATGCATTACCTGCTGCACTGCTGACAGAAGCGCTGCTCCACGCCGCCCACCATGACGATCGGAGTCTTGGAGTGGATTTCGCAGACTTTGTGGCGCCTGTGATACTCCCTGCAGTTGCTGAGATCAGAGTTGCAGCCGTCGACCGAGCACGCCGCGTTCTGGCTCCCGGCGCCCGGTGCTCGAGCCCTCTTCGATGGGCTGGAGGACGACACCGCCGTCGTCGTCTTGGATTGGCTCTTCCATTTCTCCGGTGAGCCCCCGAGCTTCAGATCGACGGAGCAGTCCGCTCCCTCAGCTTGGCTTCGGAGGTTGCAGCTTGGCCCGACCACTGCGCCCATGCTGGGCTCCGCACTCTGCTCCAGCTCTGCCAAATCCCACGGAGGCATCTTGTAATCCCATTCCATCGAAGCAGGCGTGCTTCTCTCGTCCCTCCGCTTCCAGCTCGATCCACGAAGTAGCTTTTCCTGGTAAGACGAGAAGAGCAAGGCGACGCAAAGTGTTCGATTCCCAGAGAACAGGAAGAGCAAGCGCAGGCAAAGGAAGAAGAAGACACAGAGACTACCACCTCCACGAACTCAGAAAAGAGAGATCACAGCCGTGTGAGTTCCATGGAATCGAGCAACAGTAGGATCTCAAAAGAGGTTAACAAAACAAGTGGACAAGGTGGTAGGTGATGAACCGAGAGGTAAAACCAAGCAGAAATCTCGAGAGCCGAAGACGAGGCAGGTCTTGCACAGGACTGCAACGCCAGGAACAGAGGGCCTATGTGGTCTTCCCAGCCATCAACTGCCTTGCATGGTCTCAATCATTGAGCTTTGAATAGGATGAGAGAGAGCGAGAGAGAGAGAGAGAGAGACGACGTAAGTTGACATGGAGGTAAGGACAAGTGTAGATATAGAGCCAGAGAGGGTAGGCTAGCATCATTGCAAGTGGTGGAACAGTGAATTGGATAATGCATCAAACCTCGCTTAGATGATGCAGGAGCGGCAGGCGGGGGGGGTAGAGATTCCTCTTTCTACAGTTCCATCTGGGCTCAATGACGGTGAGCGAGGGATGGAGGGAGGGTGGCATGGAAAGCGACAGAGTGGTGGTCTGTCCAGCTTCTGAATCCCGGACAAGTGGAGGTGAAGGTGGCGGTAGGTATCTCACACTCACCAGTGTTGGGATCACATGCATCCACGGTTTCGACTTGGCTAACATCTCTCTCTCTCTCTCTCTTATCTTGCTGTGGTTTCTCTGTTCTTCAGCTTGCCTTTGCGTTTCATCTGCTCAAGCATGTCTCCCTCCGTAATTACACGTCACAACTGACTCGATCACTCCTTCCAAATTATTATCGAAGAATCTGAATATTTATCATATAAATTAAATAACTTCAATATATTAAATAACTCATTTTAATTCTACAAATTTTGAATAAAATTACTAATTCGTTTGGTTAATCAAGATTCTATTCAATCATCACAATCAAATCCCTCCTCCATTGATTTATGACAGCAAATAAGAACATTTTAGTTGTCATGAAAGCTGAGTTGGGGTGTTCATTATTAGGTCCTACTCCTAATCAAGTCATCGATGTCATCCACACTCGGAGCCTACCAACACCCGCGGCAAAAGTCTCGTTAATTACTATTATTATTATTATTATTATTATTATTATTATTACTACTATTATTATTGTTCCTTGTAATTTGGTGGACCCAAAACGTGGCAACGCCCCGACCGTGTAAGTTTCACTTTCCACGACCTCTGTCTACCATCGGATCACATCAAGGCGATCGCGGCAGAATGCTGTCGGCATCCGTCGACTTTCTGCCACGTGTCCCCCGGCGCTCGGTCTTCCCGGTGCAGGTGTTCCCAACAAGTGTGCTTTTATGTTAACGTGGTCTTCTGGAAACGTTGGCAGCGGAGGACCATCAAGTGTGCTGATTGTTTCACCGTCCATTCCGTTCCATGTTTTATTATTTATTTATTCGGAGGAATTTTCCTTTTTTTATATATATATAAATATTTTGGACTCGGTAAAACACGAAACCTATCATTTCAACGTGTAAGTGTTTGTTTTCTTGGGACAACATCTTTTTATCGTTTTATTGCATTTGTCATTCTCTTATCTAAAGATCTTATTATGGGGCCTTGAGATCTCTTCGAGACTACAAAAAGAATGTAAGAAAGTTGATTGTTCTTAGATATATTATCTCAGAAAAAGATCCATATAACCTATCCAAGATAATGGAAAGACATAAAAGATTTATCGATTAAGAAAGGGATTATTGGAATGCCACAATAGAACAATCAGACTCTTTTGACTTGATGCAAGTTGATGTATCATAAATCTCAAGGGTGGGTGTACATAATAATTATAAGCATCAAAATTGCTTGATTCCACATTCTGGTTTTTTGTTGTTTTCTCACTCCAATTCTGCAATCACATGGAATCATAGGAATTCACAGAGTAAGAGTGCATTGATTGGCCTCACCGGAAGTGGGTCATACCAGCAACGAAGGAGGAGTTCAAAAGTTTCCATTTGTTGTAGCTTCTGCTCACTAACCTCATGATCCTAATGCACTCAAAAGCAATCAACCATGTTAATGATTTTCCAGGTATAAAGAACAAGCAGACATCCTATTCCATAGGCTTTTCCAATTGCTTTTGACATTAAAAAGAAAGAAGAAGAAGAAAAAAAAAAAAAAAGTCTACAAACTCAGAAAAGAGAGGAGGCTGCGCACCTACAGGAATTCTCAAAAAGAGTGGTGAACAAGCTTCTGATTTCTCTTTCCCCACTCCTGCACCAGTTTCAGTGCCCATAAAGGCTTTCCAATAGGGGAGCATGTTGCACTATTTGGTATAAAGAAACTGTAAGAAAGTTCTTGGTGTGTTTCCCTCGTTGCAGGATCTGCTTTAGCCAGCAAAGTATTGTTGGAGTAACACAGCTGCACTCTCCTCCATACCTCATCCTCTTTAGCAAAAGCAAATGTCACCATCTGTGGTGGGCACTGGCTTTCGGAAACAAAAGTGATGCATGGCCACAAAGGCCTTTGTCCTCCATCGAAGGTGAGAGAGTTGATGCCCTCTGGTATTGGGAATAAGGATTCCAGATTTACTCCACCTTCCTTCTCCCCAAAGGCATGGAATAAAACAAAGTGGTGGCTTAAGTTCTTGCCAAGATCCCTGGCCTTTACAAGCTAATCCTATGTGTGAGAATGATGAGGAATGGGCTGTTACAGTTTCTCCCTTTCAGCAACATTTCATGTGGCCTTCTGCGCTCAGCTTTTGCTCCCACACACTCTCTCTTTTGGTTGGTAAAAAAAGACAGCAGGTGTCCGTCAGAAGAAACAACTGAGAAGCCCACTGTCCCTTTTACATCTCATCCATATTTCACTTGCAACAACTGCAGCATGGGAGCCCACTGACATCAACGAGGTCCTTGTGAATTTTGTCGTCTTCAATAATTTAGGCAGCAATTTGGATGATGCTAGCAAGTGTTGAATCCTTCAGCACTAGTTTTTGAATTAGCCTTCTTAGGCAGATAAATCAAAAAAGGAACCGTAGGGACTAGCATAATGAGGGTCCTGCAAATTTCAGAGAAGAAATTTAGGAAAGAAAGATAATCTAGGAATTTACTTGCCTCTACTGCTACTATCATTTTCTTTTTCTTCTCTCTTTTTGAAGTAAAGCTATCATGATCCATATAAAAACTACACAACATAGCATCAGATATAAACTTACGCGCAACAAGATAAATTCACTTGTACTTTTTAATCATCTGACTGCATGTTCTTACAGTGTACATAAACACCATATATCATTTCACACTTTTCCTAGTCATGCTCAGATGCTTCAGTATTGACCATGTTCACTTATTGTTCTCCAAACTGAAGAGAAGAAAAATCTGTGATGAAGACCCTGATCAACTGATAAGATATAGAAAAAAATGACCAGTACTTATAGTGGGCATGCAACAATGTTTAAAGAGGAAGAAGACATGCGTGGGGCCAATAAGCACTGAATTTCAATCATGGGGGCATCAAAATCTTCATCTATCAAAACCAAATCTGAGGACTTTTAACCTGTGAGAGACAAGGCTGATGGTGTACTACTGGCTGTGAGACAATCAAAAGGATGGTAGAGATAGAAGGGATTTAAGGCACGACATGGGGAACTTTTAAGACAGGAAGGGGTTTGCTGCACTCTTTGTAATTGATGAAAGGGGACAACAAGTTGGCAAACAGGAGCAGCCTCGTATGCATGTACAAATCCAAGGGTCCTTTCAGGATTCATACGACATGTGATGTGCTTCCTGAAGTTGCACATCGCAACAAAACAGCCAAGAGCAAAAGGCAAGAAGTTTTCTCACTCTCTTTTCCCAAGAGGTATATAGCCAAGGAAAAAGAGAGAGAGAGAGAGAGCCATTGGAGATCAAGATGTTAAGGTGTTTCATCAAAAGAAACTACTTCAGAATTTGACCATTTATGTTTGGTTTGTGTGACAAGATAAAAAGCCTTGCAGCAACACCAAGAAAGAAACAAAAAAAAAATTATATGGTTTGACACATGTATTACCTCTGGAATCTCAGTACAATATGGACACAAAGAAAACCCTAACACTAAAACCAGACCTAATTTAGTTACTACTTACTTCTGACTTCTACTTTTTTTTCATTTTATATTCTTCCAAAAACGTCAGCATCTATTCTCTTTGCATTTTCATGCTTCATCTTCTAATTCTTGTTCTTTTGGGATTCCAATTATATGTTTGCTATTGAAATGAAACAGAGACTCCAGTTTCATGAAACGTAGCACAGGAGACTAGTTCTGCGAAAAGACAAAAGACTAGGGCTGTCCTTTGGGCACATAATGGGAGATGATGTAGGAAGCAAGTCATGCTCATCATCCTTCACTCACACTGAATGACAAAAACTTCTAGGCTGAAGTGATGTCTCCTTCATATGTGTGTGATGATGCCGCCATAATCAATTACAGAACATAGCAAAGGAAGCGTGGGAAGCTTGATGCGACCATCTAACTACTATCACTGGATGATAAGGAGAAAGCATGGAGGGATAAAACCCTAGCGATAAGCTCTACAAGGACAAAAAGGTTATCCTTCAATAGTCGCAGCCAGCAACTTGGCTACAGCCCCATTACTTCCTAAACATTTAAAAGAGATACATACTCAAATTTAATTTCTAATAGAAGGGATTATTTTCGTGCCTTCAACTCCGATCAATCAAGTTACAAAAGAATAATCTTAAAACCAAAAGTTTGTTCTCTGAAAGAAGGAACAAATTAAAGCTTATAACAACTACCATCATCTATCTCCATGCTGATCAAAAGAACCAGAAAAGAAGAAAAGGAAAAGGATCTAAACATAAGGTGGTGCCCTCAAGTCTGATCTACAAGCCTTTGGATTAGTAGAGGTTGATAACAACAATACCAAATAGTAGTGCTCTTGCAATACATCATATGATGCTCCAGAACAGTAGGAAAGTGATTGGTTTCACATGTGGCCAGCCTGAATGATTGAAAATGAATGTCTAGTTGATTTAACTCTACTACATCTAATCCTGCTATATGATCTTGGAATTCCGGTGCTAATTCATCAACTTGTGTCATCTGTTTACCTTTTAATTCAGCCAACCAATGTATTAAATCTGCAAACCAAGATAAGGGGCCAAGTATTAAATATTTTAAAAGATTTTTTTAAAAAAATCCCTTCTTTTGCATGCAAACCAGGAACATAATCATTTAGGTGGCCACCAGTGAGAAATGACATGATTGCAATGATCTGGATAAGAAAATTCACAACCTCAACTGCAATGATATTGTTGACCCTTAACCAACAAATTTCTGCCAGCTTTCTCTTTCTTTTTAGAGAAGAGCATCTCGAAGGACTTACTCCAGTAGAGCATAGAAGAAGCTTGAAATAGATGTAAAGTAGTTACTTTACCAATGCGAGTGTGATGATAAATTCATGTTGTGGTTGCACCAATCATTGAAAACCCTAAGCAGACCTACATTGACTTTGAACCAAACAATAAATGCAGAACTGAACATAGAAGCAGATAATATGCTTTTAATACGATGCAGTAGTTCACCCACACTGGACCACAAATGGTTGCTGCATGTACAACCATTGCCTTCATACTGGTCACTGTGGTACTGTTGTTGGGCACAGGACACGTGAAAACTCAGCAAATGAATCACCAGAATGGTTTGCCAGGACTACCCCATTTAAGAGTAGTAATATAATGATAGAGCTAATAAAGGATATTTAGCTCGAGTCTAGCAATCATAGTTGATGGCAAAAGCAACGAATTAGACATGAAATGGCAGTGTTCAGTGATGATTATGCATGTCTCAATTATTTATACAAGGCCAATATATTGTCCCTAAAGTGTATGTGGACCAAGTAAAAGTGAACTGAGGCCAATCTGCACCACTTAGATCAGCTTGAAAGCAATTAAGTTGCTTGCCTATACAGCAGTAAACCTTATCTAATTTATGAACCTACAGGCCTAGTTTGTAGTACAGTGGGAAAGAGTGGGCCATTGCAGCATAGATACACCAAGTTCCATACTGTTCTGCCATCAATAGATGGCGACATTGGTAGAAGGGGTACCCACCACCCATGTGATGGGAAATGAGATGGGCCTTCACCGAGGGAGACAGTCCTGTTCAAGCACCGATAACCCTGCTCTGCATCTTGTGGGGTTCAAACTCTTGCAGTATAACATTTCACAGTTTTCTTTCCTGAAGTTATCCTATCACCAAATATTAAAAGCTTGACACATCGAAAAAACAATCTCAGTAATTTCAGTTCAATGGCTTCCTATTTTAAGACACAGGAAATGTTTTCAAGCAAAAAAACATGGGCTCTAATGCATGATCAACAAGTACATGAGATATGAATGTACTCCATTTGGTCTCATAATTAAAACTTCAAAATTATCACATAAATCATTCCTAGTTGTGCAAAAATTCGGTATGTTAGCTTATGGTCTGATTCTCTATGGCAAGAAATCAATGTAACTCACGTTCTGAAGGCATGAAACTCGTGTCAACTATTTTATACAGAAAATTCATCACTTAGGTCATAAAAATAAATTGAGCCTTGAAGATTCCTAAATCCAACTTGAAGTCCATAAAAAAAATGCAGGAATAGCAATTGTGGTAAGTGAAAAGTTAGTTTCATGTTACCTTTTGGAGAACCATTTGGCTTGAATAAAAGTGCAGATTGGGATGATTTACCCCATTGCCGAGTGAGGCAGCAAAAACAGCCTCAAAGGTTAATTTACAAGCTATCCGAGACTGTTCACATTATCATTTTGATAAAGGTTAGAACTAGTAGGAAATAAGGGGTGGAACCTTCAGCTTGAGATTGTAAATTTCGTTTGCTCGATTCTGTTTTATCCAACATGTCATCTGATGAAGCTCACCAATCTTGATTTTACCAATAGCAGATCTCCAAACTTCCTCACTGTTAAATATAGAATGACAACTGAGATGGAAAAACTAGAAGGACTAATAGTGCAAACAGAATTCTTATGCAACTCCTATGCTTTCACTGGATTCTCTCCTTCAGTAGCAGGGTTATACTTGATAGTGCAAACAACTGAAATGCAGCTGGCTTTTAGTTGAACATGATGTTTTTTCCACTTCTCGTTTCTTTTGTATCTCTTTGTTTGTCATTTCAGATCTTCCACATTTCTATGCTTGGATATGCACCACATGATGTGTATCCATATCACTAGACAATTTAATCTTTCACCCTCTTTCTACTCTAACATGATTCTATTTGCTTGCTATCACTATTATTTCAAGTGGAAAAATCAGTTTGCTTTATTTTTAACAAGATTTGCTCTCTTCATTTCAGAAGCTAAAGAGAATAAAGTGCATAGCAAAAAGATATCAAAATATATTATTATGAGAACCTTCTAGTCCCTAGAAGACATCCTCTAAAAGGTCAACATGATCTAACTTATCGGCTATGTTGCAAACAACTGGCCATCAAATAGAGAATTAGCACATTTAATGTCTGCTTATGCCCTAACTTTGTGAACCTATTGATATGGTCAAAAATCCATGGAAGATTATTGTTCATGACACCTAAATTATTTTCTTGTGATGTCCCAAAAAGGACCACAAACAGGGGTGTAAAGATAGAGGCTCTCTTTTTACATTTTGTAGGTAACAACCAGCTTCTTGGTGAAACAACTAAATTTCCACAGTTATAGATGCCAGTCCTGAAGAAAAAACATAGACTTTTTTTTTTTTGGCCTTTCCCGGAACACTCATGAAAATAAAGTTGCAGCTGAATCAGCAAAAGAACATCTGTATGCAATTCCTAAACAATGACAAAGCATCAACTCGGCTCAGCAACTCTTTATATTTTCTGTCTAAACTAGTATTTCATGCTTCAAGCTTAAGACATTTTGACATGTGAGACCAAAGATCAACTCGAATTGACATAATAGAATTTCATGTTGGAAAAGAAGCTTTAGCAGATTGCAATGGTATATAAAAGAAGCCGATAGTCACAATTGCCCTGGTAAGATCAGATGCAGATGCGGTTCAGGCAAATTCAGTAAATCAAATGCGCAACTCTTTATAAGCTATTCATTCTCATATTAAAATCTTTGGGAATTTGCAAACCATTTCAATCACTCTATTTGTGATCAAGTGATGCAACTCAAACGTCTCCCTCGATATGCTTATCCCACAGCCAATCCTAGCATGTATAATCTACAATATTCATTCAGTTTCTGCTTGGTTCAAACTTGACGGTTGATGTCTCCATGGAATGGAAAAGATACAATGACACACCATATGTCTCTTACTCTCAATCGCCAAATCCTTTCGTCATATAGAACATTAACAGGTTCTTCATCTCATCGGTCTTTTTCCCACGGGAAAAGCCATCCCAAACCCCTTAAGGACTGCATTAGAACGGTTCAAGATACAACCAGTTCACATCAAACCCTAAAAGGACCAAAAGCAGAGAATGGATAGGTGGAATAGGGTTTCCAAATCTAAAATGGGACAAAGGCGAGAATGTGAATGGGACGCGTACCGGCCGGACCTCGACGGCGGATCGGAGCGGCGGCAGTGGCTGGATTTCTCTGGAATCAAGAAAGAGAGGCGCGACCAATTAATGAAGGGGATATGGGGCGGGAAACGCTTCCCGCCGTTCCAACTCGAGCCGAGTAGACTCGGGCCGGGGAGTCAAAACGGTTGAGGTGACCGAACCGTCGCAGCTCCTCCTTTCGCAGGGAAGTTAAATTGACTGGCGGAGGATTGTAAGTTAGGATGCACGCTTCTGATGTCCGTTCAATGTGATAGGACGAACGGTTGGATGGGGGTATAGGGTCGGCAGGGCCATGTCTAAGTGTAATACGAGAGGGAGAGGAAACGAAACGGGGCAGGTGGAGAACGCGAGCGAGAAACGACAGGTAACCCACCCTTCTTCACTGATCGCCTTCCATTTGCTTCAAGATCCGTGTTAACGCCGATCCCGGGTACGGTTGAAGGGTCGGACGCTGCACCTCTATTAAGGCCTGGGTGGCGAGAAGTGGGACCCGAAGGCAAGCTCGGTGGGGGCGGAAAAACCGTGAGGAAGCGCCAGGCTCCGAACGCGTGGGTGGAAGAACGGGTGACTAATCTGACACCGACAGTTATAGTCATTATGCCTACTGTTTCTTATTCTCCAGCTTAATTGGTATTACCTTAATGTAAACAGCATATCTTGTGTAACATTTGGATTGCATGTCACAACAGCTAATCTCGATCGTAAATGCATCCAAGCTGTTATCCATCTTTCTCATCCTATGAAGTTGAAAAGATCGCATATAAAGTTGTAACAGATGATAGCTTTGAGAGGAACAACAAATAGACGAGAAGAATTCCCCTGGCACCTAAAAAATAGGGTCAAGAGATTATTGATATTCCGATAAGAGAACGATGTACATGAGCAGATCTGCAATGGAATGTTCGACTTCCACGACAAAACCACATGATAAGAAAAATAGAAAAGAAATAGGAGAGATTGTTCGTCATGACGAGCTATTATTATCCTCGTAAAGCAAGCGCCCAACTTGGGAACCACGTCCATAGCACCGGTAGATGATACTGAGTATACGCAGCGTGCATGAGACGTCGAACTTACTGATAAAACTCAGATCTGATGGTCGAGCTTTGGTGGCAGCAAAGCGATGATACTCCTCAAACACAGAAGACAGGCACCAGTTCTGTAACTTTCTGAAACAGCCCACAAGACACCCTGTCCGATGCTGGAATACCATTTGCAGATGAAAGGATGTAAGTTCATTAGCAATTCAAGGCACTTGAATGAATTTGATGTGCGTCAATGTGATTCTTTTACCTTCCCCCTTTTGCAGTGAATCAGAATTGGATGATTCCTTACATCTGCAAGGACAGAGAAATTAAAATGATTTCGACAATAAACATATAGATTGAAAAAGAGAATTAAAAGTTCAAATTTTGCATATTTGTGTACCAAGTAAGACAGCGAGAGCCCTCATGATAGCATCTTTTGGCAAGGCCACAAGAGACTCCTGCAGGTGCAAGCCTTGGTTACATGAAAAACAAAAAAGAAGTAGAATTGTTGGAATTATGGATATTAGCTTTTCCAATTTGTTGTTGTTCTGCTTTTTGCAACGCAATAAAATTCAAAGAGAATCGTATGCACAAACAAGGGTGATATTGATCTAACTATATGAAACACATGACTCGACATCATCACATGAGTTCTACTGTTTGCTTATCAGGTTGAATCTTTCTTGTGACTAAATGAATACCTTAAACAGATATTACAGTGAACTCTCATAGAACATCTTTTGTCACAATTCAAGAAAGTAGGCAATTTTCTTGGTAAGAAGAGATTGGGTACCTTTTTGATGGAAGGGATAGATAATAGCATTATGGGTAATGAACTTTGGAAATAACATGATGTGCTACCCCTCAGGTTTCATAAAAAGAAAGCCAAAATGTGATTTAGGACAAAAATCAAAATAAGCATGTTTGATCTAACTAATAAGAGAGATCGGTACACGTAGTCAGCACAGCAGAAAAGTGTGTAATGACTGAATTTTTCACCATGAAACGTAAATAACACTAATGCAGGTTCTAAATAAAAAAAAAAGCTACCGGTGACATTTAGCTTGTGATCATCAAAGAGGTTATATATTATCACATAAGGTACAGAAAAGTGATGATCATGATGATGTCAATGAAATTGCTAATAAGATCACCATTAAAATTATTACTTTGATTTACTGATTAACAGAGCCAAGGCAAAATGAATAACAATAAAGACAACAGAACTCCCACAGAAGGTTCAATGAGAACATTTATAAGAATGTACCAACAGTGCAGATTTAGAATTTAGAGAGAATAATAAAGACAATTTTTCTACCTTGCTTCCTTCAATCCCGAACTGGAACAGACGAATCCCATGGGAGCGAACGAACTCGGCATTAGCGTCCGGGTACGGCTCCGGGCACAAATACCTGCAACCAAATCCCCCACAGCATTCGCACCAATCCCTTCACCCCCAATACAAAAACAAAAAGGGAGTACGCATCGACGGAAACAACTTCAGATTCGGGGAAATTCAAAGTCACGAGAAACTCACACGATGGATCGAAGGTTGAGCCCTTCCAAGAAACGGAAATTGGCGGCGGTGGGGAACCCCGAGCGGTAGATCCACGTATCCACCATGTTGAAGTTGTAGGGCGGGAGCAAGAACGATTCATCTCGAACGACACCCAATCTTCCATCTCCAACTTCATCCGCACCATGATTGCGCTCGTACTCGTCGTTGTCGACGTCTTCGTCGTCCTCCACCGACGGTATGTGTACGTATTCGCCACAATCGCCCTCTTCCGATCGGAAGATCATAATATCCCGGTGATGGGATCGCAATGGGATCGAAGCGATCTCCTCTCCTCGCCTCCTCCTCCTCCTCCTCCTTTAAAGCGCGAGGCGAGGGTTTCGAAGCCAGAAGTCGGTTTGCAGAACGGTGGCGGATTCGTTTTCTAATTTTGGCTACGCCGTTTCGGATGGAACGAATCCACAACCGATATTCTACTTTACGTAACGAATTAAGTCGCCGGGGGTCCAGGGAATGCGGTACGATGTGCCGGAGGTGCGTGTGAATAAGCTACGTGGTGTATTTCTAATGGTTGTTCGTTATGGGGCCTCCAACTCGCTAGCAATGGAATCTCAACACTTGGGGGTGGGGGAGCAGCCGGGGCGCACCCCGGAAGGGTTCGTGGTCGTTACGGCTGAGTCACGGTCAACAAGTGTGCACACTCGTCCCGCGCACCCCGTTTCTGAGAGGTCCTTTAGCTTCGGGGCCCACAATAATCCGAGTGGGCCCACGGTCTTTGATGAGATGACGACCGCAAGTCAGTTTGGAGTCCGATTCGCGGACGTCTCGGAGACCAACTCGGGCTCTATCGGATCTGTTGGCGCGGGTTTCGGATCTCTAAGTACATTTCATCCCTTTAGTAGCTAAATTATTCTTCTATTGAAGATTTCTTAGTTTTAAAATTGAATCGGATCCAAAACTAAACGTGCTATTCGAATTCAAATCCATTATTCCTATATAAATTCATATCAAATCTGATCGAAGATATCAGTACCGAATTTAGTTTCACATCGAAATTATATCCATTTAATTGTGTTGATAAATAGATTTTGTTGGATTTTTGTAAATTTTCTTTTAAATTATTATTTGCATTAACATTGAATTCCTTTTTATAACTTCCCAATGCTACATATAGAGAACTGCAACAGTTTTTCTACCTTTTTCTATCATTAGCATTGATTTAAAAAGTGAGAGGTTTGATTGACTTCTGAGTTGTAGATAAGGATGAGAATTATTTGGGATACATATTAGTTTCACTCGATTTAGAACCTAAAAACCTAACCCTATCTAAATTTAAAGAGAGAGAGAGAGAGAGATGTTAATTTAATATATTAATTAGTTAATTAACTAAATTAAAAGAGGGGGATTATTGATTACTAATTTAATATGTTAACTAAATATAACATGATATTTTTTAAAATTTAAATTATATCTCAAGCATATGATATTTCAATTTAATCTCACACTGAAAATATTCAATAGTTTGGGCCAATGATTTAAGCTCAACAAGTTATTTTGGTTATTGATATGAGGATTACGAGGTGTGATTAGCTATTGACATCTTTATTCGATTGATACATCATCTTCATTCGATTGACATGTCACCGTTAGCAACCCTTACCCCGTCAAATGTATTTGCTAGCATTGTTACCCACATGTCACATCATCACGATTATAACCACGAGCTTGAGCATCATGAGTTTTGTAGGGTACACCCCCTCCCCCAACATAATCTTATTACTTAGAATTCCTCTTGGCTCGGCACCACATCACTCGGAAATAGGTGATAATTTTACAAATTTATCTTTAGTTATTTCTTATTATATATTAATGAAAAATATTTCTACACCAGTCACAGATTGACAACTGGTCACCATTGAGAAGCTAATATGGAACGATCGGACACACATCCATAGGAAGAGTAGTCAACCTGGTGGACAGTGCATGACTAACTATGTGCTCGGGATTATACGGGTTGATGCTACACAGTTTAGGCCCAGATGGTCGACCCACGTTGTTATGAATGTATGTATCAACCACTCGCATGATCATGCTGAACAAAGCATCAACATCCATCAATAACCCACGTACCTTTGAGTCATCTCATATAAATATTAATTCCCTAACTCGGAGAGCAAAACGATCTATCTTACACTTTATAATCTACTCACTAACTTAAGCATCGATAAAATCGAGTTTAGATTCCACCTTCTGACATCGGTCTATCGTGCAACGGTGCACCAGAGACCAGATCGATCAAGTCCCACCTCGGGTCGACCACAATGAAACAACAAAGCCTCGAGATTCGGTCCACGATCGACCTTGTACATTCGGACCGAATCAAGTCGCAATGTCTCCCCTCCCACGATATAAAGTTATATAACATATATGATAATTTACTTGTGTGTTCTTTTATATTCTCTTTCTATAAAGTTACAAAAATATAATTTTTTTTATAAATATACATATATATATATATATATATATATATATATATATATATATTCTTTCGTATAGGTAAAAACAACTAAGTTTATGAGAGCACAGAAACAATAGCATAGCATGAGAGAGGTCATTAACTCAAATCATCAAATATTAACGATGAAATTGTCTTAAAGAGATTTGCATGCCTGTATAGCTAATCAAGTCCTTTTGGCTTATAGCTAATGTAGCAGATAGAGACTATGACGGGTTTATACTATATCCAAACCGTTATTTTGGCTCTGCAACATTAACCTGACTCCGAAACACTGACTGATACAATAAAATCACGTTACGTTGCACATAAATAACGGAAACATAAATGAAATAACAAGTTTTTATTGATACACACAATAAAGAACCGTTACTTACTATTCACATATCGGATTCGGGGTTACCGTTATATCACCATAACGGACCTTCATAAACTAAAACCCGGGGCCCGTTGGCTCCACTCGCCACCGCAAACGTCTTCGACGAGAGAACGAGGCGCAAGTGGCAACGGGAGGCCGGCGCGGGGAAACGGCGGAAGGGATGGTGGGGAAGAAGAAGGGCGTGCCCGAGTGGCTCAATAGCCCTCTTTGGTCCTCCAATCTCTCCGACGATCGCCGCAGCTCCCGCTACGAGACCAGAACCCTATCTCCGGAACCTTCTTCTCCTCCTCCGGCGCCGCCGCTGCCTGAGCCATCCCCTTCCCGGACGCGGCTCGCCGTGGCTCAGAGGTCGGAGATCGGAGCCCACTCCGGTGAGCTGAGCCCGTCTTGGTCATCGCTGGAGGAGGAATCCCGCGAGTCCCAGCTCCTGGCCGACTTCCAGATCACGGTTAGGGTTCTGTCACATGGATGCGCTGTGATCTTGTTTCTCTCTTATTTTCCCCTAGGATTTAATTGAACTTAGCGTCTTTGGTTCTCAGTTATCTAGTAGGATCATCAACCTAGGGGAATTGCGGAGGTTGGCATTCCAGGGTATTCCGCATGGCGTTCGTCCAACAGCATGGAAGGTCTTGAATGATTCCTTTTCAAGTTCTTTTTATCCCACTATTGTTGCCTTTTCTTTCAGCTTAGTCACCATGATTTGTGTCAAAATGCTCTTCTTTATTATAACTTGTAATCTGTTTAGTTTGTCGTAGCACAGGTAATATTTCTCCATTTAACATGGGGAATTATCAACAATTGATAGTAATTTGTCCAATAAAGAACATCTGACTACTGTTTCTTTTCCATTATATGGGAATTTATTGGTTTTTTTCTTTGTAGTTAACAGCTATTGTTGGGGTATTTGCCACTAGATCGCACGTTGTGGGCACATGAATTGGAAAAGAAGCAGACTCAATATTACACTTTAATGGACGAGCTTCTACGGAACCCCGTAAGTTTTTCGAGGGTTCTGGTACAGGTTTTGATATTGGATTCTATTGTTTATCTGTTAGGACCCTGTGAACCCACAAGGTTACAGTTGACATCCACTCGTATAGCTTTTTTCTTTTTTTTCCGCTTATTCCAATATGTTCTGGTCTTGCTGAAATATTCTGTTGCTAGTCAGTCGGAGATCACCCGTAGAATGGAAGATTCAGCTGGTTCCAAGAATGAAGACTTAAGTTGTCTAAGTACTGGCTTGCTTTCGAGGTCAAAGATTATTCATGGGGAACATCCTCTGAGTCTTATGAAGAGTAGCGTGTGGAACCAATACTTCCAGGTATTATTTTTTAAATCAAAGTGGGAATCGTGTTGAACAAATGGCTGAGTTATAAACTTAGTCTTATTGAGAATACCTTCTCATTTCTTATTTTTTGCCTTATTAATACTTCTCATGTTGATTTTGTTAGTTTGCCTCTTGTTCTATCTTTCATTTATTTTTGAATGAAAAATGGAAGCCTGATGATAGAGAACCATTCAGTCATCCTAATAATAGTGAGCCTTAGATTGTTATTGATTGGCCAAATAGCAAATTTTGAACAAGTTTGGCATGTTATTTCTCTGCCAGAAATCAGTATACCTTGTTCAACTTTGATCTACAAGTTCATGAATGGAAATACTGCCTTTATCTAGTTTATTGCACAATCAGCTTTTCTAGTTGCAAACGAACTGTAATAGTGCTTGAAGAAAGGCTTTTCCACCATGACTAGGTGTTCACCCCTACATTGCACGGTCAACAAATTGCAATGCATGTTAAGCAGAGCAACTTTCTGCCTTTTCAGAAAGTGTGGGTAATCATATATAAAAAGAAGAAATATATCACTATTTGCGCCATGTCTTTGGAATTTAATAAATTAGTAAGATCTAAGTGAAGGCATGAAGTCTGTGTGCCCTTATTATAATGCAATGCGGGATTTATAGGGATCTATCACTGTTATTTTCTTTTTAATAACTGGGCTATTACTGGTTAGTAGAATTAATCTGTATTTCATACTATTCTTGGTGATATATTGTTTCGAACCACATACTATTATTCATATCTGGATAGAGTTAGGGTACTTGGATCTTTTTGACTTTTATCTGTACTTGTATTTTCTAGTAAGTCAGGTCCTCATAATCATATAGGTGTATCTGCATTTGCATTTTTTGAGCAATCTAGAGGTCCTTCATTGCTTGGTGTTGACATATATAAACAAATTAACAATCTACACCAATCAGGAGGCAGAGATACTGGAGCAGATAGATCGAGATGTAAAACGTACTCATCCAGATATGGATTTTTTTTGTGGAGGCTCATCTCTTGCAAAATCTAATCAGGTGATTGTGTAATTTCAGTGTCATTCAGGTTTTTAGCTGTTAGTTTGATGCATCTGCTTCAACTCTGAGCTTTTTTTTTTGTCTTTTCAGGAAGCTTTAAGGCGCATACTTATTATCTTTGCAAAATTAAATCCTGGAATAAAATATGTGCAGGGAATGAATGAAATTTTAGCACCTCTGTTCTATGTATTCAGGAATGACCCAGATGAAACTAACGCTGTAAGGATAATGTTATATATGATGAATAAGTTACATGAGTGTTTTCACTTCTTTGTCGTTGTGTCTTCACTTTTTTTACTCTTGATAGGTAATGCCATGATATTGATGTTTAATCCTTGTCTGATAGTTGTGATAGCAAGGTAATTCAATTAGTTTGTTGTACTGCTTGTGGATTATATTGGACTATTTATTGAAGAAGTTTCTGGAATATGCTAAAGCAGTGTCATGAAGCAGATGCAACTTACCTATCTTCAATTTACTTATTGCTAGTTATTTACTTTCATTTTGATGAAAGAAAGATACTGAAAAGAAGATGGTATGAATCAAATGACTCATGGACTTATCCAATGGAATTAGAAACAGACTGATTCTTGTCTCTTGCAACTTTAAGTACAAAATTAACTCTTGGATGACTTTTTGTTGAATTATGCACTAAATGTTTGTGAAGTTTTGTTTCAAACTCATTGAGGAATTATTGGTGGAAAAATATTTGTGTGACGTATAACTGGGAACAAAGCTTGTTGTTGCAGAGAAATATGCTTTCCTGTCTTAATTTTTCCTGTTTCTATTTTCTGAAAAAATCTCTTTTAACCGATTGCTGATTATTATGGATGCAGTCTCATGCAGAAGTGGATACATTTTGCTGCTTTGTCGAGTTATTGAGCATGTTCAGGGACAACTTTTGCAAGCAGCTTGACAATAGCCTTGTTGGTATCCGTTCAACCATAGAAAAATTATCACAACTTTTAAAAAGGCATGATGAAGAGCTTTGGCGTCAATTAGAAGTCACAACAAAAGTGAGATTTTTTTTTTGCAAGTTTTGAAGCTTTCTATGATTTTATTAAGTACATATTTTTTGTTTAGAAGATTATCTGAATTTTCTTTTGACTTCCATGCTGCTAAACTGTAGTTATTTAAACGAACTGCTTTTTATTCTCAATTTGGTAATTGACAATTGCGAAAGGTTATTACCAATAAATAACTCAAAAATAAGTGAAGAAAAATGTTTTAATTGTTTTTGTGTTTTTATTCTCGATAATCGGAACATCTTCAATGAAATACATCCTCAAACAGTTACGATTTGTCTTATTGGAATAGAAGCCTACATGATAATTTATTGATTTCCTAATATTTTAAGATCCTAAAAGTTATACCGGAGCCATATACTTAATTTCCACTTGCAAGATACCACAGAGGAGGGAGCCAAGAAATGTGTTGTTTAAAATTACAAATTTTTTGTGGTTTCACCCAAGGATTTACTTATGGTGTAGTGTACTGGTGCTTTACCATATTGTAGTTGTAGATTGGTAGGGTTTTCCGGTACAGCATGTCTTTACTTACTGATCCGTTCTCTTCATTTACAGTTAAAATTGGCAATGAAGTTTGCTAGATTGATGATCTATAAAGGATGTTATGTTATTAATGCTTATTTCCTGCAAAAACTCTTTTATCCTTGCATCACATGGTGCTTTTATTTTATATTTCATATCTTTATTGACACTTTTGTACAAATTATGCACATTGAATGTAGTGATGTGTGGTCATGCATACATGCATTCACATGATGCAATTTAGAAAATGGAACCTGAATAAAGTTCTTTAGCTTCATTCGAGGTTGTGCTACACATATAACAATGACTGCCACGGCTACTGTCATACCTTGTAGCTATTAATCCCAGAAGCAATTGTTTGCGATGTTTCTGCTTGTGTTGCATGTAATTAGACTTTTCTGGTTGATTATTTTGGCTTGTACATATATGTAATGTATAAAGTGCAAAATGCATTAAGTTGCAAATTGATGATGGGTCTTTCCCTCATTTTTTGGCTTTGTTCTAAATTTCCTAGAACAGACTTGATACTTCATCGTTGACGCTTTAATGTTTCTTTCGTAGCGGACTCGTATTTTGATTTTCTATCATAACTTTTTGATCACCAGCTGTTTTTTGTGGGAAACCCAGGTAAATCCTCAATTCTACGCATTTAGATGGATCACACTACTACTGACTCAAGAGTTCAACTTTAGTGATTGTCTTCGCATTTGGGATACTCTTTTTAGTGATCCAGAAGGTCCTCAGGTAACTCGGGGCACTATTTCTGCTACCTCAACTTAATTGGTCCATTTGTTTGTTGAACAATTCATAGATGCATCTGGATTCTTTTGCAGGAAACCCTACTCCGAATATGCTGTGCTATGTTAATATTTGTTCGAAGGCGGCTCTTAGCTGGTGATTTCACTTCTAATCTCAAGCTTTTACAAAATTATCCAACTGTAAACATCAACCATCTCCTGCATGTTGCTAACAAGTTGCGAGGACCAACAGTTGACTAACCATCCATTCTTTCTACTTGCTTTTTTTCTGACACTTACGGCCATTAGCCGTTAGCTATATAAAATCTTAGAACATCAGACACACTGATGATCAGTGACTCGAGCTTCACAGGTTTCTGGTTTCTTAATAAGGATGGCTATTCTTTTTCAATGGATTTTCACTCCACGACCAAGAACTACCTGACTACATGGTTGCAATTTCCTTAAGTCCATGGTCGAATTATTGTGATTTATCAGTGTGCTGTTCTCGGATGAAACTTCGGCACACTTGAGTATTGGAAAATTACGGTAACTGTGGTTCAGAGATGTTTATTCAGAGTCCAACAGGGTTGTTCTGTGGTGGAGTTTCAACTGTTGTGAGAAAAATGAGTTGACTTATAGAAAACTTTCACCGATTTCACTTGTAGATAATGGGAGGCCTATATGCAAGGGGATCATTTTAGGTGTTTGATCCTCTTACATTTCGCTTTGGTACTCAAAATCATGCATTCGAAATTGTATTGGATACAGATAGTGGGTGATTATGACTTGATGCATGCATCTATTATTGTGATTAGGAATGTTTTAAGATACATGCCCCTATTGTATCTGTCCTGAGGATGCATTACCTGTTGTATGGATTTAAACTGTGTTGTTCTCACACTTTTGAGTAGATGGGCTTTGGTATATCTGCTTATAATGTGATGAGTGGATGTCTTCTATTCCCTTGCCTTCTTCTCAAAGGCGGCTCTGCCCTACCTAACACTAAAGGCTCGGTGAGGATCCTCTCCAACTATCCTTTGAAATTGGAATCTCGAATTCCCGTCGCTCGTCCATCCATCGGTATGAATCCGGGCATTCTTCGTGGGCCCGACGGTCCACTTAAATATCAACGGTAGGTTAGGACGAAACACGTACGGTGATCGGAGAGGATCCTTCCGAACACCGTCCGCCCTTTGGCTACCTCGACGAGTCCGCAGAAGCGAGAAAAGATATTTGACCCTTTCGTTTCATAAAAAGGTCCCCAACTTATTCGGCATTTCTCTTAGAACCCCTCAAGCGGAATTTATATTTGCACCCCTACGAAGATGTGTAATTACGTGTTCCATTTGCCAAAGATGTGATTCTTGTGCGTGCATCCAAGAAATATAGCGCTAATACAAAAATAAAATACAATCTTTTGAGAGGTTTATATGTAAAAGTTCCAAATTTGCCTTATGTTAGGTGAAGGACTGATACGTAAAATAAATATCGTGGAGGGATTTCCCTGAAAGATGCACCAAAGATCAAGAGCTACAGATCAAGTCATTCCTCTATTTCAACGCCCGGCAGCTCCCACTTCCGTGCTTCAGTCACCCAACCCCGTCTCCTTCTCGCACCCCTCGAACCCTAGAAGGAAGCCTCGAAGGAGGAGGAGATGGCGGTGGAGTCGGCTGTTCTGTCGCGGATCGGGCTGGCAGGACTGGCTGTGATGGGCCAGAACCTCGCCCTCAACATCGCCGAGAGGGGATTTCCCATTTCCGTCTACAACCGCACCGCCTCCAAGGTCGACGAGACCGTCGGCCGTGCCGCCGCAGAGGGCGGCCTCCCCCTGTCCGGTCACCGCTCCGCCCAGGACTTCGTTCTCTCTCTCCGCCGCCCCCGCTCCGTCATCATCCTCGTCAAGGCCGGCGCACCCGTCGACCAGACCATCGCTGCCCTCTCCCACTTCATGGAGCCCGGCGACGCCATCATCGATGGCGGCAACGAGTGGTACGAGAACACCGAGCGCCGGATCCGCGAGGCCGCCGCCCGCGGGATCCTCTACCTCGGCATGGGCGTCTCCGGCGGCGAGGACGGCGCCCGGAACGGCCCTTCCCTCATGCCCGGCGGGTCCCTCCAGGCCTATCAGAATGTCGAAGACATTCTGACCCGCGTCGCTGCCCAGGTGGACGACGGGCCCTGCGTCACATTTGTCGGTGAGGGCGGCTCTGGTAACTTCGTCAAGATGGTCCATAATGGCATCGAGTACGGTGACATGCAGCTCATCTCTGAGGCCTACGACGTGCTCAGGATTGTTGGTGGGCTGTCTAATGCTGAGCTTGCGGAGACCTTTGCCGAATGGAACCGTGGCGAGCTTGAGAGCTTCCTCATCGAGATCACTGCCGACATATTTGGAGTTCGCGATGAGCATGGTGATGGGGAGCTTGTTGACAAGATCCTAGACAAGACCGGGATGAAGGGGACTGGCAAGTGGACAGTTCAGCAGGCAGCTGAGCTTTCAGTTGCTGCCCCGACCATTGCGGCCTCTCTCGACTGCCGGTACCTTAGTGGCCTCAAGGATGAGAGAGAGGCTGCCGCCAAGGCTCTTGACCAAGCTGGGATCGGTAGCGGTGACTTTATCAGCGGCCGGTCTGTCGACAAGAAACGCCTAATTGATGACGTCCGGCAGGCTCTCTATGCTTCCAAGATCTGTAGTTACGCCCAAGGTATGAACTTGCTCAGAGCTAAGAGTGCTGAGAAGGGATGGAATCTCAATCTCGGGGAACTTGCAAGGATTTGGAAGGGAGGGTGCATTATAAGGGCGAGGTTTTTGGATAGGATTAAGAAGGCTTATGAGCGAAATCGGGGACTTGCGAACCTGATTGTGGACCCTGAATTTGCAAGGGAGATGGTGCAGAGGCAGGCAGCATGGCGGAGGGTTGTAGGACTTGCAATTGAAGCTGGAATCAGCACGCCAGGTATGTGTGCCAGCCTTGCATATTTCGACACTTATCGCCGGGCAAGGCTGCCTGCAAACCTGGTGCAGGCACAGAGGGATTACTTTGGGGCACACACCTATGAGCGAGTTGATCGCCCAGGATCATTCCACACTGAGTGGTCCAAGATCGCAAGGCAGAGCAAAACTGGTGCAGGCATCCTTAACTGAGTCTCTTTGGTTTGATGTATTGGTGGTAATAAGTTGATTAGGAGCCATGTTTTCTGGTTGTTGTTATCTTACTGCAATTTAAAGGTACAATTTTATTGTTAAATAACAGTTGCATCTGCTGAGATCTGCCTGCAGAGAACAAATTTTTGTTTATGATAGTTGTGCATCAAAGTGTGATGTATAGACATTGCTAGCCTATCTAGATTCTCATGATTATGTATTTGCAATTTAATCGTCTTATGCTTTCTTGTTATTTGCATATTGGCTTTTGTGTTACCAGGACTGTATTTATTTAGTTCTGGTTGCTTTGATTAAAGAGGAAAGTATAAAAATGTTTTTTTGTTAAGGTCATTATATTGCCGATTATTTAGTTCACACTGGAACTGCATCTCTGAGTCTTGTTGGTTTACTTTTGTAGATATACATTCCATATGGTTCAGCTAAATATTTTGTGCAGATACAACAGATTTTTTTTTTTTACAATGCTGTAAATAATGTGGCTGGTAGTTTTACAACTTTGTCTTATGGTTGGCATATGCTATTGACTGGATAATAGCATGTTTAGGAGATTATTTTTTATCATTGTAATGAACAAAGGTAAGCTTTGACTCATCAGTTACTTTAATTTGACAATTAAGAAAGGAAGAATTAGTTAAGATTGTGGTTCTAGAAACTTGCTATTCAGCTTAGGTTGCATTTGGATTTTCCTAGATATTAGGCCTGATGTGGTTAACTTAGAGCAATGTCCCAATATGTTCTAATTCTCACAGATTGTACTGAAGTTGTCATTGTTATTATCACAAAACGAAATTGAATTCTAGCTCTAAAGTCTAAATTGTTTCAGATGGTTTTCTTTTTTCAAAAATATCATCCTGGTTTCCTGTTTTGTATTTAAAAAATACAGATTCGATTCTCAATAGCCTTGGGATGAGCCAACTAACAAGCTCTTTTTTAATACATGAGTATATTTGAAATCCTAACCTTAACAATTCAGATGACAGCATAGATACCACCTAACTTACAGAAATGAAACAGAATCAAATCTCCTTTCTGATGGCTTCTGCTAAGAGGCATGCATGTTTAACCACCATGCATGTACTTTGCAAAGAATTTAACAGTAAATTCTATAATATGCCTGTCTGTTGTCCATGGATGCTTGACTTATGGCATATAAATCCTTTAAGATTATCAATGACTGTTACCAAATTCACACACCACAGGTATGATGTGCTTACATCTGATAAGATCCTCATGTGCTGTCAAGCCGGAGTACTTCCACTGAGAAGCCCAGGTCTGTGTTCTATATCTTGCAAAATCTACTTTAGTCTTGTTCTACAGTTTTCTTGTTCCTCTTAATACAAGGGCAAATATTGGGTTCACACAGTATTAGATACATAATGAGAAAATTTCGTGAGAAAACTTGTTTCAAGAAAAAGTAGAAGAAATATATCTCGGTTGTAGAGATGAAGATGTCCATCTTTCAGTAGAATTGGTGAGGTCAAGGTTAAAAGCCTTAAAAGAGATATGAATTTGAAGGAGGAATTGATAGGAAATGTGTTGGTTAAAGGAAATTGATTGTCATTCTACTTATCTGCCAGTTGTTCTGACTCATACTATGCTACCAGTATTAAAAAAAAAAAAAGGTTCCTTAAAGTGACCCTTCATGGCTGAATGCTAAGGATGATGTATCTTGCTTCAAATCTTTGATAACTTGCTCGAATTTGTCCAACCTGGCTTAAAATGTGCTTGGAGGTCCATGCAAATTAAGTTTTTGTTTTTCATAGCAACTGTCTGATATTATCAGTGTCAATGTTGTATACAGTTATGCTCTGAAGCAAGGATGGATTGAACTTCAATGTTGCAAATATTCATGGGCTATCTGTTAATTAGTTTTGTTGATGAGGAAATCAAGCATGCATTCACCTCCTACACCTAAATTTCTTTTGATAAGTAAGGTGCTTTAGACATTGAGTACATCTGTGTTTTTATAACCATACTATTCAGAAGTTGGAAGAGTCGACGGAAGATGGATAGATCAGACTAGATAAGAATATGGTATTTAGGTATTTTGGTTTTGTTGAGTCCGTGGTATCCTTAGTAGCATTACTCTAGCAAGGTTTACCGAAGGCTTATTGGATCAGCATGGGAGATTAAATAGCCAACGTTAGCCGAACAAAAGTAAAAAACAATGCTTCTGTAGTGTGTCTCATGGAAGAACAGTACCTGTTGGTGTTGGCAGTGGCATTATGTTGGAAGGATATGTTAGGCTGACATGGCTGGCGGTTGGCATGCTTGGTATGGGTAAGCCATGATTCATCATATCATTGGATTACAATAAACTGATATCAATAGTATAATATGAATAACACATGTTAAATATATTTGAATGCCCAGTTATTCTACATTCCTTATACTTATTATTGCTGAAATAGACATTTATATTGTGGGCTGTTAATTGTCTTTGTCATGTATGTGTTTTTCGAATAACAATTTGTCATGATGAAGAACTTCAATACTTTCTCAATTCTTACCCTAAATCCATGTATTGACGATAATAACTATCATCTCTGTTCATTCTTCTTTTGTAATGATTTTCTCTTGTGATGAGATTGGTCGCAAGATTTTGTCTCCTCTCTCTGGATTGTGTACCTTCAAGCTGCTCATCAATCGAATGGTTGGGTTATTCTATTCGTTTATTACATGTACAGAAGCTGATTACTTGGCGTAGCTTTGAAGAACTGTTGGAATCTTGGATTAGGATGTTGTTTGAATAGTTGACTCATTCCATGCGAATAGCAGTTGTCAATAACATGTTATTGGTTTAATAATGCAAGTGGTGGTAATATGTTCCAACTTGCATCTTAAATCATGTGTGCCTCATAAATATACATGTAATTACTTGTCGTTAAGTCAATGTGGTATTACTTTTATATGAACCAAGCCTTAGAAATATCAAAATATTTCTACTCTGTTTTTTTCTGTAGTCATCCTCCAAAGCTTTCTTTTTGCTTCTCTGTGCAAAAAGTTCAGTATCACTTCTCTGAAATATATGAGTCTTAGTGACTGGTTCTTCATTTTTGCTCTGGTTGATAGAGCTGTTATGTCCTCTTCTCATTTCTTTTAGCATCTAATTTCTTGACAGTGAATCCAAAGTCTTCTTCTTATTTGCAATTGCCTATTTCTCCCAGGTCATGGAAGATCACATCATTCTGTTCTCATGACATGTCTAAAAAAGCAGCTCTTGCCCTCTCTTTACTCTTCTCCATACATGAGTACCATCATACATAGCACTTAGGCTTTTTCCCGACATATTTATGCTTGCCATGATTCTTCACTTGATGCTTTGTGTGCTAATGAGGTAGAACTGTTAAAGACTCAAAGGTTCTCTCTCTTTTGTCTTATAATTGCTGGATCTCTAATTGTGATTATGTGTTGTCTTCTTTCTCTTGGAAAATGAACTCTCTTAGAAGTAACTTGTTCACTGGACTGGTGTATTTTGTAAGATTGTTCTAATATTTTCGGTTCTTCCTGTTATCTTGCTAATAGATTGCACTAACATATTTGCTCATGCTTTTTGTAAAGGTTTTTAGTTTGATTACAATGATCTTTCTTGATGACATGTTTCCTCTATGAACTAGTGACTGCTGATTTGAACATTTCAGCTAACCAAGAATAGCCAAAGTCTTCTATCTTATAATATAGTTGTTATAATTTACATTAAGTTAAAAGACCAAGTCTACGTGACATTTGAATATAGTAGTCAGCAAAACAAAGAGCATTTGTCTCCTCTCATAAACTCTTTTAACTCTCTGTGGTTTTGTATAAGAAACATGCTGTTCTTGTAATCTACACCACCATTGAGCAGCAGGCAATGGCACTTCCTGTGCTGCAGTTTG
Source organism: Musa acuminata AAA Group (assembly GCF_036884655.1). NCBI lineage: Eukaryota > Viridiplantae > Streptophyta > Magnoliopsida > Zingiberales > Musaceae > Musa > Musa acuminata. The sequence continues at coordinate 23,977,695 of NC_088339.1, read as the reverse complement.
TACTCTGGGCGACCGGTTCACTGGCATGCTTAGCAAGTGCTGTTGTCATCAGAGCTGCAACTGCTGCCCTAATAGCCTTCGTCAACCTGTTCAAGATCCTCGGGGAAGCCTGCAACGATGCGGTCGAGCTCGCCCGCGGCCTCCTCTGGTGGGCGCTGCAGTGCATGCTGGAGCTCGTCAGGGACGTGGTCATGTCCCTCGTCTCGAGCTTGCTCGAGGCGCTTACGAGCGTCGTGGCCGGGGCTCTCCGGCTCACGGTATCGGCGGTTGTGGAGCTACCGGCGACGAGCAGGAGCGCGCTCGATGCGTTGGCCGAGGCCTTCACGCAGGTGTTCGACGGAGTGCTGCAGGTGTTGGTCGCGATAGGTGAGAGCATATGGAGCAACTGCTGGGATGCTGTGGAGTACATCATGGAGAAGGCTTGATGTTTGGTTCCATCGAGTATGACGCTTGATAAGCTCGAGCTTTCTTCTCTTTGACAAGATAAGAAAGCTTTGCGTATTACATCGTCTTCATAGAGAGATGAAGAGCCTCATATGTGTTAGGACTTTGTAGTATCAACTTTTCATCCCCCCCCCCGCCAACAAAAAAACTACTAAGAACTCAAAGTTCAAAAAAAAAAAAAAAAAGAACATATATTTCTTATTCTTCAGACGAAAAACAACTCCTCTAATAAAAAAAAAAAATCTAATTCTTAGCAAAATCGATGCATACATAAAGCACGTTGATTAGCTTACCCGATAAAGAATTAGATCATCACAAGATTCAAAACTCAAATTTAGTGTTTCTCTCAAGTATCCTATGATATTGATTCTTCGTTACAAACGTAAAAGAAAAACTAATTCTTCGTTACAAATGCAAAAGAGAAACTCAAATTTAGTGTTCCTCTCAAGTATACTATGATATTGATTCTTTGTTATAAACGTAAAAGAAAAACTAATTCTTCATTACAAACTCAAAAGAAAAACTAAGGAACATAGGTGAAGACACTTAATTCTTCTCTCTATTTTTTTTTCGGAAAGATCCAAAAGACAATTGTTATTTTGATAATATAATTCTTGAATTGTTTTTAAGTGGGTCAAGTTTTGGCCTATTAATTCTGTATTCTCTTCTTGTTAGGTGTATGGATAACTAAGAAAGAGAAGTAGAAGCTGGTCAAAGAAAAAGGACAAGATTTAAGTGTGTAATTATATTGGGCAATGCTCTCTAATGATGCCAATATTTGGAAGGATGGAATCTTAGCTTGGTTATAGGAGATAATCTTCTTCGCTTACTGTTCCATTTTCTCCTTTTTGTGACATGGATATAATAAAATACCACATATTAAAACTGTATTAACATTTGGATTCTACATTTACCTACCAACTCATTTTTATGACAGAAATCGATGGCTGAGAGTTCTTAACTTAGGCCTACTACTTGACCTTTTTCTAACCCAATATAATCCATCTTGATCTTATGATGTGAGCTCCAACCAACCACATAAATCTAACACCAAGCCAAAGTTGATAAAAAAGAATAATAATAATCTCAATCACAAGGTCAAGTGGAAGGCAAGATCGAGATAATATAGGTGTTAGGTTGGGTCAACGTTGAACTTCATCTCGGTCCAACTCAACCGTACCACCTCGAGTTCATTAATTTGAGACTATGATTTTTGTCGAGCCAAACGAATAAGAATCGACATATAGCATCGATGAAATCTAATAATATATGTCATCCGATTCATCTTAGATATTAGATATTTTCCTAACATATCTGTGATTTTCTTATTTCATTGACTCAATTATTTTTTGAGTAAACTTTGACTAGAGCACCATGTTAAAATTTAAAATAAAAGATTAATAGGAATCAAACTGGTCAATGATGTCATATATAAAATAAAATAATAGAGTGATCCAAAACTTTTTTTCTCAATCTTTGATGGAGGTTTGACCATTTCATCTTGATTTCATTTATTATTATTATTATTATTATTTTCTATAGATAATGAGGAATCAATTTTGACTGGTCAACCCCCAATTGATTGATTGCTTCATCTTCAAGATGATTGCATACTAATGTCATCATTTCACCTACTCTTGCTTTGTTAAGAGGGGAGGCAGTTGAAGGATTACGGCACCACAACATGACATCCGAGTAGCTCATATTTCATTGACCATATTATGTTGACATGTCACACTCCTTAATGAACTTAGACGTGCATTGAGTCTCCTTAATCGAGGCAGTATGGTTAATGTTAGGCGATTAAGTGAGCGCTATGATGGCTAAACCATCCACCGTGTCTAACGATACGTTTGCCTTACTGCCGGCGAGGGTGGGTCCCACGTGGGGACGGACTCACGTGACACGTTCCGGCGGTCAAGGCGGGCGCGTACGAAGAGGATGGCGGCCAATTTGCCACGTGGGCAGACCATGCCAAGTCTCTCGCCCTCGCCGGTCGTGCTCTTTCGTCAGGCTGACGTGCGAACTTACGTGGAGCGGGAGGGCAATTCCGTCATTTCGCTGAGCGCTCCGCCGCTAGAAATATCTCCGCCCACCGCCAGCGAACGCCCCATCAATCTCCGCCCGGCTTTCCTCCTGCCATGGCCGCAAGAACCATGCGCGCCGTGCAATACGCCGGCTACGGCGGTGGCGCCGCCGCTCTCCAGGTACCACCTTCTTCCCGATGCCCTCTCGTGCTCTCTCCTCTTCTCCCTTTTCTCTCGATCACGTTTCCTTTGGCTTCAACAAATAGATCCATGCTCTTCTGAGGAAGCTGAACTGAGCCTATATGTACGTGTCATAGAATCTCGGTGGCAATACTGCACCTGAAACTTTTCCTCTGATACTAGAGGATTGTTCGCTTCCATCCTCTTCTGAGGAAGCTGAACTGAGCCTTTTAAGTACATGTCATAGAATCTCGGTTGCAACACTGCACCTGAAGCTTTTCCTCTGATTCTAGTAGGTTCGTTTGCTTCACCTCATGGTCAAAGGTAGAGTAATCATGTCAGTAGAGTGTGAAGAAGATTTAAGATAGGGTTTGACTTTGTCTAAAGAAGATTTGATGGTTTGCACCACAAATCCGACATGTCTCTGTTACCATCCATCGTTTGTAAGCTTCATGAAAGCGACGTGATTGATTGAAGTGCTGCATTTTTGGCTTCAGCATGTTGAGATCCAGGTTCCTTCACCCAAGAAGGATGAGGTGCTCCTGAGAGTGGAAGCAGCAAGCATGAACCCAGCCGACTGGAAAATCCAGAAGGGAATGATGCGGCCTTTTCTGCCATCCAAGCTTCCATTTGTTCCAGGTGCACATCCCACTTCCATCAACATCTGCACTGGATTGCACTCGAGGCTTCATCTCTCCCCGTGCAGATCTTATTCTCTTGAATTGCTACTTGTTTTAGATGTAGAGGATCAGAAACTGAGTCCTGTAAAATGTTTGGTCGACAGTATCGGATGTTGCAGGAGAAGTTGTTGAGGTTGGACCTGGCGTGGATGGCTTCAAGCCAGGAGACAAGGTGGTCACGTGGCTTGGATTTGTAAGAGCTCTAAGCCTTCTTCTTCTTTTCTGGCTTGGATTATGTTCATATGCTTGGAAATTAACTGGCATAATTCTCAGGTAGACCTTGGACTGCTTTGCCTCTCTCTGTTCATGTCAAATGAGCTTCTCTCGTTCTCTGATTTTGCCATCTTTCTCTGTTCATATCACTTCAAGTTTTGTACTGCTTGATGCATATGATCATATAAGAGTTTTTCTTCTTCTATTTCTGTGGTGGACTTTGGATTGCTTGCATCTCTCTCTCTCTCTCTCTCTCTCTCTCTCTTTCTCTCTCTCTGTGTTCATGTCCAATGAGCTATTCGAGTTAACCTTTAAGCTGCGTATACTGTCAGAAAGCAGGTGGACTCGCGGAGTACGCTATTGCACCAGTAAACGTTACGGCACGCATTCCACCTGAAGTATCAGCCGAAGGCGCTGCGGGTCTGCCTATTGCGGCCTGTAGTGCTCTACAGGCGCTAAGGTACGCCACAACCAAGTTCGACGGCACCGGCGATCCAGCAAACGTCCTCATCACTGCCGCCTCTGGCGGTGTCGGGACGTTCGCCGTCCAGCTCGCCAAGCTCGGAAACCTCCATGTCACCGCCACCTGCGGCGCCCGGAACATGGAGCTGGTGAGGAGCCTGGGCGCAGATGAGGTGCTTGACTACAAGACCCCGGAAGGCAAGAGCTTGAAGAGCCCTTCGGGCAGGAAGTACGACATCGTCGTGCACTGCACCTCCAGCGTTGGCTGGTCCAGCTTGGAGTCCAATCTCGCAGCTCACGGGAAGGTCGTCGATCTCAATCCTTCGCCGGGGGGGTTCCTTCGTTCTGCTCTGAAGCAATTGACCTGCTCGAATAAGAAGCTGGTGCTGCTGTCCGCGATGGCGACGAAGGAGGACTTGCAATTCCTGGTTGAGCTGGTGAAGGGAGGGAAGCTTAGGACGGTGATCGACTCGAGATACGCACTGGGCAAGGCGGAGGAGGCCTGGGCAAAGATCATGGAGGGTCATGCCACTGGTAAGATCATCGTCGAGCGCGACCAAGTCATGGACATATAAATATGAAGCGTTTGATCCCAATTGTATCAAGATTTGTGTGAATCCAAGTGAAATCATGGTAAATATTGTTTAAGAATTGATTCATAGTAGTTATCTAGGTAGTTACAATGTTTTAAGTAGTTTTAGGCATGTTTCAAGAAGTGATCCAAGATCTAGAAGTTATAGGGTGGTTCCTATAACTACCTCACTCATGGGTGACATAGTGGAGTGAGGTAGTTACCACTATGTCCTATAAATAGGATCATAGTTCATGAAGCAAGATAGAAAGGAGAATATATTTGGGAATATTTTGTAAGTGTTCTATGTCAATCATCTTATTTTAAATACTACATCTGTTTTCTTGATCGAAAGGATTCTTTTACTTATATCATAGTATTCTATTTTTTTTATTTCCTTGATCCTCCATCCCCAATGGTATCAGAGCCAAGTTTCAATTTAAACTGGACATTATGACTTTTAATGATAATTTCAAGTCTTAACCCCTTATTCTCATCTTCTCGGGTAAATGCTATGAATTTTGGAATATCAAGATGAAGACTCTATTCAAGTCTCAAGATCTTTTGGGACTTAATAAAGAATGGATATGCAGATCCATATGACGAAATCAGTCTGAGAGAGAATAGAAAGAAAGACTCAAAAGCATTGTTCTTCATTCAACAAGCTGTACATGAGACAATCTTCTCGAGAATTGCAACAACGACAACCTCAAAACAAGCTTGGTTGATCCTTTAAAATAAATTTCAAGGTTCGTCAAGGGTGATTACGATAAAACTTTAAACCCTTCGTCGTGAGTTTGAAATTTGGTTCATGAAAAGCAATGAATCAGTGCAAGATTTTCTTTCTCGAGTGATTGAAATTATTAGTCAAATGAAATCTTACGGTGAATATCTTCCTGATCATATAATTATTGCAAAAAGTTTTGAGAAGTTTAACTCCAAAATTTGATCATGTTGTTGTCGCAATTGAGGAGTCAAAAGATTTATCTACATTTTTATTTGATGAACTAATGGGTTCCTTGTAAGCACATGAAGCAATGTTGAACAAGTCACTTGAAAAAAATGAAGAGAAAACATTTCAAGTTAAGGGGGAGTCTTCTACTTTAAAAGAACAAAAAATCAGGAGGAAGAGGACGTGGTAGAGGAGGATTTTTTGGTAAAGGAAATGAAAAAGGAAGAGGAAGAAGACACTTTGATGGGCATGATGAACAAAAGCAATCAAATTATGATAAAAAAAATTACAAGAGTAGAATTCAATGTCACTATTGTAAAAAATTTGGTAAGACACTTTGTTGGAAATGAGAAAAGCAAGCAAGTTACGTTAAGGAAAACGAAGAAAATAGTAAGTTGTTTATAAGTCGGTCATAAGTTTATGATATCTCAAATGATATTTGGTTTTTGGACAATGAATATTCTAATAATATATTATGCTTAGAATTAATATTTAGATATATTGATGAAACTTACAAATTGAAAGTTAGACTTAGAGATAATAAGCAAATCGAACCAGAAGGAAAATGAACAATTGAGGTGAAGACAAATCAAGGAAAGGTAAAATACCTTGATAATATTTTTTTTGTTCCTACTTTATCAAATAACTTGTTGAGTGTTGGACAATTGATAGATAATGAATATTCAGTTATATTTGATGATGGTTCATGCACTATTAAAGTTAAAAAATTTGATTTGATTATAGTAAATATTTGCATGACGTAAAACAAAATGTTTCCACTTGATGTTTCAAATATTGAAAAGCATGCTCTTGTTACAACTCAAAAGAATGAGTCTAATTTATGACATTTAAGATATGAATTCCTTAACATTAAGGGTTTAAGGTTGTTAAATAAAAAAGGAATGATTTTCGAATTGCCTAAGATTAATGTACTTGATGTATGTGAATGTTGCATTTATGACAAACAAAGTAAAAAAATTATTTTCTGTTAGAAAAGCAGGGAGAGCATTTAATTATCTTGAATTAATTTATGCTGACTTATATGGACCTATGAATACAAAATTATTTGGTGGAAGTCAATATTTTCTATTGTTTACTAATGATTATAGTCGCATGAGTTAGATATATTTTTTGAAATTAAAATATAAAATATTTAATAATTTTTAAAAATTCAAGGTACTTATAGAAAGATAAAGTGGTAGACACATAAAAACACTTCGGACAGATAGAGGTGGTGAATTTTTATCTAATGAATTTAATTCTTTTTATGAAAAAAAATTTGTAGAGAATTGATAACACCATATACACCGGAGTAAAATGGTGTAGCTGAACGTAAAAATCAAACTATCATTGAAATGGTAAGAAGTTTGCTTAAAGGAAAACATAATTTCATCACTCACTATCTTGATTTTATTTATTTATTTATTTATTATTATTATTATCATTATTATTTTTTTATAAATAATGAGGAATCAATTTTGACTGGTCAACCCCAATTGATTGATTGCTTCATCTTCAAGATGAGCACACAAATGTCATCATTTCACCTACTCTTGGTTTGTTAAGAGAGGAGGCAGCTGAAGGATTACGGCACCACAACATACGTCTGAGTAGCTCATATTTCATTGACCATATTATGTTGACTTGTCACACTCCTTGATGAACTTAGACGTGCATTAAGTCTCCTTAATCGAGGCGGTATGGTTTATGTTAGGAGATCAAGTGAGGGCTATGATGTCTAAACCATCCACCGTGTCTAATGATACGTTTGCCTTACCGCGGCGAGGGTGGGTCCCACGTGGCGACGGACTTACGTGACAGGTTACGGTGGTCGAGGCGGGCGCGTACGCACAGGATGGCGGGCCAATCTGCCACGTGGGCAGACCATGCCAAATCCTCGCCCTCGCCGGTCGCTCTTTCGTCAGGCTGACGTGCGAACTTACGTGGTGCGGGAGGGCAGTTCCGTCATTTCGCCGAGCGCTCCGCCGCTAGAAATATCTCCGCCCACCGCCAGCGAACGCTCCATCAATCTCCGCCCGTCTTTCCTCCTGCCATGGCCGCAAGAACCATGCGCGCCGTGCAATACGCCGGCTACGGCGGTGGCGCCGCCGCTCTCCAGGTACCACCTTCTTCCCGATGCCCTCTCGTGCTCTCTCCTCTTCTCCCTTTTCTCTCGATCACGTTTCCTTTGGCTTCAACAAATAGATCCATGCTCTTCTGAGGAAGCTGAACTGAGCCTATATGTACATGTCATAGAATCTCGGTGGCAATACTGCACCTGAAACTTTTCCTCTGATACTAGAGGTTTGTTCGCTTCCGTGCTCTTCGGAGGAAGCTGAACTGAGCCTTTCAAGAACATGTCATAGAATCTCGGTCGCAACACTGCACCTGAAGCTTTTCCTCTGATACTAGTCCGTTTGTTTGCTTCACCTCATGGTCAAAGGTAGAGTAATCATGTCAGTAGAGTGTGAAGAAGATTGAAGGTAGGGTTTGACTTTGTCTAAAGAAGATTTGATGGTTTGCACCACAAATCCGGCATGTCTCTGTTACCATCCATCGTTTGTAAGCTTCATGAAAGCGACGTGATTGATTGAAGTGCTGCATTTTTGGCTTCAGCATGTTGAGATCCAGGTTCCTTCACCCAAGAAGGATGAGGTGCTGCTGAGAGTGGAAGCAGCAAGCATGAACCCAGCTGACTGGAAAGTCCAGAAGGGAGCGTTCCGTCCTTTTCTGCCATCCAAGTTTCCATTTGTTCCAGGTGCACATCCCACTTCCATCAACATCTGCATGGGATTGCACTCGAGGCTTCATCTCTCCCTGTGCAGATCTTATTCTCTTGAATTGCTACTTGTTTTAGATGTAGAGGATCAGAAACTGAGTCCTGTAAAATGTTTGGTCGACAGTATCGGATGTTGCAGGAGAAGTTGTTGAGGTTGGACCTGGCGTGGATGGCTTCAAGCCAGGAGACAAGGTGGTCACATGGCTTGGATTTGTAAGAGCTCTAAGCCTCCTTCTGCTTCTTCTTCTTTTCTTTTCTGGCTTGGATTATGTTCATATGCTTGTAAATTAACTGGCATAATTCTCAGGTAGACCTTGGACTGCTTTGCCTCTCTCTGGAGCTTCTCTAGTTCTCTTATCTTGCCATCTTTCTCTGTTCATATTACTTCAAGTTTTGTACTGCTTGATGCATATGATCATATGAGTTCTGTGGTGGACTTTGGATTGCTTGCCTCTCTCTCTCTCTCTCTCTCTCTCTCTCTCTCTCTCTGTTCATGTCCAATGAGCTATTCGAGTTAACCTTTAAGCTGCATGTACTGTCAGAAAGCAGGTGGACTCGCGGAGTACGCTGTTGCACCAGTAAACCTTACGGTCCACATTCCACCTGAAGTATCAGCCGCAGACGCTGCGGGTCTGCCTATAGCGGGCTTTACTGCTCTACAGGCGCTGAGGTACGCCACAACAAAGTTCGACGGCACCGGCGATCCAGCAAACATCCTCATCACTGCCGCCTCTGGCGGTGTCGGGACGTTCGCCATCCAGCTCGCCAAGCTCGGAAACCTCCATGTCACCGCCACCTGCGGCGCCCGGAACATGGAGCTGGTGAGGAGCCTGGGCGCAGATGAGGTGCTTGACTACAAGACCCCGGAAGGCAAGAGCTTGAAGAGCCCTTCGGGCAGGAAGTACGACGTCGTCGTGAACTGCACCACCAGCGTTGGCTGGTCCAGCTTGGAGTCCAACCTCGCAGCTCACGGGAAGGTCGTCGATCTCAATCCTTCGCCGGGGGCTTTCCTTCGTTCTGCTCTGAAGCAATTGACCTGCTCGAATAAGAAGCTGGTGGTGCTGTTCGCGACGGCGACGAAGGAGGACTTGCAGTTCCTGGTTGAGCTGGTGAAGGGAGGGAAGCTTAGGACGGTGATCGACTCGAGATACGCACTGGGCAAGGCAGAGGAGGCCTGGGCAAAGAGCATGGAGGGTCATGCCACTGGTAAGATCATCGTCGAGTGTGACCAAGTCATGGACATATAAATATCAAGCGTTTGATCCCAATTGTATCAAGATTTGTGTGAATCCAAGTGAAATCATTGTCAATATGATGCCAAGCAGTTCGATTCAGGTGTTTGGGATTCACTTGCCTGCACACGTTTCGTCGGAGACCTCCATTTCTGCATTGCTATCTCGATTTGACGGCAGACAAGGCATAACTAAAAGATCACAAATACGTTTTCCATGAGATAATGGAGATCGATTTCCCATTGCGATCAACATGGATCATGTAGCTTCCGCGCTAGGGAACGGCATGGGTCAAGGCGCAGGTCCCATCGTCTCCTGATGAGAATCCCGGGCTCCAACCCCGATCTCCTCCGATGAGGGTCTTGCGGCTATCGGAATCGTCGGTCACGATAACGAAGGTGCAGGGCGACGCACTCGGAAGGGCCCACCGGGCCGATGGGCTTCGACGCAGGGTCCTCCGGCTCGTCATCGTCGCTGTCGGAGGATTCATCCATACGGCGGCCGACGCGCTTCGATCGGTCATGGGTCCGCTGCGGCTCCCAAATCCTAGGGCAAGATTCCGCCTTTGGCGGCGCCGGGGAAGAAATCGACCGAAATGAAGCTCCTCGGTCCTGCAATCGATCCGGATTTCGCGAATCGTGTTCGGCCTTTGGGTCGACCGACGGCACCGTTTCCGGCTATCGAGGGAGATGAAGTTCTTTCTGTGGGTCCCACAAGAGGCCACCAATTGATCCAATCGTAACGAGGGTAAAGAATCGAGTAGTTTTCTGATAAATAAAAATCACCTTTCATCTTGGGGTCTCTAGAAATACGTACCAAAGGTTACGCTACCCATCCTACGTGGCTAACACCCGTCAGGCTCGTAATAGAACCACGTAGGATGGAACGATAAGGGGGAGAAAGTTCGGGGACCAAAGAATAATAGTAATTCTTTTCGAATTAGATTCGGCATGGGAGTGGCTCAAAGGCAACCCGTTCTCTTCTTAGAGCCGCTGTGGAGGATTTGGGGCGCCAATGTGTGCCTTGTTTTTGCTGAGGATACCGAGTAAGAAGAAGGCCATATCAAGCTTCTCTCTCTCTCTCTCTCTCTCTCTCTTTCTGTGAATGGGAGTTACTGAGACATACAGGCATCTATCTGACAAGAAGCAGCTTTGATGCATGTTGGTCTCTGTTTTGTGTGACCGATAACACATGGAAGTAAATCCCATACCAATCCATCCTTTGGTTTTAGGAGTTGGACTGTGATCTTGTGGAAATCAATGGAGAGGGAAGCCATGATGAGTTCATGAAATGAGCACTGCCTTCATCTAAATTTTCCCGTACTATGCTGATGAAACAGAGTTTCCGAAGCCAAATCGAAGTTCTGAACTTGACCACTGAAAAGATCATACTTCGTACCTGTATATGGAAGACAGAATCTAACTATAATTGCCTGTAAGTTGACTGGCTATGATCTGGAAGAGATCCAAGACTTGGAGAGTTGTGAGCTACTCCTAGATAGCAGCAGCAACACACTGTCACCGTTCATTAACATGGATGAGATTTCACAGCTTTAACCGGCCTGCAAGTGTAGGTGAGTCAAGTTGACTGCAGTACATTCCACAGAGCTGTCAAGGAAATAAGAATGCTGCCTATCTTGCCAAAAGCTCACTAACATAATGAATTCAATGAGTAGATTTTGTGATGTGAATCACAACCTAAACAGCAAAGAATCATTCTTCTGAGCTGCTCTTCACAACTTAGGAAGTAGATGCTCTTCACAACTTTGACATGCTCTTCATAAATACATGTTCTTTAGTGCATGGATTTTATGATCTCTCAATGAATGTTCTTCACTTGGAATGAGAGAGAGAAAAAATTTCAAATCTTGAATGATTGACCTGAGCATAAGGCAGCTTTTCTTGAATCCCTAACCCCTCCTTAATATAATATTAAAGAGTCTTCTTTCATTGACATTTGATGATTCCAACTTCTTAACCCCTCATAATGCCCATCTCTTTCTGTGACTCCAATGATTGTTGCAGGAAAAGAAGAAGCCAAGAATTCCTCCATATTTCAACTTGGTTTTGAGTAGTTCCCCTAATCAATGGCTTAGGGTGGCATGTAGGTGGGTGTGTATGCATTGAACTATGCTATATTTTAATGCATTGGGGGTAAGAGGTGGGGGGGAAAAGGGATTGGTGGAACCCCACCTCCAATCAACTAAGTTACTAATAAACAGTTTGGTTTGGTGAAAGAAACACATCATATTTCTTTTTCTTGTGTCAACACATCTTGATGTTTCATGTATGCCTACTCTGGCACAGATTAGTAAGATCAATGGAAGCATGGGCTTTTTCTTGATCTTAATGAAGAGGCTGTTCTGCTCATACTGATGTATCAGTTGTACAGACTCACATCTATGATTTCCTAGTTGTCAGAGTCATCATTCTGATGATTGTAATACTGTTCTAATCATATCATTGCTCATATTTGCATTACACTGTTTCCCTTTGGGAAATAATCTTCTAGCTTTTTACCAACAAGCTCTTTTTTTTTTTTTTGATTGGATGGCAACAGGTGATTGAATTTGATTCCTAAAGTTAAGCAAGACTTGAAGCCACCAACTATCTTCAACAACTGAGTTATTGACAGGAACAAAAGTTGCCTTTAGGTTTTTCTTTCTTTCTTTCAAGAAAACAATTAAAAGAAACAAAATTTATGTCTGAGCAATCAAAAACTGGTTTTCTTTAGTTTTTTGATGAAGAAAAGAGTGTTTCAGAAGTAAAACACTGGTTTTCAGCCACAAAAAATGCATCTGCAACAGTGTCTTTCATGAAAACAATAGAATTATAATCGTGAATAATTTTATTTTATTTTTTCAGTTGCTAAAGATGTGGTCACTGATTGCATATTAATAACTTGTAAATGAGATTAAAGCTGATTATAAAGTTCATTCATACCCACAAATGTGAATGTAAATGAATTCAAGGGAACTTTAGTCTCAATTTTGCTGACAAGAAAAATTCTTTGTTCTGTGTTCTTTACATATTGGTAAGTGTGAATAATATATTGAGATCAAGAAATAAAAAGAAAGAACATGACAAGCATTAGCCTTCCCCTAAAGATCTTTCTTCCACTGTTAGATATGGGATCCAAGGATGATGGATGGATCATAAAGTGAGAAAGCATTGTTAATAGGTTTGACATTACCAAATGTGGGATTCCAACATTTTTGAAGCTCATCTCAGATTTCCTATGGTCAACATCACACCATTGTCTGACATGCAGCTTGCAGGCACTCCAAGAGAAACAGCATACGAACATAATGAGAAGAAGGATTCCATGGAATGGAGATTCACTCATCCTTCAATCAGTCAGATCAACCCTTGAAGAGTCTGTCAATCTTTCCTGTGATTTGAAACGAAACCTCTTTGTTTCTGTCTCTCTTCTCTCTCTTTTCATGGAAATTACAAGAAAGAGATGTTTGCTTAGAATTTATTGATCATTCACCCTTTGTTAAGTTGAGATTCACCACAGGGATTTTAGTCAGAGACTTCTGACTCCCTACTCTCCTCTTCTCACAGGAACCACAAGAAAGAAACAATTGGCTTAGGATGTATTGATCTTTCACCCTTTGTTAAGTTAAGAACAATTTATTGCTCTTAGGATATTATCCTTAAAAACCTCCCATTTTATTTCTCTCTCTCTCTCTCTCTCTCTCTCTCTCTCTTCTCATAGAAATTACAAGAAAGAAAATGTTGGCTTAGAATTTACTAAGCTTTCACACTTTGTTAAGCTAAGAACTATGACCAAAACATTTGAAAGGTGAAACCAAAGAGATTTTTAATCTCAAAGGCTTCTCAACTTAGTTTCTCTCTCTTTCTCTCTCTCATATAAATGACAAGGAAGATACTGCTAATCACTTACCTCTTGTTAAATTAAGAACTCTGACCAAAAACACTTGAATGGTGAAACCGAAGAGAGTTTTGTAAGGAATTCTCAACTTGTTTGTCTCTCTCTCTACATCTAGTTATTGTTTTGGACAAGGAAAGAAGGAAGTTGAAGCCCCTCAGGCAGTTCTTTTCCTATTCTCTCTTTCCCCGAAGCTAAGCTAAGCTAATTACCATTAAAGGTATCCATTAGTAGAGGGGCATACACCGACTCTTGCGTTCAAAGCTCGGAATCCCCTCCGTCCATTGCGCTCTCTCAACCTCCCCATTTCTCTCTCTATATATATACTTAGAGCTCAACGACTCCACCTTTCTTCCTCTCGTCTCTGTTCTTCTTCTTCTTCTTCTTCTTCTACCCCTCGCATTCTTGGTTCTTCTTCCCAACCTTGCCATAAAAATCCGATCTTTGCCTCTTTTTCGCGCCTCTCGCTGCAACCTTCACCCTCAGGAATGGAAAAGGAGCGATTTTTCGGGGTGAACTGGCAGTCGCCTGACGCGACGACGCCGCCTGAGTTGAACTCCGGCGGCGCCGCCGACGACCGATTGCCGCCGACCTTCCTCAACCTCGGCTGGGCGCAGCTGATGCACCACAACGTCCAGTCCGGCTCGTCCCTGGGTTCTCTCGTCTCATCGCTGTCCTCCAATCCGCCGACCGTTAACGACAGCGTCGTCATACACGAGCTCTTCGGCCATCTCGGAAGCGTCTGCGACGCCGGGGAGTTCCCCCCGACCTCGCTGTACCACAGTGCTAACGTGTCCTGTTACAGCGCGCCGCTGAGCTCCCCCCGAAAGCTCAACCTTTTCGTGACGGATCACCAGCAGCAGGGCAGGGGAGGAGTGATGCCAAGCAATCAAATGGCGGCAGCGCAATTCGCGCCATCCAACTCGGATCGGGCGAAGAGTTACGACTTGCTCAGGGGCCAATTTGGGTTCCCAGAGGCAGGGAAGCTGTCGAGGGTCTCGAGCAGCCAGTCTCTGAAGGCAGCCGATGGGTCGCAGATGGGAGTTCCGGACGACGGGAAGCGTGTCCCGGTAACGGACCCAGAGAGTTTGGAGATGGAGCTGAGGTCCAAGTTCGGTGGTAGGGCATCGGGAGCTTCGACGCCGGACGAAATGGGGCTCGGTAATGGCCAGGATGCATCGTCGGCACTAGATACAAAGATCAACGCGAGGAAGCGGAAATCCAAAGGAAAGGAGGCGTCTTTGTCATCCTCCATTGTGAATCATCCCATGGTATGCCTCAGATTGATTGCGGCACCAAATTTCTCATCCAATTTAGTTCATAGATCTCTTACCGAACATTAAAAGCATGAGAATTCCTCGACTGCAGTCCACCGAGGAGGACAATTCGGATGCAAAGAGATGCAGACCAGCTGAAACCAATGGAGCTGGCAAGGATGCGGCAGCGAAGCCGAAGACCGAGCAGAACGGTGATGCCGGTCATGAACAAGGAAAAGAGAACAATGCCAAGCTAGCAGAGCCTCCCAAGGACTACATCCATGTCAGGGCAAGAAGAGGGCAAGCCACCGACAGCCACAGCCTCGCCGAGAGGGTAAGCAAAGAACACTCCACATCTGTTATCAGCTTCCTGTCTTCCTAATTTCCAGTTTGTCTGTGCAATCTTCACCCTCCCAATTTACCAGGTCAGAAGAGAGAAAATTAGCGAGAGGATGAAGCTCCTGCAAGATCTCGTGCCGGGTTGCAATAAGGTCAGCTCAATGATCTGTAGTTTGGTGCTGCAACACATCGGTTCTTGATCCAAAAGTGTAATCTTGATGCCTTGAAATGTAGATCACTGGCAAAGCTCTTAAGCTGGATCAGATCATCGGCTACGTGCAGTCGTTGCAGCGCCAAGTCGAGGTATAGAACTATAGCCATTAAAGCAAAGATCAATTATATCTCAGCTCAAACTTCAATCCTCTGGTTTCAGTTCTTATCGACGAAGCTGGCCACCTTGAATCCTCAGCTGGACTTCCTCCCAAAAGATGTAAGGCAATCGAATTCTCTCCGATCCGTCATCTCTTCTCTGTCCAATTTGCATCAGGCTTACCCTATTCCATTGCCACAGCAAATCTATCCATTAGACATGACGAGCACTGCATTCTCATACGCTCAGCAACCTCTGCAGAGCGTCGCAACCATAAACCCAACGAGTTCCTCCCTGCACCGACCGCCGCTTGATGGATTCACAGATGCAACCTCTCAGGTACTGATGCTGAAATGAACCGAATGTGCATAAAGATAAAGTGTGCGATTGAAGCAATGCTGGTATTCTGCAGCTCGGGAATTTGTGGGAGGATGATCTCCAGTATGCTGTTCGGATGGGGTTTGCGCAAAGCCAGGGGACCGCCGCCTTCTCCCAAAGCTCGCTGGCAGAGTGAATCGACTCAACCTGGTCACACCATGAATTCAGGGACAAGCTGCATGAATATTGCTTATGATCATTTGATTTCATAGTAAATTAAAGGACTTCTGTATGTAATCTGTGGAAAAAGTTTGAGTCCATCTTCGAGAAGACTGATTATTGCTTGGTTTAGAGAGATGGATGCACTCATTCAACTCTCGAAGATGAAATGAGATGTCTTCTCTCATGCTCTACATTTAAAGTACTACCTATTTGAGCTGGAGTCAACTCAACCATAAACCAAGCGGAATCTGCAACCTCTCTTTCTATCTTATTAACCTAAGCCACCTAACACTGTCGATATTCTTAGCAGCTACCCGATTGTTTATGCTATCAGCATTGCAGGTACCTTCTGTAATGAAAGGAGTGGCATCAGATTGACTAGGTTGGCAAACTTGAATTTGACAAGGACCAATCGAGGAGACAACCCTTGTCATAAAGTCGGATCTCCAAGGCTTTACAGATCATCATACAAGAGAGTAGCAATTTAGCTGGAGGCCATGGCCATGGTGGTTTAGATTCCTTCCAGCAGTGTAATCCTTTGGAAGTCTTCTCTCTCTCTCTCTCTCTCTCTCTCTCCTCTCTGATTGGTTGTAGCCATCAATTCATTCATATCAAGTTGCATGGTGATTTGTGAAACCTAAACAAGATTTGGTCTGGTCTGGTGTTTTCTTCCAGTGGAAGCAGCCATCATGGCTGTCATCTTTGTTTCTTGAGGTCATATTGTTCATCCTCTTTACCTGGTTTCTGTGTTTGCTGGAGTATTACTGATTTCACTGCTTTATTGCTTCCAATGCAGATATAAATCTCATGATCATGATCCAAATCAGAGCACAGGCTGTGAGGTAACTATCATTGGCTTCACCAACCATCCTAACCAGCTAAAATCTCCAAATCTTCCCAACCAACCATTCAGAACAGATGAAGCTCAAATTTGCTTGTCTCGACAAATATGGATTGGGACTGCTCATGCCACCCTCTTGCTGCTTTTTATTTTCCTTTTGTCCTCTCTTGTTCTTCACTAATTATGCACCTGGATGTATTACTCATGATCATGGACCTACTTTGCCGAATTGAGTCCACGCATCGAAGCATTATAATTAAACTTGTTGGTGGTTGGAACATCAATTGTCATAGCCTTCAAGAATTACGATATAAAAGTTGATCAATATTTTTCTCTCCAAAGAGTTTAGGATCTTCGGTTCGAAATTAAACAGGCAAATCATACCTTGGTCTGTTAGTTTCATCACCACTTTGCTCCTTATACCTTTCTTGAATCTTGAGTTCATCTTTTGGACATGATCAACTCTTCTAAACCTGGAGAAATATGTAGGAAAGGTCTCTGCATTGCCTCTACAAAGCTAATTAGTAACCAAAGCAACAAGGAGATGATAACAACTTGGTATTGCATTATGACATGATGTGGATCCCTGGGATCAAATTTGTCTTTAGTAGTTTTTAGGACCTTCAGGAACCAGACTGCATTGGACTTTTGAGTCCCAATCTCATTCTCAATGTCGATCATGATTCAGTAATCAGACTATGCTGGCCAATATATAATTGGATTTTGGTGAAGCATTCACATCCCCTCACAATTAATCTATTTCTTCTTCATGTGGTGGTGGTCTATATCATGGTTGAGCTGTCTAAATCCAAATACATGAAGTGATCAAACATCCCTGTCAACCAACTTGGAGAGTGATCTTTTCTCATTCCACACCTAATTAACCTGGATGCCACAAAATGGTTGTTGTCTCCATGATTTGGGAACAACTAAACGAACATTAAATTTAAGATGATTAAGGTACTGGCTGATGATTAGGATGGTTTTAGATCATTATTATGGGATGCAGACCAGCAATCTGAGAAAATATCTTCCTTAAGGGTAGCCAGGTTACTGTAGTTCCCAGAAGAAAACTAAGAAGGGAATAACTCACAAAGAACATGTTCTACCACTGTCCATTTCTGCCCAGGCTTTGGTAATAGTAATGATTAATAGCAGAATACAAAAGATGAAAATTGTTAGGAAAATGTTAGTACCAGCTAAATCTCACCCTGTCCCTGTTGCCAAAGGCTACATGAAATTTGCAAGCCTTCCATGTCTACCATGTCAGATCAACAGCAAGAAGAAAAAGGTACATGAAGGCTTTCAAGAACATAAACAAATGAATGTCTTTCAAACTTCTAATGTATTAAAGCAGTGTTATGTATAACAAGTGTCTACACCACTCCATTATGAGAACCCTATAATGCCGGAACCACAATAAACGATGAATATTACATGCTTGTTCAGACGTATGTCGATATTGGCTCCTTGATGACTTATGAGAAAACTAAAAACGAACAACTCTCACTAACATGACAAACAAAAACCACTTTCTGACAGAATTAGGAGACTGAGAAATTTCTTGATACACTGTTGTATTTTCTGGACTAACAGAAAAAATTTCAGCAGCAGGTCTTGCTGGAAGTCTGCTTGGTCTCATCGCTCCCATTGCTGGTAAGGCTCACCCTGTTCAGAGACAGTTCTGATTTGTAGGAATCCGAGTTGAGGACCTTCCTGCTCACATTGTTATATATCTCCCTGATGACAATCTCAAATGCCTTCTTCACATTTGTAGAATCTAGAGCCGAGGTCTCGATAAAAAACAGCCCTTCAGCTTCTGCAAGGCTTTTTCCTTCTTCAACAGATATATTTCTGATGTTGTCCAGGTCACATTTGTTGCCAACCAGCATCTTCGCAACAGTTGTATCAGAATGTGCTGCATTATGTTCGATCAGAATACGTATAGACATGGCATTTCATAGGATAATATCAATCATCAAACATGCTAAAGAACACATGCATATGAATCTGGAAAAGACACCAGCAAAGCTGCTGAAAACACAATGAGAAGCTAATATAATAGGATATCTATGATTATATAATCTCGGTCTCAATTTAGTTTTTAGTCAACCAATTTCAATTGCAAACCTGTAGCTTTCCTGATTGTTTATTTCAAATAACCAATCAAATCTGAGATATAAATTCTAAGTTTATATCAGTTTGAAGTTTGAGCTACATATACATCCAGTAGCCTGAACAAAACCTTTTAGTTTACACCATCTCGGTAAGATCAATTTTGTGGCAGGGTTCATGAGTTGCTGATTGACACATATGGAAGTTGCAAGTAATGTCCTCAGAAACAAAGAGATGAGAACAAATTAACAAGATTTTTAATGTATTATCGATGTGTTTCACTTCAATCCTACATATATTATGGTTCTTAGAGAAATTATAATCACATCATTCACTAACCAAAAATGAAGACAGTAACTGGACGCAAAGGAGATACTTAATAACTAAGAAAAGTATATTGGTATCTACATATAAACAAAGCTTGATTGAGTTCCTAAAAATAAAATGTGGAGGGTTTGAAAAATGCAGAGGCTTCTAATTATTAATATAATCACCCATTGACAGGCATAGGCAAAAACACATTTACAAGTAACACAAAGACGAGCCTAAAAAATTATCACATGATGAAGAAGATATATTTTACATTAACATAACAAGAAATACTAGTAGTGACCTTCCTCTTGATCACACCGACACATTGGACTAATTACCAGAATTCACTATCAGTTAAAAAGCCCTCTTAATCAATTGCTCTAGAGTGAGCAATGAGGTGCAAGGAAAATCAAGTACGAAAGATAGACTTTAACTTTTGGGTCAGACTAATCTACGTGGACTTCTGCAATAAGTCAATAACTAGTTATTTTTAGTCAATTAAACTGCAATAAAACAAGTCTAATCTGAATATCGTTTTCTGTTTCTGTAAGGCTAATCTACATGGCATTTTTAGTCCCTCACCTTCTTTTAGCACTAGAGTACTAGTTTGTCGAACTTATTTATATTGTTAATCCTCTGTGCCTCTTCTGTTGACTGATCTTATATCGCCTTCTCAGTGGATTGTTCATCTCGGTTTAGTTGGCCGTTATTGACTTTCTGCAAGAAGTAAATGTATTTCCAATTTATAATAGTAGCTCACTTCTAATTATTAGCCAACACTGAAATAATAATAAAAACAGAGCTATCCTCATTTCCTAATGTGGCTACTAAGCTTTCCTATCATCAGCGCATCATGATAGATACTGACAAACTATATGCTCAGCCACACAAACTTTAAATTTATTAATATCAACATTGATCTGATATGATGTTTAAGTTCAATGCTTTTGCATAGTGCATGTTATTATTCTTCATCATTGCACAGTTTTATCCTAATTGAACGCAAAGCACTGTCGGATGTTTTGCTTGCCCCTTAGGTCATCCATTATGGTGTCCTTTGGATCCTAAAACGACAACAATAAAAACAAAAAAAGGCCTAATAACGATATTCACAATGATCATACGACAGTTTTATCTCATACTCAAAGTAGTATAGTTCTCACAATAATTGGTTGACAAAACAGAAAACTAAGGCCATAGTATTACATCCATGTCCATTTAAATGTCATCCAAAAAATGAGGAATTTCAATTTTACTAAAAGTCTAAAACAAGCTTGCTCGATGCTCAACTACAGAATTCGGCATCAAATTTGTTAATCCTACTTTCTTGAGTAAATTTTTCTTTGGCTAAAAATTAGCATCAGCTCCTGATATCTTTGTGTTTCCATTGATAGATATCGATTGGATATTGTGCACGACATTCATAGAGACTTCTTAACCTTAGCTGTCCACGGGAAAGATAAAGATGGTATCGACAAACACTATATGTAGATAGTTTCTTTTTTGAAGAGAAAATTTGGGTATTGAAAGTCTATTTGTTTCAATAATTTACAGTACTATTCAATCAACACAATTATCCAATTCATTCAACAAATCTTCGAAGTTTGATCCCTATACCAATTCCACTGTTACTCTATGGCAGGTCTTCAAGTATATTGCTAAGTAGACCATCCATGACTTGAACTTATTTTGTCTTTCTCCATTTATAAGATTTCATTCAAGAAAGTATCCCAAAGCATCATATATGCTTATAACTCCCTTTTGAAGACATTAAACTGCACAGAACAACAAGAAGTATAATAGAAGAAATTTATGAGATCTAATGAAGAAAGGGGTAGAAAAAAACCCAATTTTGATGAGATAACATCAATTGATTTAGCCTTTCGTCATCCTATTAATGGAATAAAGCGAAAGCAAGAAGTCAGATCTACCACGGAGGGAAACAAAAGATCCAACTTTTAGGCGAGATCGATCGAGGGGGAGATAAGAATCAATAGCAGATGGAAAGCATAAGCAAGGGTCAAAAACATCATCTGTGGGTACACATACTTTCGAGCTCCTGGAGCCAGCGGGGGACGCTGTCGAAGGTGGTGCGGCGGGAGATGTCGTAGACGACGAGCGCGCCGACGGCGCCGCGGTAGTAGGCGGAGGTGACGGCCCGGAAGCGCTCCTGGCCGGCGGTGTCCCAGATCTGGGCCTTCACCTCCTTTCCGTCGATGACCACGCTCTGGGTCTGGAACTCCACGCCGATGGTTGCCTTGGAGTGAAGGTTGAACTCGTTGCGAGCGTAGCGGGAGAGGAGGTTGGACTTCCCCACCGCCGAGTCACCGATGATGACGATCTTGAACAGGTACTGCTCCCCGTCCTCCGCCTCCTCCATTGCCGCGTCCCAACCTCGTCTCCTCCCAGTGAGTGCGTTTGACTCACCACATGAGCTTCGTCCTGTAGAGAGACGAGTGTGTGTGTGTGTGTGAGCTGTGATTTCGGTGGTTTGCAATAGATTTGGTATTAGATTTGGGCTCTTTATCAAAAACGTCCCTGTATTAAGACATAACAAAGAACGACCCTTCCTATATGCAATCTATCAGAAACACCCTTCAATTATCATAAATGACTGAAAAGAGTTTCTCTCACTCAGAAGGGATGTGAGTATCCAAAAAAGTCCCTATATTTATACATAACAAAAAAGGATCCTTCTTACATGTATTCAAGCCTTTCTCTTTTTTTTATGCGATCTATCAGAAAAAACCTTCAATTTTCGCAAATGACCAAAAAAGAGAGATGTCAGCATCCAAAAACGCTCAACCAATTATTACTATTCAAAAACAATAAAGACACTAAATATAATACCCAATGCATTTTATCTTATCCAATATCTTTATGCACCTATTTTTCTATTAAACTAATTTCCAAACCCCACTAAAAGTTGCTCGAATTTTATTTAAGTTGATCATATAGCCTTTTTGGCATCCCCTTTTCTAAATCATCTCAGTAGACAAATGGTGTCACGATCACTGACACGAGTGATGACAAGATAGCTCAGCTCAGACTTTGAGATCTCTTTGCTTTGGTATTATGTTGGGAGCTTTTATTGGGCATTGTGAACTCATTTAAAGGTTGAAGGTTATGGCCACTATTCATTCGAATGCCAAATCATCATCTTTAACATATGAAATAAATCAGATTTTTTTTTATAAAAAATATATTATGTTAATTTTTTTTTTTCTGTATACCTCTCAAGAAAAAAAAATCAAATTCAATCCAAAATTGATGGGTTAGTGTAAGCTTATCCATTTAAATAGAAAATAAAAACATATAAATTCAAATTTACTAAAGATCTTATCTTAGCTTTCAAATCGTCTGATATCTAAATATTAGTCTATTAAAAAATAATTTGGATATAAATTGGATGTGTATAATGAAATGTTAATAAATAGCTCTACTAAAATCTATCACTTTTTAGGCTAATTATATATTATCCCTATAATTTATTTTCTTTAGCATTCCTATTTTGAAAAGATACATTCGAATCCTTATATTTATGAAATTAAAATATTTAATTTTATTAAATTATTTTTTTTTATAAAAATCTTAATATTTTACTTTCGTAAACATAAATATTTTAATATAATTTTTTAAAATACTAAGGATAACTAATTATAATGAATTATATATATATATATATATATATATATATAATTATTATTTCCATCTTTCTCCCAACCCAAGTCCTACACTCCCACTGTCTTATTTGCTGATTGATCCCACGAAAACTGCAATGGAATCCCATTACAAGCAAGCAAGGTCTTGGTTTCGATAGAACCGGAAGGACAGAAAGACAGACCGGAAAGAGATGAAGATGGAGACCAGTAAGCTTTGGCCTTCAAAGCTGCAGAGCAAAGCTTTCCTTTGGCTCAAACGTCAACACCTGATGGACTCGGCAATCCAAGCGTGGAGACATTAAAGAAACCAACCTTACGGTGGCTTTGGGATGGAAGCCATAAAGCAGAGCATAAGAAGCAGTGGAAACACTCGGCTGAGGGGGAATGGTGTCCTCGGTGAGGAGGCCACGTCATGCCTCTCTGTGCCATTGACAATGACCTCTCTCTACTGCTTACTAGTCCACTGCTTCCTCTCCTCTCTCTCTTTCGCTTCTTCTTTATAAGCACCAGTACTAGAGTGCAGCGTGCTGTTTTCTGGTTGTAGGAGATGACGATGAGCAGGCACCACATTCCAGCGTATGGGGACTGGGATAACTGGGATGATCTGCGCATGGCAGTGAGAGCAGCTTATCATCAACATCACCAGCATCACCAGAGAAAGGTTCTTTATATATTGTTGAATGTTGCCAGGTAACGCTTTGCATTGAGTTGTAGGATCTCAAAGGTGTTCACTGATTTGTGGTTGACAAGGTGAAGAGAGGAGGAGAGAAGCAGAGGAAGCAATGGAGGGTGTGTGATGTGGCAGCTCAGACCACAGCAAGGGGAGGAAGAGCTCCCAAGGCTGTGGACGAGGACTTGTACAAGATTCCACCTGAGCTCCTCCACAAGAAGCCCGAGAGGGTTAGCCTAGTCTTTTTATGCTTGTGTTCTTTTGTGATAGCCTACCAAAGTTTAGAGCAAAGATCACATCCTGGGTGTTGTGTTCTAACATTGATTGCAGAAGATGCTGCTGAGGAGCTTGGTGTCAGGATGCATGGGGCTCAACTGCATTGCTTGAGAGAGAGAGAGAGAGAGAGGATGTAGAAGTAATGTAATGAGGGTGAAGAAGATGAGCATCAGTAGGGGTGTAGTTTTTGTAGCACTTTTTTGCATGTTTCCTTCCTTCTTTCAGCAGTGTGGAGAGGTGGTATTGGTAGACTCTGTTGTTGTGCTTGAAATCTATATGCATTGATCTCACAATCTGCCACTATCTATGACACACACAGCATACTAGTCAATCAATAGTATCATTCAAGTTGGCATTTAAAGACCATTGAAACCAGGTAGAGTCTTACATGTCCTCCAGCTTTCATCAGGTTGGGAGTTGCAAGCAGAAGAGTGCAAGGGTTGGACAAGGAGCTGTTTAATGTCTCCAAAAGGCTGTGGTGATATGGTACCATTAGTCCTTCCCACTCTCCAAGAGTGAAACCAAATTTCTATAAAGTAAAAGAGGAGACAGAAAATGCTGATACATGATTTTCAAACACAATGTAACTGAGATCATATAAAATGAACATTGTTGTTTCATTGTCATGAACTCCTTTTTCTTCTTTAGAATGATGATGAGATTGATATTTCTACCTCAAGTACCAAAATCCAATATCTCAATGACTCAAGTTCTACATTAGACTCGATCCAACATCCTCTCTGCTCCTTAGAAACCTGCATATTAGAACCTGAAATCACTATGCTCTCTCAACTTGGAATAAGTTGAGAGAGGTTAATACACTTGATGTATGCTACAGGTAATTAGTGCAGTTGACTTTGCTAGAAAAAAATACTTTTACAATATAAAAGAAAAATGTCAACTCAAAAACTCAGATACTTACCATCTAATTGATGTAAAAGATAAAAGGAACTGATAAGCTAGAATAAAACAATTTGATGTACACCACCTAGTAATTAGTGTAGTTCAACTTGCTAGAACTAGACATTTGTAGTCTGTACAATATAACATAGAAAAATATCAACTTGAAAACTCAGATGCACACAGTCTAAGCGATGTAGATGACAAGCTAGAATGAAACAAATTGAATTGGTTAAATAACTGTGCTGCAAAATTTAGCAAATTCTGATAAGCATCACATTTTCCTTTTATTTCCACTAGATCTAAATATTGCTTTTCTAGAATCTAAGAGTGGTTGCCAGACAGAAAGAGACACATAACAGGCTACTATTTCTCATGTTTAGTAAAATAGCGAAAAAGATGACAGTAGGGCTTGCAAACTTAATAGTCAGTTTCGTAGAAGCAGCCCGACCAAGCTGGATAACAGTTACATCATCCTCTATCCAAGTAGAGGAATTAGATTGAAGGATGTTGCTTCAAGCAGTGAGAGTTCCATGATTTTTCACCTTGATTTTTGTAGCTGAATATAACTAGAAGCATCCATGATTGCCATGAGAAAAACTGCTTTTTACTTGTCAGAAGCTGAAACTGTGAACACAAGGAACCTTGAGACACACCACCCGTTAAGTGCCAATTGCTCAGTCTCTGAAAGGCTAAGGGAAGAACTTCTTGGCATTGAAAGGCCGAACCCTTGAACTTCGATCTTGGAAGTTAAAATCATTATCCGTATTCATAGGAGCAAATGCTGCATGATTTAGGAATGATGTCAGAGACCACACGAAAGAACTGAAAGATGTCTATGGAATTCCAAGTACATAAGAGTTTCAAATATTATTAAATATCATGGGTGGGCAATGCTACAAATAAATGTTCTGATGTGGAGAAGAATCATATACCATGGTATTTGAGTCTTTGACATTTATACTAGTTCAAGTAGTTTGCCTACGAACATCAGTTGAAAACCCAAACTAACCCTTGTTAGTTCTAAAGTCCAGTTCTGTTGTGAATTAATGTAGATTGTGCACTTGTTAAAAGGGGAAAAATGACACTAGCAGAGAAAAAGACTAGCTTACAAAAGGCATCTGACTAAGATGATATCCTAGGAATGCAATTTATACTATAGTTTGGCAGAGAGGGCGACCTAGGAATCTCACTAACTGGCTGGACCACTGTCTCATGTAGACTAAATTCATCAAATAATTAAATGTTGTTAAAGGATACATCCTGAGGTCTAAGGTTCTCTCGAGCCTAGGCATGGAGCAAGCTACATGCCTAGCAAAGGTGAATCTTACATGAAAACTTAGGAAAAGCAAATTGAAATACAAAAAGGAAACCAAGAATCAGCATATTTCTTTGCTATAAATTTTTGTCATCATCACAAATACAGATTTTCTCTGAACTGCATCGGCGCTCACTCTATGTAACCTTAAAGAAATTCTGACGCTGATAAAAAGCACATATAAAATCATCATTCCTGGAAATGGAGCAGCATAAATAACATCGCGTGTTGTCAAGGATTTTAAGTTCCAGCGGCATGAGCAAGGGCAATCAGACGCCATAATAGACATCAATTTTTCCACTAAATCCATTTATAAACAAACAAGATAGAGTAGATAATAAGGTGCATAGGGCCTCACAGAAAGAAAAGAAAGAGAAATCCAAGAAAAGGACCAACCTCTGTCCCTCATTCTTCTTTCTCTGTCATATTCAAATTTATCACGTACTTGGCTAACCCTTTGCCGTGTTTCATTTCCCTGGAGACCTTGTTCCTGCATTCAGAAGAGTATACTCTATACTTTATCACGAAGTCACAGGATACTAACTAGATAAAGCCCATGTCAACAATGAAACCTAGCTTGCATTGGAAAGATAGGCTCCTATCATTTGGAATTCTTTTTTTAAAAGATATAATCAATATCAAATCCTCAAGAAAGAAAGAGAAACATGCATTTGTTCGCCTCTAGCCAAAATTTTTATGCACCTAAGGATACAATAAAGTGTTGATCAAACAAAATCTCTCTTTACATAAATGAGGGAAAAGTTTGTTGCCAAAAAATCCTGGGAATTCAAGTTAAACAGAGGCATTAAATGCCTCAAGTCTAAATTAGCAGTAGCCATATATGTCAGGTTTCCATAAATATTTAAACCAGGAAAAAATATCAAACAGAAATCAGACTTGTTTTCTTAAATGAATAATTTCCTCACTGGCTTACAGATGATATTGATTTCATTTCCATCATGATTGATATGTTATTCAAAGTCTCTAATACGGTTACAAACAGTGATCTCTACCTTCATCCTTATCTAGAAGAGTTACTAGGTTAAAGGAAAATGGCATTATCAAAACATTTAATTAATGACTAATGATACTTCAGGGTGTTCAAAATTATAACACATTGTACTAGCTGCTTTTAGGCAAAGGATAGCTTAAGTGATTTTTCTAAGCAAACAAATCATACAAATCAGATAAGAAAATTACAACAGGTAAGCAGCCAATAAACTACTGAACATAAGATAAGAAATACAATGGAGATGATTTAGAAGACAGATTTAAGGAAAGGCATTTGGCAATCAGCCTATCTGGAGAATAAGATATAGCATGTCATGAGTATATAGCAATTATGGTTTCAGTCCAGGCAGATAAGTTTTGTCATTGGTTATTTGTATCCAAGCCAATTGAGCAAAATTCACCTAGAATAAGATGGTTTCAGCAGAAATTAAATGGTTCAAACACCAACAATGACGATTTGAAAAATATGGATTCCTTTAAAATTACATCTAAATAAAAGACAAATGAAAAGAAAGTCATGATGATTACTATTAGTCATGTAAAACTGATGCACTATGGATTCTTTGACATGCTGAATCAAGTATAATGTATCAATCAAAATCATCAACATCTCAATACAAATGGTCAAGATAAGCATACTATCAGCTTTCGGCCTGAAATCCTTAAACGACTCAACAGAACTTTTAAAGAGCATCATGCTCCTTGCTCATATCTACTTTAGCTCTAATATTCTCTAACGATACTATGATGTTGCTAAGCTGGATATATATACATGCTAAAAATGGTAACAAGAACTATAAAATATCATCCACCAGAAAACTTCAAAAAGAAACATCACAAAAGCATACTATAGCAAGAACTCCAAAAGTTAACATAGCAGTACCTTATTTAGCTCGGCATGTGATTGCCTTTGCCTGCAACAACAAGACGAAGTACGTAAACTGAACTAGTTTTTTAAAAGTTATGATCATTCAAATTTAGAAATGGCTAACTCTTTGACCAGAATCATATACTTCAGATGTTGTAGAAATATGACACGCAATAACTGTAACTGCCTACGAGCATTAGCCCTCCACATTATTACTTATGTAGAAGATGTTAGAGAAAGAAAAGAAATAGCAGTGGCCCATTATCAATTATTTTTTCATTTATGAATTAACCATGACTGTCAACTAAATTGGCAAGCGAGCGAGCAAGCGAGAGAGAGAGAGAGAGAGAGAGAGAGAGAGAGAGCATGGTCCAAATAAAGGTGTGACTTATTCCAGTCCCAACTAAAATGTAAGAATCTCATTATATAGTTCTCATGTAGAAAGCATACTTTGCGAATAGATCTCTAATATCTATACCTATATGGTGAAAAGTCCAAATCATCATCTTCGGAAGATTCATAATTGGCATGATCTTGTGCAATCTTTTTCGAATAGCCTTCATCCCAGTAAAGCCTTTCCCAATTCTCCCTAAGCTCTTGATATAATTCCATGTACTTTTTACACCAAGGTTCATGCTCCTGTAAGATAATTGGACTTAGCATCTTCAAACCGTGACATGATTATTGCACATTTTGATGATAGCGTAATTCGCTTAAAATTGTTTGCAATATAAGAGGAACCAGAAGACCAAGTTATGAAGTAGAACCTGTATATTTGAACATGTAAAGGCATGTCTACACACAACTAAAAAAGAAAGTATTTAGCAATGTTATTAATATGAAGTTTCAACATTCTGAGAACTCTGTAATATTACCAACAAACATATACCCAAAAATAAAAATGACAACAGTTTATATCAGGACAAGCTTACAACGATTGGAGTTAATGCCTAGAGTAACCAACTTACGGATTTGAGGAAATCTGATTCCAATATTTCAGCCAATGATTTTATGGTCATGATTCTTAAAAAACCAATTTAATATTAGGATCTTCTATAAGCACAAAGATGAAAGTGGTACAAATGTAACTTGTTAGTTATAGTGAAGCACTTCTCGCATTATCTTAAAGTGAATATCTGCTAGGCTAAACCCATGAGATCAGGTAAATATCCAACATCACACCCTCACAAGTAACACGAGATATGCTATCAAACAGAAAAAACAATGCCAGAAATTTCACACACAAATGTAGGAAAAAATAAATATAGAAGCACATTTTGTAAGACTTGGTCAACAGGTTCAAAGGTCAATTGAACTTAATAGTCAGAACAAAAGGATAAGATTCCAACTGAAGAATGTGTAATGAACCTTTATCAATTCAAAGAAGCAAAATGCAAGAAGCTAATAAATTAATCAACTCTGTTCATGTATTGCAAGAGATGCATCAACTTTATGAGAACCTCTAATAGACAATTCCTTTTCCTCAGGACACGCGATTTATTCTGCAACCTAAATTGCTTTCAGCGAACTGTCACGGACAAACTTCTAAACAAGGTGTTTGATGTAATGCTTATGTATGTCCGTGTCTTTTGGCATGTTCATGCCTTGTACAGAATGTAAAGGGGCGGCCGAAGGCTTAATAGTCCCATTTTAGTTGGGTTGGTGGCCTCTTTAGGCTTGTAAATAAAGGTTGTGTCATGTGGACACGCTCGAGAGCTTTTCGGTCTGTAATGGACCATTTTACCCTTTGTTGTGCCACTGTTCAGAGCTTGTAAAGTCTGTTTGTAATTTGCTTTGTCTATGAAGTGTTTTTCGGACATGTTTGCTTGTGGATCCCGTTTGAGGCGTTCTCTTTAACCCGTTCTCTCTTTTGTTGGTCCTAAGGGACAATGGGAGGCTTCGGGGAGGCTGACCTTTGCGGACGGACGCGCAAGGGTGCCGCACGACTTAGGCAAAACCAGCTAAGTCCGTGTCATATGGTATCAGAGCGGGACAAGCACTCATAGAAACACTTGACATGCAAACGTGGGGGACCTAGCGGGGCTGCGTTGAGGGCAGTCAGCACATGCGCGACCGTTTGAGGGAAAACGGGCATGGAGATGTAGGGAAAAGAGTCGCTCAAAGGAGCGGGCATCTGAGATTGGCATTCAGAGGAATGGCCAACCCTTCGCGCAAGAGGCACCACGAGAACAGGCAAGCTTGGAAGAATCTGGAGCGCACAAAGGTTGGGATGGCTGAGTTTGAGCTACGGCTCAACGTTGACAACTTTACTTGATGGTGCTCAAGGCAAGCGAGGCGCTTGGCAAAAGGACGAGACCATGCAAAGTGGAATGAGTTGCTCAGCGACCGAAAGAGTTGTGCAAAGCTCACAGAGGTGAGGGGAATTGCTAACTCGAAGAATTCGGTACTCATGCATGGGCTTGTATGCGGACGATGGATTGTTCGTGGCCATCCCAAGGCGACCGAGACTCGGCGCCATGGAGCATTGAAACTTTCTCTTCGGCATGCGAAGGATACGTCCGGAGGAGGCTGAAGTGTGCAACGAGTTCAGCATGTTGCTAGGCCTGGAGGGGTGCAGCGGTGGCTGTATTGACGTAGAGGCGCAATCTAGCAAGTGCGTTTGCAAGAGGCAGAACAATGCACAGTTTGTTCAGCAGATCGGAGTAGTCCAAGGGGATGGTGGTCTCCGAAACGAAGAGAGATGTTGCTCCAACGGGACAGTTATCCAGGAGGGATAAGTCTCGGCTCTCCAGAGGGAGAATCATGTGAGACGGACTTCACATGTTGAGGAGGAGTACCTCACAAACAACAACTCCACGAAGCTCAATGGACCGAGCAAGCAGCGAGGAGTTGTCACATGATCTCGCTCGAGAGAATGCATGGGTGGATGCATTGCGAGATCAAGTGGGGGAGCGACCTGAAGCAACTTAAATGAAGGCACACTTAGAGTCGATATGGAGATCGGACTCAAGGGAGGGCTGACCCGTGGAATGGTGGGCGTGAGGGCCACCATCAACTCAATGCAAAAAAACGAGGAGCGGAGCAACTTGGGGGTAACTTGGCGAAGTACTCAAGCCGCTTGAAGGGAGCCAGCATAGAAGTTGGAACATGGAGCAGAGGCACAGTGCTTTCCTTAGACAGAGGTCAAGGACATGAACTCTTGCAGAGGCAAGAGTAAGATCATGTTGTTCCATGGGTCCTTCATTCTGACGGAGCAGACTCATCTTGCAAGGTGCCAAAGACGAAGGGAGCTTCGGGGCACATGCACCTTATCTCGGAGGAACATTTGATGGAGGAACTAAGGCGACTCAATTTGCGGAGGCGAAATTGAGTTCAGAAGGCCTTAGCACGGGGCAAGAGGATGCAGAGGCGGGTACTCTTGAAGAATATGCCATAGTGTTGCCATTCGAGTTGCTATGAAGGAAGCGGTGCGCAGCGGAGATTGTGCTGGTAGGGGCAGAGGCCCAGGATCCAGGCAATGGTGCACAATTTACAGCGAAGTCGGTGGACTTCGGGAGCTTCTAGGCGACGGACTGTCCTAGAGCGGTGCTTCATCTAGGTGTGACCCAAGAGTGGGTGGATGAAGGTCGATTGCCAAAGGAGCGAACAAAATCGAAGGTGGAGGAGACCCTGCGATGTATTGGCAGAGGCCACACATGGAGGGTTCACAATTCGAGTTTATTCCACAAGGATCAGAATGCAATGGAGATGTCACCAGGAGGCGACATGGTGCAGCGGATCGTGGTGGGACAGTTCGTGGCAATGCGATACACACGACAGAGTCCCGGGAGGGACTAGATCATATGGAGGTATGATCGGGAGCTACTGGGAGCTCCGCTTTGGTGAACAACACGACGGCAAGAAGGGCTATGGATTCAAGGAGTGAAGGCCATGGTACCGCACAGGCGGGTCTTCCGGGCGTGCACCGAATTTTGCATCGGATGAAAACCTTGGTCATCAGCATATGGGGGCTGGGTTCCACCAAGGGAAAAGTTCGAATGCAAGTACCAGTGAGTCCCATGAGAGGGACTTGATCATGCAGAGGTATGATCGAAGCAGCTGGAGAGTTGGACTGCTCCAGAGCTCATATTCGCTTAAGGGAGCCCGACAAGTCAGAGGACAAGGTCGAGTAAGCGAACGTTGCTACCAAGGAAGCTAAGGAGAACAGAATCGGTGCAAACCCTACAATGTGATGGCAGAGGCCATGCATGGGAGTTGCAGTCTGTCTTTCCATCGAACAAACAGACTGCTTGGAGAACACAGAGGTGTTGAAGCAGGAGGTCGAAAGGGGCGAGGAAGCGACGACAAGTCCAGAGGGACTTAGCTACCCAAAATCAAGCAATCAGTGAGAATGGAGGTGGACTCAGAGGAGTGTCACGAAGGCATATCTATTGATTGTGAAGAAAAGGGATGTAGATGCGAGGCGACGGATAGTAGGGCCATGGGCATGGCAGCGCCATGGTACCGCAGAGGCGGGACTTCCGTCAAAGTCATTGATCCCTTGCTCTCACGGAGGGAGAGCGCTTGGTCGTGAAAGGGGCCGAGGAGGTGGAGCATGGAGAGGCAATCTCCAAGTACCGAGACAAGGCTGAAGGGCAGAGGCCAAGAAACTTCGTAAGACCGGTGTCAACAAGTTTCTCATCAAGATAGCCGTAAGTGAAGGACTTCGGGTCATGCAAGAGTGAACGACCAAGGAACGAAGCAGGCAGTACGTGGTGCTGTACCTTTGCTACTCAGTGGAGTAGGCGGCAAGGTTGATGGAGAAGACGGTACAATCCCAGAGGCGACCTCATCTATCAGAGAATTACTCCAAGTTGGGGTGAAAACTTCCTGCATTCCAGAAGTTCAATGGCATTGAGAAGGTGAATCACAGTAGCTAACTCAACGCAAGGAGTGCAAACACTTCAAGTGCTTCAGAAGTGTGAGCAAAGAGCAGGCGAAGGCCAGTAACCAGCTCGATGCAAGAAGTACAACTTCGAGGAGGCGGGCGAAGTCAAGTAACCTTTGCCTTCTCAACTCTTAAGAGAATGGGCGAAACCGAGTACCCCAGTTCTCTTATCTATCTAGCAGAGGAGCTCTGCACAAGTTCAAAGACCCTTCGAAGATAATGGAAGACAATAGTTGTCAAATCCTCACCAACGGTGATCAGTGCTATTGAGAGTAGATTGTCCGCTTCATTTCCCAACGAAATGCCAATCGAAAGCGGAAGTGATGCGAACCTACTTGGATGTGACAACTAACTGAAAGAAGAGTCAATGAGCAGATTTTGTGGAGGAAGGACCCAAAACTTCAGAA
This sequence comes from Musa acuminata AAA Group, assembly GCF_036884655.1. Taxonomy (NCBI): domain Eukaryota; kingdom Viridiplantae; phylum Streptophyta; class Magnoliopsida; order Zingiberales; family Musaceae; genus Musa; species Musa acuminata. The sequence goes on along the minus strand of NC_088339.1, from coordinate 23,944,548 downwards.
GTTTGCGAGGCGATGCTCGTTAAAGCTCCAACAAGCATCCACCCAGTTCAAGTAGCATGTGGAAATTTTGAGAAACTGGCGCAGTAAGAATGGTCTTTTCCTTCATTTGGTGGATCCGCAGGAATCAACGAGGATCAACACAACTCAGCCAACCCCACACCAGAGTCAGAGTCATTGGCGAGTTGAAGCAGCATGGCGGATCAAAGGTTCGACTACTCAAAAACAGCAGCGGAGAGCAGCTGGGAGCTAGGAGGCGCATTGCAGCTGGAGCAGAAGATTGAAGACTCAGCAAAGGCGAAGAGTTGCAGTGTTCACAAAGGCTTCGACGAGGACGTCGAAGGGATAAGTGGGGGAGAATGTCACGGACAAACTTCTAAACAAGGTGTTTGATGTAATGCTTATGTATGTCCGTGTCTTTTGGCATGTTCATGCCTTGTACAGAATGTAAAGGGGCGGCCGAAGGCTTAATAGTCCCATTTTAGTTGGGTTGGTGGCCTCTTTAGGCTTGTAAATAAAGGTTGTGTCATGTGGACACGCTCGAGAGCTTTTCGGTCTGTAATGGACCATTTTACCCTTTGTTGTGCCACTGTTCAGAGCTTGTAAAGTCTGTTTGTAATTTGTTTTGTCTATGAAGTGTTTTTCGGACATGTTTGCTTGTGGATCCCGTTTGAGGCGTTCTCTTTAACCCGTTCTCTCTTTTGTTGGTCCTAAGGGACAATGGGAGGCTTCGGGGAGGCTGACCTTTGCGGACGGACGCGCAAGGGTGCCGCACGACTTAGGCAAAACCAGCTAAGTCCGTGTCAGAACGGTGGCCGCTTCTCAATCACCGCACAAGGTGAGATTTAACGTTTCATATAATAAAAAAAGATGGCATCCTCCAAACAAGCATGTATGATGAACAAAACACTATGTTTCCGTTTATGCTCACTTATTGTTTGTCGATTTGTCTCTTAAAGGTTTACAGAACAACAGGACTAAGAAAGCCTCGATAAAAACTCGGTCTTTCTAACGACCCCATAATAGTTAGTGTGCTCGTCTTCCCTTTGGAGTCAGTGATGATATCCACAAGAACAGGTAGGTGGGAAGGGGCATTACCGAATCCTTGAGGACGAGGCGGGTGCGGCGCATGAACTGCTCCCGCATCTGCTTGCGGCGCTTGTTGGGGAGGTTGTCCCTCGGGATGAGAAACCGCTCGCGGTGAGGGACGTGCTCGCCGATCTCGTGCATCTCCCCGTCCACCGCCCACCACTCCGACTTCCCCTCCACGCCCTTCTTGCCCAGCGGCGGGACGCGTGTCATGCCTGGGCGCCCCCACCGCAACTGCTGGAGGCTGAAACCGCCCAAGGGCGGCGGCTGCCGCCGGACGACCCCTCGCAACATGGGGAGAACGCGAAGCTACGGCGACGCAGGGCACGGGTCGGAGCACCGCCGCACCTGTCAATGCTCTTTTGTCCCGTGATGGTCATGCGTGTTACCTTAATGCCCCTAACAACGATGCCAACGCTTACGCTTCCGTGAGGGTATTAACGTCAATTGATATTTTGGTTTCTTTGGGTCTCTATTAAGAATTAGAATGACAATTTTTGTCCTTAAAAATTGCAATGTATTTATTGTTTATGTGATCTCCAAATATTTCTATCGTTAATATCCATAAAAAAAATCTCTAAATATTTGAGTTTTTTTATGGATATATTTGCATATATATATGTATGTATATATATATGTATATATGTATATATGTATATATATATATAAAGGACAATAACAAAAGCCAATTATTTATTGATTTGTCATATTAGGTGTGATAAAATATTATCTAATTCACAAACAAATTAATTCAAGATAAAAGAAACCAACATAATTCTATGTCTGTGTGTAGTTAGTTTGCACCAAATAGACTTCCTCCATATTTATGTTACAGACTGGTATGCAATTGCCAACCTAAATTCGATTGGTGTAGGATCTTGAAATGAACCAAAAAGACAAGTAAGAAAGAGAAAGCTCATCTTCTCTGATGGATGTAGGAAGATCCAAAGGCGATTAGAGTTCTTGCACTTCTCATGTGATGTGTGTAGATTTCATGTTTCAGATCGATGACACTGTCTGTACCTGGAAGAAACAGGAAGAGATGACTTGCATCACAGACCAAGAGAAGAAGAGAGCGGGTACAGCCTTCACCTGGGACTCTCACTGGCGGCATGCCGAGGCTGTACTCTCTCTCTTCTCCCATTGGCCTCGGTGTGTTTGTGTTACCCATGATCGATCGCCTCGGAACCCTTTTTATAGAGGCAGCTCGTGGTCTCCGACGCCATGTGATGTTGGCGTAACCTTTCCTTTCCATTAGCGTCCTGTGCGTCGCTGGCCGCCAGCGATAGTGGGTAGGAGGTGCTGACTCCACGAGGAGCGTATGCCGGCAGATCCAAGTGCATGACTCCTGAGAGGGCTCTGACCTTGGCGTTATGCGCAGGAAGACGACGGAGGTCCACTAGTAGGACGGAGGTGGAGACGCTGTAGCTAAAGCGGTGGATGCATGCATGGCTTACGGTGCCGCTGCTGTAGCCGTATGTGCCTATGCCAAGCTTACGGGGGGTTTAGAAAGGAGAAGGCTTGTCCCGAACCATGATGAGCTGATGCTTTATATTATCGACACAGCAGCATTCGCATCGCTGTCGCCGTCGTTCGTGCGGTGTTCATCTCTCGATGTTTACGGGTCGTTAGGGTTGCATATGATGCAACTGGGTGACGGCATACGACAAACGTGAAAGATGGATCACCAGAAGAGGCCGCAGTGGTCGCCCACCCGGGGACAAGAAAGTCGCAGCAACGTCCCCCACCTCACATGGAGCGAGGCAATGCTCTCCGTCTCCACACCTATCATCTTGCGGAAGCATTATTCGTGCCTTTAGCAATGCAAAACGTCCTGCAGCCACAAGCGGAAGATGGGTGCCACGCATGGAAGCAACTTTCCGGCATCGGAGGCAGTGGACACCGAGCTCGGTTCCCTGTCAACTGATGAAATCGCAGAGGGTACCGAGGCCTGCTCGAGTACAGGACGTGTCGCCTTGGGAGTGGGAGGAAGAGGTGCAAAAGGACAGCCAATGAAACCTCCTTGTTCGAAGCTTAGGGGCGATCGGAAGAGGGATTACTGAGGGCCCAAAAAGATGGTGAAGGATGGATTCATGCAGCGGTTGACGACAGGATTCATCACAATGCGACAATCCAACTCTCTTTTGACATAGCCGCTAGCAAACCATATCTGTCGACATCTCAATGGATGTAAAGTGTCATCACAGATGAGAAGCATGCATGAGGTCAACTTGGATCAATCCAAATGTTGGAAGAGAGACCATTATACTCTTCCTCTGTCAATTCAACATATCATAGTACTCTTTCCTAACATTATGTTTCATACAACCTCTGTAACTTTCCGTGGAAGCAGCATTACGAGAACAACATTAAAGGAACAGCCTATGAATCAGATCTGATGTGGGATTGGATTTATAAGCAGAAAAAGTCGAGTCTTCTACTCTGCCGTGCTTCTGTCCAAACATATTGTGCAATTACTTCCAACAGAAGAATACATACATACTTTTTACCTCTGCTTAGGATGAGAAGCAAAATCTGCAAATCACACAATCGAAAAAATTAGCTCAGAAGGAATCACATTGAATAACATCCAAGTATCTAACAGTTGTAAGACCTTTTAATATTCCTTGGTGTAAACCTATACATTGTTTATTCACAATCCCATTCTTTTGGCACAAAGCATTTCCTTATATAAATGGAGAAATTATAGCATTCTTGCCCAATAAATAAATTTTGTAAGCTAATGAGGAAAAGCAATACCAACATAACGACGTGGTAGCCTCACACCCAGAGATACCAGCAAAAAAAGATTGCTGATAAAGCGGTAGATAACATAGCATCTGCGATCTGGTTTTCTCCTATTATTGGAGAAGCAAAAAATGGTTAAGAGCCAATAAAGCTCTGACAAATAATACCTCAGGCTGAATGGCTCTACGAATTCCACGATGACGACGATGATGATGATGATGATATATGCCATGACGCAACCTATGTCAGATTCTTCCTGCATTTAGGACACGGCCAACTAAACACAGGAAAACACAACTTCAACCTCTTCTACGCTGACATTCACCAAATGCTGCCTCCTCCTCTATCTTAATTTCTAGTCTCCTCTGCTCAGCATATTGATAAATTCCTCTTGTGAGTGTGCCATAGTCGAAGTCCAAGGTCCGCATCAGGCTCTGATACCTAGCAGGATCCGAACCTCGCACAGCTGAGAATAATAGTCACGTGTCACGTATGTTCAAAATGGAGAATTACAAAATCAGAAAAGAGAAACAACAAATGTTTACCTTCCACAGTTTCAACAAAGTAAATGAAAGGGTCAACTTCATCAATTGGTGACTCTATGTATTCATCCTCACTGTAATCATCGTCAGTCTCATCATCCTCATCAACTGACTGATATCCTTCCACCTGATTTCAATGTAGATAAGCAGGGATAAAATAATGTTTCTGCCACAAAAAGATACAATTCATAGTTGGACAGAAAAAAGGATTAAGTTAATATAAAATAGAAAAGAAAGCTACAGACAACGAAAAAAGATTAAGTTAATATTAAATAGAAAAGCCCACATCATGGGCTAAACACATCCCGATCCCTTTCAGTGAGATGCAAGATAGGCTTATTTTCAGATTAAAAAACCTATAAATACAGCAAAATCTGTGTAAACTTCATTAAAACTCGATAAAAGTGTCCTCTTGACTTGTGGATTGCTCGGATAAGGAAATAACTTAGGCTGCTGATAAAGATTTTGCATTCATCTACTAACCTCCGCTGCCAATTTCTTAAGCTTTAGACTGTACGCTTTATCCCAATCTTCATCAGCATCTCCAACTTCTTTGTCAAAATCTTCTTCATCCATATCTTCCTCAACAGAGTCAAAGTCATTTATACCATGAACAGCAGCAATTTGCTCCTCAGCTTTTGTCCAAGCAAAAAGATTGATTTTAATTGCCAAAACTCAGCATACCAATGCCAATGTTTTTTTTTTAATTGCTGCATCTTGTTGATTATATTAGAAGGAAGAGAAAAATAAGCAAGAGCATGGATAATAGTTAAGATAACAAATTAAAAAATATATATATATATATTTATTTATTTAGCTCACAAATCAGGGTATCGGTCAGTTTCAATTTGATACACCAATATCAGTATCGTCCTAAGTCAGTTTGATTTTGACAGATTTCTTGGCCCTATAGCTAGAAATTGGCTGGAATCAGCTAGAATCAACCAAAACACAAAAGGATTTGGGTTATTTTTATAATAAATTAAATTAAAATAAATATTAATACAAAAAAAAAGAAAGGCAGTACAATGATGGGGAAAAAAACAAGGGAATGATTCTTGTACTACTAATAAAAGATAATAATTGTTCATTCATTATAATTGCCTATCAGACCAGAATGCACCCGTATATCAGACAATACACTAACCTGTACGACCCATCATCATTGAATAAAATAATTTTAAAAAATGAATTGTATGTGTATCTTTGTCAAGTTATACGTTTTGATAATGATACTTGGAGTAGTTCATATGAGAGAATATGCTATGCCACTTTATGCAACACAATGCAAAAGGATGTATCACCTCTAATTTGATTCTTATAGGAATCTAGAAGCTTGAGTGTTGCTGTAACGACGTGTGCTAATGCTTCACCAGGCAATTGGTCCGCAGGCAGGCCAACAAGTGAAGTTAATCCCAAGCAGAAGACCTTTTTATCATGTTGCCTACAGTTAATGTAAGGTATTAAAACTATGGTATTGATGGAAAGTGACATGAAAGAGGATAAAAGAATTACCTTCTAAAGTTTGCAAGTGTGCCATTCATTTTTACTTCTTGAAGCATCTGGAACCAGAGATTGAAAATATCTGTAGCAACCCCGAGCTTATGTAATATTCCAAGAGTCAAAGATGCATTATAGTAAAGAGAATCAGCAATCTGCAAAGGGACAAACTATTAAAATGGAAAGTTGCATGGATTCTAAGAAGATTCCAAAATAATTGATGAAATCTAGAGGCATATAGATTCTTAGAAGTATCAATACAACTCATTTTGAGTAAGCTAAGGACACATTAGTCGTACCAAGGCAAACTTTAAGATAAGTTTGAATTGGAGGCACATGAATAAGTAAAACATAGTTGGCCGTCAACTTGGGATATGAAACTCTTTGTATACTTCTGTGCATGTTGTAAAATCCACATTGGTAGAAAAGATGGGAGCCCAGTGCATGAGGCTCATACCAATGCAAATTTTGGGGAGGATCAATATAGGCAATAACACAGATGCATCACTGTAACCGAGTTCTGTGAAAGCCAACATCACAAATAAATTCAGAGATCATAAAATCCTCATCATTGTTTCCACTGAAGTATTTCACAGTCTTCCCTTAAAGCAAACTCACCTTGTCCTATGAGTGCAGTTATAGATATTCTTTGGAGTTTGGACTGTGTGCAAAATATATAACTATATATTTCTACATTATTTTAGAAGTCAAAGATTTAACAGAGTTACAAACAACAAAACTGATGGTAAGATATTTCAGTTCAAACCAACACCACTATTTTAATCAGACTCATTTAACAGAAAACAAACTAGGCAACAATTCCTAAATTGCTCTTGCAAAGAAAAACCTTACATGATTAAATTCTCAAAGAAACATGTACAAATTAGATGTTCACATTAAGTTTCTAAACAGAACGAGAACACATCAATTCCAGATCTGTTACACGAGAACATGTATTCGTCCTGTCAAACCTACTTGATCACAACAAAAAAGTCCAACAAGACTTATTTCATCAGTTCATTTCAAATGCATAAGATAATCTTTGCGTTAAACACAGGATGAAGGAAAGTACTGCTGTTTGACACATGATACGGGAACTCTTACCACTAGCATCAAGAGACATTTTAAATATGGCTTCTTTGCTCTACGCAATCGACCAATGGTAATGTTCAAATAAGGCTCAACCCAGTGATCTACTTGCCCTTTACAATTTTGGAATACTACTTCAATCAGCTTAGGAGCAGGCTCAATATCACTGTCTTCCATGTTACTATGTGACATGATCTGCACATTGAATTAACAAAAAGGTGTATCACCACAAAAGACATTAACAATCACAATGTTCGCATCATTAGCATTTATTCCAACTGAGCAGTAATAACAATTACAATTGCTGAGAAGACTAAAAAATGATAGGCATATGCTTTGACCATTTTAATAAAGAACTGAATAAAACCACTTCCCTTACTTTTGAAAGTACTTCCCACAGGCTTTGCTGGTAGTCTGGATCTTTGCAACTTAGGAAATGAGCAGTACTCCTGGATATGTAGTTGTCCAAGGGAACCAGTATATCTACATTTAGGGCAAATATGACATTATCAGATTCTACATGCAAATGTAAAGACCTAAAGAAAACTGAAATTAATGAGAATAGTACCAGGTATTCTTTTGTAATTAAATGACACATTCAGGGCTCCTTTGAATTATGATATGGACCATCAACCTCCTCCCCTCCCCCACCCCATCTCCTCCTCCCAAAAAAAAAAAAAACCCTCTATCTGTTTTTGTCCATGCAAGAAACAGATATGTACACGACCCTCAGAAGAAAATTTTCAGGGTAGTCTACATGTATACCTCAAACAAATTGCAAGAACATGAACAATATAACATAAAGCTGGTGTTACTAATATGCAAAGCAACATGATATATAGAGTCAGGGCATTCACTGTATAAATTGTCGACAAGATAAAAAAACCATAAAAATTAGCATATATATGTCAACTTACTCTCAAAGAAATCTAAAGCCCAGTCTCCAAGTGCTTCTATAATTAAAGGCCAAAGACCCCACATATCCAATGAGACTGTTGGCGCATAAAATGTCATATGGGAAACAATTTTCAATACTTCTTCAAAAACATCTGTGAAACATGAACATTATCAGAAATGAGAATCGTTGCAAGCATCTAGCAAAGGTAGCAACAATAAGCTAAACTTGCAACATGAAATCACATATCACATACCTGAATAAGCAACACAATCAGAATCACATACCTTCAATCCTTGAACTTAAACTAAAGTTTACACTTACAAAACTATAATATACGTGTAACATATAGCACATGTTTAAGGACCAAAAAGATTATAGAGGATACTGCATAACGAGGCCAAGAAAAAAATGCACCAAGAAGAAATTGATTCATGCACAAATACGAAAGTGTCAAGAAAAAAACAAATAGATAAGTTTTGGCATGAAATATGTAACCTGATATGGGATGAAGTGAACAACTTATGTGTATCAATATGACCTAAAAGTGATAAGCCTCGAATATAGAGGAAAACCTTGTTATCTATCATAAGAAAAAATAATAATATTGATAGATATTAGATAATATCATACGTTTGAGCCCTATTATCTTCATAGTTGATTTTTCAAATTTAACATCTGGGCCTGACAAGACGATCGAAGATACCTTTCATGGACTAGGGTTAAGATTTCAAATAACCAATCATTTGCCTATTAGAAGGATAGCCATTGAACATAGTAGATGGATAACCAATGTTGATCTCATTCTAAGGATTAATAACTCATTAAGACTTTGAACACATAGAACAAATGCTTAAATCATGTTTTTCCTTGAGTCATAGAAATATGTTTTTCCATGTAAAGATAAAGTTGCATCCATGGAGACTTGTGCATTGGTTTTCTGTATATAACTATTTAAACAGACATCACAAATACATACAAACATGGATGCATTTGTTTGTACACATATAAATTCAATTTATTAATATACATTTGACCAAGATCGAAAAAGTAGCTACCTTGACCATCTGCGGTCAGCATTCTCTGCATTATAGGTAGTAAAATGGGCTCTATTTGAACAAAAATATGGGGAAGCCCGTTAATGGATTCAAGGATTGTGCTTATGGAATCCAAACAACGGGCAGCAGCTAAAGCACCTGAATCATCAGCTTCTTCAGATGCTTTGGTGGTACCCAGGCACTTCCAAAATGCAGCAGCCTATGCAAAGATTTTTTAAGATTTCATATCAAGGAATCGAATAAAATATAAGTGAATACTATAAAGTAACATATAATAACACAAATATTATACCAAATTCTGGCACAAGCTGTTAGCATATGGAACAATTTCTACACCAAACTTGTTCACTATGGTCTCAAGAGTGACGGCAAGGTCCTCATTCTCAACCTCATTCACAAGTTTGAAGAACTCTGCATGTAACAATTGGGACATCTTAAAAAGAATAGAGGACAACAGATACTAAGCTAAACACAACTATTATTACATACCATCAAGTAATTGAGGAATAAATGGTCGGATTTCATTTAGATCTGTATTAAGAACGTAATTCTAAGTTACTTCATGTGAAATATCAAGAAAGCACCAATATATAGACTTATAGGCTAACATTTGCATGCCTTGGCAAGCTTCAATGAAAGGCCGTAAAGCAAAGACTGAATTGACGCGCACAGGAAGATCTGGATCCCGCATTCCAGAAATAACGTGGTGAAAGATTTCCCGAAAATTTTTCTGGTCAGAGAAGTTGATGTGTGCATATTTTCCAGCAACCCATGCTGCCTAATACTCCATTAAAGAATTCCATAAATTCAAATGCATTCAAATTAATTTGTAATCAAGAAGCTTGATTTAATTCTACAAGTATAAAAGTCAATTACATTAAAAAAATCATAAAATGGTTTTCTGTAAAGCAGCTTCAGAGAACAAAAAAAAAAAGGAAATTGTATATCTGAATTATTCGAGAAAGTTGTGCTTGTAATGTAACCAATTTTATTAGTTTATGCATTTCAGTCATCACTATTCATGAATGATGAAACACTAATATTTGACACAGCTCAGAAACTCATCAAGCCAAATCCAAACTTGGCCAAGTTGACTTGAGCAGCAGTTGAATTTAAGTCAATAAAGCTTGGTACATGGATCAGAATTCTCAGAAAACTAGTTCTAACTCCAACTGAATATATGACTTGATTACTCACTCCATGTCACTTAAGAAATCTTTTAACTCAAATTAAAGTTTCATTAACATAAAAAATCAGTACAATAATCAATCAACTCAGCAAGTAGGAGAAAAGAATTTCTACCTGAATACCCTTATTTTCTACCCCATATGCCTGCATCTGTAATCATTACTGATTTAGTTAACCTTTGTCTCCAACTTTTGGGTCTAATGACACATCCTTTTTCTTTTTAATCTCTTGATTTTGATCTATTTTTTTCCATTTCTTACAGCTTTTCTCTTGGTACTTCATTTTGCTATTGAATCCTCATCATCAATCTTTACATCTTGTAACTAGTGATAAGTGGTCAGTTTAGTTGTTCTAGAGAAATATCACAAAGGAAAATATTTGCTAAAAAGGAGGAGGCTATGCTTTTCCTATGTTCTGTTCCGAATAATGAACTATTAGTCTCAAATTGAAATGCAAGAACAATTTATAATGCTCTTTCTTGGCTGAGTGGCTCTTTATTGTTTGTTTCTCCACATAAATGGTTAAAAGAGGGTGCATGCCAAAATGCCATTTGCACCTAAAATTCAGTTTCCATACCAAATTTACTGAACCATTGTCAGTTTATGTGATGCAACATCCTCACTGGACCAGAATGTATTAGTGCGGTCATTATGTATCTTGGAAGTGGACAGAGAAACCTACCTAAGTACCTCTGACCCTGAAGTATGAAATTGGACATGAGTACCTCTGACCTAAAGCATGATGATCTATCCTGAGTACAGGACCAACCAATACCAGTCAGTATGTACGATATCAAGCTACTTCTCAGATAAGCCTATCCCTGATACAAATTGCATCTCATCTTTTTAAAAGGATGGTTGGCCAAATCTTGAGCCCGGAGATCCTCGTTTCAAGTGAATCCTGGCTATCCAGCCTGTTCACTCTCCTCTTAGATTCCTCTTAGCACCTATCATTTTCAGTAACATCACAACTACCAATTCCTCTCTTAACTACCCAGTTTACATGCTACAACTATCATCATTTTTACAAGTTCGAGGAATATTAAAGGGAATTCTGAAGGTTAAGCTTTCTGAGCTCACACAGAGAACAGAAAAGTAACAAAAATGATATTCTAAAAGTTAAGCTTTCTAAGCAACTGCTAACACAAACAGCATGGCTTTTGATGGAAGGTGAAAATTTGTGGTGCTCGTTTCATTTCCAAGAACACCTATGGGATGCTTTTGTAATCCATGTTTCATCCCCTAACCCATGTGATAAAAGCAACTAGAAGACACAGACTCGGAACAGACCTTGTTACCATGATAAGTTCATCTAAATAAACCAAATTGTGCTGCCCTACTCTTTAGGGCTGCTATGCATTTACTCCTTGTACTGTAGAGACCCCAGCTAAACACCCTCAGCAAAAATTAACTCTTCTAAATACACAGTATATGCATAAATGAACAAATAGCTGGTCAATCAACTAATTAACAAACTTGCTATTCTATCTGGCTAAGTAGTTATGAACAGAGCACTTTCAGGAGAAAGCTAGAATAAAAAAATTTCACCTTCATCAAATATTATGCCTCAATATGTGGTGACTATGATAAATCTGGTACACAATTCAACACTAAAAGATTGACAATAAAAAGCCATGAATCATGCCATGGGATTCAATTTTTAGCCCGCTGACAAAAGAAACCTAGTACCCATACCCAGAGAAAGTTCAAGAGATTGGTTGCACTTTCAATCTTTGAGATGCTTGCAAATCTAATGATAAAAGAGAACTCTGTGCACCAGAAAACAAATTAGTATATGTAATTGATCATGTTGCAGTTCCAATAAAAATAAATATCAGTCTTTTTCTAACTATGCAAAATCCAACCCCAATCTTTCACAGCATGAGAATGAAGACAACAGCCAGGTCAAGGATTTAAATATGTGTGGTATTGGTTTCATTAACCTATTTTGCCGTTGAAACAGTATATGAACTTATATCATGCATTATTATTGAATAAACTGATAAAAAATTTAAAAAAACTTATTGTACCATTATCAGGCTATAAATTCGGATACAATACTTGGTTGATCCGGTGTTTACCAACCATTACTGACCGTTATGGTTGAGATTTGAAACCATGATTCGAACAATGCCTGATATATTTGATCGGTACAATTTCATTCTTGCGAGGGACAAATAATAGAGCTTATACAGTCAGAAACAGAAGACAGACAAGCTGCTTGCCAAGCACAGAATATAATTTAATTGGAAAAGAAGAGTAACCTTTGCTCTGAGGTGGCCAACAGGACTTGAGAACTCAGGAAGAACATGCAGCACTAACATGGATTCAAGCCCTGACTTATAAGATTCAGACTGCATAAGTTCATCACACACTGCTCCAATAGCCAGAAGAGCACCGTCTTTTTGACGATATGGTTTAAGCTCGACGGGTGCCTCATCATATCTGAAATAATTACATATAGTATGTAAGAAAAATATCTTCATTGCAAAATCTCCACGGGAGCAACTTCCTAATATAAAGAGCATATGAGTTAAACCTCCTGAAAATCTCCATGATGAATGGAATAAACTTCTGTAAGTTCCCTTTCCCATGCTTCCTTACCAATTCATTCACAAAATCCATGGCTGCAGTTCGAGGACTGTATAGGTCTATATCTGGGAAGAAGAATTTATATGCTGACAATTAATGTCAAAGCTTTTATTCCAGAAACCACAACTAATAGAATGTCATGTTTTAGAACAACACTAAGTCTAAGCTCACCGTAGCCCTTTCTGACATATTCATGTGGATCTTCAGTCCATAACTTATGATCATTGTCATTGAAACACATCAGAGGAAAGACGATCTCAGAAAGGACAATGTCAAGCTTTGGCTCCAATAATTGATGATACATACTATTCTTTGAAATACTGCAGAGCATTAATGCAACTGAGCCAGTTCATAAACTCAAGTAGACAAGTTTGTCACCACTAAACTATGCAATCACACACTTGAAATGGCAACAAAACCAAAATCAGCATGAATATATAATGTTGTGGAATTAAACAACTTTGCATGCTGGGAAAATATTGTACAGGAAATCAAGAAACCAAAAAATGAACTACCAGCATTTACACAAACAGCAGTCTGCAGTCATTGTGGCACACGTACACTTGACAATTCAAATAGTCTTATATCTCTCGGATGGTAGAATTAGTGCTTACTGAGTTATTCCAATTATGAGTCGCAAAAACAATGCGTGAAACTTTTCTTCTGTTCTGTGAAAATAAAATGTAACAGTACCTATTTTGTACTTTGTAGATCAAGTTATCTTCTGAATGAGGCACAGCACAGTCAAAATGAGCCAAGCAGGGGACTTTTCTCTATATCTTAGTTGTATTTTAATGCATATCTTAGTTGCATTTTAATGCATCTTCAATCTTATTATATCTTTTGTTAGCTTGTTAAATTGGCACACGGTTATTGTTCCAACTGAGATACTACCCCAATTCTTCCTGTCACTCTACTTGGACACAACTTGTTGGTCTTTTAGTAATTTTCAACTGGAAAGAGGTCAACTAAATTTCCCAAATACTTCTCCCCTCAGGATTCAGTAAATTACTTGCAGAACAACTCCTCTAACCTCTATCATGTAATTGAGTATCTTAGCTTATAACTCAATGATCTAAAAAAAGAAAAGAATGAAAAGAAAACAGATGATGTTTAAAGATAGTTTAATCTAGGAATTACAATTTGTACATGACATGGATTATAAAAGATTACAATGGAGAAATAGTTTATACAACTGGGTGATCAGCTAGATTGAAACAACAAGAAACTAGGGAGATCAAAGCAAGACAAACCTGCTGTTGATATATTGAAGCACAAGGTTGATAACCCTATCAGGAAGATAACCACCTGCACGAATAACATTGAGTGACTGTAGGTGGCATTCCAAAATCTTGCCAGCATAACTCTCTTGAAACATTTGAGCAAACTCATTGTTCTCTAGCTTCTTCATAAGCTTCACATCTCCAGACCTGTTAGCAAAATTCTTCAGAAACCGATAAGCAGAATATGATAGAAAGATCATGTTTCACATCTCAATAATAGAAAAACTTCACCTAGTATACAAATGATTTAATATCTGAATTGTCCACTTCTTGACTTTCCACCAACCCCAAGATTTTCTGAGATCAAGATTAGACGGTTGACCTTCTAAAGGAACAGGTCTCTCCAGTAGATTCAAGAATAGGAACATCCATTCACTGAATATATTTGGATCAAGTAGCTTTTGTGGGATCTCCAACTGAAAAGGAATTTTAAACCAAGAAAAAAAATAAAAAGCCAGTAAAATTAAAAAAGAAACTGGATTTGTTTTACTAGACAAACATACGTATATAGATGACCAGAATATTTTGCATATGAGCTTGATAAGATCAGCTACTTCAATTGTGGGGTTAACAATCTGAACAAGTTTGGTAAATTTGTTCAATATAAGAGGAAATGTCTCATCAACAATGAGATGAAGTGGTGTTTGTTCCTCATCAGACTTTAACCTTAAAGTAAAGAGCAACAAAAACAAACAGTCAACTTACCAAAAATCTAAGAAAGTTAAATAACAACTGAAATAAATTAGTATTGTTTGATATTATCATATTAATGCAATTGAAACTAAGAGCCACCAAAAAAAACTCATCATCATAATAGAACCTAGTTGCATACTCCAAAACACCAAAACTCTTGTTTAAGGTGGACAAATGACAAGAATGTACAAACAGCAGTAAGTATCTGGCAAAGGAAAATGAGACCATAAAAATGCATCCAGGTGTAAAGCATGGCTGATTTGAAGTAGACAGCTCTTGATGCAATCACTCAACAAAACATGCCACCTTCTGTTACATTAGGAATCTTCTATCTTCAAAGTTCCACAATTAACCTTGTAATCTTTTGAGATGTTACTTTAGAAATTCCAAATAACAGAACAGAGATCATTGAAATTCCCACCAACTGTTAATTTACTTTAACTGCAGAAAAACAGAAGGGGAAAACTAGGTAGAATATAAAAAAAATAACAAAAGAAAATTATTAAACAGAAGACCGAGTGCCTACCTGCCTACTAAAGATGCTCTTATTTCATTAAGAAACTCAGATGCTCCACAAAACAATGCAATCCGTAAAACCTTCTCTTGTAAAGACTATTTGACAGGCATCTAAGTGTAAAGAGTATTTGAGTAAAAAGTTTCTGACACAATCAGCCATTTATCGTTTCTGGATTATGAAGATTTCTTTTCAATATTGCTACTTAAACTGCTAAAAACTTTAGTAGTACAAACTGCTAAAGTTTCCTATTGATAGCAATAACAGAAACCAGCAAACATATAAAGCAAATCTGCTGTAACTGCAGGAAGACAGTATGTAGGATTAGAAGGTAGGAAAAGAATAAAGAGGACACAGATTAAAGAAACACCGTCTAGAAACTAGTACAAACTGCAAACCACCATAGGTTTCCCATGGAGGACTACAACAGAAACCAGAAATAAATTACAGCTGGTCTGCCATAACTACAGAAGGACAGGTAGAAGAAAGCCTACAAAGTAGGATAAGAGTATAAAGTATGCAAAGATTAAGAAAACAAGAGGAAAAGAAATTGCCCCACCCTGCTAGCTCAACAAGGCTTTTCTTTCATAGCGGTGTTCCCACGTATGCTCCTTATAACCATAAACATGCAGAGACCAACCAATCCCCAACATAAACAATAAAGAGGGTCTCAAGTGGCAAATGACAAGTTGCACCAAAATTAACTAACTTATGTCATAGATATGACTATAAGTGGACTCGTTAACTGGCTTAAGAACCATTCACTCAAAAACACTGGATAACTTTTGGAAGTTACATGGGATAATAAGTAGGCAAATATGGCTAAGCCCTGGATATGGAAGGCAGGTAGAGAGGTCCACCAGTTAGGTACCTGATGTTCGACATCAGTGCTCTTTTCTTTTCTCTTCTTTTGTCAAATCCCCCCATCTGAATGTTGTTAGTAGCTTTTCTGTATTGAACTAACGTGGGCGCCAGCCAAACCCAGGGTGAAAGCTGGGTGATGCAAGTCTGAACCAGATGAAAGAACTGGATCACATCACCAAATGCTTTAAAATGATGTAGCTAGGGTTTTTAATGCTCTCTCTCCACAACAGCATGCATCTTGGGCATTCCAATATAATCTGCCTAACAGTCTCTATATACCATAACAACAACATGTAGCATGCTAATCATCAGCCTTCTTAGTGCTTTAACAAAAGAGCAATCTTTAACCTTTAGTACGAAAATGCTTACCTCATTTTTAGGACTCCATTTGACCAAACATCAGCAAATACTGAACTTGGAATATTAAATCACAAGGTTGAACTTTACCAAATTGCAATGAAGAAACCAACTAAGATATATATGGATAAAAGGTGAAAAGGCCAATTAAGTACCATTCCTTGGTCAGCAGATATACTTACTTGTATTTCCGAGAAAAAACCCTCAATACATATAAAGCTGCAAATTCTTGCCGATCTTGTAAGTTTAACTTAATCCAGTGAAGAAGACCTGGCCACTGTTCTGGATAATCATCTTGGGTGATAGTTTTCATACATTCTACAAGTTGTACTCTGTGTGATGCAAACATGAATGTCAAAACCAATATTACTGGCAATTATATATAATTATATATATATATATATATATATATATATATATATATATATATATATGCTTTACATGCCAAGCAATAGTATAAAGAAATTTTGAGAAATGTTCTTATAGAACAAAAGTATCCAATATACGTGAATGTTGAACAAATCAACATAGAACTTTGCAAATGTTTAGTACTAGATTAAATGTATACCATGATAGTACAATGAACTTACAATGATCCACATTTTAGATAACTGGGTACTCAAATACAAAAATTTATGATGTGAGGTGGGAAAAACAACAGAAGTAGTCATTGACATGGCAAGACACACTTATTAGGCCTTTTAACAAGCCAGTTACAGCTAGTTCAGTCTGCAAAATTTTTTATCTGAGCAACTGCTGTTAAATGACTTAACTCTCTTATGTAGCCCTTAAAAAAAGCTACACAGACTTGAGAGGAAAATGACAACTTTATAATAAAAGAACGCTATTAATCATAAAGAAAAAGTACTAGCCTATAAATGTAGTACAATTCAAGATTCACCATACCGTAATGTACCGCTCGGTATAGACGGTATGTACCAGTCCAATAAGGGACTGGTACATGTGGTATATCAGTATACTTTCATGTATCATGTGTCAGTACGTTTGGCATAACTCAATACAATTCGGTACGTACCATACCAATAGTTGATCGATACATTGGTACGGACCGATAAGATGAACAATAGTACAATTAAACCAAGACATAATAGAAAGGAATAGAGAGAACTCTAGTAGTAGGCATGGAAAAGAATTTAATGAGTATAGAAGTTTAAAAGCAACACCTGTATGATGACGTAACAAAGACATGGCAACTAAAGCATAATGATAATGCAAAAGAAAACAATGGACTGCCTAGGGTGGATAAAAGCATCTAATCAGAACTGAAACATGAGCTGACTGCTGGATTTATGAAGCACTACAATGTATAAATATATATATATATATAAAGTTATATGTCATGAAAAGGGAAAATTGCATACGTACACCTTTTAGCAGCATCAGATTGCATATCTACCTTGCTAAGTTGTAACTTAATCATTGAACTATTAAAGAAATACTCATATGCTTCTATAAAAATTCGGAATATGAAAAGTTAGAAATTTGTCCTTAGAAAGTTACATACAAAAAAATAATTGGATGGGCACCAATGAAATATATAACTTTCAAAGATAAAAAAAAGAAACCCAGATCTTTGCATGGGTAAGCAAAAGTTGCTCCCTGGAAGATAAATTTTCCATTAGAAGAAGTCTCCAAAGGTGTCCGAGGTGAAAAAATCACAGCCAAACCAATAACTGATATACCTCAACAAAGGAGGAACTTGAGCAACAGAATCAAGGATAATATATCGGATCATCATCTTATCATTCTCTGGTATCATTGGAGGCTCCCCTGGAAAGAACAATAGAAGTGTCATAGTTTAACATAAAGTCAAGTTGTATGAGTTCTGACGTGGGATTCGTCATTCATACCAGCTTCATGAGGTGACCAGTTTTTAGCCACAAAGTTTTTGAAATAAATGCTGGCCACTTGACGCACAGCCATATCACCAGCACCATCTGTTATGATATGTCGTAAGCTCACCAAATGCTGTGGTGTACACTGTAGCTGTTGAAATGAAATTTTGAATTTGTCACAGCAAATGAAACTACATACACAGGCAAGAATAAGAAAAGGTAATATCTTGCATGGCACTTCCTCTTGTATTATGCTTAATCTTGTCTTTCCACCTTTTGTCTGGATCAACAAACAGATGAATGATTGTTTGGCAGACAGTCTTTGGATGCTTGAAATGAAGGAGAAAGATGAAAATGCAAAAGCCCATAACTAAGTTATTTAAACTGTGTTTTCTATCTAATTAAATTGGACCAGAACTTACACAGTTAACTTGTTTAAATTATGTGTTTTTCAGCTAATTAATTGGGCCAGAACTGAAGGGACAATAAGTCATCGTAATTATTGCAGCTTAGTGGTTGGGTCTAATATGATACTTTATTATGGCAAGCGCAGTTGCAAACAGCATCTTAGGAACCAATATCAGTAAATGAGTAAAAGAACATATTTGACATCTCATGTCATCTACAATTGGTCAATGAGAAGTTAAATGACCATAAGGTTATATCAGTTCAACTTTTTGAAAGGCAAAGGTAGACTAGAGCACACAAGTCTTTATCAGGATATGCATTAACTAGATCCGATGGATAAATATGATTCTTTAAAATTGTGGAACTTTGAAGAATAAATAAATGGCGCTTATGCGGGAAACCAATGATCAACCGTATTAATGGATAAGATAGATTTGATAGAAAGATACTAGAAAGATCTTAGATAGCTTTTACAACAACAAACGAATAAAACAAAATTAAACACGTAATAGAAGACCTTTGAACAATATGTGATTCCCAAAAGGGAACAGTAATGGGTTATCATAAAAGATGTTAAAATTTATGGAAATATGGATCAACTTTCAGAGGTTAACGAAACTTCTTAGTTTTCTGTTTTTTACTGCTCATGAAAGAATTTATCATTATTTAAAATGTAATCTGGAGGAGCTCATCAACGAGTTTGATTTTTAATTGTTCAACAAAATAAGTTGGAACTACATTTTCCATTTGTTGCAGGCTAGGGGACTCAGAAGAATTCATATCGTTGACCTTCTCTTTCTCAAAGGCAGGACATATCCAACTATTGGTGTTGATGCCTTCCATTTAATCCTTAATGATGAACTTGTGAAGAATGTTTGAGTTTTATCTAAAGGCTACTAAAGTCAGCAAAATGCATGATACATTTTGCAAAACATATGGGCTACTACCCGAACATTCCAAACAGTTTTATTCTGACTACTTGCTGGATGATGTGGAGAGCAAGGAACAAGAAGATCTTTTGCAACAAGCTCTTGAACCTCTCGATCTAATGGATACATTTTCTAGTGGTTTTATTCTTGGAGAATTAATGTGCCTTGGAAATATTTTACAAATTATCTTTTTGTGGTTGGTTTAAGTAATGCTGTACTCGTATTACTGTCTTCTACTAGTACTTCCTTTTTATATCCTTTGTATCATTTGCTTAATGGAATGACATTCAGTAAGCCTCATTGTTACAAAAGTATCGGGTATACCGACTTCATGGTCTAATTGACAAGCATGAGCCAATACATACGAAGTAGTGAACAGAAAATTCCACATCATTGAAATACAAAAAAACACAAGAAAAAAGTCAAAAAAGGACATGGGCATATAACTTTTTAAAAAAGTACTACGTACATTATACTAGAAGGACATAGACCTATACCAAAGCATGATTAGATCAAAGAAAGATAGGTATATGTATGAAGAGACAGAACCTTGGTAAACAAACATGTTGGAGAAAGTAAAAAAAAGCACATTTAATATATACTTTAAAATATTTATATACCGTCAAGAAAAAACAAGAAATCATACACAAAAGCAGTTGATAGGCAAATTTCTCAAAGGAAAGTAATTATTCTTTCCAAATTAGTAGGCCAAGATTCCTCTGAGAACAAGAACAAGAAGCTTTAAATCCTATTTGGGATTGTTTACATGGACCTTTGCCACTAGTGAGCTCTGCTGAGAGCAAAATCACAAGTCAGATTGCATTCTAGCAATTGAGTGCGAGTGCCCCCTGCAACCCGAGTGACATGCGGGACACCAACAAACTTTCATTCGATTATCAACAATCGACGAACAAATGAGATATTATATAGTAAACCGTAATAGAAGCCATAAGGTCCATAAGAATCTCAAATCTACGTCTGTACCAAATCAAAACAGCAGCAGAGAGAATAGACACGGACCAGGAACACAATCGCCCACGATGCTGACGGCAAAATCACTAGTTGAATTGCAGTACAGCGATTGCGTGCGAGTGCCACCTGAAACCCGTGTGCAGTGCAGGACACCAAGAAACTTGCATTCGATTATCAACAATCGATCAACAAGTGAAATAGTACATAGTAAACCGTAATAGAAGCCATAAGGTCCCTAAGAATCTCAAATCAAAATCTGTACCAAATCAAAATAGCAGATAAGTTAACAGATACGGACCAAGAACACGATCGCCCACGATCGCACAGTAATCTAACTCGTCGAGAACAGCAGAGACAGACCAGATCAGAAATGACCACCGATCGATACATTAATATCAGCCAAAGGGCAGGTAATTCACCTTACTGAGGCTATCCTCAGCGGCCATGCGCTCCTCCGGGATGTGGCTGAGCGCTAAGCGGAGAACCACCGGAAGGCTCGCGGGATCCATGGCGGGCGGGTCCTCAGGTTCGTCGTCGGTCGGAGCCAAGAGGGAGTCAATCGCGGACCCTGGATGCGGTTTTGGATCGCCTCCCTTAGGGCTTTCGGATTGGGTAGCGGACGGAGGCGACGACGACGTCGCAAGAGAAGGGTGAGCTCTTCGCGGAACGAGGAGCGAGCAGAGGTGACTGAGAGAGGAAGCGCAAGTGCCGTTTAGGTCGGTTTAAACCTCCCGTTGTCCGAACTGAGTTCGGTATTGGATCCTCTCCAAAATGCATAGTAGCTAATACCAAGGAGTACCGTGGGGTCCACTCTACGGACGGTAGGATCAACCAAATTGACGGGTTCGATGGTACGATATTCCATAAATTAAAACGAGAGATGGATGGGATCCTCCGTCTTCCGTCCGCAGCACGACTCCGCTTCTAAAAGGCGTTTCGATTTGTGTAGTGTGACAGATGAATCTGCAGCGCTCCACCGGCCCTCCCTTTTCACTGTTTTTAATGCACGGTGAGTTTGACTTGTCATGGAACGAGGGACATCAGAGGCACAGCAGTCAACGCAGGGTAGTCAACGATCATCAAGAGCATTTTTATCGAACGGTGATGACAAGTGGTCTTATGACACTTATCTATGATGCCATTTAATTAAGAGCTTCGTGTGTGCTATGTTGTATTTAATATGCTTGTAATTTGGCAAGTATATGCAAGAGGCTTTCATTATTTTTAGAGGCACAGCATATATTCCAAAACAAGATTGATTGGTCATTTAGATCAAGATATTCTTGGTGATGTGCTTAAGTATGATCTCAGATGGGCTGTGCCTATCACTTTCTCATACACAATTGAAGAATAAGACACTGTTCATCTTTCTTTAGCAACTATATATATATATATATATACATCAAAATTATTATCTTTTCTTTGTCTTTTTGTTGAACCAAAATAGTTTTGGACTTGTGAGATATCAAATAACAAAAAGTATGAGTCGAATCGGATAAGAATAATATATATTAAGTCAAATGTTAATTTAATATAAAATTTTAATTTCGTAATCTAGGGCTATGCTCTCAGTCCATCTCACACATTTAATGTTCTTAATATATTTTCTACTCATGTGAGTTGATTGTCTTCCACTTATTTTTAAGAATTCATGTGTGATTCATTTTGTTTCAGTCAATTAATTTTCTTCCACTTACTTTTAAAAATTCAAATTTTATCTACATTTCTATGAGAGATTCATCTTCGTTCAATCAAATAGCAATTCGATTTATTCATGACTCTGATACCATTGTTAGAAATTAAATAACGATAAATCTCAGTCAAACTTATTGTTGTTAATATATATCAAATTAGATATCAATTCAACCGAAAGACTTAATATTCTAAGTCAATGTATTAAACCTAATATATGAAATCGTGACTCATTCGATTTTTAGTATAGTAATATGAGATTGCGCTTTTAATTTCTACTAGATTTTTAATTGAAAAGTAGTAATAATAATAATAACAACAACAATACCTAGAAACATTATATATGGAGGGTGCTATATAAAACCCATTTATCAAGATATATTAATAAATTTTTAAATGATATATTAATAAATATTGAATTATTTAATTGATAAAGATTTTGATCATTGATAGTACTTAATATCCATCCTTAAATCCTGTCATATTCACTTCTCTTTACAAAAATAATAATAATAATAAATAATGAGTGAATGAATGAATAATATCAAGCAGTTCCAGCGGTGGCAATGACTAATCCAGTCCATGTGTATCTGGACTGACCTCAAACTTCACAATCCAGAAGATAAGTGGCAGGTAAAAAGGGGTGGAAGAGAGCCTGCAACATGTGAACTGCATAAATAAACAGAGGCGCAAAGAGGTGGACTTCATCTTAGCTACAATCAATGCATGCACCACAAGGCTCCTCCTTCACCTCTCCAACTCACTTACGTGAGCCCTATAACTCCAGATACTCCTCCTTCGTTCTCTTCCTGCTCTCAGTGGCTCCACCTCCCACTCCCCCACAAATCTTGTCTTCTTCTTCCTCCTTAGCTCATGCATGGCTTCCTTCAGTAAATAAAACCTTTCTTTAACTCATAGCCACCTGCTGTGGTCTCCTGTACTGATATCCTTTGTCCATGTGCACCAGCCAGGCCTGATAGAAGTCAACTCACTCCTATCATCATCATCGTCGTCGTCGTCATATATAATGGATAAAGAGGTAGACGAGCCCACCATACATACGCACACTGATCTCCTTTTTATCTTTGCTTGTTTGTTTCTCTTCGGGCCTCACTTTGATTGCTGCAGGCGAACAATCCAGCCGGCTTTGCGACGACCGCAGCGCCGCAGGAGAGCTCGGAGAACAGCATCGAGATGGTGAACTATATGCTGAGCAATCCCGCTCCCCAGACTCAGATCTCCCTCGACAAGCTCAGCTTCGCGGACGTCATGCAGTTCGCGGAGTTGGGGCCGAAGCTCGCACTTCACCAATCCAGAGCGTCCGAGGAGGAGAACTACTTCCTCAAGTTCCAGCTGCTGGGAGACAAGCTGCACGACGACGCTTTGATGGCCTCCGCCTCCCCCGGGCATCTGCCGCTTCTTCCGCCTCCGCTGGTCGTCGGCGCCGGGGAAGACAGGTTTGGCGGAACGAGCTTGGAGAATAAGGCCGGGATGGTGGCGGAGGAGGACGGAGAAAAGAAGGCCCGGTCCTCGGAGAACGCTTCGTCGGTGCAACACCTCCACCTTGTCGGCGAAACTGAGAAGGCAGCAGCAGGTGTCGTGGAGGCCAAGAACCGGCGGAAGAGGCCGAGGGCGTTGAAGACCAGCGAGGAGGTGGAGAGCCAAAGGATGACGCACATCGCGGTGGAACGCAACCGGAGGAGGCAGATGAACGAGCATCTCCGCGTGCTCAGGTCTCTCATGCCCGGCTCATACGTTCAAAGGGTACGAACGCCACCTACTCGTCTTCCTCACTCCCTTAGCAGATAGCGGTAGCACATACTACAGTTTCTGTCCGTTTGGTGCCGTCCAGGGAGATCAAGCATCCATCATCGGAGGAGCCATCGAGTTCGTGAGGGAGTTGGAGCAACTCCTGCAATGTTTGGAGTCCCAGAAGAGACGAAGGCTCTTCGGCGGTGGTGAAGCTCCAAGACCAGCGATGGACGCCCCTCCGCTGCCCAACCAGCAGCCATTCTATCCACCCCTCCCCTTCCCCAACGCCGACCAAGTCAAGCTCCTCGACATCGACCCCAGCGGCGGCGGCCTCCGCGAGGAGACGGCGGAGAACAAGTCCTGCCTCGCCGACATCGAGGTCAGGCTTCTGGGCTTCGACGCCATGATCAAGATCCTCTCTCGTCGCCGGCCAGGGCAGCTCATCAAGACCATCGCCGCTCTCGAGGACCTACAGTTCGCCATTCTCCACACCAATATCACCACCATCGAGCAAACCGTCCTCTACTCCTTCAACGTCAAGGTAAACAAGCTCGGTTCATCTCTCTTCCTCCTCTACCACGCGCGCTCACATCTCCCATGACAGATTGCAAGCGAGACCAGATGCACTGCGGAGGACATCGCAAACTCGGTCCAACAGATCCTAAGCTTCATCGACGCCAACACAGTATGATAAATAGATTCAAGGCAGAAGAACGAGAAAAGAAATTGTAGTAATTGTTTGTATCGTACAGATGTTGTTGGCATATGTTCGTAAACCAAGTTACATTATACAATAAAGAAGCATGCATCCATGCATGTATGCATGTGTTTATGTTGGTAATGGGCAGTCGTTGTCCGGCCACCAGAACAGCCATTGTTTCCGGAACATCTTGTCAGGGTGTGGGTTTTGAGGGAGACAGACGATGGGTGGACTTTGGAGGTCAAACATGGGTTGACTTGCAGGGATGGCTTTGTTGGTATTAGGGTGGCCAGATCAAGTCAGAGCATTGCCTGAGACAAGACTTGGTCCCATATATGATTCGCTGCTAAGCGTACCGATCTCGGAGATCGAGTTTGTCTTCCACATGCATGAGAATTGCGTTTGATGATTGACTTGATTGATGTAAATGTGGCTCCCACGTATGAGTATATCAGCAAGAGAATATGGTCACAGTATGCTATAGGAAGCTTCGTTGATTCATGTCCAGTCTGATTGGGCTCACGAGTGGTTTGCTGTAATGGTGCCCGCTCGTTAAGGACTGACAACGTGTAGTGTCTGTGTGTGTATGATAATATAAATTAATTATTTTTATTTTGTATTGATATGAACAAACATTATATTTCCACTTTTAAAAAATTAAAAATCACCAGTAAAGAATTTCATAAATCATAAAGCTATCTATATATTAATTTTTTTTATTTTTATCCCAATCACATTATACTCTAAATATTTTTTTTAAATAAATATATTATTTATTCATGTGTTTTTATTATACTCATTTATGCCATCATATGGCAACCTCGTGTTGCCTCCAAAACCCTATTTAAAGCCCTTTTCGCTGCCTTTTGCACATCGTTCATTGTACTCCTTTGTAGTTTTCGGGCTTTTCAGTAATCAATAGTTTTTTTGTTTTTTTGTTTTTATACCACCGTGTGCGGATCGTGGAATGTCTACCCGAAAACTGAGGAGTGCCAGTGAACGACGTGTAAGAGGCTGAGAAAAGTTCTTTAGATAGGGTTCTGGAGCCAACAAGAGGCTGCCACATGGCAACACGAGTGATGCCCACGTAGCAACAATAGTTCCTCACTTGGCCCCCATCGAGAAGCATGCAACGCAACATCGCTTCTCGCCACGTGGCACAACACCTTGCGCAACACGCAACGAGGGTGCGATGACGGCAACGTGCGAGCAAAAAGTCGTAAGGGCAGAATGGTATTTTCAGTATTTTTCAATTAATATCTTTAACAATCCCTCACAAACACACAAAACGTACCTTATATATATATATATATAGAGAGAGAGAGAGAGAGAGAGAGAGAGAGAGAGAAACTCGATCTCGAAGATTAGCACGCTTACCAGCGAATCATGTGTGGGACCAAGTCCTGTGTCGGGCCATGCTCTGACCTGATCTGGCCACCCTAATACCAACAAAGCCGTCCCTGGCAAGTCAACCCATGTTTGACCTCCAAAGTCCACCTATGGTCTCTGTCTACCTCCGAGCCGTCACCCTGACAAGATGTTGCGGAAACAATGGCTGTTCTGGTGGCCGGACAACGACTGCTCCATGACCAACGCAAACGCATGCATGCGTGCATGGACGCTTCTTTGTTGTATAATGTAACTTGGTTTTCGTACATATGCCAACAACATCTGTAGAATACTAACAATTGCTACAATTTCTTCCTATGTATCTGATCTCTTTTCTCGCTCTTCATCTTGCCATGAATCTGTTTATCATACTGTGTTGGCGTCGATGAAGCTTAGGATCTGTTGGACCGAGTTTGCGATGTCCTCCGCAATGCATCCGGTCTCGCTTGCAGTCTGTCATGGGAGATGTGAGCTCGAGTGGAAGAGGAGGAAGAGAGAAGAACCGATCGTGTTTACCTTGGCGTTGAAGGAGTAGAAGACGGTTTGCTCGGTGGTGCTGATGTTGGTGTGGAGAATGGCGAACTGTAGATCCTCGAGAGCGGCGATTGTCGTGATGAGCTGCCCTGGCCGGCGACGAGAGAGGATCTTGATCATGGCGTCGCAGCCCAGAAGCCTGACCTCGACGTCGGCGAGGCAGGACTTGTTCTCCGCCGTCTCCTCGCGGAGGCCGCCGCCTGGGTCGATGTCGAGGAGCTTGACTTGGTCGGCGTCGGGGACGGGGAGGGGTGGATAGAATGGCTGCTGGTTGGGCAGCGGAGGGGCGTCCATCGCCGATCTTTTGGGACTCCAAGCATTGCAGGAGTTGCTCCAACTCCTTCACGAACACGATGGCTCCTCCGGCAATGAGAGACGTGAGCACGCGGAGATGCTCGTTCATCTGCCTGCTCCGGTTGCGTTCCACCGCCATGGCTCTCCGCCTCCCCGATATTAAGGTTTTGAGGGTCAGAGATCTTCCAATCTCTCCATCAAATGTAAATTGATATGATTCATTAGTATTAGTTGTTGGAATTCTGAAAAAGTGGTAAATGGTTCATCATTTTAAAGATAGTAAAAACATCTAAGAATTCTGAACCTACAGATATATGCCATCTCTTTAGGTGATTTATCAGAAGATTTAGATATATCATGAGGATACCTAAAGTTATAAAGCAGGTTTCTAGTTATTCATCTCACCTAGTAATGTTTGTCCTATTAAACCCTTCAAGAGTTAAAAAGAGTTGCAAAATAAGACCCAAAAACCTTGTTGTTGTCATTCTTCATTAGCAAAGCTAAAAAATAAGTTGTCTATAATTTTTATTTCAAATTTTAAAATATTTATTATGTAATTCGTTCAGCCCAACAAGATGGCACAATTTAACATTATATATATATATATATATATACACTCAATTTAAGAACAAATAAATCATATTCAAATTATAAAAAATATATAATGATGATTTTATTTTTATATACTAGCATATTTTAAAAAAACTTATAGTTTGAGAAATTCTCAAAGAGTGTCCCTTCTTTCGTAAACAGATTATTTTGCTCATGCCTTCGAGACATATACCAATGCTCCCATCTTCATCCTCATGTGCTTTCTCCTCACCTTCTATTGACACATTTGTCCCTTCTGATTGTATTCACCTCCTCTTATGCACGAAGACCTCTCCACCCTTGCGCTTTTTGCTCTTGTCCCTCTATCACGTATGCACTTTGCTCTTATTTTCACCGGTAACCCCATTCGGTAAGGATGACAAGTATAACAAACAAAATGACTCGGGAGGGACTACACGTGAAGGTCACAAGGAGAGGACAAGAGCAATGGGTCGAGGGTGAAAGGTCATGTACTGACTCGACTAGGGATAAAATCATATTTTATAAATGAATATGCGAGCTTTGAAAATTTTTGAAAATGAAAATGCACTATGAGGATTTCTCAAAACTAGGAGATTTTTTTAGAATTATATTTTTATTTAGGAGATTATTATTTATAAACTTCGCTTTACTATTTATAATCTCATTTTAAAAATTTATAATATCTCAAAACTATCCTTTTGTTAATGAACATAAATGCTCTCATCTTCCTTGACCACCCTTCTTTCTTCTTCTCCTTCGATGGATGACAACGTTAAGAGGACTACGAGTGAAATCAAAGCACGAGCTAGGGGGTGGCGATCAATGAGAATCACAGGTTGAGGTTAGTAATCGACGGTAAGCATAAGGTTGGAGGGTGATGATCGATGACAGTAACATGCGATTACATGTGAAGAAAGAAAAAAAATAAAAAATTAGGTAAGACGGGAGGGTTGTAAATAGAAAATTAACATTTTATTATTTTTTATGAAATTATAAACAGTTAGAGATCGTCTATATATATATATATATATATATATATATATATATATATATATATATATATATATATATATATATAAAGCTCTTTGATTTATTATTGGCTATGGAAATCGGTCCTACTCCCGCTGAAATGTCTATGTCATCCATTCCTTAGAATCAACTTGTGAACTTGCTTCCACCCAATCCCTTCCTCGATGTGATGATCCAAGAACTCGAGCAAAATGGCGATCACCCGCTCCACAATCACCATGACTCCCTCCCGACTCTTTCTCCTCTTCCTCTTCGCCACCACTGCATCGCCCGCGCCCATCGCCCTCCCCCTTTCGACGAGCTCGAGATGGGTCGTCGACGGTGAGGGACGGCGGGTGAAGCTGGCGTGCGTGAACTGGGCGGCCCACCTCGAGCCGGCGGTGGCCGAGGGGCTGAGCAAGCAGCCCCTGGACGCCATCTCCAAGAGCGTGGCCGCCATGGGGTTCAACTGTGTTAGGCTCACCTGGCCTCTCTACCTGCTCACCGACTCCTCGTTCGGGTCGGTCACCGTCCGGCAGTCGCTGGAGCGGCTCGGCCTCGCGGAGTCGGCCGCCGGCGTCCGCGTCAACAACCCCGGCCTGCTTGACCTCACCCTTGTCCAGGCCTTCCAGGTCAGCCAAACATATCTTTGGTTAGATTCATGCGCTTCCCTCAATAATTGAGCCACCTGTTGCGTGTTTGATGCTGGTTTTCCCCAAGATTAGTTTTGATAGGTTAGCATTAATGCTAGATTTATATTTCTTTCAAGAAAGTATCCTTCTTTATTCCCATAAGCTCTCGAAACAATGGAGCTCAGAATTCTATTCAAGGTTAGATGGGAAATGTCTGCTCCAAGTAGAAGGTATGCTTCTGGCCCTGCCATAATTACTCCTGTCTCTCTCTTAATTTAGAAAACTTTGGACTTGAAGCGGAAATAGGCATACAAAATGTTTCTAATCACTGTTTGATCTTTGATAGGATTAATGCAAGTTACTAAACACAGTTCAGAGAAATCCTG
This sequence comes from Musa acuminata AAA Group, assembly GCF_036884655.1. Lineage (NCBI taxonomy): Eukaryota > Viridiplantae > Streptophyta > Magnoliopsida > Zingiberales > Musaceae > Musa > Musa acuminata. The sequence continues at coordinate 23,915,015 of NC_088339.1, read as the reverse complement.
ACAGTTTGATCTTTTTCTCTCTTGATTTGGAGGAAAAAAATATTTAAGAAACCTGTAACTTAGTTTCATGAATAACATTTTTTCCTCTTTGGTTAGCCCCATTTCATCTCGGTAGCTGGGAAGATCTGAATTTAAGCACCATTTCCATTTCCTGAATGGCTATTAATCCTATTATTCTTCCGGTAATGTAATTAGAAATTGCTACATATCAACTGGTATCTTTGCGTGTAATTAGTGGTTGATAATGGGAACCTCTGAACAATGCAGTCACATCTTGTAAAATATTGGGAGTGTTGTGATGGTATCAGCTTGAAACTGTAGTCAATCTTTTGCTACCAAAAAAAGGATTCTGAACTTTCAGATCCTTACACCAAGATGAGGATTTTTTGGCTGTTTCAAAAACTGAACAATCCATTTAGGGTATTATTGGAACTTCCAAATTTTCAGTGAGAGCTTTACTCAATTAGATTTGGCAGGTTTGGCAACTTAAACACTTTTATGTGCACAAATTAGGGCCTATATAGTTACGGCTCATGTAAACTACCTTATGTTTCCTACGTCTCCTTACAGTTCAACACCTAAATCTTGTGCTTACATTATAGCTGTTTATGTTACAGAACTCTGTGCTTTAATCATGCTCTAAAAACATGCACACCATGCTGTACATTTTACAAAAGTTGTTCCCTCAAAATCATTTTTAGAGTGTTTTCCTCCACATTAAATTTAATTTAATTTTTTTTAAATGCAACAGGCTGTTGTCTCGAATCTAGCCAGCAACAGCCTCATGGTGATACTGGACAATCAGATAAGTAAGCCAGGCTGGTGTTGCAGCAAGTATGATGATAATGGCTTCTTTGGGGACAAGTATTTTGACCCTGATGAATGGTTGAGAGGTCTGGAAATGATGGCAACAATGTTCAACAGCTCAACAAGTGTGGTTGGCATGAGCTTGAGGAATGAGCTCAGAGGGCCAAAGCAAAACATTAGCCTCTGGTACAGGTAAAGAATTCTAATAAGTCTATTCTTTGGAAAAATCATAATGTTTAAGAAATAACCTTTTTCTTCTTCCTTATTAAAACTTAGGTACATGCAAAGAGGTGCAGAGATCGTACATTCAGCAAACCCGGACATTCTTGTCATACTATCAGGTCTAGATTATGACAAAGACCTCAGCTTCCTGTCTGAAAAACAAGTGAATTTAAGTTTCACCAAGAAGCTTGTTTTTGAGTACCATTGGTATGGGTTCTCAGATGGTGGTGACTGGGGGAGTCAAAATCCTAATGAAGTTTGTGCAATGGTGATTGGTAACATCACTAGAAAAGGAGGGTTCTTATTAGAGCAAGGGTGGCCCTTGTTCCTATCTGAGTTTGGGATTGATCAAAGAGGAGTAAATGAGGCTGACAACCATTTCCTCAGCTGCTTTCTGAGTTTTGCGGCTGAAAAGGATATAGATTGGGCTCTTTGGGCATTGCAAGGAAGTTATTATATCAGAGAAGGGCAATTAGGACTAGATGAGACATATGGAGCTCTGAGTTGGGACTGGTGCAAGGCTAGGAATTCCAGCTTTATTCAGAGACTTTCTGCGATACAATCTCCCTTTCAAGGTAAACACTTACCTGGTCCATGAATCACTTTAAACAGTAAAGACTGAATTAATAGTGGGTTATGATTGTGAACATCTTTGCAAAATGCTGCTACTTTAGAGCAGTGCTGATTGTATTAACAGCAACAACTTCTTTCCTTTATGATGCAGGTCCTGGTCTTTCTAAAAGTTCACCATATAACATGATTTTCCATCCGTTAACTGGACTTTGCATTGTGACAAATTCTCAACTCAAGCAGCTTCAGTTGGGCCAATGTGCAGAATCAACTGCCTGGCGCTACACCAGACAGAAAAAACTAATGCTAAAAGGCACCAAATATTGCTTGCAACCTGAAGGTGTGAGCAAACCAGCAAAGCTGGGATTCGGTTGCAAGGTCTCCAGTGCAAAATGGCATCTGATATCCAGCTCCAAGATGCATATTTCATCCAATCTCACCAACAATGGCAACAATGTGTGCTTGGACATTGATGACAATGGTACTATCATGACAAATCAATGCAAGTGCCTAAGCCTAGATGGAACTTGCAATCCTGGTAGCCAGTGGTTCAAGATCATCAGAAGCAGTAGGGAAGTAAATGACCAAATCTTTAAGCGCTGTCGATCTCAATTTGCGCAGGTGGAACAATTATATCCTGATGATTGGAGAAAACGTAGGAATTCCCTTGCATGACTAATATGTATGGAGCAATAAATATATGCTTATACTATCGCTTCGTTGGTCACCATCATTATCTTTTTTTGGTATCCTGGTAATATTGTTCCCTAGCATGACAAATATGTTTGGAGCAATAAATTTATGCTTTTACTATTGTTCTATGTTCACCATCAGCATCTTTTTTCTTAGTTTTAGTTTGTACATGACACCAACTTTCTTAATTGATTACATAACAATACCAGTACCAAACACTGCAATACTGAAGTAAATTAGTCAAACAATTTTATCCTCTGTATCAAATTAATTCATATTTAACTGAACGAAACAAATAGTATAATCATCACAAAACCTCACTGGATACATGCCTATTCCTGTTAGGATTTAATGTGCTACTGTATTTTATTTCTATACAGAAACTAACAGCAGTTTAAGGTAATGATGCAGGTTCAGACTTTCTAAGAGTACCATCACACACAGGTAGAGACTTTTTAAGAATACAGAGTCCTCTTTCCTCATTTGAGTTCAGTGCCCTGCAAGGAGCTTGGAGAACAGCACCTGAAAACTCTGAAGATGGCTTGCCAGGTCATATAATTATAGTACACTTCCTAAATTTAGGATTAAAACTGTTATAAATGACTGACTGGCTACTTTTATGGTGGGTTATAGATTACACTTTTTCTTTCACAAGCTTTGTGCATAGTGGCAACCAAGAACTTAAGATGGTTGTTGTGATTGTGATTGATCATTTGGCAGGTTACTTCATATCCTACTATAGTATCAGTTTCACAATCAAAGGTAAGTTTTGATATGGCCCAGTTTCTTGATATCATTTAGATGAGAAGACAGAAATTGATGTGAACTCACAGTTTTGATATGACTAGTTTTTATGAATACCGACTCTCAGAAAAACTTGGTGAATTTTGTTTTGCTAGTGTAAATGAGATCGATTGCTTCGAGTATTTTAAGCATATAGTTGAGTAATTTTAGGTCACAAGAGATTGTTCATGTAAAAAATTAATAATACTTGAAGATAGAATTAATTATAAACTATTCTTCGTAATTAGTTATCTTTAACATCTTAATTTTTATATTTTTAAAAATTATATTAGGATCCTTATACTTATCAAAATAAAATATTTAGATTCTTATATAGAATTAAAAAGATAATATTATAGAATTAAAAAAATTAAAAATTATTGTATTAATAAGGTTATCTATTTTATTTTTATGGATATAGAGATCTTAATGTAATTTTTAAAAATATAAGATTCGAGATACTAAATATAGTTAATTACAGGAGATAATATGTAACTAATCTAGTATAAATATGTGTAGCTCTACTAATTGATCATATTGGTATTGAATTATATACTGATATATTAATATCCTTCTTAGTGATTGGTGGAATTTAGATTTGATTCCTTATTTTCAGCAAAAAGAAAATATCAGGAATTTTCACCTCATATCAGATGGTGATAGTGTTTCTTTCTAAAATTTACGTGGATAAAGATACATGATCTGCATGCATGCAAACAACTGAGACTTCACGACAACATAACTGGCAATTTACTGCACGGCTTTGGCTGTTAGTGTTGGATCTGCGCCAGCATCGTCCTCACCTCCTTGCTGTCTGGCCGCACCTTGGGGTCGTCCATGGTGCAGAAGATGGCGATCCGTAGCACCAGCAGCATCTGCTCCTCGTACCCGTTCCCCAGCAGTTTGGGATCCACGGCGGCCGCCACCGGGTTCCCCGTGTTCATCACGTTCCTCAGCCACCGCACCAGGCTGATCTCATCGGTGTCCTGGAAGAAGTTGTCGGACGGCATTCTCCCCACCACCAGCACCGCCAGGATCACCCCGAAGCTGTATATGTCGCACTTGGCCGTGAACCGCAGCGTCTGCCCGTACTCCGGCGAGATGTAGCCCAGCGTCCCTGCCACCTTGGAGGCGGTGATGTGGGTGTTGGCGTCCGGCATCTCCTTGGCCAGCCCGAAGTCCGCGATCCGCGCCTCCATGTCGTCGTCCAGCAGTATGTTGGCCGGCTTGAGATCGCGGTGGATGATCTGGGGCTTGTGGTGGACGTGGAGGTATTCGAGGCCGGCAGCGACGCCGAGCGCCACCCGGTACCTCGTCAGCCAGTCGAGCTCCCGCTCGCCGTCGCGCACCTGGCGGAGCACCCCCTCGAGGCTGCCGTTCTTCATGTACTCGTAGATGAGGTAGTGGCAGTCGGGGCGGATCATGTGGGCCAGCAACGGCAGCAGGTTGCGGTGGCGGATGTGGCCCACGGTCTGGATTTCCGATCGGATCTGGCGCATCCACTTGTCCAGCTGCCGGCTCTCCTCGTCGGAGGTCGGCTCGCCGCCGTTGGGATTGTGCTTTATGATCTTCTTGATGGCGATGACCGTGCCCGGCTGGTCCGGCTTCTTGGGGTCAGCGGGTAGCTGGGCCTTGTAGACCTCGCCGCACCCGCCCCGGCCGATGATCTCCAGGGCGGCGAGCCCGTCGTCTTTTTCCAGGAAGGCCAGATCCTCGGCGCTCCTGATGTGCTTGGAGCTGAAGATGGAAGGGCCGCCAGGGTTCTTGTACCTCCCGCGGATGTAGTTCAACAACAGCCGGAAGAGCAGGGAGAGGATGGCCCCGGAGAGGATGCCCGTGATCGAGCCCGTGATGAACCCCACGATCCAGTTCCTCACGAGGCGCTTGCGACTGTGGTGGCGGTGGTGTCCCGACGAGGAAGAGTTTGTCGACGATGAGGATGGAGCGGGAGCTGGTGTGCTGATGGTTGAATTCTTGGCACGGGTGGAGTTCTGATTCCCTGGGGTGGTGGTCTCGGCTAAAACATATCGCTTCGGGATAAGACTCCGGCGGAGAGCGAGACGAGAAGCCGGACGAGAAGGGAGATCGCCATGGAAGAGGCCGACGTTGCCGGAGAGGTCGAGGAAGCGAAGCTTCTTGGAGGCAGAGAGGGACAGGGGAACGCGGCCAGAGAAGAGGTTGTTGGACAGGGAGAGGCGCTCGAGGTTAGGGAGGAGAGCGAGGAAGGAGAGGTCGCCGGAGAGGCGGTTGTCGGAAAGGTCGAGGACGCGGAGGTCGGCGAGTGCGGAGATCTCGCGGGGGACGCAACCGGAGATGCGGTTGCGGTGGAGGTCGAGGACGCGGAGGGCGCGGCACAGGGCGAGCTCGCGGGGGAGGGAGCCAGCGAGGCCGTTGTTGGGAAGATCAAGCTGGCGGAGGGAGGGAAGGTTACCGACTGCGGCTGAGAGGGAGCCAGTGAGGCGGTGGGAGGGGAGCGAGACGCGGACGGCGGCGGCGCCGGCCTCGCACGTGACGCCAGGGTGGCGACAAGGGTGGTCGAGCCCCCGGGTGGTTAGGCCGAGGTCAGAGAGCACTCGGAGGAGGGGGCCTGAGCCGTCAGAGGAACTGACGGCGGAGATGGAGGCGAGGAGGAGGAGGAGGAGGAGGAAGAATGGTCGAATTGGGACGGACGCTCCCGCCATGGCGCTGGCTCGATGAGCCGTGTACGAGAGCGAAGTGGTGGAATAAATGGGACAGGTGATGTGGAAACTAGGGGTGGTGGGGCCGGTGCTGAACGGTGGCGGCCGCTGGTCCTCAGAAATCGGACGGATGAGATCAGAAGCAAGACTTCTACGCGAGTACAGGAAGTCAACATTTGACCCAGAACACGAAGTCTTTTGTGGTCAAAGGAAGCCACGTCGAAGTTACTTGCCTTCTTCGCCCCGCCCACCTCTTAAAGCAATAGACGTGGGCCCTCCTCCTCCTGTGGCTTCGCCGTTGCCTGAACCAGCAGGGGTGCGTAGATATCGTGGGTCACGTTTTGTTTCAGCACTGTTTGACTGGTCTACGGCGACCTTCTGAGTTCCATCGGACGGCCGCGGAACGGTGGTTGAAGTCACCGTCAACGGTGTGCCAGTTCGAGTCACCATGATCTTGTGCGTTCCCACTTAAGTTCCTGACTCTACTTTCTTCTTGACCGTGAAATCTGACAATTCATACTCACATACTAATCGCAAATTGTTTTAAGCTTAAATTAAATCATGTGTCCATTAATATAACGATCCAATCAAACGAGATAACCAACCTATTAACTTATTATCTTGTGGAACTTAAACTATTAGAGACAGTGGTCATCACTATGTCTGCTTGTGACGATTGATAATTAAGGAAAAAAAAAGAGATATATTCGAAATGATCACCGCATGAGACTAAGTCCAAAGCAATAGATTAAGCTTGTTAATTTGATCCGATGAGAATTGTTGATTTCCAAGTCTACCTTCACGAAAAATCACACGTTTAGTGAGGAAAATGAAGTATATATATATATATATATATATTATTGGTCTGGATTGAGGAGGCGGTCGAGTCTAATCAGATCCAACCCAGAATTTGGGCTCCGATGGGGCCTTGATTGGGCCGGTTCGGATCGGCTCGGCTTTGTAAGTCAAACCCGTGTCGAGAAACCTTCGCCTCACCTCGGTCTCTTCTTTCCCACCTTTCTACGCATCGACTCGGAGCGAAGAACGCCAAGGAAGAAATCGAGGAAGCGACGCCCCAAAGCTACGAGATTTTCTTTCGAAGCTTAGCCTTGGAGAGATGTAAGCAAACCGCAAGCCGTTCGGTAGCTTTTTGTTTGTTAGAGTTCTGTTTTTTGTGAGTATTTTCCGATCTCCAGGAGACGGGATGAGGTCGGGAGGGCGGCGATCAAGCGCGCCATCAGAGCCCTCCGGAAGCGGCATTTGCTCGAGGAAGGCGCCCACGCTCCGGCTATTAAGGCCCTCTCCAGACCCCTTGTAGCCCAGGTACCTTTGGTTGTTTGTTAGTTGATAACCCTTGTTAATTTTGGTTCTTCATATAGATTTGAGCGATGAGATCATAACTAGTACTAATTATAGAGGCATGTGAACTCCGTGGAATTGACGTATACATGCACAAAGGGTGTTTGATTTTTGTCCTAAAAATGGCAAATTTTGAAACCAAAAAGTGATTAGACTCTTGATTTTGACATAGTGCAAAATCGCATTAGACTCTTGCTTATGTATTGCTTAGTTTCTAGGCTATAGGTAGCTGATGCTTATTTAATGTGATGCTTCCCACGTTGACCTACTTAAAGTTCAAAAGATTTAGATGTGGCTACAATAGTTTCGCATGGCACATCTCTTGCTATTGCAACTCCATCGCCTGCTTGTTCATTGAAGGCGTTTGTCTTTAACTACCTCACATGCTTCCTCATCTCTTTTTCATCTTCAGGAAAAACTCTTGTCATCTTGTCTTACTGCATTAACCTCTCCATCCATCATAAATCATATCTCTAATGCAATCCTTATGGAGATTGACCTCCACCAACCTCAACCTTTCAGAGAATGAGCTTAGAATAGGCATCTCGATCTCAGTTATGTCTGTCAAGGGGCTTATATCAATATTCACATCTTTCATAACTAGCTGGTTGGAATTGGAGAGAGTCAGGAAGAGGAGTGGGAAGGATCGAGGATGAGGTTAGGAAGTGCACTGCTGGCAGGGCTTTTTGGTTAGAGATTGGGGCATAATATTTATACAAGTCAGTAGTGTCCCAACTGGATGTTATGGTGGTTTGCGTTAACATCTCAACATACATTGGGAAATAAGATTATAAATAATAAGATTATTAGTTATACATTGGGCATAATATTTATACAAGTCAGTAGTGTCCCAACTGGATGTTATAGTCAGTTTGCATTAACATCTCAACATACATTGGGAAATAAGATTATAACTAATAAGATTATTAGTTATACATTGGGCATAATATTTATACAAGTCAATAGTGTCCCAACTGGATGTTATGGTCAGTTTGCGTTAACATCTCAACATACATTGGGAAATAATATTATAACTAATAAGATTATTAGTTATACATTGGGCATAATATTTATACAAGTCAATAGTGTCCCAACTGGATGTTATGGTCAGTTTGCGTTAACATCTCAACATACATTGGGAAATAATATTATAACTAATAAGATTATTAGTTATACATTGGGCACAATATTTATACAAGTCAGTAGTGTCCCAACTGGATGTTTTGGTCAGTTTGCGTTAACATCTCAACATACATTGGGAAATAAGATTATAACTAATAAGATTATTCAATAGTCCTGAGATAATCTTTACCAGCGTTAGCCATGAATTATTGATCTGGTTTTGTACCCATTCTATTATTCTTGATGAGGTCCTACCTAGCATATTGAATTTAATCTTAAATGACACTTGTTCTATTGCTATGTTACACTACGTTGGCTATTCAGTGGTTGATGACTTGAAGAAAAAAAATATTTTCTTTGATGGCAATCTTATTTTTCTTTCTTCATTGAGTATCTTGTATTGTGAAGCATTAACCTCTAGCAGGGATTAGAGTGGAAGGAAAAAGTTGAAAACCTTGAAGTGGAGTTGCAACACTGTTACAAAGCTCATGCACAGTTGTCTGAACAGCTTGTGGTGGAAGTTGCAGAGTGCAGAACATCTAAAGCTCTTGTTCAAGAGAAAGAAGAATTGATCAGGAATTTGCAATATGACATCTCTCAAGCAAGGTTTCCTTTTATACATCTGGTATCTTACATGTTTAATTAAATGCCTCTTCATTGAGCAAAGTAAAATTAATGTTCACTTCATAAAACCAAAAACTTCAGGGAAGAAAACCTACAACTTAAGCAGGATCTCTATGAAAAGACACAAGCCTTGGATTTGTTAACGAGTGAAAGCCAGTCACTTAAACTGCAACATGAGGAGATTAGATTGAAGTTGAAAAAAGCCGAAACTGAGAACAAGGATTTAATTGATCGTTGGATGCTGGAGAAGATGAATACTGCAGAAAAGCTGAATGAGGTACTTTACATTCCTCTAGTGATAATTGCTTGCACTAAAGGAACTTTTTGGTCCTTTTGATTTGTCATTTGCATTACCAGCCTTATGAATGATTGTCTACTTCATATCGATAGGATTTGTTTTTCTCAGATATACCTTTCTCAAAATATTTAATTAAATACTATGCCTATGCGAGGCACAATATCTTGGTTTTGTGTTAATGTAGATTGTATATCAAATTTGTTATTAGTGTTTTTTTTTGTATATATATGTTAATTGGGTTAATATCTTTTGTGTTAATATTTTAATATGTTTTTTTTGTGTTAATATCTTAGTTGATCAACTTATTTGTCTAGCTTTCCTTAAGTATTACAATAATAACAATTAACAAGCCATAATTTTCAACTATTTTGGTAGGTTATATGGATTCATAATCCTTCTACCATTAATCCTAATCAATTCACCTTGTATATGCATGACATCTGTAGGTATCCTTTGAACATTTGTACGCCATCTTAAACAGTTCTCCTGTAATATTTTATCCTTTATCAGGGCTATGTACCTAATGATTCTTGAATATTCTTTTTTATTCTATCTTTTCGCACATCTGCATAATTGCTTCAATTAATGACTACATTACCAACAAATCTTACACGGCCCTGAAAGTTATGGGACGGTTAACTCTAGGAAATTGAGATTGTGAATGAAATCCTTCTGAGATGCAAGGAGAGGTTCTAGGCTGGGAGGTTGCATGTTGTTATCTTCAACCTTTAATTTCCTTTTTCATTGTTGCAGGCTAATTCACTGTATGACGAGCTGATGCAACAGTTAAAGGCATCCAGCTCTGAACATATTGCAAGGCAACAAGTTGATGGGGTGGTTCGCCAAATGGAACCAGGATATGCAGACCATGTGGAATCAGCAATTCCAACTTCTTGCAGGCATACTATTCATGCCCATGATGGTGGATGTGGATCCATTCTGTTCCAACACAACTCGGATATGTTGATTAGTGGCGGTCAGGACCGAACAGTCAAGGTTTGGGATACAAGATCTGGGACGCTGAGTTCTACTCTTCATGGTTGCCTTGGGTCAGTACTTGATCTTGCAATTACCCATGACAACAGATCTATCATTGCCGCCAGCAGCTCCAACAACCTATATGTATGGCAAACTAGTTCTGGTCAGGTACAGCACACTCTCACTGGCCACACCGACAAAGTATGTGCGGTCGACACGAGCAAAGTTTCCAGCCGCAGTGTAGTGAGTGCTGCTTATGATCACACCATGAAGGTCTGGGATCCAGTGAAAGGCTACTGCACCAGTACCATCATCTTCCAGAGCAACTGCAATGCCCTTTCATACAGCATGGATGGACTGACCTTCTGCTCTGGTCATGTAGATGGGAACCTGCGAATATGGGACAGCAGAATGGGAAAAGCTGTAAGTGAAGTAGCTGCTCATTCGCAGGCAGTGACATCAATCTGTGTCTCGCGAAGTGGTAACTTGGTGCTGACAAGCGGCAGGGATAACTTGCATAACTTATTCGACTTGAGAACACTGGAAGTTTGTGGGACGTTCAAAGCCAATGGAAACCGAGTCGCATCTAATTGGAGCAGGTCTTGTATCAGTGCCGATGAGAACTTTGTCGCAGCTGGATCAGCTGATGGATTCATCTACATATGGTCGAGGGTAAAGGATAACATGCTAAGCGTTTTAGAAGGGCATTCTTCGCCGGTCCTCTCGTGCTCATGGAATGGGATGGGGAACACACTAGCTTCTGCTGATAAGAATGGAAAGTTGTGTATATGGTGTTGATGGATTAATCTTGATAGGGAAATGTAAATGCTGTTCTACAATCTTTGAACTCCAAGTTGTCTAGATCAGTTGTTGATGAGATTGCTCGGTGATTTCTTGGCTTGATCTCGAATTTTTGTCTGATCTACATAGAAATCATCATCATCATAAAATAGTTGTCTGGGATAAGTGGAAATAAAAATATAGTATTTATAGAGATTTAATACTTATATATATATATTCATTGTTGAATAATAATGGGCCATTTTTAGGCAATAGCATTACATCATTGTTATGCCATTATTTCCACTGACCGATATGAACAGTAATCCACAGCCCGCAAGCCCGTGGGGCAGCTCCTATAAAGCCTCGCATACCCACCCCGTTCGACACCCGAGAAGGGCAGAATGGCGGCGACGGCGGAGGGTGCGAACTCGGCTCTGGCATCGGACCTAGACTCGCCGGCACAGCCCGGCCTCCACCTAGCGCAATTTGCAGCGGGGTGCTTCTGGGGGCTGGAACTGGCCTTCCAGCGCCTGGAAGGGGTGGTGAAGACCGAGGTGGGGTACTCGCAGGGCCACCTCCCGGATCCCACCTACAGGGCCGTCTGCGGCGGCGACACCGGCCACGCCGAGGTCGTCCGGGTGCACTTCGACCCCGCCGCCTGCCCCTACCCCGCCCTCCTCGCCCTCTTCTGGTCTCGTCATGACCCCACCACCCTCGATCGCCAGGTGCGTGCTCGTTTTTGGCCCGTCGCCACCATCTGTTTGTGATTTCAACGCTCGTATGCATCCGTGGTTCGTGATCTACATTGATATTTATCTTCTTCTTCTTCTTCTTCTTTTCTCTTTCTTCTTCGTATGTTTGAGATTCATCGATGATGATATGCAATCTACACACTTAAAATGCTAGTTTGGTGACTCACTTACCTTAGTTTGAGTTCAAGACTTCGATCAAGAAATTTCGTATCAGAAACCCTAAATTGGTGTTAGAGCATTTGATTGACTCATCAATAATCGGGCTTCAACATCTTATATGACAAATTTCGAAAATGTCAACTAACAATCTGTAGCAGCAATCAAAAACTGATTTCTTCTTCTCCCCAAGCATCAAGATTTCTGTAATATGATTGATTATCGACTTCTAATTCTATTGATGATATTTTAGTTTGAGTGTGTTATGATACATGTGTTTATAGCTTTAGATATAACTGTTAAGATTGAATTGACTTGGCCAAAAAGTATTTGATTAGTGAATTCATGGAGAACAAGTCAATTCGTTGACCAATCAATCTTAGGCTACTCTTTTGGGGGCATTCTTGGATTCAGATCACCATTTATCGAGTTGACAGAACCAAGTCAATCCAAGATGGTTGTTGACAGATTTGGAGGTCGATCATATATTGGCAACTTGTACCGTAGGAACCTTAATTGATCCTTCCTTTGATTCTATTTTCCAGCTCCAACCTTACATAATTGTCATATACTTGGGAAAAAGGTATGCAGTGCATGTATGTATGATGTTGTGCAGGGAAATGATATTGGCACACAGTATCGATCAGGGATCTACTTCTATAGTGAGGCACAAGCTATATTGGCAAGGGAATCTATGGAACTGAAACAGAATGAGATCCAGGACAAGATTGTGACAGAGATTCTACCAGTAAAGAGATTTTACAGAGCAGAAGAGTACCATCAGCAATATCTAGAGAAAGGTGGTGGAAGAGGACTGAAGCAATCTGCAAGAAAAGGGTGCAATGACCCTATCAGATGCTATGGTTGATGTGAGCAGGGGTTTGCCACATGTTGAACTTGTCATGCTTTTTTTCTTTCACTGTGTCAAGGTAAGGATGGATTGTTGAGTTTGTTTAGAATAAAGCATGCAGTTTCTACTAGTTTGTAGTGTAGCAGTGCTTAAATAAGCCCAACTAGTATCACAAGTGGTTGACCTTATGATGGATATTCATGTACTTCTATCTCATTATGCCATGAAAAGGCTTGGAGTTTCTGAATGATGGTTATTATGTTTGATGAGCTCCAGATAGTCTATAACAAACCACAGAGAGAAAGACCAACAACAACTATTTTCTCCCCATGAAACAAGTTTCTATGATCATTTGTTGCAATTCTTGTATGACAGGGCATTCTTGACTGGATTCTTGTTCTAGTTGGATCTAGAAAGCCTTCCCAACTACAGCCATCCTCACAATTTTGGTTGCACATAAGTAGCCAATTGCTTAGAATATGATTTCAATGCTAGCCAATTGCTTAGAAGGTGTCACTTCTTCTCTATTCTTTAAAGCAAGTTTTGAGAGCTCTTTTACTGAATGAATTTATGTTTTTTGTTCAAGAGAAAACCTTAAAGAATACACATGAAGCATAATTTTGTTTGGAGAAAACTTAAGAATACATGGAATAGATGCACCTCAGACAATAAGAGAATGGTTTTAGAAGATACTTGCTGTGGACAAGAAATCAGAGAAAGAAACTATTTGTTCTTGCAATTGAATTGATTAAACTGAGTGATGCTGTTACAGCTACTGGTTTCATTGAATCTCAGATGCTCTCAGATACCTTGATGATGTAACAGAGTAGGCACAAGAAAACTTACTGATCTCAAAGATAATTCACTCTGAAAGAAAAGTTCAGATATTCCTGTATGGATTTTTTTCTAGTTCACAGGAAAGGCTGATGCAACTTGAACATGTCTTGAGCTTCTTGCCATTTCATTTGCATGGGATGCTACAATATAATAAGAATGTGATTTCAACCAAGTTTTGTGAGTGTTGCAGATAAAGCTACAATTTGGGCAAACACATTTAATGGTCTGGTATCTGATGATGACTATGAGACCTTAAATTTGAACCAAATATCATGCTTATGCTGTCTGCACAAAGACAAAAAGACTAAGGAATCAAATGCAACAAGCGCGGAACATGATTTCCATTGCTACACATGCTGTCATAATTATATATCCTCATGCAGAAGACTTGCATGAAACAGCAAACATATAGTCGATGGTCGAAATGCATTAAAGAACATCTGCTTTTTCTTCAAGACAATTCAATAAGAGCACTTTCATGGGATTCAGATTATTATAACATCAAGCAAACTTTGGAATACATGATAAAGAGGGCAAGTTTGAAATATCAACTCCTAGCTTATTTATTAATAGCGCAAAATGGAAAGAGGATATCGTTTTTCTGAGAAACCTCAGCTTTAGCAATCCGAAATTCACCTACGAATCAAGCATTTCAGGCAGTAACAAAGATTACACAAGTTAATCCGTCTGTCTGGCTTGCGCCAGTAGCTCTTCTCTGAGTCGCTTAATCTCCATTTCCCTCTCTAATCTCTCCAACTGGAAGAAAGAAAAGGGAATTAAAACCACAAAATGCTACCAGAAGTTTCAGAATCACGCAACGCATGCCATTTTCCATGATCCTAACATCCTACTGGCCTAGTCAATGTGAACAGAATTCTTAAGCCAGGTTACTAATAGGCTGCTTAAGTTAGACACCTAATCCATTTCCTAATTATAAAAGTTATAAATAACTTCTGATCTTGGTATGAAAAAGCCAGAATAAGCATTAAAAAATATAGGAGGAACTTGAAACAACGTGGCAATAAACTAAATCTTGCAAAAAAAGTCCAAATTTTAAGTCCTAAAATAGATTAAGAAAAATATTTAAAAAATGTAACAGCACAGAGAAGCCTCTCTCCCAAAACATCTTTGAAACAAATTAAGACAAGTCATCCATCAATCAAGTCACATGATGGAAGAACCTTTTGCAGGCAAAGCTAGATTACTCCTCCAAATGAGGAATGAAGGAGCATCAGGTTTATTTTGATTTTCTATTGATTTGGAGATAGTCTACAAGCAAACACTAAGCATCTAGTTTGCACTTTTTTTAGTTAATTGAACCTCGACAAATATAAAACCTTGTGGCTTACAGCAAACAGAAGTTATCTCACTAAAACAAGAATGCAACTCATCAGGTGGCATGATTTCCAATATGTGGGGAGTGGTCTATCACTGTATCTATGTCCCATGTTACTCGTGTACAGCTAAAGTATCAGCCACTCGGTACATGTGACAGAAGCATTTTAAAACCTGGTAAGTTTATTAAATCCCTTCGGCCCTGAATTTAATAATAAATAGTTTGAATTCAATTTTGATAAGTTGCATGTACAAAATTAAACTTCATCCTCAAAATCTCAATATTCCACTTTTGTTATTTATGACTACACATTAACAGAACCAAGTTGAATGAAGAGAAAAAGAAAATATACACTCATCACAAATAAAAAAAGGATGATGGAATCTCCTATCGAAGTATTCATGATAGTATCAGATGAATTACGAAAGAGAAATAAATTTTGAAATTAACATTTCTGTTCAAATTAACAAAGTATAGTGAAGAGCACTTGATAAATTTAGAATTTAAAAAAGCTCAATGAACAAAGAGAAGCAAATATTATTCAGATGGCCTTTGGTTTAAAGCTTGCTTATGTACCCCTTTAATAGCTAGATAGGCACTCATGATCTCATACAGATATCAAAATGCATGCATCATTAATCGTCAACAACAATCTGGTAGAAGGCAATATTTTAAACTGAGAGTGCCTTTGAAGAAATTAACAAAAAAATGAAGCATGGGTATATGCCATATTTTTCTTATTGCAATAATGGTGTAATCATGCATATATAGTGGCATAAAATTCAAGACAATAGACCACGTGATTCAGTAAGCGAAAATGCACCCGACAGAGGTAACTTCAACATGGACTTTTATCGATGCCTCAAAGGTTAGTAGAATCAGAGACTGGATTTTCGAGTAAAATATTTGACCATTCAAGCAACACTAACTGATAAAATCGTAACAATTCACATCAACAAATCTATCCTTTAAATAACCACAGGAACAATACGATTAACATGATACCAAGATCCACAATGACCAGAGTACAAAGAGTGAAACATCATGTAAAACAGTAAGTTAGTCAAAACTCAAAAAGATTCTACATTGGCCCAATTGTCATAGTGTACATATAAAGGAAAGAGACGAAGACAATCATGCACTAAAACTATGAAGGTCCACTGCCTTGCTTCCAGTAGTCAGTCCAAACATGAAAGCCCTCTAATGTTGGATAAATGATATACATATGATCTCGTATGCCAGAAAATAAGCCAATTTCCCCCTCCAATGTGTAAGTAGCATATTTACCTTGGTTTATCAAATGCTCAGAGATCCTGTCCTATCACTGAATTCTATAAGAGAAGATCTAATACTCGTTTGCTATTAGTAACTTGGAGATCAGTAAAGAAAAATCTCTTAGAAATCAAGGAACTCAAGAACTATTAATAACTAGGTGGAAAAAAAAAGAGAATTTGTGCAGAAGAAAGTCAAGAAAAAACAGAATCAATTAATCAAATTGTGATTTCAGAAGAAACCCATGAAGGTTTGAACAGTAACACGAAGTTTCTTCTTGCATGGTCTTCCTGGAAATACCTAAATACCAGTATCGACTGGGTCTAAATACGAGCAGAAAGGCAAGAGATGTTTGGTGCTCCATCCAATCCATGAGATATCATATTTATCGAATCTAACCCTAAGGTTTTGGTCGCCATTCCCCACATGAGTTTCTCGATCACAGATCCAACTACAATGAGACGAGAGAGGACGAGAAAGGGGAAAGGGGAGACCTTTTCGTCTTGGTGGAGAGCCATCCAGACGTGGATCTTCTCCATGGACTGCCAGAAGAGGAAGGCGCCGAAGCTCATCGCGAAGAACGTCGCCACCCGCACCATCTTCTCCTGCTCCTTTGCCGATCTCCGCCGCTTTCTTCTACCCTTCGATTCGGACGAGCCAAGGATGATGCCTTGTACTAATAGGACTCGACTCGGACCGAGCCCGAGTCAGACCGGTGTCCAAAACAACGATATAGAGAACCGGTTCTGCATTACCATTTAAAATGATTTATCTATATGATTTAATTCAAAATAATATATTTATAGTGTTTACAAGTATTTGGATTTTGATAATTTTAAGGACAAAATTTCCACACAAAAAAAAACCAAATAATTTTTTCTAATATATTTATTACAAACTAAATAAAAATTGATTTGAACGTGACGATGACGTCAAAACTACCGCCGCCGACAGCAATGCGGAGTAACACAACGAGAGGGCCGGAATGCTTCAGGCCGAAGGCATCTATGGCCAATATATACTTGGCGTCGCCATCGAGAGCTCGCTCGCCCGCTACGTGTCGGAAGAGGGCGACGGTGGATTCGCGTTGAGCCGCTCGGATCCACGCCATCGCTTTCCTTCGCCTCCTCGTTCTCGGCCCGGGATCCCCCGTAGCGCCGCACTTGACGGCGCCAATACCATGAGTGGTTGCCCCCGGCGTTCCCGCTCCTTGGATCTCGCCGATAGACCCGCCCCGAAGCATCCAGATGGACGCTGCCTCTCGGCCCGTGGTGGTCATCGACAACGGCTCCGGGTACTGATGGCTCACTCTTTTGACTCCCTGCAAGTTTGATTGCATTTATATGCTTCTTGTTATGTCGGTTTGATCCTCGATTGCGTGCGAAATCGGAAACTTGAGGTGAAAGTTGGTCGATGAACTGTTGTTGGAGATTTTGAGTTCCGATCCTGAAGTGAATTTGGTGTCGGCTAGGAAATCTTTAAAAAGGTGGAAAAGTTATGGAACAGCGAGGTTGGAGTGATATGTGCAAGGACATCTCAAGGTGTGTCTAAGAACAAATACCGGATTGTTTGGTCGAATTGTCAAGATTATGATATGGCTGTGGTTCTAGACTGGGATGTAGTAAGGGGTATGTGCAGTCTTTTCTGTGTGTGATGTGTTGGATGGACAAGATAAGGTTGTGGCTTTTGGAAGTCCGGTTGGTACCAAACATTCTCTAATGGATGTTGCCTAAAATTGGAAGGAAATCGACAGCATCAAAGAATGTAATTATCGGTGAACACAAAAGCCTTTAACAGAGAAGGAATGCCAGAGGTCCAACAGACGAAGAGTATAAGGAAAACCATGCGTTATTGTCCTGGAGATTTGAAACTGGACTGACTGAAGCCTGTTTTTGTACTACTAAGTTAGGAATATCTCATCATGTTTGAAAGACATATCATAAGTACACTAGTCAACGGGGTTATGATACATTAAAATAAGCTAAATGATTGAGTAATTGAGAAATTATTGTTTTAATGTGGTTTCATCCAAAAAAGATTATCATGATCATAATATTGCAGAAAGTAGGATGGAGCAGTATCATCTTTATATTATTAAATCCTAATTCCTCTTCCTAAACTAGGAGTTTGTTGGGCTATACAAAATTCATGACCATTCTAGCTGAAGTCAATAAAGTGATGGGGTCCTAATTTTTTAAGCAGAGAGACCTTGGATCCAAGGTTTCATCTTCCCTGAAAATGCTGGTTCAGTGACCAGGAGTTGGGGAAATTTTAGGACCACATTGCTGGCTGAACCTTAACCTGGGTTCTCCATCCATGTCTAATGGAATGCCTCTTTACAAGCTTAGGTATTGACAAGTTAGCCTTGCTATGAATTTTTCCTGCAAAATTATGCTTTCTTCTGGCATTTTTTTAATTATAGTAAACAGCTAATAGATAATCTTTGATAATCTTTCATTTGATTGCAGTCAGTTATGAGTACTTCTGATTATATTTCTGCTTCCATGATATGCTTTACTTTTTCATAGGTACACAAAAATGGGATTTGCTGGCAATGTTGAACCTTCCTTCATCATCCCTACTGTGGTTGCTGTCAATGAGTCTTTTTCAAATCAATCAAAGAGTATCAGTAAAGGAAATTGGCTTGCACAGCACAGTGCAAGTGTAATGGCTGATCTTGATTTTTCAATTGGAGAAGAAGCTCTATTGCATTCTCGCTCTAGTACTACATATGGTCTTAGTTACCCTATTCATCATGGTCAGGTATGATAATGACAAGCAGTACATTGCAATTTTGTGTTCCTTGGAGATTCCTTCAAGGTCACAGTGCCCTTTTTGCAGGTGGAGAATTGGGATGCAATGGAAAGATTTTGGCAACAATGCATCTTCAATTATTTACGTTGTGACCCAGAAGATCACTATTTTCTTCTGACCGAGAGTCCACTTACTGCTCCTGAGAGTCGTGAATATACAGGGGAAATCATGTTTGAGACATTCAATATTCCTGGATTGTATATAGCGGTTCAGCCTGTCCTAGCCCTTGCTGCTGGTTACACAACTTCAAAGGTAGGTGTTAGCAACTTTTCAAGATAATTTTGACATTTGTGATACATATTTGAAGTCATATCTAAAACTTCTGTTATGTAGCTCAACTTCCAGTTTGTGTTTTTAAATCTAATTTAAGAAATTATTTCACAGATATATTGCGTTCCTAATGTTGATGGTGTAGGAATTTTATGCATTTCTATGATAATTAGGGTATTTTCCCTGTTTTGAACTCATAATTTCTTATTTTATGTCAATACTCGAAGAAAGCAGCTTGGGAAAATTATTATAGTATGATTTACCTAAGAAAGCTCTAACTAGTTATTGCAAGTTTGAGGGACTCCTAAGAAGAAGCTTAGCTGATAAAGACTTTGACAGTATATCACAAGTACCTGGGTTCGAATCCCATCTTCATGACTTACCTTTGCAAAAAAAAAAAAAAATAATAAAGTTTGAGGGACAAAGTAATATTGATACTGTTGGTATGGGATTAATATGACACTGTGCAAATATTTGGGAACCAAATATTGAGTTTGTGCTTGTGTTGATCAAAGTATCTGCATACTTATGCAGTTTGAACTTGAAATGTTATCTTGACGAACAACTATTACAAGTAACAATAGCATAGCTTTCGGCTAATAGATACAAAATGTTTTTGTTGATGGTAACCTCCTTTTTTGACTGGAACTAGACGACAATAATCTTGGGACAGGGCTAAGAGTTCCAATTTAGATTTAGTCAATAGAGTTTGTTGTGGTAGACTTATCAATCTATATTTATCTAACATGCATATTAATGTGTTACTGTTCTTCTTAGGGTGCTATAAGACCACATTCTGTGCCTGTTAGATAGAAGTACTGCAAATGTGGGTTGGAATAAAGAACACACTGTATCAGAATGAAGACTGCATAGTCCCTGAGTATTATGTTTACTAAAGTAATTTCTAATAAGTCACTGACTTAGCACTATGGACATAGTTTCTTTTGGAACTTACATCTCTTACTAGATGACTTGTTTGTAGAAATATAATTTGATCATGTACAATCTGAGATAACAGAATATTTTTCTCATGTCAATTCAAGTGGCTTGTTTATGTTTATATCCTGCATCCATTATTCCATTTGGGGACCTATTTATATTATTTTTCCATAGATGAAGTTGTACATAACTTTTCATACACACTGTTTAATTGAGTTTTTCCCATTAAAGTAACTTTTGAGATGGTATACAGTCATGCAGTTCAAAATAATTAGTTTTATGATTTACCTTATGATGCTTATGTTGACCTCTATAATTTTCAGTGTCAAATGACGGGAGTTGTGGTTGACATTGGAGATGGTGCTACACATGTTGTCCCAGTTGCAGATGGTTATGTAATAGGCAGTAGTATCCGATCGATACCTATTGCAGG
Organism: Musa acuminata AAA Group; assembly: GCF_036884655.1. NCBI lineage: Eukaryota > Viridiplantae > Streptophyta > Magnoliopsida > Zingiberales > Musaceae > Musa > Musa acuminata. The sequence continues at coordinate 23,894,439 of NC_088339.1, read as the reverse complement.
CAAGGATGCTACCCAGTTTATTCAGCAACTTATGAAGGTAGAAAACAATGATTTTACACCTATTATGCCTTCTCCCGGCATGTTCTCTTTTAGTGGAATGGATACTAGGCCCTCACATTGGTCATCAAGCTGTAAGTCATCCTGGACCATGAGTAGGGCACAAGATCAATTCGAGTTAATTTAAGCCAATAAGCCCACAAAGCCCCCTGGAGGGGCATTATCCACCATAACTTTGAGAAATGCATGGTTTGCAGAAGATGAGTATCAAACCCCTGCCCTTGTTAGGGAGAGATGCTCTAGCATTCGAGAAAAGGGAAGGCAGAATACAACATATTACCTGGTGATTTGTTGTGCATGACTTATGAGCATGGAATTCTCTAATCTGTGTGATGGGTTACAGTTAAAGATTCATAATTTTTTTAGAATAGAACGTGTTGAGCTGAAATTCTTGGGAAAATTTGAACGTAGAGGTTCATTTGCATAACATATCTTGTCAAATATGTAAACACCATCTTGTTGATTGGTCCTCAAGATGTCATTTTGCTTTTTGATATTATTTATTGTTTTCTTGACATTCTTGTTGTCATAGGCATTCGTCAATTGAATGATACTGATGTTTCTTGGTTGGCTAAGCTAGATATGCATGACCTATTTTATTGGTTTTAATATATATCATCCTATTTGTATCAAAAGGATGGTATAGGAGGAAAGAGTTACCCAGTGATAGCAAATGTGGAAGCCTTGAGAATTGCGTTAACCAAGCAGTTTTGAACATAGTTGGGATTTTGGTATGGATCTGAACATGTACAGCGTTCCTGTAGTGATGTCCTTTCGGAGGTCAACTGACTCGCACCTTGAGTACTAGAGCCCATGCTTCCTTGGGATGTTATGGTTTAACCTCTGGCATTTTGGTTTCTTTCACTCCAAAGAGTAAAATGATTCTTCTTGATCCATTGGTGGTACGACGCTGTGGCTGAGTTTTAACTAAGACAAATGATGATATATAATAGGAAGGTGTTATTAGTGTCTCGACAAGTTTCATGGGTTATGAAGAGAAACTTTTAGGTTTTTATTCGGTACTCCTTGATGTTCCTCATCTTATCACATCTTGAAGTTTGGTTTTAAACAAGAAAAGCCCTTGACATGCCTTGATCATTAACATTATCCTTCAGTTCTGAAACAGTTTCAAGTCATGGAACTGAGCGACAGAAAACTGTGGGAAGAGGATGGAGAAGGACAGTAATGTGGAAGAAACATGCAGAGAGGGATATGAAGGGAGAGAGTGAGAGCTTTTTGTTGGGATGGAGGCAGAGATATCATCTAGAACACAGATGACCCTGTTTTGGAGTGGAGGATAGAGGATAAGCAAGGCTTTTCATGGACCTATGGTTGATGATGTAGGTGCAATGGTTCAGAGTAGAGTTATGGGTGCCTTGAGCTTGAACTGAGGTGTTGACTAATCTTAAGTTTGACATGCAACCTAGCTTGAGTTGACAAAAGATAAGGATACAAAAGTCTTAAGCTGCTGAGTGGAGAAAGATATCTTAGATTATATTTTTTTAGAAAAAAGTAAAAAAAAAAAAAGGCTTCTTTCTAGAAATAATCTGAAACTGCATTCTAAATCCCAAAACTATCAACTAATTTTCTTTTTAATATGAATTATCACATGCATGCTTTGTTAAACTTTTGACTATCATTCGAGGACTGAACCCCATAGGCAAGGATTTTCTATTATGTCATTCATGTAAGTTTTTAGATTCCAAGTTTTTCGAACCTTCAGTCTTCAAGTTGGGGATGAAAAAGGACACAATACTGTTTAAAAAGCATATGTTATGGCATTTGACTTGCTATTCATGATTAGCTACCATGATCCCTGTAGGAAAGGGGAGAGCATATACCACCAGAAGATTCTTTTGAAGTAGCAAGGAAGATCAAAGAAACATATTGCTACACTTGTTCAGACATTGTCAAGGTAATTTAGTCCTTGATTTACTAGTTAATGCATGATAGAAGCTAAGGTAGTTAAACTACTGGGTTTTTATGCTTCATGTAAAATTTTTCTTCCTGTTGTGTCATTTCTTGTTATAAATGTCACTTCGTGAATGTAGTAATTTTTATTGAATGATAAGCCAGCTACAAAGAGAATTGTCGAATGGAACAGACTCCTCACTACTCACTGATCATTCATAATCCTATTATTTTGATAGAACTTGATAGTGGATCAGCTAAAGATGATCTTGTACCAAAACCTACCATAGAGAGGTTGTGAGGAAGGAGCAGCAAATTATGAATGAACTTTTTTCTTTCCTCAAATGAGTGGTTAGTTATGTTAAATTTTATTTGTTAATATCCACAAATGGTAGTGTCAGTCATTTCAGTAGTCCTAACAGCGCACAAATAGAACAAAAAAAACTAGATGTACATGGATTAAAACAAACAAAGAGTTTTATAAGTATAAAATTGAACAAATGAAATAAGTATTAAAGTCTTAATTGTAATGTAACCTGTGGAAATAGATTTAATGATAAGAAATTCTACTAATTGTTATATTACTTGTTGTTGGCAATTGATTATTTTGTTTTATGATTTTAGGAGTTCAATAAGCATGACAAGGAGCATAGTAAATATACAAAGCAATGGATTGGTACCAAACCAAAGACCCGAGCACGATACTCTTGTGATGTTGGATATGAACGGTTTCTTGGTCCTGAGGTATAATTTATTATCTTGTCTTTGTAATTCAATCAATATCAAATTAGTTTTTTTATTGAACAAGTTGACCAATGTAGCCTTGACCACGATTCCAGTTCTCCCAAACCAGGAATCGGAATCGAATCGACAAGGGTCAGTTTTGGAACTGGAATTGGTGGTTCTGGTTCGAACTACCAATATTTTAGTATTTTTAATTAAAAAAAGTTTAAAATATAAAAACTTATAAATTTATTTTGTATAATGAAAAATAATTTAAATTTACGGAATCGATGGTTCAAATTGGAACTAGAACCAAATCGCCTGGGGCTAGTTCCACTTCGATTACAGGCCGATTTCGGTTCCGATTCAGTTTGTAACCAACAAATCGTGGGCCGGTTCGGTTTTGGTTTCGGTTCGAACCAAATCATGGTCAGGCCTAACCAAATGTATGTTTTGTTGAAAGAGTATTTCTTGATGTGGTTCATCCTCATGAATACTTTGCCTCGTCTATCTTTTTTGTCAATTCTAATTTTTCATTTTTGTAAAAAATGAATTATGCCATTCCATGGATCTTCCATGAAATGATATGAACTGACACTTTTTAAGAGATCTTTCAGATTCTCAAATTATGAGTGCAATCATGTTCTTGGTCCATTTCCATACATAAGTTTTAGGTATGGTATCAAAGCATGTCATACGTTCTTCAGATAATATGTTAAAATTGGTGCAGAGGTGATATAAGCATTATAAGATTTTCAGATCTCGAAATAGATAACTACTTCAATCAAGAAAGAATCCACAAAACTTGCTCTTCAGATAATTTAGCAGTTCTACAGTGAATAGGTAAACAATAAGAATAAATAATTAAAAAATATTCTTAAACAAAGACACAGACACTAAAGATGGTAAATAATAAGAAGCGGTAAAGGAACGAGTAATAATAAAAGAGGCACAAGGAAAATGAAAGCATCAATTATTTATTGTTTTGCAAACAAAACAAGCTGTTTGTCCCTTCATATTTTGGCGTCTTATGCTAGAACCTAACTGAAATAGGGTTCTCAAATGATGAAAAGGAACAAGTAAATATTATACGGACCAGAATTCCGTAAACTAAAATCCTAATGTACTAATAACATTCCTAAATCACATTATCTCTAAAGTTGAGGTAACAAAGTATAATCCCGTTAAGCATATGCTGTCCCATTGCTCTTTCTTGTTTTAAAAAATCAGTATTTTGTATGAGCAGATCTTCTTCCATCCTGAGATTTACAATGATAATTTTACCACTCCTTTACCTGCTATTGTGGACAAGTGCATTCAGTTATCACCAATTGATACCAGAAGGGCTTTATATAAGGTAAGCATCAAATCACCTATGTCTCTACAATTTAATTTTCAGGTTTTCTAGCTCTTATATGTTCTTCGTACTGCCTTAGAATATTGTGTTATCTGGGGGATCAACAATGTTTAAGGATTTCCATAGAAGATTGCAACGAGATTTAAAAAGGATAGTGGATGCACGGATGGTAACATCCAACGCCCAACTCATCGATGATGTAAAAGTAAGCAGTCTAACGAATTCTCTTTTCGCCTGCTTATGTCAAGGTCTGATTTTTCTATTGTTTTGACTATAGTCTCAACCCATCGAAGTCAATGTGGTCAGTCATCCTTTTCAGAGATACGCAGTTTGGTTCGGAGGTTCTGTGCTTGCATCGACGCCTGAATTTTATGAGGTAAATTCTGAACTCTACCCAATCTTCATAAAAATATTTAACTAGCAAAAATTGTAGAAGAAAGGTTTTGTTGTCTATATTTGACTTAAATATTTACATCTTTGCATTGTGTATATGAAATCATTAGTTTCAGTATATATTCATGAATAAATAAGGTCTAGTTCGCTAGTCAACCATGCACAGTTTTAAGTTAATACCGGAAGACATTTATTCTGTGTGGATTTAATACGGAAGCTTCCTTCTGGTGTAGGCTTGCCACACAAAGGCAGAGTACGAGGAATACGGAGCCAGCATCTGCAGAACAAATCCTGTCTTCAAGGGTATGTACTGACATCAAAAGACTGCATACCATATCTTTGTATGCATCTACAACTCACTCCCCGCTCTATACATTTGTGATGTGATGAGAAGGGGCTTTTTCTGTGTTGTATAATAAATGCAGTAGATGATGGTATTCCTTTTTCCATTACATTGTTGTCCCAGAAATATATAAGATTTGAGGCAGCAGTGATGCTGAATTGACTTGTCTTTTCTTTTATAAGCTGAATGCTCAGTCTCTGTATTTGCTTAGGTTTTCCAGAACAATTTCCTATAAACTTTTTGGATGAGAGATGCTCTCTCTCTCTCTCTCTCTCTCTTTCCATTACATTGTTGTCCGAGAAATATATAAGATTTGAGGCAGCAGTGATGCTGAATTGACTTTTCCTTTCTTTTATAAGTTGAATGCCCACTCTGTTTATTTGCTTAGGTTTCTCAGAACATGTTCCTATGAACTTTTTGGATGAGAAATGCTCTCTCTCTCTCTCTCTCTCTCTCTCTCTCTCTCTCTCTCTCTAATTGTCATAAAACAGCCTTCATGCAATTGAACTGCTATGTTGGGACAAATGTCTCACATCCTGGCAAGTTATTGATATGTAGATAAACTTCAACATCTGACACAGGCACAAGCCGGCCACTTTCTTCCACCCCACTTCGCATGTTAATTGAATCTCTCTCTCTCTCTCTCTCTGAGACATCACTTTGCCAACTCTACAGCCTGCTGTTCTTGCATGCAGTGACAAACCGAGTTGGTGAATTCAATCTTGGCCTCCTCCCATATAACAACAAGAAGCTATTTGGTATCCAAAGCTGAAGCGGAAGCCACTGCACATGGATGAGACTCGGGAGGGATGCGCGACTCGAGCTAACGTGTCAGGGGGTGGGAGCTATGGACATGGAGTAGAAGACAGCGGCGCGACTGTTCCCAGGAGACCGCCCTAATAAATGCCGCCATGAAGAATCCAAGGCAGCCAAGCAAGGGAACGGTCGAGATCCTCGCGGTCGGCGATCCTCTTCTAATGGACGATTAGGATTTGTCGATCCACCCCGTTCCGTCGTCTTCTTCATGCTTAACGGCGGGGTTGCGGGCGCGGGTGGCGATGCTTTGCCCCTGTCCTCTGCCACTATTTACGGCAGCGCCACCGCGGGTTCGCCATTCCCGAGGCGAGCCACGGCCAGCGGACGCAGAAGAATCTCTGGGAAACCCACCCGCACACGCTTCCCCTCACGGCGAAGACCGCATCGCCAGCTTTCGCCCCTCGACACCGAGCCTATTTACCTGTCTGCCACCCCCATCATCGCTCTGCCACGCCTGTTTCTGCCTGGTTTGGTTGTTTCTGCTGCCATGATCAGACAGGGCTCAGGTGTCAGACCGCTGTTTCTTGAGAAAGCAATGGGCTGCCTTCTCCTTCCCCGGAGGACTCCTAGGTGAGTTCTTTTGCTCGGTTGGTGATGGGCTAGCTTTGTTTCAGTACCGTGGAAAATGGAGGGCTTTTGGGGGATTTTGTCGTCTGCTTCCGAGCCGTTGCGCTTTCAGGAGAAAGGAAACGGTGAGAGACTGAGAGTACAGTCCTATATTGTGCTTCTACCCTTTCCCTGTTTTTTGAAGCTTTTGAACGTGTTACAGTAAAAGATGTGGGTTTCTTTTTCTTCCCTTGGTTTCGTGATGTTTGATGAGGTTTGTTGACTTGTTTGTCTGCTTTATTTGCCATTTTATGTTGCATGTGTTGGAATGGTGATCTATCAGCATTAGCTGTGTGAATAGCTTCTGATCTTTGTTATCGATCTAGGAAAGTTAAGTGTCACTGCAGTCATTTTTTTCCCCTAACATGTTAAAGTTGCTTGACTTGCATCTCAGTAAACCAGTCAATATGTTCATACAGTTTATGATACTTGTCATTGGAGATCTTAAGATCTTCTTTAGCCTTATGTGTTGTTGTTTGCTGTTTATAGTGTTGCCTGTTGGAATGCGGCAGTTGGTAGGTACTTTTACTTCGTCATCTTGTTTGATTTGGTCTACATTGATGCCTTCTTTGGAGTTTTTGGGAGGATGAACTTAATCTCTCTTGCTAAGTTGATGTGGTTTCTGAATCCTTGTCGTGCAGGAATGGAACCGGAAGAGTAATATCTTCTTTTTATTCCCTCGAGTTAATTGGTTAGATTGACGGGGTCGACAGTATGACTGAGGCTCCACGGCATTCCGTGGACATTCCTCTTTCAAAAACTCTAGTGGCACTAAAGAGAGTCAGATCACTGAGGGATCCATCGACCAACTCGATGAGCAAATTTACTGCAGTTATAGAGCATATGAACATTGGGGCCAATTCTTTGAATGTTCCTTTTGAGATGAACGATTCGAATAAACACCATGTTCTCCAGTCAGGAAAGTATCATCTGAAAGAAGAAATTGAGGATGTCCTAAGCAATTCAGGCTCAAATTTTAGTTCTAGAATACCTAATCCAAAGAGCACCTTCCCTGAGAAGAGTTGTGCGGTGAAAGTTCGAGGATCTAAACCGACAAGAACCAAACTAGCTCATAAATCGCATCGAGATCGTCCGCGTAAGTCATTGGCTTCGGCAAGAGTTCGGCATTCCACAAGGCATGTTGAAGTGGAAGTAGATTCTTATAAAGCGCCTGAATTTGACTTGGCTGACAGGGTCACTGCAACAGGAAAGAAGCCTTTTTATAGAAATTCGAGGAAACCAGCTTCTGCGGTGAGCCATGCAGGAAGTCCATGTAAGTCGGTCAGTGAAGCTCATACTACCGGTTCAAGACGACCGACCATGGGCTTTGCAACTCTGGATTCACAATCCAAATCCAATGACGTTGTTGGTTCAAATTTCAGTGGTTGTGGAATCAGTTATTGTTGGTCAGGAACACCAAAGTACAGGGGCCGAAATATTTATTCTGATGATGAAGAACAGGAAAAACCTTTGCTATCTGCTGAACAGTCAGAGACGGCTTGTATAAATTCTGCACGGTATCCACAGAGTCCGAGAAGCTTAAGCCAGAAATTTAGGCCAAAATCCTTCAATGAGTTGGTTGGCCTGAATGTAGTTTCTCAGTCCCTTTTGCATGCTATAACAAAAGGAAAGATATCTCCATTGTATTTATTTCATGGACCTCATGGCAATGGTAAGACATCAACCGCAAGGGTTTTTGCAGCTGCTTTGAATTGCCTATCCGATGTGGAACATAGGCCATGTGGGTTCTGCCGGGAATGTGTGTTATTATTCTCTGGAAGGAGCAGAAATATCAAAGAGCTTGATGCTGCTAAGATAAACCATAAAGAAAGGTTTAAAGCTCTTCAGAAGAATGCTTCAGTGGTTCCATGTTCGGCTCGTTTTGAGGTCTTCATAATAGAAGAGTGTCAATCCTTGAGAGAGGAGGCATGGGCAACCATTTTTAAAAGCCTTGATGAATTACCTGGACGTGCTGTATATGTTATGATTACCTCTGATCTGGACACATTGCCTCACAGTTATGTATCAAGGTGCCAAAGGTACCACTTCCCAAAAATAAAGGAAGTTGATATTATCAACAGGTTGCAAAAGATAAGCATAGAAGAGGAATTGGAGTTTGACATGGATGCTCTAGATTTCATTGCTACAAAATCTAATGGTTCTCTTCGAGATGCAGAAACGATGCTTGATCAGCTTGCATTGCTTGGAAAGAGAATCACAGTATCTCTTGCAAATGAGCTTGTGCGTATTCAGTTCTTGTCATGATAATTATTTTTTGGGCTTCTCTGTTTGAAATTGGCATTTGGATGTATTCTCTTCTAAAGTCCTTGTAATAAATCTTGCATTGTATTCTATTTGATTGCTTCTCTGCAGATAGGAGTTGTTTCTGATGATGAGTTGCTCAATTTGCTGGATTTGGCACTGTCGTCTGACACTGCTAACACAGTTAGAAGAGCTAGAGAGCTTATGGTATCGAGGGTTGATCCTTTGCAGTTAGTATCACAGCTTGCTAATGTCATAATGGACATCCTTGCTGGAAGATCAGGATTTTCTGAACTAGGTAGAAGTTTCATACAGAGGCATGCTGGTACGTTACATATGCCATTTGCCCTACTAATGTACTACTCAAATCATCATAACTAACACAATACCGATGATTTTCACCTGGAATAAAAAATCTCAAATTGTTTGATGTAATTATGAGCTTTTGTTCTTTATTACCATATTATATGTATTGAATGGTGTAGATCTTATTATAACAAGGTAATTGCATTAATTTGTGTATTATGGGGCAAACTCTTACTTGAATGTCACATAAGGTTCTCAATAACTTCATGTTTATTCGTCCCCAAATATTTCATAATGCAAATTGAAAGAAAAAGCAAATTAGATATCAGCTATAACAATTTTGTCCTCAATATGTGAGTGGTCATAGATTATAACTCACAATTAATACTGTAGAAGTCTTGGAAAAACTTTTCGTCTTAATTGGTCCAAGTTAATAATTGAAGCAAAATTATACCAGAGAGGGACTTGTCCAAGGACCTCAAAGGATATTAGACAAAAGGAAAGTCTACCTTATGGTCTCTCTTAAGCTAATTCAATTATAGGACAACCTTCCAAAAATTCCTTCAAAAGAATCTAGCAGGCCAAATTAGGAGCTTCGATACAGGAAGCAATCATTTTGCAATTGACAAATAAGCAAATGAGCCAATTCTCCTACAACACATGCTTATATGTGTATATTCTCAGATTTTCAGTCAGGTCACATATCAACACTTTAAAGCTACATATATCAAGATAAATTTTATATGCTATGTTTAAGAATTCCCTTTGTTGGAGACCTTCTCAAAATATAAAGCTGTGTAATTGCTACTGGTTTGTTTGTACTGATTTAGTTGGAAAGTCACTTTAAATTGTTGGCATAGGCTGCAAAAAAGTGTATTAGAATGTTAAGAATGTGAACTCGGTATCTAATTGTATTAGATACTTCAAACACATAATTGAGTGGCTTGATCAATTGGTAAATCATGCTCTGTTTGAGATCATGCTTAGTCACATGCTGTGATATCCAGCTTTTTGTAGGTTCTCTCTTTGAAAATTGGTGAGGTCACAGAGATACACCAGTGAATTTCAGGGTCTAGTGGGCCATAGGAGCATGAAAATTCCTTTACAATTGACTATAATGTCCACTTCATTTCCTTTTTTTCTGGTTGGAGCCCCATTCCTATGCTGTTTGTTACCAGGTAAATTTGCCTTGCCTGTCACTGTTTCCATTTATTATATGGAAATCAGGCTTTTCTATCATATTACTGAAAGCTGTACTACCTGTTATATCCTCGTAATGATAACGTAAACATGAGAACTGCTCGAGTCTCATGGTTGATAGCCGTTTTCTATCAGGACAATTTTTAATCAAATTATCAGGCAGTTATCCTAAATTGTTTGGCAATGTGTAATTGTTTCATCTATCCTATCGAGTTGTTGATGATAGTTGCAAAAAAATTAAAGCATAAGATATATCACTTTGTAAATTCTGTCATAAAACTCCTCTGCGTGAAATTGCCATAACGTAACACTTAACTGTTATGATTGATTCTGATGTTTCTACGTGATATATTGGCAATGAAATGCTTATTCTAACCTCAGTTGAAAACTCTGAAGAGTGAATTCACTTCAAGAAACAGATATGCTACTTACCTCTTCCTTGAATTGTTACTGCATTCATTGTTCTATGTTTTTTTCTTCAGTTAGGTCCTGATGCTAGTTCTTTTTCTGATTTCCTCCTCGCAGCGGCTGACATTGGCATGCAGAAACTGAGGCATGCCTTGAAAGTTCTTTCTGAAACTGAAAAACAATTGAGGTCATCAAAGAATCAGGCAACATGGCTCACTGTTGCTCTTTTACAGTTAAGTGCAGTAGAATCTTCTCCTTTAACAGAAATCAACAGCTCTCATGCATGTACAGAAATGACCTACTTGAGAGGTAATTACGTAAGAGGTACTGCAAGTTTATTTTATTAACAGAATCAAAATGTTTTGCTTCTTAATTTCTATATTGTGCTTAGTTCTAAATGAAATTAAGCTAAAAACTGACAATAAAAGTGTCTTAAATTCTAACAAATAATGAATGGTAGTTGTAAAAAGTGATTTACTTTGAAAGAAATTTATCTTTGGAATACAGATGATGGTATATTAAGCACAACCAAGGCATGGGAAGGTATCAGGAGCTCTGTTTGTTATACTTGCAGTGAGAACAAGCCAGGTTGTTCGGATAGAAACTGCAACAGAAAAAAATTGGAAAGCATCTGGCGAAAAGTCACACAACGATGTCAATCAAATTCTTTCAGAAGCTTTCTGCAACAAGAGGGTTGCTTATCAGCTGTTTATACTCATGAAGGTATAGTAGGAATATCTTCCGCATAGTTTGCATCTTAAAGTATATTAGTCATGGTTTACACACTTGACTGGTCCATTCAGGAATAGACACCACTTTGGCATTCTTGGGATTAAAATTCATCCTTCCTGTTGCATTGGCCCTATCGGCACTCCACAAGTTGGACTCCTGTCAGACTCTTTTCTTATGACATTCCAATACCAAATTACATAACAACACAAGAATTGGACCTCTTTACTATTCCAAGTCTTAAGAACTTAATGTCCAGCAGATCATATTTTCACAATAATACAACGTAAACATAATATTACTTAATTTTAATTATTATTTTTCCTTGTGACCCTATATCTTCATTTGATCCCCTTGCCAAACTGGAACTAGGATGTACATCATTTCAGATTCTTGTCTGAACATTCAACATTGACATATACACGTTAGAGCCAATTCTGTGCTTCTGTACAACTGTCAGTGGCTTATTTCTTGTTAGCTGTGACCTACATAGATTCAGTTACGTGCATAAAGTTTAGAATTCAGCATTGCAAAACAAAGAGAGAGGAAGCATGGATGTCTTTTGACATTTGATTGGGAATTTAATCTTTCCTTGTGCTGTTTAATCTCTCTAGTCCTAAATTGCTCTAAGCAAAACGGAATTCTTCCTTTTATATAATATTTTACTCTTTACCTTGCCAGATATTCATCTTATATTTTTTCTGTCGATGAGAATTGTGTAACACATGAAGGTAAAAATTTCAGGTGTTGCAGTGGCAGAAGTGGAATTTTATCGTCCTGACCATGTATCCAGGGCAGCAAAGTCACAGGAACTAATTGCATGTGCACTTCAACACGTGCTGGGCTGCAATGTAGAGATCAGAATTAAATTTGTCCCAAAACCAGTAAGAAAAGTTGCCAAACCAAAGAAGTCACCATTTAGTTTGTTGAGCTGTTCTGGTAGAAAGCAAGAAATATCACTTTCAACAATGAGTGATGATTGTGAGACTGAGACATCTGCAAGGATAGAAAGCTCTTTCAAGATTTATTCATCTCATCATGCTCAGAAATTATCACCTTTCATTGCACAATTTGGTGATAAACCACTTCCAAAAAATCATGACATAAAAGCAACAACTGTTAGGAAAACAGAGGATAATGTTCAAGGTGCTGAATCAGTAGCAACCGATGGACAAATTAACTTGCAAAATGAAAGAAAGGTTGAAACATACTCTTCAGGAAAACTAGGTGAAGCGAGTGAATTTAGTAGTGTGCCAGAACCTGAAATTCAACCTAACTGTTTCCCAAAGAAACTAAAGTTTCAAAGGAAATTATTTTCGTCTAATACTGCTCATGCGATCTGCCTGAGAATACAGCAGCAGAACAAATCAGAACTATCTATTCCTGACAAGGAAGCATCTGAGTCATATTTTTGCATGTATGACCCTTATATTCTAAATTCCAGCTCAGCTTCCCAGTTCACCTGCAGTTCCAGAGAAGAGACCATGTAAGTGTGAATATGATATATTTTGTGGTATTCCAATCTGATTCTATTTCTTATTTGAATTTGAGATATTAATAAATTTATGGTGCTAAATCTATTACATCTCAACCATTCTTCATCAATCCATATGTATTCGTGCTTAATGGGTATTTATTACTGCACCTTTTCACCCTTCAAATTGATTTATTTTCACTTTGCTATGTAACTCAACCTGTTTAATCTTGAACTACAATTTAACATTTCATTGCATTACCAATCAACAAAAATGAAGTCTCTTCCAGGTATGGTTTTCTCTAGCAGCACCTTTATCTGAGTATGTACAGATCTACCTAAAAAAGTAATTGTTGTTGGCTTTTACCCAATAATTTATGCTATTATATTAATTACAATTTACAAACAACCTAGCATTTTTTTGTCATTTCCTCATGCACTTCTTGACCATGACTTTGCTGATTAAATCTTTTTGTTCAATTTCATAAATGAATCAGTCATACATATAAACCCAAGAAGTTCTTGTGAAGGAAATATAAACATGGTGCTTGAAGTTATATCTGGTTCTAGGCACCGTACCTAGTATTTTTTTACCATCATACAATTTTACTCCTCTGGCTTGTAAAATGATATAACAAAGTATACAAGTTAATTATGTTCTTTGACTGTTGTAATTCATGTCATAGTTGATTGTTATCTATTTAGTTTATACAGTAATCTGTTGGTGTTTGGACATGATAAGTTGAGATGGCAATGTTTGCTTGTTGATAAGATGTGGTTTCAGGATAGAATAGAATGAATACATAACTTATAAATATAACCTATAGAAATGTTGGTGGTGGACATAGGTGGAAGACTACCTCTAATAAATATTTATGGATGTAGGGGAATTGGAAATAGGAATATTTTAAAGGTTGTAATGGTTGAATTGGTAGTATGACTCATTAATAACTATTGAAAACTAATGAATAGGTTTTGTGTAGTCATAGTATTGATCCTCCCAATTGCAATAGACATGGTTCATGAAGTGGCAGATGATTTTTAATACCAAAGTCTGCTACAGATTGAAAAGATTATGAATGAGATTATGAAGAATAAATAATTTTGATTTAAGTTGTTTCCAGTGGCCAGTCTTGCTTCCTGGGGTAAATCTTAAGACAGTTGATGCCTTCAAACCACTGTCTACTACAAACAGGTTACATATTTAGCTACAACAGAAACTGCACAAGCACAATTTGCTATTTCAGCTACAAGTTTGATCACTAGCAGAATATTCACAAATTAAGTTCCATGAGATCACTTGGTAATTTCATGAATTTTAGCACTCACTGGAATATGTTGACGTTCCTGACTAGTACTGTAACGGACCATCATATTTATCTGGACAAAGTTCCATAAGGTTTCTCTCTATTTATAATCATATAAGGAGGTCCATCTAAAAGATGCCAGTTACGAACTCTCATAAACCAGTGAAACTTTTTAAATGTGGGTTCAAGATTTTTAATAACTGCAAACACATATCTTCAATAACTCTTGGGAAGTATTAGGGTGCATCCAATTAGGAGACTGTATACAAGTGCTGGCATAAGATTAGATCATGACTAAAACAGAAGTGGCTCCAAATCCAGTGGCTAGGACATGATACTTGTAAACTGATAATTCATGTGCATCTTTTTGTTGAACTTTTAAGTTCCTAATAGTAGTATTCTTTTGACATTGCAATCTTTTTTCTTTCAGACCTTGCAAAGAATCAAGGCTTAGATCAAAACTGTTCTGTTGGAGGATGCCCAAGCCCCAAGTCCTTGACTAGAGAGGTGCTTGATGCTTCTTAACCTACATCCAGTGAAATAAAAGAGCATTGGGATCATACGATGCCTTCGATGAGATATTCTGCTTCGTACAATAGTTGCAGAATCTATCCCAAGAACATTGAATGGTCATCAGCCAGATGTGGATCATTTTTGTCTTCCAAATTCTACAGTGATTATCTACTTCCCCTTGTTCTGCTGTCTACCTACATTCACAATAAGCAGCAGCACTACAAGCGAAAACCGAGAAAGTCTAATTTTATCTGGCATTAGCTTCTAGTTAGCAGAAATTATATTATGATAAATGTGATTTCTTTGATGGCCCATTTTGTCTCAATGTTCTGGAGGCATCATAAGCTGTGTAATATAATTGATCTGAGATAAATGAACAGCATCTTATCTAAATTGATCTCTTTGTACAGAGATGAAAGGTGCATCCATCATTGAAGTTTCTGTTTGCTCATTGGATCTCTGTGACCAGTCAAATGTCTTAGTGCCTTCTGCTAGTAAGACACGATTACAAACTGTTGTTTAAAGGTCAGGAAAACTTATCTGGGAAATCAATGTGTATAATTTGCAGTTCTTAAGCTCTAATCATTGTATTCTTGTTGAGTGGAATGGCTAAAAAATATTTTACCGGATGATTTTTTTTATATTTTGTAATTTTGAAATTATATTCTGAAAAATAATTACTAAAAATATGAATCTAATTTATTTAAACAGTCTCTCCCTTATGGTAGAAAGATGTGTAGATTGCTCCTTCAACATCTGTGTGACCAAGATAACAAAGTTGAACCGGAACGATCGATTCGGTTCGGTCTTGAAATCGAACAATTTACGGTTCATTTGGACCGTTCTTTACACTAAACTGAATCAGGTCGTCCCAAGACGATAAAAGCCGAGGGCGAGACTCGTGTGTCTTTGGCCGAGATACAAGCATAGAAGGGACTTTCGTTATTGGGTCGATTTGTGGGGTCCTGTGGGAACCACTCAGAGCAACCAATAGCGATTAGACGGGCTGCGAACCGGAGGGGGATATGAAGGCGATGCGATGATAAGAATTGATGGAGGAGGATAGCGAAGGAGATAAAACGGAGGGAGGAAGAGGGGGTGAGAGCTGAGGAAGCGATGCATTCGCACGCCGCCCTTCAATCCACCGCCACCGTCCCACCACCACGGCCTCTCATGGCCCTCCACCGCCACCACCTCGCCCCTCTACCCAGACCCCTCTCCTTCCCGCCGCACCCAAACCCTAATCTCCGCACACGACTTGTACTATCTCCCGTTGGTCTTGGCCCGAGGAACCCTCGCGCCGCCTCTGGAATCACGGCCTCCGCTGCCGCAGCCCCGGCGCCCGTGGATTCCGACGTCAGGGACGCTCTCGAGCGATGCTTCGCGTTGTCGACCGAGTCCGGCCCGCTCTCCTACTTATCGTCCCCCGCCACTTCCGGGGCCGCGATGCCGGTAATGAAAGGGGGCAAGTATGGGGCCTTCGGCGCGGTGACGCTGGAGAAGTCGAAGCTTGATCTGTCACAGAAGACGAGGAGGACTAGTCCGGAGGTATGGGAATAAAGTTTTAGGGTTCGTGCTTCTTTTTATTGGAAATCGGAAAATAAGGGTTCTGTTCCATTAGCCTTTTAGGTTCTCCATGCCCTCTTTTTCCTTGTCGTTGAAGAAGGATTGCCTACTCCCTACGCAAATCCTTTATCCTTGTTTTCATGCTTAAGGGAACACGTAGGTGTTGCTCATAGTTGAACCAGTCCTTTCCTTTTGCTCAATGAACTTGGCACCAACTTGGGAGGGTTGAGACATATTGATCTTCTATAAGTTTGTTTCTTTCCATAACTGTTGTTAGTTTAGGTAAGTGCAACTAATTTCTAGAATTGGACGTTGGAAACAAGATATTTTGGTTAAGTCTGTTGTAATATCAAACGTTAACCATCTGAATGTTTGCAATGATCTTTAAGATTCTCTCCGTTTCTCATCGACCATTATAGCTGTACAATTCTGCCCATCACAGACCTCTCCCATCATGCTTCTCAATTATTTATTGATGACAGGCCCCAACTATTAATGCGTGCTTGATCCACCCTCTAATCACCTGTGATATCTCAACGTGTGTCATAAAGGATGGATGGATGGATGGATTGTAAATGGAAGGAACCATATGAATTGGAGGGAGAATTTGGATCTCACAAATTTAATAGGATCCAAACTTTTAGGAAAATACCTTCTCTTCTTCTGTTAAGTTTTGAGTTATATGTGTTTACATATGCAGAGTTTCTCCAATTGAAAATTTCTCTAAATGTCTCAAGCTACTCACTTGTTGCCAGCATAACAGTGGCAGTTAGCACACTATCTAGGATTGTTCAGAGCATCTTAACCTGCAGCAGGTTGGTTCTGACTGCATGCGGCTAGATGCTGGTATCCATATACTGTTTGACACCAGAGCATTCTGTGAAACTGAAAATATTAGTTGAAAGTGTTACATTAGAATAATTGGCTTGTGTCAAGTTCTATATTTATGCCTGTTGATTTAATTGGTCGATACATTTTGATAACATGTTTAGATTTTTCTGTGACCATTGTCTTTCTATTCTAGCAATTTTCACCAACATTAACTTGATTTACAGTTGGAGAGCGTAGTTGTATTGTGTCATTAAATCTGATTCATAGTCTTGTGGAATGATAGTAAAATTGACTTGTTTGGACATGGTTGGATCTAAATCCTCTATTACTTTTCTTCACATGCTTATCCTTTTCCATTATTTGGGTGCTGCAGTTAGCAGTTGGTGGAGGAGGTGGCGATATTGGAAAGAAAAATTTCCATGGTGGGGGTGATGGAGGAGATGATGATGGTGATGATGATGATTACTTTGATGATTTTGATGAAGAGGATGATGGAGATGAAGGTGGATTATTTAGAAGACGCATGGTTCTTCAAGAGGTTTGTAAAATTTTTTATGTTTGTTAAGTGTAAATGTACTTTCCACTCTTACTCTTTCCAAAGTTTCTAAACAGTCTTATCTTCTATCTATATTGCAGTAGCAGTCTTGTTTCCATTAAATAGAATCTAGTCTCCATATCTTTATTTTCAACATTGGGAGGAGCCTTGTGTGCACGTTTGGCCTTTTTCAAGAGCAAATGCACTTTTTTTACCTGCATAATTATCTCTCAGGCTAATGTGGACTTCATTACTACACTGTCTTCAGCTTTTTGACAGGAAATTTGTAGATGCTGTGCTTCAGGAGTGGTACAAGAGCATGATAAACTTGCCTGCTGGTCTTCGACAAGCTTATGAAATGGTATATTTCTTATTCCCACCAATTGGTTGATTGAAAATGTTTTCATGATATGTTAAATGGATGACCATTGCAGGGATTGGTCAGTTCTGCTCAAATGGTCCGGTTCTTGACAATGAATGCAAGACCAACTGTTTCTAGAGCCATATCTCGAACACTTCCAGAATGGTTATCTAGGGCTTTCGTTGGAAGGTAATGCGTTTTATAACTTGTTTCATGGTCAACAAAGATATTGAAGCTGTACAGAAGACTGTAGTATGTTTTTCTTTTGTGCTTATAATTCATATCAAATGACATGTTAAAATATGTACTAGAATTTGTCGTCATCAAAACATGATCTTCTACATTTAGTTGGGGCATTGCAACTTGTTGTAAATTTGTGACCATTCTTGTGGTTGTTTGCAATGGATGTGATTAATGCATTCTAATCTGTTGATCATCATTCTAATGTTCTACAGTTCATGTGTGGAAAAAAAAGGTTCTAGACCATGGATCAGCTTGATTATACCTTGCCACTGGAATTGTAGGATCACATGATGAAGAACGGGTTGCATATCATGAAATAGGTTTAGATTTTTTACTGGCATCCATGGTCAGTGAGCTGCTGTTTCAAAAACATTATGCTTGTTCTCTTCAATTATGCTCTAGTAAGGTGAGGTGGGTAGAGGTGCAGAGCAAGGTAGTGAGAGAAGAGAGATTACTGGAGAGAGACTACAGCAAAGGCTACACTGATGTTTGAATTTTCAGTGACAATAAGAAGTTATTGTCAATTTGGCTTACTTTCTCAAGTGTCTCCGTGGAGTGCTTTCTAAGAAATCTGAATAGTTACAAATCCTTCCTGTTAGGCCACTATGACATTGTGGTAACTGAATAGTTACAAATTAAGTGTCCCATGACAAACTTAATTCGTTGTTCACTTGAACCTGAACAACTTTTAAAAGGAATATTTTATAAAATGCATAAAAAGTTCTCCAAATACAACTATATGGGGATAAATGCTGGTGGCTTACTAAAGTCGGTTTTCATCCTATATATGTTGGAGCCTAAGCCATTGTCACTTATCAGTTACTACTATGATATGCAGGATGATTGCAGATCCATCTTTCTTGTATAAACTACTCCTAGAAGAGACCGTGACTTGTGCCTGTTCCCTTTGGTGGGAGTTTAAGAATCGCAAAGAGAGGTACAATTTCAATCACACGTGAAAGGCATTGTCATTTATATATATTTTTTAATTTCCCTGATATATTTAATAGGATGAAGCAAGAATGGCAATTGGCACTTGTTAATGTCCTTACTGTAATGACTTGTAATGGAATAATGGTTTGGAGCCTTGCACCTTGTCGTTCGTATGGGAATACATTCCGCTTTGACTTAGAAAACACCATCCAGAAACTTCCAAACAATATCTTCGAGAACAGCTATCCTATGAGGGAATTTGATTTGCAGAAAAGAGTTTATTCGTTCTTCTACAAGGCTGCAGAATTTTCTCTGCTTGGATTAACTACAGGATCAATTCAAGGTGCTTTGTCAAAAGCTTTTGCAGCAAAGAGGGATGGGAGGTTTGTATATAATATTTATTTTCTTATGTATTATCATCCCTACAAATGTTTGTCAAAGCTTGACCTTGACATTTACTCGAACTTAAATTTGCAGTAAGTTGTCAGTGACCATTCCTTCTGTAAGTACCAATGCTCTTGGATATGGTGCCTTTTTAGGACTTTATGCAAACATGCGGTATCAGCTTTTAAATGGACTTGATAGAGCTATGGTCAACCACTTTGATGTTCTTGGGGTTGCAATCTTTTTCAGCACAGCATTGAGGTACATCCTTATCTAACTAATGGACTTGGCAACTTTTATTAGGTTTTATCTTTTTAAAGCCCTTATCAAATAGTTTCTTGATTTTCTCTTGTGCACTTCCTTATCATACCATCTTTACTATTGTTATCTGCACAACCAACTAGTTGGTGGTATTTTAACAACCTGGCTGCTGGTGTGCTGGTCTTTTTCTATATTTGTCTTCTGTACATCCTTTTCAACTGATCTCCAATGAAACATTCTCTCCGCTGAATTTTGAAATACTACTAAAAGATGCCTATAGACCATTAGACTGCTTGCTGTTAGTGGTAAGATGTTCTCCCTTTCCATTATTGCCAAATCTTGCATTCGGAAATACATCTTTCAGGCACACAATTCTGAGCATATTTTGAGTAGAAAGGACTCGGATCTTGTAAGGTCTTTTTGTTGAAAATTTAGTACTGTTTCTGAACTGTATTGGCACAGAGAAAAAGGAGGTGACATCTAATCCCTATTTTGCTGGTTTGCATAATCCCTTGATGTCCACATTATTCAACATTTTGCACAGAAGAACAAGCATTTTTTTACTTGCACCTGGTAATATGTTTTATGTTGACCTATGCATTATTTAGCTTCCAATTACAGATTGAAAATTGGAAAGTCCATCTAGATAATGTGGTGTCATAGCTCAATCAAAGCTTTGATTGTGTCGATCCTGTCTGGTGCGTATGTGGTTCAGGTTACAATTTATTCTAATTTAGTATTTAATGGAAATGCAAGATTAGTTTGCTATAGTTGTTTGGTGAAGGTCCATGGCAGACTTGAGTCACAGGTTCTTCTGGTGCAGATGAACAATGTGGTTTGGTTTCTGACAAAGTCAGCATGTTTGGAAACTGGGTCTGGATTTAATTCTTTTTTACAATATGTCCAGAAAAACAAAATTTCCACTCATTTACTCCGACCACTGTTTATCGGATGATGGCATGTGGCATCTTTGTTATCGACTTGAGAATGGTCATGCTTATATATAGTGATATTTTCTGTCTATAATATTTTCTTTTATTTACTTTTAAAGCATGTTTGGTTGGACTATATACTTGAGAATGTGATCCATCAATCCTGTTTTATCTTGGTCCGAAACCTTGATGCCAATATTGAGTATCAACTGCATGTTGTTCCTTAAAGGTTGGCGAACATAATGTCCATTAAGATTTCATGAATGAATAATAATTAGTTACAATATTCTTACCTAGTTTATAATTCTATTTATCTCAGGCAAATAAGTGCCTGCATGAACATGTAAGGAGATATACATATGACTGAACTACGAATTTGTTGTGATGCATTTTTTGAGCTCTGCTGTTTCTTTTTTTTTTTTTTTATTGAACTTGGTCATCAATTTTTATTTGCGTTTGGCCAAACTGGCTGATCAATGACTACAGATAGATATCACGTGCCTGTTTGTTTCATCTGTGTGCAGAATTTTGAATACCCAGCTTGGAGAGACATCAAGGCTTGCTTGGCTTGGGGTGGAAGCTAATCCTCTACTCGAGTCGGAGAATCTGTTGAAAGCATACAACAGACCCTCAGATGCGGTGGAGAGCTCATCATCCAAATGGTTCATCTCCAAGAATGCCATAATCTCTGGCCTCGGATTGCTCGGCCTCAAGCAAGGAAGCGGTGAACCAGAAGCCACACCCCCAAAGACACGTCGCAAAAGAATCATTAGGAAAAAGGTCAATGCTGGTTCACCATAGTGGGCAAACAATCTTCTCGCAGCATGCGGTTTACTCTTCTATAATGCAAATGAAGTGAGCAGGTCATCCATCCATATGGCTTTTATTATCGTCAGATAGAAGAAGCCGTCCAAACAAGATCGGGCCATGATTCTTTTGGCGATTAGACAGACTTAACAGATCCAATGAGCAATAAGATAGTGAGTGCCCCTATTTCTTTGTGATAAAGAGAGGAATTAGTATTTTGTTTTTGTTTTATCCTTTCATTTCCAAGTACTACGAGTCTAGGAAATTTTATCTGCTGCCTTCCTTTTTTTATTTTATTTTAAGGAATGTTATTCATTTAGTATATGCAGGTATTACTGGCAAGAACTTGTGTGGATGAGCTCTGTGCTGTCGGTCAACAGAAACATATGTTCGAAAACCCAATGTTTTGTTGTTGTATCCATGGCATGTTATTTTGTGCGTTATCAAGTCAATCTGAATAGCAATCTGGTCAGGCGTTCAAATCCTTTGTGTTATTAGACGGGAGGGACTACAGCACCTCGAAATCCTTTGTATCTCTCTCACGAAAAGGGGAAAACGAATCGGTGAACTGATATCATTCCCATCTAAGAGCATTTTGCAACGACAACAGCTTTGGTCTGCGGGAAACAAAGTCTTTTCATGAATAAAGCATACGGGATCTACGAAGTACCTTACCATACATAGTTATCCCAAAGATGAAATCAAATAGTATCCTTCTTCCTGAGGTAGACAACAACACCACACATAAGGTATCACTAGTTTTCCTTCTTTTTGGCATCTTTGAGCTGCCCCCTCTTCCGAACGTTAATGCAGAAGCCCAGCCGCCATTGGTCGATAGCGGACTCTGGTATCACCGACAGCAGACACCATATGAGGGAATGGGGCCAATAGGGTGTGCATCGTGGTTCATAGCCTATCCATCGCAAAGCCGCACGGGCGTAAGTGTCTGCTGATGGCACAAAGAAGGACGATTTCCTGATGGATGCCATCTTCGTTGCCACGTACAAAGGCACCTGTGCGCGGGCACACACACACACACACAAGGAGATAGCAAGTCATGCCATAATTATCATCATAATTGAATGAAATGATCTTCTTTGACGCGAAACAAAAGGATACAAAACACCACTACACAACGTTTATAAAGAGGGAACCATTTGTACAAGATGTTGAGGGGCATTCCGATGTATGTATAAATATTTCCATTTACAAGAGAAACCTAACAGCATTGATAAAACAACATTACTTTTAATCTTTGTTGAGATATCCAGATTGGTTTAGTGCATTGTTGCATAAGTAATAGGCATCAGTCCATATGTGAGCGTCATGTCATGTATACTATTTGATGTAATATTTTTTTAGAAAAAAGAAAACAACAACATACTTTTACCACCATGCTACAATTATCTAATGTGTTTCTTCCAAAGTACTTAATTCACAATGTATCTCGTGCAGATAACATTCCAGAATAATCCTAAATATGTAGCTAGAAATGCAAAATAACTGGCCTCCCTAACCTATCCACAGTGAAAAATATTTAAGTAGAAACACAACTGAAAACAAAAAAAAAACACTAACATGCATATAATATAGCAGAAATGCAAGTCATTTGAAGTATTATGCTTCGTGAGTGAAAAATCTGTGGTAAACTATCATAACTTGAAAGAAAATAGAAAAGAAAGTCATTGGGCAGACACTAATCCACAAGATTCAGAAACTTAAGAAACAAATCAAGTTTGTCTACCTGACACCAACTAACAAATGTTATCATGCAAATAACAAACAACAATTGTGAGTTTCTAATGTACGTACACCGACAGATTCATTTTTTTTTAAAAAAGAGTGAACCAAGGAAATGCCAAAAGTAGTTGAAAAGACAGTTAACTAAAACAATAAAACGCTGTAGATTGGCAACCACTTGTCTAGTTATCTTTTACATTTTGATTTGGTTTAATGATCCACCACCTGATTCCCTATTACTAAAAGATCATCAAGAGATACAAACAGCCATACCCACATTTCCATGAAGCTTTTATGATTTTACCATCTAAAACCAAAACCAGAAAAGGAGAGAAAGCAACAAAGTAGAGCATAAGAAACATGGCACTTGGGGGTTGGATAAAAACAACGGAAAGCTTTTAGTAGTTCATCAAATTCTAGTTTTAGATGAAAACTTGGGATGAAAACTCTTGTTTTAGATGAAATATATACTACAATCTGCTCCAAAATAGATCCATGAGAAAATAAATGGCCCTCTGCAGAGTTCAGTTGGATCTGTATAACTTTTGATTTTCTTCATTTTAGGCAGGAACAAAGAACTTCAGGAAAGAAAATGACTGGGGAAGCTTTTGAGTCAGAGACGGATCTGTTTATGCAGCCATTTCATGCCAATAATCTTTTTAATAAGTAATCTCTTATTTTCTCTGAAGAGTATTAGTATTGTCTACTGAACAGATTGAGACATTTTGATTTTCAACCAAATCTTGAAATGGGTTGTCTACCAATCTATCCATCAGAACTAACCAAAACCAAACCAATTCCAAGTTTTATCCTCCATTAGAACTCAGACCAGCTGAAAATTTAGATCATAGTCCCACCATGTGCAAAACATACTTTCATGGCAATGACATAAGCTTCAAAGTTCATTCTGGTCACATAACATGTCTTGATATTATAAAAATATCATTTGAGTTACTTCATAGTAGAATGGAACGAGCCATATCATAACCTTAATTGAGTCACAAGAGTTTTAAGTGAAGTCACCTGAATCCTACTTCCCTTTCTTGGATGTTTAAGAAATCTAGTAAGAGCAACTACAGAATGCTTATACAGCAAAAGCAATGATAGCAAAAAAAAAACGATAGCAAAGAGATTTGGAAAATTAAATCACAGCATAGAACACATTCAGAGGCATACCATATCATCTACAAATAAGGAGGATAGATGGACAATCAAATTAGTTAAAACAAACTTAAAAAGGTATTTGTCAAGAATATATGAAAGATATGAAGAGAATATTACCTGGCACTGCACATCTATCCCCTTGCCCTTATATTCAACATACAGGCATCTTGAGAATTGATCGATATACCTGAGAGAAAATATAACAGAGTCATATACGCTGAACAAGAGAAAAGAAAACGACTTGCTCCCTATAGGATCTACAAAGTGTCCCAGTAAGACAAATTAATTGTTGACATAAGTCCAATAAAAGCAACAGGTTACTAAAAATCATCCTGTCAATTGCTCCAGCCTGATATAAAGACCTATATATGAATAGCTAACTCAGCTTAGATTTTTCCCATGGTAACCGTGCATCATGAGGTGATCGATGATGGGCTAGAGCTCCCGGTTAACATGAGATCAAGCAAAAGAAACAAAGATACAAGCAGTTTAACCCACATGAAAGGGGCTGTCCATGCACTTACCTTTGCGATTAGAAACCTAGGAAAACAATATGGAAATAGTTTGTGTTTTCATTGTGAATTTGTCAAAAAACCGGAGCCCAAAGTTCAGGTTAGACAAGCCCCAAAAGAGGTAGCTTTTTTGGGGTGGCATACTAATCAAAGCTATCTGCAAGACCAACACGGGACCAATAGGGTATCAGAGAAATCCCTTCTTCCTTCCATTTTAGCTCAGATCTCTTATTTATCTTCGTTTTACCAGTAATGTCTATTTTCATTAGAACACACAACAGCCCACATCCTTCAGTTAACCAGATCTGCATCAGATAAGTCATAATCTCGAGCACAAAGAGGGCAATAATCCATCCAAGAAACAAGAAAACGGATCTTACGCTTTCGTGGCGGCGTACACGGCATAGAGCGGATCCGATGGAATGACGATGGCCGCCCCCGAGCCGATGTTCACGATGGCGCCCCTCTTCCGCTCCAGCATCCCCGGCAGCACGGCCTGGGTCATCCTCGTCACCCCCTCCGCGTTCACCTTGATCAGGTTCCCCATCAGCTCCTCATCCACCTCGTGGAAGAACCTGGCGTAGGGGTAGGAGACGCCGGCGTTGTTGACCAAGATCCCGACATCGAGCCCCTGGATGGCCGTCCGGAGACGGGCGACCCCGTCGGCGAGGTCACCAGCAAGGTCGACGACCACGGTCTCAACGCGGATGGGGGGGTCCCGGGCGGCGCGGACGGCGTCGGCGACGTCACGGAGCTTGTCGGGGCTGCGGCCGACGAGGACGAGGTTGAGGCCCCGGCGGGCGAGCTGGAGGGCGAAGGCCCTGCCGATGCCGTCGGTGGAGCCGGTGACGACGGCCCAGGAGCCGTAGCGGCGCAGATCCTTGCCGGGGCGGAGGAAGGTGACGAAGGCCCAACTGAGGGCGGCGAAGGAGAGCCTGAGGAGGGCGAGGACGCCGACGGCAGCAGCGAGGAGGAGCCATGTGGGGAGGGTTTGGAGGTGGTGGTGGAAGGAGCATGAGGCCGCCATCTCTTCTTCTTCTTCTTCTCGCACACGCTTGAGAGAGCCAACGGGGAGGAAAGAGGGGAGTTCGGGTGGTTGCAGAGACGGACAATGGAATTGAAAGCGTTTAACTGACCGTCGAGCGGGGGGATCGGCTTCGGTTGGATCAAAATGTAGGAATTATGATGGATCGGATCTTCTATACATACATATATCCAAACCCGTTTACATCCAAGTTATTTAATTCGCCAATCGGATTTTGGATCCGTTAATTGGTCACCCCATCAAAACTCCACATTTAGAAGACGATGCAATCGATATATGATGTGGTCAACGCTTACAAGCATCTCAAAAACTACACACTGTATACATTCTATCGAACAGAAAGCGTGCATAAGTAGTGATGAGTTACTTGTCTCGCTCCTTTGGGTTGATAGATGTGAGACGCCATAGAAGGCCACCCACAAGATTGTTCAAGGAATGTGAGGCCATCGGAACAATGATGCTGGAGGAGATGAGCGTTGCCGCACCATAAGCAAAGCCAACAAATGTTGCCCTGAACACAATCCCTCAAGATGGATTAGCCTTTGCAAGAGATGATAAAAATGATAGCGGAGTTCATATGATGTAAGATTGGAGTAACAAGATTTAAGAGAGAAAAATACCAGATTGCGAAAGAATATCTTCGGCCGCTACCTAGATGAAGAACTCCAAAAATGGCTGCTACTGCCAAAGCACTTATCCAGTTGAGTCCAAACAGCGGCATTAATGCCCCGCGGAAAAGCAACTCCTGAGATTAAGTTACAGTTTAGGGGTTTATAGATACAACAAGAATCTCACGAAAACATGTTTAATGGATTGATGGACTAATTGCACCGAGGTGCGTAACTCATGGCATGTGTTTGGTCCAGGGATACATGAGAGTTGAGAAAAATGGAACCCATGATCGCCATGCCGATCAGTGAATTCACTCGAGGACCAGTACAGAACAGATACACGACACTGAAGAACTTGATACACATCATCATAGAAGGTAATTTTCGTAGGAGCTGTGTTACCTCACTAATTCCAGGTAAAAATGCCACTAGAATGTAATCCAAAGGCTCCAGCGAACCGAGTATCTGAAAACCAAAGATGGAAGCTTAAGATTCAGTTAAAATAAATGAAGATGACGAATTTTTTCATCTACGATGACAATCTCTTTCTTCCTCTTATAAACTGTCACAATATGAAGATATGCTAAAATTAGTCTTGCAATTCCTATATCCTTTTAATTTCAGGCATCTCAACAAAAAAAAGGAGGCGTAACAACAAGATGAGTATTAGGAATCTTTTTCAGAAAGACCAAAGCACACCTGTTGGTTGGCAGCTTCACTTGATTGTGAAAAGTCTGGCCATGTCTTCAATAATAGGTACCGGCTAGATGATATCAAGAGAACAAGTCCCAATATCAATTCAAGATGCCACATCTCAAAACCAACTGCAGCAAAGCCACTCATCCGTAAAGGAGAAAACAAAGTAAAATCTCTAAAACAATCAGAAAAAATGCATGAAGTGGAATCTCTGCGGCAGAAGTATCTAAATACAGTATGTTCCCCTTCAGGAGGCTGATATATTTGACGCATCACTCATAATTTGCAACTAATTGTTTGGGCTAGGTTCTAAGGTCGTTAAACATTCAACTTCACTGAATAATATTTTGCCAGAAATCAGAACGACTGTTGTAACATGAAGAACCCAATTCTAAAATTACCAAGTCCTAACTGAAGCAAACAAGGATAGCAACTCTGTCAGATAAAAAGGTAATCTTTCAATATAGAATGAAGGTTAAAATGAATATAACGTATTGGTCAAAGATAGAAGCAGCAGCTTCGATCTTAGATTTTAATATCACTAGAAAAATCTCACCCCAGTATGCTTATCACCACAAAGCCTTTTGGGGAACCTATCTTTTTAATTATTTCAATGGTTTTAGAGTAACATCGTCGATCAAAATAAAGCAAAAAAGGAAGACAACATGTATTAGGCTTCTATATGCAAGGAACAATCAGCCTCAAGCACTTACATGATACTTCAGAGGAGTCAAGTACTGCCCATCCTTCCACAGATGCAACATGGGCTGCCTAAATGTTGTAGTAGTTAAAGAAAAAGTTATGAATCATAGTGTATGTGTGAAAGAACTTGAAATGTTGGATATAATGCTAGTGAACTCTTTAAGAATAAATTGCATGGCACACATCTGAAAATTATGGAAAAGTAGAACTATAAGAGTAGCTGTCCATATCATTACATCCTGAAGATAAAACACTGGAAACCAACTAAAACATTAACTGGATCCTCTCTCAACATATAACAAGTAGAAGATTGCAAAGACATTATAATGACACCCCAAGACTACTAAAAATGGTCAGCTCAATACTGCACCATGACAGCACCGATCTAAGATTGTGCCATATATCTTTTTTCGTTGTGTTTGGTTTGTTATGGTCAGACTGGAGCATACGTCATTCTATGCTAACATAGAACGTGCCAGTGAAAAAAGAAAATCACAGAAAGAAAGATGGTGTCCCATCACAAGAAAACTAATTGTTGTCTTGTTTTTGCTATTACAAGAGATGGATTAAATGTTAGTCCTTTAACTAACAAAAGAAGTGAACAACTTATGGAAGAAGGACCAGAAATTTATAGCAAAACAAGCTGAAACTACCTGTCGAATCGTTGCACCCAGAGCAAGCAACAAGCCAGATGTTATAATGCAGGCTTGAAGCACTTGACCTCTGGTGGGATATGAAGTTGAGCCATCGGCACCTAAATTATTGTTTGCCAATTCAATGCGATTACTAAAATCAGTATCATTGCCTGAAGTAGCTTCATCTGACATGTCCATAAAGTCTTTCGAAAGAAGTTCTTTTCTTTGCGTAGTCTTGGAAATTTTCCTATCATTTGTCAGTTTCTTCTCAGATTTCCTTGATGATGCAAAGGCTTTAAACTGCAACCCAAAACCCTAAACAATTTCCATTGAGAACGGTGATCAAGTTGCCTGATTCATGAATCTGTTTCGAGTTATCATAATAGATAATACAAATGGTAGTCAAATGAACATAAAAGCAAATAATATGCAGAGCGATACTTACAATCTGTCGATTAGCAGGAAAAAGTTTTCTTGCCAGAGAGCAACTACGTCGACACTTCCTACCTAGCAGACCTGGCCAATTATTCTCTGCCATAAAGAGAAGCAAAGTGCCAACTCTAATGGACTACAGTAAAGCTGGATAACGAGAAATTTGTCCAAAGAAACAATGTGAAACATACAAAAAAGAAAGTTTGAGAGCCTCAGTTCCCACCACTGTAATTGTATGGCAAGAAATTTGTTCAGCCTTTTCCCATATGCAGAGAGGTCGCTTAAGAGCAACCTTACCATTATGTGGAGACCTTGACAATGTGAAAAATGCAAAAAAAAAAAAAAAAAAAAAAAGCAGATCTCTCCCATAAAATTAAATGCATTAATCACATTGCTTCCATTGGGAGACCCAAATTTAGGAAATATAAACTCCATCAACCTAATGTCAAAAGATAGATCATAAAGCAACCCAAAGTATATCTTTCCTACACATCTGATGCTGTGATGATCTAATGGAGCTCATTCACGAGTTAAAGTAGCCTCTAGGGCACATTAAGAGCTTCTTTATGGAGCTCAGTCAATGCCTTGCAGTTTCGCAGGCTACAATTTACCACTGCCTCTCCTGTTTCCTGCGAATGCATCTAAACACAAAATCGAAACGCAGCATGTATTTAAGCCAAGGCGAAATCGGAACGCTGGTTCTGAAACTAAATCCACTACATCAAACACTACAAGCTTCAGAAAGAAAACGAACCACGCGAGGGGAGAGAGTGATGATGGCCAGTCGCACAAGCCGTCTCACATAGCATCACCATGGTAACAGCGCCCATCCTCCGCCAGTCTTCTTTTTCCTATCACAGTCGAAGCAAATTAACAGTCACGCGAGAAGAACTCAAGATTCGACGCGCCCGCAGGGGCAGATACCGGAGTCGCAGTGGCGATCGAAGGAGGAAACGAATATACTGCCGGTGATGGTGTGACCTTCGGACTGTTTCTGACCACAAAAAGACGGATTTTTTTCCAACCTTTTACACTAAACTCCTCCTCCTTTTATATAATCCGAGAAATTCTCTCTTTATTTTCAAGATTCTTATTTTCATTTTTCGCTAAAGGCCCTTTTTCCCACACGATTTTAACAGAATACCCCTTCTTTCTCGATTGATTCACATCCCACCTGCTGTTGGTAGAACGAAACAATCTGCAGCAGAAGGGGACGATTCAGAGACTCGTACGATTTGATGAACTTGCCTTGCGATCGATGCGTAGGTTTGTATTTGGAGAAAGCTGGAGGAAGAACAATTCACGTACCAAAGAAAAAGGAAGAAGAAACTTAACAATTCACCCACCAGAAATCACATTCATTCACATTGAAGAATCACAAGATTATAAATATATAAATGGAATCAGAAATATCAGCAAGAAACATTACACATGAAGAACTTAGTCGATGTTAAGCACAGATGTATCACATGTGAAGCCTTCGAATAACAAGCAAGCAAACAGATATGTCTTGTATAAGAAGAACTCGGAAAGCACAAAAGAAAGGATAAGGTTATCGTTGCGAAGTTGACAGAGACTACCCGCAGGCTAACACAGACAGGATGTTTGGATGACAAGCTACCTAATATGAGTATGCATCAACTGTCTCATGGAATAGCTCAGCTCGTCAACAGACTATGGATAATTCTAGTCACCTAATATGAATATGTGCAGAAGTAGTTCAGGCAGTCCGAACAAGAAAAAAGTACAAGAAAAGCCAAAGGAGCATGATAATATATATCAGCTAGATCACAAAATGATTTCCTCTTCACTGAAGGAACCATATGGTCACATCTTCTGAGCACACAGGTTATCTCTTTCTGTTTCTGGTGCCCCTGACAGAACTTACTGTATTCAACCACTTGATCACCATATAGCAACAGCCATGTAAGAAAACCTAATTATTTCCGTAAGAATGCGATAACAAGCAAGACATTATGACCGAACAGAAAACACAAGATTTACAATGTTTGGATAAAGTTCTTAGGATCGTTAGAGCTTTACCTGTATCGGAGAACATTTTATTAAATCCACAATCGCAGCCATCATGACAATGTTTGGATAAAGTTCTTAGGATCGATAGAGCTTTACCTGTATCGGAGAACATTTTATTAAATCCACAATCGCAGCCATCAATCGTAGCTGCATCACATTCAAAATAATTGCAACATATTTTATTAAATCCACAATCGCAGCCATCAATCGTATCTGCATCACATTCAAAATAATTGCAACATAGCAAACTTGACATGGAAATAAGGAAAGCAGTCACAGTAGTAGAAATCCACACTCGCAGCTACCAATCGTAGCTGCATCACATTCCAAGTAATTGCAACATAGCAAACTTGACATGGAAATAAAGAAAGCAGTCACGGTAGAAACCAACAATCGCAACTATCAATCATAGCTGCATCACATTCAAAATAATCGCAAGATAGCAGACTTGACATCGAAATAAAGAAAGCAGTCACGGTAGAAATCGACAATCACAGCTACCAATCTTGGCTGCATCACATTCCAAGTAATTGCAACATAACAATCTTGGCATAGAAATAAAGAAGTCACGGTAGGTAATACAATCAAAATCTCGAAATCATTTGAAAGAAGTACAAATGACATAGAAAAGTACAAATGTCTCTTTAAGGCACTAGTTCATAAACCTGAGCATAAGTAGGATTAAGAAGCGATCAAAAAATCTTTGGTAGGAGACTCAGCCATACAGCAATTGTTACAGGGAATGACAACTTTTCAGCAAACCTGTAAACTAGTGGCACAACCTGTCCAACATTCCAACCCAAAAAAGGATAGCAATTATCCCAATTTAAAGTGCAGATCTAAACAATGTTGAACATGTTCCAGATGATTTATGCTAAGAAGAAATATCCAGTTCATAACTTGGTCATTCGAAAAGTAATTTGGATTCCCCGGCAAGGGATGTACACCATTAGAAATTGCAATTGACAGGATTAAAAAAGCTACAGAGAATGATAACATTTGATCATGGTCATACAACAACAATATTACAGATGGATCAAATTGACATAGGCCTTCAAAATCATAGCAAAGCAGGGACCTACCACCCAGCTGACACTGTACCATTTTACAGATGAAGATTCACATGAGAGTTCAAAATCATACCATTTTTTAAAGGACCAATATCCACAACCTAACATCATCAGCAATCACTGAGAGTCCAACTCGTCCTTTCCATAGACCAAGGGGAATTCATCAAACTGCTCCGAGATATTGTATCGTTCTCCAATGATTTTCAAAGCTTGGAAAACCTTATACATAGAAGGCCTCTCCTTCAGTTGGGCAACCACACAACCAGAAGCAATCTTCAGTACCTGAATAATCTCATCATCATTGCCCTTTCCCCTAAGGGATCTATCAATAGCCTCATGAGTTTTACCAGCAGCAGAAAGCTGATTCAGCCAATCCACCAAACTTCCCTTAAACACTTCACCTGCAACATCAGTGGTTATCTCAGTTGCCTTCTGCCCTGTGACAAGCTCCAACAGGACAATCCCAAATGCATACACATCCCCCTTGGTTGTCGGATCTGAATTAGTATCATACTCTGGGGCAGTATAGCCAAACTCCCCGAAACCTCCATTCAAGAACGGGCTTGAATTGTCTCCGTCTCCAGCTGCTGTTCTCACGAGCCTTGTCAACCCGAATTCGGTGATCCTTGCCTCGTTATCCTCATCCAGGAGGATGGCCTTTGAGCATAAGTTCTGGTGGAGGAAGGGGATCTGGAAACCATGGTGCAGCCAGGCGAGACCTCGGGCAGCGCCGATCCCGATCCTGACCCTCGCTGGCCAGTCGAGTGCATCATCCACCGACTCAAGAGCCGAGAAGAGCGTGCCGTTGGGCATGTGTTTGTAAACGAGAAGTCGCTCGTCCTCGACGATACAGAAGCCCAGGAGAGGAGCCAGGTTGGGGTGGCGGAGCGGTCCGATCCGCCCCATCTCCGCACGGAACTGCTTCTCGGGTAGCGGGCGGGATTGGAGGCGCTTCACGGTGAGCGCCGATCCGTCCGGAAGAACAGCCTTGTATGAGGTTCCTGTCCGCTGGCTCCCGGCGACGATGATGTTGTTGGGGTGGAAATCTGCGGTGGCCGTCATCAGATCCGCCAGCTTGACCTTCACGATTGGCTTCTGGAACAGCGAGACCGGAACGAGCCGGTTGTGCGCCGACCGGAGCCGCTCGGCCCACCACCCCCCGTCCTCCCCCTGGCGTCCAGCGGCCGCCCGCTTTCCGGACGGAGACCAGCACCGCCACACCACGTAGGCGAGGGTGAGCGAGGCGGCGGCACCGAAGACGCCGGCGGCGACGATGATGATGAGGTTGGTCCGGGTGTGCGACCGGCCGCAGTGGGAGGAGACGGGTTGGCCGCAAAGGCCGTCGTTGCCGTCGAAGGAGTTGGCGTCGAACTTGTCCCCAAGCGGTGGGGGGATGGGGCCGTCTAGCTGGTTGCTGGAGAGATCGAGGTGGGTGAGGCGGTTGAGCTGGGCGAGGGTGGCAGGAATGGCGCCCTGGAGCTGGTTTCCGGCGAGCACGAGGGTGTTGAGGAACCTGCAGTTGGAGAGGGTGGGAGGGATGCCGCCGGTGAACTGGTTGTTGGAGAGGTCGAGGGTGACGAGATAGGGGAGCCAGGAACAGAGCTCGTTGGGGATGGGGCCGGAGATGGTGTTCGAGGAGAGGTCGAGGACGTTGGCGGCGCTGCAGTACTGGAGGTCGGAGGGGACGGAGCCGGCGAGAGACATGGACTTGAGGTTGAGCGCCAGCACGCGGTTCTCCTGCAGGTTCCAGCAGGAGACGCCCACGAAGCTGCACACGAAGCCCACGGTCGCGTTGGAGAAGTTCCAACTCAGGGTGTGGCCGCGGTCGAGGGACGTCTTAACGCCGGTGAGGCACCGCACATCGTCCTCCGCCGCGCCGCCCCTTATGCCGCTGTGCGCCATCATAGCCAATAGAATCAGCAAACAAAT
This sequence comes from Musa acuminata AAA Group, assembly GCF_036884655.1. NCBI lineage: Eukaryota > Viridiplantae > Streptophyta > Magnoliopsida > Zingiberales > Musaceae > Musa > Musa acuminata. The sequence goes on along the minus strand of NC_088339.1, from coordinate 23,860,611 downwards.
CAAGGTGAACTTCATCTTGAGCATGGTGCCGAAGGAGAGGAGGAGGATTTGGGGGGAGGAGAAAAAAAAAAATTGGGGGACGATGGTGGGGAAGAGACGGAAGTAGCCGCAGGACTTTGACTCCAACTGAAGTGGGGAAAAAGAAGAATTGAGAGGCGAGAGATGGGGAAAGGGTGACTCGGGTCTTAGAGTGAGGATGGTGGCTCGGATGTGCTCCGAGATTTGTGCACTGAACAACTCTGCAAATATATACATATATATATATATATATATATATATATATATATCCGTCTAAAGTAATTATGGCAGAAGTTTCCGTGTTTCTATGCAGTGTCATCTTGACACAAGTATACGTGGAAATATCGATGCATGTACATATATGTATACGATGGCTGAGTGGGTTCAGGATGATCGGCTGTCCCGGTCAAGTTGCGTCCGCGTCACTGACGTTATGTTATCAACAGTGTCATCCACAAGACCAACGTGGGTCAAAACAGCACCATTTCTGTAATCTACGCCTCACAACATACCACAATAGAGACAACGAATAATACAAAACAAAAACAAAAGCAAATGCTCTTTAAAGTAGAAGTTTAATAACAGCTTTTCGGTAATATAAACTCAATGTTGACGAACTTGTGCTGGATTGAGTTGTCCACTATAGATATAGAGATGGAAGAAAACTCGCTGTGGATCCAGACACTTGAATAATTAATCGCGTCGTGAATTAGAAATAATAAAATTTATTATTCATTAGCACTCTTATTCGTTGTTCATCCCCTAGTCAATGCAGGATGACATTGGCTTGAGTATATTTACCCGTCTGATTCAGATGAAAAATTGTTCTTTTAGATGGATAAAGTTATAGAAAAAAAAAATGAATTTCTTACCGGGGTATTGATCGGATTAGAAAAAATGACCAGCATGCCCGATTCAATATGGTTCCGGCTACACTGGCACCCAAAAGATGGGGATTAATTGTACTAGTTTGATCGCGGACTTAATTGCTTTGAATTCTTCTCATATATCTCAAGTCATTACGTCCTAAAAGGGTTGGTCTGAAAAGTCAACAACGTGGCCGGGAATAAACTTAAAATCGTTGACTACGCTGTTAGAAATGTGGTGCAAGCATTCCAAGCAGTAGGGTCTCAACGTTTTCGTGGAAGAAGCACACGGTTGGTTGATAAATTCTGCAAGGAAGACTTGACCCGAATGAATGAGACCGACACGATTGTCGTTTCTCACTAGGATGCTTTCTTGGCTGGAGAAGTAAACGAATACGGTTGCTTCCCGCATGGATGTCGCAGTTTAATGAATTTAGGATCAAACATTAAGAGAAAGGCATGACCACACAAGAGAGAGTATGCAATCTCAAACATTAAAAAACTGGTCTAGAAATATTTATGTGATTCAGTGGTTATTTTTTGTTTTTATTCCCTCATTCTCAGCAATTGTAGCCCGTACTAACTTTGAGTTATATCAAGTTTTAAGAATCCTAACATGGATCAAACATTGGAAAACGAAATCCCCATTTTAATCAAGAGCAACCAAATGTTCTTTTTTGTTGTTTTAGTAAAATATTTTTCAGTCTCCCACTATCAGTTCCTAAACTACTAATCTGAATTCAATTATCTCCTTCTACTAGATCTATGCATCTCCTTCCAAATTGTCATAACAATTTTTTCTCCCTTTACTTCTTTATACTTTAATTTTATATTATTAATAGTTGATGAAAAATTCATATAAAATAAGTATAAAAAAATTTAGCATATCTTTTAACCTTTAAGGAATTACCAACACAATATTTGTCGTCAAACTAGCCTTATATATATTCTGTGATAAAGGTATTAAGCATTCCAAAAAGGACTTGTATGTAAAAGCAAAAAAAAAAAAGGAAACAGAAGAGACATAAAAAATCAAATCAATATACCGAAAGTAATTATATTCATTTTTAGGACGAATACTTAAATCAAATGAGCCAACTAAAATTTATATAAAATTCTCACAAGATAGGAGCAACTGGAGAGAAAAAGAGAAGCTATGTCAAATCTACAGAACAAGCTATGCAAGGAAATAGAACTCACTATTTGTTGTTTTCTCCAACAACCACAAGCAAAGGAATCAGATTGAATCATAACCCTCGTAAAATATGATTCAGGGGAATGTAGTTTACGACAAAAGCTGATTTCATAAAATTTCCTGGTGGAAAAAATGTGCGTGGTGGGCAGACTAAATCAAAATTGATCCCGGAATCTAAGAAATAGTAAAAAAAAAAAAAATGATCTCTCCATATCCACCTAAAAACAATCTAAGATCTTAAATTGGTGTTGTCTCTTTGATCCCTGCTAGAAGAATTCATATTCCATTGGAATTAGTAACTCACGTTGTATCATGCTCCTATTTAAGTCCTTGGCTTCTAAATTCACGTCCATTTCACACCCATATTTAAATAACTATGTTGTGCATATATATACGGATAAGATTCCCAAATGAAGCATAAAATATCTGTCAGAAATCCATTTCACTGTAAACTAGTGTCTCTTTCATCTCTTCCTTGTCATGAACTATACTAGCTGTGTAATCATGTCAGCATGCAGTAGCATTGGAGGCTAAGATACTGTCCATGAAATCTAATATTTTGAGGATAAGCTTCACTATGTTTAAAGGCTGTTCATCAACCATGATAACAGTATCAACTGATTCCTGTTATTAGTCAGATATATTCATACTCATAATCATAATTCTAGTGTAGTCATCAGAGGCATAATTGCGAAAATCTATGTGCTTAATTTGATAATTTTTTGGCCTTGAATATAGCAGTTTGAAATAGATAATCCATAAAACTATGTTCACATAATACTGATTAGTCTACTCTTTCCACACACACACACACACACACTTGCACAAAAAATGTAATCAGATCATACTAGTGGCATTTACTAGGGTTTTTATTATTTCTATATTTGTCTAAATTGAGAAGTATGGTTTTCTATGACTATTGTCTTGAATCTAAAAAAGTCTTCATCATGGATGAAGAATATGGCGATCATAATAATTACGATTCGATTTAGATAAAAACATACAATGAATAACTGTGCTAAGCACTGGTTGATGGATTTTGAGAGAATCAATGACTGTTCTAACTTTTGAGTTATGGTGTTAGGATCTCATCTGAGAGCAGAGGAGATGGATATCTGAGGAGTCTTTTTGACTTTGTAATACAATATATTTTTCATGAAAAACAGAAAAAATGTTTCTCTCCAACTACAAAAGTGATAAAAATAGGAATTGAACTCAGGAATTTGCATTATACTATCAAAATCTTTACCAACTAAATTAGTTGACACCTCAAGCTAAAATGTGAAGACTTCAGCTGAAATGTAAACTAAGCACAACGATAATATATTAAAGAACTGCGTTACTAATTCTCGACAGTGATAAGGCAAGATGTTATCAGCAAGTATAGCCAAACTTGAAAAGGAAAAGAACCTCTTACCACAGGTCAACATTTTCGAGAGAAACTGCTGAGATTGTCAGCGTCTGTGTTTATCTAAGATTCTTGGATGTGCTTGCGTGATTGCATCTTCTCCAATCCCAATCTGCCAACATACGTGGGTTTCACTCGAGGCCTTCCACATAAAGCCAAATGCGTTCCGCCGGTTACTTCCCAGCAATCCAAGAACAGAATCGAGAACAACGTCTACGCAAGCAGGAAAGAGGGCCAGCAAAAGAAACCGCACCTTACCTTGGCGAAAGAGAAGATGGGTGTACTTTGCACAAAAGGATGGAGAATCGGATCAGTCCCTGCGACATGCGGATCGGATCCGATTCACGTCCAGCGGAGAGCCAATAACTCATCAAGAAATCGATCGTTGGAGCTTCAAGAAGAAAATAAGCAACAAACATATCGCGTCGTCGAAGAGGCAAGAGGGAACACATCAAGAAACCGAATCACGTCCCACGATTCACCCCGAGCGAAGAGCCAGGAGGGACCTCCTTGGCGAAGAAAACGCTCAAGAAACCATCAAGAATCAAGAACATCCGGTTCACGCCCAGCGACGAGACAAGAGGAACCTCCAACGCCCAAGAAAAAGTTCGAGAACTCATCGCAAAAGAAGAAACAGGGAAAGAAACAAACCGCGTCTTGAGGAAGTGAACACAGAATGCTTCACAGAAGACGGATAGAAGCTTGGATTACTCTCTTCGCCGCCGCTCGGATCGGAAAACGTCCAAGAACCCATCAACAAACCTGGATCGGCGAAGGACGATGAGGATGAGAAGGAAAAGAGAAAGCAGCAGGCGGGTTTGATGGAATATATAGAGAGGCGATACGGTTTTCTCACAGAAAGAGAGAGAGAGAGAGAGAGATGAAGTGGGTCCCGTTTTGAGACATTTGGGCCGGATTGGAAAAGGCTCTCGAAACAACAACGGCCGGGACTGCACCCAGCCGTTGGATAAAACATATATACACACATATATATATATATATATATATATATATATATATATATATATACATATATATATATATATATACATATATATATATATATACATATATATATATATATATATCAGTCCCAATTACTATTTAAACATACAATAATCCAAGCATTTTAACTCATTATGAATCCAATTCATGAATCTATTTTCCTCTACTCAGTAATTATTCCAATTTTTATTAATCTCAATATCTTACGATTTCGATTAATGGTATCCAACCCTCTGGTAGATTAAATCTATAACTAATATACATACATACATACATACATATGGATATATGTACATGAAAGAATATCCATATCTAATTCTAGTTGCATTTATACCAAACAATTAAATGCTTTCATATGTACTATTGCATGCAAAAAGACAAACAAACAAGCTCATAATTTGAGAGCAACTTCAAATCCATTGATGGAACACAGATTGGACAAAGATAGGGTCATTAGTGGAACAAACCCTAGATTAATGGCCCCCACAATCCTTAGGTAGCTACCAAGAAATGTAGTTGCAAGGAACAACCCCCCAACATCTACTTAATTATTAATGAATAATTGGTTGATAAGGGCCACCTTTTAGTAGCATTGCAGCTATTGTCAAACCCTAGAAAGTAGCTAGCTTGGTTGATTCACAAGCAAGTAGGCCAACCCTACCGAGTTCAGGACAAAGTGTACGTGATAATTAATGGTGTGGTGTCTAATAGAGTTCCACATGCACGTAAAGAAATAGGCAATGCCATTAGCTTGCATGAGGTTTAGAGAAAAGAAGGTATTCGTCAACAGGGAAAAGTTGACAAAGCAACGTCTGTAGCTCTTTATTAAAGGTTGTATACGGATGGAAAGAGTACAAAGCTATATTATATCATTGGAGTTAGTCACGGGGATGTTAAACATCACTATTTAGTGATGATGGAGGAGTAGTGTTTGTGGACAAACAAAGCAATCCCATTCTAGAACAAACACTTTGGGGACTTTTAGGCTTGGTGGCAATGACACTTTGAGCAACACTAATTGGAGAGACTTAATCGCGAGCGAGAGGAAGTCCTGAAATCATGCTTGTTTATGTACATTTGTGTTCATGTCATGAGATTTGAGAAAATAGTGTCAAAATATAAACTAAGTTCAGCTATGCACTTGATATATTTATTCATGGACATAATTGAGCTAGCGATGCAATTATCCTTATCACTGTAAATGTGATGTATTCATTCCTCCAAGCATGAATATTCTTTACATCTACCTCTCATGTCAACACTCGAGCCAAAATATTAACATAAAACGTCTAAAGTACCATAGAAATATTATCATGTCATAATAGACCAACGTACCTCACACAAAAATAATATTCATATGAATTAGTTGTAATGCAAAAAGTTGGGACAGTCACACTACAAATAGACACCTAGTTTTGTACGTTGATTAGATAAAGGGTTTCGATGCATTATATACTGCATGTTATAACTTTTCATGCCTCGTCTCATCATCACCTCCTATGAACTCGTGGCTCTATTTGGCCTCCGGCTCTTAGGGACTTCACCAAGTTCCCTAGATGCGTTGCGGCTTCCTGCCATTGCCATGCATCAAAGTTTTGTCCCCTCCAAAATCTTCTGGCTTTGCTCACGAGATTGGTGCCACTGTTACCCTGATCGGTCGCCTCCTTAGGGCACTTCAGTGCTCCAAGATAGGCTTCCATGTCGTGAACATGTACAGGGTTGTTCATCTTGAAGAAGTCCAGTGCTACCTCGACTCCAACATGAGCATAACATGGGAGCTCGTATTTCTCCGCTACTGCACGCATGCGCTCATTGAGCAAAACGCCGGGCATCTTCGTGATGGGGTCGTTCACGTTCACCACCCTCAACACCTTCACGCCGAGCTCCTCGCACCTCTCCTCGAATCCCAGATTGCCGACCCTCGGACCTCCAAACGAGTACACCGCGATCGGTGTCGCCTGGTTCAGGCCGAGCTCCGCGAGGTCGTAGCCGAACAGCACGGCTAGGGAGCTCCCCATGCTATGTCCGGCCAATGTGATGCTTAGGTAGTCGTCTTTGTACGTGTTGATGATGCGTGATACCTCCGCCAGCATCTGCTCTCTGCAGCTCCCGCTGCTGAACCTGCTGCTGCTGTCGTATGAGGTGTAGAGGCTGAGGAAGCCGGACTCGACCTTCACGCCGGGGCGGGGGTCGATGGGGTCCAGACGCGCCGGCGTGAGCGCGCTCATGAAGTTTGCGATCCACTCGGCGTGGGTGACGGTGCCCCGCAGGGCGACGAGGATGTCCCTCCGCCCGAGCCTCCTGACCTCGTCGTCCGACGAAACCGCTGTGTAGCCGATCCACCGGCTGCGACAAGTACTGCCGTTCTGGGTGGGGAAGCTGATGTCGGGAGTGGCGTAGATGTACTTGGTGATCTCGTAGCCCGTCGACCCCATGCCGACCTCCGGGAGCAGGCTCTTCTTCCCGTACTTGCAGTTCAAGTACCGCTTCGATCTGGGATCCAGGTCGAAGGCCTTGTAGCACGCGACGACGAACTCCCCGTACCTCACGATCTCGTCGCGGAGGAGGGGGTTGAGGGGCTCGACCAGGCCATCCCAGTTATCCGATCCTTGGATCTCCCTCCACATGCGGCCGAGCGAGGGCCTGCACTCCGCAACCACGGCGCGCCTAGTTGCGACCTTCTGCACGCCCACCGGCGACGTTGCACGTCGAAACGCAACCCCATACAAGGCCGGTGCCCGAGAAGGGCGGCAGCGGAATTCATGCAAGGCGATGCTCTGTTTCGACACCTGCACCGAAGATGCCATGTCGAACACAGCGCAGCATATATGCTCATATACCGCTATAGATGAATCAACGAAGAAGCAGAAGAAGAAGAAGAAGAAGATGCCAGCAGAACCATGTCGATGCAGAAGATGAAGGGGGAGGTATTTATACTTGCGTTCGACGTTCTTAGTGGACATGGCACAATCACCTCCATGGTCACTGACAAGCACAATTATAGTATGTAAGGGATGTTCCCATTGGCCTCTCTTAAAAAAGCAAGCTTTGCAGAGAAAGAGATAGATGAGTAAAGATGCGAGCAGACCAAACTTTGCTTCTAGAGATGGATCTTTGTTGGACAAGCCGGGGTGAGTTCTACGTGGTGCATGTTTTGCGAGGGCTTTGACCGAGGAACATAACACAGGGATGGCACCGAGCCCGGTTAATTTAACTGGTCGGTCGAGTGCGCTGGGAGGCTGTTCGCTGGACTCCCAACACTGCAAGCCGCGGTAAAGTATGTGATGCATGCAGCTAAAAAAATACTCCAAGCAGAACTGTAAAGCAGCTTTAATACCTTTGGCCGTCTTCGAGCAGACATTTATATGCCCCCCTACAACTTGAACACATGAAACATACCCCGAGAGAGTCGCTTGCGAGCAAGGGTTTCTTAGCTTTGACCGTGAAGGGATGCCACATAGGACAAAGAGCGATGGTTGAGCGAGTGACGTGGAGGGGTTGACTTGATGCCCGTGTAAATGCGGTTCTTTGGTTGACGGATTCCACGTCGTATTTTGTACTCACCTCTCATTTGCCGCGTGTCTCTCGTGCGACTTTTGGCGCCGCTACTGATGCGTGAATCTGATCACACGTCATGTGTTTTGGTGACGGCGGCCACCGTCCTCGAGTTGTAGCCCGATAGAGAATAACAATAGACTACACGCATCTCAAAGCACACATGGATATGATGGACGGACTCGATACATCTGTAAAATATCATCTATTTAAGCACCTTTTATAAATATCTCATATATATATATATATATATATAAATAAATGATCTAACCTTATTTATCTTTGAAGAGGTGAAGAAGTTTGTCGAATACCATTCGCGAATTACAATTCATATCATGCGCTAGTATATTCTTATAAAAACTATGACGAATATGTCGATTATAATTTCTCTCGTGATTAAACTAATGTTCTTTCGAATAAGACTTCTTAGTCTATACTACGTTTGAAGCATAACACTTGTTTCGGTAATAATCATCGATTATAAAAGATCAAGTATTCAAAATCAAAAAAATATTTCTCTTATATATCATGTTGATGTTACATTTTTAGTTAGTATAGTGAATCTTAATTGGTTATAATAATAAGTTTAAAGGCAGTACTAAAATATCCTATTTAGGAAAAAAAAGAGACAAGCCATAAGGAAATGATCAACGAATGATGAGGCATCATCATCATATGCTGACTTATTCTCCAACATCTTTTTCCGCAGAACTCAATCTCCAAAATCGTACTATGCGCAGGAAAATGGAGGACAGGTGATTAGACATGAAAAAGTGTAACGCAGGAGGATGAGGAAAGTCAGTTCTCAAATCGATTTGTGCTACCATGGAAATGGCCATGCAAGCCACGGAAAGTTATTTTATTTGTTTGTTTATCGTGTATTAATTCTTACACGCTAATCTGATCCATTCGACATGAGATACATGTCCAGATGTGACTATTTGGAATTTGAATTAAAAATATACATGCTGAATGGATTCCTCCATTTCCAAACCGGCAAGTCTTCCGGTGAAAATTTTTAGTTTCGTAAGTTCCACTTACTCCCACATCAAAAAAATCAAGTTTGTTATCTCCTATTACAATTATAAATAAGGGTCTAAGCTTCGAAATCAGATATACCATAAGAAAACCTAATTGTTTACTTTGAGCTTTTCTTATTTAGTAGTTTCAAATATTTTATTACCTAGGAATATTTTCGACATTTGTAATTATCCTTTTTATAGTAGTGATTTGTTCCTCCTTCGTTCATGGATGTAGGTGACGGAGGTCATTCTAGTTTAAGACGGAGTTGATTTGACACTACAGGGAGTTGATTTGACACTACAGGGAGTTGAAGTTTTACGAGAGGTAGCTGAATTGTCTCTACTTAAAGCAGAGTTTATATATGCTTCGGATGACTGAAGGTACATCTATACTCTCATATCTTGATAAATTTGATTCCTTAGTTATAGATTTGGAGAATATAGATGTGAAAATTGATAACGATGATAAGGTCCTATTACTTTTGTGTTCTCTTCCCTAATCCTTTAAGTATTTCCATGATACTATGATTTATGGAAAAGAAATAATTTCGTATTAGGAAATTAAATCTGTACTAAAATCTAAGGAAATTAGATTGAGGGTCTGATTGTCAGGGGTAGAACAGATAAAAGGAAATTTGATAATAGTATATCTAAATATAAATATAAATCTAGACATAAAAAATTTGAAGTGTAGATATTGTCATAAAATTAGCCACATTAAGGCTGATTGTTTTAAATTAAAAAATAAATTAAAGTAAAAGAAAAAAATTATTAAGAAAACTAATGAGTCCGCTGAAGCTAGTGTAGTAGTTGATGAGAATGTTGAAAATATTTTCTTTGCTACTGATGACAAGACGAGGTCTAAAAATGAATGAATTTTAGAGTCGGGTTGTTCTTATCATATATGTCCCAATAAAAATTTATTTTCCTCATATAAATCTTGTAATGGTAAAATTGTTTTGATGGGCAATAATGTCGCATGTGATATTATTGGTAGAGACGTAATCCGAATTAAAATACATACTGGTATTACGAGGACGCTCACTAATGTTAGACAAATTCCTGATTTAAAAAAGAATATCATCTCTTTAGGCACCCTAGAGGCTCTTCAGTGTAAATACGCAGCTGAATGTGGAGTTATGAAAGTTTCTAGAAGTGCCCTTATTGTTATGAAAGCTTGTAGGTCTGGTAGCTTATATATTTTGTGGGGAACTACTCTCACGGTTTTGGTTGTAGTCTCGTCATCATCATTATCTGATTCTGACATTACCAAATTATGACATATGCGTTTTGGTCATATGAGCGAAAAATGTTTAAGCATATTAAGCAAAATGGGTCTTTTTTACAAACAGAGTACTGGGTCATTTGATTTTTGTGAACACTACATTTTTGGAAAGCAGAAAAGAGTCAGCTTTAATTCTCCGACAATTCACAAAACGAAATGTACTCTTGACTATATTTATTCAGATCTTTGGGGTCCAGCTCGTGTACAATCTAAGGGTGGTGCTAGATATATGTTGACTTTCATTGATGATTATTCCAGGAAAGTTTAGGTTTATTTTCTGAAGCATAAAAATAATGTTTTTCTAACCTTTAAACAATGGAAGGCTTTGATTGAGAAGCAAATAGGTAAACAGATTAAGCGGCTTTGTACAGATAATGACATGAAATTTTATGAAGGTGACTTTGATGAATTTTGCAAAAATGAAGGAATTATTCAGCATCGCACTGTTAGGATGATGCCTCAGCAAAATGGTGTAGCCGAACGTATGAACAAAACACTCTTAGAGAGAGCAATGTGTATGATCTCAAATATAGGGTTGATAATGGACTTTTTGGGCAGAGGTGATTAATATGACCAGTTACATTATTAACCATGCTCCTTCTGCAGCACTTAATTTTAAAATTCCGAAGGAAGTTTGGAGTACCTGCTGATTACTTTGATTTAAAAATTTTTGGGTGTCTTGCATACATGCATGTAAATGAAGGAAAATTAGAGCCTCGAGCTAAAAAGTGTATTTTCCTTGGGTATGCTTTTGGGGTGAAATGATATAGATTATGGTGTTCTGATCCTAAATCCCCAAAATTTGTAATCAGTAGAGATGTTACTTTTGATGAATTATCTCTGTTATCTTCCAAAGAGGAATCTATTAGTTGTACAAATGATAGTGCGTAAAAGCAGGTGGAGCTTGAGATTGGTAGTTCTGATTCTTTTCAGTCGAACTCTTCTACTCAAAGAATGCTAGTGGATGATCCTGAGTCTACTGACAAAGATGATCCAGAGGAAGAGCAATGTTCCATAGCCAAGGATAGACCATGGAGAGATATTCGACCACCATAAAGAAATGCTTTGTTTGTTGCAGAAGAAACAAGTGAAGTTGGTGAGCCTACTACCTACTCAAATGCAGTTTCTTGTGATAATTCCACTGAGTGGTTAATTGCGATGAATGAAGAAATTGAATCTCTCCATCATAATAGAACTTGGGATCTTGTAAATTCGCCTTCGGGTAAGAAAATTGTTGAATGCAAATGGGTCTTCAAAAAGAAGGAAGGTATTCCAGGGGTTGAAGATGCAAGGGTTAATATGCTTACAAAGCATCTTCCAGTTTATAAGTTCAAGCAGTGCTTGGACTTGGTTGGTGTTCATTGTTAGTGATTGCCCGTTGGGGTTTTGTGAAGAAAGCGGAGTAAGTTTTGTTAATTGTCAATGTTGGGACATGCCAAGGTGGAGATTTATTAGTTTGGCAAGTCCCACATATTCCCACATCAAGAAAATCAAACTTGTTATCTCCTATTACAACTATAAATAAGGGTATGAGCTTTGAAGTCAAATGCACCACAAGAAAACCTAATTGTTTGCTTTGAGCTTTTCTTATTTAATAGTTTTAGGTGTTTTATAGCCTAGGAATATTTTTCTAAGGCATTTATAATTGTCCTTTTTATAGTAGTGATTTGCTCCTCATTCGTTCGTGGATGTAGGTTAATTGATCGAATCACGTAAATCTGGTGTTCTTATCTCTTTTATTTTTCTGCTTTATTATCTTTATTGGGTTGCCAAATTATCCTTTCATAAATTTCTTGGCATCAGCTCTAATAGGAATTATTGTTGTTGTTATTATATTTGAATATTTTTCTTCTCTAAATTTTAGATTATGAAATATTAGAAAGAGTAGAAAAAAAAAAGAAGCTTTGAGATCTACCCATACCCTTGATCGAGGTTATTAACATATAACATCGTCAAGTTCACCATAATTTTTATTATTTGATTTATATATAGATTATCATACCACACATTATAGTATATATGTAACACTTTTTGTAAATGTTATATGAGAGTATTAATCATTCAAGTTGTTGGGCTCTACGTCGGTTTAAAGGAGCCCACACGAGAAGGCCCACTTTAATTATACATTCTACTGCTAAATTACTAAATATTATATTAGGTCTATTTTACGACACATATTTATCGTATTTGATGCTTTAAACACTTTAGTGCAAATAAGTTTTGAATAGCGAACTGTTGTTGTTATATGTACTGAGATTTGCATTAGAATTATGTATACTCCCTCGCCCCGATCCAATATAATATGTACGTACACGAAGGGCCATGCAAGGAACGATATCTATACGTGCGTGTTTCCATGCACACGTAAACGTGCAGCAGGATCGACACGTATGTGCATGATTATCTCATGACAGTGCTCTCTCTACGTTCTCTTCTCCCTACGTACATCGGCAAGGTCTTGTGATACAGATGGATGGAAAGGATACAGCGGCGTGTCATGATAGTGCTCTCTCTACCTTCTCTTCTTCCTACGTACATCGGCAAGGTCTTGTGATACAGATGGATGGAAAGGATACAGCGGCGTGTCATGACAGTGCTCTCTCTACCTTCTCTTCTCGACCTCTGTGCATGGAAATAATTAGTCACGTCCTCTTTACCAAGGAGACAACAGCAGTCCGCCAATTTCTCCGAGACTTTAGCCATTTCCTATGCCAACTCTTTAATCTCCTTAATTTGATGTTTCGGAATCTCTCTCTCCTCGCTCCTCTCGCCTCTCTCCTCTCTCTAACGTCTAAAGACGAGCCATACTAGTTGACCGCACCAGATGGCACCAAAGGAAAAGGGCAGAAGCACGAGAACATGCGTGCCCATATCCGGTGACTTCTCTATTATCCCAGTGTAGAAGAGAGCCTTTGCATGTCATATTGAACTGAGATCACAACTATTTTGATCGTTCTTTCTGACTTATGTGCATGCACCTAAGTGAAGCTATCTTGTTCAGTTTGCGTGGTGATGATAGATTGGACATGCACGCGCAGCAAAAGGAGCGGTGGGAGACGAGTTTGGTGTAGGGCTTAGGTGTATGACTGTAGCTGAAGGTGATGGATCTTGAGATGCTCACAGAGAGAGAGAGAGAGAGAGAGAGAGAGAGAGAGAGTATGTGGTGACAAGAAGTCACTAATGGACAAGCTGGAGTTGAATAAATGGGTAGGGAGGATGTGCAGGTTTTAAGGGCGTCGCTGGAAGAGAAGAATTCCGGTTACTTATCCTCCTCTCTGGCTGCTTGTTCCAGTAGGTTTGAAGTAGGATGTGGTCAAAGGAGGAGGATACTGATGGCCAAGAAACTACATGTACAGCAGCCTTTGAAGAACAATTGGGATACATTTCACACCTCTGCTCTCTCTAAGAAGCCTTCTGTCATTTGCTATATTACTACCGTCAACTTCTTTCATCTGGAGATATTGATCGCTTCCTTGTTTACTGTGTAAGCCATAGGCTTTTGTTATTCTCTCTCTCTCTCTCTCTCTCTCTCTCTCTCTCTCTCTCTCTCTTCTTAATTACTCACTGTGCTGGATTCCTCTCTCTCACTCCTCCCTCCATCTGTCCCCACCGACTCCGCATCCCTCCCTTTTCTTCCCTTTCACCACAGGGTTGCCCGCAAGAAAACAACTGCGCCTCCTTTTCGTTCTCTTCCCCCATACCAAGCTCTCATCCTTTTAATGGCCTCCATGAACAATTGGCTAGGCTTCTCTCCCTCCCCACAAGAGCTTCCCCCTTCGCAGGCTCATCAGACCCACCCTTCTCCTGGCATCATCTCCGGCGGTGACGTCTCCACCGACCCGTCCTCTGTGACTCCCCTTGGCGTCCCATCTCAGAGGCCAGATGGATCTTTCGGCTTCTTGGAAACCCTTGACGCACCCGACCATCATCTCCAAGGTAACGATGGACACGATATATACTCTCCGCTGTGCCCTTGCATGAGGTAGCTTATGCTATTCGCGAAGCGAAAACCTCGATCTGGTGTTGTAGGTTGGAGCATGAAGAGCATAGGGTATAAAGGAAGCGATCATGAGCTATCGGTGTTGGTAGGATCAAGTAGTAACCAGAACACCATGGACGAGGAGGAGCAACCCAAGCTCGAAGACTACCTCGGTGGCCACTCTTTTGCGCGATATGATCGGAAGCTCCCGCCCATCGCCGGAAATTATGCCGATTCCGGTGGCTACATGTTATCCAATGGCTGCAATAACGGAGGGCTAATGAGCAGCACTGACGGATGCAACAGTAGCTCCATCGGGTTATCGATGATCAAGGCCTGGTTGCGGAACCAGCCGGCGCCACCAGCGCCGGCGGAAGGAAATGGGAGTGACGCAGCCGGGTGCACCAACATGATCGCACAGAGCTTGTCACTGTCGATGAGTACGGGGCGCCAATCAAACTCCCCATTGCCGCTCTCGGCATCAGACACCAATCACACGGATGGTTGTGGTGGGATGGGAATCGATGCACAGAGTCATGGGGTAGAGACAGTGCCAAGGAAATCCATGGACAGCTTCGGGCAAAGGACTTCGATTTACCGGGGGGTTACGAGGTTCAACATCTAATCAGTTTGATGAATGATAGCGACAATGCTCTAAAGGCATATGATCTCTCTTCTCTCGCAGGCATAGATGGACAGGTAGGTATGAGGCTCATCTATGGGACAACAGCTGCAGAAGAGAAGGACAGTCTCGCAAGGGTAAACAAGGTATACACACCTCTCTCCATATATCATCTTCTTCTATGCTTCACTGACTTGTATCTCATGGGATCTCGTCATGTTCCAACTGCATGCAGTCTATTTAGGTAAGCCAAACTCGGATCTCTTCGCAGTGGATTTCTGTATACTTCCTCCCCACTCTTCTCATGCTGCTATTCTCTCTCCATATATGAACAGGCGGCTACGATAAAGAAGATAAGGCAGCTCGGGCTTATGATTTGGCTGCCCTCAAGTACTGGGGTGCTTCAACAACCACCAATTTCCCCGTAGGTTCTTTCTCTCATCCACCCTGGTTGGCGTAATCGGATTGCTATGAGACATTGTTGCATGTTACCAGATAAGCAACTACGAGAAGGAGGTGGAGGAGATGAAGCACATGACAAGGCAGGAATACGTTGCCTCCCTAAGAAGGTGGGTTTACGTTTCTTGTAACATCTGATCATATACGACATTGTTTGGTGATGAAGCATATGAATGCAGGAAGAGCAGTGGATTTTCTCGTGGTGCCTCCATGTATCGAGGAGTGACAAGGTGCTTTGATTCCATCTCTAGAATTGGATGCTGACCTCTGTGATACTAACTAAATCATCTGATTGATCTCGACAGACATCATCAGCATGGAAGGTGGCAAGCTAGGATAGGAAGGGTGGCTGGAAACAAGGATCTCTACCTGGGAACCTTTAGTAAGTCCCTTCATCCCTTGTTCTCCATATCATCTGCGTCTTCTGAGCATTATTAGTACCTCGTTTTTGTAGGCACTCAAGAGGAAGCTGCAGAGGCCTACGACATTGCGGCAATAAAGTTCCGAGGTGTCAATGCCGTCACCAACTTTGACATGAGCCGGTACGATGTGAAAGCCATCCTCAAGAGCAGCGCACTGCCGGTCGGTGGAGCTGCCAAGCGACTCGATGAGATCTCCGATGACACAGAGGCAAGTGTTGATGGCAGCATGGCTTCCCACTTCACTGAGACGTTGGCCGGCTGGCCGACCGTTGCCTTCCGGCAGGGCCATCCTCTGAGCTGCCACTATCCTTATGGTCAGCCAAGCGGCTGGTGCAAGCAAGAACAAGGAGCTATGACTGCTGCTGCTGCTGCTCGTAGGTTGCAGGACTTGCAGCAGTTCAATTTGGGAAGCAACACCCAGACCTTCTTCCAACCATCGATGCACCAGAGAATGGTGCCCGATGCAGTTATCTACGCCGGCAATGCTGGTGGGAACTATCAAATGGATGGCATCACTGGTAGGAACATGATGCCTGTAAGCACAATGGCGGGGAACCAAGGTCAAACTGAGGGGAAGCAAATGGCTCAGGTCAATGTGTTGGCCGCCGGTGATCCTTATGGTGGCAGGAACGTGTATTACCTATCACAGGAAGACAATGGTCACGAACAAACCAATGGGTCCAACAATTGGATGGCTTCTTGAGTGCAGGAAACGATATGGTCAGGGAAAAGGAAACAAGATTCTCCTTAGTTCCTGATTTTTGTCTTGTGTTCTTGCATGGATTTCCTTTGTGGTAGAAGGAATGCTTAATGCAACTTCTCCTGGCATAGCTTGTAAGAATTGGAGTTGCGATCTTGTCTTGCTTGCTTCGCAAATTCTTATCGTATCATCTTACGTTTGCATTCGGCTCCAACATTGGCTATTTCGCTTTTCTTTTGGATGTAATGGTTGAAGTCTTTTATCGCTAAGAGAAGCTTGCCTTTGCAACACAGATTAGGTTGAGATCCGCCACAGGTTTCTTGGGAAAAGGTCCAGCAGTTTTCTTCATGATGGTGGATATGGGGAATGGTGGTGTGCAGTTCGAACCCCAATAAGGCGAGATTAACTCCTCTCCCAACACTATGACTGTGTTTGAATCTAAAGAAGCCACCGCAGTCCTCGCAATGACCAAGAAAACTAAAGCGTGGAGACATTAATTATTGTCTCGAATAACAGAGCTGATTCCAAGGAGTCACGCCTGTTCCTGTGATCTCTGTTTGATGTTCTTGCGATCGGCAGAATTCCCTCAAGAGGAAGAAGTTGTGGCGTTCATCCTCGAGGAAGAAGAGGTATGTTGCCAGAAGAATTAGATGTAGAAGATGTTGAAGGCCACGAATCCAAGTAGTAGCTGGTTTGATGTCATCTCTAGTCTTGTGATGGCAAATGACTTCGCTGTCGTGGGCATCGCGTCTTCCATCCTTCGGTGCAGACACCTTCTCTTTGTCCTCTTGCACGCATCTATCCGGTTGCTCGCCACGTCCATCTCGGTGATCGCGTCGGCCGCATACGATCTGACACCGAAGAGAACGCTGACGCTGAAGGGCGTCCAGACGGGAGGGGGATGAGTCCATGCGCCACCGCGTGGGCAGCCAATGCTCGGTTCGACCGCGTGAACTGCTACTGACAGCGTGCGGTGGGCGGCAGCCGCCGCATGGGACGGCCATCTGCGTTCTCGCGGGTTCTGCTTCGGCGATGCCATGCACCGGGGGTGAGACGACCACCGTTCACGAAACCCTTCGTTCCACGCGTCGTTTTCCTCTTGGTCTTTGATCAATCGAGATTAATCTGCGTCCACGAGAGAGAATTGTGTACTTTAATTTTCGTGCTACATTTATATGATCTAAAAAGTGATTTCTCACTTATGCATGTTGGATTAACGAAATATCCGTTGACATGTGGGAGTGTTGGATTCAATTCATGAGCACCGACGTATCAGATCCTCTGTTCGATGGAGTCCGGTCACACCGAGACTCGTCAGACAAAGGTTGGTGATAGGTCGAGTGAATCCACCGCTCCCACCAGCGCCAATTCCCTGAAATCTTCGTATTGCCTGCGGCGAATGATCGAAGGTTATGGTGGGCGCGGTGGTAGAATCGCCTGATCGGGGGGGATCACGAAGAATGCAGGCGTCCTGTTTGATGAGATGCCTGTGAAGCATCTTGTCATGTTGGCTGTGTACGGAGTCGTTTGCTTCCATAGTTCGAGTTCTCTGGTACTGAGAATGGGAGATGTGGTCTTTGTGAAGCCAATTCCACGGTTGGCATGCAGTGGCAAATGCATTGCTTGGTGCTATGAAGAAGCCACTGAGGACTTGGTTGTGATGGCAAATGGAACTACTCGCTCCGATTCGTAGGCTTAAGGTCAGATCAACATGATTCTTCTTTGAGTACTTGCTGCATATATCTATTGTTGCCTTAATTTCCTATATGTAGGGTTGGGGAATCATTTTTACCACTGCAGTTGATACTCTTAGAGCTCTCTTTGGGTGTTCCTTGAATCTTTTGCATCCATACTAACTTTTAGAGGATGTGAAGGCTATCTAGTTCTTTGTTACACTTGTTGTCATGATCATCATTCGATCTTCAAATCGATGTGGGCCAAGTTCCCATGATAAGAGTAGTAAAAGGTTGCTTTTTTGGAGTGGATTGTGACTCATGTAGATGCCTTGGCCAAAATTTGCATAAGTTTTCCCTCTCACTGATGGTGGTGGAACATACTTGTTTCATCACCCAGTTTATATTGAAGGTGCTTAATTTTGAGAAGATGCATGTTTTTGTGGATTGAATGTGAATTGGAGCAACACTATTCTTAATCTCCTCATATCATGGTATGAAAAGGATTGCTTTGGTGCTAATACAAGTTAAATAGTTCTGTAGGCACTGTTGGACAGCATTTAGGATGCATAGGCATGTGCAAATGCCAATCAAGTAATTCCTTAGTAATTGCTAACCACTTGTTTGGAACACAACCTTCTTCGGTTGTTTGAATCAGGAAGACAAAGCATGCTTATGGGCACTAAAGTTATGGCATATGAGATGCAAACTTAGACAGAGAGTAAACTCAGGAAAACATTAAATCTACAGACATTAGTACATCTATAACTCTTTGCATGGCTGCAGTCTAAGTCTCACTGGAGGAGTATCAGCCAGCCTCTAGACCGTTCACAGGAAACCATTATGTCCATCCACTGACAGATTGGTACCTTCATGCGAAAGAAGCACAGAGTCATTAAGGAGAAATATTTGTTTTGTTTCTTTCCATAAGTGTAATGGAGTTGAGATGAAATAAGGGATTTGTTTCTCATGAATTAAAACAGTCTTGAGTCAATAATTTTTTTCACATTTCTTCTTGTCTAAAGTAATAGCTCATTAATATGTTAGGGAGTAAAACATAACTGAACTCCAGCGAAATAAGCATATTATGTCATCATAAACGATGATTTGATGCATAAACATGAAACCATCCATTCATTTTAGGATTCATTTTCTTAACAGTAGATGTGCATATTGGATATAGAAGTTGTTTTTCCTTCTTGTAGAGATAATCCCTAGGACATATGAGATGAAATCTGAGACATTTTGTCCATTGCTTGGAGAATTATGCCTTTACATAATTTATGAGTATTAATAGATTTTTCTACATGGCTGAGTTATGATTTGATTTTAAATGTTTGGAGTATCTAATGGTTGGCAACTTGGAAAAGAGGACCACAAATATCAGTTGATGAACAGAGAAATATAGTAATGACAGAATATTCTTGCATATGTTTGATGGATCTGGAACTACTAGTTATCAGTCAAGGTTTTGTTCAGTCTTTGTCCTGGCTATAACCTGATGAATGGTTAAGCTGCATACAGATCTATGTTTGCAATTATGAGTTTCTGAATTGAATGATTTTATAAGCATTTTCTTCATGCCGAAGAGAAAAAGATCGAAAATTGTTGTCTTAACTCTGTTGGTCAAATCAAACGCACCTTCTTCCACCACAACCATTCTCCCTCTGGCAGTTGAAGAACATCGCAGCAACAGGATCCCCGAGGTTGTAAAGTGCTGCAAACTCCCTGGTGTTGAAGTTTTGCCTCCATCCAGGTGCATAGATTGTTTCCCGAATCGATTGCCGGAACAACACAAACACAAAGCGATGAATTCCGGCTGTCGGCCGTGGACTCTCATAGCAAACAATTTCATTGCCTGAAAAAGAAAAGAAGATAATTAAAAGTCCTGGTGAAAGAAGTTGCAGGTACTACAACATGCTCTGTTTCTTGATATCTCCTTCTTCTCTTTTTTCCTATTATCTCGATACATATTATTGGTCGGTATGACTTTATCATGATATTTCCATCAAACAAGACTACTTGATGATGCCTTTTGGATAAGGCCAAAAAAAAAAAAGTTTCATCTTTGTCTTATTTCTGATAGGCATGGCTCGTATTTTGTTCTCACTCTAGATGAAGTTGAGTGATAGAAGAAATAGCCATTGTGGATGCCATTCAGCTAGTATAGATTCTACAGTAAAAGATGCATGATGAAGGATTGGAGACTTGTCATGCTGCTGTTCTCACTCACCAAAGCTGGCGTTCTTTGTTTCTGGTATGTTTGTCACCAACCTAAGTAAAGTACATCAAAAGAGCCATGAGCAGATTCTCCATTTTCCTTTTTTGTGCATTAGCACCAATACAATATACAATTAGATCTTACCAATGCAGGTGCTCTCTTTCGGTTGGATTGCTGGGGCTTGGTGCATCTGGATCCACCATGACCTTGTAAAATCATCAGGTTGGTTAGTCAATCAATACTGATAGTTATTCTTAATAACGAATCTTAAAACCTCTAAATTTGATGAACTCCATCCACAGGAATGGTTCTTTCTTCTTTGGTAGCCATGCAGAATGCACAACCCTCACACCTCAGATTTGGACATGGAACGCATGAAACACCAACATGAGCATTAACCTCTGACGAGCCACACTTGTCCCTCCACAACTAGTTCAAGCAGTAAGTCACCGATCATCCTTATCATTCACTGACCAAGCAGTGCCAGCATCTACCGGTGGGCCGGTCAAGACAAGACTTACATCACTGTTCAAGTGGAATGGCCAAACAAGAGTCACTAGTATCTACTTTGAAATGGCATGAAAGATGAACAGATGTCAGCATGATTGGGAAGATTTAAGTATCCAGAAAAGGAAAGTCAAGGTGTCTTATCAATGCAGTGTATGCATCCTGGCAATGCCACAAATGCAGAAAAGTTCGACGGTCATTTCCAACAGTGCATCTAACTACTGGCCTATGATTCTTGTACTCACGGTGGGATGACTGCTTCGTCCTAGATTTTTTTTCTTGGAGAAAGAGCACAAGAAAAGAACAGGACATCTTGGGCTGGGCTCAATTACTATCGAGACTTCAACCACATGGAACAGCAGCTGCTGAGGCAAGAGCAGCAGCCAGAAAGTTTGGTATGATCTCATTCTCTTAATCATGCAGCTAGCTAATCATCAACTTATTGGCACTTACTAGCGTGTAAAGGTTCCTCATATCGCGGCCTCTGATCTCGACTCTCGGCTCATTCTCCACCGCCGACGGCTTGAGCTCGGATCCATTGGTCAGCTCCTTGTTGTTGTAGATCACCCTCAGCGTCGCGGACTTGACGAATGGGTCCAAGACATCACCTATGACATTGCCTACAACAAGCGGATCCCTCGACATGATTAGTGACGAGAAGAGCTACTGGCAGTGGTAGAGGAGAGGGTGGGAACGAGAGAGAGAGAGAGAGAGAGAGAGGGAGACTCGGATGGTCCTTCCTGTGATGGCATTGGAAGATGAGGTGCCCATTTATACAGCAGCTAAATGATTGGAGCACCCACTCAAAACTCCAGGCTCCATTGGAACTGGAATCTACTTTTGCACTAGAGAGTGTAGACCGAGTACTCATCAGTGCAAATGTTGAAGATCTTCCACCCTTTGAGCCTTCACAAGGGCAAGTGGATCGATTGCATAGTGAATATATCTGCCGACTTATTCTCTAAATCTGGAACCTCTTGAGTGATGAATGATATGGTCAGCAAAAAGTGGGTTGCCTTTTGACTTGCCTTCATCCAATCTCCTCTCTCAGATCTGTCTATGCTGACGGCGCCTCGGAATTTATCAGCTGCATGCGCCTACTAGCAATGGCTTTAAAGAGATGCTTGGGGCTCAAAGGCAGGAATGTGACATCATACCCACATATTTCAGTTCCATCACTGCAGTTCATCGGTTGGTCTTTGTCATCCCATCGGTGTACCATGCTGCAATTTGCTAAAGCGATCTGGGAATGATATAGCAGAAAGGATCGATGTGTGAAAGGTAGCATGGTTTCAGCTTGCAGAAGATGATGCATGAGGAGAAAAAAGAAGTGGTGATCTATAAAAGAGATAGAGAGGAATCAATCTAGGCGATCATGGTGTTTGTTGGATTCCACTGCCAGCCGACTTCTACGAAAGATCGTGATATTACTTGTCTCCGCCTTCATTGCTGTGTTCTTCCATGAACTGCAAGCAAATCCAGGGAGACATTTGATTGTCATGTCAGGTATGCATATATTCCTTGGAGCTCAATCCTCTGAGCGAGAAGCAAATCTTCAATCCGGTAAGATCGGCATGATTATAATCACAGCAAGCTGATGGTTTGCTTTTTATTCGCCACACCCAACCAAAATGCTGATCTTGAATGAGCGAAAGACAACTCTTTCCATGGAAACGTTCTCAGGACAAAAAATAATGTGCATGCAGGACCTTTTATCATGTGCGGCAACAAATGGTAAACCATCTTTTTTTGTACTCCTTTGTAAGCATTAGCTCAAATAAAATAATGATGCCACTAAAAATTCTTGATCCCAATTATTGGTCATTCATGATGGTCTACTTTTAGCACACAAGTAGTTTGGGATCTTCAACCTCTGCATGCCATTGCATTGTTTACTAATAGCAAGGCAATTTTTAAATCCACAGCAGTAACTATTTGATTCTTCTTTCTTGCATTACATTATATCTGTTGGAAGTTCTTCCTCTTTCAGCCTCAGCATATCAAGCAATCTTTAGTTGTTTCTTTACATTTTCTTCAGGCATATGATTCTGATGTGCACTTATATTATTTGTGTGCAGAAGAACTCAAACATGTGGGTGAAGTAAACCACACCATGAATTGTGTTGCAGTCTGGTAATACTCTGCAAGTGACTGTCACATCTCTCTCTACCTCCAGTGGTTGGGGGGGGGGGGGGGATCCAGCAGATCATGCAGGGCACAGTTCAGCAACTCCAACCAATCCTAGCCAAGCTAGGACAGGCAAAGTAGTGACCTTCTAGGGTTCCCAATAAGGTAAAAGGAATCAGAAATCGACTGTGGCTCAAATCCAAACACATATCTCAACGCCACCTTCCTCTTACATGCCAAATCTGGTGGGGGACAAAACTACAGGGAGACCCTGGCACTATCCATCAATCTCCAAGAAACACAAGAGTTAGGTTGATCTAATCCAAAGGTTGGGCTCCTTATTATCCTTTTTGCTATGACGATCTAATTTAGATCAATGTGTGTTCATCAAGATTCAACAAGCTATCTTCACATTGAATAATCAAAGTGTCACATAATTAATTAGAGCTTAAAAAGATGGGTGTTACTTTGTGTATGATAGTTGATTAATGGAAGGTGGTAACTTATATCACAAGTGAGCAATTTATTGTTTGTCACATGCATAAATATGTGTGTTTTTACTTGCTCTATTATCTTTGGTTATATTTGATATTTCATGGGTTTCTGTAGTGATGCCTTAAGACCACAAATTTCTTGAGACTAAAGGTTTTCATTTCCATCTTTTCGTCCCTAACATCCTAATGATTTAAATGCTCTGTAATTTATATATAGAAAAAAGTTAACGTTTTATCTACTAAAAAAAATGGTTTTTTTTTCTTATTTTTGAATAATATTTCAGTCATACCGTTTGTCTTTTTGCCCGCTTTGTCGTTTCTGGAGTTGATGGTGATCCGTCGCCGAGAATAGTACGGACGCCGTCATCTTCTTCATCGTCTCCTCCACCGCATCTGCCTCCATATCTTGTCCTGTCACTTTGGCCTCTGCAAACCACAGAATGGTGGAAAAGGAGAGATTGATATGCTAATAATAAATGATATCAAAAAAGTCGTGCGATCTAACTCAAAATTTATAACATGTTTGATGATTTTACAGACGAACAAAAATCTTATTTGTGTTTTGAAAGCGTCATTTTGGGTACAAGTCTTATCATATGTCTAACCTCAATAAATCCAAACATACATGGAGTAGTTGAGGTTGAGCTTAGAAATTGAACGAGACATACATGTGTGCCTGTCATCAAATTGCTGATTACCAAACACCAAGAACTTTGAATGCATCATAAGATCTAAATTTGTAATCTTGGGAGTGCCGAAGCAGATCAATGTTTAATTTTTCACAGGATATGAAAAGTTGTTCTTTCTGATAATAATTTATATAATGATCAAGAATAAAGAACCTTGTCACATCAGCATCTTTTTTTTTTATTTTTTTTGGAGCATACATCAGTCAAAAAGATAAAATGAGCCAGCCACAGAGGTATATTGTTTATTTTTTGAAAAAAATATAT
Source organism: Musa acuminata AAA Group (assembly GCF_036884655.1). Taxonomy (NCBI): domain Eukaryota; kingdom Viridiplantae; phylum Streptophyta; class Magnoliopsida; order Zingiberales; family Musaceae; genus Musa; species Musa acuminata. The sequence continues at coordinate 23,836,100 of NC_088339.1, read as the reverse complement.
TATCACTTCAAAATTCTCTTAAGATCATTGTATGATAACAGAGATAAATCTGAGATAATTATCTACCCATATCAAAGAAGATTAATTAATTCTAGCTTAATTAACAAACCAATTAGCTGCTTGATTATATTTTTTTATAGAAATATAAAAAATTATAAAAAGTTAGTCATTATATATATATATATATAACCTTGAAGAGAGTCAAAAAAAAAAAAGAGTCAAAATATGTGAATTAAGTAACATCAGCATCTTTCTCTCAGCATACATGAACAAAACAAGAGTCAAAAAGACACAAAATGACCAAGGCCTTGAAGGGACATAATATATTGTTCATGCCTAATAATTAGGGCTTAAAAAACCCCATCAGGGTATAAACTTTTGCTAATTGATAACAAACCTAAGCATATTTTCCCTGCTTTCAAATATATATATATATATATATATATATATATATATATATTCACATGCAGGTAAAAGAAGAGACTCCATATGTGATGGTAATAACAATATATATAATGATTAGGAGTAAAGAACCTTGTTACACCAGCATCTTTCCCTCAGCATACATGAATAAATCAAGAGCTGAAAAAGATACAAAATGACCAAATCCACAGAGACCTGGAAGAGAGTCATGGTATTATATTGTTCACGCCTAATAATTAGGGGTTAAAAAACTTAAACAGGGGATAAACTTTTGCTAATTAATATTTATGAATGAGCTAAGCATATATCCCATGCCTTCTCAACAGGACTGCTCCTCCTGTCACCTAAGTTTGACCGGTGAGTGCTCATTGATGCTTTTGCTTTTTGTTGTGGTCACATGTTGGAATATTATTTAAACGCCGGGCAGTATGCTTAGAGAAAGTGTTGATCTCTTGTTCTTGGCACACTTTTCTGGTCTGATCCATGTTTTCTAACAGGACAAGCAACTTCATGGCCATATCTAATTGCATTTGTAGCACAATTTATCACAAGAACTAATAGTTGAAAGACTTTGAAACCCAAGCAAGACCATGTTGTGGATTTCATCTTCTAAATTGTTGCAAGATATTTATGGAATATCCCACAATGATATCCCAGTGGCTTCATAAAGAAAAAACCGATGGATCTTGAAACGAAAATTTGCAAGGGACCCAACAAGATGAACTTTCTTTTTTTCTTCCCATTGTTTAGACAATGACATCATCCAAATCCTAGATATGAGAGAATCCATCATGTATTCCATGATCACATGCCAAAGTGGCTTTAAACAGGACTTTTGCAGTCACCACCTATGTCAAACCCATCCACCATCCCCCCAAAAGGATTCATAAGATGGAGAGCCATGGATTCCTCTTTGTTTTCTACTGCCAAGCAACTCCTTTGCCCAAGAACAAAAGCTCCAAGATGGAATCTAAATAGGTGGGGATGCTTCTATCCACAGAAAGCTGGCAAAATTTATTCTCTGAGGTGCATTAGTTATGGATAAACAATGCAAAAGGAGCCTCCCTTGCACTCATTCAAACATCAGGCCTGGTGATTGATACCCTACATAAAACTCGATTGTCATCTTCTTCCGTACAATACTTTTCAAGCCATAGAAGCTTGATATTGCACTGTTTGATCAAGCCTATCTGGTACCAAAATGTGGACGCCTATCTTTGGGTTGGGGATAGAGTTCAAGAAAAGTAGGAAAACTAGGATGCCTGTGGAAGCAGAATTAAAGGTCTGGGTCATGTTCCAAGATGGATGTGTCCACATTCTACTTGTCCTCTCGATAAGATGTTAGAGAAGGCTCCAAACCCTGAGAGTTTATCATACAGTAAGCTTCAGATCTCTACCTCACTAATATCATATTAGAATGGATATGCTTGAATGCCAATATGAAAAAAATAAGGTGGTGTTTTAGTGGGCTGCTTAATCCAGGAAAATTGCACAAATGACAGAAAATACTAAAGAACTCACAGCACAAAGGTAGAGAGGGTTACCTTACCAAACAGTAGTCACCGGTGTGATGGAAGTCAAATGGCGCGGGAGATTGTTCAGGAACACACAGTCCCCTGGAAATGTTCAGTATGTAGAACCCAAAGTGTAACCGATGAGATATTTCATATGGATTGTGTCAGAGCACTAACATGTTAATGCCTTTTGTTGCCAATAAGGTAGGACTGCAACTCATCTGCTGCTAATTTTCCACCAAGCAAGCTCATTGCTAACTGCATCTGCTTTCTGTGACAATGATGAACACAAATGAGGAATATAACGTGAATCTTTAATCAATAACCTTATGTTCTAATTCAAGACTAGGATTCTCAGAAGCGTGGTAACAAAATTACATTCATCAAGCAAATAACTATCCAAATGCAACAACATGAGAAAACATGAGAATAAACAATTAGGTGAAGTTCCTGACACTTGTGGTGGTAAATATCAAATACAGTATAAAGTTCTATAAAAACCCAAGGATAATAACATAAGATTTAGAACCAATAGGGAATGACAAATACATACACGGAAGCTTGGAGAAGTAATATATGAACACGAGCATTCCTCACTTTGCACAAAAGATTAATCCAGATGCAGGTTTATCCACTACCTTATGTCCAGCTTAGACTGATCAATGAGTCTTTTTTTCACCAGAAGGTCAAGAAAGACAGCAGCATACACAGTTTTGTTCCTGATATACAAACTTCAACTAATTCAACTAACTATTTCCTTCTTCTGATCAAAGTTCACCACAGTTCAATGCTTCTTTTCTTCTAGCCTGAATCTGAGACATGAATTAAATGATCAGCAAACTAAATAAAGGAGTAGGCCCATTTAAAGAGGATGCCTTAGTCCAGCTTTTTCTTAAAGCTTGTGAGACGTTCCTCTGTGCCTTCTGGAAATGCACATGGCAGGGGGATGGCACTAAGCTCCCAAACACTGGCTTACCACAAATAATTGATCCACTTTGTCTACAGCTGTTGTAAAAAATTATCATAAAACAAAAAGCCATAAGAGGAAATCCATGATGCCAAAAGCTCTTAAAATAGTAAATATCTTGTTAGAAAACTACTTATAGTACTACTCATAATAACATGACTACCTTAATTTCAAATTTCTGGAGTCCAATAATATGTTCTAAAAAAGGCAGCTATATCTTCCTAAACATTCACAAACCACAGGGGTATATTAACTTCCCAAATCCAAAGCATACTAATAATAATGTACATCAACAACTGGTACCGAAACAACGAAGATTTCTATTATTCAATTGAGAATATTACAAGTGATATATGACACTAGTTTGTTGTATACTTCAGCACAATAAACCCTTCTCTCAGAGTAGAAAAATGCTGCATAGGCATTCGATCCTGCGGTTTGGCCAGTTCTATGAATCATCAAATGTACCCTTAGTCATGTACCTATCTATTGGGATAAGGTGGACCACTTGACAAATCATATCTTGTTGAGTTCTTTGTTTAAGATTGAATAAAAGCATTCATTGCTTTTCATTTGTAACAAGCATCATGCGTCATCCTTACCATATGAAAACTCAGAAAATCAAGAAAAGTTTACTGCCCAACTCTAAGTCAGCTGATGCTCCTGAATATCCTAATCGATAAACTTCCCCCTAAGAGACTGAGCCTCCTTATCTACAATCCACTCACTTAGTATATAATGCTAGTCAAGTCCACTACTAACAATTTAGGCTCAAGCATATTGGATCATGTGGTACTAGGACCATTATTTCCAAATCTTCGTGTTGACATATTTATTGGGCCAGATCACATAATTTGTAACAGAGCATCTCTGTAGGGCACTTTATGTGGTCTGAGGCATGCCAAATTTAGAGTTACCTTGTGCAAGCTCAGTTGGAGTTTTCTCTGGCCTAGAGAACTAACAGAATTCTAGAGGTGGATTCTAGGGTTGATGTATTGGGTCTTGTCAAGGACATCGAGCATTTTAATAGGGGAGATTTTGATGTCCCAATAGTAAAATAGATGTGAAATAGAATATAAGACTAGCTAGATCTACTACTATTAATTTTACTTAGGCATTTTGATTTCAATGATTCAAGATGTATTATATCCCAATTATAGGTTAGTCTGCTAGACTAGGTCATGAAACCACTTGGTAAAATGTTATACAACAAAAATACATTGTGAAATGCAAAAGCAAATACATTCAACATAGTTCTCCCTTCGTATTCTATTGCATTCTAAGTCTAAGATTTAAAATAAGGATCCCAACAAACAAGAGCCTGCATATAAGCATCTCTCCTTAGATAGCCCCTCTAAACCTTCATTTCTACAAATTTCTTCTTATTATTCAATAGGGTAAGCACATAGCTAAGCTTTATTCGTCATATTGTTTTGCCATTTTTTAGAATACTCTTCCAGCTAAGACTTCAGGTTAAGCCACAGGTTCACAACCGGATACTAATTGTGATGGATGCCATTAAATATGAACAAGCCATAACACTATTGAGTTGAAACCAAAAAGAAAAAAAAAAGATTCTGTAGATTTGGCAATAATTATTAGTTACAAAAACTAGAAGAAATAGATATGGAAGAACTAGTCATAGAAAAAATGTCACTTCAACCATTATGTCTTTGTTTTCATGTGATTAAAAATTTACTCATAATAATTATATTAGAGTTATTCTCTTAATGAACTAGTCTCTGTTACTTCTTATTATTGTTTTTAAATAGTTTACATCTTTTATATATTAGTGACATAATTTTCATGAAAATTTAGATGTCTTATAGAAATAGATCTCTAGAATGATTAGTATGCCACAAGGATTAAAGCACCATCAAAAGAAAACCTAAGTTCAACAATCTCACAGCTACATCATAAGAACATAAGTCCACATATACAGATGTTGAAGTCCATACCTCTTAGTGACATGAGCACAAGCCTTGTACATAGTTTGCTTCTTATCTAAGGATGAGAAAACCTCAGCAAGGGCATCGATTTGCTTGCAACCTGGAAAGCCACGCCTGCCGTTACACGGGGACTGGGGATGCCTGCAAGAATTGCCTATTATGTGGGAATTAGTATCCTGGAATCACCTTGGCTAATGAATCGATAAGTGACTCTCATTATAAGCTGCAGCAAGTTAACATTTTAAGCTCTCATGGCTAACGAACAAATCAGGGCACAGACGACTCAATTGCTTCAATGGCGAATGTAGCATGTCCAGATCTTAAGCTTTGTGTCCTTCTATCTAGTATGCTGCACATGGGGAACCAGTATACCTGAAGAGTTCAACTATGACAATAACGAAAACCTTATAAAAAGTTAACAAGACAAGAAAGTAAACGACACTGTAAAAGTATTAAAAAGAAAAAGCAATTTATCACTCGCAAATTTTGATACATGAAGAAGTAAATGTAAGTCTATCTACAAATGCAAATCTGCACGGTATTATTATCTTATTCAGAATTCAGAAACACTTATGTTTATCATCTATGTTCATTTGCATCAGTTTCCATCCGTGCTGTGCCCGAGGAGATGAGTAGTGGAGAATCTAAGATGACATGAACAGAAACAAGGCAGAAGCAGAGAGTAATCATCAAGGAGAACAATTTGTTGCCACCAAAGATATCCCCAGCTGCATAATCCATCAGCTGCATAATCTAACAGTGCAAGCCACTGCTTGGGCCCAGAACTTCAGCCTTGCTTTAACTTCTTCAGGTTGGTCACCTGGAAGCATGAAAGAGGGTAAAGATGAGAGAAGCTATTTTCATTGTCATCCAATGAAATGAAGGGAAAAAGAAGATCATGGCATGATAAAAAAAGCAGAGACTAACAAACAGAAGAATAAAGAACATGATGATTGGATGATGGAGCTAGTTTTTTTGCCTTGTTGCTTAGCATCACAACAGTGCAAACTAGACAATAATTTGATGCAGGTTGAGAATGAAAAAAGGCATGATGATTTTCTTTTATACTAACCACCGGCAAATGAGTAACACTGTGAAAGCCAAATGGAATATAAGAGTGCCATGATATTGCTCCAATGTATATTGTGCTTCAACAAAATTTTCATGTACTAGTATGTTGCACCCTCCAATCATCTTCTACATCTAAAATATGTACTAATAGCAGACATGGAATACTTGCCAAAAAAATATCCCTAACCAACCAAAAACCAAAACAGAACAGGCTTGAAGAGAGCAACAGTTTATCTAAGGCGTCAACTAGCCTAGTTGGTAAAGACTTTGACAATAAATCGTAAGGCTCGAATCCCACTTTCATCACTTACACTATGCAAAAAAAAAAAAAAGTAATTAATTATTCAAGCCTAATAACTCTATAATTCAGGAACTTGGTTCAAGTTTTCTCTGCAATTTCTCACGAATTTATCATAAAAAATCTGCCCCAAACCCTGAACACTAATCGACTCAATAAAAAATCTACCAGAAAAAGCAACTACTTCTAAACATCCTCCTTTGGTAACCAACGATCCTATAATCCTTTAAAGATCAAAACCCGAAATGCTAGGTATCACTTCACATTTCATCTATAGATCACAACCACAAGGGTCTCTTGATCTCCCAATAGAGCAAACAGCATTAATCTATCTACTAAATAGGTAAAATATAAAAGGCACTTGATGATTGATAACCAACACAAGGGTTTCCCGAGTAAGTAAACAACATTAATCAATTTTGTTGCTGCAAGATCTCAACCAACACAAACCTTCGCGTGCTGGACTTGGAAAGAAAGAAGAAAGAAGATTCATCTCACCAGGACCGGAGATCTTCCAATTGGCAATAGGAGACGAAGCGACGGTGGCAGTGCTAGTTTCCAACGACCGGCTCAATGAGTAGCAGAGCACGAGAGCCGGCAGCGTCTTGCAGAGCTACGGGATCTCGTCGTAGGTAAACCCGAACCCTAGGTCCAAGCACGCCTTGAGCTCCTCCAAGTCGTCGTCGGTCAGGCTCCTCGCCCTCCCCACGCCGTTTCCGCCCTCGGATCCCTGATCCGATCCCTCCCCCGCCCCCACGAAGCATTCCAAAGTAATGCCGTTGAGACGGCTCCTCCTCGGCCACGCCGCCTCCCACCCCTTGCAGTTCCATTCGCTCTCCCTCTCCTCCAACTCTCGAGCCCTCCATTGGTCCGCCTTCGCCAACTCTTTTTCCAAGCGATAACTTCCCATTTTCTCTCTCTCTCTCTCTCTCTCTCTCGTTGGCGGGAGCTTTTAAATGGGGTTTGTGACGCGATGATGTCATGATGCACGACATGAAATGGAGAATGAGTCTTACCCTTTGGCTCACCCGATCCGCGTGCAATGGACTCACCGTGGGGACCACTTGTTGAACCATTCGTTACCTGGTAAGTTCGTACGACGGAGCAAGATAGCATTGGATTATTGTGGATCCATTTTTGCGAGTAAATATACATATGTAATACGTTTTAAATCAAATTAAATAATCGTATTTGGAATTAATACCGGACAAAATAAAGGACGAATTTTCAAAATAAATTTCTAATTTTGAGAATTTCTCACATGACTGCTTTCATCGAACTTCAACAACTACCTCCTCTCTCCTTTATCTCATTAGACCTATCGATTATGGCTCTCGCGTGAGAAAGGAGAGAACGTGAGGATTATGTCACTTCTACTAACTCTATCCTTATGCTCCTTGCTTATAGCTCTTGCAACTCTTCCTTTCTTGCATGAGAGTTGCGAGTGAGGAGTGTAGGGATGAGATCAACAAATGTAGTGGCGACTCTTATGTCCCCTCCTTCCTCGCACGAGAACCGCGAGTGATCGACCTAGTAGGGTAGGGCAAAGGAGAGTGGAGGCAACTATTAGGTCTAGTGAGAGGGAGGCTTTTGTCATTGGTCATCGTCACACGTGAGCACACTTGCATCGCAAGCGACGGACGATTGTTCAAGGTAGAGAAGGGTGATCTACAGAGTAAAAACATAGTCAGGGGTTGGGTGAAGAGTGATAGCCAGTACAATGATTGTTTAAAAAAAGAGTGCTATGAAGAATAAGATCTTCTTTTTTTCAAAAGGATATGTATAAAATTGATAATAATATAAAAAAATACATACGATACTTTAATATTTTTTTCGAAAAAAAGTATACTTTCATGTACCTTGAAGAAGTGGATAATACTATGTTATTTCCTCTGCTTATATTGGTATTATTTACTTTATTTGTTGTGAAATTCATTTTGATCATGGAGTAATAGATTTGGATATATTATCCAAATGGTTAACTCCACTCACAAACCATTTCCATCCAAATTCGAGAATTTATAAAAGTTAAGATGCTTTTGCAAAATTCTTAAAGTTAGTGTTTCTTTTTTCTGAAAATTTACTCTCAAATAAATAAATATTTGAGCCAAAATTAGAATAAATTCATCGATAAAAATAGATTGAATACATAATAACCGACACATTATGATTGCATGGGAAATAAAGAAGACAGTTAACTCAAAGAAGGACATGCTCTATGATTAAAATTTAGGAATAAAAACAAAGAAAAACTTGTAGGAATGTATTAAATCTTGAAGTTGATTGGATTATTAGAGTATTTATATTATATATTGGTAACATCTAGATATTGGTATATGTTAATAACTTGATGTGATGGATCGAAGATTGAATGACCT